>NC_141474.1:20247761-21643761 GCF_009769465.1 Tauraco erythrolophus | reverse complement strand
AAGTCTTGAATTTTAATGATGGTTAATACTTCAGAAGTAATCACTTTTCTATTGCTTTTGGACATGTTCTAAATTACATTCAACTTTTTGACTCAAAATGGAACGGAAGAGGTCTTGCCTAATAACTCTAAAGGAAGGTTTTCTTTTACGTTCTTAAGTGTCAGTGGCATGTTATAAAAGATTTTACTGATGAAGGTTCCTGTCATAGGATTTTTTTGACTGATTATCATTATGTGACATGCCACCCCTCTGAACTAATTTTCAAAGGATGTGTTTTGGTCTTCTGCTCATTTTGCCCCAGTGCTGCTGAAAGTTGCTTTCTTAAATTCTCTCTTTGTGAAAAGCGGGTTGTTCTGATTGTGACCTTCGTGATAAGGCCATATTTATTTAACATTTTCCCCCATACACATCGTGTTGTGGTCACCCGATCTTCCAGCCACATTCAAAGGACTCCTCTCACAGTCTGCAATGACATGTCTTCTGAGAATTAGGCATTTCTCTGCACAATTAGAACTTCAAATAGTTTGTGTCACATCAAGCCAAGGCCTGTGACAGCTGTCATTCAGGAATATGCTTTCTGACAAAGAGACATGTATAACCTCACAGATCATGCAGTCTTTATTATTTGTATTTAATTATCCTCCAGTGGGAAATAATAACTACAGTTTTCCTTATGCTTTATTTTGGTGTAAGGTTGAAGCTTTTAATCACATGTACATTTCCAGCTTCCTTAAAACAGGTTTCTTTTTTCGTACTAGTTCCCAATCTTTGCAGCCTCAGGGTAAACTCTGCACTCTTCCATTATTAATTTAGATGGTTGCAATTTCCTAGCAAAACAATTAGTCAACATGTGGCAAACTTTTGTAATAAACTAGATATAAAATGAATAATTGAATAATTAAGGTTCTTGTTAAATCAATAACATCGATCTAGGCTTTTCTTGAAATCAAATTCTAAGAGAGCAATTTCTTCTGACTTCTGATTTCTGCATCTGAGAACGGAAGAGTGACATTTGATTGTTATTTGTCAGATATTGAACTTTAAATAGTTATGTTTTCCTGTCATTTGAATTTTCTGGAAAATTGAACAATGAAATAAATCTACATATTTAATTCTCTGTATTTTTTTGGTGAAGATATAAAAAGGAAAGATGAGTCAGTGAGTTGAGAAGGAGCAGATTTTGTGGGTGCACTGTCAGAAAACAGCTTCCAATTCTTTAATGTCGGCCTCAGATCGCTGACATACCAAACTTCATGTCTTTGTCACCTTTTAGACCCGAGGTTCTCAGGGTTGTGTTTAAGACAACAAATTAAGTCACTGAAATATAAGCTGCCATTTTCAGTTGCAGTTGCAGCTGCTGACACCTTCTTGGCAGTATTGCTGCTCTCTTGTTAAAGAATTGTTCCCAAGAGAAAATGACATTTAATTGTAGGCTAGGGTTACCTGAGCCCGTTTTGATACATTCAATCCACCTGCTAACAGTATACATTCTTTTATAACTTTTTGAAGGATTTAATGACGACAGAAGTTTGTTCATTAGCATGAAAATTGAAGTTTTGTCTTTGCAAAAGCAAGGCATTCTTTGACATTCACTAATATCAGTCTGCTTTATGTTCTAGCAGAACAAGTTCATACACCTCTAAGGGTTCCTCCTGGGGACGTTATTTTTTCAAGCCAGAACAATGGTAACTGATCAATGATGCATATGCAATTAAAGAGGATACCTAAAATGAACTAAAAGACTAAAAGTTACATGATCCTTGTCACAAAGGAAAATTTGTCTTTCATAGCCAGTGGAAGTCATCAGGCATCTATTGCAAGGTCACAGATGCTGTCACCTCGCTTAGAGACCTTGGTGAAAGAAATACTATTATAAACATGAAAATCTGTCATTAAATCTTAAATAAATTCTCAAATGGGTTGACTTGAATGGTAAGTACTTCAAGAACATACTCTCTTAATAATCCAAAAGAACAGAAAACTTCTCAGTTGTTATATGCTATATGTAACATAACTCCAATCATTTTGTATATTAGGCACAGAATGTCTCTTTTCCAGGCTGTTTTGTCTTCTGTCAGTGCCAACTGTCACTAATGCCTGCATTTACCAGTGGAAGCATCACCCAGAGTATATAGACTTACTAAAGGGGCAAATGCCAGAATAATTCTCCAACCACCTGCTTTCCTGGGACTGGTGTTGGAAATGTGGCCAAACTTACACTCTGCCCTGAGATTGCTGGATGCCATAATGGCTGCTTGGCACAATTAGTAGCCAGGGTAATTTAGAAAAGCATTCAGACTTCTCTAACTGATGCCAAGAATCTGGCCCAGCATATATCTGGAGTAAGACTGGAAGTGTGAAGGTGACACACAGCTAACTTTGAAGCCAGCCGTCAAGTTATGCTGTGTGTATGCCAGCAGCTGATAACCAGACTCTATGTCAACCTTATAGACCCAATACAGAAACAAATATTCCTCTTCTGCAGATGGTTATGGTTGGAGGGAAATTAATCCTATTCAAATACTTAATTACTTAAATACTATATTCTTCATTTTATCTGCAAAGGTTAGAACTCTGCTGCGCTATGCATTTAGGTAAATTAATCTGAACAGAAAAACTAACCTCAGAGCATATATGCTACAATAGCCCTTTGAATGTTGAGGTCTGGTCACAGAAGTAACACATCATTCTAAAGTAAGAAGTCATAGTAAATGTTTTAAGAAAAAAAAATACAAACTGTATCTTTTTTTTTTTTTTTTTGACAGTTAATAATTTTATGTACCAAGATGTGAGAAATCTTTCTCCCCAAAAAGCGATGGCAGCACTATATTCGTGAGTTGAGCACCCAGCTACCATAACTTTCCCTAATTGTGTAGCTCTGGTTACATAAACTTTTCCACTGCTGCCTGGAGTACAGACCTCTTCCTTGACTTGCAATGTGTAAATTTAATATTCATGTTCTAACAGGACAGTTCCACCTCCAACACTGTAATGCCCTAGAATGAAGACATACACTTTAGCATTTCACTTGTATTTGTATTGCAGAATGTAGTGCCTGAATGGAAACTCTTCTCAAAAGCTAAGTAAAAATAAAGTCGTTAATGCATTCCAGCCTCAGCAGATGATGGACACTATTCAACTCTGTGTTAGCAGGAAAACTCATGTCAATAGTTTCCTGATTTGGAATCTTGGCTAGTAACAGCAGTCATTTTTAATTCGAAAGAAAATGATTTGGCTGGTTTTCTGAAAGAAATTACTGAAGAAAAATACAAGATTTTTCCTCTAACAAGACCCTAACTGAAAGCATCATTTCTACCTTTTCATATACAAATTGGTAGGAGGTGATTCACTAGTCAAGAATTTAAAACCTGAATAACACCATCCTATTCTGCCACCAGACTGGACTTTTAATGCATTAGTGCAAATGTTTACTTATGAATGTGATGTTAGGCATCGTGGTATTCTTACAAAGAAAATGTTTTATGAGTTGAAAGTTATATAGGACTTTCTCTTATTAGCTATATACTATTTCCCTAGTTTGCTGTCATTATCTCACACACACGTATGTCTCATGCATGAGAATAAGTATTGAAATTCACCACTGCCAAGGTGTGTGTTTATATATACACGCATATCTGTGTATATATGTGTATACATATATATATATATATACACACACATTTTGAAAACTGCCTAATACACAGAATTCAGCTGAAATATTACAGCAATTCCCAGTGGAATATGTCTCCAGTAGCAATCACTTTGACAGGTTACAGAGTCAGTACAAATCAAAGTTATGGAGGTTAAGAACAGGAAATAGGGCTGAACAGTTGTTCAAAGAGTATCTTAAGGTGATGGAACGGGCTTATATGGTAGCATGCAACAATATTAATGGTGCCATTACATTGTCCTGTTAAAGGCACAGTAGCCACTGTAAAGCAGAATAATATCATCTGGCTTTTTACTAAAAGGATTTACTCAACAATTACAGTAAAAATATAGTTGAAAAAGATGTCTCTGTCTGATACATGTAATAAAAAATTTAAATATTTTACTCATCCAGCACCATCCTCATGAACATCTGAAACTCTTCACAACATAAATTAAGTATCCTCATTTCCTAGAGAGCAGGAAATTTGTGTATTTTGCAGAAGAGGAAACTGAAGCATGAGTGAAGGCTGAGGTCTTCAAGTTTGATCATTTAAAACGAAGCACTTAGTTTGATAATCAAACACATGCTTCATTTTTGTAGTTTTTTAATGCAGTGACCATCAGCTTTTCTGATAAAGTTTGTAACGCAGAGATATATAAAAAATATTTCCCTTCTTTATGATTTTAAAGAATAGAACAACCAGTGAATATATATAGGTATATAAATGAGATACATATATATGTATACTTTTTTAAAAAATACTTTGTAATTGCTTGTGAATCTGGTACTATTTTGAGATTGACAGTTCACTAAGATTGAAAAAAGGATTAAGTATTAATTCAAATAATGAAATATTATATCAGATAATGCATTAGATGTGTAACAGCACTCACTTTCAGGACATCAGATTAACTGCATGAGACTAGGGACAGTTTCCTTGTTGTGCCATGATATTTCATTATGTGATTTTGTTCCCTTTTCTTTAAAAGGAAAGACCACGTTTTTATTGGTAAGTGTAAAGATAATGGAGGAGGAGGGCTGCATGAGGGTACTTGCTTTAAAGCATTATTTCAATCTTATCATTCTAAACTGAACAGTTTTATTCCTTCATTATGATATTTCACGTTGCCTGTGTCTCTAAGGTATTTGCATTCTAAGAATATGTTTCACAATAGTATTCTTAAAATAGATATACTTTCTCAATTTTGAAGAATAATTTTCTTTCTTTTTTTTTTTTTTTCAGTTTCAAAACATAATAATGTGGGTGTGCTTTTCAGACAATATATGTGGCTAGCAGGACAATAAGTCCATAGAAGAATAATTAAATTAAAACTATGAAATTTGTATTGAGAGCTTCACTTTCTCAAACAATATTTTATCTAGATTTGGAAACATTGTAACATATATACAAAAGGAGTTAGGCAGAGATGGAAATGTATAGATATTTTGAGTTTGTCATTATAATTTCAATAACATTTTTATCACTTTCAGTGGTAGCACCATCATATATCAAGTACAGAAGCAAAAGCAAGGGTATCAATCTCATTCAAAATTCAAGCCTTGAATACTGTACATAGATCAAGATGTAAATTTACCTCTCATAATACATAGTGAAATAGCAAATGCATCAGCAGAAGAATAGACGAGCATTGAGTAGAAAGCAGTCTTTTCATATTAGCAAACTATTGTTCATTATTTACTCAATGGTTTGTAACCATATTCATGTCTTGGGTGTCTCTCTTGAAAGAAGATATGGGGAGTGGAGGGGAAGAAGGAGGAAGAAGAGGGGCTTGTTTCTCTTTCCTTTTTCTGTCTTTCTGAGTCTCCTCTCTTGTTTTCTTTAATTCACTTCCCTACCACAACCCATTTCTCAACCACTTGATAATTTGAGATCATAAGAGGTTCATAACCCAGTGGATAATGCACTACATTGCTAAAATGTGGTTTTTCCTATGCTTTTACAAGAAAATTCACCCAGTCTGTCACTGTTTAATGTTTCACTGCTGCAATATCTTTACTTCCAGTGTTGATGAATGCAACCATGACCACTCATCAGCAACCAGAAGATGTAAAACTTTATTTACATAGAGTACATTTATTTTAAAGAGTAAACTTTATTTACTCAATCGTTTACTTATTCTTTTTGCTCCTTTTTTTCCCTTCTCCCACATATGAACCGGTTCGCTTTCCCACCTGTTACCATCTGTCTGCATTGTATCTCTTCTCATGTGGCAACTTACGCTGTGATTGTCAGTCCACATTTCCAGATGAGATTTCTTGCTATTGGAATACTATAATGCCCCTTTGATCAGAAATATTTACAGTACTAATGCATAACATTCCCTCTTTTTTTTTTTCCCTGTCATCGCTTACCGAAAACATAACTATGCAGCTCTTTGGTAAGGCCATCGCCTGTCTCACTTTGCTTTTCTAACCTCTTCTTTCTCTTCAATCCTATATTGTTACCCTTTTTCATAAGAAATATTACAATGATAATTGCAATAATCACACAGTGGTAAGTATTTAGTATGTAAAAGGCATGGTGTGCCATAGACCAAAATTACTACCTGCTGCAGCATCTATCCCAGAGAAGACCACTGCTCACTACACCAGGACTGCTGCTAACAACCTTTCCTCTCTTTTTTGCTTTGAGGAGGGCACATGACTTAATTTTGTGACATTTGGCTAAACATCTGAATAATGAAGTAGCATGAGGTGAAAAACTTCATCATTTTAACAGTGAAACAGTGCTTGTGCTAGTTTGGATACTTAAGGTCTACGGAGAATCAAATACATACAATTGATATACTTCTTAATTAAATTGTGGCAGGTGGAAGTTTCTCACAATACTATTTACACTGTTAGCTTCATATTTGAAGCTTGCAGAAAAATTAGTCTAAACTTGACACACCAGATAAAATGCAAATGTTAATTAGACTGAACAGAAAACTAGCTGTTTAGTTAGCCATGTTTTCAAGACAAGGGAGAAACTCAAGGCATGGCAAACACAAGAGAAGAACAGGAGATCTGTGCAAATGTTTGAAATGTGTGCTGCTGTGTCTGCTTTCCAGTGAACCTTTCAGCTCAGTCCACTATGGAGCAGCTGTTATGCACAGCATTCCCCACTTTGTGATCCTCTTTGCCTACACCTTGGCCCTTAGTCCCTCTGGCTGGTACCAGGCTACATACATTTCCTTGTAAGGATGCCGGAGTGTGGGGTTACTGCTGGGGCAGCCAGGGACCAGGGCATGTAATGGAGAGCCACCTTCCTATGTTCAGGGCATAACTAGTGCATCTGTGCTGGAGCCAGCCCTTTAGGTCACAGCACACAACACTGCTGCCCCACAGTGTGCACAGAGCTCTCAGTCTCTCAGCCTGCTGATCGCACAGAAACTCTCTACCAAAGACATTAATTTAAATCACTTTCCGTGAGTGAATCATTTTAACTTGGAGCCAGATAGTACTGATGTTTGCAAGATGGCCTTATTAGATGCTATTTATTTCTGCATTGAAGGGAACAATGTGGATTGAAGTCACAAAAAGAATTACAAAACCTAATTTATGGATTGCTCCAACTGGAATCCACATTTCTTCCAGGCAGACAGAATTTGTTGTTGTTGTTGTTATTAGCTTAATGAGGAGCATAGACTCATTTCATTTCCTTTGGAGCTCACTTCTTACAGCTTGGTCAGTTTGTTTTCATAACACTGGTTCTCATTCAGCTGGAGTTGGGCCCATTTGGGCATCATATTACTCAAGTATTTTTATGGCAGTTTATGGGTCTTATAGTTAAAAGTGCCATCTCTTCTTTAGACATTACAATTTTTGATATTTAACTTGTTAAAGAGGCTTCTAAATGTGCCATCATTCATCCTCTTTAAAACACAGCAACCCAAAACATCACTAATATATACCTACCCATATGCACACTCATGTATTCATGTATTCATATTTTGAATGGTGTGTTTTGCAGCATTTTGAAAGTTTGCTGAGCTGCACAAGGCTGGGTAGAGGGTGTTCTCTATAAAATCCAAAAACTCTTCTACCAGAATCCTCCATGACTTTTTCTCACTACGAGATCCTTATTACTAGGAAAAAACAAATCTCTAAGTTGCACTGTTACAAACCCTAACTGAAAGTGTAACAATGCAAAATTTGGCCCTCATTGCTTAATTCTCTTTCTTGGCTCTGAATACCTAGTTGCTGCCAGGTCTCTCATCTGATTCCCAATTATTTCTATTTCATACACATTTTCTCTCTTCCTCCAGGGCTTTCTTTTTACTAGGCCGTTTCCTCTAAATATCATTTTCTAATTCTTGACTCTTGTTCCCATCATCATGACTTGTCCCCATCAGATCTGACTGAACAGCATTCTGTACAATCCTGATTTAAGAGAACGAAGCAATAGGGACTGTAATTACTGGTGTTCTCAGCATGTTGAGACGTGCACTGGCAGCCCCTGTGACAGTTAACCCTCTACATACACCCTTTACAATTTAAGCAAGTTAGATCACAGGCAGAGTCTGTCAAACATCTCATTTGCATAATAATTTGAATAACCAGGGTATTTGATTAAATATGAAATGTACACAAAAGTATTTTTTCAAAAAAAATAAAGATTAAGACATTCTCTAAAATGTCAAGGAGAGTTTCACATCAGGGACAGAGGTACTCTAGCAAACTTTGCAGAGACATTTACAAAGAAGCACAGTTATTCACACTAAAGCTGTAAGAATATGCTTCAAGTAAAACTATATGTGATATAAATGGTATGTATGAGGACAAATGAAAGAAACTTCTTAAGTGGTGCATAGGTTTGAGGATAAAGATCATAAAGAGCACTTAAAAATTGCAGAGAAATCTATGCTGGTGTGCTGGTTTTTCTTGAATTGTTTAATGTAGATTATACACAATCTGGATCAGAGCAAATAGCAATGATAATTTTAAAAGAACACATTTTATTGAAATTGTGTCTGAAAGACACAGGAAGAACACATCAGTAAAATAAAAGGGTATAGAAACGACAGATATTACTCCAAATTTTAATTGCCTAAATAGTGTCAAGATATGATCCATAAGTGAATGACAAGGATAGAAATAAGAGACAATAAAGAAAAAATAGGACTTAAGGCTATAATTTACTGAAACAATGTATAAATTGATTAAGAAGTGTACTTTTGAGATTTCAGTTCAGATTTTGATATTAGTACAGATGTCCAAGATACACACCACTACCACCTCCATGTTCAGATTATGCTGGGAATGAAAACTAGCAAACCAGGTCAGAATGTAGCTGCAGTGAGAATTCTCACTTGGACACCATCCTAGGCAATGGAGGAACCTGTTGGGCACCAATCTCTTGATATAGATACAGCCCAAGTGAATGCAACATTGTCCATATTATCTTGTTTCTGTTAATATTTTTTTTCAATTCCTGTAACATTATCCCATTCAAATTAACTGGAATGAATGTTTTCAAGCAAAATCTCATGAGAGACATTATTAAATTTTCTAATAAAATATCCATGCAAAATATATTTACTGAGCTTCTTTCAACTATTTAGCATGGATACTTCATTATATATCAACAGTCTGCTTAGTGCTGGAAGCATATAACACTGTGAGATGATCCTCTACCTCAAGAATCTTGAGACAACAGAGCCCCATTATTTGCTCATTTATATACTATTAATGTCTAGGGATTGTCGAAACAGCATCTCAATTACAGAGAAAAACATGTATATCACTTTGTAGCAGGGGGAATCTACATCAAGTAATTTATAATCTTGGAATTTAAGTAATAAAATATGCACATAACAGATAAAATTAACCTAACCTACAACAAGGTTGTGATTCTTTATTGTTTGTCTCCTGTCCATCAGATCTTGATTGTCAGTAAAAGTATAACATTTAACAGTTGCTTCACCACCGGTTCATGAGAATGCCTGAACTGCTCGCCCCCCAAATACGAGAAAATTAACTGTGTAGTACACTCAAAAGTCATGAAGACATTGCAATAGCTTTACATATCTGTACAGAAATGTCACCTTTGTGGCATTGGCAATAGTTTGTTCGGGACTATGTAATAACAAAATTTTAACTTAAAAGTTGGTTGGCTGTGAGCACTCTTACGTTTGCTGAAAGAAAAAAAAATTGAAAGAATGACAAAATATTCTATGTTCTTATCATATGCCCTCATTTTGTTTTCTTTAAAAAACTCCTTCTTTTTAAAATTGAGATTACTGTAAGGAACAACAGGAACAGAGATTAGGTTAGTGACTGAAATCGTATGGACTGGGTACCTACAGGACAACTTACAAAAAGGTGAAATGATTGGAGTCAAAGTTGAAATGAAATAATGCCTAATTACACTATTCTAGAAAACAAGTGAAATATTACTCAGGTGTTTATGCTTTCGTATACTGTTTTTCCAAGCGGACCTAGAGGGACTAGCCTGCCAGCAACTGGGTCACTCAGACAAGTGGGTGGCTTCTTTCTCCTGCACTTGACATATGAGTAGAAGCACTTCACTGCCTTGTGCTTGGGTGAAATAACTGACTTGTTTGAAAAGGGGATCTATTAAACTGCCAGAATGAAACTGGAATATTACATACACCTATAAAGACTTTCAAATTTACTGTCGTATTGAAATACTGATTTATACATAGTACTTGGACGCCACTTTTACATACTCTACCTTCAACATATCCTGCGCTACTCTGTTGATGCTTGAACAGTGGGATCTTAATAAATAATGATCAGATGCATATCAAGAAAATGGATTTTTCTTATATTTATTAGCATACTGAAACTAAATAGACTATAAATATTTTAATGAGGATATTTTATACAAGTGTGGTTTTCAATAAATTTTAGATTTTTTATTTCTATTTTGTCTTTTATCGACACACAAAGAAATTCATTTGATTCTTGAACAATAAACTTATAAATCTTAGTGTTTATATGCATATTTCAGTGTTGGCTGAGATTGTCAGAAGTAACAGCTAATCTTCTTTATGTAGCAGGGTGCTGAGTAGGCTTAAAAGTCCTTTGCTTCCAGAATGCAATGTAATTAGAAGACGTGATTACAACTGATTATAATCAATCAGCATAGTCTTAAGTGTAATTTATATTGCTGCAGCTGTGGTTAGATTAAATCATCATATAAAATACAGTTTCTCCAAGACATGTAAAGTTATTTGAACAAACCCAAATACAGTAAATTCATAATGCCATAAATATAGAGTAAATGATGCCAATTACATAATAGTTGAGGGCCATGTGTACCGCAAAATAAGTTTTCTCTCACAGAGGATATTCCTGATTCAGGACACAAAATTTTCCTTTTGTTATAGCGACAGGACAATCTTTCTGGCCTTTTGAACTCTTCCTTACACCATCTGTCACATATAATGTGCCACTACCAGCACCAGAACTACCACAGGCAGAAAGAGTTCTTTTGAAACAGTAATAGAAACTAGGTTTGGGGGTTTAGAGAACAACATGTTTTAGTAGGATAAGACCTATGCTAGCTGTCAAAAAGTGCCGAGTTCTCATTGCAAATCTGCTAAATGGCTTTTTTCAGTTTCTTACCCTCCATCTGGAAGTCCATGTTGTAGCTGGAACGCTTAACTGTGGACAGGTATCAGCCAGCTTTACTCCAGCTGGTCTGGAGAGCCCCGGTAGTGACCCAGGGCTGAGCAGGATCCAGGTCTTGCTGCAAAGGGCTGCCTGCTCCCAGGGGCCAGCCAGGACAGCTCGCCACTCCTCTTTTTTCCTCCTTACCCAAGGAACTTTTCACTATCTGTATTTCAGTTGTATTTCTGATCTTGGTGAAGGGTTAACCTCAGTTTTGCAGACAGCAAAGCAGCAGTAACAATACTTAGTGCTTTGTCAGAGACATATTGAGGGCTAATGGAATTATATCTCAGTTCTTTAATTTTTCCACACAATTTCAGGTCAAATAATAAAATCTCCCCAAAGAATATCTTGTCTGGCAATCTGAGATTAGAAAAACTACAGCAGGAAATATACCATTTCTAAACTGATCAGAATATATACACACACAAAAAAAGTAATTTACTGTTCTTTTAAAAGACACCACTTTAGCCTTTGGCTTTAATGTCAGGGGAAGGCAATCAACTGTTTCTTCCTAAAAATGATAGAGTATGAAATCTATAATAACTTAAATTACTGGTATTAAGAATAAAGCTCTTTGCTATTAACTCCAAAGGTTCTGAATTCTTTCCTGGAACCCCCTTTGTCCAGTTTACCGAGAATCTGAAATAAAAATGTAATTTTGTGTGTATAACATGAAACCTGATTTAGATCTGTCTAAACTAAAGTATATTTCTCCCAAATTTTTCTCAATTAAAAGGAAAAGACATCTGTTCCCATTAAAACAAAAAACAAACAACCCAACAACAAACCCAAAAACAAACACCCAAAAACCAACCCCCTGTAGCTTCTAGTAGGAGAATATTTTGTTGCTTACTTTCCTTCAGAATTAATGTGTTATGACAACAGTATAAAATTTAAGAGTAGCACCCCTACAGCAGTAGTTTAGTTAAGATAGAATCTAACCAATTTGTAGCATTCGGGATTTTTATATTTTGAGTGTGAACTTCAAATTTCCCTAGAAATTAACATATTTTAAAATGAATTCATATTCTTGAAATTATCATAAATCATTAAGATTCCGTACCCTAATTTTTCATACTTAATGAAGGCACTTTGGAAAGAGAGTTTACAACAATGTGTGTTTAATAATCAAGAATATGAGCCTATGTAACTCATATATTTCTTAGCAGAAGCATAGAGAGGCTGTGAAGCATAAAAATGCATAAAATAGTACAAAAATGTATTATTTATATACAGATTTTTTTTAACCAGTGACACAGTGCATCAGCTGATAGTGTGTTTCCTCTGTATTTCTATTTATGCTCTCTCTGTACCCATAAGCCGTTCATTGACAACCTTTGTTTGTGACCTTGATGCTCACAATGAATTCCTGTGCCACTGAATAATTTCATTTTGAACCTTAGTGATTGCTTTAATTCTTTGCTATTCTATTTTGGTTCATACACAATAATTTTCAGAACAGTATCTGAGAATGACCAGTAGTGTATCAAGGAGCACAAAATAAATCTGTATAAATATTGGAGGAAAAAAAAAATTAGAAGGTAGATCTCTAGCCTATGACCATTTTCAAAAGAACAAAATTGTATCAAAACATATATAGTCTATCAAAACTCATCAAAAGCCAAAGAACTGAGGATGTTAACTGCCATTGAAAGGATTAATCTGGGTGTTTAAATATGAATGGTTTGTACCCAAATGATATTTTTCATTCAGATAAAGTATTATTCTAAATTCCACAAATTTCATGATCACCAGCCTCTAGTATGATTATATTTTATAGTAGTTTTAATCTAAATATTTTTTAACCTGCCGTTTTCAAATTCAAATGCCTAACTATGTTTATTTTTAATTTAACTACACTGTACCAAATATGGCATAATTTCAACATTTAAATTTGAGTGTTCTTCAAATTTCCAGTTATAAAAGTTGTTTTTCTTATTCGGTAATGAGTCTGTGTTTGAGCCAAGCAGCTGCATACGAAGGCTGCCAGAGTCGCTCTTCATACACTTTTCAGTTAGCTGACTTTAAATTACTTTAGGTATGGAAAAATCTATTTTACTACTTTAAAAGGAGAGGTCAGTATAATGTCAGCCAATCGACCTTATACAATAATTTTTTTTTTCATTTTTAATATTCATGGGTTTGTGTTTAATATATTTACTTTGATAAGAGTCTCAACACAAGAAAATTCAAAAATTTCTCTCATTTATTGTGAAACCTATTGCTAATCTCTTTACCTGCCATTTTAAAACAAATTCTGGTCAAATTAAAGAGCTTTAAAGTACATATAGTTCCCACATGACTTTCCTACTCAAAATAATCTCATAGAACTCCAAATATACTGCGAATTTTAAACCAGATGCTATCTTCAAGCATATTCTTTTCAGCAAGGGAACAGAAGTACATATTAAGGTCAAATTTTCAGTTATGTAGGCAGTTAAGAATACACACAGGGTGCTAAGAACACCCTCAAGGGCAGATGTCAGGCAGGGTGCATATGCAGACATGGGCCCTCTACTGCTAAATGTGGTGACAATAACAGCAAAGGACCTATGGACATAGCCTGCTTATTTTGTTTTGCCTATTTGGATCTTCAGTCGCCTAAATACCTTTTAAATCCACTGCCGAGAGATGCATTGCTGAATTGGAGATGGATCAGTACTCAAATATCTATCAAAATTCAGTCAAGAAGCACCATTCGCTAAAACTATTTGTAAATATTCAAACAGAGATATATTAAGTCTACTCAGTAAGCTGATAGTTTTGCAAGAAAAATAGCCTAACAATCTTTAAATAATTTGACTAATCTCAAAAATGGGCTTGCCTGCTATAACGATAGTAATAATACAAACCGTTTTTTTTTCCTTTTAAGCATTCATGAGTGCAATTCAGAAGTTCATTTCTATGACAATCAAAAAAATGACTAGAGTTGATGGTTGGTGAACTTTAAACTTAATATACCTCATTTACTAAGAAGAAAGAAATGTCTAATAATAAAATTAACAGCAAATTATTTTAGAAGTTTCTTGCCTGAATTAACAAAAAATATTAGAAAATAGATATTTCTTTTGCTTAAAAATGATAAATGATAAAATGGTGAAAAAATGACAAGGGAGAACAACAGTGTAATTTTAGAGTTGTTGAAATACTTTTAGCTAAAAGTATGTCTTAGTTATTTAAAATAATTTCTATTTATCCATAATAGGTTCAGAGCCTCCTACTTGTCAATTATATTAAAAATCCCTTAATTATCTTTTACTCAATTGTCTGAACAGTTTCAATGTCCAGCAAGACATTTAGATAATGAACATAGCATTTAAATGATATCACTAATACCCACATGGATTTATTTAGAATGTGTTTAAATCTCTAATTTTCAGGGTGTCTTAGAATCTTAAAATCAGGAGGATCTATGTATTATCAACATCACTTAAATCAGAAGTAGAAGAAAGTTTTCTAAAGTTTTCAAAGGGTAATAGTAGTTAAATTCTTATAAACAGTTTGTAAACCACTAGATCTTATATTAAAATATGAGGAGCCAGATCCAAAGTCCATTTTCATTGACTCAGACTTGTGTTAAACATCATAAAATTTAGATCAGTCCTTTACACCCAATTATCTTCAGAAAACTGATCAAAGGCAGAAATGATAATTTCCTTAATGCATAATATTTTTCTTGTTCCAAAGAACTGCTAAACAGTAGGAATACTATGGGCACCTTATACTTTGATTAACCCATATGCAGTAAACTCTGTGATAATTAATATTCCAGATCAAAATTCTACATGTAAATCTGAAGTCATGCCTCATTAATTTAATTGTGACATTGAATAGTTATAAAGATCTACCCCAGTGAAGAAGACTGCGAATCAGTTGGCTTGTTGTTGGTTTCAATAGTTATGCATAGCATATGTCTAACAAATGTAGAATAAAAAATAATCCTGGTATTTCAATATGTGCAGATAACAAATGAAACACCTGTCAATGTTTTGGTGATTGAAAATTTTAAAGGAAACATTAAAAAAGACAGTATTTTAAAACATGGGGTTACTTTTATTATTATTAGACAAGGATTTAGCTCTTCAGATTTTGTTGGAAGAATTCTATTTTGGAGACCAAGACATACAGGTTATTAAGCAAATACAAGGCATACAATGGGCTGTAATTTCAGATAGGTGTTAAAACTTCAAAGACTTAGTGAAATACTGCTTTATTGTTTTAAAATATTATTTTTATTTAAGTACAAATCAGTGAGATTTCTTTATCCTTACGTTGTTTCATCAATATTTAACACACAAGAACTTAACAAATAATTTCATTTTCTTCAAAGAAGCTGTTCTGATACCACACTTGATGAGGACACAAAAAAATGAAACTAGAAACATGACATTTGTCTCAGCAGTATAATGGTGAATTGGGCTCATTATCTTAGTTTTTAGCTTGATGAGAGTTATTTTATGTCATTATTGCTGATTATTCAGCTAATTTTAAGAAAATCTATCCATGGTGATTTTCATGGCATAACAGCAGAATTGCAAATTCCAGAAATGGTCATCTTCGTCTCTGCTGCCAAATGAAGAGATTTGGTCAATTAATTTCATTTTCAATGTTAGTGAAATACTTTTTTAGTATAGTGAAATACTAGTTTAGAATAGTGAACTACTATTTTCAGAAAAACTCCATGTAGATTTTAAACTTTATTTTTTCTAGTTTAAACATTAATTGCTTAAGTTTGTCCAGTACTTGTAAACCCTCTCTATAGTCATTTAGGATTGGTACCAGTCTTATAGATACATAGTTATTAGATATCTAAAATAGTTACATAACAGCAATGATCAATAACACAATTTACTTAATTAGACCATTAATTAACATCAAGAATAAAAAAGAGGGAAAGTTAGATAAAAAGACTATTAACATATATTATTCTCTACCAGACATTCTTGTTGTGAAACCAAAGAAATGATACAATGAAAAACATGGCAATTTGATTTTAAGAAGAATATAGTAACCAAAAGGATTATTTTGAAACTTCATAGTTTAAGAAGGTGTAAAAACATATGGTGCCTCACACAGGTATAATGCAGTCCAGATCTATAGATGAAGATCTGCAGATTTGTAATATACTTTTTTTTTTCTTGAAGTAAATAAATGAAAACGTTATATAGGCAAATATGACTATAGATTTAGGCACTGTTTATATTTAATTTTAATTTTAAGAAAATAATTAATATCAGGAAGTCAAATTATATTTAAAACAATGTTGTAAAATATGGTGTTTTGCAAAGAATAAAAATAACCCACTGTGTGATATTTTACAGTCAATATTTTTTCTGCATATTCCTCTATTCCTCATTATGAAGGTCTTTTTCCGAACTACAAGAATCATGGGACATAACCTAAATCTTGACTTCCATTTCTTTGGAATTCAGGCATTCTCTGCTATTGCCACCATGGAGGACTGGTGGTTACTTTGTTTGCAGTGCAAACAGTCATAAATCCTCTAACTATAAGATTGAACAAAAAAAAGAATTAAAATGTGGTTGACAAAGATAATACTTATCTTAAGGAGGCAATGCCACTCCAAAACATATTCAAAACAGAATAAATCCATGTTTTGTTTATCTGTCTTACACAATTAATTTCATTAAGCAATTTTGTTTTCATGAACGTAAAGATGATGGGTGATGAGATTTGAGGTCATAAAAGGCTTTTCATTTCTTGTAGTTCAGACAAGTGTAACAGTCACACTTAAACTTGCCACTCAAAGGTGTTTGACCAGTGATATTAACTTGTCCTGAGGAGCATCTTCAGATTATTTATGGTTATTAGCACTGAAATGGTACAAATATAGCAGCTTTTATATTTGTGTTTGTAGTCTTAATTACTATGATGAGTTTTCTCTACAAATCAAACTTAAAGATGTGTAGCCTTCATCCCTCTTTTCCATGTTCTGTTTGTTGATAACAATTAAACAATTGATGTATAGCTACATTTTTCCCCAAATCCCAAACTGCAAATGTGACGAGTGCATGTAACTTCTTAGTCTGTTTTTCCTTTCTTGTAAAGTGTTTCTCACCAAGCACTAAAGGTCTTGACCACACCTTTAAGTTCAAATTAGATTGCTATTTTCTGAACTATAACCACTTATTTTAAAAAGGAGTGGTTTTGAGCTCCTTTGAAGTGATTCATGAGCATCTTTCACTAAATGTGAAAATTTTCATTTGCTTTTAAAAATGTCTTCGTACAGTAAGTCATAGGTACAGCTTCACCAACCCTCATAAGCAGAAAACTGAACTTTGTAATTTCATATAAAACAGATCTAAAAAATCTGTGGACTTGAAAGCAGATATACTGATTTGTATGAGGAGCTGGTTATATATGGTCTAATTCTCCGTAGTGCTTGTTTCCAATTATTTCCTAACAGGTGTTTTTAATCAACCATTCATTTGCTATAAAAGTTCTTGAAGATCGTTTTCCACAAAAGTAGATCTTTAAGGATCAAAAGTATCATAGATTCCTTTGAATGAAGGATGTGATTACAGCTTTCACTTCATAGCTGACTTCCTTGTTTCATTTATAGCCACCATCCAATGAACAAACATGGTAAAATGGGGAATAAAACCCACATTTCACTTCCTAATTATTTTTCAGATGATGATGGGCATTCCTGTGAACATGTTCCCTGTGCTTTCCTGAAGAATGCAGGCAAATGTTGGATGGCATGGCATTTTGGTTGGAAGGGACACTGAAAGATTAAGGCTGGCACCATTGAAATCCCAATGTGTCCCCAGATTTTGTATAGTAGTGGAAAACTGAGTGAAGCTGCTTTATATGCAAATTCACGGGGCCTAAGGCAGATAAAAGCTTTTAAAAAGTTGTTGATTAAGATGAAAGGAACGAGAATCAGCAATACAGTAAGAACAGAAATAAAAAGTGTTAGCAAACCAGTTGTTTCTACCTGCGATTCTCAGCTCTTCTCTGTTGAGTTCAGCTTTTCTCTAAAGCACAAACAACTTTTGAAGTGAAGTGCCATCTTACTTTATAGCTGCCAACTACTATATTGATGCAAAAGTCTAGGCCAGCTTGTTCCCCTGAGATGGAACCATTTTACAGCCCAATATGCTGAATGTTTATTACAGAGCTGAATTATTTTGTGGAAAGGCTTCACATTAACCATTTTAGGGAATTTTGTCTCAGCAGCTTTCTTGTCTGAAAATGAACAGCACTGAGGTCAGTAATTGCTGGAGTAGCAGCAGGTTCCTGAATCTTAGGGTACTCAAAAAAGGGTTTGTGTGAAGGAGGAAATACATCATGAGAAAAATGAATTGAGAGGATTTTTTGGTTTGCTTTTTGAGGGAAGCTTGTATCATTTAAGTTCATTTTGTCTATAGAGTAATTCTGGAACATCAGTTTGATACCTCAGAGCTTTCTGTTTAAAGACTGGTGCTGTGTGTTTGAAGATGTCTGAAGTCATAGTCATTAATTTTAAGAAAGATTGCATTTGAAAAGGTATAGCTGGTGAAAGCGAATTAAAGCTCTATTACTAGTTATTCAGAAAACAGCCTGACTCAGATGTGTGATCAAAACTTCATTTCAGCATTGTGGGTAGTGACAAGATTTATGTTTTTTTTTAAATATGTAACATTTCCACAGGATTCTCCTGCTTTTTTCTTCTTGAAAAGACCTTCCTGATTCATCTCTTCCTCCTGCTCTGCTAGGCAGTGGTCATGTCTCTGCTAGGCACTGACTGGAAAGCAAAGTAAAAAAAAGGACAGACTTTTCAGAAGGACATATTAAGAGCACAGCACTATGAAAGCGGGATTGAAAAGTCAAGTTTGCTAGGGAAGCAGCCTTTCTTTGCCCTCTGTCATTTGTGGTACAAATCTGTTTACTGTAGGTATCAGCAAGAAATTGAAGGGATGGAGACATTGTGTTCCATTTCTGAGCTACTAATGGTGAAGGATTTTTGATTTCCATGCTTGTACCAAGTTAAATATTTGAATCACACTAATCCTCATTATTTCCATTAGAATGAAATTTGCTGTTGCATAGATTACCTTTCTGTTCCTTATTTATGTAAATTGAAACTAAATCACTTGTTATTTAAAAAATCACCAAGCAGAAGAGAAATGTTTCATATATATAGGTCTGGAACAATGAAAATTCTGGTAAAAAATTAACTTTATACTGACTGTACCCACTTGTGCTGTTATCTTTATTACTACTTCTACTTACATAATACCACCCGGTCTTAAAATAAGACAGTACCAAACAATGTGCTGGTTTATTGTCATTATACTTTGAACTTCTAGAAGTGAAACATTGCTGTATAGTGTATGTGATTCTTTGATAATGTCTCACATTTTAACAGCAAGTTTGTCTTTTATCTCAGGTAAGTAAGTCCTAAAATACTTGACCTTAAAGAAATACTATACTGGGTAATTAGCAAATCCAGCAGTAGGATGACTTCCTTATAAAAGAAAAAAACATGAATTGAAATTCACTGTCTTCTGCCTATCCATACGAAATGCACCACTGATACTTAAACCTGTGCACTATATGACAGTGTTGTTCCATGGTAGAATTCTGTTAAAAACCCAGGATTGTCAGGAAGAATTGGATTTAAAAGATATAGCTTAAATATTACATATAAAAACATTTGGTATCTGCTTCCCCAACAATAAATGGTTGAATTAGAGTGAACAATAAACAGTAACAGTGAACACGTATCAACTGTGGAGACTAAATCAAGTACCGAGCCAAAGATAGTCCCTTCTCATAATTTCTGAAAGATGTGAGTATGTCACGTTATGATATGTATTCTCTGTATATTTTATACATCTTATACTTACTATACATCTTTTTTATATATATATACACAACACATATTTTTGCAATTATATTCTAATGTTAGAATTATAGGTTCAGGCCTCATACTCAGGCTTATGCGGGGAGGGGATGTGTCAGTATTTTTAAGTTATCTCTATTCTTCATCTGTGACCCAATAAAAGTTAATTGTCATGAAGAAGACTGAGTTTGTCAAAATACACAATTCAATATTTCTCTTTACTGAACAGCTTAGATGATTTCTAATTATTGGATGTTTTCTTTCAAATCTTAAGTATTACTTTTGAATTAAGCTGGTGATGTGCATTTGGCTGTCTAGTTCGCTATACATTTTCCCTCACCAGGTAAATTTGAAGTAACCATACATATTTGAACACAGAAGATCCTAAGAGAACACAAGCTAGTATTACACAAATGAGGATAGTGAGTGCACTAAAAACAGAAGCATTACTCAATGATGAATGCTTCCAAAATGTAATCTTCTACCTCTTCTTACAGCCACCACCCCTGCAGCCTCCCAACTTCGCTACCGAAACCTTGCCACGTACACCCAATACAATACTGCGTACATGAATATCACCTGACAGTAAGGGGAAGATCAAAACATGCATAGCAGATGTTGGTCATAAGATTTCATGTTCCAATGGAAGGTTATGGAAAGTAATTGATAGTATTGATAGTAATTACAGCATTACGAAAAGTAAACTAGAATAGAAAATTAACCAGTATAGTTTATCTTCTTGGTTATACCCATGTACTAACATAAGTTCTTATTAAATATTCTGGGACTTCTTACATGTAACTGCAAGTGAGGAAAAAAAAAAACAACAGATGCTATCATATCCACATATATCATGTGAAAAAAGAGAGACAGATAGATGAGTTGAAACAAGTTTTCACCTAGGTTGTGCTGTTCCCTTCCTGCATTTTTCATCTAATTGTTGGGTTTATAGTCTTTCCCATATTTTGGAAGAGAGACCTTCTTAGTTGTTTGTATATTATCTGTTTGTATATTACTATGCACATGACTAAAATGTAAGCATAAAATTTTGCCTAAAATCTTAATGCCTTAGCCAATGGGATATTAATGTTTAAAACGTCACTTAAAAATCACTATATATACAAAATAAGGCAGCTCTGTAGACATTGTGTTCACGATACAGAGTGAAATAAGGAAACCAATAATTTTTTAATCTCTTTTTTTTTTCTGTCTTCTATGGTTAGATTGCTGCAGCTCATGAGCCTGTCATCTGCCTTCCAGATTCAATACATAGTCCCCAAGAAAGTGGGAAAAGAGCAGAGGATAACCATCAACACCTGCAAGCAGGTAGGCAAAGCAGTGAGAGTATACCGTTTTTGTGAACATACTTCAACACAAACTCAGAGCTTTGGGGTTCTTTGAAATGCTTGAAAAGAGAAGAACTGCAACAGAAGGATGCTGTAATCCACAGTTACCTGAAACAGGTCAGGCATTTAAGAAAAGTGACCCCTGACCAAAGAGGTAATCCCTATTTCCCAGGTGTGAAGGGCAAAAAAATGTAAAAAAACCCACAGAAAACATTATGCTTTTATCAACTTAGGAAAAAGTGAATTGAGAAGTAAGGTAAATTATTTTCTAATGATTATTAAGTGTAATGCATATGTTTTGATTTCTGACCCTCAAAAGAGAAGCATAGTAAATACTGGCAATTTTTTAAATTTTAGCATGAAAAGGAGCATATATCATTATGCACACAGTTTTATAGATATATGTACTTGTAAATCACTATAGACTAATAATGGTGTTATCTTGCTCTGAAAATGAAAAATTTTACCAGGGCTGTTAATTCAGACTCTTGTTTAAGAACAGGCTTTAGTGGCTTTCTGTGGTGTTTATAGGTCATGCATTTAGTGGCCAGATCTGACCACTAAATCTAATGCAAACAGAACAGCACCATTCATTACTAGCAACCCTTTTGCTACTGCAGCAGTTAATTTTCCAGTAGACATACTCGAGTAAAATAAAAGTAATTGTATTGCCCCTGACACAGTTCGAATTATCAATTGGTTGGCTTTTAGACCTCAAATAATGTTCTACCAGTAGAAGAAACTATCCACAAGGCTTAAAGTATTTCAAAAGTCACTGAGGCTGTATCTTATAAAATTTTAATGTGAAATGTGCTGTCACACATTTTGTTTAGATTAACATTTATATAAATTGCAAAATAGCATAGGCAGTAACATATAATTTGTATTTATGCTAATTTAATTTATTTAAAAACACTGGAGTTTAGGGGACAGAATTAGTGTGGATGGAAAAGCAAATTACCCAAGATGGAAAAAAAACATTCAGCATTTAAAATGTTAAGGAAAAAAGATAGAACACATTGGTGCTTCTTATTATTTTTGGATAAGATATTATTTCAAAGGAAACATCAAAATACCTCTATGGGCCAGTATGCTAAGGTAAGAAGACAGCTGCTCTTGATTTCTAATGCCTGAAGTCAGGTCAGGAATACCAGCTGTGATAAATTGTAAAGCAAGTATGTATGGTTCGACAAGCCAAGCAAGGATTTGCTTTCTGGAGTGTTTTAAATCTTTTGTTCTTTAGCTCTGTCTCTCAAAATCTCTAAGTTAGCTAAATAGAGCCCAAGATCAGGCATGGGATTGTAACAACACTAGAGTTTGTGCTGCACTTTGTGTGCATGTTATTCTCATTCTAAATTTTAGCTGCTGAAGCTAAGCAGAAATGGTTGAACACCATAATCCTGATTAGGGAGGAGGAATATGAATGCAGCTCAGCAGTAACAATATATTACCAGTAACTAAAACATGCTTTCTTCTCAAAAATATTTTTAATATCTACAGATAGATTACAATAATTATAGTCTATTAAGATTCTTTTATTATTTAAATGTTGCACTATTATAAAAGAATAGAGTCATTAAATATAATTATGAAGAATTTAGATAAAAGGCATTATTTGAAAGATATATGTTTTTGAGAATAAAACCAGTAGTTTATCTGGATATTTTCCATATAAAAAGAAGGCATTTGTGTTATTACTATATTTACTCATCAACTACCCTATTATTGCCAGTATTATTTTGAATTCTATTCTGTAGTGCAATGGTGCCTTTTCCTTTTGAAAGGATAGTCTATCAGGAAACACAGCCTCTAAAAAGTTTGAGATTTTCAAAGTACTTGTATGGCTGTACTTAAAAAAAGATACCATCTTCTTTTGGAGACCTGTGGAATCAAATATGGTGTATTGTTTGCTTTGTTATGCACACCTGCGTCCAGGCACTCAGCAAGTACATCTATCCAAATATAGAGGGCTGCAATTGACAGCTGTAACAGTTCTGGTACACTGGAGAGAGAGGATGTGGAATCTGTGCAGGAACTTAGTGTCCCACACATCGCTTCTGGATAAAATCACAGTCTCTCTTTCCAGCTTCTGGAAAAGAGGCTGAGAGAAAGCTCTCCCACAGCGTTCATGAGTTATCTTAGGCAATCGGTATATGGGAAAACCTGAAAGAGACTTTGAAAAGCATTGACATGCAGACAGGATTCCTAATTTTAACAGCAGGGTTTTGCTGCTGAACCTTGGCATTGTTTTTTGAACAATCTCCGTAAGCTCTTTCCTCATATACATGCTTTTGAAAATTCACTCATAGAACTATAGGAAAAGCAAAATTGTCTTCAATTAATCAGCTTTTATGAGACATGGCTGTTTTTACAACATTGGGTTTAAAAAAATCAATATCTTAAGGTGGTTTAGAACTGTAGTGCTTGAGCTAGACCCTGGACTTTTAAAGTCAGTGACAGATGATGTATTGTTCTTTTAATGGTACCAGAATTTGACTCAAGCTTGAGAAGATGCTCTAGGCCTGTATATTTTTAATATAAAAAAGAGTAATAAATGGTATCCAGGTTGCTATCCAAGAAATGAAGCAACTTCTGGAAGATGGCAATAAGTCATTCCCTTCTCTCCCCTATTGCTCTGTCTTTAGTGTTGAAGCTATGTTCCATGCAAAATAATTTTAAAAATGAATGCAGCTTCCATTTGATGTTCACTTCATCCACTTACGTATTTATCATCCTTTCTTTTGCAGTGCAAACAACAGAATATTTTAAAAGGCCATTGTTTAATGGCAGTGTGCATACATAGCTCTAGTAAAACATTTATAATCTTTTATATATTATTATTACAGTTGGAAAACCTTAAATAAATCATACTGATGGGCCGCAAAGTTCTGGAACCTGAAATACACTAATGAAATATTGTTTCTTGTAGAATTAGGTCTTCTTGACCTGTATGTGTACCTTATTGACCCTCTAAGTAAGTATCTGTGAAAAAGACCATAGTAGATTGAGGAAAGCACTAAGCAGTCTTGCCTATATATACCTACCTGTCTTCCATATGCTGACTTTACTTTCCATTCAAACTAAATTCAATTATTTGGGAATATTTAGGTATCTACCTCTGGAAGGCTTCAGTGAGCTTGCTTGGACATGAAAGAGAGAGAAAACATTCCCTTGCATGGTTTGGAGGAAATTCCTTGGGGCTGAGCTCAGTGTAAATCAAAAGTAAAGGTGGTTTATTAGCAGAGCTGGTACAGGCAAAGCATGTGGCCACTGGTTTGGATAGCTGACATAAGGTAAAATCCTTTTGCCTTCCCTAGATGAGCACTTCTGCTGTGATGAACAGGAATTATTTATGTGGTTATTATTACATTTAGATTTGTAGTGCTTAAATCCATGCATGTAAGCACATTTGAAACTCCTGTGGCAATGCAACATTTTGCCACTTTTCTTTCAATACTGTTTCGGTTGTGTTACTTCGATTGCTTTCTTAAAGATCAATCATTCTTAATCAACTGTATTTATATGATTATTTAAATGATACCTAGTTATGCAATTAGCAAAAGTGTTTAGTCATCATCTGTTTTGAACATTGAATTACAATTTGAAAATTGAACTTGTTTATCTTATGGATATTTAAACATCTCTCTCAGGTACATGTCCCCCATTTTTTATGGTTCAGCTAAAGAATGAAAAAAATAACAAAAATGAACATACCCCTTGAGGGAGATTTGTAGAAAATATATCTACAAAGATAGTAAACAAACTTACAGAATAATACTGGGCCACAATGCTCAGATATATATTGTACTTCCCACCTAGACACCATGATTCAAAATCATGATGCAGGAACTCCTGCCAAATTGATTTTGTTTCAGAACTGCAAAGAAGTGCCCTTATAATGACTCTAAAAAATTAAAGTCTAAATATTTTGATGAGGATAGTTTTGTTACATTAGGCACAGTTTAACTTATCCTACTTAGTGTAAATGAGACTAGGATAAGATGAACCCACTCTATTTCCACTGTTTATTACAGTCTTGAATCTAATAAAATACTTAGCATTGATCGCTGGGGATGTTGAAAAGCACACAAAGGAATACAGGAAGTAGATGCTAAATGATTAGAATTTTTTTCTGCAAATGTGTTACATTTCAGAGGTGAAGTGGGTAAGGGAAAAAATGCACTGAATATTCACCTTTGAGAGCAGATAGTAAATTTGGTTCTCAATGTAATCACATCCAAAAATCATTCTGTTTTCACAGCTGCATGCCACTGCACACCATTTTAAACTTTGCATTTTGGCACTAGGAAGGAACAGAAGGTTAAAACGTGTGGAACAAAGACATTCTCTCACCTCCTTGCCAATATTGGAACTGAAAGAGGCCTCCCGGTGGCTGGACTGTGAATTTAGTTAAACATCATTTTAAAGGGGATCATAAGAGAGAAGAATTTCCTTTCTATTCCTGTGACAACTTCTTGGAGTACAGTCATTAAACATTGGTTGGAAGAGGAAGTTGAGAGAGAGGGGACAGATGTGTAGTTCCATTCTTACTGCTTGCTGACCACAGCGTCCAACCCAGAGAAGGAAAAGGTGAAAAAAAGTGATTTATTGGTGGTATAAATCAATGTTTCCCAGCTACAAATCACTGTTTCCCAGAACTCAGAAGGAGATCGAGATGATTCATATCCAGAGGTCTTGTTGAGACTGCTTCTACGATAATGCAGTCCAAGTCCCTGTACTTTGTGACTGGGATGAAAGTCTTAGTCTAGCTCTAAGCCATCATTGGTAATTTACTGAAGATCTAACAATAAAGAAGTCACTACTACTTCTGAGTTGGCCCTTGCTCTGTAGGAAGAGCTGTCCAGGTCTTAGAAAGATTAGCATACAAACGTAAGATAAAAATGACTTTGTCTTTTCTGCTGTTCAAAAAGTCCAGCTGACAAAACAATTGCTTCTTTTCAACTTTGTTTCCAGCAATATTTTCTGAGTCAACTTGACCATTTCCCCTTTTGATATGAAAGTAATTCTGTAAAGGGAATTCACTGAACCAGAAAACATACATTTGCTCTCTCTGATTTCTAGTATTCACGACCAATTGAATGCTTATAGAAGTCAGTGAAAAATAATCTCATTTGATTCACTCCTCATTTTAAATTATTTACAATACAGAGTATGCTGACTAGCACTTTCTTGTGCTGTGTGAAAGTATTAGGTTTTGACTCATGAAGATAGCTGTGGGAAAAAAAGCTGTAAATATTACAGAGAATATGTGTCTTTGCTCCCTTTCTGAAGAGGAATAAAGAATTTAGTTCACACCGGAAATGATACATAGAATATCCCTCCAATTCATTTTTTATTTGATCATCAACTAAGATCTTGAAAGAAGAATCTCCTGTGTAAACTGCTCTCCTCACAAGACATTACATTTTTTTCAAGTTCCACTGCAAAGAACACTGTTATATTTGTTTTCCTATGCCTGCGTTAATTTGCTCAGAATATTGACTTTGAAAATTTTCTGGGTCGCACAGTATCTCTTTTCAAAGCAAATCTGATCTTCCTCTGTGTGCAAAACTAGTGTACATGAAGTCAAATTTTGTGGCATCAGTAAGGGCCAGGCATCAGTTGGGAAAGGGAAATTAGCCCTTGATTCTGACACTGTTCTTCTGGCTTACACAGATTTCTCACTGAACTCCAAGAGTGATTTCAAACAGAGCAGAATATCTTTAAGAAGTACAACTATGAACTGAATCAGAGAAGAAAACTAAGATCTAAACATGACAGGTATCGAAACAAATTAACTTCAGAGCGTCGACACAAAGATACAAGTGTGTATGGAAATATTTTCTAGAAACTCTTAAAAGAGAGAGGCAGGAGGCAAAATCATCTCTGCATTAACTTTTATATTGTTGAGGCCAGCCTGCCTTAAGTTTTAGGATAAGAGTATATTCATATTCATTCAGAATACATTTTTAAATCATCCTCTTCTATGTTATCCTTTTCATTTCTGCTAAACAAGTTTCTTCTTTCCCAGACATCCCAGAAAGAACCCGAAAGCCTAACTGATCCTTATATTGTGCAAAGAAAGTTGTTTTTAAGTTTGGAATAGAACTGTCCTGTGTTCAGGTAACACACAGATGCTATAAGAAATTATGAACCTAGCCCATAGCATCTTTTAAAAAAGAGATTCAGCTCAGTAGATTTTTACTGTAATTTTCTGATATACAGTCACAGTTGGAGAAATTGCAGTTGCAGAGAAGATCATGAAGAATATTTTTTAATTCAGCCATGTTCTTCTATATTTGTTGATATATTCTCTGAGATTTATCATTCTGTATCATTCATCAGAATTATTTTGATATTCTGAAGGTTTTGTATGGGTAACTATATTTATCAATCTTGTTAATTTTTAAATATCTTTTTCTAGAAAATGTAGAATTGAAACCTTTAATATCCCCATAAGAAAACAAGATTTTTGAAAATATTTGTAAGAAGTTGGCAGTAATGATAATGGTAAACCACGAACAAAATTATTAAAGTGAATATGAATTAGAGTCATAGGAACTTGCAAAACCTGCCAAGAAAGCCAATATTTAACTTCCAGAACTCATAAACTCAAATCAGACCTTAAAGGGAATTCCATAGTATTTATTACTTTGTCTTGAATTTTTTGTGTCGTTTTAAAACAGCAACAACAATGATCCAATACGTTCCCTTTACAAATGAAAATTATTTGCTGAATGACCTCAATGTACATCAGATGAAGATCTGTCAGTTATCTTAAAGCAGTAATAAACAGTTAATCCTAGGGGTTCTAGTGATAAGACAAGGGCAATGGCTTTAAACTGAAAGAGGGGAGATTTTGATTAGATCTAAGGAAGAACTTTACTCTGAGGGTGGTGAAACACTAGCACAGGTTGCCCAGAGAAGTTGTGGATGCCCTATCCCTGAAAGTGTTCAAGGCCAGGTTGGATGAGGCTTTGACCTACCTGATCTAGGGGGGTCGAAACTACATGATCTTGAATTTCCCTTCCAACTTTAACCATTCTATGATTCTATAAGTCTATGAGTCTCAATGCAAAGACATTCAAAGGTGTTTCTTTTTCCTTCTTTCTTTCGTGTTTTTTGTTGTGGGTTTTTTTTTTTATGTATGGATGGTCAAAAAAACCCTACTTATTAGATTTTTATAAAATTTTAAGATTTGTTCATATTCGTATTGTGAAGCTGCATCCTTTTCCTTTGCCCTGTACACACACATTATTCAGTATAGCACTGATGATTTCAGTAAAGCTGATGTACGTTTTCAGGGGAAAAAAAGTTCTAGTAGTGGAAAATTCTACCTTTTTTGTGGTCTCTGCCTGTCTGCTTTCCATTTTTACACAGGATGAAGTGGAAAATTATCCTTGTGAAATCCTTAATTTATTATGTTTTACCATTAAACTTCCAGAACTTGTCTTCTCACTATTAATGATACCCCATTCATCAACTGAAACTTGTTTCTAAGGAAACCTAACTGTCACGACTTTTTCTTTCGTTGACCAGCACTATTAGATTTATTTGAACCAGGAACAGACGTAGCCATTTTGTTCCCCAGGCCACTGTGTGATGATTATTTTTGAAAACCTTCCATTAGTTGTCACAGCCTGTTGTCTGAAAGACACATACTATGCTCTCTCATTTTTTTTCTTATTGTTATTGTTCTTACTCTGAAATAAAAGCAATTTTAGACTGAAAGTGTGTGGGTGGTTATTTTGTGCAGGAAGAAACAAAAATCTAAGAACACTTTCACCGTGTGCAGGGTGATTCCTTGATTACACCAGCTTCTAACAGAGATTTAGTTAAAAACCATTTATTGCTTATCAATAGCAAAAATATTTATATATTGAAAACAGCAAGAAAGTTCAAAAAGCTTTCAAATTAGGAATTCTTGGTGGTTTTTTTCTTCTTTTATATAAAATAATTTTTCTATAGGCACTTTTTTTTTTACTTTAGTCAGAAGCATTAGGCATAATATTACAGATAATGGAAAAAAGAGTAAGAATTAAAGGCCAAAACATAAGCATTGTTTTCAATCTTTTAAACTTATTTCTTTTTTTGTTTTGAGGGTAAATGGATATTCATACACATAATGAAAAGAACCTGTCATGAGAATACTTGAAAAAAAACTCATAGAAAATGTAAAAACTTAGATTAGTCCAGTTTGTGGCAGGAAAATTTTTTATGTTATTTTTTATGAAGTTGTGCAAAAGCATAGTCACATAGCAAAACATACTGACATACTAATGATTTTCTCTTTTATATTGACAACAGATCCAGTATCAACTATATGACACTGAGGAAAAAGATTACCTTATATGCAAAATTATTCTTTTTGGAACAACTGTGACAATTATAATGCAAAAATAAGCCAGAGGTAAAGTGGCATAGCAATGCTCTTTACAGAGAGATGAAGCCTGTTTTTCAATTATTTTTTGATTTCTCTTTTTTTCTAAGATTTACTACATATAGAGCTATAATTGCTAACAGCTTGGTTATGAAAGCAAAATAAATTATCTACAGCTGTGTAAATAACATTGAATGAACCAAAAAAATTAGGGGAAAAATGAAGTTTGGGTCAAGCAGAAAGGGAAATTTTTAAAATCTAGATTAATTTAAACAGAAGCCAAAATATTTCTGTGGACTGGATGGAAACACGGTATTTAAAAAAAAAAAAAAAAAACTCTTTGCAACATTCCTATCTATTGTTACATTTACCAAAATTTTATAGGCGCGGTCCTATTTGGCAACAAATAAATTCACTCTGCTGTAGAATTAATGGGGTTTTTTCATTCTTATTTCAGACCATTTTGAATAATGCTGTAGTGAAAGAACATCTTTTGCACACAGTCTTCTTTCCAGTTCCTTTAGAAAGAGGAATTTCTATCTTTCTATGGAATAATATAATTCCGAACATCATCTGCCTCCTGTCAGAATGTATTTACTTCGACGGTTAGACCTTGCCACAATTATCCATTATGTTGGCATTTCAGTTTCTTTTGAACTGTATGATGCATCCAGTTGCTACAACTGTTTCCAAATCATCAGACAGTTTCTTGCTTAATGTGGTCCATGGAGGGCAGGAATCAATTATCCTGGTTCAGGGATCCTTCCTGTATCTGCATTGGAGGATTGTCAGGTGCAGATTCATACTGTTGCTCAGCTTTACATCCAAGAGGAATTCAGAAATTGGAGAGCTGAAAATGACAGTGCTGAAATGTAAATACCCTGGTAGCAATGGTGTTTTATAAAAAAGGGAATTGATGTCCAATACGAAAATATCCTTAAAGTCCCCTACAATGCATCCTAGCCTGTATTAGAGAGGTGAACATGGAGGGACACAATGCAAGCCGGGCTGTGTCAATGCTGTCTCTAATGATCTAAACACTGTAGCTGTGTTGATCAGAGAGAAAAGCCTTTCTGTGCTCAGCAATAACTAGTTCTAAGAGATCTTCCAGTACATAAAGGGGGCCCACAAGAAAGCTGTAGAAAACTTTTTATAAGGGCGTGTAGTGACAGGACAAGGGGCAATGGCTTTAAACTGAAAGAGGGGAGATTTAGGTTAGATATAAGAAATGTTTAACTCTGAGGGCGGTGAGGCACTGAAACAGATTGCCCAGAGAAGTTGTGGATGGCCCATCCCTGGAAGTGTTCAAGGCCAGGTTGGATGAGGCTTTGAGCAACCTGACCTCGTGAAAAGTGTCTCTGTCCATGGCAGAGGGGTTGGAACTAGCTGATCTTGAAGGTCCCTTCCAACCCAAACCACTATGATTCTATGATCTTGGAGTGTGTAAATCGAATATTAGTAAACTCAGAATGATGACCAAAGAAAACTTTCCAGGGGATAAAAATCTTTTGACAGTGGTCCTAAGGAGAGCCAGAGAACATGAAAGTAGCCTCAAAGCCTACAGCTTAAAACCTAGCATATAGGCTCTGCACAGGCTCAGGAGCTTAGAACCTCATGCATCCAAGTATGTGGAACCTATTCATAAAAGCCAAATGAAGATTTCAGAGGAGGGCCACAAAGATGATCCAGGGGCTGGAGCACCTCTGCTACCTAGGACAGGTTGTGGGAGCTGGGATTGTTCAGCCTTGAAAAGAGAAGACTTCGGGGGCACCTAATAGCTGCCTTCCAATACCTGAAGGGAACCTACAGGAAGGCTGGGGAGGGACTTTTTGCAGGAGTGTCCACTAATAGGACAAGGGGAAATGGGTTTAAGTTGAAGGAGAACAGATTTAGATTTGATCTAAGGAAGAAATTCTTCAGTACGAGGGTGGTAAGACTTCGGAATAAATTGCCCAGAGAGGTTGTGGATGCCCCCTCCCTGGAGGTGTTCAAGGCCAAGTTGGACATAGCCTTGAGTAGCCTGATCTAGTTGAGAGGCATCCTTGTCCATGACAGGGAGGTTGGATTAGATGATCTCTAAGGTCCCTTCCAGCCTATGCCATTCTTTGGTTCTATGATTCTCTGCAGGGGAAGCCAGGCTGGACATGAGACAGGGAATTTTATATTGACTGTGAGGGAATCAGGGTCCTAGTCCTTACCCTGTTGACTGAATCCCATGACTTTGATTGTCTCCAAAAATAGTATTATTTTTATAGAAAGAGTAAAGTACCCATTTCCCTTCCAGTAAGTCAGCTATTAATTACTTCAACAACAGATTTTGTCTTAAACATAATCTTTCCAGTTTACTATGAAAAACCTCCATTTATGTTTCTTCTCTAAATATTTTTTAAAATTGCAAACTAGTACCTCATATTATAGAAGCATAAGGTATTTAAGGAAACAGAAGAGTTCAGAGTGATTGAAATGTCACCAAATTTTGTCTAAAACACTTTTGCTAAAATTTGTTTATCCAAACCCCACCACATATGAAAAGGATAATGAATCTGACTATAATACTACATGTAGGTGTTCCTTACAGGCTTTAAAATTGTCATTTAAATTTTGTAGTTTTTTTTTTTATTCTACCATGAATTCGTAGAATTTCCACAATACACTCTTTTATCTGCAACTTTACACCCAAGAGAGAAATGAACCTAATTTAACAACCATGTTTGGTCCTCCAGAGTACTTGTGCCATGGTAGTTAAATCACAAATGTATTTGCATTCTCCTGGATAAGTTTATGATATTGTATCAGACTTTGTCTTTAAAAGTAATGAGCCAAGTATTTCCAAGAGATAACCTTCTAGAATTTTATCATATCATCTAATGACGTCTCTATGGTCTACATATGATCTCTTTGAATTACTGGGTCTTTGTTCAATAAAATCAGTCTGATGAGAGTGGGCAATACATTTGAGGCAAAAAAATACACTGAGGGACAGTTCTTTGAAACTGTTGACTATAAATACGAATAACTTTGAGTTTGTATTAGCCAATTATCCATATAAGGGAAATATTTTGTAACAACTGGCTAATATTGTCATTTTCAGTAGAATGAACAGTTAATGACATTGATCAAAAGTGTTTGTCTTTTTAATATTTTTACTCTTTAAAGAGTTTTTGGTTTTTGTTTCTTAATATATGAATAATTGTGGAAAACATGGCAGCACACTTAAAAATAATCTTCTGTGATACCTGTGATACTGCATCTACTTTCAGCCTTGGAAAAACTTCTATAATGACATTTATTCACCATGTGTTGAAGTAAAAGACTAAAGTATACCTTTGGTCGTTTCTTTTGGTGTTAGATTTTTTTTTTTTTTAATCATGAACTGTACTGAGGTGGTCATGTCACCAGGGTTTTACACATGGTAGTATCAATCTGGCTTTGTAATCATGAGCAGAATCATATGCTGCATACTAAACATTAGAAGCTGCCTTTGAAAACAAATACTATAGAATATTAAAAGCTGATGGAGTTTTCTACATGATATGCAGTGATGTCAGCAACTTCACGTCACAATATCAACAATGAAAATCACATATATTGTATTTTAGATTTGAACTTTTCCCTTGTGGACCTTTTGGGTCCTGGAGGAAGATTTAAAAACAATCTACTAATATAGGTGAAATTCAAAATATCTATGACTCATTTGGAATCAGTATTTCCTGTTGAAATTAGCTGTACAAAATTCAGACCATGTCCAGTATTCTTGCACTGAATTCTGGAGTTAAGTTTTATATTCACATTTTTGTTGGCATTTATGCTTTTTATTAAATGGTTGTTATGATTCAGTTCCCTAGAAACAACCTGATGGCTGTCCCTCCTTCCCTCTCTAAAGCTATCAAGAATTTCTTGCATTTGGTCTAGATTTTTTTTCTTTTTCTTTCCCTGACAGAATACTTTTCAGCCTTTCAGCACTCTGCAGAAGTGGGATTTTAGTATAGAAAACAGTACTTACTTTAAATAAAGTTATTTTATAATAAAAATAACTTCTCCTTTAGCCCCAAATTTCCATCTCCTGATTTAAACCGAACAGCTCATCTACTTGTTGGAAAATGCTTTGTGGGGATGCAGAGGTAACAGATCTCCTACTGCAGCTTTAGTCATGATCATGTAGACATCTATGTTCAGGAAAGGGAGGTCTTGCAGAAGACACTTGAATAGCTGAGTCTTGATGGCTTGCTGTGAACTACAGAAAAGGGTTGCATATTTCCACTTTTTGAAGTATGTATGTGAAAACGAAAGTAGATAGCCCAGGGAGGTCCAGGAAAACATGGGATGTAGGAAAGCACAAGGGACTCCAGGATACTGAGAAACCAGTACAGCTACACAGACTTCATTCTGGACTTTTCATTACATTTTCTAAGTCTGCTTAATGTTTCTTCAAAGCTTTCCTGTGCATCCCTAAGATCCTCTTTATATTTTGTCAGATTGCCTTCTTGCTGTCATATAGAGGATATGTGGGGGTTTGATTTTTTTTTTTTAAATGAGGCTTTAAAAATCTATTATATAGTGTGTATTATTTATCTAAAATATAAAATAATCTGTTAAGTCATCCTTAACCACTCAATAAGTGTTTACTAAACTTAATGAATAATTTGAAACTTAGATTTTATATGACAGAAATGAAAAGCAACAGTAAATGTAGTTCAGGTAATAGGATTTTAGCTGCTTATCTATAGAAATAAATTCACACACTGAGAAAAAATAAGTATTGTGCAACAGAATACCAAGGAAAAGACTTTTCACTGCAATGCAATTCCCTTTTTGTTATTGTTTTCCTCCTCTCACCTTTAGAGAGTTGTAAAGGAAGCTGTCACATGTTTCTACCTTATGTCTTGTTCTGTTCTGCCTTAATTCAATGGATAACACATCAGCCAGCCTTCATTTTTACTATATTTGTACATCAAAAACAATATATGGAAAATAGGTTTATGAATTTTCTGACTCTCACAGTATTATCGATGCCACTGGCTGCACATTTCTGTAGCTAGTAGATGAGCTCTAAAATCGCTGAGAAACATAGAAATAGGCACCGGTGGTGTCAACACATAGCAGTTTGTGATGGGAACACTTTCTCTTCAGTGCTGTATCTAAATTCTTCAGATCAATATGTGATTTGCGGTTCTTCAAACACTCAATTATCTCAGGTTTTGAAGATCTTGCCTGAAGATAGCAGAAAGAGTATTGATTTGTCTTTAATATAATACTTTTTGAAAGTGGTGCTTGAAACAATTTCAACTTTAAATGTCATGTTTTCCTATAATTATTTTGATCAAATAAGTATAGCATTTGATCATTATAGGCAGGGGTAATTTTGCCAGTTTTTATAGAAAACATGACAGGATCTTTGAAGAAAATACTTGTTTAATCCTTTCTATTTTCTCCCTTGCTTACAATGTAAGACAAGTGATAGTTATAGCACAATGATCTAATGTAGCCCTAACACACCGATACATTTTGAACTTTTGTGTTGTATGTTTAACTCCAGCAAGGATTAGGGTGATGAAACACTGCAGAGCACAGTCAATAGAGCACACTAAAAACTGGGCATTAAATCACTGATAGTAGTTAAATATATGGCAGCGTTTATTGTTTCCTTTTTGAGAATGAGAAATTCTACAAATGTTGCAGCAAATGGAAGCATACATGCTGTGATAAATAGCCATTTTTCAGTTCCTCCTATTCCAGGACAAGTGCAGTCAAAAATACTCTGAAAGACTTTCTTTAGATGATTTGGGAGATGGGGGATCAGAAGATGAAATGGTGCTTCATTACTCCTTTCTTCAAATACAGCAGGAGCAAACATGACTGTAATTATAACCCTTTTAAATAAAACAATTCATTTTACACTGGTATGTGCATAGAAGTCTGCTGCTTTTTTTTTTTTTTTTAAAGATCTCCTCCTTAAATTCTTTACTTTTGTTCCTAGTTGGGAAAATCAATGAAAGATTTTAAAGAACCAGGTCAGTGACGCTTGGACTATGATTTCTTCAATGACCTGCTGCATCTTAACTGGTCTGTGACATAGGAGTCTCATGGCCACAGTGCATTATGTCAATTATATATAGTCAGGTTAAGAGATCTTATAACTGAAGTTTTTCAGAACGACTTGTGCATTCTAGACAACAAAAAATAAATGAGCTTAAATAACCCAAATAGTTTTTACAAATGGAAGTAAATCTGTGTTGGACTGTAAGAGGCAATCATTACCAAAATGCAAGGTGTAAGAGCATCCCATTCAGTGCTACCACATTTCAACTAAAAGATCTTATCTAAAGAAGATAAGATTCCTATGTCATATATTCACTTCAGACAAGTGAACACTTACCTCCATCATAGTTTGTGCTGAAGTTTTATCCACCTGGATTAAGTGGACAACACCACTAAAATTATTTAAAAAGATTAACATTATTTAACACTATAAATTATTTTCCTTGGTTGAAGCTTCCCTCAGCCACTCTTTCAGATGGAGTTTGTCTTCCTTTAGTTTTCAGAGGAAAACTGGAAATTATAGCATTTTTGTTTCTGCTCAGCTGGAGGTAAGCCATCAAAAGGTTGGAGACTTAGAAGGATACATCACTACCTTGGAAAGGCAGCTGCAAGTAATGATGCAGGCCGAACAGCATAGCAGGAAAAGATTTTACCTCTGACCTCATCAGATCTCACCTGGACTTTATTCAAGTAAACACTTAAGCATACATTTCCCACTCCTTATTATGTCCCACTAGAACTTAAGCATGTGCTTAAGTGTCGTGTGGTTCAGGAATGCTTTCCTGAACAAACACATCAGAGAAATAGACTTTTCTCCCACCACCCTGCTCCTTTCTGCCTTCCTGCCTTGTGCCTCTGTCAGCACAGCTGCTAGGACAGAGTTCATCTAAACATGCGGGCAATTACCTGCACCTGAGGATCACCATAGCAGACAACACAAAAATATGTTTCCCACAGTTTTGCTTAATGACTGTGCAGTCTACTCAGGGCTTAATGAGGTAAAGAGAAAAGCTGTTGGGAGCTTCTGCTTATTTTATATCAACAATTAACTTCCATGGTTCCTGATCTATGTGAATGGGTTGAATCTTATGGATTTAAAGATATCCTCGTTTGGCAGTAATGACTGAAATTTCATCCATGCTATTAGGTTATTTTCATGCTGAATAAAGGTTATTTGCATACATACTCTTTTCAGCTTTGCATCTTCTGTTCTTAAAATCTGAAATGAATGTCTATTGACTGTATATTCCATGTTATTAAGCATTCCTGTCTTGATTGTTTGTATGCAATGATATGAAGCAAGGGAATCTCCATTGCTACTCTTTGCTGGAGGGCTAGTTCCACTGGAGATGCTAAAGTGATGTAACTACTACACATATAATTCATTGAAATGTTTTAATGGTCAAAGAGAAATAGGAAAATGGGCTGTACAGTCTAGATTTGCTAAGTGTAATGGCATTACTTTTTTCTTTGTCCAGTTTTGTCTTGTTTCTTTGTCCAGATTGTCATAGGAAAAAACACAATTTCCAAATTTGATTCCTTATGTTCATAATAAAATCTTTATTAAATAAGCACTAGAATAAAGCTAAATTAATCATGAGCAGCTAGATCCACCAGCATGATTGTGTGCAACAACACCAAAAACCGCAGCAGATAACAGTTAGGCATCTGCTCCCTGTAGCTGCTCCATGCCCTGAGTAAGATGCCCAGGCTCCTGCTGGATTTTATGGAGGCAGTAGGACCTTTTGGAGTGAGACTCATAGCAGGGTGACTACTGAGGGGGAACAGGTTAATGTTAGTGGTAAGAAATCACTGGGAATATCAAAATGAATCTTAACTTGGATCCTTCTCTGAGATCAGGGAGAACCTAATGGATAATAAACATGACATGAAGGGTAGGGTATATCTGTAACCCTTCAGACACAGACAGGATTCACATGACACCTTCTTGAGAGACTCTTACTGCCCCCTCTTGTACAAAGTGTGCAGTAGATAAACAAAAAACCACCTTTCCTCACCGCCCGATGCAGAGCCTGTTCACAACAGCCCCGCTCATCTAGAGAGCTGCGAGGTGCAGCAAGAGCAGGAAACGTCCTGCAGCCAGGCGGTGTGGTCAGGTGGCAGAGTGGGTACTGCCAGCCATGTCGGAGATTTCTTTCTTAGGACTGGGCAGTGACCTAATTTCTACATCTGCTCATCTGAAAAAAATGAGAATAATGATTACATTTACCTCAGATGCTAATTGAATGCAAATTATTGTTTTCCTGAATATTGTACTAACTATACCGTAAAACCAAACCAAACCTGATTTTGCCTTCCTGTCAGCTCTCTCCAGTAAACACCTGAAGGTTGGTTTTGCTGAACTATTCATCACTTTTCTACTCTTATACATTTTTGAGTTTTTGGCTTAATTGTGAATTAAATGGAACTATTTCAATCATCAGTCCTTGAATAACACAGAGAATAAAATACGTATTCAAATTTGAAATGCATAATCAAATCACTTGGAATTAACAGACTAAGTATTAATTACTAATTTCTGTGTAGATGTATATTTGTATATATTTACATCTATTTAACTACTTAAATTTCTCTATATATGTGCATATATCTATAGTATGACTATCTGGTCTTAAAATGCTTAACTGCAAACAGAAATTCACAAGAAATCAATATTATTAAATTAAATACTTTAATCAAATACATTAATACAAAAGCCATCACTGCACCAACATAAATGCATTTTGCTTTCATTTTAATAAATAAAAATTATTTTTACATTAGGATAAACTTATGTATACACCTATAATGACAAAATAGGGCCATGACTTTAAGCCAGTAATCCATTGCAGAATATGGGTGATTTTAGTTTGTGATGAGGTCCGGAAAGAAATGAGGCCCATGTGCCTAAATTTAAGCACTTGCTAAAGTAATTTACAAACTAGAAACTGAACTCATGCTTTCATCCATCTCCTTTTCAGAAACTTATTAAGTTTTATTTAAATTCAGCAAATTTGTAAAATTTAGAAATAAAGTCAGTTGTGCAAAACTTCAAGACCTGACCTTACTGAAAAATATTTCAGAAAGTCTTTTTTTAGAAGGATATCTGAGAGTCCGAATCAGTTCTGAGTAAACAAGAAAATTTTCATGTTAGTAATCTTATTTACTCAATGGAAATATTTGTGTTAGAGTAATGTGACAAACATTTGTTGAATTAGATCTGATATTGAAGTGTTCTGTATTTTTGGCACTGTGGACATTGATATAAAAAATTAAACACTCAGCACTGAGCACACTGTCAGATGTGAAAAGTACTAAAAGCAAGATCTAGATGTTTCATTAACCCTATTTATCTGAAAATTGAATGTGTTGTTTGAATTTAGATTTGGGTTTTTTAAAATCTATTCTTTAAAAAAATGGTAATGTTTGCTACATGCAAGGTATTAAATAATTATTACATGATTTTAAAAAATATGGTTAAGAATATTACAGTTCTTAAGCTAAGACATTTTGTAAAAAGAAAAAAAAACAAAGCTGTTATGAGACTCTTTCACGATCAAGCTATAAAACCCACCCAAACCACATTTTTTAATAGAAATGAAAGTCAGTATAATAGACAAAAGATTACAAAATGTAATCATAAACCCTATTACTGCTAGGAGTGTTATACCACCAGGAAAAGAAAAACAATATGCACACAAATACAGGAATAAAATTTAGCTTCCTTAATGTAGTCACCGAGATAGGAGGTAAAGGTCATACTGCAAAGGAAACTTTGTAACAGTTGTTGGTTGTTTTGTGGGGTTTTTTAATAGGAAATAAGACAAAACAATATTTTATGTTTTATTTTACATTTATAAAAGTGACTAATGGTAATGCTGATGAAGCTGTCCCAGGAAAAGAAAACTTCAGCTTGAAGGTGTTTAAAGATCACTAGTTCATGTGCAAAGAAACACAGCTGCCATTATCTAAAACAAAGGAGATACCAGAGTTGGAGTTTTCCTGAACCCAACAAACCCCACAAGCTCAGAGCTCTTGCTGCTCCAAGACTTGGGCAGCTGTGGGCAGGATAAAAGATGAACAGAAAATATTTTTTTGACTGTAGGTCAAAACACACAGTGTGGCTTTCTTCCCTCTAGGCTTTCTCTGGAGGCTTTGTGAGGCAAGAGCGGGACGAGGCAGCACTGCCAGGTTGGGGAGCAGGTCGAGGGTGACCATGTCACAGTTCTGGGACAGTGGGTGTTTGTAAGGGGCCCCCACTGCGAACACGGTACCCATGGGTGGGGGTTAGGCTGAGGTTGGTGCTGCTATGCATGGCCAGTGAGGGCAGAGGTGCAAACACCAAGACCTCTTTTGCCCCACTGGCACCACCTGCCACCACCTGGGGCAATGCACTGCTCAGCTGTTCTGGGGGCCTCTCTTCTCATACTGGTAAGTGTTCATTCTCAGCAAACACCAAGAGGATGTTTCATTTAAAATCCTTTAAGTGGATGAGGGCAAACTGGAGACAACGCTGAATGTTCTGCCTGCTGCCAGGCGGTGGTTTGTCCTTATTCTGCAATCACCCACAAAGAAAAAAAAAGTTTTTCTTCACCAAACCTCACCAGGAGCTCACAAACTGATCTTTTTGATGCAATGAAGGGAGTTTTCATATTTAATATTGCACTTTTAATATCATGATCAACACCTATATTACAGAGCAAGAGAAATAAAACTATTAAAAGACTATTAAAAAGGAGAAAAAAGAAAAAACAGTGGCAAACAATCATTTTTTCCTATACTTAGTAAAAAACAGATTTTTTTTATTAAACTTCACCTTCCTCATTGGTACCTGTTTTTTTCCATGTTTAAACATATGCTTTAAATAGCCTGTATTCTAACGAAAAGCCACAACAGTTTTTTCTGTTGTTTCTGTTATTTCACTTTGTAAACCATTATATCTGGTAGAAAAGGGTAGAAAAGGAAAGAGAGTGCAGATACTTCCTCAAATGAAGAATAGAAAGAGCTACTGTACTTTTTTTTTTTTTCTCATTAAGATTGATCTTTGCTGTGGTTTATACAACATACTAAATTACAAAATGAGGTAGACATGTTCATCCCTAGAAATATTGGAACTTGCTTTTCCTTTCCTTCCTCCATATTTTACTCTAAGTGAACTACAGTGAATTTGAAAGAATACAAAGCTAATAGGCATGGTATGATACTTTAAAAAACCAGGTCCATCCCACCTACCATATCACTTAAAAAAATTTCAAAATTTACTATTGTCTACTGCTGACAATGCAAAAAGCAGCAGGACTCGTTTACAGGGATTTCGTCTAACCTCTTCTGATTCCTTTTGAGAAGATGCAGAAGTGCAGAGACTTAACAGCAGTTGTAAGAGCAAGAGATTGGCTAGTTGTGAAATTCTCATATGTGAAGAGAGGCTAAGGACAAAAGAGGATTCAAAGGAAATTGTTCTATACAAATTTCCCAAACACTAAGACTATACTGAATGAGTTTTTTTAAAAAAAGATTAGGCTAACATTACTGGAATTTAAAATAAAATTTGTCAATAAAGGGAAAATTAAGTGAGACTCAATTAAAAGATCAAAACAGAGCTGATGGCAGCTTCTCTTAGAAAATATTTAACTGCAGTTTTAAGGGATCAGTTGCTAGGGTCTGATCAAAAGTAACCAAGAATTTGGATCAAATATTTTTGAAAAATGTGAACAAAAATATTTCTGTTTTTTCAGCTCATGGTGAAAAGTTTGGTTTTTTTTTCTTTTTGAGCAGTTCCTAACTCATATCTCTAGGTCAGACTTGCAGATGCATTTTTAATGATGAGGAATAGTGATGTCAAAGCATTTCCAGAGAGCATAATCTCAGCAAAGCATTCCTTCAAGACATTGTTTCTCTGCATGGACCGCATTAGACTGAACGAGCCTGAGTACTGTAGACCCTCACAGAGGCTGAGGGGAGAGTTGTGTGTTTCACCAGTGACATGTGGAAAAGCAATCAGACACTGGATTACATGGCTGTCACTGTCCATTTGCCTTCTTTATTTCTATTCACCCTAAGCTCTTGCAAAGCCTCACTGGTAATGACATTGCTGCATAGAGCAAGACAAAAATGCACAAGAAATAATGATTTTGGCATATTTGGACTTTATATTTGCAATATATTTGCAAAGCAGTTGAAATGTTTTTATTCTTAATTCAATCCTTCAATGATATACTTGAAGAAATATTTGCTAGTATAAAGGTTGCTCTTAAACTGTTGGAAGGTTTTTGTTGTTCATTAATCACTCCTTGTTGAAGGTGACTGGCCACCTATACATAGCCTATTACTTCATTTTCAGATCAGTTGCCCCAATCTTTGTATTCAGTCTTTGTATTCATAAATATAAGGGACATCTAAATCAATTTGAGAACCTGGGGTATTTAAAGTGGAATGCCTGCTCGCTGAGGGACACAGATTTCCCTGCATGCACTTTGCTGCAGAGTCTACATATGAACTCGCCAGTTCACCTACCTGTACTCTACACCTTCATGCCAGGATTCGTAGGACTCTCAGATTAAAGCTAGTGTCTATATGTTCATTTATGTTGCTTCAGCAGCAAAGTAGATGCATCCCATAGTGAGAAAGCAAATAGCTGAAGAATTTTAGGTAACCTGGGCTCTTTTCGTACTCCCATCTGCACAAGAAAAGCATCGTTTTGGCTATACCCTTAGGTGTTGAATAAATGGTAACAAGATCTTGTCTTACTGAAGTACTAAGAAAACATAACCCTCTATGTACTGTATTCAGAACAGATTTTTCGTCCCAGTCAAAATGAATCGTATAATAATGAATTTTCTTAACTCTAGATGCAAAATCTGCAATTGACTTGTTGAATTTTAGTGTTTTGGGGACAGAATTCTGCCATTATTTATCATTACTTCAAACAAGCAGTAGGTAGTGCCGTCTTTGGAGAACACGGAGGGGAGAATTTTGTTTTGTTTTGTTTTACAGTGACCATGAACAACCATGTTGTTTAACATTTTTATTTAGAATAGAATAAAACTCTATGTATCACTAATTAATTTAGATTCTGTGAGTCCTTTTACATTAATTTTAATAAAGATTATATATTCACTGGAGGGGCCTTCAGAGTAGCAACAAATCCAATAAAAGAAGAGAAAACTAACATGCGTGTGACATACAGAATTATGTCTTGTTTCTTCTCACTGAGCTTGTGAAGTTTATAACTTGAACAATAGAATGCTCATTAGAAAGACTTTAACGGTCATTAAATTGGATATCCAAACACATAGAAATAATTATATAAATATCTAGCTGTGTCTTTTCGCCTGTTATATAGAAAATATCACAAGCTACAAACACTACTTGGCAAATGCTGCAGCTTAAGAGTCAAACAACTGACCTTTCTCAAAGCTTTTCCCATTGACAGCATAGCATTTGATGGAATAAGTCATAATGATTTTAGCTTTGTATTCATAAAGGAGTAAAAGATGATTACTTTCTGTGGAAATAAGCAGATAAGCACTCAGTGTCCTCTGCAGCTGATGAACAACCCTCAAAATTGTATAGCGCCCTAGGTACTGTAAAAAAAGATAGGATTATCTGTTTCAGTCTCTTTCCTTGTAGTTTTTTTTACTGACCCTTAACTAGTAAGGACCTTTGACTGCAATATAGGCAGCAGCTTAGTAATGTATCTTTCAGAGCCAAATCTGTTACTTTGATCTTTCCAATTTTTGCTTTCCAATGTAACTTTCCCTCAAAAAAAAACCCACTCAACAAACCCTCTAAGAAAGTTATTCAAAACAAGTAACATTTGTTTAATATAATGTTTTCATTTGTTGAATATAATGTTTTCCTTCTTTAATTAAAACATGATACTTTGCTAACCCAAATATCAAACCAAGAAACAGAGTATTTGAAATAAATGCTTTTTCTCAGGGTGCATCTGAAATTGTGCAGTGGAAAGTTCCTTACTGGAGAGATAATAAGGTTCCAATGTGGATTTTTAGTATCTTGCATTGAGAAAGCGCAGAGAATAAAATATATCCTAAGCAATATATCTGAAGATTTTGTATCTCTTATTTATGCGTCAAGAGGAAAAAAGGAAAAGTCACAAAAGGACAGGGCCTGTGAAAGAGTCAGTTTGGTCATCAAAGCGAAGTTTTCTACAATGCTTTATCTAATTCTTTATTTAACCTCATTTTCATTATCTTAACTGAGTGTGCTTCTTCATTTTGCTGAGAGGATTCATACTGCAGTAAATCACACAGCTTGGTTTTGTTTTTTTTTTTTTTTTTTTTTTTCCCTCCTGATGTTTATTCTACATTTTTCTTTGTTTTAAATTCACTATTTTGCTTACACTTTGCAGGCCGTATCCAGCTACTGTTTAAATCAAAGTCTCCCACTGACTTTAGTGGAAATTGAATCAAACCTACATTCCCAGTATCATGTCAAATTATTAATCTTTCTCCTTAAAATTTTCATCCTTCCAGCACTTGCAAGACCACTCTTTAGTTGTTCCTTGGCAAAGCCTTTTTGTTCTAGCACATCTTCCTGTGAAAACACCTGCTGTCATTCTAAATACAGTACTTAGCTCTTCATGTAGAAGACATTGTGGCAACAAATTAAGAAGGAATGAAAGTAGGTTTTGAGCTATGTGCATCTTTGGTCTTGTCTAAGTTATTCATTCTTTAGTTTACATGATTAGAAAGCTTGTTAAAAAAAAGGAATTAAAATAATTGTCATCTGTAATTACATAGGAGAATATGCACTCAGGAAAACTTCAAACTCACTTTGTGATACCAACATTGGCAACACAATGATGAAGAGGAAGTCTTTCACAACCAGACATTACCCCATCAATCAGTTTCCAGTCAGGAGAAAAATTGACTTTGTCATGATATGGTTCTTAAAGCAAAAGTAATAAATTCTATACAAACGACAAGCCTACAGCGTAGCTAATTTATTCATTATCCACCTCAGAAAAATAATTAAGTCATGCATTCTTTCCTGGCTCTTCATTACAGTTTAGCCTTTTTCTGCAGCAGTCAGTGACGGAATGCTTATTAAAATAAATTAGCTGCAAAACTTTTAACTCTGTCTTAAAGAAAAACTAATCCACTTTTCTAGTGGAAGGAACATTGATTAAATAAACCTAGTTTCATGCCGAGCAGACTAATTCCTTTAGCCACAGTTTCCAATCTTAAATCATGTTGTATCTGTATTACTTTGAGAGGTATATAATGAGCTGTGAGTTTGTAATTGGTATTAACCTCTTTCCATATGCATTTCGGTTTTTTAGCCTGGGTGATTTTAGTGACGGAACAAAATCACTGTGCAACCTATAGGTATTATTGTACTCATGTATTTTTTTCCAGCATGTTCACATACACTCATTCAGACATGCTCCGTTATTCCTCTGATCCATCTGTTTCAGACAGGCTGTCTTGACATGAAGTAACTTCAGCTGAATAAAACTGCTTCACAGTTACTAGATAGGAAGATCATTTTAAGAAAAAAATGTGTTTACAAATTTGCTCATATCTCATATCAGAAACACAGAACGCTGGGCATTTAAAATAACATTTGAACCTGATCCACACACAAGCTGAACTGATAGAAACAATTATCTCAAACTCTTTGAGTTTTGCATAAGAACTACATTGCACAATGCCAAGTGCTGCAAAATGGGCAAATAAAACTGAAGGAATTGTCATTATATGACCTATGTAGAATTGCCCACATCATTACTTTTTTAAATATGGAAGTTCATATTTTCAAAAATAAATATTTTCTTTAATGCCCTCAGCAGTAGTCAGCTGACAGTTTGCTAAGTAAAGTAATCTAGTGACGGGTCAGTCAGATCACACATTCACCAGTTCCCGCAACAAAAGAGATAATAAGAATCTGATGTGAGATAGTGATTAAATTAATATCAGAGTTAAGACAGGGAGAAATCCATCACCCCCTTCCCGAGACCAACCTTGTCACAGGGCATCAGAGGGGCTGAATGATGCAGAAGCACAGCTCAGCAATAGCTGCAGCCTGAGGGCGCCGGCATCCTCTGCTCACACAATGATCCCCTGGGCACTGGTGCACTTCCAGTGGCTCTGAATATTTATAAAACTCTCAGCCTCATCTTCAGCACCCCATTCAGCTCCTCTGCACTAGGAAGGGTGTTTACTGAAGCCATGTACTGCATGGATCTTAGTCCCTGTAGTCCCTCACTACCAGCTGCCAAAGCTTCTCAGGATGGCACAATACTGTCGCACAGAGCAGCCAAACAACCCACTGTTTCAGATTGGCTTTTGTCCCAGTGCACAAGAACCATTTTGATAAAATAGGGAAAAGAAAATGGAGAAATCTTCTTGCGCATACGTCGATGGGGCCAATTACACTGGACGGCAGGCGAGAAAATCTGCAAGGGGTGACTCTTTCAGATTACAAAAAGCATTCATGAGGCAGGGCATGCTCTCAGCTACAGTTAATTCATCAGCAAACAGCGAAGTACCTGATGAGCCTTGGCAGCCACTCCATCTTCTGGGCTGCCTGAGTGCGATGGGACCTCAGGCAGGGAGCACAGGGCTACAGGACCTGTCACCCCAGGGGGGCAGAAGGGTCTGGCACTGCCCCAGTGCTTGGAGCAGACCCTTTGTCTCCCAGAGCAGGCAGCCATCAGCCTCCCTGTCATAAGCTGCAAGACCGCAACACCCCATCCCATGCCATGACTCCTCAAAGTGCCTAATTAAAAATCCACAGGTACAGAGGCAGACAGAGACAGAGACAGACGACAGAGACAGAGACAGAGACAGACAGAACAGAGGGAGAAAATATTTGCTTTATTGTCAGTTCTCCCCCCAGTCCTTTCGTTCGCTTCCCTTCCCTTCTTCTGTTCAGCTCATTTTATCTAAGCCTGCTGCAAGCATGAGGGTGGGAAGTGAATATGTCTGGTCTGACAGAAAACTTCTCTTCTGTAGACAGGAGCCCACCAAGGGACTCTGGCTGAGAAAGTGTTTTACATCTTGTATTGATAATATCTTTGGTCTTTTCTTTATACGGTGCCTGTAGCTATATCACGTAAATTCTACCTATCTATAATTTTTTCACTTAACAACAATAATCAGAGAAGAAATAAACCACTAAAAATTCATTGAAAAGAATCTTTAAAAAAATTAAAATAAGCAGATTGCGTGTAATTTTCTGACAAGGCAACATGCATATTCAGGAATTAGGTTGCTTTGAGTTGTTTTTGTACATTTATTTCACTATGCCAAAAATTGTTAAATTGCTCTATGTTTACACCAGTTAATTATTTGGTGAAGGTAGCTTACCTACTTCAGTTGAAAAGCAGGGACTATGACAGAAGTGATTCAGAATTTTTTGTTATCGTAACATAGTTCTTATAAGAGCTTATTAGAATAAAATATATTTGCTTCTTATATTGGTACAGTGGTGAAGAAATGACAATTTTCTGGAATTAATTTGATTTTAATATTTTCCAGTGAAAAATTCCTGATCTTCAGTTATATGCGTGTTTTCACAGGACTATTTAAAGTTTATGTGATTTCCTTGTACCTAGTGACAACTGGAGGCCTCTAATAAACGAAACAAAAGAAAAAATATCCTCTCTGTAATAGTTCTACTAGTGATTCTCACATCAATGACAACTCATTCAATTTGATATGTGGCACTGGCTCTCTTTTCCTTAATTGCATAATAATAAATCTCATCATTAATTTGGTTTCAAGGTAAACCAAACGAAACAGTGTTTTTAAGTATAATCTTTGAAGTTTTCAGCATCAAGTAACAGTTTCTGGTAGACCTACATATTACGATTTTCTCAGCTCAAGTTCTGTATGGAAGCAGATGTTAGAGAGAACAGTACAAGAGAGTAGGGATTTTTTTTTAATGCTTTAGTCAGAGTTAGGTTTTGAAAGGGAACTAGTTCTAGGATCTTGGTTATTGACACTGAGATTAAAGTCCTGAAAGAAAGGATTACTTTGCATTCTAAGTGACCATTTTACTGTTTTGTTTGCAGGCTGTTTTTACACCTAAATAGAACAAATTGCACTTAAAATATATGCATAGTTTGCATCACAGATTCCCCTGTCCCACTACATAGTTCAGCAAGACTTGAGTTTTGGCAGCTGCTTTAAGACTGTGAACTGTGATGGTGGACCAAGCTATCAGAAGGGAAACAAATACCTTTATACACTCCTTGTTAAATAAATTGTTTGTTTGGTAGGATTTTAATTAATATACACATTTGCTACAAATATTCACAGGATTGAACTCCAGAGTTGTTTAGTCAAGTCTAAGAAAATGAGTGCAGAGGTAAATGCATGTGTGTGCACAGTTATGATTATGTAAAGACAAACGCATGCATTGTACGTGAACCTTTGATGCAGTCTTTGAGATGAGATTAGATCTCTGATAAGACTCCAGGAGCTGAGGTTGTCTTCTTACACCAAAAAATGTCCTATGAGCTCACAGAAACATGAACATGATTGTTTTTGACTTTTTATTGTTCATAGGGCACACAAATTCCCAGAGTACTTTATATTTAAGTTTATATTAATATTAGAATATAAGGTGTTCCCTTATAAAAATATGTATTGGAATTGAGCAAATAAAACATGAAACAGTGAGGTGTAACAATAAGAGAGAGGATTATTGTATATTATTTATTCTAAGTCTGACAATTGTCAACAAAGAACATTTCTGGACATTCCAACTTTGTCTATCACCTTTGTCAAGATTTTTTCTGCCCTTTTTCAAGCATACGCTACATTTCATTATCTTTTTCCTCCATAGATATGCTATTGTCCCCTGTTAATGAAGCATTTAAAATGTTATTATTTTCATACAGTAATTGGAAATTCATAATTAGCTATTAAAAAGGAAGATGAGGGAGAATGTGTAGTCTATTAAAAGTATATTATGTGATCTCTTTTATTACGATTTCTCAGATTTTACCAAAATTAGAGAGAGTAAAAGAAGTACATAAGAATAAATATAAAGAATAAATACATGGTATTTTTGTGCTATGTTTATTCTCACTCTTATGTAGCTAAAAATGTTTTTCAAACAACTAATTTATTTTTAAGAAATAGTAAAAATCTGATAATTTTGGTACAATTTACTTTGGTATGTCTCATTTTTCCATACGCATATCTATTCCTCTATGTGCTTAAGGAATGTTGAGAGGAATGAGATTTGACATTCCTGTAATTATGGACTTGAAATAGAAATTTTACTCTAATTCCTCTACAGCCAATGCAAAGACATGGGCCACTTAGGTCTGGGGAGCCCAAAGCCTGCCTCTGGCAGCTGTGTGGTGACTCAGAAGGGAGAATATGGAGACTAGCTTTCTAAATTAGACACTTCAGACAGTGTGACTCTGTCCCACTTAAGACTCAAATTCTGTGGGAACACATTTTCAAGAGTTTCAATATTATTCTTTCCAAATCATAATATCAGTCATATTCCACATAGAACGAAATCTCAGCTATGTTTCTAAAAGGATCTAGCAATTTACAGTCTTCGGGGTCCCAATCTTCAATGCTTGAAAGGCCTGAATTCTAGCACACGTCAGCCCAGGGTTTTAAGGGAAAAAATGCAGATTCTTCTTCCTTAAGCACCTGTTTTTCATATCTATGCTCCTCTTCACTGTATCCTGCCTCCATATGCCAAGGATTGTATTAAAATAGGTGTTCAGGAAGGATTGTCCCAAAAGATACTCAGCTGATGCTGAGAGTTTACTTCTAAAATTAGGACCTCTGATCCCTTTCAAGTGGATGCAAGTCCCCCAGCTTCATAACTAGCTAGATGAGATAATCCCAATACTTGGAAGAGCCTGTTCTTCAATCTTATGCTAGCACTCATTAATGTCATTATCACCAAAATGGAAAGGGTTTTCTTTTTTTTTGAATGTTATTAGAAACTAGGAATTAGCTTTTTTGACACAGTAACTTAAAATCCTAAATACTTTCAAATTAAGAGGCATGCTGTACATTTTGAATGAATTAATGTGCAATTTGTAACAAGTGAAATATATCACATGAAAATGATTTTGCAATGATGTAAACTCAATTAACCTCAAAGAATGCTATATGAATATAGATTGTGGAAGATTTTAATTATAGTTGGAAATGCTATGCAATTATTGACCAAGCTTGGCAGAGACATTTTATATTGCCTACTGTTACTACGTACTGTTAGCTTTTTAATGTGGAAGCAGAAAAATGAATATCAAATCAGAATGCTAATTTGAAGAGTCATGGTTTGAATATTTGTTGATCACTTGAAATAATAATTTAGGCAGTCTTTCAAAAATAAAATTTCCTTTTAAAAAAGGAAATAAACCATAGCTATTATACTACAGGTATGTGCTTGAAACAAATTTAGATGAAAATATATTAGTAAACGACCAGATATCAAGAAGTGCCAATTGCTGTTTCTAATTATGAAAATGTTTGCTGCTAATCTCATGAGCCTACTTGAAAGTGTTCAGTCACAAAGAGCTCTTTTGCAGCCTAGAACTACAGTTTCGGAAAGAAACTATGATCTGAAGTATTTGTCATATTTTTGTAGTAGCTGGATAGAGTTCAAAATTATTCCAACTATTCCTCAATACACGAAGTTAGAGACAAAACAGTAGAATGCAAGACTTGCACACTTGTAAATACATCTTTGATGTCTTTATTCCATTTGGAGGTTCAAACAAGTAATATAAAGAATCTTCATTTAAAAAAGAGTTGATACAATTGTACCTATAATAAAAAAGACTTTAAGGACAAAATTTAATATGCTGCTTTTTTCAGGAGGAAAATAAATAACTTCTTTACGTTCATTTGCTGTTTAATTTAAGCACTTGCGGAAGTACAATAATATTCCCATTTTACCGACAAAACCGAGGCAAAGAAAAATTTATGCACTTGAATAAAGGATCTGCTTAGGGATTCACTAGCAAGTCATGTTCTTTCTATTAAGAAACTGTGAACATAGCACGTATTTTGTGCTTTCATGTTATACAAAGCTCTTCTTGGACTGCACAAGGTAATGCTGCATTTGACACAGAAACAGAATAATTTAAGTTGTAAGGGACCTCTGGAGATCATCTGGTCCAAACTCTCTCTCAAAGCAGAGCCAGCTTTGAAGTTACAGCCAGCTTCGACGTTAGACCAGGTTGCTCAAGGTCGTATTCAGCCGAGTTTTGAATACCTCCAAGGACAGTGATTCCACAACCTCTCAGGGCAACCTATTCCAGTACTTGACCACTCTTATTTTGAAAAAAAAAAAGTTTTCTTATATCACGTTCTATGTTTAGTTATATACTTTTACAGTAGAAAAGTCTCAAGTCTCATGAGAAAAAAAAAGAAACCCTTAATTTGATTCAGTTTGTTCAGGTTTTTTGGTTTGGATTTTTGCACAAAGCTAACTGGCATTGAGTGCGGAAGGCACAAGAAATTGTTAGATTGACAACAGCTATTAATTTGCAGCATACTATTTTTGAAGGCTAGGTATTCTTGAAAGCCAGTTTTTCTATCAATTGTGTAGAGTCTGTGCTGCCGTTATCCATGTATTCTTGTGATTTTGCAAGTTAATTAAATCCAGGAAACAGAATTCAGAAGAACTGAGTTTGAAAATATATTCATAAAGATGGATTTTCTTCCCTTACTAAGCAAATTTTTACCCTTGGAAGTTAAATGAAAATGGAGTCCTTATGATCACAGAAAGCTAGTTTTCTGCAGGGCACAAGGTTTGTTCAGTATAAAATCATCAGCAGAGAAGAAGAAACAATGGAAGAGGATACTAAGACCTTCTGTTAAAAAGGGGCAAGCATGATCAATGAGCACAGTGACTATCAGATTTGAACAGATTTGTATCAGAGGGAAAGACCTGAGACTGAGGGCTGAACAGAGAAGACCACAGGAGGAATCTAGGACCCATGAAAGGACTCATCGCAAATCAAAACATTCTGTGTATGATGAAAAGGAAGGAAGTTTCTTGCAGGGTTGTTTTTTTTCCCTCCTCTGATCTATCTCTCATGTTTTGCCTATGAGAAAAAAAAAGATTTGTTAAAAAAAATCATGCAAATTTTTCATTTATTTTATTTCACCTATCTCTAAAGAACAAATCATTCCTCAGGGTGGAATGTTGCAAGGGGCTTACTTCTATTACAAGAATTATGCATAGATGGAGTCTAGGTTGGCTAGAGAAAGAAACTTCTGGCATGAAATACTTTTGTAAACACCCAGCTAGTATTTAGAAGATTATTCATCTTACCATAATTGGCATCTTCCTATAGTAAATATGAATCAGCTAATTACATTTGTAATCAGATAGATAGATATTTAAATAATGTCATCATGCCCCATTGTGAAGGATGTCAAAAGTTGTGGAAAAGACACAGAAGATTTTTGGTATACCCAAGAGTTAGAGTTCCTCCTGACTTGCCTGAAGAGGGTCTCAGTACTCTGCAAACTCTTGTATTAATCTTGTACTGCCTCTTCTGTCCTGAATCTCTAATTTCAAGATGCCCATCTCTACTTTCTTTAGGATACTATATTAATCTTAGGAGAACGATCCTCTACGTAAAATTTTTGCTTACTTCTAGACTTGGTCCTTGGTATCCTGAGCTCTTCCTGAAAGGGATATGAAGTTAAGTTAGCTAGCACAGTTTTTTATTTGGGATTTATTTCACATTCTTCCTTTTCAATAGATTCTTGATTAATTCATGACATTTTTCACCTGACATATCAACATCTTCCATCCTTGAAGCAGTTCAAGCTACTTGCACCATTTTACTTATATACTCCTTAGAGTCTGAGGTTTTGGTCCTTAATTGAAGTTTGACAGATCAGCTTAAATTTTACTTTGAAGAAAAAAAACCACCACAAACTGTATGAGCATTATAATAAAATAACCTTGAAGAGACAACTTAATTAGTATTTAAGTTATCCTGAATTACAATGAAATTCCTGTGGAAATGTGAACACCCACCTGCATATCAAATAAAGTCACAAGATCATTGCCTTTACAGTAAATATAATTTCAGTTCATAACAACTGGATTTCTTAAAGAATATACCATCAAAAGATAATACATCATTTCAAAGATTTAACCACATAGGAATGCATATGTGATGCACTGGCTCATAGGAAGGACTTGGGAATAGGCAAGCCCTAAGTGTTAGTATGAACTGAGTTCATATAAGAATGACCTTGGGAAAGTAATTTTCACCTGTTCGTGCTTCAGCCATCCCAGCTGGTATATTGCGTAAAAAGCAAAAGCCAGTTGATAAACAGATGCTGCTTTTAAGCTGGCCATTAAGTGACTTACATGACTTTCTGATGGAGATAATTTCACACTGAAGGCAGAAAAGGCCTTTTGTTTTGATGTCACTCTCCTGGTTTTGATTGTTTGTTTTTAAAAATACATACTTGGGTTAAAAATAGGAGAAAAAAAATCTATTTAACGGAGAGCTGTTATTCAGTGTTCTGCTTCTGCATCTTTTTCATCCCCATAGTAAGGTAAGCCTTGCTTACTATGGAGAAATAAAACTCTCTCAATGTCAGGCTGAGCCTGGAAAGCATCCCAACATTAGCACAAGCGCGGTGGTTCACACTACAGATGAAACCTTGCTGCCCAAGGGACTTGCTGTTTTCTCTTTTTTCCTGGGATACCTCAGCAACAAGAATGCAATGAACTCTGAAGTTAATTTGTGAAAGTTTGGGATAAATGAAAGCTCAAGAAACAAAAAACCCTTCCAAACCAGAAAAGCTGGTGGAGACACAAAACCAAACCCGTTCTCCTCTCAGGTGTTGCTGGTAAGTTCTGCAGCTGAGCCGAGGGTCTGCCTTTCTCTCACATAATCTGTGCACGCTGCACTCCTCGCTCACTTCAGTGACTACGCAGTGAAGCAAATCTTAATCTATGTGGCTGAAAATTGGGAGAAATAAAGAGAAAATAAAAATATGCACTTAACATTTTAGTGAAATCTGTGCTATTATAAGAAATCTTTTTTCTCCCTAACTCCTGCAAAAAAAAAAAAAAAAAAAAAAGTGAAAGATAAGAGGCAGCTGCAACAGCAGAAACAAGTAAAAAATGTGATAGAGATAGTGACCTGGCATTACAGAGCTGCTAAAAAGGTCTTTCTAGACTGGTGGCAAGTGGTTTGGAGCGAGACATTTGGAACAAAAGCAAGGAGACTTTAGCAGGTTTATTCCAGGACAGAATGGATTTGGTAAGGGTGAAATGCATCAGCGATCTTCTGGGGATAGCAAAAAGAAAGAGTGAGAAAAGGTAACAAGGCACATGGCCTTCGTGTCAATCTGAGAAATGATCTTTTAATGTATGGAAAAGGGAATTTGATCCCAAAGAATGTGTGCTATAGGTTATTACGGAAAGATGATAAGACAATCAAATAGACGTGGTAGACAATACCCACCTAAAAATCTCTCTCCAAGTTTTATATTAAAACAATAATAAATGCTTAATTGGATCACTCAAAAAATAAAGTAAACGATAAAAAAGAAAAACATGAGGGTGGAAAGAAGGGAATGATTTTCAGGCCGGAAAAGCAGCATATTGAGTTCAAACCTATCATGACTACTTTAGCTATGGTAGGATACATTATTAATATGAATTTTAAATAAGAACTGAAACTTCATATGTTATTTTGATAACAAATAATAACAACAAAAATCCAAAACCTTTTAAATAATACATTTCCAAAAATGTAGGAATCAAAATAGCTGATAACTGCCAGTACCTATGATAACTATATTTTTTCACGTCTCCAGTTCCATACCTTTGGGCTGAGATTTAAAAAAAATTCATTTCTAATGACAATTTTTGCAATTATCTCATAGGAACTGCCAGCAGCTCCTTTCTGATGCTGTGATGTAGCAAAAACTAGAGTTACCTGCAATAGACATGAGTCATTTAGTAACTGGAAGAACTTTGTGACCTGCCCAAATTATTCACTTAATGAATTGGTGATGATGATGATGATGATGATGATGATGATGATGATGATGATGATGATGATGATGCAGCAGAGCAGCCCTGGTGTGTCTGCCTCACATTGAGGTCTAATATTGCTTTCAATTACAGTGGTTTAAATCAGGATTTAACCTGATTTATGTCATAAACGTATTTATACGTTTGATGTCAACGTAAAATGACAGCTACACTGCAGTACTAGGCTCTCCAGAGCTTTCTGAATCTGCTAGAACTTCTTTTAAATGTGGTACAGGGCACAGTGCAAGGTGTTGTAACAAAACTCTTAATCAGATGCATAACTTTAAATGTATGTGTATTACCATCCCCGTTCAGCAAAGCAGTGACTGTGGGATTAATGTTAAATAAATGGGACAAAGTAAAACCATCTGCTTAAAATTTAAGCTTAAATGCTTTCTTGAGATTAGAACATATAACTCATTTCCTTAAAAGAACTGTATTCCAAACTCTTGGCTAAACTGCTGTTGCTGTACTTTGAACAATGTCAAATGTAGACCTCTGACAACAAACACCACTTGAGCAGGAAGTGTTATTTCTCAGCAGAATAAGAGAATGTCTTGTTTCCATATAGTTATATGACAAATAAACTCATGGATAGATATTCTTTGTTGCTCTCAGTCTAACATTGTGGGAGAGTCCTCATGTATTAAATTTGGTCATATAGAATCACATTTCAGGAAAACTATTTCTCTCACAATTATGAAAAATTGTGCTGAAATTCACTGATTAAAGAGAGATGGTGTAATGATGAGACTCTTTAATTGAGCTCAAAACCGCTCATGACTAGTAACTACTGGTAACCATATTGTTTCTGTAATAAAAACTATAAATCTGCCAGTATAATTGATTACCATTCTCAAGGTTTGTAAAACAAAGTATTGTGTTATAGGATCTAAACTTAAGCATTAGGTATCATTTGGATATCTGCTTCCAGTAATAATTTTTCTTTTGCCTTGCAATGTTCACTCCTAAATACTTCAGAGATGGTTCATAATTTGGTAAAAAGTTGTTCTAACTAGGTTTAAGTTATTCTATAAATTGAAGGATCATTTGCCTAATATTGTACTATGGTTACTTTTCATTTATTCTTTAAACTAAATCTTGCTGAAATCTCTCTGAACTGATGCCATATTTTTCCTAACTTTAAATATACTGGGATATGAGCACGTTAAGGAGAATGAGCAAAATGAAACACGTCTCTGCCACCACAATCTCAAGATATTTAAAATATACACCTACTTGTCTTAAAAGTACTCTGTGCAGTGGTTGCAAAGACAAGCCACTAAAAAATTTGTGTGCTTATGACTTAAGAGTGTTATTAGGTCCACTCAATTATCTTTTCATCTGAAATCTACAGCACTACTTCAGCACCTCCATTGTGTTTTGAGACTCCAGCCTCTTTTGTGCTGAAGCTTAATTGCACTCCCAATACCATGATTGCTCTCACATTTTATTATTATGCAAAATAAAAGAGACAAAGTACAGCTAGTATTTTAAAAGAAACAAATGAATAACAAGAAATTGTGAACTTCTTCCCTATGTTCTTTTTTCTTTCACATGGTGATCAAGCATTCTTAGAATGTATTTTGTTATTGTAAATTCTATTTGAAGTCTTCCTTATTTATTTATTTATTTATTTTTCTGTTCATTACAGTCCAAAACCACCTCTCTTTGAAATATGGATGTGCTGCAAAATTAATACCAGAAGTGTTCAATGTATGTGAATGTATATAGTTGCATACGCACGTGTCTAAATTATAGTAAGTAACATCAATAATTCCAAACATTCTCATTTAAAATCTCAATAGTCTGAATAATAAACCTTCTTTTCCTAGTGGAAGAAACAGGAATTCATAAAACCCTTTTTTATTCCATCCTTCCTTATTAAAATACAACCACACTGCAAAGAACTGCAGAATTCTGGAACATATTATGACTTAGAATAATACACTTATACTGTCTGCAGCATTAAGCTTTCATTCCCACTGGACAGAAAATTGTTTTTTTCAGAGATTACAAACTCTGAGAAGTAACAGTTTTATTCTTACCCCAGAAAAGAAAATGCATGCGTTTTCTTTAAGACTGGAAAATCTTCACAATCTGTCATTCCTTAAAGTGCTGAATGAATCCATTGCAGCTATACTTAAAAAAAAAAAAAAAAAATATTCTTTACACAGTGAAGAATGGAACAATATTAGATTGAAACATTGTCTATTCAGAATTTCCCTTTATTTTAGGGGTGAGAAAGATTCATTGTCCAAATCCTACATAATAGTCTAAAGGACATGCTTCAGGGAACACAGTAGGTTGAGAGACATATGTGCAATTCTCTGGTCACTGGTGTATAACTAAGTAGTCCAGAACTATAGTTTGCTTCAGCCCTGCCTTGCAAACAAATGGTAGACAGCGAATTGCAGCACATCCGGTACCTTTTGGAATTCTCAAAGAAACACTTTTCCCATGTTTTAAGTAACAATGGCAGATAAAGACTGTCAACTTAATGTCATGGTGGACTGGAGGTGTCTATTGTTCTGCTTTCAGACAGGCCTGGCTAGTCCAGCTGTGGAGCTGCTTAATCTCTGTATGATACAGCTTTGTTTTCCTCCATGATATAAACACATTATCATGTACAGACCTTGACACCTGTCAGCTACGACAGGAGCATCTCAGAGGTACCGTTATGTTTAATTCAGACATTTCTTAAAGCTACAGAAGTGTGAGGGGACCAAGTTTTGTAGCCTCATGCTTTCTGTAATCTTCCAAAATTGTATTACAAATACTTTTAAAGATCATGGTTTATGTGCTAAGAACATTGTTTATGGATTCTGAACAAGCATAAAGTAACAGTAAAGAAATAGCACTATATTAATTTGTTTTGTTTCCAAAATTTTAAAATGCTTTGAAGTGTGATCAGGAAAAATAAACTTCCTGAGCTAAAAAATCTAATTTGATTCTTAGATCACTGGGATGATATAAAAAAAAATAAATATGGTGATATATCAGCTGTATTTCATAGATGTTCCAATGAGTGCTGATGAATGTCTAATAAATTCACGTGAGGTTACTTTTCAATTATGTTATGAAAAGTCGTGGGGCAATTTTATTTTTACATTGGCCCACAGGCTCAAACAGTGAATCAGTTAAAAAAAAAAAGTAATTCTAAAAGAAAGTATTCTTGTGAGCCCTAAACCTGAAACGGCCAAGATTTGCACAACTCTAATTGCAATCATTGCACGGCAGGTTGCTGATTATTTCAGACTGATTTGTATGAAACATAGAGAAATTCTGAATATATTGAGAACCATGATTGATATAATAAATTGATTGATATGATAAAAGACTACATCTGCTTCCATGAAGGAAACAGTATCCAGCTAGCTTCCGAAATTACTCAAGGTATTGCAAAAATATGCAAAATAAGATTAGGAAATGAAAGTTCTTGTAAACTAACAAATAATTATATCATCTTATTTGAAACATTAAAATTGAAATGGACACTTTATTTGCTTGACAGTCTCTATAGGTATCTGCGGATGAGAGCAAACAACCTTACAAGTGTTTGACTCAGTGCTTGGAAAAGATCTAAGAAATAAGTAAGATCTTGAGAGACTCAATTCTTTCTTATATCTTTTCCAAATACAGATATTTTTTTTCCTGATCCTTTAGGTCTAACTATTTTTTCCTTAGTTTTGAAACCCTCAAATTTCATCTCTCTTTTGGGTTTTGAAATTCCTCTTCCTTCATTCTCTCATTGCTGGAGTTGTGCTGAATCTGATAGGACAGGGTTTGCTACTTCCCGATGCAGACATGTTACCCCACATCCTGAAGGAGCATAGCTGAATTAGTACAACCATCTGCCCAAGGTAAATGAACATTTCTGTGGATTTGACCAGCCTAAGTCAAGAATGTTATAGGACTGTGAAGCTGCAGTCTTCTGCAGCTGCTTGTAGTTAACAGAAATCTACAATAATCGGTAAAACCATTTTATTCCAATACATTCTTTGACTCAGGAATCTACCCTCTTACTCTGTGTGAAATGAGGTAGGCTGCATCTATACCATACCTTAGAGTTGGGCCAGAGGAAGAGGGTTAAAACCAAACCTGCTGCTCAGCTCAGCTTTGATTATCACTGTCATATAACATGTCACTAAATTATGAAGGGCAGTCAAACATCATTTGTGTACAAGGTCTACCCGCTTTTTTTGTATGTAATGGAGGAAATCTCTCAAGAGAGTCACATTCAGCTCATCTGTCTGGTGTGGCAAGGGTCCCTGGGCAGCAGGGACAGTGGCAAGAGGAATGAATGGCCTAAGACAAACCATATTCTACGTCTGTGCCTGGGGTTTCAGCTCCTGACCTTATGGGACCCTCCACTTATGTTTGGCCAATCATTTTTTCCAGAGCTTAGGCAAGATGAATCTGAACTTCACTGAACGTCTGGAGTCAAAAAAGTCAGTATAAAAATACCCACAGGCTTCTCATCTTTGACAAAGGAATTCAGGGTAGCTGTGGCCTTACACCCTACCAAACTGGACACAAAGATCAAGTGCTTTGTTTCCATACAAATGTATCTTTTCTTAATAAGGGAAAAGATAAGTTATGTACAGTTGTTTTTCCCAAGTGAACAGGAAGAGAAAACGCTTCCTATTTCAGCGCTTAAAGACGTAATAACGTACATTTTCCATCAGTTACTCAGTGCTCCCTGGAAATGCTCTGCCAACACTTACATCTGCTCATTAAGTTTTCACCAAATGCCAGAGCTCTCTGTTCCAATACACATGACTAAGCCAGAAAGGTTTCTGCTGATAAAAGAGGAAATCTTCAGTGGGAACCAACAGGACTGGTAATCTTCCAATATGAAAACCAGACTATCGGGCTTTCATCCCTGCAGAGTTGACGTAACGACTTTTCTAACCTCTTTATAAAGTACAGATTCTTCAAACTTTATATTAGTTCTTATCTTTTGGAGAGATGCCAATAGACAGCCTATTTAGAGATAGACTCTTAACAATATACAGGCAATGCATGAAAAATCATTAGCAGATATCCGTGTCACAAAGTAACTTTTTCTGTGTTAGTGTACAAGAGGCATCTTATCTGTATGTGCCATAGTGCAAAGATCAGGTACAGCTACGTTTCTCAAATGCATTGTGAGTTTTTATCCTCCATACAGAAGTAGCTTCCCCAAAGGAAGGTAAGCTGTGTTCCTGCCTCCTTCCTGCACTCTCCTGGAGACCACATCAAAGAAGCTCCACATCTCCAAGCTCAGCAGAGGTGCATCCCGATGAAGAACAAGTCGGGCAAAAAGACCAGGAGGCCTGCGTGGATGAGCAAGGAGCTCCTGGACCAACTGAAAATGAAGAGGTTAGCCTACAGAGGGTGGAAGCGGAGACAGATAGCCTGGGAGGAATACAGAGAAGCTGTACGAGTGACCAGGGATCAGGTGAGGAAGGCTAAAGCCCTGAAGGAATTGAATTTGGCAAGGGATATAAAAAACAATAAGAAATGCTTCTATAGGTATGTAGGGGACAAAAGGAAGTCCAAGGAGAATGTAGGCCCCCTCCGGAAGGATACTGGTGCTCTGGTCACCCGCGACATAGAGAAGGCTGAGGTACTCAATGAATTTTTTGCCTCAGTCTTCACTGATAAAGCCTCTTGTCTTACCACCCAAGCTGTGGAAAGAACTAGCAGGGACTGTGAGGATGAACCACCGCCCACTGTACTTGAAGAGCAGGTTCGGGAACATCTGAGGAACTTGAAGGTGCACAAGTCCATGGGACCTGATGAGATCCATCTGCGGGTCCTGAAGGAACTGGCGGATGAAGTTGCCAAGCCACTGGCCATTGTATTTGAGAAGTCGTGGCGGTCTGGCGAGGTCCCCGATGACTGGAAGAGAGGGAACATAACCCCCATTTTTAAAAAGGGGAATAAGGAGGACCCGGGCAACTACAGGCCGGTCAGCCTCACCTCTGTGCCTGGCAAGGTCATGGAGCAGATTCTCCTGGGAACCATGCTAAGGCACATGGAGAGCAAGGAGGTGGTGGGTGACAGCCAACATGGCTTCACCAAAGGCAGATCGTGCCTGACCAACTTGGTGGCCTTTTATGATGGGGTGACAACATCGGTGGACAAGGGTCGACCAACGGATGTCATCTACCTGGACTTGTGCAAAGCTTTTGACACTGTCCCGCACGACATTCTTCTCTCTAAACTAGAGAGGCATGGGTTTGATGGATGGACCACTCGGTGGATAAGGAATTGGCTCAATGGCCGTACTCAGAGAGTAGTGGTCAACGGCTCAATGTCCATGTGGAGACCGGTCACGAGTGGCGTCCCTCAGGGGTCCGTGTTGGGCCCGGCCCTCTTCAACATCTTTGTCGGTGACGTGGACAGTGGCATGGAGTGCACCCTCAGCAAGTTCGCCGATGACACCAAGCTGTGTGGTGCCGTCGACACGCTGGAAGGGAGGGATGCCATCCAGAGGGACCTCGACAGGCTGGAGAGGTGGGCCCGTACCAACCTCATGAAGTTTAATCAGGCCAAGTGCAAGGTCCTACATCTGGGTCATGGCAATCCCAGGCACAAATACAGACTGGGCGGAGAATGGATCGTGAGCAGCCCTGAGGAGAAGGACTTGGGAGTACTGGTGGACGAGAAGCTCAATATGAGCCGGCAATGTGCTCTTGCGGCCCAGAAGGCCAACCGCATCCTGGGCTGCATCAAGAGGAGCGTGGCCAGCAGGTCAAGGGAGGTGATTCTCCCCCTCTACTCTGCCCTCGTGAGACCTCACTTGGAGTATTGCGTCCAGTTCTGGAGTCCCCAACATAAGAAGGACATGGACCAGTTGGAGAGGGTCCAGAGGAGGGCCACGAAGATGATAAGAGGGCTGGAGCACCTTTCCTATGAGGACAGGCTGAAAGAGTTGGGGCTGTTCAGCCTGGAGAAGAGGAGGCTCCGGGGTGACCTTATAGCGGTCTTCCAGTACCTCAAGGGGGCCTACAGGAAAGATGGGGAGAGGCTGTTCAGGAGGGCCAGTTGTGATAGGACAAGGGGTAATGGTTTTAAAATAGAGGGAGGTAGATTCAGGTTGGATATTAGGAAAAAATTTTTTACCATGAGAGTTGTAGAACACCGGAACAGGTTGCCCAGAGAGGTGGTGGATGCACCATCCCTGGAGACGTTCAAGGCCCGGTTGGATGAGGCCCTGAGCAACCTGACCTAGTTGGAGATATCCCTGTTCCTTGCAGGGGGGTTGGACTAGATGACCTTTGAAGGTCCCTTCCAGCCCTAACGATTCTATGATTCTATGATTCTAAGCTGCGTCAGAGCTCAGCCGAACTGAGCGAAAAGGGGGAAATCCCAAATGCCCTTTCAGGAGGCAGCACATCTCTCTCAGCTGTGTGCTCCTCCCTGGCCCTGGCAGGGATCCTGAGTCACTATGACTACAGATGATCTTACTGCCTGCAAGCCCTTCAATATCCCCTCACTCAAGTATGATTTTTTATTTTGGATGGAACAAGTTACTTTTTGTTTATTTCTGTTGAGAAAACAACAAAAAGGAAAATTTTAAGAATAGCATGAATCTTTTAATAGCATTGAAACTAGCAGTTATTTCCCCTGGATTGATTCAATTGGATCATTAAGTTTCTTTTGTTGGGTTTAGTAGAGAATGATTGAAAAATCAATGTATACATGCTTGAGATCATGGAAATGATGATATGTCAAAATGTCAGAAGGGCTGAAGGAGTAATGATAGAGTGCAGAAGAAAAGTCTCCCTTTGACTACTGTACTTGGAAACTGAAAGGCTGAAAGTTTCTCACTAAACACTGTCTTTTACTTTTTGAAGCATTTGACATTCATTGTGACTCAATACACTTTATTAAAAAGAAAGCATTCCCCAAAGAAATCACTGAAATTATTCTTACACACCTAAATTGAAGTGACAATAACTTGGTAACTCTTCCAAGCATATTTCAACTACATGTGAAGCCACATATGATAGCTAACAAATTCAATGATGAGGAAAAAAATAATTGTGGAGTTTACATAGTGGTTGCTGTCAATGGCAAGTATTTCTACAATTTTAAGATAAGCGAGTGTATTTTGTACTATAGATTTATAAAAAGATATGGGAATGTCAAAGCTCTAACAGAGTTCCCAGGATGTTGCTCTCTTTTGACCTATAGAGTGAGTTCAAGATTTTCTTTAAGCCTTCTCTGGGAAAACTGAAAAACTATCTAAAAATAAGTATCATGAACTAATTATGTTTCATTCATTTGCAGAGTACTTTAGATCTTTTTGCTTTTGATTCTGGCTGGTTCTTTCTGTTTTGCAGTGTATTTCAGGATACTGAAAAATACTAGCAAAACATTTTCAGAAAATGTTTGTCTAATTTATCTGAGCTTGGACAATTGTTTGAAAACTTTTGAGACCTCTTTTGTGACACCATTATGGCTTTTCCTTCAAGGTGTTGGTGCCAGCCATTACAGTTATGGTTAACCCATGTTGTGAAAGAGCTTCAAGTGCCCTCTTAAGGTAGTTTACATTTCCTTTACTACGTGCAAAAGGAAGAAGTAGTGAGTGAATGTCTGCCCATTGAAAATTATTTCCCCGAGATTCTTAAGCTGAGCCTCCACTGTTAACTTTAAATATCATATTAAAAAAAAACAACCAATAAAAAAACCCCAAAGAACTCCCCCCCAACCTTGTGTACATATAAATGAAAATATTTTTGAAAAGACAAAATTTGGATGTTCAACAGCCTTATGTTGATTTATGAATTGTCAACTCTCTCCTACAGCCTACTGTCCACATGACAGTTTAGAATATTATTTCAGTTCTACTTTTGCAGAAAAGAAGTACAAAGGTAAAAGGATTGGCCCTTTTGTATCAGTCTAGGCTTATGCCTCTTACAAAGCTTTGCGTAATGAGTGTTCTTTAATAATTTCCCCCTTCATGACCATACAACTCATATATCTATAATTACGAAATACATTTCTTCCAATTTTTAAAACAGAAACTATCATCTTTTCTTACTTCTTATGGCTTGTAGTATGATAACACTTAGGAGTCTCAGTACTGACCTCAGACTCGACTATTATCTCGATTTGAGGTAATGGAAGAATAAAAAACCAGGTTTTGCTTACAAGAAACAAGAGGTTGATAACAGACATAAGGGGCAAAGGAGATCAACTTCTGATCACAGTTATGGGCTGTGGTTCCTGCAAGACAGCAACTGAATTTTAGTCGAACATTTTGTAGCCAGGTGACTTTTTTTCACTGAATATTATATTTACCGGAAAACAAAATTTCTGGGTTGAATTGAGTAGGTTCTTTCTGTCAAATAAAATATGCCTGAGGGTAAGAAAGTAACAAAAGGGTTCAGTTTCACATTTATAAAGCAAACCTTTTTAAACTTGTTTTACACTGTCATTTCTTTATTTAAAAATTGATACCAATGAAAAAATCTGAAGAATCCAAAGAAAAATGAAGCATTTTAGTTTGAGATAAATAGAATAATTCTAGTTAAGTTTTCTTGGTTTTCCTCCTCCTTCCTAAAACTTTATCAACTTTTTAATTTCTCCAAAATTACAATGTTTGTCTCCCAGACCAAAACTCCACCTCCACTTCCTTCTACTGATGATCAGAATTTTAAGAAAGCATTTACCATACTTATCTGAAATGGAAATGGTATCATTTCCATGGTACACAGTTTCAACTAACATAACCATGAGTAGCAACATAACAAAATCATGGTCTTTTTGTACAAAATGGGTTTTTTTTGTAAAATTTTATGTTACTGACCAATAGGAGAACGAAGACTGCAGTTTAATAGACAATTAATTGAATCATAGTTTGTACGTTAGGGACTGGCACAGCAATGAGCCAGAATGGAAAGGCAATGCAGCTACATGCCTAGAACTGCATTTCGTAACAGAAAGACCATTGTTTTTATCTATGGGGTAGAGCTAGAGACCGTGTGAAAGAGTTGGTATACAGCAAAACTGCAAGTTTGAGTATTGTCTGTGTATGAGAATTGAGAGAAAGATAATATGAAAGTGGGTAGTATTTCAATTCAAGACAGAAAAAAGGAGAGGTAGAAAAATCAATTTCCAAACTGGAGGACAGTGTTGGATTTAAATCTGTAGCTTCAGATCATATTAATCTTACTATAACAGTTTCAGGATATTTTTGCGAAGTATGGCATCTGACTTCACCCATATAACTGTTTCATAAATGGGTTGATTCTCTATTTGTAGGCTTTCACTCTGCTTCAGAGGATATAAAAATTTCAAACATCTTTCAGTCTAAAATAACTAATCACAGTCAATATCAAAGTAAGGCCTAGTTCTACATCCAACCTGGCTTCACATCTGCATGTAAACATTTCTCTGTCCACTGCTAATTAAAATTCAGTCCTCTGAATCAGAGTGACTCCCCCACCCCAGTCGGTGTATGTACTTAGAAATCCTCATTTATCTCTGACTACAGAGACACAGCTCTTAAACTGAAGTTGCAACTCAGACTACTTTAGTTCAGGAGATGACTGGGTCAGTAACTGTTATGACAACCATGGGTGCTAATAACATATTCTCTGGTTCATGATAGATTTAATATGAAGGAATGATTAACTTTCTCAACATTGTTTTTTCTTCTTCAACAGATCGGAATGTATCTGTAAACATGACATTACCCTGACCTGCTGCTTTGATGATCAGGGGTACCCATGTATCCATACTGTAGCCTAGGAAGATTTTCTGTAGTGCCAAAGTCATATTAGTCTCTTGGATGGCCATTATCTGATCTTCTGAAATTGTGTCATGAAAAAATATCTACAGCCCTGCAAACTTCTCTTTTAAAGACATGTAACTGACAAAGTCATAATGCATGGTCCTGCTCTTTTTATGTCCTTGGCAATTTTATCATTGATTTCAATGAGAATAAGATCAGAACTTGAGGACTTGCACCTTGTGTGATGGCAATTTTGGTGAGATACTAATTGTGACTCCCTTTATATAAAGCAGTTTAGAATTCTTTAAAAGTGCAGTAAAATGTCATTCAAATAAAGAGAATGAATAATGAAATCTTTTGAAACTAGCCATGACCAAAGGCTAAAACTGTGTTTGGTCCCTCTTAACCTCAATGATTTTTTTTTTTATTTGGAAGTAGAGAACTTTGCTATCCTCATGCTGCTGTCAGTTATGGCAGAGCTAAATTGGGCTTTTTCAGTATAAATCATGAATTTAAAAAAAAGCATAAAACATTAACTGAGTTGTTTAAAGAGACTTTTCCGTTTCTCCTTCAAGTACTGAAAGAATCTTGTTAATTTGGTGATTTCCTCAATAAGAAATGGCTCAAAACATTCTTAATAAGTCCTTTGGGCTGGTGTCCAAAAAAAATCTAAAAACACCTTCTGTTTATCCTTTTTTAGTAATCAATCAGACCTCTGAGTTATCATCATGTCTAAACATTTGCAACTTATCCCACATTTTGCACTCAGCAGTAAGTCTTCACAAAAGACTCAAGAGCTCAAATCTTGGACAAGCATAATTGAAAGCTACAGTCCTGATTTGATTAGGTGACAAAAATTGGTAAAACAAAAAGAAAAAGTTAGCTCATAATGTGCACTAAGTTAAGCAGGGGTTCAAATTCAAATAATTGAATGCTAGCACGGTTCGTTTACCAGGCGTTGCAATGGTGCCAGATTTCTTAAAAAATTTTTAAAAGATAGATTTTATTGAGCTTAAAAGCAAGAATGTCTAACGCGATTTTTTTTTTACCATGAGCTTCCTTTTGGGCAACAAGCTATACAAGCTGTAAGTTGCCCAAAAAAACAGAATTCATAGCTACCCAAATTTAATTCATATTGCTGTATGCAGCCCTAAGGTGACAATTATTTTTGAATTCCATAACAAATAGAGGCCTGATATGATGGCTAACACAGAATAGCTGGTTTTTTCCTCCTTACAGCCTGGAGAAGACCTCATGGCTGATAACAATATGTCACCTCTAATCTTATTTCCTGTTCCCAGACTATATTTACATCAAGATTTATTCTTTTGTTCTGCATTCTACAATCTGATACAGCACTAGCTTTTTCCAGAAAAAAAAAAAAAAAAGAAAAGATAAGTGACTTTATCAGGGGTTAAAAGGATTGTATGGATTATACCTCCCTTCAGTAAGAACGCTTAATTTTTTACCGATATTACTAGGGGTGGGGCAGTAATAGTTTTACTTAAATGTCAATGCATTTTCTGTGGGTAAAATGAATTTAAGGGATACTTTGTAATACTTTTTCAATAGAAAGATCTTACCAAATAAATTTAATATGTAGTTCTATTTTGAAAGATATAGATGTATACTGTGTTTTAATAACATAATTTTCAAAGCATGTGGAAAACAAAACATTATTAACAGCACCTTCATGTTTAGTACTATTATTAGTGAAAAGATATCGAAGTATTGGACAACTTTAAGGCCTGATTCGTATCAAAAAGTGCAATTTCAGTACTCCATTTTCAGGGCAATTATAGCATTACAAGTGAATATTTTACTGCATTCAAACATTCTCCTGCCTGAATTGCCTCAGAGTTCAGGCAGTCTTAGAGCTGCTGTGGAAAGCCACTCATATATGTGGTGTTCGTAAGCCAACTTGGACTTCTAATGGTTTGAGTGGCAGTCTAAAACAGACACTTGACCTATATCTTGTACCCTCCAGGTCAATCCCGAATATCTGGCAGATCTAATCAAACACGTAGTGCTCCACTTTTCTTTTGAAATTCCATTGTGGCACTGCTGCATACCTTGACATAACATGATTCCTTAAAAAGCCACTAAAAGAGCATGAACTTCCACTCTCGTGAGCGAATGAGAAGCAAAGAGAATAGCAAAGCCCTTAAACAGCTAGTTTCTCCTTGATAGTTTCATTTTTAATATCGATGAAGTTTTCAGCTTTGTACAAGGTATAATATAAAGATAATCCTGGTCTTAAGTTCCTTAAAAGATAAAATATAAAAGATAAGGAAGCTTAGAACTAGAATTACTTAGAAACAGAATTCTCGTGTCAAGGTATTTGCAAACATTGCAGAAGTGTCTCATCATGAAAAAGCAGTTGCAGAAACCTTTAAATTCATTACTGCTAACACAAGCCATTTATAAATGGGTAAATAGTATGGCTGTATAGATTTTTGTAGAGCCTCTAAACCTATCAGGAACCATATTCCTCCGTTAGAATAAATTGTCACAGCGCTGCAGGTTTGATGCCCACTAACCAGAAACAGCTTGAAAAATAAACAATTAAAAGAAGAAAAAGTGTCAGCGGTTTGCACTGTCACAGTTCAGAAAAATCTGAGCCAGCACTGTGACTTTAGAAAATTTGCAGAGTCTAACTTCTGACTTTCAAAAATGGAGCTTTTAATTTCTGTTCTCTTAGGACTGACTAAAATTGAGTTGAATTTCTTGAATGCTCATGCAAGCTTATTTTTAATCCGTGAATAGAAATAATCATATCAAACTCCTGTAGTCACACAAGGTCTATGTTTGTGCCTGTTTGCATGCTTATGCACACACTGCTGAATGGTGACTGCAACTTTATGTCTCCAAGAGCCACAAGAAATGAGTAACACCTTAAGAGTACAGGTGGAAATTTGAATCTTCCCAGTTGTATTAGTTAGTAAAACTAGCATAGGTCAACAACCAATGACTACTTCTTCCCCAAGACTCTGACAATACAAAATCAGAAGTCAATTGTGCCCCAGAGAAATATCTCCAGTGGGGAAAGCAAGTACTGTAACGTTTGGCACCACTTTTTTTTTTTTTTTCATTCTATGTAGAAGCATATAGTCTAATACTTTAAACAAAGACACTCGCTGATCCAGTCACCACTTAGAACAGGTACTGGGTAAAGCAATTAAGTAGTCATTGCCAGTTTCCATCAATTCACATAATTAAAGCATTTATAAAAAGTTTATCAAGCCAACTATAAGTAAAGGATTCCATTTAGGTAGCACCAATCTCCTTATGGATATGCTGGCTTAGAAAATGATGTATGCTGAGCATCCAGTGCATTAGTAATTACAAAAGATTCACCTAGAAACTTCTGGCTCACTTTACCTGCCAGTGAAGATTTTTGTCTAGACACATTATGGGTGAAAATTGATGCAGAGATGCACAGACTATACACACACAAGGCTGACCCGGTTTATGGAGTGACAGCTGGTCTAACTTACTATATCCCCCCAGATCATCTGCCTGAGCATACCAATGCTCCTTATGCTCCTTTTTAGCCACTGTGGAAGGGAGCTCTGGAAAGCCTCAGGTTTGTTTGGTCTTGTACTTCATTGGGTGGATATTTCCAAACACAGCTGAACTGAGCAATACCCTGGGCTGTATACCAGCTAGCACTCATTGTGTATGAAAAGAATTTGTGATAACCCTCTATAGTAAGTGGGCATCATATATTGCTAAATTTCAACGGGATCCCTGTGGTATCACATATTATATTCACATTAAAACCAAATGAGCTCATCATGATTAATGTTACTTCAATGAATGCTGAAGGAATTAAAAACGATTATCCACTCATTGTAGAGGGTTGCTGATAATTAGGGCTATTACACAAAAAGGTACATTTTAAGCAATCACCACAGTTAATTCATTCAGCATTATATTATGCAGTGCTGATAACAATGAGTTCTCTTGGCACTCCTGTGGTTCCCTCATGTGTGTCCATCAATAACCCATTGTACTGTACCTTCACTGGTTGAGCATCAAGTCACAAACACTTCAATAATGTGCTACCTGTTGGGATCAATTATGCTTTTTAGAAGTTTTTTTTTAACCATTAGCAAAACACAACTATAGAAACCATTTTCGATGCTTGGTTCATGGTGCAAAGATAATTTTAATAAGTATTTTATTTTTAAAAAGGAGAATGTGTGCTTAAATATGTATGGACACTTGTATGCATAAATAGGCACATATATTTAAAAGCCAGAAGTTAAACCAAGCAAACTACTGATTAACCCTTTCATCTTTCATCTTCTCCTTTATGAGTTCCCTCCCATATTTGTTCTCACCATTTGTTGCTTTTTTTCTGGTATTTTGACTATAGGCAAGGTAGACTAGTGTTTTGTAGTGGCTGTGAACAGATAATTCAGAAATATCAATACTAATATTGAAAGGTCCAATGCGGTAACAGTTTTTGTTTAAATTTCACATAATGTTTGACATGGCATAGATGTTTGATTTTAGTCTCTCCAGTATCTCAGTTGTGCCTGATTGTCTGAGCCAAGTTCAAAGTCCAAGGATAACTGCTATGTAAGCTAGTGCCTTACACTTTCTCATATTCTTTTAACATATTGCAAGCCATTTCTTTGGCAATAATCATCCCGTAGTAACCAGTGAACAGGCTATAGAAGACAGACCTTTTAGCAGGTCTGACACTTCAGTTGGTTAGTTGCTATTTATTATTGGTAACAGTGAGCTGATGTTACCTAGTCTTTTCTAACAATAAGCATGTATCAAAACCCCACCAACAATGTAAAAAATGATGCTTTCATCTAAGTCTGGATTTAACACAGTATTTGAAGATATGTGCCACTTAGTCGTATGTTCTCCCAAAGAAGATAGAGACTGTTACTGTGTTTAAATTCAGGCATATGCTTAATCACTTTGCTGAACCAGGGCTTTAGGAGTTAGACAAAATTTGTAATACATTCAAAAAGCCTTTCTTTTCCTACGGACTGCAGGATTTGCCCTTTAGGTAGGACTTCTTTGTTATTTAGTGGAAGTATAAATCACTTTTACAAATGTCCTTTCACTTGCATAACTGTCATATATTTCTCTCTTCCTTTGTGTTTTTGACAGTTTTAACTTGCATAAAGCATTTAGAAATCATGTTTTCAACAAATGTATTCACCTGTGGATGATAAAATGAAAGAGGTGGAGGCTAATAGTGCTGAATTGTAGGGTGGCAATTCAAAGCTATAAAAAGAAAGTCTTGAGGTCTGCTGAGTGCCATACCCATTAAAATGTCTATTTTCAATAAGTGATAAGAAGTGGAATGTCAGCACTCTGTTTGCTCTTGTCCTCGGTGATGCTGACAAAGATACACCTTGTTGGTATTAAGCATAGAACACCTATTTCTGCAGACGAGTTTATATACTGGGAATTATAGTTCCCTGTGAAAGAACATAATGTTATGGGTTTCAACATAACTTTAAGGACTCTTCATATTTTTTTCATCAATAAACATTGCATTCCTAACAATATTTATCTCTCATGAAAATGCTTAATTTATTCTTATTGTAAATGATGTAGCTGTTTTCTCTAGATGAAAGAAAATACAGTTTAATTATAATTCTTCAAATATTTTTTCTCTTATTATTGTAAAACAAAATCGTAATAAGAAGTGGATTCTTTGGTGACAGTTTAGTGTTTCTCTCAGATTTATCTATGCAGTCTGCATATTATTTATTCAGGGTCACAATACAAAGCTTTTTGTCTATGAACTTCAGATTTCAGTTAAATTCTAAGTTTAGAAAAAAACCCATAGATTATAGATTAGTCTCTAGTTTTTCTGATTTAATCAAAGATTCCACTGAAATCAGGGACAAGAGCTATGTTACGATCGCAAGGACAGATTTTAAGTTCACTATTTGTCAGAAAAGGCTGGCCATTTTTTGGTCTTCTGCGTATACCAATATAAAAAATAAAAGCAGAATCCTAAAGAACTCCACCACACTGTTCACCCAGTAAGCTTTCTAAAGACCTCACAAGGGACCAGGTTTTCTCTTATTCTGTACTGTCAGTGCTACTATAGACATCACTTCAGTGTTTATTTGCATTTTTCTTCAGCCTTAATGTCTCATCCAATGTCGAAATCAATGGAGTCGATGGCTTAAAGGGGATGTCATTTTCTGAGCCCCAGAGCTTGTCAAAATGCAGTGTTGAAGCTAGGAAAGAGTGAAAGTTGTTTGTGTGACGGGCTTTTGTTTTCACTTTGTTAAGATGATCAGTAAGGAAGAAGGGAGACTGGCTAGCGCTTTAGCTTGAGTTGGTGATATGCTACATTATGTCCAGGACACCAATGTCCTACTTAAATAAGATAACGATGTTTTACAACTATCGCAGTTAAGTCAGAGCAAAGTAAAGGAATCTGCTTAGTGCAAATGAGGGTTGCCCAGTTTGTAGTAAATACATTTCTAGACTTCTTAATTAAATACAAACAACAGTCTTGTATAGCATAATTTTAAAGCAAGCCATTTATAAATAAGTACTTGTAGCAAGCCTAATTTGGGGAAATACTAGCATTTCCTCACTAACGATTCTTTGTCATTGTGTGCTTAAATGCTCAGATCTTTATTTTTCTCTTAGTACATTGTTTTCAAGCCAAAATCATTCCAGCCTCATAGATTTCAAGTGAAGACATCTTTGAGGCATTTGAGTGCAAATGCAAAATGACAGCAAATGAGAACACTACTTCATCCTGCTTCAATAAATTTATAAATGAGTGAATACAAATTTTGCCAACATTTACATATACATACCCATGCAAGCACACACAATTGCCTTCAGTGTAAGAATATGTATGAGCAATTTCAATGGAAAGAATAGTTTATTTTGGAAAATAACGAATTCTTGAAATGAAAGGCTTTGAACAAAAACATTTCACACTGAAATAGAGGGACCTTCTGTGTTGACCACTTATTCAGCACCAATCATTTGTGCAAGTCAAATTTCTGCCTGTACTATGGATTTCCAGCAACAGATACTGAAACAATGCCACCCACTACCACAGAGCTATAATATTCCCGTACACTTTGTAAAGCAGTTCTTGCCTCACAGAAAACTTTGAAAAATAATCTTTTTAGAAACAAATCCCTTTGCATGTGATGTTTCCTTCTTCTTCATAACTAAAGACATTTGCATGAGAACAAGGTCTTTGTTTTAGAAGAATCCAGCTACTCCCACTGTTTATTCCCCATTTGAAGTCATAATCCCCGCTTTGTGACACCATGGTTGGTTACAGTGAAAATGGCTATTATTGAGGAAACAGAGGGATTAACTTCAGTCCTGCTGACTCTGAGGAGCAGGGAGGGATAGGAGGTGTAACTTCGAGTAGGTATGTTTTTTCACATGCTAACATTTCTGCATGGCTTTTGCTTTGACAACATTGTATTCCACTGCATTATGTTCTGCCTCCTTTAAATGAAAAAGGTTTTGTATTCATAGGTGGGAAGCAAGGAAGGAAAGTTATGTATAAGGAAAACCAGGTGATCACAACTCTCTCCTCATTGTTCATTAAAATAAATAAATAAATAGACACAATTTGCTAATTTTTCATCCAAGGCAAAATGAAACAGAAAAAGTCAGACAAAGAGAACATAGATCAAGTATTGAACACAGTGATGAATTTTTCTGTAATTCTGGGCATCACCCAAGTATTGACAAGGGATTCTTTAAACTAGAGTTGATCAACACTTTTATGGCAATTGTTGCCTGATCAGTGTTGTGCTTTTAGCTCTCTTAATTTAGATTTTTTCAATTTTACAAATGTTTCAGATTGGTTGCAACATTTTGTAAATATGTGTTTGTCATGAACTGTCCATCTATTCTCACTACAGTGGGTGACAAAAAGGGAAAATCTTTCATTATAAACCAATATTTTTGCTTATTTGGAGACATAGATACCCATTCAGCATATTCATATTACTCAAACCACATTCATGGGACTACAGTTGATAGCAAAAGGCTAGCATACACTGTACATTGCAGCCTATTTTGAGGGTTTAGCTTCTGCCTACAGCTGACTTCTATTAACAGCACATACAATGTGGTCAGTGAAGGATCCAGATCATCTTGTGCATACTGTCATTTCAGTAATTAATGTCATTTAATCCCATTTGTAAATGGATCATGTTCCCTTTGAAATGTAGATATTTGTCCTTTATCATCCTAATAGAAAACAGATCCAAAATGAGAAGGCTGTAGGTCTCCCTATTTCTCTGCTGCTAACGTCATTTAGTGGAAATAACTCCTTTCCTACCATGTCCCTCTCTAGTATACTCATTCAGAGCGATTACACCACTGATTCCCCATCCCTTTCACAAGCCAGGTATGATCTCCCAGGCCAGTGCATTGCTTGCAGGGTACCGCGGAGCCCAAACCGGAACCAGTGTTAATGCGTCCATTACTGGAACCCTCTGCATGGATTAATGAAGCCTTTTCAGAGGCAGGCTGCTTAGCTCAGATAAAATACGATATTACTTTTTAAAATCCCAGTTATTACCCTTAGATGGAACTGCATCATGATGTGTAAAAGTATCAGCCTGGCTAGAGGTAGACAGTCTCCATTGTACTTCATTTTACTGGATAGAAGTGCCATCAATCTCCGCTCATGGGTTCTCTTTTTCCCCAGGCAACTATTAGTTCTTCTTTATGCCTCTTTTAGTTTAAATTCATGTTTGTTCACTGATATTATGAATACTTTCAGAATAGCATGAATGAATGCTTTGTGCAGAGGCATGTACTTGTTTGGTAGAAATAGCTTTCTTGATGTATCCTGGAATTATACCTGTTTTTTTCACAGCCATCTCACAGCTGTCTTAACTAATCTGCTCAGACCTGTCTCTTTATGACCATGATCAAGTATTCTAAATTCAAATTACTGTTGTTAGACACTGATTTTTATTTTAAAAGGCTGCATACAAAGACCAGTCATCAATGAAGGCACAATTTTGGCAAATCTAATAAAGGACATCTCAAAGGAGAGAGAAACAATAAACTGCAAAAATATTTGGTAGCTTATGAGTTTATAAAATGAACCTGAAAAAGCATTGTGAAATGCCCTGAGATGCAGGAGCAGAATCATACTGTTCTTGCATGCAGTAACTGATGATCCTCATTAGGAAAAAATAAGGACTAGAGAACTTAAAAAAGGAATCAACGTTCCTGGTACAATTGACAGGAAACCCCTGTATTTTACCTGCTCTATTGTTGCTTACTGAAATGATTAGATATGGGTGTTTTTCCAGGGAGGTCTGCGGTACTTGTCAGTCTCACATCATTAATCAGTGACAAATTTTTCACAAATCCTTAATCCAGATCTCCCATGTTAATTCTAATAATTTTGCAAGGAGCTGCCAAAAATTACTTATTGTTCTGTTAATCTTTACTAATAAGAACAGAGGACTGCCTTGAATTTCTTCATGAAAACCATACTAATTAGAAATGTCTGAATACATACAAGTCCTCAGAGATTAATTTAGTCATCATATCAGTTAATCACTTTTCCTTTACATAATTAGCAGCTCCTGGTGGAAAGGAAGACCTCTTAGTTTTCTTGGAAAGAAGACTACTGTAAGCTGACATTAGCAGAATTATCATTATGTTTTCCTTCAAGTACGTACAGATTAGAGCAGGTGGGTTTTTTTGCCCATTCACCACAAATGAAACCAGAAACACTTTTTAAAAATGTATTTTCTAAAGCTGCATCAAAAGAAGTTTTCTACAGTCTTGCCCTTCAGCTGTCCACCAGGACTAGGCTCAAAGATTGCTGAAGAAACCGGTAAAGTTTTAGTATTGACGTGTCCAAACAGAAAACTGCTCACTTTGCATGTAGAGACAGTCCAAATATTTAACCCTCGTGCATATTTCACAAGCTGAGCTTTTCTTATCCCCACAAGAGATTTTTATATGCCCTTCAAATTGATAGCAAAAGTGTCACCATCATTTACCTGAGTGGATCACTTTTTAGGTCCCCTGACAATCCATTTTAAGAACACTCTCGTATCACAAGTATGAATTTACTGAGAAGAAGAAGAGCTAACAAGGAAGCTGTCCCATTAACATTCTCCTTTAGAGAATGAATTCTCTACCTTTTGATGCCAAAAAATCCCAAGAATTAAATTACCCAAGGACCTCGTGTTGGGGTGGCAAGTGCTGTGGGTTTTAATGTCCTCCGTTGCACATTGGCATATCTAATTATACTGACGTGTTACAAGCCACTGAGAGAGTATAGACACTTAAATGCCTTAGAAATGAGTGCTCCTGTTCTCTTTCTGCTTTCTACTAACTACCCAGCTAGACTGTAGAACAGAGAAATATTCCTCCCCCTCTCTCTTGTATGTCTGTAGAGCAAAGCTCACAATCTTCCCTGGTATTAATGTTTTAAAAGATAACTACTACAGTATGTCTCAGTTCTGTCAACCACCGAAATAAACTGCAAGATAGAGAAGTTGCAACATAATAGTGACAGATGTGTACTGTAGATATTTGTTTAAATCTGGTTTTATTCCAAAATAGTGTGTGATTTCCAGCAACTGTGATACCATCTAATGTCTTCTAAATAATTCTACATTAATTATAACCTCAAAAGACTTGGTTTAGAATATAACATCTTGCCTATTAGGCAAGCTTGAGGCTGGCATATCAAGGGCAATGCCTGAGGCCAGATAAAACCCATTCTGCACCATCTTTGCTTTTCTCTTGACAGAAGGCCCAGGGAGAGAGGAAGAACAGAGTTCTGGGGGAAAATTTCACACATTGCTTCTGGGATTTTGCTAATGGCATTAGTTAATGATGACCTTTTTCTAAATGTATCTAAAATGTGATCTTACGGAATTAAAGAAGATGGTGCATACATACACATATCAGGTCCAATAAGAGTCCGTATAAAATTATATAAGCCAAAAATGACAGCATTTTGTACTTAGTGACTGACAAAGAAAGAAAAGTATTTAAGGTTGATGCCTGAAACACTGGACAGTTTCCTGAAGGTGTGAGTGCTCTTCAAATTCCGGTAATTCATGTCAACGGTATGAGACATTTAAAGGTGAAAATATGGAATGAGACCTCATGACAGAAAAAAAAAATCTTCACGTATTTTTAAATTTATTTTCCTAGTAATAATAAAATTAAATATTTTTATGTAATTTCTGGCTACTACTGTAGCTTTTGTGGAGTTATACTGTCTTATCAAAGCAACAGAGCCAATAAAAGTCAACTAGTCTCAGTTTTTCAAAGACATCTTCTTGTGCTAACTACATGTTCATGGTATTTGGGGACTACAGAACTCTCAAAACCTATTTAGCAGAAAAAGCAAGGGAAGAATAAAGAATCTTCCTAATCATTAAGATATCCATGTTCAGAAAGCTTCCATGGATATTTCAAAACAGTGTATCTTTATAAAATATCTGTTTTGTAAAACAATGTGAAATAATTCAGATCAAATTGTCATCATTTTTGAAACGATAGCAAGTATGCAAACAAACTGCAGAGCAAAGGTACAGGATTATCATAATATTCCTGAGGAGAGACTAAACAGTTCCCTAAATAATCTAAAGAGCTCTTATGCCCCACCCTGTTGATCTTTTTAGTGACTTGTTTTATACTAAAACATTGGTTAGAGAAAAGTATCTAGCTAAAACTGACATAAATACTCATTTATTAGCCTATCATATACTGCCCATATCTTGCTATTACTTTCTTGTAATTTTTATAAATAAGAGCTTTATAGTAGTTCAGTATACTATTTTCCTAACATAAATGAAATTCTTGATAAGGAGATCAGGATTTGGATAATGAAAGTCAGTGAAAAAAACTTCTTAAAGTTTTTTTAGCATATTTTATATCTAGTCTATATATTTCCTTTATATATTTTCTTTACAACGGTCCACAAAGCACCCTGAGCACATAAACTTCTGGAGATAATTGTATGATGCTCTGAACCTGTATTAGAAGAGCTTTTGGAGAAATAAGCCGTTAGAATGACCAGTGACTGGCACTTACTCACAAAACAGTTCTCATGACCCCCAGCGAGAGGAGAGATCTGAGCTTTCTTTCACGTCAACAATAGTTTTGTTACCCAACCAATGTGCAAATGCGTAAGACACTTCTCATTCATTTGAAGCATCTTTTTTTTTTTCATCATTTCAGAAAATGCTTGAACTTTTCACCTTTGAAGTGGGATATACTCTGTCTTTCTTCCACTACTTTGAGAATCTGTTCATTTTTCTGCACCTTTGCTATCATAAGCACCATCTTTCTGATTATGCACTAGATTTTTTTTCCATTCTCATTTTAAAGCTAACTCACATAAACTGGGGGAAGGGAGAGTCATTGTAGCATAAAAAGTAAGGGATCAGTAATGCAGCATTATTATTGTCTTTAATATAAGAACACCCACAGAAGAAGTGGTAAGAGAAGAAAAATCTTGTGCCAGTCAAATCATCAGTGGGTTTGTGTTAGGGAGGTCAAGACAGACCTCCAATTATCTAAAAATAAACCTCTATAGAGATGAATTGAGAGGATCTGATTTATGAAGAGGGGTTTCTGATTAGGAAAATAGAGGTTATCCTAATATTTTCATGAGCATACTACATTTTGATGACGCTTTCTTTGGCTCAAGGATGGAATTTATAGTTAAAATACCATAGAAACACAGAATATCCAGTAAATTATGTGGTGCTTCCCTGGGGCAATTATATTCCAGATTTGGCTCTGCCTAATTTAGAACAGGGACTTAAATCTTAATCTTAAATCTTAAATCTTAAACCAAGTATTTTTGGTCTCTCCTACAGCACTTGTTTTACTCACGGTAAGTTATTCTCTCAGACAAAGGCCAGAGCCTAGTACAAAGGCCAGAGCCTAGTAGTTAAAGCCCTGGTGGGTAGCCAGCTTCAAACTAGGCATTCACCTGATACTTCTCATCCTTTAGTTATGCACGATTGTCTTAAGCACTCTATCTCAAAGTTTTCTGGTAATTTCAGTATACTTTTTGAATATTTTGTGTCAGTTTTCTATCTCTGTAAACCCCTTGACATTTTGAGTGAATCAAAATTTCTAATCTTGAGCCAGCCTATCTTGTGCCTAGCTGCTGGCTGCATGCTCACTTCTGTTCATGAATGCTATCTGTACTGGCAGGCATGCTAAAAAGCATATGGAAAAACACATTATTCAAAGAGGTATTGTTGCTGTGAAGGACAGGATACCATACATCGTGGACAGGCAACATGTTAAGTTTGGAATTTCTCCCCTTCCTGTTTTCAGTCCTCTTAGGCAAATAATTTCCTACCTCTGTTATCTCTTTTTCCTTCTAATCTATGTGTTTACTGTGTGCCTCTCAGAGTAAGGACTGTCTCATTATTTGTATGAACACTGACTAGCATAATAAGGCCCAGTCCTGGTTAGGGCCTTCCAGTGCTAACATAATACAAATAATAATCACTGCAAAACACTAAAAACTGGCATGTCAGTGATTCCAATTATTATGACCGCTTTCACCTAGTTCCAATGATAATAGTTTTTAATACACCAATTCAGAAAATTCTACTACTGCATTATGTCATTTGATGTCTTTTTAAAGAATATGACTTCTGAAACAGCACAAATGTATACACGCAATAAAAATAGCATGTATTTACTATATAATACCGCTAGAATTTTTATTATATTTGTCTTTATGCACTTTTGAACTTTCGATGCAGCTCTGTGGGTATGTGTTGTTATATATACACACTTAAGAAGTCAGATAGCTCACTCAATGCCAGAATTTTGTGATAACATCCATCATCATGAGTTAAAAGAAATAAAAGACTAGCATGGAGCAACAAGTGCATTGTTCTTTGTCTCCTTGCATAAACAGGAGAATATACAGTACAGTTAAATTTTTAAGAAAAAAAAGGGATTTGTATTTCAGAAAACTGTGTGGTGAAATAGAACAGATTTGAGTCACGGTTTTATTCCCTAGTCTACATATTACTATGTAGCAAAACCACTACTATAATATAATCTGATATAATCTGTATAACAAAACATTATCTTCACTCTTTTCAACTTTGTCTGCAATAAAGAAATGTTTTAATCTTTGAAAAATATTTTAAAAATAAACCTACCATTTGCTGTGATTGCTTTGCACTATGAAATTTCTGGGCAGCAATATAAACTCCGATAATACAGAACTTTTGCAAGGCAACACCAAAATTGAGATGCCTGTAGTAAAAACAGTCACATACATGCTTTATAAACATTCCACTTTGGTAATTCAGTGTAATAGTAGCAATCTTAAATCCCTCTTAAGCTGAAAATGCCAATGAAGTTCAGAAACTGGTAATCTATATGGTGATTTTGTTGAGTAATTTTTCTCGGTAGACCAATCTGACTGCAACCAAAACTTCACTTCAGGTTTCACTTGACTGGAGTCTAAGTCTCCTTGAGAAAGCTCAGCATTAAAACATCTTAAGATGGTCAGCTGTTTTTGAGATAATTACATCGAAAGTAAAGTATCTAGTGCTTGTTTAAAATACTAGACATTGTATTTCTTAAGTTAAATGATATTTATATGTATAAAAACTCCCATTGGCTTTAATGAGAAATGGCCACAAAGTCTTTTAATGTGAATTAGAGCACTTCATTTAAAATTCTGTTTATGTTAAATTGTTATGTGATGAACCACTGGTCAAAAATACAAAGATCTGATGTTCAGGTTTTTGTGGAAGACTACGGGTAGATTGAAAACTTTTTTCAGATTCCCTTGAGCTCAGTCTGGTATTAACAGAAGTTAACACCCCTGTTAATTTCTTAAATTTCTGCAAGTAATAGTTTACTCCATCCTCATTCAGAAACAAACCTTCCGGTCCCCATCTTGTCCCTGGTGAACATCAATGTTCATTGCCGGAGGCAGAAAGGAGGCTTTTGGCATTAAACAACACATGGTGCCAAGACTCTACAAAATCTAAGTGCTAAACGAAATACCAGCTAAGAAATTACAGCACCCAAGATAATTTATATTTTAATATTTAAAATGATGTACCCAAAAACTGAAATCCAGAGTGCTGCTTCCTGGATAAATGCTATTCATCACTGGTCCACAGAATCATACTTATTTTTCTTCTTTCTGATCCAATTCATTTTGCAGGCCTTTCTAAAGACTGGCCAATTTAAACAAGAGGAATGGCTGCTAACCTCAACTGTATTTTAGTGTTCTTTTTGAAGAACTAAAAAGAGGGGAGACCAGATATGCAAGTGTCATGGTTTAACCTAAACCAGCAACTGAACACCACAGAGCTGCTTGCTCACTCCCCCACGGTGGAATGGGGGAAGAGAATTGGAAGGGTAAAAGTGAGAAAATGCATGAGTTGAGATAAAAACAGTTTAATAATCGGAATAAAATACTATTATTGTAATAAATAATAATAATAATAATAATAATAATAATAATAATAATAATAATAATAATAATAAAACTGTAATGAAAAGAGAAAAAACAAAGAGAGAGAAGTAAAACCTAAGACAAGTGATGCAACCATCAACTGACCAATGCTCAATCAGTCCTCAAGCAGCAACCTCCACCATCAACCTACCCCTTAGCTTTATTGCTGAGTGTGACATCCCTCATACGGTATGGAATATCTCTTTGGTCTACTGGCGTCAGCTGTCCCGACAGTTTCCCCTCCCAAATCCTTGTGCAGCTCCAGCCTTCTTGCAGGTGAGGTGATGTAAGAAGCAGAAAAGGCCTTGGCTCTATGTATGCACTGCTCATGAGCGGTAACGAAAACATCCCTGTGTTACCAACACTATTTTCAGCACAAATCCAAAACATGGCCCCATACTAGCTACTGTGAAGAAAATCAACTCTATCTCAGCCAAAAGCAGCACAGCAAGCTGGCTGGCTTTGGGCTGTGGAAGGCACTGAAACAGAATGCTTTTCTTGACCACTGTAATCATGTGACTGCTCCACGTAACGTCTATTACCACCATCCCAATGGACCTAAGCAATGGTAGAAAGCAGATCAGGAGAGAGTGCTGGATACCCAGGTTTGAAGTAATTGAAGAGGAGGCAGGAGTAATGATTTATCCTGTGTTCAGCAGCTCCTCTCTGTCAGCTGCTCTCAGCTACGTCCTTCTCTGTGGGCTACTGATTTTGGTTCTCTCCTCACGTGATGTCTTTCTCTCTCCCTGCATGTTACTGATGTGTCTGTCTGGAAAGGGTTTTCTTTTATTCTAATTTATGATCAGGTACTTACTTCCTCAGTATCCAAGTTTTTCTTTGGATCTAGGCTTCAGTTGCGTAATGAGGTTCATATGTCAAACCAGTGGTGGTAGAACCAGAAATAATGGGGTTTCTGGATAACAGTGCCCTGTTCTGATTTTTACACTGTGAATCCAGAAATACATGCATTATAAACTATTATCTGCTTCAGTAGCAAAGATACTGTAGATTTTTTTGTCTTCAGTCCTGTTCTTAGTGTTCATTACAGTTATACAGATTGAACAAATGTGTTTTCTTCTTTTTCTCTTGGGAATAATAATTATACATTGTCACTTTCCCTCCCTCCATGTTATGCTAGGTCTAGCCTTTATACTTTGACACTACATCTTATATTTGTCTTAGTCTGTTAAAGCCTAGGGTTCCTATGCTAGTTTAGATTTCAATTAACATTCTTAAATAGAACAAAAATAGTAGCTGTCATGTTATATTCTTTTCCACCAGGAACCAAATGTCCTCCACTGTCTCTAATCCATAGTTCATAAGACAATAATCATATACTTTATTTCTCACCGAAAGAACAGGCACAGTGCTTTGCTCTTTCCTCCATTCCCTAATTGGCATTGCTGTTTATTTGCAGGTTTTTTATACCAGATTGTGTGACTGATATGATAATAATATACTTCTACAGATCTGAAAGTTTAAAGTTTTACCTAAGATCTCAAAGCACTTAACCCATGGTAGTTATGAGCTGCTGCCTCTGTGAAATTCTAATAGAAATTAAGCTCCCAAGAACATATTTCTCTTTAGGTATAATTATGCTTCATTTCTGTAACAGAAAAATGAACCCAAGATCATGACAACAGGGTTATTATTGTCTGTTCAGGCTCAGTGACAAATCTGTTATATGTAGTTAAAACAAGTGTGTTTTAACATTTTGTCACACCAATGATCTTGTATCATAGAAGAAAATAGGCTCAGCAGTCTTTACGTTTATCATGCAAGGAGAATGAAAAGATGCAGCTGAAAAAGAACAGGATTGTTTTTTTAAGAAACTGCTTTACTTTGTTCACTGAATAATCTACAAGTCATAGTATCTGTTAATTTATTAATGCCAAGAGTTAATTTCTTTCTGAGGTTATAAAAGTTATGCCTAACACTTTACAGGAAGCACAACAATATCCCTTCTTTCTTTTTTTCAAATCAAAGTCAAAATGGAAGCAAAATATTTATCTGAAACATTTTACTTGGAAATAAACAACAACAGAAAAAGGAATATTTGATAGCTTTTGGGAGATTTGGATGATTCATTTCTATCCAACCTCTCTTAATGTCTATGAGAACTTAATGGATTATTTGAATGGCTTGAAGATTATTTTACTTGTTATTTTTTCTTTCCATATAAATATGCTGACGGAAAAATCCCTAAACCATAGTATCATCTTTGTGACATTCCTTTGAAGGTGTGGGAATGTAGAAAGACGATACTCTGTCTAATTTTATTATCACTCCCTGAAAAGTGATAACAGGTCAAAGGTTTATTGTAGTGACATGCTTTAGTTGGCATAGCAACGTCTAAATCCAGACCAATGACTTAGAAGAGTTTTAAACAGCTGCAGCATTTTGAATTTGAAAAGACCTCTGCCTTTGAAGAGCAGTTCTATGCATTATTTTATTACTATAGAAAGGAATTATCTTACACTATGAACTTATAATCACTGGGAATGTGACTGGACTAAGCCCTGAAAAGTGACATCCCCTGTTTGTCCATCGAACAGGTGCAGCAGTGCCAGCATCCTTCAGTTTGCATGGGACCAGTGTCTCAGTGCAGAGGCAGTCACCCTAGATCTGCTCCCAGAGACTGAGAAAAACTGTGAAGTTTAAGGGCAGAAACCAGTAGAGGACTGAGAATAGAAACGTAAGTGTTGTTTCTAAGTTTTTTTCTACTTACTTTAACTTGATCTGCACAATTTGAAACTTAAAAATCACGCTGAAAAAGTACATCTCTCAAACAATAAGCCCTTTTGTTTTGTGTATTAACATACTCAGTTTGCAGTAGTTCATTCATTGCCACTGCACATCTCCCCATTAAATACTACAGTAGCTGCAGACATTAAAGATGACTTTTCAACTGCAACTATTTAGTCAATAAATCTGGTACATGCGGTGCTAATCAAAGTCCACTGAATTCAGCTGAAAGGCTCCCATTGACTTCATCAAGTTTCATATTATGCCCTTTAGCAGGTACATGCACCTACACACACACACACACACACTCCCCCAATACACATTGATTAAGGTATTGTTTGCGGGTTGTGAGAATAACTTCTGTATAAATTCATAAGACATTTTACACTGTCTAACTCTACTCCTGGACATGTGAAATGATCAAGGTTTACTGACATTTTTGAAGTTCAGAAAAATACTGCAGCTTCTTCAAATGACTTCCTTCAGGGAACAGCTATGCACTCAATCAGGACAGGAAATGCAGAGGTTTAGAACAGCCTAATGCCTATATCTGGCAGTAATCAAAGAAGTCTATTGAAAAAGGAGGGGGGGGGGGGTGGGAAATAAGGGTAGGGGAGAGAGAGATGCAGAGGCGGAAGAAAGAAGAGAGGGGGAAATAAATGTGCCTACTGTGGCTTAAAGCACAATAATTTAATTGTCACTGTGCAATCAATAAAAATGTAACAGTGTGAAGGGAGCACGACAAACATAGATTTGCTTTGTCTTAAATGGTATGTACTAAATGAATGTTCCCCAAACTGAACAAGATTGACTAGTAAATTAGAAGAAAAATTGGTGTTATTTTACATTTTCTGCTTACCTACAGAAAAGACACTCATTTGCAAGAAGAAAACTGGAAAATTGCTTCTTTTTCTCTGGCAGTCATTCTTTTAGGTCATCCCAAACAGAGGCAATAGGCATATTCTAAAGTAATAGTATGATTCAGTAGGCGTCCTGCCTTAGGGAATCAAATCAGTGCAGTCATCACATTGATGTGAACGGATTTCACAGGATCAGGCCTTACCCTTTATTGTTCACTTAGAAACACAGAGGAATATGAGAAATATAAAGCAGTATAGACCTAACCCTGCACAGATGGAGTTTTACATCCTCACATAAATATGCTAAAGTTAACAGGGAACCATGAGACAATTGAGTTCCATTCTTGCAGACACTGAAAACTCAACTAAAGTTTGTAATTGGTTGTGATGATGCAGGCAACCTGTAGTATGTTGGTTTCTATATGAATGTTCAATGAAAATGATCAAATGGAGCAGAAAGTTCCGTGGGACAACAGTACCTTCTCATTACTATTCCAGCCTCTTTATGGGCTTGTATATTTACAATACTGTTTTTTCAGTTGAGGCCAATTTGCTTCTTCTGAACATGGTAGATGAGGAGATTTAGTGAAAGAACATTTGCACTCCAAACAATTTAGGATGTTAGTTATGTATTCTTTTTGTCATCAGGAAACCATTGTTGAAGAAATAAAGCAAAAAAGTTATACAGACTACCCTACCTTTTGCCTTTTAAAAACTGAATAAACAAGACCTTATTTGCGTTCCATTTGGCTTCACTGAGAATATATTAGCAAGCAGATATAGTCTAGACAGAAGAGACTTAATCCTGGAGAAGCTTATTTATTAACACAGAATAAACAAACATCTTAACCTGCTTGTGTTTATCTTCACTTTTGCTTGGCTCAACTCCAAATTCAGAAAGAAATTCTAATTCTTTCAATCTAGGGACATCCTTTCTGTCTGCATGGTACTTAACTTTTCTCTGCTGGACTTGTTAAGTCAGCAGCCTCAAAGAAACAACACTTTTTTTCTAGAATTCATTTAGTGGCAGGAATCCGAGCAACTATCCTTTAAACCTTATACCCCAAAATATCTGCAGTGCATCTGAGCTCTATTAGTTCGAATAAGAAAACAGGAGCCATGTGTGGGAGGACCTAAAACTCAAGCCACACTTCTTTAAAAACAAAACAAAGCAAAACAAACAACCACAAAAATAACGTGACTGATACACTGGCTCATAAATTTTTTTTAAAACAATTGAGGGAACATGATAGAATTTTTTTCTTAGAAAATATTGGGATGTCTCCTTTCTCACATGCCAGCCTAAAATGCTATGGAAATGAGTTTTCTCTGGAAATTCCTTCATATATGAGAATGAGATTTACTGAACGCTTCTTGTCAAGATGCAGCTGCTAATTGTGTTGTTCGCAGAAAAAAAAATAAAGTATGTGCATCGTGCTGAAAGGCATGAAATTCAAGTATGACTTGAAAACTGCTCAAAAAGATACAGGATGATTGAAGGATTTATGAACCTGTTTTGGCACCTCTACTCATCATTTAGCTTAGTACTTTGAAAGTACTTTCATGTGAATACTTTTTTTTTAATAAACATTGCATGGAGTGGACAGTATTTTGCATTCTTACAGTTCAAAGTCCTGCTCCTAGAATAAAACTCCAAGTAATTACTGAAGTCAATGGGAATTCAAAAGTGCAAAATAGTGGATTGTGGAATAATTGGATGATAATATGCTCACAGCCTTGTTTCTCCTTCTTGAGGTGAATTCTTTGCACAAAGGAGAATTTGTGCTGGCTACATTTTCTGAATTCTGTTTTCCCGGCAGAAACAGTAAAGTGAGCTCTGACCAAAACTATAGTCATTTTTTTTGAAATTTTGAAACAATGTCAGCTGTTATAGATAATTGAAAGACTTCTCAGGGTAAATTTGTTTATAGGACATAATTCACAAAATTCAAGGTTTCATGTAGAGATTTCACATCATACCTGTAAATAAACAAATACCAGGACATAATTTTAAGGAAAATATGTATGTAGATATTTAGTGGTGAAAAAGTCTTTTCCACATTTCCATAAACAGTTTGCATAAATCTCCACATCTAGAGAATCTTAAAATCTTCCCGATGATTCTAAGTTATTCACTTGCATGTCAAGTTTCTGCAGTGAATCTGAAATGAAATAAATAGGCTCTCTACCACAAAATGAAAACATATGTATTTTCAAGTGCATATATGTCAACTTCTTTTGTAATAGAGACAGCATATATACATTGAAAAGATGCCTTTTTTTTTCTGTAGTACATTGATTTCTGACTATTGACATATTGATTATATTTATCCACTATACATCTAGCTATACCTGAATATAAAGAATAAAGATAATAGCTGTATTATTTTGTATGGAAAATAATATGCATTTTGATTTATTTGTTTGGTAGTATTACGAATCTATGGTGTTAAAGGAGATTGTAAGCAGGAATGAAACACTGACAGGGATAGTGTATCTCCAGGGACAGTACCCAACATCCTTAAGACTGTGAACTAGTCCCTTGAAATTCCCAAGCTACCTGTCACTAGCTCACTTACCAGGCCTTTTTTTCCAAGGTCAGTAACTAAGATCAAAAGCATACAACAATGTTAGAAGCCATGATTTGCAGGACAAAAGGTGCTAAAAAGATACCAAAAGACAAACAGTGGGTAAGTATGTTTATTCTTTCTATCAGGGGTCATCCTCAGGATTCGATTAACCTTCAATTTGCACAGAAAGTGTGCAAGTGTGAACTAAAATATAGTCTTCTTTTGCCTGTGAGACCTAGTTCATCTCAAATGCACAAGAATGATGATAGAAGAGGGCTAGCTTCTCCAGGCTAGCCATGTTTCTCTGATGCTGCTATTCTTAACAGTGGTAGTCCAAGGCCTTGAGAGGAAGAAGCAAGGAATAATATAAATCATTGACAGCTGCTGGGACTTCATGTTGTTAAGATCTGTTAAGACTACACTGTGAATAATGGTGGAATCTATCTAGTAGGAGCTTTCATCCCTCAGGACCCAGACAGGAGTCCTCTAGGCCAGATTCATGGCTGGAGTCTCTGACGGCAGCAGTAGAACTAGGCGATAAAGCTGCTCCCATCAATATGTGAAGGATCTCTGGTTTGCATTACTTTAGCCTTCTACATAAGGAAAATCCCAGGGGGAAGGTGAGGGAAAGCATGCAGCTGTAGCTTTTCCTTTCCATTTTTGGCAATCCCCAGTCCCTACATGAGCCCCTACAGAGCTGTGACTCCCAGGACAAATTAGAAGAAGCAAGAGGTGACCTTAGAGGTGATGTTGAACTCTACCTATCCAGCTTTCAGAAAGTATGTTGGCGAGCAGCATTCCCAAGCATCTGAAATGAGACTGAACAAAACTGTGGAAAATGTATTATGGGGAACAATTATGTGCTACTAGAGGATTGGATTAGATGACCTAATGGAACTTTTCCATTTCTAATTTCTTTGATTATTTGATTTACATTTCCAAATGCTCTGGTCCCTGAGGGAGAAGAGTGAAAAGGAGTTGACATGATCAACTAGATCGTAACACTGCTTTTTTAACTTTTAGCAGAATATTTTTCAATAACTGTTTGCCAGATATGTAAAAAATGCCACAGAACTATGTATATTACATTGTGAAATATTAATGCTGGCTGGAAGTGCAAGGCTGATGTTGGAACTAAGTAAAAAACTGTACATTTGACTGTGCCAGTGAAAGCCAAGATGACAGGTTTTATTTTAATTTAATAAAATCTGAAGGTAGTACTGTGAAAATCTGGCCAAGGCTGCCTGGCAGACTGCCTTGAAGGGAGTCATTGATAGTCCCCTTCCCTTTTACTTTATTAGGTTTGCCATTTTCCCCCATTTAACATAAAAAAAATAATTTCCCAAATAGCAGGATTCCTCAGTTGTTTTATCTTGCTCATCTAACATCCACATTTTATAAAGCATTTCATTGAAATTAGGGTTCCTGAAACTCGCAGCATGAACAATCTGCATTTTACTAAGAGATTTCTTTTCTAAATTCAACATGATATTGAAAGTCAGAAGCACTATTTAATTACATGCCACTATGAAGAGATGAACGGAGAGTAGTAAATACTCTTGAGACCTTGAGGGGACATTTATAAAATGTGGGGTTTAAGATTTATTTTTTTCTCTTCCTTATGTAAGGTTGTAGGGATGGGAGAATACCTATCAAGCTCAAGGGTGGGTTAAGAACCATTTGTTGTAAAACAGTCTTCTAATCAACTATTGAATATATAGTGTTTCATATCCATTTTTAGCAGTACAAATTAACAGGAATACTAATCCAGAATAATCAGGGCCAGGCAAAATAGATTTTAGTGCTTATTCATGCCTTACCCAGCCCTCTTCGTTTTATTTCACCTAACAAAAGACTTATAGCACCTTCCCACCCAATGACGCTGATGTTACTCGTAATCTTGTCTCAGAGATTTACAGCTTCCTGTAACCCTCATCTCTGTTACCGATTCATTTTCTATAAGTCAGCAGTTTCTAATCTATCTTGTGCCCAAAACATTCACCCAATATCTGCTGTATTAAGTTTCCCATCCTAGAATCCATGTGTTCTTTCAGAGGTTCCAGTCAGGAGCATTGTTTCCCTTGAGTGAGAAAGCTCATATGAATGTGCTTAAGTCCTCCTCCCTTTTAAAATAATTTATCCTAGAGAGTCTTAGGAACCATATAATACAGTGAAATATTTGGACAAGACTTATCCTTGAACCTGTCTCACAGACCTTGACATCATCCTGTCACCTTTTTTCTTTAATATCTTTTGGCAAATCCACTCTCAAGACAGTGTCCAAATGCATTATACTTATCGAACCCTTGAGAAAGTGATAATTATGGTCCTAATTCAAGCGGGTTTTGTTGGTTGGAAAGTGTATTCCACAAAGACAGAAAAAGGAAAGTACAATGGCATTTTCAAAGTCTGTGGTCAATTGCTAGTAGTAGATGAGGAGGGAGCAAACCTGCACTCTGTAGCCTGGAGTATTGCTCCAGTCACTTGTTTGGCAGCTGTAGTAAATTGAGTAACTGATATGGCTGAATCAATTTGTTCATACTCTGAATTCATTAAGCCTCAGCAGACAGCCTGTGGGCAGGGTCCTCAGTCCTGTGAGGTTTGATATGTTTATTCATATTGATGGATTCACCAATGGTGTGCAATTTTGCTATTCATTACAACTGTTCTTTGTAATAAAAAATAATGTGCTTCCTCAGATCTTTCACTTTATTTCAGTTAGCCAGAATGTGTGGATTTAATAACCATTTACAACATTGATTCCAATCTGGATGAAAATCCTTACAACCAAAATTGAGCCATTGCGTGGCATTATCTCCCCGACATCATGATACATGCTGTATTGAACCTTGCAATGCTTCATAGCCAGCATAATGGGATGACACAACTGAAATTGAATAAGGAACAGACTTCTTGTAATTAAATTGCAGCTATCAGTGTGAATACCATCTATCTAATACATAGCACACAAAGTGAATGGAAGCATGCAAACGTGTTTGTAATGTTTGCGGGAAACCAATTAAGACTTCAGGTTCCCTATTAGCAGCGATATCACTCATCTATTCAAGCTATCAGCAACTTCCTTTGGTGTTCTGTATTCTGGCTGCACACAAGAGAGGACTCTATCTGATTTTGCCCATATTAGCTAGCAGCAAATGATTCTAAAGATAATTTAATTCCTTCATATCTAAATTTTAATTATTGTACTTCACTTTCCAGTAATTTTAAGAAAATAGACCCTTAGTGTAAATTGTCATAACTTTGCTGATGTGAGTAACAGTTCATAGTATCTGAGAACTTGGCCCAAGGCCACAACTTTTAAATTACAAGTTTTAGACAAATACAGCCAAAGTTTGAGAACAGATAAGAAAACGCTAAACTTAATAAGGTGAAAACAACATGTTCCACATGTATTATGCTTTGGACATTATAAAGCTCAGTAGTAGCAGTAAGGTGATATAGACTCTACACCACTATGGTCAAAATCCAGTTTATATAAAAAGCAAAATATTTTCCACTATAGCCATGAGATCATTTACAATAATTGTCTCCTGTTCTTCTCCCACAAATGTATAAAAACAAGTGCTACCTGAGGAAAGATGCCAAATTAATACAAATTGCTATCTTCAATTACTTGGAAGAGATAAGAAATATCAGGATGACACTGAAAAACAAACATACAACTTTTGATAATGCTTGGATACTTGATCTGATCAAGAGTATGCAAGCCGAAAGAACCACTTTTATTGTGCTTGTGAGACATCAAGTAGCTTGGGAACTAGGTATTTTATGCACCCTGACTGTGCAAGACAATCCATAGTGAGATGTAACATACGGACTGTGATATATGTATTGTAGGGAGGTCCTGGTTTCAACTGAGACAGAGTTAGTTCTTCTTGTTAGCAGCTAGAAGAACTCTGTGTTTTGGTTTTAGTCTGGGATTCACTGTGAGAAGAATGTTGATGATGCACTGATGTTTATAGTTGGCACTGAGACCTCAAGGACTTTTCAGCTTGCCATGTTCTTGCCAGTGTGCAGGAGCACAACAGGCTGGGGGGGAGCATGGCTGGGACAAAGGCTTCACAAATTGCCTTATGATTTGAACTTGGACTTAAGATTGAGAGCTAAATTGGCCAATGAAGTATTCCATATCATGCAGCATCATGCCCAGTATAAAAATGAGGGTTGACTGGAAAGGAGGACTTTTTGCTCTTCTAGGGACTCTCACTTTTGGACTCTCAGAGTATTATGTGTCTCTTGCTCTGTTTTTGGGCCTCTCACTTGTCTGCAATTGTGGCATCAGGACTTTCCTGTTTCGGGATCATTAGTCTGGGATGGGACAGGCTTTGGTCACTGAGTGGTGAGCAATTACACTGTGCATCACTTGTTTGTATATATTCTTATCATTACACATATATATATGCATATAGTAGTAGGAGTAGTATGAAGTTGTTCTTATCTCAACCCACAGGTCTCTATTTCCCTTTCCCCTTTAATTCTCTTCCCATGCCCTGGGGGTGGGGAAAGGTAAGCAAGTGGCTGTGTGGTGTTTAGGTGCTGGCCAGCCTAAACCACAGCAGGGGAAATATTAGGTTTCCTGTAATAATCATCTGGAATCTTTCATGACTAATAATTTCACCTTGAATATAAAAAAAAATATATTGAATTCGGCTACTTCGAAAAATGTTTTAAATAACTGGATAATAGGATGCAGAAACCATATCATCTTCCATCTTAAATAATGCTGAGATATGTTAAAAACAACCATTTTTATGCTAGAGAAAGCAAGAACCTTGATAGAATTTGTGCACACTCAGGAAAAAGTCCTGTATTCATCTCTTAGTTTACATCATATAACTGAATGCAATTATATACTGCAGATAATGGATTCAAATAATCCACTTATTTAGCTGTTAACCTGGATGAAGGGAATGGGCAACCTGATTATTTTTGCTTTGTTTTCCTTTTGAACTGTAATCGTATTTCAGATTGTCCTATAAGAAGAATGATTTTTCAGCACTGATGATCTCTGAATTACTTATGATCAATTTATTTCAAAATGTGAAAATGATAAAAATAAGAACTTAGTAACTACTTTACAGAAACTATTTGCTTTAAAAAACTTTGTATGTTTGATAGTAATAAAATAATTGGTATACTTTTTCCAGGTATGCTACATAATTGTACGTTTCAGGAAATGGATCTGACAAGCCATTTTGTTGCTTTTTCCTGCAATGTAAAATTGTATGTTTTATCCTTTGCTAAATTAAAAATTCATTCTTGCATGAGCATACTGTACCAGTAGATACTTAGAGGATGACAGCTGAAGAGGGAGACCCTCTAAAAATGTAATTCATATGACAGATGCAAGGCAGTTTATTTTACACAAATTATGCATGAACATGGATTAAACTAACCAGTTTGGAAAAGAACTTTGGATTGCCCAGTGCATCAAGAAATAACTGGCTTTTTAGTCCACATAATTTTTTTTAACCAATATATCGACAGATAACTCCCGTCATAAGAGAATGTTCAAAAGGTTTTCTTAAGAATTAGTAACACAAAAATGAAGACATTACATCCATCAAATCCGCTGGTTTACTTTACTTTTCCTTTATCTGGACATAATTTTATTTATTTCTCTGTGTACCCAAGAACAAATATGTTCATTTCTCCCATCCTTATTCCACTACCCAGTACGTAATCGAAGCAAATCTGACTCTTTATGTACAAGTCTGGGAACATTCATGACGAAAAAACGAGAGCTTCTATAAAGATTCTTTAAAGGTTTGTTTTTTCTTTTTTATATTGTGTGTATGCAATGAGTTCCACATTAATCATAAACTTACATTTTTAATAAACATAATGTTTTAATAAACTAATAAGGATGTTTGAGTTATATATAGAACACAAAGAATGTGGCATGTATTCAGTGATGATTGTTGTGGCCTGTTCCAAAATGTTTCCTGCAATATGTAAGAACCGTGTTGTAAACTCTTTTGCCCAAGGATCTTTATTAAACCCAAATGATTCAAAAACACATATATGATGCGTCTGGGTTGGATATTTTAGACAATATAACAATAGGAGCATAATGATATGCTGAAGTGGACATTTCTTAGTTCACGTTAATGTGAAGTCTTCAGCTTAGCGATTTCTTGCTAGTGAGGAATATCTGGTTTTGAGAGATGCAGAGAGAGGTCTTTTTTGTAGCCCAGGCTAAGAAAAGCTTCATTGGACTTGTCTGCTATTCCAAACTATCCTCACTATGAGCTTGATTTTACTTAAAACCTGTATAAATTTGCTGTTATCCATATGGAACAAGCATCACTGAGGAAAATAGGCAATTCTGCCCTAGCGTTATCTTTGGATATGCTAAGCCAATTTCCCAGCTGGTGCAAGTAAAGTTATGGCAGTTGTATTAAATGATGCCAATATACACTAATTTAGAATGAGTTCCTTCATCATTAACATGGATATTTTAGGAAACCAGTTTAGAACCATACATTATGTAGATTCTCTTCTCTACTCATCATCTCCCATCTGATATTTGATTAGGATATCGATTTTCTCTTATTAAAAAAAAAAAAAATCAACCCACTCACCTCCTTTTACCCTCTACAGTCTATAGCTGCAGAATTCCACCTGGATTAGCAAATTGATTTATTGATAATAAACACATTGATCTTCTTTGCCCTTCTCCAAGCTGTATAGCTCCAATTTCTCTATCCCCAGTTTTTCCTCCACAGAAATTTTTAATATTAACTCCTCTCTACTACAGACATCATTCTCATGAGTGCACTCTTCAAAGATTCATCTACCATTTTTTCAGGGTTAAATTCTTCCAAATGGTTTTACAGCATGGAACAAAACATAAATGCTCATGCTGATGTCAGCAGAAGTCTCCTTGCTTGCTGAAGTGCTAGATAAACAGGTCAATGCAAAAGTAGATATGATCCATCAGTAGACTTTATGAGACACTTCTGAAAGGGCGAGATTGGTCTAAAATAAAATCTCTGGGACACAGCTCAAGGCAGCTCTATTGATAAATTGCTCTGCTCTGGAAGAGATGTTATGTTACATATCCAGTCAGGTGTTACTGATGATGAAGACAACATCAGAAGAAATTACTGAAATTTACTTTATTACAAAAAAAACCTGTACAACCCTGTAAAATCAACGTCCAAGACAAAGATTGAAATGTAGACACTCCATTAGAAAGACAGTCTGTATACAAAGCACCTAATATTTCTAAACGTTATGTTTTCAAAGCCGATGATCATGATTAAACATTCATATCTCTGTAGCACCTACAGATCAGCTGGGTTACAATCCCAGTTGTGGTACAAGCTAAGTGACAGTGGCTTGACAAAGACCTAACTTAATAGCTGTTCCTAACTTGATAGCTGTTTCATAGCAATTTCTGAGAGTTCATAATTTGTTTTCACTATGCATGGGAACAAAGTGAAATCAAGAGAAAGGCACTACATCAAAATGTCCACTGAATGTGCATGGAGTTATGCAGGGGACGTGGGGATCCTAGATATGGTGTTGTTATTGCCTTTACTTCTTCTCCCCAGTATGATGATCCTCACCCTTTCTTGCTATTGTCTTGTTTTAGATATGCTGGAGTGATGTTGCACTCACCTCTTTCCACTTTCTATAGGTTTTCACCAAAAGTGACTTATCTAAAGGAAACATTTTGACATTGCTGAAATGGCATGTTTTTCTAAAATTTAAGAGCAGCAGCTCAATTTATTGAAGAGGTGGATGAAAAAGAAAAACAAACAAAACAAAAAAAAAACCAGCACAAAACAACCAGACCACAGCAACATAAAAAAATGGCATATAAAAATGACTTAACATGGAGAAAGAAGTTACATGAGATGGCAAATGCCTTACACCCCCTGAAAGGGAAAAGCCTTGTTCCCCTTCCCTGGCTCCCACCACCCTTGGACCTGGACCTGCCTGGCTTTGTGGTGGTTCTGGTGCTTGCCAGACACTTCAGAATGAGCTCAGAGTTCAGCTCAATGCAATGGAGATCACTAACTCAGTGGAAACCCACTTGTTCGTCCTTTATTGGGCAGCCAAGTAAGAGAATGGTGTCACTGCAGGGATGGTCAGACAAATGCCTCTGAGGAGTGTGGGAAAGGAACACCGGAGTGGACAGCACAACCACGCTTCAGTGGCAGAAAGTTATTAGGGTTATCTTGCACAGCTTGACTCATACTGGAGCTCACTATGGTTCCCACAGGCAGATACTGATATAGCTATAAGTGAAAAACACTGATCTTTTATACCAGGCATTTTTACATAGTTTTAAAATCAGCTATCATATTAACCATGAGTATGTTTTCCTTGATTTGGTAAGAAGATGATAAAATGCTTATTTAAAGAGCTCAACATCTGGATTCAAATTTTATCACTTGGAAATATTATCAGGGAAAATTACAAGACAGATCTAAGGCCAGAGTGTCAGCTGGTGTAAATCAATACAGTATTGCTTCCTGATCCAGAGCACACAAAATAAAGCAAAATATGATATAATTCAGCAAAATGAACAAAACTAAGATCCTTGAATCTCAAAATGGAAGTATTTTCATGAGAAACTAATGTACAGGGTCATTAACCTCTGGAAGGGAATGAAAGTCAGATGAATGTGTTCCCCCCCATCCTTCAGAATGATTTTAAACAATCATTGTGATGTTCATAAAGGATGTATTCTATGAGCTCATAAAGGATGGCTTGGGTTTGGTTTCCTTTTATAAAGGTCTCTTGCATGATTCCAGGAAAAGGAAAGGCATGGTGAGGACAGAAGAGGCTTAGAGAAGACTAGGAAGACAAGGACATAAGATATAGTTGGAATGGCATTGAATGTTAGCCAGAAGTCCAATATCGAATCAGGATTTTCTGTCACACATGAAAGGAGGAGTTCAGCTTGCTCTGGACGAGCACTGCACATAACCGAAACACAGCGTTGTCAGCAGAAGTAGAATTGTCAATATCTGTCTAAAGTAGATCAAATCTACAGCAGTGACAACGGCTTTGTGCTCTGAGGCTACCTGTCCCTTGGACAATCTTAACAACAAAGGGAGAAGTTACGTTTAGAGGGAAAGTCATCCCTTATGTAGCAAAACCTGTCACTTTTATTACTACAAATAATTAATAAATGTTAAAAATATATAGAATTCCATTTTATAAAGTAAATTGAGGGGATAGTTTGACACTCATTGTCTAAAAACAGTTGGAAAGGCCATGACCAGTAGTGACAGTGTGCAAAAATGGGAAGAAACTATTTCTTCTGGTATAGAATGCTGAAATGGATATTGCAGCTACTTCATGAATACAGGTTTTTTTTCATGCTTTAATATTAAAGGGGATGACAACAGTACAGTCAAGTGTGTTCTGTAAAAGTCTTATCAAAACCTGTGGATAACAAGGCAAAACAACTCCCTCCTTTTGGATAAACCACCGGATTATAATATGCTTGGAGTGAAGCACTGATGTGCTGAGAGTAGGTACTAAGAAGCCAGATGTTTTATTCAAAGCGAGAAAAATTTTCACTTTTATGGATCTGTTAGTATTTCTCCTTGGCCAGCTGCAGAGGAACAGAGACAGAACTGCTACAGTTTTCAGCATCTCCCATAGGTAGAAGACAAGAGCTGGAGAAGTCTCTTAAGATCACAGCTTTCTTCATGGAAAGGATTCATTATTATACAAAGATGTATAAAATAACCAACTTTCCATTTGTTCAGGTGCAATGTCAGATTAGTCCATGAATTTTATCTATGTCATAATGTTACATTCTAAGCAGTTCATACTGTTTCTTACAATAAAAAGTTGTTATATTCTTCCTATGTATAAAATCAAATAATTCAGTATTATGACTTCACCAAATGTAGAAACTCACTTCTCAGAAGTATTTTGCTTTTCTGAACCTAAACTTTTCAGTAGTAAAACATCTGAAGCTAAACTTAAACTTCTGTGTAAATAGGGAGAAAAAAATACATGCACCAGGAGAGAGGGAAAAGAGGTTTATGCTTATTCTCTCTCAAGCCCAACTTCAGAAAACATCTAAAATTTGGGAAGAAATTTCTAATTTGTTTAAATCCCACTGAAGTCAGTGGAACTCTAACATATATAGTAAGTCCTTTTGTCAACAAGAAATGTTTTCTCTATGCATTTTCCTGCTGAAGGACAGTAAATCTTGCAGAGTCATCACATCATATTACTTAATTTGGATAGAAAGATTACTATCTTTGTTATAAAAGACTATTCTTTGGCAATATGACATTACAATGTGAATTAAGCATGTGCTTATTTGTTTTCCTAAATGATAATTGTTCCTGAGTGAGAGTCAATATGATTTCCAGTTTATACTTGCCCAATCCACAAAACCACTACTTTTGAAATATGAGATGCCGACTTGAATTGCAGATTTGGACTTCAAGATTAGTATCGGGATTTGAGTAAATTCAGGATGGAACATTTTACAGATTTTAAAAGTCCATGGTGTCACTCTTCATAGTAGATTCTCAACAGCAAGAACAATGGCACAGAGGAATGAGCTTGCTGAACAGAAAAGAGGTAAATATTTAGCCTGAGTGCGTATAAGGTAGGTCATGCGGCAGTGTTCTCTCAGTACCTGAGAGTTTAGAATATCAGTTAAGGAAGACAAATTTTCAGATCCTAAGAAGACCACAACTGAAATTAGAAAAAAAAAAAAGTCTAGAAATGAAATTACCAATGAAGGAAATGAGATGTACAGCACTTCAGAAATATAAACTTGCATTCTCACAGATAGCAGGACTGAAGAGAAAACTTGTATGTTTTATCCTCAAATCTCTTGTTCTGAGATGCATCATCATGTAGAAATATGATGATTTTTCTCCATGGTTTTCCTGCAGATGAGATTTTAGCTTCTCCCAGTGCAATTTGAATCAAAGAGTTTACACAGAATATTATTTAATATAGTTGTTATGAATCACATCATTATGTTTTAGGGATTATCTCATAGTTAACATGAAATAACACTGATGTAAGCATTCAATATCGTTCTTTATTCATTCTCAATATAATCCTTCATGATTTCTAGTAATATTTCTAGCATTTGATATTGTCTGCACTATTCCAAAAATAAACTCCATAACTGGCCCTTCAATTCATCTTGTGATTTCACTTAGAAAATTATGAAAACATGACTTTATTATCACTTACGGATTCACACACACACACACATACACAAGTACATATACACATAGAAGTACTGTAAAAATTACTTTTTGTGTCAGTGAGTGCATAGGAGTCAGATGGATGCTTTTAGCAGAAAGTGAATGTCTCTGCAATGCACAGCTCTTATTCTGGTCCTGTTATAATAACCAGAGGTTGTTCAGCTGATAATAGGAATGTCAGAAATTTAAAAAATCTGGGAACTTCTGATTAAACAAAAATTACCTTAAAAAATTGCTACAATTTAGGATGGCATGTCTGTTCAAGATGGAATGCTTCTTCTGATGTCTCCAAGCCCAGTGCTTTTACTCATGATCATAAGATTCTGTATCTTTCTTAGATCTAAACTTCTTATCATATATTGATCTATAAGACAGTATTTGTTAACATGTTTGCATTTACTGCAACGTGTCAGCAGAAATATCTTTGTCACTAGAGGGCAGCCATCATCTTCTAGAGAGCCAAGAGAGCTTGTCATGGAAATCAAGTTCTGACTGCAGTCGCAGAGGACGTGATTTTGGATCAATGGGCTGTGTCTCAGCTGTGCTAATGTTCAATAGGAGTAATTAGCAGCATTCTGGGTTTTTATTTAGGGATCAAGTTATGGCTGGCTGTTTCAAAGAACTATGAAGACTTTTCAGGGTGAACTGACCAATGACTTCAAGAACCAAAATTCGGAGGTTACGGATGCCACAGAGCCAAAAAACCCTCCTGTGTTTTCCAGTGGAGGAAATTTCAGAGCAGGCTGATGAAATGGAAGCATTAAATGTGGCCACAATTCTACTGGAAGCCCAATCCTGTCTTATGTCCCCTGCATGATGGACAAATGGACAACCGAGTGTGTGTGTGTTTGCTCTACTGCAAATGAGCAAACTTTGCTCTTTCTGACCATGAGTTGGTATAAGTTGGTGGGTGAGGCAGAGAAATGATGAAGTTCAGCTCTGAAATTCTCACACCCTCTCTGGCATCCAGCATCAGGACAGAGGTTCATCTTGCCCCTCACTGAAGAACTGATGACAAGGTGAACAAAGCTGTGTAACCACGCAAGCACCCAGGCTTTCATCTTACCCAAAGTTTCACGTTGACTGTGACCTGCATCTGAGGTTTGACTGATACAAAGATCCTGCATAACTAGCAGAGGGTTCTCACAACCTTCTTACTTCTTTTCAAACTGTACATTTCCTTCAGTGTATCCGTGACAAAACTATCCTCATTTTTTCATGTACCTGATGTGAATATATAAACAAAGATGGAAAAAATGTTTTATTGAAAACTTATAGCTCTCTTGCTTTGCACTACTGAGAATTTTTTATGTTACAATCATTTTGCAAGGTATTAAATAGTTTTACTACTACCCTTCAATATGAGCCTCTATTGGTTAAATTCTACCCCAGATGCACAAGTATGTGCATGAACAACAGAGGACTTAACAAGATAAATAGTGATACATGTCTGCACATCAGAGACCAAAATTAAGTCTGTATCAGATCAGAATGGAACTTGGCTAATCTGAAAATCTACTTTAAATGCTCATTAAGAGAAACTTCTGAAAAGCTAATATATACATCACTTTTTATACCCAGTAATAAGAAAGGCTTGAAATTTTCAGATCTTGTGAAATAAGGACAAAGCCTATTTAAAAACAGTAATGCAGGCTAAAGTGAAAGCAGAAAATTAGCATATCATATAGACATACCCACATATGTAGAAGTAAAATCCTCACAAAAATCATGATCGCGTGTGTTGGTTTTCTTTTTCCATTCAGACTGAAAACCTAGTGGAGTACATCCTGCTGAAAAAGAATGCTGAAATTGTTGTACTAGGAAAGGGTGGGAGGTAACACTTGCAGAGGAAGACATAGTATTTGTTTTTGTATTCTTGCCAGTGATATTAATCAGCAAGTAATCAGCATTTCTTATGGGTGGAAATGGGGAGGGAGAAGCAATTTTTCACCCTGCTCACATTCTGCAATTCCTGTCCTTGATATGCAGTCTACCCTGAGACATAGCAATAATGGGCATTCAGACACCTCTGCAACTCTGTAGGGTAGTAGGAGCATAAAGGTCTCCACACCAAAAATAATAATTTTCCCTGTATAGGAAAATATAAGCTTCATCAGGGTTTTGACTCCCCATTTTGAGTTTTCAGCCTCCCCTCAAGAAGCAGCCTTGGCTCCAGAGAAAAGCCTTTGCTGTTCAGCTACTGTGGCACGTGTCTTGCAGAGCAGCCAGGGCTTGATCTCAGGTGGGAGGATAGGTTCATGGTTCCTTTGGGCTTTTTTATGAAAACCCCATATCTCCCCATATCTGCACAAGAGGGGAGAAGTCCCAGCACTGCATGGCACATAGCCACGTATACTCTTTCCTTTCTTTCAGGAGGGACACAGCCCTTCCCTCCCATCCAGGCAGAGTTCCTCTATACCAAACCCTGATGTTAATTCGTGACACACTTCGAAGTCCTGCAGAAGTGCGGACAGATACTTCAACTCCAATAACCAGTAATTCAAAGGAACAGTTATTTCAAGAGCTTGGAGAATACTGCAGGAGTGAAGGATGAAGTCCTACTGTCTTAAAAGAAAAGCACAAAGAAAGTCTGATCACTTGATAAATAATGTAACTGACAAGAATGTGAAAGAAATTTTTGTATATTTGTCTCTAGTGTTATGAAGTGGGTTCCAGCATTGAAAGGTTCCTTCCTGATTAGAAAAAAATACTTAGTCAAAAATACAAAGACACAGAAATGTCTCTCCTTGGCAGCAAGGGGAAAAGGTTTCACATTAGTCTTTCCCATTGCAAGAAAAAAAGCATTTTTGGGTTCCATGGCATAATATGATGTGTATTCTTTTATTCTTTTTTCATTGATATATTATTTAAGCATTTTTATTATTATTCTAGGGTTCCACATGTATCTTCGCATATACTGAAAGCTTAACACTTAATACACAATATAAAAACACGAAGAAGCATGCTTGAAGTTTTTATTTTTTAATGTAAATCAAGTCTCACATGCAATGACAAAAAGCAGGGTCACAAAGTTATTGCATTTTTCTATCCAACTGTCACTTTAAAAATAATTGAGAGCACTGTATTCTCTCTATGATAAGGAAAGGTGAGCAATTCACAATACTTTTTGTATGAAATCTTTAATTCTTTTTTTTTTACTTCAGTGTTGCCTAGATTAAAAGAAAAATAAACAAAAATTTGAAATAGTTATTGTTATGTCTGGATGTTTACTGACATTTCATTCTAGCTTCTAACAGAAGAACGTGCTTAAAAAGCAAATTTTAAAGTAAAGGAACAGCCAATATGTGTTTTATTACATCATCATAATGACTTTTTAGTCTGTCTTTAATCTCTCCACTCAACCAATAAAGTAATTCAAACAAAGAAAAACCCTTCAATATGAGCCTTTATTGGTTTCAAAACCATGTGACACACTAGACTGGCACCAAAATATGAACCAGAGGCTTATGATAAATTCAGAAGATCAATGAAGTACATTTAAAATGCATTTCATAAAATTTAATTTACACATATATTAGAGATGGGCAAAGGCTTTCCATAAACCTTTGACTGGCACAAAACGACACTACATTTCTACTTGTCTGTCTTGCAAAGAAGCCATTCTATATATTTGCACTAGTTACAGATAAGATGCAACTGTCTGTGATATTTGTATCTTTTTCCGGTCCAGAGACATTATCAAATTTTTAGTAAATGCCTTCCCATCTGGAGAGAGTGAGAGAGAAGGGTATTTCTGTAAGTTACATTAACATTTCTGCTAAATATTTGTAAGCTGGTTCATTGTGGGACTTTGTGTGGAACAATTTCTGCCCTTCAAAATATTCACCTTATCTTAAGATGATGAGCTTCAGTGATTGACATTTGATTGCAATCTAAAGCATGTATGGAAACTGATTCAAGATCTTGGGGTTTTTGTCTTGTTCCGAATGGTCAAATGGTTTTTTTTTTTGCTTTTGATATGACCAGTAAAGGAAGTGTATTTAGTTTTTAAATGTTTTGGTTTGGTTTTCGTGTTTTGTTTTTCAATTAATTTTCAATTTTATTTACACATATGTTTAGAGGCACTGTTAGTACAACTACTATAAGACTGCAAACTCTTGAGAGGTAATGAACATATAATATGTAAAGGAGAAAGATAGCATGATGCTGGCTTAGCTCCATGTGTTTTTAACAGTATCTTAATGCAATGCTTGAGTTTGGGTCAGTTATAGGAAAAAATGTTTTGTTATTAATATATGCATGATAAAAACTAATAATGCTTTTGGCAGTCAGAGAATCAAAAGTTCATAGTTAACAAAGTCTTCAAAATGTAAGCCTATCATGTGAACCTCATCTTCTCATATTAATTTTAAAAGAAATTTTAGAGATCCGATCTTTCTCAAGTGGGATGTTGCACTTACTTTCACATACTACAAATAGCTATACAGTCAAATAAACATCGCATTGCATTATCATATAGATTTCTCTGTTTTTTCAAGTGGTCAGCATTTTTGTGGTAACATTAACAGTTATTACAGATTTAAATGGGCACTCTGTGTCTGTAACTGATTGACAAGATCAATAATTTTAAGATCAAATACTAACAGCAGTCTGTTTTTTTTCTTTAATCACTGTCTTTTTGTTTTATACCCATGCCTACAGCAAGATCCTGTTTTCTGTATGTAGACAGAGCTTCCTGCTGTGTGCTGTCGAAAGAATGAGAAGACAAGATGGAGAATCAATTTAAGAAAAAAGCTTTAGTTGACAAAGCTTTGCTGTAGATCAATGGAGTCTAGCTAGTTAAAATATCTTTGGTAGCAGAGATTTTACAATCACAAGCTTGGACATAATCAGTTTGGTTTTCTCCATTCTGTTCATACAGTATTTTGCCAGATGAAAAAAAAAAGAATTGTATGCAAATACCGTTATTATTTTGACAGCTGAATGTCTTTTGGCTTTGTTGTGAAACAATAAAAGGGGCTTTAAAATGTGTTTCCTTGATAAACCAAAAATCTAGGCCTTTATTAGATGTGTTCTTTTAAAAGAGACAGTATTTACTTTAAGAGGGAGCTTGTCCGTTACAGTAGAGTGGGCAACACATTTACCCATGGAGAGATCTAATAGCGTACAATTCACAACTTGATACTTAGGGGATTTTTTTCATTGACTAATTTAGTCTTTTATCACTTATTTGTTTAAACAGGTTTCATAGCAAACACAGGATGTGTACAAACTGATATAAAGTACATATCTTTGCTAGCAGATTTATCCATATATCTGATATTTATTTAATTGGGTTTCACTAAATTTGCATACCAACAGTAATTAGTTGTTTCAAAATTCCTAATGGCACAGAGTGAAAATATTATGAAACTTTTTTTGCTTAAATACACATTTAGGATTATTTAGAAACATCTAACCAATTTCATGTACACTGTTAACTCCTTCCTGGTTGCAAGAAAGTCACAAAACATTTGAGCTCTATCACCTATACAAGAAATGTACAATTAAATTGCTTAGAAACAAATCAATCTTGCAGCTGGTTTGGAAAATGAGTAGACTGATACAGTGCTTACTGAACTTTCATGTAAATGTATTGTAAGCATCAAATCCTTTACATTGAAAATGTCTTCCTTACATGTTTAGGAGTTATGTCTGGACTAAAATACTGCCTACTGATTTTATCTGTTCAGCAGCATGGAGAAGTTTGTGATTCAAAGTATGCTAGATTCAAAAAGGGGGCTAGGGAAATGGGTTTTTAAGAAGTCAATAAATAAAATACGTATTGTATGGATAATAACATTGCTAAATTCTGGACAAGATTTCCAGAAATAACTGGTAAGTTTAAGTGTGTTCATTGTGAGGTACCAAAGCAGAGATAGTTTAAAGGGGTCAAATTCGCAAGAAGATGAGAATGTTCCTCTTCCGAAAATCAATCTCTAATCAGACATTTTTTTGAAGTTGGATCTCTAAAATCACTAATCCCTTCCAAAACCTTGGCTAGCAACTAGCATTAATCACTGCGGGCTATATCCCATTGGTCTCTGAGTCTGTTACAGAATTCACTGCATCTATGGCAATTTTGTCTCTTGAATGAAAAAGGATGCTGTGAGCTTTTAAATATTGGATTTATGGCATACTGTATTACTTCAGATTCAGTTTTGTTTCTGTAAATATGAGGGTATTGATATTTAAAAGGCCTCTCCATTTAAAGTGAACATCTGTAATTCCACTGAAAAGGCAACTAAAATTGTGAAAGGACGTCAAAACAGGAAAAGTTATATTTATATAGAAAATATTTCTACTATTTCCCCTAGTTATTGCAATTCAATAAAGTTAATATGTAAAACCATTCTTACTGTGATTGAAAAAGCCAAAATATGCCTATATGTATGCGCACATATTTGTATATATATGTACTAAGACAGTTATAGGTTATTCTTATCTTTTTATGTCCTTATCTTAGACCAATTGTGACTATCCTGGAATTCTCTGTACCTACTTTATCTCAAACCTATATGGCTTCATGCAAATGAAAACAGAGGTAGTGAGGTATCATGTGAACACATTATGTTGGCACCCAGGAGTGCCTGCAACTATGTTATTTGATAAATATTGGCAAATTATCAGACCATTCTCTGTCTTCCTTCACCAGCTTGATTTGGATGGTGGTACCAGCCTCCTTGGAAAATCATGCATAAGGTCCACTGAAGGAAAATAATTCATCTCTATGAAACACATTTTTTTTTTTATCCAGAAGATAGAGGAAAAAGAATCAAGCCCACTTGCACTAGATTTTATTATTAAAAGCATAACTGTGATTCTGCCTCTAGGTAGGCTTTAGATCTTTATTTATTTTAATACTCAATGCAAATATGGCCATAAGGGACACATCTGGTTTTCCTCCTTATATGGGAAGGGCTTAGTTGTCACTGAGTGCACTTTTATAAGACTACACTTGTACAAAATAGGTATTTTGAGTAATAATATTTCTCTTATGCCATGAAACTTAACAGTGGAAAGAAGTCGGTACAAAAAGATCATGTATCCATTGAAGTTATGGTCTTTACACCGGCAAAAGGTTTTCTGCGGAACCAGAGTTTCATTAAAAATACAGTCACTTGTCATTTCTTTTACAAAGAGACTTCTCTATATAAATTAATGATGCACTCTTGTACACTTTAAGCCCGCCCTCCAGAAGCAGTAGAAGGAGCCTGCAAGCCACACAGCATAGAAGCAACAGTAAAGGTGCAAACTATATCCCCCATTCATCTTAATGAGGTGTTAACTTCTAATCCTAGTTGGGACCATTAAAATACTAACTTCATTATGTGGAGCAGTTGAACTACCTTAACTCTTTCATTGCTTTTGCCTTGACATCAGATCTCTTAATGTGCTTGCTCATTACATAACACACATTATTAGCATCGTTATTATTATTATATAATATAATAGACATAGGTAAAGACTTGAGTGAAACGGTGACCTATGAGTAAAACAAATTATCTCTTGCAATGCAGCAGTTTTAATAAACTGTGGAATAACTTGTTGAGGAAGTGAGAATTTCAGATGTTTTACTAGCTGGTGGACATAAACCTCTGCAGGTGACCTTGGAAGGTTGGATGATGAACCAGAGGATGACCTTGGAAGGTCTTCTACTCCCTCCTTGCCTCGATTTAAGATTATTTGAGATAACAAAAAGAAACAGAATAATAAATACTTAACCCAAACCTACGAGTGTGCAGGGGGTAAAAATGAAGCTCCAACTTGTTGAAGAATGCTGCAGAAAAGTCTATAGAGACATTATCAAAACGTCAATGTTTAAGTAATTTGAAGATGCAACTGGCAAAAGAATATAAAGTGTATTTTAAAATCAGAAGGGTGAAATAATCTGAATTAAATAAGTGATTCTGTATAAGATATTTGTGGGTTAAACATGAGATCCTTCCTTATGCATAAATGTTCCCTGGCTAAAGGCCATGAGGATCTGTACTAACACAAGATAAATTCTTCAGTAGCACTGGTGAGAAACTATCAGATATTGACCTCTCTTCATGCCTTTAAGCCAAGAAAATCCATTGAGTCTTGAACAGTATCACAAAATCAAAATTCAAATCAAATTTTGGATAATTCAAATCAGAAAATATCATTAAGATTTAGACCAAGGTTTTAAAAGAATTGATGTCCCCCACTAGCAAGCTGCTTAGGCCCTTAGTTCAAGTGAAAATCTATTTAAACTTTGTAAAATAAGATTGTTATCTAAGCCTAGGAATGCCTTTCTCCAAACCAGGGTCCTGTAAGTATACTCAAAGCACACCCTACATGTATTATATATCCTCAAACTAAGAATGAGGATGTGGTAGGGTAGCAGCAATAGGTAACAGTGTGAGTGGGGAAACATAGGGTTAAATGCTAGAGAATCTTGTATGTGAGAGGGGGAAAAAAAAAGATTATATCTTTAATGTCTTAGATAGTCAATATGGCTTGAATATCTAGCTCCCAAAGCCTGTTTACAAAATCCCCATACAAATTTTCGTCTGGATATGTGTGCAAGTATGAACAGTTCAGTTATTGCTTCCTCTGGTAAATAGAATCAACACAAGGTAATGAGATTCTCCTTATAAATTCCCATCATCAGTTAGAAAAAACATAGGATTTATTCTTTGAGTCCATTCTTCCTTGCCTTATTAGGTCTGATGGGTTACACAGAGATTATTTCTTACATGCATTACTTCATGTATGTCCCTTTATTCTGCTTTTTGTTTGAACTTGCTATGTTCTTCTGCATAAAAGTAAAATTTTTCATTCATTCTTAAGATTGTCTAGCCAGGATGTGGATTGAGATCTTCAAGAAAATTTTTCAGGCTGTGCAGTTAGAGGAAACTTCCTTTCCGGCACACATCGACTATGGCTTTATTATTTGAGGGATGTACTGAAATCCTCTACTGTGTTGGGACTACCCTGTTCACAGCCTGGCTTATGTATCTTCATCTTGTAGGTAGTAGATGATCTTGGGCTGGCCCCCATTTATGTCAGGCAGGACTAATTCCACCAAGTCAAAAGAGGTGGTCATTATATTACTGGTATGAATATAACTGAGATCAGTTTCTCAAGAACACAATTTCTTGAACATCTTATTATTTCCCACAAAACTGTTGTGATTTCCAGGGGGTGCAAAGGTCGTCTTTGTCACCTGGAAGATTTTGAATCAAATCTTATTCACCTGAACAACCCTACTCACACATATTCTGAAAACTGATAAGTCTTTCTCCTTCCAGCTACTGATATCTTGGCAGGGAATGAATACTAAACTGTGTTGGCGAAGGGTACATTTCATCTGATATATCTGTTCCTTTTAACATTCTCCTATTTGATACATTCTTTCATATGTTCTTTTTTTCTTAGACTCATTTAAAAATAGTATTTTCATTATTATTTACTAATTATGTTTGAGTATTCTATCATGGTTCAGCAAGTAGATGTAAGTCTAAAGCAGTATTTAAAATAGTCATATCTACCCACCAATTTTCAGTGGGGAAAGGGAAAATAATGAAATTACCAACCTGTGCTCATTTTGAAGCATTTTAGATTGGTGTAAGACCAGCATGAAATCTTCCAGGGTAAGCAACAATTCTTACTTGGAGTGCTGTATTTGATTATACGACCATTTCCAAACCACACTTTAGAGGCAACATGTGTGGTTAAGGGTTGGTATTGTATATCTTGGAATGCTGTCGAGGAAGAGAAAACTTGTGGAAGGCAAAAGTGCAGCCTGGTTTGTCTCTTCATTACTGATTCCTTCTGGATGTATTAAACACACTAAAGTCTTTTGATGAGATTTTGGTTAAGGAAAAAGGAAGAAATCATTTGGCTTTACTCACCCTTCAGTATGAAGACAATACTCAGCTCTCCTTTGTAATTAATTTTGTGATGGTGATTAGGCTGTGATTTTAACACAAAGATTTTAACCCTTTTCGATGCAAAGCTGTATTTATGCTTGTGTAAATACTGAAGCAAAATCACTTCGAAGAGAACCTATCACCAAGAGTAAAAAGTCCTGAACCAGAAGCAATTCTTCTGATTTTATCGCAGGTTTTTTAAATTCTTTTCTCTTTTATATCAAATGATTATGCTCTAGGAAAAGATAGGATACATTTCAATGCTTGTGAGATAATGTTTTATTTAACTTCAAACTAATTAACTGTACCAGAATTATATAAACAAAGGATTAAACAATCTCAAAGCTTGAAAGAAGTTCTCAAATTATTCATGTGTTCTTTACTTTAATGTTAATCTAGAAATCTAGTCATTTGAGAAAAAAATACTCCACTTGTTCTCATATGACTTTTCACTGATTATGATCTTAAACCTATCTTTTTCACTGACATAACACCATTTAATTCAGAGTTACACTGTGTGCATGTGGGAGCCGAATTAAGTCTCCAAGCTATCTCGTTTTCTGGAATATTACCTCTCAGGTTTTTTTAAAATGCTTTTCTCAAAAATCTTTAAACAGTATCTTTCAGTAAATAAAAGCTCATGTGCCCTTGCCTTCCAGTTATTGCTTCAGGTGTCTAGACAACTCCTTGGAGGCTTTTGCTGCTCTGTCTAGTACAACTCAGTTCAAATCAGAAGAGTAATCACAGCAAACTTACTATGAAAATAGATCACATAACCATGGCATGATCAGCTTAATGTACAGCTGAATGTGCCCTTGCTCAGAGGGACTGGTCCCATGAGGAATATCACTTCAGTGCTAACGAAGGTGACTTGAGGTAAACATGCTGTAGCAAATATCCATTGATTAATAAATCTGTGCAATATTTGTAAAATATGCTGTGCAGAAGACTTGGGCAGATATTGATGTAATGCCAAGTTATTTTTATCTACAGAAATGAAGGATACTATCTTTGGACTTTTTTTCCCTTTAGTTATTTTAAGTTATTATTAATTCTGTGATGTCTTTCAAAAATATCATGAATATACTACTGTAATGTTTATCCAGACCTTTACTGAAAACCTCTTTTTAACACTGATTTGGTATCATCCTTAATTATTCATTTCTATAAATATTCATTGAAAAAGACAATTTTTAAATTATAAAAATAAATCACCTAGTTATGACGAGATTTACAGTATAAAATTATACAGAATAACATTTACATGTGAATGTTCACACTTCAAGAAAAACAGTTTCTAAAAAGGGAGGCACAAAATTGCAGATATTAAAACATTTTGGCTTTAGTGAAAAGGTCTGTAAAAAAAAACAAAAGGGAATTTCAGGATATTTATCAATTTGAATGTGATAACAGATATGCCCCTAGTGAGCATTTCTGAAAGACTCACCCAGGATATTTACTCTTCTCATGGGCAGGGTATTTCCCACTGTAAACAGTATGAATCCTTCCACCGACTTCAATGGGAACTGACAAAGATTTTTACTCATGGTAAGAGATAAACTTTTCAAGGTCTTGAAAACAGAAAAGTCTGCTTTTCTGCACCCTTATAGACCACCAGGCTAACTGAGACCATTTCCTAAGATGTAGCTTCTGCTGTTTGATTTTGCTTCCTGAGACTCATATCACCTCATTACCACTGACTGTTTGATTTTAAAAAAAACAGGACTGGCAGGTTCTGGCTAGTGACAGCTTTGTCGGACTTGAATTTACTTCCCTTTTCTCTTAGAACAGGGGAGCCACTTTTCTTTTTGATGGCTGCCTATAGATATTTACCAGATTGATTTCATTTTCTTTTGCTACAAAGGAAAAAATGAGTATGACCTTCCAGTAGAAAAAGGTGAAGCTTCTGAGACTTTTTTCTTCTTTCATTTTATACAGAGATGCTACTGCTTTGAGAGAAAATCCCTATATGTATACAAAATGGCAAATAATTCCAAAATGAATAGAAAATGTTAAAAAAGAAATAACTTATATTCAACTACTGTAGTAGCATTCAGGAATGTAGAGAGTTACAGTTATTTACTGGTGGAAGTCCACAGTTCTAACCAGTCATCTAATGCTGTGGATCAATACTGTAAAAAGGTACTCTAGATAATAGAAGATTTCTAGAAAGTGATTCTACTTGCAAACTCTAGGTGCACTCTGCTTTTTTCTTTCTTTTTATTTTTTTTTAAAAAGATCATTTTTGTTCACACCTTCTGCCTGATTTTTTAAGAGCTTGCTCTCTTGTCTCAGAATAGCTACTTAAGAATAAGCTTTTGTTTAATTTCTAAGAGTAATTAATCCTTAACCCATATTCTGTTTCTCTGAAGCACATTATAAGTTTGACTTCAGATAATATTTCAGAAATAAACTGCTCTTCATACACATTTTCCTGCACGAGAAACAGTAAAAATATAAAATAAATAATTATATTTCAATAAAACTGAGATGAGATACCCTACAAAAAATACCAGTATATAGCCCACCCCAGGAGATTGTTACATTGATCACAGGAATGACGTCAATGACAGAGGGGGTCTTTTGTTTATTTTTTGAGTCACAGTGATTCAGATACAGTTTTGAAATTGGAAGCTGTTCCTCATGAAACTAACAGGTTAATTTTGGATTATTTTCTGCATCTAAGGCACAGCATAACTCCAAGCCTTAGGACTTTTGATAACATATACCCTGTAGCTGGAGGATATGAATGACTGAAGGAAAGCCACAACACAAAAAGATATTAATGTGTTTGGAGACAAGTTAAGCACTAGAGATACTGCAGTGGGGTGACAAACTTTACAATGAAAAAAATGGCAAATACAAACTGAAACTAAAGGTTTCTCCTGGAGTTATGAAAGTGTAGGACTACATACTGCTTTCCTTTTAAAATATATTTTTGTTCTTCCCATATGCAACTTATGTTCCACAGATAATATGCTTGTTGAAATGTTGGACTAGGAACACAGTGTTAAGTATTACTACATACTCAACCACTATTTCAACAGAAAAAGGAATTAATTTTTAAAAATTCTAATCCTTCTTGATTAACTAGAAACCAAGAGAAATAGTAATGAAAAGATTATTAAAAAAATAAAAAAACACAGTAGCTTTTGATTAAAAAGTTCAGATTTCTATTTGCCCAAAGCTCCCTTCTTCTCTTCAAATAATAAACTTTACTTTAAAAAAAAATTTCCTTTTTCTCTAAAATAACAGCAATAATATTTATGCAAAATTTTGATTTTTAAGTAACACATCTTGGTCATTGATCAGAACAAGATCAATTTTATTTATACCAAACTGACTGCCTTCAAGGTACTCAAACTGAGTCAGGAGGGAAACAAAAGAATTTATGTACTTAATTATCAGTAATGTCTGTCTTTCTTTCTTTCTTTCTTTCTTTCTTTCTTTCTTTCTTTCTTTCTTTCTTTCTTTCTATTGACTGAGGATGTATTCAGAAGGTTTCAGTCCTGGTTTGTAAAAAAAAACCCAAACCAAACAAAAGAAAACAATGCATGCTGGGTCTGTTATGGCCCGTTTTCTTTGACACTTCCCCTAGGAGGGCATGGTGCCAGCATCCTTCCAAACATAGAGTCACTAACCTTTTGTTCAAATAATTCTCCCAGTACTTTAAACACTTTTAAAAATTTTACTCAGTGTAACCATCTTTCAGGTGAGTTAGTATGTATATTAAACCAAAACAAAGGAGGTGTCACCTAGACACTTTAGCATTCTTTTTCTTTTTTTAGCTTGGACAAGACCCAGACTATGCCAGTCTCACTGGCTGATGGTCTCCAGAGGCTGTACAGAGATGGCCTTTGAATTTTCAAGCACTCTTTTAGAGAGAAAAAGGTTTTTCACTGCTCAGATTTGATGACATAGGTCATAGCTCAGATAAGCTCATGTTAAACATGCTGACAAAGCCAACAGATTTTAAGACTGAAGCTGGTTCATGTATATTAAATCAGAAGGTGAATGGAGAGTCATGTCTGAAGCCACTCTGGGAACAGGCCTACCCATGATGGTGAACCAAACAGAATTGTTTACAGTAATCTGCAGAAGTAACAGGACATCAGGATACAGCTGCTTTCATAGTAAACTCATCTGCCTTGTGTCTAATAAGGGCACAGATAAATCTAACTTACTGATCGCTACCTAGATTTTCAACTGATGATGAAGCCAGGAATGTGGCAAGAGAGTTCAGGGTTAAAACTCAGTATTTGGGCCAACTCAATTCAAAGTTAGAAGTAACTAGTAAGATTATGAAGCTAACATTTTGTACACCACATTCTGACTCCTTAAAAAACAGTTCTATGTTGCTAAATCTTACCTTCAGAAAAACATCCTTATTTGAAGATGTCAGAAACTGGAGAATAAACCTCTTCCTTTGTTATCTGTTTCAGGTGGATAATTGCTAACACAGCCCCCCCCCCCAAAAAAAATCTATAATAAAGTCTATGATTTCTAACCTGAATTATCCTGCCATAAGATTTCCACTATTAGTCCTGTCTTCATTCTTCTAGCTCAAAAGAGCTTGTTTAGCTCTGGAAAGTACATGCATGCTGCAATCAGATCAGCTTTCAAACTCCTTTTTGATAAACTAAACAGACCAGGTTCCAGGCATTTACTCAGACTTGAATAATTTCTGTGACTCTTTTCCTTCCCATTCTCCAATTTTTAAACATCCTGCTGTGCACATATACTTGCATACTTTCCTGTGTCAGGCTGGCTACATGGATAAAAAACACATTCCCGTTCACATGCTCCTGTTTAATCATGGGCAAGATTGACTGCTTTTGTCATAGCGTTGCTTTTGAATTTCATGTTAATTCTTTTTAAGGTCTTTGCTTTCCAGCACATGTTGTGTTTTTCACTTTTTGTTCTCAATGAATAACCTTTTTCATAACCTTAAGCTACAGGTTTTCTCCATAGCCTAGGTCATCAAGCAATCCTGATCACCGTTTAACTGATCTCTTAGTTATTTATCACTCTGCTAACCAGGCTCTCCTTTCAGAAATAACCAGACGAATAAGCATGAATAACTTGCTGTTGGAGATGCCACCCGGGGCTTAACTCATGTAACGTGTGTGCTCTTGATGTCATATACAGGTAACATTTGAGCAATGGTGTGGCAAGGTTGTGAGTGCAAATCTTTTCACAATCCCAGCCACCTTTTAGCATTTTAGCAGCAGAGCTGGTAACCATGCACCCCCAGGGCAGGAGCAGGGTCACCCCATCCATTGGTGGGACCTTCTCCCTGACTGTGGCTGCCCTCACCCCTGGGGCCACTGCTGGCAACAAACAGTTTATCAGCAAATTTTGATCCCCTTTTTTCTTATATTTTTTTTTTCCGTGCATGATTTTTTCAACAACAATCTGTGATGTTTATGAAATTTGATCACTTTCTGCAACTGTGTGAAAATGTCAGCCTATCGATTAGTCGTGGACTGTTGATTGCAAGAATTCTGTCAAAGGCTTGGTATCCATCATTCATTATTTGAGTGGTGTGACGAGGCTTCCAAGTCAAATAACATTTTTACTTTTCCCTGATTGATTAATTGACCTTTTAAAAACTTCTTAAAGCTTCTTTCCAAAACAAAATTTTGCACATAAGGGATAGAGAGGTTTCTTTCTTACGTCTTGTCTGCTTAAGAGAGATGGCTGTGAAACAGTCAGCCTGCACCCGAGGTGAATGAGATAGTTAACTGTAAGTAACAGCTCAGAAAGGAAAGAATGGTTAAGAAGAGCATAAATCAAAATTTTGTAGAAAATAACTTGTCACTTGATTAAAGATAATACATTATGAAAGGCAATTAATGAATTGTTCAGTAGGTACCAAAAGCATCTCTCCATTTTCTACATGTTCCTTTTACATACCTAATAAATTATCCTGAATGGATACTGGTCTTAGGCTAGAATTTAAGGTATCAGCATCCTGAAAAATCATTAGTATGTTGGGATCCTCCAAATGAAGTATTGCCTCTTTTCCTGTACTGCTCTGCCTCAGTGACAGTCAGAAAAGGCACTCAGAATGAATTGCTCATAATAAAACATAGACAGACAGCTGACAAGTTTGCCCTGTCTGGGGTAAGGTCCCAAGCTCCTACAACAGACATCCTTCCATATGCTTATGGAGAACATATGGAGAAATGCCCATCCCACAGCGATGACAGGATGTAAAGGTAGAGAGGATTTTTAAATGCAGGTTGGCTTAGTTCTTTCTTTGAAAACATATTTAATGCAGCTGATAAGAAGGCTTATGGATATATTTTATTATTTAAATCTACATAAATAGCAAAGCAATTTATAATAATGCATTACAAATCCCCAGAGTTGCCACCTACATTCCAGCTCTCACAGTTCTTCCCATTTTCTAACTGCCTGGGGAAAAGCGAATCTTGCCATATCAGTAATCTGACAACAGAAAAGTAACATCACTGTTTCTGACAACAGAAGCAGATTATCCTGTGACAAACCTGAATTATCATATCTTTGAAATGCCAGACCAAATTTTCACTGACTTAATTCATTAGCTAGTGCAAGTGCTTAGGAAGATAACTCGATTGGACCTTTCCTATGTGTTGTTTGCATCTCGGTGTACACTCCTCCTATGGAAACCACTGTATGCATTGACAAGGAGATTCTGAGAAACTAACTCTGTATCCAGTATGCTATAAATGCTATAAATCCAGTATGCAACAAATACTGATTTGATGACATCTCTGGCAATGCTTTTCTTACTGCATGAAAGCTTTCTTGTCATATTTCCATGATCATTTCCTTCTAAATTCAGAGAATTAAACATAAATATATAGGTTGATATGTATCTATTTGTAAGACCCTTTCAATGCTACAAGAACATTGTTAATTGCTTAGACATGCTCAGTGATGATACAAGATACTACAGAAGGTCATTAGAAGTAGCCTAACTTAAAAGCGGTTGTAAATGCCACAAAAGTCAAGCCAGAGGCAATTTATGGTGCTAATGTTTATAGTTTATAGTGTTGCAGTGAACTCCTAGGAAGAATATGTAAAAATTGTCAGTTTATATATTGCACTGTTATTTTTCAGAATTTTCTGGTCAAGCGGAATTGTCTATGTCTTTGAGAAATCTTTGAAAAAGACTTTGCCCTGGTTAATCATTTCTCAGTGGAGATGGCAGGATTTTTTGCATGGGAATACTATACAGTAAACACTTCATTTTCAATGTGTTTAATTTTTTTTTAAATTGTTCATTATTGACTATTACTAAAACTTTGTTATTGAACTTCTTAGTTGATACAAAGGAAGGTGGAAAGCGTAATTTGATTTCTTAGAGATTCCTTGTTACAGAAGGCATGTGCAGGACCCACCCTGATTTCCAGATGACTCAGCAGAAGCTAATGCAAAAGATATTACTTACAAGAGTTTTGCAGTTGCTTGAATTGTGCTCTGGAGTTAAATTCAGTGTCATTAAGCCTCAGGACTAGGAGAGAAAGAAAGTTTTTCTCCCTGAAGATCAGATCAGGAGAACGAAAAACTTACAGTAATATTCCTGTTCTGTGTGTAAAAAATCAAAATCCAGAACTTATTCCTATGTCATGTATCTTCATCGATATGTATTTTCCAGACCTGCAGGTAAACTGTTGCTGTTGCTATTTGAGATATCTGCTAGAGGATGCATTCATTGAGATAAATGGATTGTTAAGTTTCTAGAGCTGTTTAGTTGTGCATATAAGAGACCATCTGTTTTCTGATAAATGTTCTTGCTCGTATTTGTGGGCAGGTTATTTTATTTACACTTTTAAGCTTTGCTTCATTTTGTTGTGGGTTTTTATTTTTTTTTTAATGCATTTAAATAAATGTCATAACGAATTACTAAAAACTAAAAATGGAAAGCAACTTACGTAGTGCGCTTTTTTTGTTTATTCTTTTTTTATTTGAAAGTTTTCAGTTGCTTAGGTCTGCAGGTTTTTGTTTGTCTGTTTGTTCACTTTTCTCTCTCACATTTTTGGATGGAAAAGGAAGCATGCTATGTCTTTCCAGAGCAGTCCATGAGCTCACTCCCTGTGGTTATGTCTCTCTGTTAAAGGCTGTAACTTTGAAACTCCCATGAAGTTCTTGCTCACCAAAGTCAATTAGAACTAGACACAAGGCATAGATTGCTGATGAGCATGGAGCAATCACTGAGCACAAGAGTCACAGCTCAGGGATGTCAGAGAAGTAAACATAGAGGGGATAAGACCTCCCAACTTTTCCTGACGGATAGAAGAGAGAGTAGTCTTGACATTTTTTGCTGTCAGAACACAGGGCCCCAGGGAGGAAAAAGCTGCGAGTTACTGCTGTTTGCTACATGAATGAACCATGTTTTTCACAAGGAGATTAAGAATGATATATTATGGCCATAGATCCTACTTATTAAGGATTTCTTTTTATGAGCAGTATAAGCACCAAAGGAAAAAAAAAGACCAATTCATGAAATTAACTTGTCTCTAGTTAAGATTCCAACAGAATCATATACCCTGCAGAGGGAGGCCATCAGGAACTGTAATACACAGTAGTGAAATACTTCTAATATCTATCACATATGTCCATTAGTTGATAGGAATCACTACTGAAGTATTAAGAAAATATATTGCTTAGTAGGTTACATTCAAGCAGCTCGTTGCTAACAAAATCTGGTGTTTTCACTTGTGTTAATTATGGTTGGATAAAACATGCCTTTTCTTTCTTAAGAAGATAAACATAACTAATAGATAAATCAATCTTGTGGAATGGCTCTAATATTTATGAGTTCAAAATTTATAATTTGAGAATGTCTTCTAATATCCTCTTTAAAATGAACACTCCAGCAAACATTCCTGTGAGAATAATAATCCAAAAGAACATTTGCAAAAAGTAAACACAAAAGGAGTAAACACAGACAAGCCAAGTTCTCTGTGAGCATATTGTCAGTTCTTATCAAACAAACAAAGAAACTTGCTTATTATCATAACCATTATTACTATAACAAACACTTGTGGAACTTTTCAGAAGAATTCTTCCAGGCCAATTTCTGCAATTTATCCTGCCTAAATATAAGAAACTTCTGAAAAAATACCGTGAACTTCTGTTTCTTTTGCTATGGAATGAAATTTGGCAAAAATGTAAAACCTTCCAATTTTTAGAAGATTTTTTTTTTTGTAAACCCTTTTGAGAAAATTTCACATTCTCACTTTGAACTTCAACACAGAGAAATGCCTTGAAAGGATAATTGTATTTCTTCAGTGAGGTTCCGTGCAAGGATTAATATTTGAAAACTGACATTCCTGCCTTGTCACCCAGACTTTTCAGGAAAACATTGCTAGTATCCAAAACAATAACTCAATATAAAAGCCCAATTCCAGGCTCACCAGGATTAAGGGCGTATTGTAAAGCACATGCAAAGAGAGGCAGTGGCTAAGAGAAAGCTTTAACTTTGTCTCTGGGTCTTCAGTTCTGCAATCTAAATCATATTCTTTGAAAACTCATTTAATTTGTTTCAGTGGAGAATGACTATACATATATTTTCTGCAATGCATTCCTTTCTTTGAACTTAAAATCTTGACTTACCTAATACACTTAATGTGAAGAAATCATGTGCACTGGAACAGAGCTCTTTCCTTTTTACTTCACAGTCCTCATTTTACATAATAACTTCTTACATTTAATTATACTTCAAGCAGACATAAATTAACAAAAACCTGCAACCTACATGTAGATACATTCAATTTTATTCATTTTCGTTTTTATTTCAATAGAAAGAATGTGGTAGATATAGAGTGGTTGTTATTTCTGACTGTTCCATATGTTTTATGCCTGACAGTACCATGAGTTTGCATCCAAGGAGTCCCTTTTCCTGAAGAAAATTTGGGGAGATAGGGAGGGGCTTGTGAGATAGAGAGATAAAGAGAGAGATAGACAGCTAGAGAGATTTCAGTTGCATACTGTAATCTAAAGTAAGACATTCAACCAGGATATAATATTGTATGTTCATGTGAATACAATTGAAAAATCTGACTTACTATAGTGGTGGATTTACTGAGAATACTAAGAAGGTGGTGTACTTGGACTTTACTCCCCACTTTCCTCTGTCTCCTAGTATTGTAGTGGTATGGCTCATTAGTGATGTAAAATATTTTTGTAAATCATAAAGTATTTTTTTTCATTTGCAGCATGGGCTCTCATATTCTTAAAGCCCTCTCAAAGTCCTCCTCTTAAAATGTTACTATAATGCCATGGTAGTGCTATGAAAACAGTAGGTACATGAGTCAATAATTATGTGAGAGGTTGGGATCTGTTCTTAGGACACATCAGCTTGAGCCCTTAGTGGCAGCACCACCAGGTAAATCACAGAATAGAATCATAGAATGGTTTGGGTTGGAAAGGACCTTAAAGATCATCTAGTTCCAACCCCCCTGCCATGGGCAGAGAAATCCGGAGTATTTTCCTGTGTAGCTGGCCCTTGCATCTAAATCATATAAACTTAGACATCCTGAAGCTATTTTAGATAATTCTAATTTTAAACTCAGTGCAGCAGTTGTATCTCTGGTTCTTACGGTTTGCTTTGCATATAGTCCCGAACCTCCAAGAAAACCTTCAGAGACTGGTGACTGCTGTTCCTTTTAAGTCAACAAGACTCAGAAGTCTTCGTTTTCAAGTATTGTAATGTGTTAAAGAGAAGTTTGTTCTAAGCCCCAGGAGATTATTGAATGGTACTGAACACACCAAAAAGAAACACAACAAGAGAAATAGCATAGCATTTACAGTTACTGAAGCTAAGACAAAAGCTCTCTGGAACAAAAGCAATCCCCCAAAGTAGCAGACTTAACCTCAATGGACTTAAGATGGCCTGACTACATTAAATATGTTATTTTTGTATCTTTGGGAGGTTCATTAACAAATCTGGTATGACCATTCCTTCCATGATGCATATACATAGTGCACATCTTCAGAAAATTGGCTTGTAAACCTGAGTTTTCCCCTAGTCCACTACCCTTGTGAGTTCCTGATTTCCTTTAGTCTGAGGCTGAATAAGCCTGGACTACTGGGACTTATTAACAAAGAATAGTCCAATGTTTAAATTGAATCAACTGTAAGTCGAATACGAGGCACTCTGTTCTCTTTTGAGATCATCGCCTTTGGAGAACACCACACCACAGACTACAGTTTCATTCTTTCCCCTTTCCTCAGAAAAAACCCTCCATTTTCGTAGCTTCAGACATAGGCATAGACAAAACTGGTTCTTACCTCTTATTACCATGACAGGGAAAGTATATTGCTTGCTCCTATCACTGGCATACGCTCCTATCCCCTGGCATAGAGCAGGGCACACATTGACAGGGTTTTATTTTCATGAAATCAAGATGCAAAGAAGTGCTTCCAAAGCTCGCTAACGTGTCTCATTCTCAAACCTGTTATTGCTGTTATCCAAGACTTGTTTCAGTCCATGCCTTTGTTTACAATCTCATAATGATTTAAAATCTTTCAATTTTGTTTTTAATTAGAGGAATTCTTCATGAAACCTAAAATGTGCTATATATGCAATATATGCTATATAAGACTAAGGGAAACAATTAATTAGTTCTTTATTATTCCTAAAAACTAATAGCTTTCGTTTTTGAAGTATACATCTTTTACTTCAAGCAGAAGAAAACTGATTTTATTCAGTTCAGGTCTCAACTTTATTCTGAACTTTATTCTCCCCCTTGTTTTCAAATACATGTTCAACTATTTTGCTGAGAAATAACTACTCTAAGTCAATTAATCAGTATCAGTAGAGTTTGGGTATATTTTCTGGGAGGAGTTATGTCCTTATTCTTGGCATGACTTTTACACAGAGAGAAGTTTAAGAGTTTTGTTTTGAAAACACCAATGTTATAAATTTTCACAGATCCTTTAGGACTCTTGTTTAACAAAAGTTTTGATAATGTTAAAGTAACTGCCTGTACTATTCATGCAGAGAAAGCAACAGTGTTACTACTAAAAGGCTAGTTTAAGTACAGGATAAAACTACAAAATTGGCCTCGTGTTCAACTGCTGAGAAGGGAGTGCCAAAACAGAGCTGTGTAGAGGGAAAACGCAAAGGCAGCTGCACTGTTTGAGAAGGTGCCTTAAGATACAAAGATAGAAGTAACAAACTAGGGTTAGTCATGTAAATAGCTGAGGTGAAGACTGAAAATTAGTCTGATGAGTAACTCTGGTTCCAAACATTCAGTTGAGATACTGTAAGGAACACAACACAAATCTAACATTCAGAAGATCACAGTGGAAATCTGCCCCTTATGGAGCCAACAAGAGTTTTGCAATGAGGCAATTTAAGCACTTGGTAGTCTTCCCAAATCTGCCATTGGCTCGTAGCATGAGTAGTTAACCCAGTAAGACATTTCAATGAGCTGAACAACAATTAAGTTGTGATCTGAACTATAATTTCTAATGTGGTGAATGGGGAACTGTAATCTTACGACTGTGAAACTTCAATGTTAATAACTCTAATAGGGATGTAATATCTCTATCCTTCTTTATCCAAGCTGCAGAAGCAGAAAATTGAAGGAACAGAAGTGTATTTGCTTTGGAAAAGACTCATATTGGCATTTATAAATCTGTAATATCAGATTTAGTCTCTGTCTTTAGTTTGGCTCAACAGAGTAGATTAGCCTCAAGAAAATGAAAGTTTTAAAGTATAATTAATGCATTAAAATCACCCAAAATTAGTCATTGATGCACAAGTATGTTTTATAATCTGGTTTGTATATCTGTACAAATTAAAGCACACATTTATTCAAAATGTCTACAGAAAAGCTAGACACAGATCGTGTTCCACTTCAACACTAAAAAAACCCATATATTGAATTAAATGATGAATAACTTTGTGCTGCTCTCTGTGCAGTGAGAACACACGTACTTGTAACTACTCACTTCCAGACCCGGAAAACAATACTGTGCGCTCAATGCTAAGACCATAGAGGCAACTAAATCTAATAAAACAGTAGTAATGGGGGACTTCAACTGTCAGCATATAAACTGGTCATATGTCATATTGGGACGAGGTTTAGGAAGCAATTTCTTGACATTTTAAGCAATTGTTTCTTGGAACAACTCATTCTAGAGCACACAAGGGGAGAGGTTATGGCCCTAAGTAACACACAGAGAGTTATTTCAAGAACTATAACTGAACCACTAAATAATAGTGCCCAAAACACAATTACATTCAGATCCTTGTGGAAGGGACTGTACAATAACCTGACATTAAACTTTAGAAAGGAAAAAGTATTAAGTATAGGGAAATCACTATAAAAAACCCAGCCAAAACCAGAACTTGCACCTCCCTAAAATAAAAAGCAAGCTAGAAAGTTGCAACCCTGGAATATGCAACATGGCAACTGCTTACCCATCTTACCTTAAGGGTCTGTGAAGACACACGGCCTTAAACAAAATTAGAGGTGGGAAGGATTGGTACTATTAGAACAAAAGTCTCCTCTATTGCTGTGATACCAAAGATTATATTTCTTAAATGTTGACATAGCTACATCCATTTTTAATTGTGGCATCAGATTATTCATAGATCTTTGTCCAAAATGCAAAACCACTACTCATTAGTCATTAATAATACATGTAGACCCGCACAAATGAGTTTTACAGATCATATGTTCTATTTTTCTCATTAATAAAAAGTGGAATTTTTGACAGCCTTCATGATGGTTTAACTAAGTTTTCAGAGAAGCTGTGGAGTTTTGTTATTTATTTCACTGTGAGCAGATTTAGGACAGTGCAGGATAGTTTTCAGAATCCCATGTGAAACATTTTTAAGGATTGTATTTGTATTCCAGTTCTTGCAATCAAAGAAGACTCAAAATGAAATGCTTGATATTTTTTTGTGAAGACTATCATTAAAATTGGACATCTTTTTATCATTGAATATATTTTTAAAAAGGAAAATAATGAGAGGAAGAGGTATAAATGGCGTGGTTTGAGTGTCATGATTTCTTACTTTATGATGAAAATAAAACTGCTTGGTTTATGATGACTAGTGCATATGATGTGTTTCTAGGTTTCTATCTCCATCACAACTCTAAAAACAGAAGGCTTTTTAAATCTTTTTATAAGATAACAAAACATGAGCAAAATAATAACTACAAGAAATGAACAGAACTCTCTTTTTCTTTTTGAATTTTTTTCTAACAATTCTTATGACCCACATTTTGTCTTACATTTATGCTGTATTATTCACTGGTTCCTAATTGCTTGCATCCTTCCCTGAGGAGCTTGTAGCCTGGTACCTTCATTTCTGTCTCCACTTAAAGGTTTAGTATCCAAATCCTGGTATGGGTCATTTTCTCTTTTTTATTTTCTTCTATTCTTTCTCTAACCTATGGCATTTCTAATAAATATACACTTGAATGATGAGTGGTTCTGCAGCATAAAAGAAGCCACTTACAAAGTAATGCCTTTATGGCTTTCTTGCTAAGAATTTCCATTTGTGATCTCTTTTGTCAACTAAAGAAATAATTTTAACCACAAATGGTACCACTATATTTCTGGGGATAACTAACAGGTTACAGATCCTATCCACTTGATATGACAAATTATTAGTTACCTGCTAGCATCTGAGAGCTCAAAAATATTTACATCAGAACAATTCTGCTCTTCACAGCTGCTCAAACAGAAAACAAAACAAACCTATAAAATGAGATCATGAATAAACAGGAAAAAAAAAAATCAACTTATGACTCTGCTAATACTTATGAATGCTGTTCTCCTGAATTTCATCATAATGTAGCTAATCTGTACCATACTACTTTGAAATGTGTACAGTATATGTTGTATGAAAAAGAAGAATTATATAACATATCAAGAGGTAGAATAGAGACAAAGAAAACCATCCATCTATGTCTCAAGATACAGTTTCTTTGACCTCTTGAACATTTCGTAACTAGTCATAGGTGATGATTATCTATTGGGAATGCTGGAAAGTTCTTCCAGCTCCTGTGTTATTTTTTTCCTCTACAGGTTGAGAGGACAGCCGAATAAAAATTCACCAAGTATTCACATTTAATCCTAAATCAAGGTCTTTTTGAGAAACATATTTTCAAACTAATTATTTTTCCTGGGTCAGAAAAAGTAGAAGACTTTCTGCTGTTTGGACATCCAACGGTACAACAAATATACTCAGAGCAAACAAAAATATATCTTTTATATGTACATACAGTCAAGAGTATGACTTCCATATTCATAAATACTACATTAACGACACCTTAGATTTACCTATACATCATATATTTAGTACTATAAAACAACCTGAAATTAGCCTATCATTCATTTGTATTTGCTACATTTTCTTTAAATTATATACAAGGAAATTGGTCACAATTTTAATATTGCAAAACCACAGTGTTTGACTACATGTATATTTTTTTCCATATTACAATCAACACATACACCGTTTAATAAATCAAGTATATCTGTTAGGCTAAGGGTTTAAACTTTTGTTTCATGAAGGACCATTAAATATGCAAATCAGGCTTGCATATGAAGGTCTAGAACGTATAAAATTAACTATGATGTATTTTTTTTAAAAAAAGGGCTATAGGCATGCACAGAATACCTTATATAAATAAAGTATTCCAATTCTAGGCAAGAAAAATCATACAACACAACTGATTGTTCCAAGGATGTGCTCTGAGAAAGCAATGAGTGTTCAGGCAACTACAAAAGACCTTTGAACAACTCAATTGAATTTTTAACATGTAGACTACATGGATAACATTTTTCAGGATCATGACCTCAGATACATAAGAACTGGACCTATTGAAGCTAATTGAAATTCCTTTCTTCTTCCTACCTACACAGAAACAGTATGGTGTGTATTTAAGGTTAAATGAATGATCACTTGAAGTCAGTAGCAGTTCACTCATGTAAAAATTATGCATATACTCAAATTTGTAAAACTTGTACAGCACAAGCGAGACTTAGAGTGCTGCCTGCAGATAAGTGTTCATGTTTTTATTTCTTATAAACAACTAAACTTCAAATATTTATTTTTAAAAGGTTACATTAGGAGGCTTCATCAGGAAAACAGAGCAGATGGCCAGGAGGTCAGATAGATAGGTGAAATATCAGTGTCTGCAGTTGAAGGAGGACAGGGGACCTGGCCAGGCAAGGAGACTGCAGATTTAAGCAGGAGGAAGACACATGAGAACTCCAGAGTGTAGAAAGTCTTGAAAAAGAGGCTGAAGCTCAGTTAAAAATGTGGGATAATGTATCAGGGAAACTGGAAAAAAAGTCAAAGATGAAAGAGTCAATGGCATCAGTAGTTAGAACAGAGTTACAAAAAGTATCAAAATTAAGGGAATGGAGGAGGAATGGTTCTAATTTAGGACTGATCAGCCTTTCAGGGTCCCAAGGACAGGAAGATTAACACAATCAGCAGTTGTAATTTCTGCAGATGTAGAAATTTCTGACTTGGATCACCTGTTCTCAGAAGTACCCTGCCATCTTCTCTTCAATCCCAAATCTACATCCTGCCACACCTTCTAATTCCTTCCTATCACTAGTGGAGCTCGGCCCTATTTATTACTATTCCTGTTTTTTGATTATGTTTGAAAAGCTCCACTGTTGTCATAAGAGATGTTAGCAGCAGGTGACATTGAAATTTGAACAGGATTGGTAGGCTATCATCTCTTGAACTACACTCATTAAAATATACTTTCTTGCCAAGTCAGAATTGCAGTCTAGGATTCCTTTAGTCTGTTGTAATAAGTGTAGGTAAAACCTAAATAACTGAGCATGTATGTCATTCCACAGTAATGATGATACACATAGAGAATGACAATCTTGTGTTGCCAGAAATCAGTCATTTTGTGCAGATGTTGTGAATCCAAAAGTTTTAATTTTGCTGAGGAACCCTGCTTGTTGTCAAAATGATATTGCATAATGGAGCTTGTTTGCTATCAAAAACCTAAATTCAGTAGCTCATCGTTAGGAAGAATACATATACACAAGTTTCTATAAGAACAATGAGACTGGGATATTACCAGTGAGAAGTTAGCAACTGGTCTATTAAAGTTGCTGAACCTTAAACAATTTGTATTATAATTCTATTCTGAACATCTGTGGTGCTATGTAATAGTGATTACACTGAAAAATCAGTGTCAGACTGAGCTCCCAACTGATTGTACAGATGTCAGAGCTATGCTAGGAGGGTAAGTTAATGTTGAAGTATCACTCAAGCACTGCACTGAAGGCAGCTATATAAATCTTCAAAAAAATGCAGCAATTTTGTCTTCAGAGCAAGTCTGGATAGTGTGCAGTAATAAAATATGAAAATATCTGCTGAACATTAGACAGTATGTAAAATAACATGCTTTCCCTGAGTAGAATTTATCCAACAGACTAATGAAAGAGAGGGCTGTGGAAATAAACCAACGTGTGACAGGATAATTAAAGACTGTATCATAGTGCCAACATACTGAGGAAATAAATAAGGGTTAAACAGCTGGCCTTAATTCTGCTGCATAATCGTTTAAGAATGAGATTTTGAACTCAACATGCTTTTAAAATGTTGAGACGTATATACAAAAGTGATGCAAACACATTGCAGACTATATTCAGCTGTAATGACTAATAACATATGAAATTTTTAAAGCATAACATAGATCTCTTTCTATGTCAAAGCAGGATCGATTCTATCTATGTCACTCCTGACAGATATTTGTCTGTTTCTTAAAGGCTTTCAGTGATGGACATTCCTCCCCAGGCAATCTATCCTAACGTTTCCATCACTATCCTCACTGTTCAAAAATTCTTCCAAATATATAACTTGAATCGTCTTTAATGTAATTTAAATTCCTTATTTCTTTTTCTATCTGTCACAAACATGGACAACAGACTGTTCCCTGCCTCTTTGCAGCAGCTTTCTATGTATCTGGAGACTGTTATCTTGTCACGCTCTCTTCTCCTCCTTAGGTTAAGCAATCCAGTTCATTCACCGTGTTCTCCAAGGTCATGTTTTATAAACATCTGAGACTTGTTATAATCCTCTGACTCGCTTTAATTGGTCCACGTTTTTATGAAGTATGGTATGTAAATCTGGATCTAATATTCCAGCTACAGACCACAAGCTGAAGAGTACTACTTTAGCCAAGAAGAACAGAGGGTTACTTCACATGAAGCAATTAAGTACAGTGTGTCTGAAAGACGTTGAATACCATATACTAATTTCTAATCTGTCAGATTTTGGAGAGGGAATAAGTATCAAATTCAATAAAATGTTTTTCTTCTGAAACTGTGCTTGTTTACTTGCAATTACTAGTATATTACACGGTTGTAGAGAGAAACACATCACCAGTGATAACATCGTTCACTCTAACCCCTTCCTTCGGGTCATTCAAGAACGGCAGCTACAGTGAATAGACTTACAGTTGTCTAAAAAGCTTTTGGATATTGAGCCATGTTAGCTGTCATCTCAAGTGAATCCCTTCAATCAACATAATAAAATATGTTATCAAAATCCTGTATGATTAATTCATTGTAATCTATCAAACCTGAAGGAACTATTAAGATGGAAAAGTAATGGATTCTTTTCATTATTGTTACCAGAGTCACAGCTGTTTCAAGAAGAATGAAGAAACAATAGGGCAGGTAGCATGCTGCACTACACAAATTTACATTGTTTGAGGATTTTTCCCTCAGGGTTAACTGAAGGTTGACTCAGGTAAAAGGAATTTGGCATTAGGAAAACAGAGACACTTCCTATTTGTGAAAGTAAATCCGTGCACAGAATTCCAGGCAAATAAGGAGCATATAGTCTCTAAAGCAAAGGAGTTCTGTATATGCTACAGTACATTGGATAGGACCAGCACTGTGTACTGAAGAATTAATCTAAGCCTTCAATAAATATTTACTCTATTATTTGATAAAGATTGAATAACCCTTAGAAATTGACAGTCACATGATTGAAATAACATTCCTGCAAAAGTACATAGCCCCCTCTTGCAGAAAAAGACTGTATTTTAGTAAGCTTTTGCAATATCTTCTTTCCTTTTTCTGGGTGGCTGATACAAGTATTGGCGAGCGCAGAGCTGCAGAATGGCTCAGAATTACCGAAATAGAAAACATGCATTATCTTTCCTTACTTCTTCCAAATAACATTTCTGTAACATTAGAGTAGCTACATTTCCACATTATCTTCGTCCTGCGTATTCTTTCTCAGATTCTGAACTGAAACATCTCCAGATTGGCTTACGTTGGCTGTACTACACCTGAGGTCAGAGTGCAGCACGTCAATGCTCATTTTCAGTAAGCTCTTTCAGCTGTAGCCCATGTTGAGCTGAGGATGTCATGTTTCCAATCATGCTGTTAGTTTTTTAAGCCAGAGGTTTTCCACAACTAATAACAACTGGTGGCTGGGTTACATCCATGCAGGGCGTGTCTCACATCCACCGTCTACACCTACTGTACTGTCATTGCCAAACACCAAGGTCCTTCCAGCCCATGTTCCTGCTGGTGTGGACATGGCCCCTGCCACTGTTGCAGTCACCCTCTCTGTCCCTTACAGAGCACCTCGCTCTCGCCACTCCTTGGCAGACACAAGTTACCTGGGAGCAAGAGCTCTGCCTTCACTTCAACTTCATGCTCACACCTCTCTCTGCTGAGATAATAATGTGGTTTTTTTTTTTATTAACAGGCTTCAATAAATGTGGTTCTTACTACTCTGTCGTGAATCGTTTTGCACACTCGACCCCTACAGGGGAAGAGGGACCAATAAGTCTCAGATGACAAGCTTGCATGGGAGATAATGTGATTCATAGTCAATAATGATGGAGATGCCTTCAACTCCTTTCCTGCTGCACGTGGACTGTAGTATATGTCCTTCAGAAATTTTTACGCAACTCAAGCATATTAAACTGAGGTACCTCAATAAATTCCTTGATAAATAAGTTATCTGCTTGTGCATTCTTTGCACGTACCTGCAGCGAAGGGCTTTCATTCTCCCAAGAATGCAATAAAGCCAAAGACAAGCTCTTGATATCATCTGTAAGCAGCTTGGTTTTTAAAACTTTTTGGGAAGGAAGGAAGGAGCAGTCCAGAGATACCAACATGTACTCAGCATGGCATATTGTTTTACTCTTACGCTACTAGTTTTGTGCTTATTCCTCATTGAAGAGGTCTAATTTTCACAATCTCTAAAATGTGGTAAATGGGTGAATCTTTAGATCAGGAGTACAATTTTTCAAGTAAATACTTCCTTTGTTCCCATTTGCTGAGATTTGAGTCATATCACTGAGTAGTCTTGGAGCTTATGAGTTGGATTCCTTTCAAATGAAAAATAAACCAGAAGCAAAGCTCCAGGAGCAAATCCAATGCACTCTGGCTGCTAATGGGTATACAGTTCACTGGAACTGCCAAGAATTAATATGAAATATCTCCCCTTCCTCAATGTAGACATCCACACCAGCTGTTTTGTTCTATAGATCTACTATCATACTTGAGAATGTCAAACATAAAGTCATTATGAATGATTCAGCCTATTAATACAAATGAGAGATTTCTTCTTAAGTTATATTGCACAGTTTATATTTGTGTGTATGGATTTCAGATAGGCTCGCTGTGGTAAGATTGTACAGAATTAGTAGGCTCCACTTCAGCATATGACCAAGATCCATGGATTAGTAATTGGTTTAATTATAACATCTAGAGTGATTTTGAAAGGCTTCAGTCATGATTATGTCTCCTTCACTCAGTAACACTAAAATAAAATGACACTATGATACAATCCTAGGAAATGCATTGATAAAAATTATGCCTCTCAAACGACTACCTACAAAAGGTGCTTAAGCAATCTGTAGAAACGCAGTCTATTTTAACTTCTGAAACATTTTCATTGGATGCCCATAAACCTAAATTCACTATTTTCTATGGTTCTTAAAATATGTTTCTTCATCAATGTCAGTGAGTTGTGAAAGATACTATGAGCTATGAGGGAAGAACATCTTGTGATTTATAATCCTGATCTCAGTTGTAAGACTGCTTGCTATCGTAACTTAAAATGGTTCTTTACTAGTCTCAGTCTTAAAATCATGAACTAAACATAGCAAAATAAACTGAAACATCAAGGCAGAACCAAAATGCTGATGAGTTTAACACATTCCTCTAACTCTTGGATAAATAAGGCCCTTGAAAATAAATCTCTCAGATTTGTAGTTTACATCAGTAACCTGTAAAATGAGTCATATCAGTGTTTGTGGGATCTGCCTATTTGAGTATAGGAGCACGATGAGTTTCTACACAAGAAATCCAGTTGAGTTAGTCACATGCTGAGACATTTGCAAAGGCAGAGCCCAGATGAAGAAAACTCTACAAGACAGGAAACCTGAAAAAATTATGCTGGATCCATTTCTGAGGGAAAGCATTTAGGAGCTGCAGAATCAATTAAGTGAAATCACAGTAGAAGCCAAGATAAATGTATGCTGTTTTCCTTTGATTACAGGTTTTCACATTCTGATAATTTTAAAAGTTAAAAAAAAAAAAAAAGTAAAAAAAAAAATCACAATTGCAATTTATCACAAATTGCAAAATGATTTTTTGATACCAGGTTAAACAAAGTCCTGTCAGAGCTCTCTGAAGTAAAAAGGTTTGCAATTCCTCCTTAAACAGAAATACAGGATCCTGGGAAAAGTCAGCTAGGTGACTGTTCTGTGATCTTTAGCTGAACATGCAGAAATGTTAACATTGCCCTTTCTACTTCTGCAGACCTTCAAATACAAGGGGTTTGCCCCTTTTGACCTATAAGGAGGAAGTGGTACACGGAGTGCCAGAAGCTCAGTAAGGCACTTTGTTGAGACCTAGTCAATTAAGGGCTTTAAATGTCAAAACCAATATTTTTAACCCAATCTACAAAACCAGTCAGTGAAAAGAGTGGGCAAACTTACTAATGTCCAGTTGCACAAGGTAAATAAGCTAAGGTTCTCCAAAAGAACCTTTCATTCTACTTTTTTGATGTTTAAAAAAGGCAGAGCCTGGGTAGCAAAAGGTCCTGCTGAAACAAGAAAGTCCGTGTGCACAGGCACACTTGATTTTAGAGCATAAGTGGGATTTTAAAAAGATTAATGTTGCTGAACAACAAACAGGGTATTTTCAGCAACATTTTCCACGGAAGGAGAATCTCGTCTTAAAATGCACTCATAATGACAATGTCGATTAAAGAAATTCACAGGGATTTCTCAACTGCTTTAAACTTTCTATTACTCTCTTGCAAGCCTTGTTTTTCTCTGTGAGTTATTTCTGAATAAATCCCAGCCTCACCAAGTCAGTGGCAAAATTCTTCAGTATTTCACCTTTCAAAGTTTGTTGTAAGCTTTCACAAACGGAAAAAATGGATAATGGTGTTCATAGAAGGCAATATGCAAATTTCCACACACTGTATGTGACATAGAATTAAGTAGTTATCCTTTTCCCTGTTTTTGGCACATTTTAAAAGAGTCATTTTTCTTGACTTATTCTTCAGTACTCATGTAAACTCCCAGGCACAATATGGTTTCCCTTCTTTGACAGTGAGCTAGGGAAATGACATGCATAACATTCAGATCAGGACACCAAGTGACACAGCAAGTACTCTTACAGCTTTGACCTTCAACTCCTTTTTCACACTGACTCACACATTACATTACCCATCAGGCAGCAAAAAGCACTTTGCTGACAAAAGCTGCTTTTCACTTATGGTCAAAGTGGTGAAAATATCCTAGGTAAAAGGACTTTTTTTTTTTACCTTTCGCTATGATGAATGCCAAAGAAAAATGAACAAAAAGGGGAACAATTTCTTAGGAAGTACAAAATTTTTGACGCAGCTCTATTTTCTGCCTGATTTAATGGGAGGCAGGAAAGTGGCAAATTTAAGAGCAAACTTGAAAACAGTTATTACATCAGATTGCTGACCAGTTAGTTCTGCAGTGAGTGACCTAATTTGCTCCCTAAGACTCTCTCCTCTTTGATATCACAAGAAAAGGCCTGTGTGCTAAAATGCACACCTCATTACTTCATGCAGCACAAGCCTCCATAATGCAATGAGATATGACATGAAGTTAAAAAAAAAAAAGGCTTTTGTGCTTCTGCTGAGACCGTATGCTCCAATATTTTAAAAGTCTGTGAACATTGGTGCCTCGGAAGTCCCACTGTTGTCTTAGAAAAGCAGGAGTATTCCACTGGCAGAAATTATCCTCCTAATTCTGGCCTTACCTTACCCTCAGTTTTAGTTCTGAAAACATTCCTTTTGTAGTGCCTGGTCCATATCAATGGAAAAGAAATCACTTATTCAAACACTGTTAACTGTCTCTATCCCAGAATGAAAGACTTTGTGTCAGCCCTACAATTGATTTAAACTGGACAGAGACCCACTGACCTCAGATTAACAACAGCTAAAGACATGGCCCTCTCTGTTTCAAGACCTCAACTTCCAAAGATATTGTTCAGGGCCAGATTCTGATGCTTGCTGTTCTGCTATAAACTGAGGATAACTCAGCTGAAATAATTTACATGGACATGCATGGGTGAAGTTAAGACTTACCTTGCATCTGCAGTTTTACTCAGAGGTTAAACTCCTACTGCCTCAGAGCTGATGAGGAGTTACCTAAAGACTAGCAAGGAAAACTGCGCTAAGAAATTCCATATTTTGTCTTCTGGAAGGTTTGCCAAGGACCTTGTGTAATTTCTTATTTGTTTCTCCATCAGGTAGATAAAGCAAGATTTAGGCTTCCAGCTCAGCTTACAACTACTTGTACATACATTTTTCTGGGTCTCTTTTCAGCACAAATAGCACATGTGTTTATTTAATTGAATTTAATTGGGTGGAGCAAGGATGGCTGTGAATAGAGAGCTGGACGAGAGCTTGCAGGTTTCTATGGAGAGCTGTGTGCACGTGTGCACGTGCATGTGCAAGGCTGAGGGGTGGCAGGGCGTCCAGGCAGAAGGAAGGACTCTGCAAATATTTGATCAGCTGTCTCTTTGCACCCGTGTCTGCAGGGTTTGGCTTCCCTGAGACGCTTTGCGAGGAGAAAGCCGGGAATACTGGGGCTGTGGATCCCGTCTCTCCAGCCCACTCCACTCCTTTCATCCTTTTCCCACACTGCAGGAGGGGAGAAATCCTGCCATGGAAACATCCTCTCCAAGTGAGGATCAAGAGGCAAAGGGTACTATCCCACCTATTTTTTTTTTTATTCAAATTAATTTAAAAATCTGATGTGCAAACAGAGCTGAATACTAACCAGGCTGTTACAGAGCTCCTGAAGTCTGGACTCAGTCCTTCCTCAGTCAGGGAACAGTAACTGAGTGAAATATGAGTAAATGCCCTCAAAGTTTATATAAAAATCAGTAATAAGCAAATGCATTGTTAGCAGGAGATGCACATTCGATCTCCATCTTGGGCTTGTCCCCTGCTGCCACCCACTGCACAGTGCCATCCCAGCCTCCTGGCACAGGATCTCAGGGCAGAAATCAACCTGGGGCACGAGGCAGCCATGGCTCCTGGGTCTGGCACTGACCCTTGACTCCGGCCATCTGTGCTGTCGCCCGGCAAACCACCCCCACACAAGCAAAGGGAGAAAGCTGGAGGACCAGTCTGAAGCAATTTTATGAGGAAAAAGGCAACTTCAGATTAAGAAAGCCCTAAAATATCTCAACTGTCTTAATGGTCAGGTTGCACCGTGTTCAGCGCAATCCAGTGCTGGTTTGGGAGGAGCTTCATGGTGGTGGAGGTGAAAGCCGTGCAGGAAGAGATCTTTATCTCACACTGTTATTTAGCATTAAAACTCTCAACAGAGTAATGGGCCAGAAGGGAATATTTCCTAACATGGTGATACATATGTTCCCTAAAACTACTAACCCACCTTTGCCCTCTGAAGTCCCCATAATTAAAACATGTTATCCTGGAATGAAGTGATCATCACCAGGGGGAGAAGAGGGTGTCTGACAGAGGCTGCTGTAAATTCCTCTAAGTTACAGCACCTTCTGAACTCTGCACTTGGGAGCTTCATTGGGGGAGTATTTTTCAATCATGATGCTATTCTGTGTTTTGCCTGTGAATGGTGGTGAGTCTTTTCTAGTAGGCTGTAGACTTCAGGAAGCTGGAGCAAAAACCAAATTAAAATAAAATCTACGCAATGCCTCACTTTCCCCTGCTATATATACAGGAGTGGCTTTTCCTTCCAGTCAGTTATGTGTTTATCTTTTCTTCATTCACCCTCTTCTAAAAAATCCACTTCTCTGCTGAGATCCAAAAGCTTTAACTTCACTCAGTTAATGCCTCATTATGTACTGGAGAAAGCCTAGTGTCTGTAGTCCCTGCTATACTCTGTGTGCTGTTTGTCTCTGGGAGTGAAAGATGAGGCAAAGAGCCATAGATGAAATCCTGGACCCATTAAAGGCAAGAGGAGTTTTGCCATTGACTTGTATGGGGTCACAGTTTTGCCCTGAGTCTTTTATTTCCATCTTGTTCAATGTCAGGCAGCCTGTCAAAGCTGATGCCTAGTCGGTTCATTAGGCTGACATGATCAGATACAGATTCACCAAATCTAAACTGTTGGGATCTACATGGAGTTTAGACCAGAGAAAACAGCAAATATTAACAAAAAAAATTCACACATTTGTGAAAGTATGCGAGTCATTTCTAGCATGAATACATGTCAGGAATGCATCTAACAGTTTTAAAGCCAATTCAGTTTTGCACAACGATGTAAGGTAAGCTTTCATATCAATTCTTCACAATTCAGCCACCATGATTTCACTATCATTACCTTGCATTTATACCAAAGCAGCGTGGGGGTCTTAATCTTTTCTAGGAGCAAACACTACACACGCACAAGAAATAAGAAGAGTAATCTCTGCAAAGGTTTGGAAACAGTGAGTATTATGTCAGCACATCTGTGCATCTTGTTTGGACATAGAAATTAATTACCTGGAATTGACTGACAAAGCAAGGGCAGTTTTCAGATCCTTTGTTCAGCTTACTATACTATTGTAATGTCTATTCAAGCTCAACATGTTTTACAGTCTTCATATACTTTGAATTTTTTACTACAACATCACAGAAAACACTAAGCTGATCGCAAATTGTACTGTATGTTTTTCAAATAACAAAATATAGCCTGCAGTAGATTCCTTTGTTTTAGAATTATGCAACTTCAATGAGGATATCCTCAAACTAGTGAGTATTATCCTCTTCAGAGGATAACAGAGATTTAACTAGTCTAAGTGATATCTCAGCAATAACAACTCCATGCTGTAAAAACTATGAGAGTAAAGGAATCTCTATAACCTGAAGATTTAAAGCAGTATTTTATTTTAGCATTTTAATCTACCTCCTGCTTCTCTACTCTGAACTAGCAAAATAAAATCAAACATTCCCCAGCACAGTTGACAGAACAGCTCTGAAGAAAAGCTGAATTTTGGAGGATGTATCAGTACTGAGCTTTTACATAAAGCTGTAAACTTCAGTGAAAGTGAGGTGAAACTTTTCTCAACATTGTCAGCCTTGATACTTGATACAGCTACAGCACATGGTCTTGTGTTGGACAAAGCTACTGAATAGAGTAAGCAGGGGCTTAGACTGGAGAGAGTCTGCGGGATTTGGGCATACTGCCAATAAATCTGCATAATGCTGAGAGGCTAAAAGCCTGAGTGTGTTCACATTTACCCTCGTATTAAGCATGAGTAATTGCCTTCCAATGAGTGGAGTTGCATGAATGTAAAACTAATGCAACATCTCTCTGTCCGTAGGATGGGGAAGACTGCTCATATAGAATAATAACCCCCCGCTGATAATTTCCATATTTTTAGAACTGAACTTGGGCTGAACCTCTCTCAAGGTTACAAAACTTTCTGGTAACTTATGTCCAGATCTCTGTGTTTTTGGCTCCTGGCCTAGATAAGGACTGAAAGCACAAATATTCAGTCTAAGGGCTGTTCTCACAGTGTTTCCCACTTGAACGAGAGAGGAAGCAGGGGGAAGCTCACTGAGCCGCCTGTATTCAGATGGCTTCCAGCCCTGTTTTCAGACCTGTGGGGTCTGTCAAAAAACCCTGTAGTGTAGTGTAGCCTATTCCACTTCTCACCTCCTGCATCAGCTCCTGCTTCTCCAGCAGCCTGTCTGGGGCATCTGGTGGGGCAGAGATCTGACTGGCTCTCTTGCTGTAGAGACCATGGGTCAGGTCTTGAAGAATGGCCTGTAGACATCCTGCACATCTGACATGCCTTCAGTGAAATACCCTGCTTGGCGCATATCCTGGAACACATCACTGAGATCTCAATATGAGTATGTTCAGAGGAAATAAAAGTATATATTTGTGCACTGTTCTAAGCCAAATCCCAGCTACAAGGGCTTTTAATAATTCCTTCCCCTCTGTGCCTTCCCTTCCAATCTCTTTTTCTCCCAGTTTGAAAATTGTGTCTTATATGTTTTATTTATTTTTTCACTTGTATTTTTTGTTGGTGAAAGTAGGGTTTCAGGGAACATGGGATGCAAGTTCTTATGGGGAAGCAGGCATGGGTAGTGAAGAAAATCAAAACGATGAGAGTCAGCTGGAAGTCCTGAATGTGTCTCACTGATCTTGGCCACAAAATCCTATATTCTGGGCTGGATCTCCTCTTCTGTTCCATCCAGGAGAGGGGGCTATGGGAAAAAATCCTGTTCACCAGGAGGCCTCGGCTGAGCAGATGCATCACTTCTGCTTCTACTCCTTCCCACAGTTCCTGCCTCAGTCACCTTCCCCTCACCCTTTCCTGCTGCTTTCTCAACACGTTCTCCTGCAAAAAATCCAGAAGATGCATATTATGCTTTGTAATGTGTTCTTCTGTCTTGTAATTTCCAAGGAATTTACAAATAAAAACAATAGTTGCTCTTTAAGAGACAGAAAGATTCATCATTTCACGGAGGCACATATACTTGTGCCCATCAATTAACTTTTGGGGCCTCCTAAATCTGTAATAACACTGTTAGATTTGGTAATGCAGTTAGGATGATGGAATTGCTAAAAGTGACTCTAATGATTAAATTGTAAATACTTAGACCTAAGACCAACTCTTTACCAAGCTATTTGTACAGGTTGTGGAGGTCTGCACAACCTGTACATGTACAAAAAGTTATTCAATGTGTTGGCCACGTAGTTTTTGTTGGACAAGACCTGCTGGTTTTACACAGCCACTGACCAAAGTTTATGTCACAACTTTATATTTTCTTCTACCTGGCCTGCTTATGTTTTCTTTTCAAGCCTATTTCTGATCACACTGCTGGCCTCAATGTCCAGAGCACTGCTAGAGGCTGAGGCCAATGCAATTACCACTGCGTGCTATTTCAAGCATATGTTCATTATCACTGTTTTGCACAGAGCATGCTTGATGAGAACCAATTGATTTTACAGCACCAGCTAAGGCATGATACAAATGCTTCTCAATGGGAACAATTGCTGGGAGAATTCTTTTGCTGATTAATAAAATGAGTTTCAGGAAAGACACTGTTTGTCGTTCAACTACTACTTTTTGGCCCCTCTTACAAGAAAAAGAAAGTGCAAAAAGATCTTTTAAAAAAACACTAAAATTCCACTGCTTTTCATTAGAAACAACAGGTTTGTTATAAGCTAAACCAAATTTACCAGGAAAAAAAAAAAGGCATTAAAATCAAAGCATTATTTTCAGGAAAAAATTAAAGTTTCCCTAAAATAAGTAATGGGTTTTCCCTCCTCCCCTCCACTGTGTCCTGGAAATTCTGTTCTTAAGCTTAGTCTGAAAATATTTTTTCTTCATTATCTGAGTTTGAATTTTTGATTCAGCAGGGTTTAAGGTGGTTTTTTTTTTTGTCTGAAGTTACCCTAATATTGCATCCTTTCATTGAATTTGTCCGTTCAAAATACATGAACTAATTTTAAATTGCTGAAGTCTATTCAGTGTTACAACATATTTACTTAAACATACCAGATGGTAAGTTAGATTACCTGAAAATCTATACTATTTTCCTTTCTGTGTATCTCCTTTCCTTTTAGTACAGCATAGTGTCAGGAAGAGGATAAGTGTCAGGAATAATATCAGGTCTTCCCTTTTTTTTGATGCCTGCCTCTAACTTCCTTTAAGAGCAACACTTCACAAAATAATGTTGACTGTGTTTTTCTTTTTAAATAATTGCAATACCTGGGAGTAGCAGTGTTGTCCACAGTAGATATTCCGTAGCTGGCACTTCATTATTAGCATTTTGATTGCGCCAAATTTATCTTGAGATGAAAAGTAAACATCATTATCCTCACTGGAATGCAGTATACTTATTTTGCTCTGTAATTACAGGTCTGATCATTACCACTGCTTTTCTTCAATGACCCAGGAGTAGTAGAATGTGGAGGTAGGATTAGAGTAATGTGTGATTGATGATGGCTGCTTTCACTACATTAGGTGATATAAGTGAGCACCTAACAGATGGATTTCATCACTATGTAACATATAAATTCCAGCATATGATAAATTTTGGTAGCTTCAGTGTATTGCAATATTCTTAAAAAAAAAAAATATTATTCTAGTCAGAACATTCATTAAATTATAGTTTATGCATTTTATTATACCGAAGATTTTTTTCATCTTGTAATAAATATTGTTGTTTTTTTGGTTTGGTTTGCTTTGGGTTTTTTTTAAACTATTATTATACAGTGAATTGTTTTTGTTTTTTGTTTTTTGTTTTTTTTTTTTAATGTTACAAGACAAATAATTTTGGGTTAAAAATGCAAAGATAGAGAAGATATTATTAGAATTTTCATGTTCTCATGGCTCAGAGATGACTTTATGACCCGAGAGCTATTCAAGAAGTTTTACTTAGTTTTTACACACAAGTAGACGTTTCTCTTTTGCCTAATTATAAAAGACAGATCTTAACCTCTGCTCTGGGAAGACCAAATTAACTAGACAGCTGAGGATTCTCCCAATGAAACCATTTTTATAACCCAAGGTTGCTCCTAAGATCTGTTCTGGCACAAATATCTGTACACAGCTCTGTAAAGATGGATCGAAGTTCTTTAGTAGAAGAAAAGCAGACTCTGTGTTCTCCAGTCTGTTTCCAGAGTGTGTGTAGATTAAAAAAGGCAATAAATACATATTAAAATTTGGTAAAACCGCATATTTACTGATCTGTCAAGATCTGATCCCTAGCATTGTTGTCTAATACTATCCTACTTTATTACTTTAAAAAACTTTCAATGTGTAAAGAGGATTATTCATTAACTGTTCTTTGAAATATAACTTAAAAAAAATAAAATATGGTCAGCATATTTTTAAGATTTCCTGTATTAATGACTCTATATACATGATATTTTTACACAAGTGAATCCTTGCCCTTTTCAGAGAGACATAAGTTTGGTTTCCCTTGCCTCTCTCCTACAAGCCCAGGATCAATGTATTCACTAGCCATAAGGGTAGGTCTTCTAGGTCAAGCTGTAGGAATACGCATACTTACTGCTCTAGGATTTCCTTAGGTGTATCTGAGTACATTAAGAAGTTTTTTTAATATAAACACCTTATTGTCTTTATTTTAGAACTCCAAAGCAACCTTTAGAGTGCCCCAACGAGAAACATCAAGCCAAAGCACCATTAAAACTGGAAAAACAATTGGATTTTGGTCTAACAAATTTCTTCTTTAGGCCACGCAGAGCAGAATTTCCAATTCATTACTCAATGCAGACCGAGGCAGGAGCTGTCAGAATTTAGTATAACCAGAAAGGTTATGCTAAATAATAATAAGGACTACTCTGGGATGACTGGGTAACCTTTCTGAAATAGCTATGTGCATCAGGTTGTTCATCTCTTCATTAGTTCCCATCAGTCTTGAGAAAAAAGTAGGCAAGTAGACAAAAGCCTACTTTTGATCTAGCCTGGTATCAAGAGAGACACATCCATCCCCATTTCCCTGGGTGTATTTACCAGAAAGAAAAAAAAAGAAAAAAAAAAAAAGACTGAAAAAGAGCCGGGGAGCAGGGGACCATTGGTAGGGCAGAAAGCAGATCGGCACGCCATGCAGCACAATTCAAAATTCAATCCCCAGAGGACAGTTACCTTTGTTATCTGCAGACCTTTCCTATGCAGCCTGAGCAGCCAGGGTACCTCACAATTTAATACGAGGCAGACACAACCAGAGCACACCATGTTGCAGAAGCAGGGAAGAGTTCCCAAGTCTGATTACACAGCCCTGGTTTTCATATACAAAGGAGTTAATGATGTGATAGTGTACCACATATTTAAGTTAATTTAATTTTCCTTATGTTTCTGAGAAGCATATTTTATAAATGTCTTTGGATGAATCAAAGCTAACACCAGAGAAAAATTTACTGTTGTTAATATTTCTACATGCTTTACAAAGTGGTGATATAATCCAGCTTAGTGTCTGAATCCCTTCTGAGCTTCATCAGTAAAGACAACCTCACATGCTTGCAGGTCTCCTTCATGTTGTTTCTTTCACAGCCCTTATAAAGCTCTTATGACCATTAGAAATACTACACAGAAATCTTGCATAGATGTAAGCTACTTATAATGTACTCAGAAAAAATACATGGGCACCTTTTATTCCTCCAGAAAATGAAACCATAAGTTGTTGCTGACTTTAGCTGACCTTCACGCAAGTGTTTCATGATCAGTATGGAATGTGGGATGTCTATGTCTGTAGAATGTTTTGTTTGAAAATATAGTCCAATAACATTGATTTATGGTGATGTCTACTCTCTAAACCCTTATGGATACTGCATTTAGAATGAATGAAACAGTGACAGTACATCACTCTGTGTGAGGTGAGCAGTCTTGAAACATGAATCACACTTACACATGTCTAAATGAAGTCATTTTAGAGACATTAAAGTTCAGAAAAACAGTTTACATTCCAGAATTTTTTTGTAAACAAATAGTTTATTACTGGCTTCAACATTTATATCTTCTTCTTGTGTATTCAGTGTTGCAGAAAAATAAAGAATAGTTTAAGGGAAGTCTTATAGTGAACAAATAGATTTTTAAATGGTAGTTAAAATCAAGGATTTTGTTCTTTGCGGTTATACATGTTATTAATAAAAATGGCTAACAGCTATATCCTAATATGCACTTCAAAAATATGTGATATTAACGCTGAAAACTGACAAATCTGGGAGTTAAAATTGAGAATTATGGCAGGTCATTATTTATTTCTCTGTGGACGTATGTTTCTGATAATGGAATTAGGAATTTTTTAAAAGAGAAACCGTAAGATACATTGCTCTAAGTTCCCCTAGCTTTCACAGCAGGCATCAACAGGGTGAAACCCTAACAACTGATGAATAGCTTTCCACTGTATGTCCCAAGAGGAGGAACAGAAAAAAACCCTCCAGTGTTACACTGCTGCCTGAAGGCTATTTAAAAGCAGCTTGTTAGCCGAACTGAGCAATAGAGAAAGCTTGCTGTTAAACTGTTTTGCTAGCAGGTGTTCCCACTGCAGTGGTAAACTCCTAAGTGGTTTAACCCATAACAGAGACATAACAAAATGTAGTGATACAAGAGATGTAGTTTTTCAGGAATTACTCACTACATTGGAATTTTACAAATATACTGCTGTAAGTATAATAGTAGTGTTTTATTTGTGGAAAATATGCTAGAATGAGATTCAAAATTTGATGTCAACACATTGTAAACAAATCAAATTCCACAAAATCTTGAACACATGGTTAATCTTGCTGAGAGTCCACATAATGAAGTCAATCAAAAACTATGAAGTTCAAGCATTGCTGTTCAATTTTCAAAAGCAAATTTAGAAAAAATTAAAAATAAAAATTCATATTTGATTCTACCAAGCTATACACAACCTATCTAATTTGCAAGAATCTGTCAACACCTGCTCATAAATTTTCCTAGATGGCTGAATGAAAGAAATAGAAATGGATAGTAGAATCAGTACAGACTTGTTCCACCCTGTCTGAGGAGACAAGTACATGCTATGCATAATCACTTGTTAGACTTCAGCTCAAATTTTTGTTTTTCTCTGTAGTCCATAGTCTATTTTCAACCTGGTCCTTAAAAAGTACTGTCAGGCAGTTACTACAGACCAGACATGAATGTCCTGCCTATGAGAGCGAATTATATTTCCCCATTGCAATGTCATTTCAGTTTCATTCTTTGAAATACATTATAGGTGTCTCTAGATTGATATTGGGCAGAATATCATTATATGATAAAATGAGGACTCTAAAGATATTATATGTCATTTAGTATGAAATTCTTACTCAATCTTCAAAAGAGCTACTTTTTTTTTCAGACTCCAGGCTATGGTGCCAGTAGAATTTTTGATGGACTACTTGATGAAAATTCTAGTTATCTGTTATAATATGAGAACAGTACAGTGTAAGAAGTATACCATCAGTAACCAATAGAAGAAACCTAACTTCTTTCTTCACTAAAAGTGGAACATAAAGCACAGTAATTTCATGGACTCTGTCTTTGCTAGTAATATTTAACATGTTTTGAATCTTTGTGCAGAGACTATTTTAACTTTTTTTTTTTTTGAAATGACCTTCTTGGTAGAGGACATAGAATGCCATGCAAAAAATAGGCATAATTTATCACAGAGGACATTCTTTTCTTCCAAACTCTTCCCTTTCCTCTTCCTCATATGGAATCTCTTAATGTTTCATTTAAGATCATTAAGCGAGTACATAGAATGCACTCTCCTGTTTTCTATATATTTATCTTTGACCCTATCATAGGACATATACTTAAAGCTAAAGTTGATATTCCTTGTAAAAACTGTCAAGAGGTTCAGTACATCCAACTTGAAGGAAATCAATTTTAGATACAAATGGGAATATGTAAGTTGTAAAATGTTATGCAGTAAGTTGAATATGTTCTGTTTAAAGTACACTTTAAATGTACAACCGCAAGGCTTAGGGGAACTAGAAAGTTGTATTTTGAAAAGAGGAAAGACAAGAGAAGAGAACACAAACTTGGAACATAAATGTCCTTATCTGAATTTATGTTTCAGCTCCTGAACTCTCAGTTATTTACAAAGTTTTGGGCTTAATATGAAAGAACAAGAAAAGCAATGTGGTTGTTTTTAAGTTTTATTCTTAAAGTTTTCTCCTTGCTCAGGTCATCAGTGAAAAAATAGGAAAACAAAGTTTAGCCTGATGCCTGCTAGCTCATGGCAAGGAAAATGTGTGTTTGTCATACCCTGGTAAACCAGTAATATCATATTTCACAATCTGATTCTCATTTCAAGGTCTACATATTGTTTGTCTGTTGACAAGAGAGATCATAAACTGGTAAGATATCTACTGTTTCTGGTCTCTGGTCAAGTGGACTACCCTCTTTAGGGATTTCTATGAAAGTGTCTGAACTGTGGTTGCAATTACAGCAGGTGATCTTGAAAGAATGGGTCCTTCGAAGGATTGAGACTGTCAAAGAGCGAGATCTCACACATGCAGAGGAAAAGAAAGACGATCACATGCCAGGAAGACATGCTGTCATTTTAAAAGTTGTTAATTAATTTCCAGTAGAAAGAGAAAATACAGAAGTTTTAGCCACTGAATATCAGCACAGGAAAGAAATGACATTTTAAATAGAAGATGGATGTTAAAACAGCTAAAAGGGAAAAGAACAATAACTAAGGAAACTTGAAAGTAAATGAGAAGTTTGTTAAAACATTGGAAGTAAGCAACTTTCCAGGTCATTCGGGGAATTTCTCACACCACCTGGAACTGAAGGAAGTTTTCTTTGCATCCTGTCCTGTTCTAAACCTAGAATATGGTGCAAGATCCCATTCAGACATAGATCAGGTTTGCTTGGCATGGTCTTGTAGTCTCTTGAATGGCAAAGGATGCTTTTGGCAGCCTCTACCTTCAGGGGCAAGATGCTGTATCCCTAACAGGTAAGCTTGAACAGTAAAGTTGTGTCACAATCACCGGCTCTGCCTGCAGAGCCAGGGTTGCTCTGGCCATTTCCACCCTCCTCCCCATGATGCAGTTGTAGGATGCTGGGAATCCAAAAAAGCCCACCCACTGATCAGAGGGAAAGTATAGCCTGCTTGAAAAAAATTGTACATAGACCTATAATAGACTTTTCTCAACATTTGTGTACGTATGTCAACAAAACACTGTGTATTTCAGTATCAAAAATGTCTCCAGGTCTATATCCAAAGAATGACTTAATTTTATTGCACTAAAAGTTAGGAGGTGGCCTTAGAGTTAGGAGCAGACAAACTGATTGTAAGTAAACCTACAGCCAAAGCTGTGTGATAGTTTCAGAACATTGAACTGCTCTGTGCAGCCATGCACTATGATTCACTAATCACCCTCCTTTATACTCTAATCAAAGCAAATATAGCCATCTCAGCTTGTTTTATCCAAACACTTAAAGATTTTCTTCCAGTTATAACGTCCTTACACAATAATTTAACACAATTATTTCTCACAAGTATCCCAGTCATCAGTTATTTCAGTGCATTAATAATCTGAATAGAGTTTTCTGTTAGCATAGTAAGAGCCATAACCCAGCTTAATAAACCCTTTTGGGGGAGTTACTTAGCTCAGAACATGGTTATTACTTCACCTATTTTTCCTCTGAATAAATCTATATATCCATCTCATTAACAGCACCATTTAGAGTTTGTTCACATCAACATGTGAAAAAAAGTCAGTTTCATTAATGTCAGAGGGATGCAACAGACAAGAAATGGCATTATTATTATTATATAAAAATGAAGCATTTGCCTATATGGAGTGACTTTCACAACAGAATATTCACTTTACAAAGTCTGACGGATGCCAACTCTGTAGGGCAACACAGGCTGAACAATTCGCTGAAGGTTACGTGGTAATGACACGACAGAACCAATCAGAGTTCCTAGATATCGTAACTCACCTTTCTTTGCTTCACCCATTAGGCAATGTTTCTCAATTTAATTTGCTATTCTTTCTAATACTGTCTGAAGTAATCATAAATTAGTGGATAAAACAGAACAATGAAAACTTGGTTATTTCTGATCTAGTAATTATGATTTTACTCCCTGAACTAGTATATTAATCAGCTTCCTTTCCCCCAGCTACTTTTTCTTTCATAATTGTGCTCGTCCTGGAGAGTGTTTGGCTTCTCAAATTACTTCAGCTTCCCTCCCTTGGGAAGATAGTTAGCTATTTATAGGCACTGAGTCTAGCACCACAGTTTTGAATGACCAGCTCCATAAGGAAGTTGAGGTCATCATCAGACCCAAGTGTAGGGACAGAGAATAGAATAAGACTATTCTGTCCAAAATGCAGGTCCACCTTAATCTGCAGTATAACTATGAACTAATTTTTTAGCAGCTATCTACAGTAAATTTATGATAACTGATGTTCATTTGAGATTAAAAATCAGGTTAACTATTATTTTAACATCATGAGAATGAAAGATCAATAGCCTGAAGCACATGGAGTAAGTCCCAAAAGGTTTCAGTTCTCTATTAATTGACTCACATGCCACGTCCTCCAACAACAGATACTCCTAATCAGGAATTGACATACCTTTCAGTAGTAACTATTGTTATTAAAATAATTAATTCAAACACACTTTCTCAAATAAAACTTTATTTCTGTCGTGTACCTAGTTTTATTAATTTAGATTGTTTATTGAGACCGCCACAGAAACCCTAAATAAAGTTCTCCTAAAATCAATAGAAAGTTGGAACGCCAGTTGTGACTTTCTGTCATTCTGTAGACTAGTGTTTCTAATGACCACTTGTCCTCCAATAATTGTCGTTTAAGAAAGATAGCACTGGTTTTTAAACTAGGTTGTAAATAAAGCATGAATATTTTTCAAACAGTGTCTTACAGCTACAGAATTTCATGCTGTGATCCTATCATAAGGTCAGAAGTTAGGAGTTACTGAAGTTTTCATACAGGATCTATAAGGGTGGTGAATGGCACTGTCCGGTTCCATAAACATGCAAATACAGTAACAGCGGACACTAACACTTCCTACTGTCTTCTGGTGTTTAAGATAAGATATATAACAAGTACATAATTACTTAAATTACTAAATAAGAAACAGCTCTAGTGTTTCAGACCTAACGTCCTGGGTATAGTGAAAGTAGTTATTGCTTTGTGCTGAAGTCTAAATCTGTGGTTCAAAATTAAGAGAGTCATTCACATCTACTGTCCTAAACCATTAAGCTGCATGCTTCAGAATAGTCACTGTAATTTCATTCCCAAAGCAGCTGCAGTTTGCTTAATTTTAAACACAACAGAACTTTGAGCCTTTAGATAATGACTTCACTACAGATACTTGAATAGGGAAAACAGTCTATTAATTTGCTGCACCATCCTCAATTCTCCAAAGACCACAGTTAAAGGACGATTCATTGCAATCATCTCAATCATTTTAGGAATGTGTGAAGACCAGCACTTTTATCGAACAGTACATATTTTTATGGTAAGATATGTTAATGGCTACTTCCAAACAAAGCATTGATCTATAGGTTAATCATAGAACTTGTTATTCTTAACAGGCATGTTAGCCTCTTTTTTTTCCTACAAGCTAACGAGGACCATCCATCTGATTATTTTTTATTTTAAAATAGTACCATTAAAAGTTCAGTAATCTGAAGTATGAAGTAAGACTCAAATGGCTACAATATTACATAAGTATAGTTATATGCAAACATATATGTACATGTATGATTTTTAATAAATATATAGACATCCACAGTAGGCATTCCTGGAAGAACAGATATGTATTACTATAGTGACAATATCATGATTTCATTAGCATGTGTATAGGAAATACTGTTTTCAAAGGATAGGAAGGAGAAGTGGAAAATACAGAAAGTGTGTTTCCTCCCAACAGAAGAAAAAAAAAGGTCAAATTTAATAAATCAGGATTTAACCCAATGCAATCTTAAATTTTTGAACAAATACATAAGTGAAATATGTTTCATTATTCCTGCATTCTGAGTTCATGAAATGTCAGAATTATGCTATTTCCTGGATGGCCAAGGTATTTGACCAGATCTAGCTGCGATATTCCATAGGATTTGCAGGTCAAAACGGAACTGAGTTTTACACAAAATGCAAAACTTCAGACTTTTTTTTTTCAAAGCTGGTTGAATGTTCTGACAGTAATCAGGTGGTTTCCAAAATATCTAGAAACTAAAATATGAACTCTCGTCAACCTTCAGATCTTCAGACTTCAATCCTACTACATTTGTAACTCTAACAGGAATGAAACTGCATTTCTTTCGAGGTCTGTTTATTGACAAGACAGATCTTCTAGGGACTTTCTAAATGCTTACATTGATGATACAGCCCTTTCAAAAGGGGTGGAATGGGAGAAAGAGTAGTCTACAGTGCAACTCCAAGCTAGATTGTAAATCTTTTCTTTTTTTCAGTTTCAGAGATACTTGGAAAGAGAATTACATTTGCTGAAGAACTTAGTTGCCAAAGTCTAGGAGACTTAAAATGTTTCCTTGTGAAAAACCTGCCTTCCAACCAAATCAGAGCTTTCTCTGTTTTTAATGTCAGCTATGAAAAGAATAGTGCAATTCCTGCCAGATTTACTCAGGAAACATATTTTCCATTGCTGTGCCAGAAAAACGGTTTCAGAAAAGTAATGTGTTATATAACTGAGTTTTTATTATGGATTATATTTATTAAGAAGAGAATTTTACACATCTATCACCAAAGTGGAGTATAGGAGCAATGGCAAGTGTGTCAAAACCAGGCATGTTTGCATTAAAAGAGGTGGGAAAGCATTAGGGGACAGAGGGGTGGTGACATCAGGAAAAAAAAAGGAAGATCTGTGAGGAGTGAAAGAAAACAGACAGGCCTAAAACATAAAGCAAAGCAGCAGGCTGAGGTCAAAAAGCGAAAGGGAGGCTTGAGGTAAAAGGTGACAGAGCATCAGAAAGTGTAGTCTGGAAATCTATATAAAGGAAGAACAAAGCTACTCATTCTGAAACAAAAAAAAGAATTACCCTCATCCCCTCGACAGTTCCAAAGGGGGAACTGTAGAAACGAAAGAGCAACAGACTCGTCTAAGAGAGAGAGCATCGTATCACAGAGACATATTTTAATAGTCGGTGCTGGATTTTTACTGCTCGCAAAATTGCCTTTTCAGATAACACACATGAATGGAATTGATAGTGTTTCATTCTTTAATACGAACCATGCTTTCTGCTTTTATCAGTTCCTTCCTGCATTTGTTGCGATATTCAGCTCGTTTCCCTCTCCACACGTTCATTGCAAAAGATTTTTGAACAGGAAGAGTAGAGAGGGAAATATTTTAAGTGCATGCAACATTAATGTCTACAGCTCTGAAAATTGCAGAACACCCTTCCAAATAACTTTTCCTTTTGCTGTAGCTTTCTGGGACGGAGTTAACTGCAGTGCACTCACTGGCTGGAGCACTCCCATCAGTTTGCTCTCTGAGTGAGACAGCATTGGCAATATTAATAACCCGTTAAAATCGAGACTTTGGCATAACCTTCCACTCTCATATAAAACAAGCTTTAACAAACGAGTGAAATTAAATCTTTCTTCCCAAAAGAAGGTTTAAGCTGTAGCCAAAGAGAGTCAGTATTATCAATCTTTTGAAATGTTCCTTAACACTAAGGCATTCAGAGGCAATTTCCACTCTTAAAGTTTAATAGAAAATGTTAATCTGTTGTAGAATTACATTTACACACACATGTGTCCACGCCTACACCTCTTTTTGTAGCAATCATAATTAGCATCTTTTCTGGCTGTTACCTATTTACTGCTTCCCAGTCATACAGGAAATTCTCTCTTTGGTGTAAAGGAAGCCCTAGGAGAATTAAATCTCCAGCTGTATTAATCCAGGCACTTTGAAGTTGATATGGAATTCCCCAAGAAGTAAATGTCTATCTAGAAGTTCAGTGTTTTTCATCACATACCATACTGAGTATAATGATGATTCTTTCAAAACTTTACATGAAACAATTTTTATTATCTTTTTACTCTGATTTGAAGGCTGAGCTTCAATACGAAACAAATTTTCAAATGAAAATCATTAAAAAACTTGCCAAACATTTCAGTTTGAAAGTGTCAAAACAAAATTTTCTGACCTTAACAGAACGTCTTTTTATTCCTGAAATAAAATTGTTGAATTTGTCAGGTTTCTGTAAAACATTATGCTTGGATGCATTGGCATTTTATAATCTCTGATAAAATGTTCTGTCAAAATATTCCCAGCTGGACTTATAATAAGGCAGTAGAGTTTTCTACTAGTTGAAGACAGGCCTTTCTTGTTCAGATATAGCCATTATAAGGAGAAATATGTACATACATAATCACAATTTTCTATTTAGACCCTTGTTTTTGTTACTCTTTCCTAGTTTTCTTCTGTATTAAAAATTAAAGATCAGGATAGGAATATTTTACTTACGTTTTTAAGTAATCCATTGAAGTTACCCAATAAAAATGCTAGGAAAAAAACCACAATACAACAAAACTGTATTGGAAGAAGCACATTCAGCTGTTCAGGGCCAGCCTTTCTGGAAGAGGTCTTAATTTTTTTCATTCTCTACAAAATCGTGCACGTTATGAAATAATGTGCCATAAATAATAGGAATGTGCTGCAAAATACATGCTCACAGTACTAACAGATATTACTGTTATGAGCACAGCAATCTACAAATTTAGTCAGGTTGGTGTAAGTGAGAATCTTATGAAAAAATATTGTTAAAATGAGCAATTATTTTTCCTGAATAAAAAGTTTCCTTTGGTCTGTTAAAATCCCACATTTTGGTGGTATTTAAAAACTATGTCATGTCACTTACATGCAAACAAAGCCTGTTTGCATGTAAACAATGACTGTTCCACTAATGCTACCCATGTCATGCCTTCCCTGGTCCTCTGCTGAAACCATTATGCTGAAGTCCCATCTGGTTCTGATGTCAGGACTCCAGCAGAGGTTGGCATTTTTCTCAGTAATCTGTAAAGATTTTATTTTTGCTTCATGGATTTTTAAACTGTGCAGTGAAATTGATGAGCAGACCACAAAGTCACGCTACCATAAGAGAGAAAACTGCGAAAAGATGACAGAAGACAGTAGGGAAATGAGTAAATAGAACTCGGCTAAGGAATTAAATCTTCTTTCCATAAAATATCTTTTTTTTTCTTCTTTCTTTTTCTTTTTTTTTTTTGTCTTTTCTTTTCTTTTTCTCTAAAAGTCTCGGTGTGATATTGGTTTTAGTGACCAATTTAGGCTTCAGCCTGGGCTGGATTTATTGAGAGAGAGAAGGGTAGAAAGGCTGGCATTCCTGAGTCAGTGCAGCATGATGAGGAGCAGCTGCACAGCCCATCATCCTTAACTCTGCAGCATCTTGCCCTGGCCAAATCATGGAAGGGCCAAGGCGTTTCTGCTGTTCATACTCATCCTCGGTGTACCATGAGCCATTAATACAAGCCACTCAGCACTGATTTTGTAGCAAGCAGATTTTGAACAAATAAGAGTAATTAAAAGCATCATTTGGAAGGAAGTTTATGCAGATCCTATCTATGAGAAATGAAGTCAGCAAGCGAATATAGTAAGAATCTGTTAAACAAACTTGTTTGAAAACTCATAAACAGGCTTTGTCATTTGTCTGAGAGATTGGAAGGGGTTGTTTGGGGTTCCAAATTCAATTAATAATATAGTATTTAGAGTGTTTAATAGTAGTTTCATGATATGCTGTTCCCTATTTTCAATAGATACCATCTTACATCACAGCCACTGAACATGATTTGCCCAAAATGCTACTTTCCTGGCTAGTTTCCAGCTGATGCTTTTAAGCCCCTTTTAGCAGGGCAGACTAGCAAGATATTGCTGAAGACCAGGTCAAAACTTTCTCAGCCTTGGCTAATACGAGTCTGGAGCTGCCAGTGCCAAATTGTAACTTCTTTTTTTCCTGCTAGACTGAGTGGTTCACAGCTTCCACTCATTTGTTCCAGTAAGTTTATTCTCAGTGAAATCCAGAGATGTTAAAAGAAAACAAGATCTCAAAAGAGCCAGGGGTGGGGTGGGTGGGCAGGCACAGCAACGGTAAGGGAGGGAAGAAGAGCAATGAAAAGCAAGCATAGAGGCATAGAGGTTCTGAGACTTAAGTTTGTAGGAAGCATAGGTTACACTCATATTATCTGTTCATGCTAAAACACAAACCTCATTTTTGCTAGGAAGATGTCTGCACTCTAAATATAAAATCAGGGCACTATTAAAATGTAGAAGAATTTTACGTAAGTAGTAGTGCTTTCTATGAATTCGAAAGTTTCAGGAATTACAGAATGAGGTTTCAAGATATGTAGTAAAATGATTAGAAATACTGTCTCAACCAGGAGCAGCCAGGCTGAAGTAGATGGCAACATGACAATTCATCACACTCAAGGTTTTTATCTCCCTAAAGACAGCTAAATACAATCTTAACCAGTGATTTTTTTTTTCCCTTCTTTCAACTCATATAATTATTTTAAAAACTCTGATCTTTCAGTATAGTATTGTTCCAAATCTGAAGGAAGTTTTCAAAATGACTAATTTCTTTTTATCTTTAAGCAGAATCGTGATATGCATTTGATTGCATAAACTTAGATGACATGGGAACAAAAGAATAGCTTAAAATTACTTCAAGCATTTCTATCACTGAGAGTGTATGCTGAATAGAACATACAATTTTCAAATTTAATCTCTTGAACTCATATGTTTTATAATACTGAGTTTACTCATTGAAAATTAGATACTGTCTTGTGGGAAAAAACCCTCCACCCAGAACCTTATGAAATCATAAACTGGAAATTTTCCTCACTTCTTAGTGAAACCCATTCTTAGAATCCAGTCATTTAAATATTTAAGGAATATTTTGGAGGTATAAAATGAGTAGAGTGACAATTGCGTGCGTTCAACTATGAAGGCTCAAGACATGAAGACTGGAATATTGGTTCTATCTGTATAGTCTTTTGCCTGGAAATCCACACTTACTTGGCTGTGAGGTTGTGGAGATGAATCTAATGGCTGAAGTTAATAAGATGCTGGTTTTCTAGCTTCGTGGATAGCAGCTTATTCCTTTGTTACCTGTTGCTCGGCGTATTCACCTCCAGGTATCACTTCTTTTCCTCCTTTCTCTGTTTGCTTCAGACATAGAGAAAAGCAGCCAATCCAGACTCTTTTTTTCCTTTTAAAAGGAAGAGATGTGGGTTTTTTTATTTTAAAATTTTCTCTCTCTTAGTTAAAAAATTCTACAATAATTAATTGTGTGTAATTACTTTCGATGTTCTTATGTAGCCAGTCCCTCATTGACATCCATAGACTGATGTTTAATAAGTTACTACTTCTATGGAATCAAGCGTGGACCAGCATCCAAGTTCGTATTTATTGATACTTTATTTAAGAGCTCCTAACTGAAAGTGTCAACATGTACCACACAGACACTGTATTAGACAAAAAACATTTATGTGGAAACAGAAAAAACAAACACAGGAGAGGTTAGTATTTGTTTGGAGTGTGTTTTAGCATGTAAATTGCTTGTTTTCGCATGATGCGTGCATTTTAAATTTTACTTTATGACAGCTTCAGCTGAAACATGTAGTAAATCAAATTACAGCTGGAGATAGTTACTGATTTTTTTCTGCCTTTTTTGTTATCGTGTAATCTGCTGGATTTTTTTCCCACGTAGGGCAAATACCCTCAGTACTGTACTGTGCTTTCCCTGTTATACAGACATCTTAATTCTAAGAACTAGACCTATTTGTCATGATAGGAAGCAGCATTATAGCATAATGAATACTCTCATTCCCTCTAATTTTTAATAAAAAGTTTAAGCAGTTAAACTGTGCAATTCACTGGCGTTCATTAATGACATTGCATATTTTAATGCTGTATTTATTATGCAGCCATGCAAACAGAGCAGAAAAGATGTTCTGCAGATATTTTTTTAGTCTCCAGTTTCAAGTGCATTTTTCAAATGTAAAAAGACCTTGTCTTGTACATAGGTGTACTGTTTGGGGAATTTCCAGAAGAACTGCTTTGGAAAATTGAAAGTGTCTCTTTTTCTACATTGAAATGTCTTACAGAAACATGAATAAATAGATATTTGGGTTTTCTGTCGGTAGAACACGACATCATTGGGAATCAGTCGTCTCTCCCCTGTCCTCTGCTGTAGTTCTTCAAAACAGTGGACAGAAACAATGCCTCCATCTATGAAACACTGAAGCAATTGACGACCATCTCTGATACCCTTGTGATCATCTCCTTTTGAATATTTTGGTAAGGTACATCACCCCGTAAACTTTGAGAACAGTAGACTGGATCCGGGATGGTCCTTGCCCTGTTAGCTATAATACCAGCTCTCCCAGTTAAGGTGGCTCCACTATACTAATCCACCACATTTTGCATAACCTTGGTTAGTGTTGCAAAAAGGAATGCAAGGTTAGAGCTGAAAAACAATTTAGTCTCTATGGTGATTCAATCCTAGGCCTCTCTGAGGAAACTTTCCAAAGGTGCCTACGAGAGCTGTTAAATTATTCATTGTGAATAATATTTATTCCAAATACTTTCTCCTGGTTGAAAGTGACTCCTGAGCCAGGCCCTGTTGTTCAGGATTATCTGCCAAGTAGCCTAAGAGATAAAATCTCTGGCCCTGGTTTAGTGACAAGTAGTCCGCTCAAGCGTTTGCCTGCTCGTGATGAAAACTCATTGCATGTGATTTTGCACGTCATCAGTCAGGATGATTATTAGTCAGATAGAAAGCCAGACCAGAAACAAACATTTAAAAACAGACTTAAAATCAAAATGGTGAAGGCATGTAACGGACACACATCTTGACATTTTAGACCATAATTATTTTTGTTGGAAATGGTTTTCTTTAAGTTTCAGGCTCTCTAAATTTTGGTAAATGATATGCCACAGGTAACAACAACTGAACTTGCTGTTTCTGTTCATGCAAATTGTCACAATTCATCTGCATTTTTATTCATCCAGCTGGAGAGTACACTGTGATAGTGACGTTTGCTACAAAGACGTTTGCCTGTAAAGAGCCTGATCCTTTTCCACTGACTATGTTGGTTGCAGCTTTCAGCGTGGTAATGACTTTCAGTCACTTCCAATCTGGCTAATAAAATTCAACCCAATAATTTAGATGTGAAAGTGTCTCATGTCATTATTACAAAATTCCTAAGCTCCTGCTCCCTCCTGGGACTACTCAAAAATAGGTGTCTTTTTGGTACCACAAAATGATAAATTGCAGAATATTTCTAGAGTTTAAATATTTCTGAGAGCGCAATTCTTTACTCCCTGCTGTTTACAAGGGAAATACTGTCTACAAATAATACATTACATTAGCTGTCCTCTTTATCATAAAGCCATGCTGAATTCTTGTAACATTTATAAAAAGACACCAACTGATTGCAAGATGAGCGTTACCCTTGAGCAAATTATGAACACATTTATTTCAGTCTTATGCGTTTGAAACTAATTTTCTGGTAATATCAAAAGTGTTCATAGAATTAATTTCCTGTCAGTTCAGCAGTATTCAAGTGAATATTTTATGATTTTGCATTAGCTGTATTTGTCTAGAGTTGTGACATGATCGAGTCATTCTCTGAGGGAAACACATTAATAATTAAACTCTGTCCGATGTGGAGTGCTAAAGATGACAGCATAATTGTACATTTCAGAGACCGTTTCACAAGGCAGAGAATGAGAATTGCCCTGCCACCATTTAAATGTCAATTTAGAATTTCTTTCTAAAATTAAAACAGTGTTGCAGAAAACAAAAAGAAAAGAAGAGAGGATAGAAAGACTGATGTCAAATTTGGAACCTCATTCTCTTTTGGCTTTCCCTTTCTTTTAAAAAGTGAGCTAAATGTAAGTGGCATTCCATGAAGAAAAGGAAAAGGGAGAAGAAGGCAGATAAATGATCATCTCTAAGATTTTTTTTTTCCCCGTTTCTTTTGGCGATATAATATCATCACCAGTTGTAGTACTAGAACTGTTTAGATGATAAATGCAACATGCATAGATTAGCTCCAGAGAAAATACTGCCACCTGACACTGAAAGCTTTGATTGGTTTCAGCCCTTACATTTGACTCTTTTTTGCCCTGATAACTTCAGCAGTATTTTAAGATTTTAATCTACTTTCTAGTCAAATACCCACAGATAGATCACTATATTATTTCTTATTTATGTTTCTTTTTCAGCTTCTGAAAGTAAAACATTATTGGGCTTTAGTTAAGAGATCTCCAAAATCTCTGAAGCGTATATTTTGCAACCATTTAAGTTTCCACAATGAAAAGTACCTGAACTTTCCTGGAGAGACAGCTGAGCCACATGTACAGACTGTATATGCAGACCACTTAATGAATACGTATCCTTAAAAATGCATAAATTAGAGACATATCAATGTTTCCATAAGTCTCTTTTTTTTTTTCCCTGATTGCCTGTGGCTGGTGCCATTCCAAAAAAACCTCTCTTTCAAGTAGAACACAGGTGGTGCCTCCCTCATTCACTGTATCTTTTACCACTTTCTCCCTACAGTTTTAGACAAAAGACCAAATGTGAAAAGGTAGCTGGATGGACTCAGGCAAATAGGAATAACTGCAAGAAGTCTCCTTACAGTTCCTTTGCTTCAGATCCCTGCTGTGCTGCCTCTGTCTTCCATTTTCCCTACTCCTACCTCACCCTTACAGAACCCCACTGACTTTTCTTGGGTGTTCTTTTTAGTTGATGATAAATCCTTTTTTTTTTTAATACAAAAACATTTAGCAAACTGTGTCCACTTCCTACCATCTCTGTGTTCACTTGTTTGTGCTAAATCTTTTCCCTCACCCATATTTTCTATCTCATCCATTTAGATTATAAGCAGCTTAGGAAAGGCATCTACCACAACAGTTGCTACTTGGCCACTACCATATGAAACATGATTGATCATAATAATTCATTTCATTTCATTTCATTTCAGTCAACCCACTTACATCTCTGTGGTACAATTCAAGAACTATTTAGGGCAAACAGGAGCTTTCACTGGATACAATCCCTGTCTTTTAGGGGGCATGTTTCAGATTTTTTGGCATACAAATGTTAAAAAAGGAGTATTTGATCTCAACGGTGTGCTGATTTCAACATTTTGTACTATTTTATGAGCCAGTTAAATGAAAATAAAGTGAACAGAAGAGAACTTGCTATGATGCTAAAAGTGATTGATACCCCTTATCACTGTTTGTATATGCTTATAGTTGGAATCTCACTAGAAATACAGTTCTCAGATATTACTTAATTTTGCATTTGCTAAGGATGAATTTCACAGTAAAATTTAGAATTTTTAACATTATTGTAATATATTTAAGGTACAGTATAAAAGAGCATTTGAATACGAAATATACATTAAAAAAAATAGTAGTTTTTTGCACCTCAGTTTTTACCAGTATATATATAGAAAAGTGCCTAAGCATTATTAAAGACAGTGAATGATGATGGTATGTTCAGACACATGAAATGAAACAGAAGACATTAAAAACATGACAATAAAGGCTATTTATAAAACTGCACTGTGTGAAACCATGACCGGGTTAGGCCAACATATAGCAGAGTATAAGAACACATTTCTTCATGTTAGATAACTAAAATACAGTTGTTTTAATATAGTATCCATTGGGATACTAATACTCCATTGGGAGTCCCCATCCCTGGAGGTGTTCAAAAAACGTGTAGATTTGGTATTGTGCAACATGGTTTAGGGACCCTGACAGTGCAGGGTGAATGGTTGGACTCAATGATCTTGAAGGTCTCTTCCAACCAGATGATTCTATGATTCTATGATTCTACAAATCCTTTATCTTCAGTAGAAAAGGCAGAGTCTTGATTCTGAGTCTCCAGTTAAGTTCAGGTTTTTTTTTTTATTTTAACCTCAGACAAGTCTATGGATAAACTATAAAGAGAACTTTGTGAGACTTCAGAGTTATATTTGTAGTAGCAAATATTTGTGGGTTTGGTGTTTCTATGAATTTTCAGGTTGGAAATAAAACCTTTAGGTAAACAATGCAGTCCTTTGGGAGTAATGAGAAATGGCCATGTTCTAAGTGAGAAAAAGCCAAACTCAAACGAATGGAGGGTTGCTTCGTAGCACTTGCAGCGCAGTGCAGAGATAGCTGAGCCCGTAATAGCAGCATGAATCTCAGCATGGGTTTCTCTTTTCCAGTCAAGTTCTTCCCTGGTAACTGCTGTTTATTTCGTCTGTGTTTTAAGCACTGCTGCAATCCAGCAGTCTAGGGAAGAGTCCTTTACTGAATTCACACAGAAGAGCCTGTTTGCTTGTTCACTATACTTTAACCTTAGTAATATAGGTGTTTTTTGATTAGAAGTAAATCTTCAGAGACTTTTCATTCCTTACTATTCCAACTTTTGTGCAACTGAAACCGCAATTAAAATGTCATTGTACCCATCCAATGTCAATGTTGTAGATTTTTCAGCTTTATTGACATTTTCATTCTTTTGTATTTTCTTACTGTATCCTAGAAATCAGTATTCTAAACCTTATTCTTGCATTATAATCTATGTACATTGTTGATACAGCTTCACCCACAAAATTTGTCCTTGCATGCATAGCTAGTACTTCATTAATGCAAAAGAGGACACTTACTTCTGCTATAATTAGTAACATCTAACAGAGTGAAAATCTCTTCATAGCCAAAGGAGACATAACAGCTTCCCTAGGCAGTGATTCAAGGTACTCAGGATCCTACTTTTCTCCACTCATTACATAAGTAACTTAAAGTTCAATATCAACAAATTAATGTTCCATTCCCTAAAATTAGCATTTTATTACACAAAACTGTAATTACACAAGTATCAGCTTATACTTAGTCTTTTTGCTTGGAGAAATTATGATCTTTTGGATAAGAAGGATAAAAATACCTATTCTAATTTAAAACAACTGCAACCACCACCACTGCCCAAAAAAGCTCAACAATCTCTCTGCCCAAAACAGATTCATTTTGCCTCTTTTAAGTGCATGAGGAAGCCTTACAAAAACAACGCACTGCCCATCCAAAACACTGGCTATTTAGAACAAATGAGTCCTGTAGGAATTAATTCCGGTTCTTATGTTTCTGCTAATGACGATGATTAAGATGAATAACTGGCTTTTGCTGTTGCTTTTCCTGCTGATTCCTCAGTTCTTGATAGACATATTGTTGCTACAGTTATTGCTGATGGCTCAACTGCATAATGTGAGGAGAATCCAGTGAGATACAAACAAGCTCTTTAGCAGCCAGGTGAAGAAACTTGTAATTTTGCAAACAGGAAGCAAAATTGCTAGTAATCACCAAATACTGCAGGAGGTATACAGTAACAGGACACTGTAAGAAAATTCCAAACAAGACCTGGCAGTGGTTCTGTGTTGTAATGTTTTAATGAAACTTGGGGCCCTAGGTTTTGTGGGGTTTTTTTTTGGTTGGTTGGTTGTTTTTTGTTTGTTTGTTTTTGTTTTTTAATTAACTGAAATAGCCACATATTAAAAAAAAAAAAAAACAAACAGTTGAGGCAAGATCTTTGCTTTATTGGCATCACTGACTCGAATATAATTGAGGTTGGTAGCACAAATGGCTACTGTCAGAGCCAAACTGTGTCATGACTATTGCTATTATCTTCCAGTAAGTGATTCCCAGACATATTTAGATTGCAGGCCTTTTGTAAATACTCCAGCTTTTTTGCAACGTGTTCCACAGCACTTAACACTGTATAGCTCTGTTTAATGAGCAGGGCTACCCTAAAACACTCTGAGAACAAAGTAAATGTAAGATAGATGAACATATTTTTAAAAGGACAGCAAACATAAACAAATATTTTTGATCTACATGCAGTAGCTAAAAATCTTACTAGCTACAAATACTCTTTCTGATCAGCTTAGGAACCTAAAAAGATGTTAACTGTTTAAACTAGAACATAAAGTATCTCATTTATAGGCAGCCTAATTTCATAAAGATCTAATGACTAGCAAGATATTACATGATACTGTCTTCTATTCATTTCTTAATAGACTTGTCCTGCAGCACAAAAAGCCCCTGTCATTGGTGCAGTTGATATTTGTAGTAATTTAGGGAACTTATATGTAATTAATGAACTAATGACATAAGAGTTAGAACATTACAGCATATCTGTATATGCTACTACGTATTTGACCTTACAGACCAGGCTCCTAGAAACCCTCATAGATTTGAGCACAGACCTGCTATTAAATCTTAATAGAAGTCTATAGAGACTGAAACAGCTTTGGACAAAAGGTATCCTCCTCAGGAGAGCTAATTTTATCGTGCCTGTCTGCAAGAGGTTGGTGTCTTTCCACACTCCAGTTTCCAAAGACAGAAAATAATACCCTGGAAGTTTTGGTAAGGAAAGAGATAAACAACTCTGAAAACAATGAGAAAAAGACTTGTAGCACAATTTAGAATTTTGGGACTGTAGAGGGGAAATTGCAATTCTGCTTTCACAGCAGGACAGAGGGACATTGTTTAGATGTGGAACAAGGGTCAGAAATCAAAAACTGTGAGTTTCAAAAATTCAGGCTAAGATGCGCAAAAAGCTTTTATGTTTCATGAGGTCCCAAAGAGTATCTCTGAGTGGTCAGAAAATGGCTGATTTGTTTTCTTTTTTGAACTTAAATCTGGATACACAGCGAAGAGCAATGATTTTCTCAGAAACTCTATGCAAAAACCAATTGAACATGAAAGTTAAGTGGTAAAGCAGAAGGTTCATAGCATCAGAGGTGAGCAAGAGGATGTTTGGAGACAAATTAGTGTGACACTGGGATTTTTTTTGTCAGACCTCGAAGAGAGCAAGCAGACTCAGCCTGCTGCAGCAGTCTGGTAAGCATGTAATGTTAAAGCTTAACAGAACTCAGAATTAACAGTTAAAATTACTGATATTTTGAAACTCTTCAAGGATTCCTGATAGCTTTCGTATTTTAATGCTGAAGGATTGTAGTTGGAATAAATCATTAATTCAATTAATCAAGGAAAGAAAACTTTTTTAGATAGCAACATAAAGAGAAATTAAAAAATGACTGTGCCTTTTCAGCATAGTTTTAGACGCAATTCATCCTTACATGGCTTCCTGCCTTGTTTATATATTATGACATTTACTGGTAGACTGCCTTGCAAAGAAGTTCTTGTCAGTGACAGGACTGAAGTCAATGGCAAAATTCCTGTCCTGTTCAGTGGCTTCAGCAGACAGCCAAAGTGAGAAATTAATCCTGAGACCAAACATGCTGTGTGCAGCCAGGATGTGACATGACTAAAAACCTTATTTGTAGAGTGTTGTTTATTTCAGTGTATTTTATTTTATTATGTCTTTAAACTCTACATTTGGTACAGGACAAGCACTTGAGAGATGTAAGCTTCCCCTATTAAAATGACTTGTTTGTATAGGCAGAATGAAATTTAACACCACCAAATGCATGAGAGGATCCTAATGTGTGACAAACAGGTTGCCTGGTCCCCTCCCCTGACCTAGCATGCTCTGACTCTCTGTAAAGGAACTGTTTGCGCTGGAGCCCTCCCATGGGCTGGCACGTAAATTTTAAAAATATCTTCGAAGCTCATCTGCTGTAGTGCTTCATTTTTAATGAAAACGGAAGGTGCCAACCGTAAGTAGTTTTGATACTCCAAGTCTTCCCCATAATGCCAGCCTGTTACATCCCAGAGGAGCCAATTTAAAGAGCCACATATTTCTAGGACTTGCTTGTAAGTTTATGATTAAATGTCCTTAGAGATGAAGTGAGAAAACCCCAAACTCTACAGACAAGAAAGACCCAATAAGAGGCCATTTTGACAGTTAAGCTGTCAATGTAAGATTGTTAGCTTTGATATATTCTCATGAGTTTGGTTTATTTAGTTTTCCATACATATTTTGTACAAGATTTGTTTTCAGAGATAAACATCTTTCAGAAGAAAAATTTTTATTTCTCTTTTCAGCTAGCACATGGCTTTTTTCCTAACCAAGTCAAACCCAGTAAGGACAATACCAACATGGTGTTAGATATTAGTGTTGAAGAGATTTATCTTCTTGGGGGCTTTTATATCTTGCAGATATGTAGTGAGGAAGCCCGCATAAAATAACTAGGTATCAGCCTAGAAGAGTTCTAATTCTGTATCAGACTTGCTTATACATGGAAGTTAATGTTTACTATTAATTTCTGTAGCAGTCCTTAAAAAGTCTGGAAAGTTTTCAATAAAGGTTTTACCCAGTCATGGGAAGTAAAATAAAAATATTCAGACACTTGTGAGATGTGTTACCATTAATTCAGAGAGTGTGTCAAAAATAATGTTAAGAGAGGAGACTTCACAAAATTTCAAAAATTTGGGGTTTACTTTTGACACATTCTAGAGCCTGAGAATGGGAGTTTCTGTAACCTCTTGCCTCAGAGAAGCATTGAAATAATACGTAAGCTAAATCTCAAATATTTAAACAAAGTTTTAAAATCCCAGAAGTGAAGTAAATCCAGGTATTATTGACACATTAGCAGAGTCACAGAACTTACAATTCAATGGAAATAGAGAGGTACTAAAGAACTCTCAAATTTGGATTATTTCTTCAATACTGCCACAGGAGCACTACATATTTACTATGCTATCCACAGTATGATTATTCTATAACCATTTTTATTCCTCCTATAAATCCGAGAAAAACTCTCTCTGCAAATGATTAGGGGATTTACTTTCCTTGTGAGTACGTTCACATTATGCATGGTCAAAGTCATATCACAGACACACATGGAAAAAAACATTTCAAGGATTATAATTACATTCACATGTTGGCTAATTGGGCCCTCAGGGGCCTAGTTCCTAATTATGAGGGCATGCAGAAAAATACTAGTAAAAAAAGTATGTATAGAATGAGCATGAGATTAAATGGGCTATGCTGGCTGTATAAAAGCCGTAAAACTTGATAGGAAAGGAATGCAGTTACTCGCCAAGTATCTCTAAACCATAAATGTTTTTTTTGATGTCATTATCAGAAGGAGATGTGAGGAGGCTGTGTTGTTTTAGAGGAAGTCTGCAAACATCTATTGTAGCCTCAAGTGGCACTTCTTCATAATGGTAAGAAAATCAAGTAATGATTGAGTCAGATGAGATAGAGAGGGGGGAGGAAGAGTAACTTTTAACAACTTTGGGATCCAAAGACGGTGAAAGTAACCTAAAAAAAAGAGGAAGAGGAGAGTTGCATAGTCACGTGCATGTCACTGAGACCTATTAACCAAAAATGAAATGCTCTAAAAACTTCAGATATTCATTAATTAAAATTGCATAAGCTTTAATGACACTGTTTATTAGTTTAGCTACAGGCAGAATTTTTATCTCCCATAATTGAAAGCCATAGTTTATTACCTTGATTGTATACTAGGTAAAATATACAGGCTTTACTTTTTGCTCCATGTCTCTCAGAGGGAATTGTCTATAAGAATAAATTATAGAACTTTTACAAGGTTGTAATTTATTTTATTTCACATCAAATGGTATCCTTTTGACATATCCATAAAAGTCTCACTGTTTATAGTAGATGTCTATGTAATATTACATTACACCTCATAAGAGAGAAACTGGCAGGAACCCTGAAGCTGAATAAGAACAAGATTGTCTTTATCTCTTAAACCTGTCATTTTAATTTTCCACTCTAGACAGTGCCGTATAAGTAGCCTGACTTAAGTTCCTAGTGGCTGTTAGACCACATTCTTGTAACATTTTGAATTTTGTACCTAATCAAATTGCTTTGCTTTCAGTATTCTTATCTTGATTTATACAAATGGGTATATGGTACCTTTGTAAGTATATCCAAAGGAATACAGTATTTTACAGCATTCTAAATGCAAATCCTGTTCTCTTATTTATGCTGTGGCCAGTGTAACCACACCACTGAAAAAAATTAAAAATGAAACGCAGGAATATTGAAATGACAATTTTAGCATTCTACCATATTAAACAACCAACCTGATGCTCCGCAAGTTCTGACAGCATGAAAGCACTGTGAATGAATCAGGCTTCACAAGCCAAATCTGGTGTTTGTGAAGTTGAAATTAAATGCCCACCTAAAAAAACAATACAAGGAAAATTAATTTTGTGTCTAGTTTAAAATTTGTCTGATCATAAGCTAGGGGAAATCAATTTCCCTTCCAAGAATGTGGGGAGATAAAGGTTGCCATGACGCCTAAAGGAGCACTCAAGAATATCGTTGAAGTTAAGACCGTTTTCCTCTCAAGAGGAAAAGAAATGTTTAAGTAGCATTCTTGACGTGTGTTCCAAAAACAAACATGAGTGAAAACAGATAACCTGTTTCCTCCTTGAAAAAAAATAAGAGGGTGAGAACTCTCAATTGAAGTGGCAAACTGTAGGAAATAACAATGAGAAGATCACAAGCTAACTAGAAGGTTTAAGCAACAAGGATGGTAAAACTCCAAGTGGGAATGACCAAGGCAGAAAATCTGATGACTATGTTGTTCAGAGCCTTTTTCTGAGTATAGATAGAGTTTCTTATAGAAAGATTCATTATAGCACTGTTAAGATAAGTTATAAATATCGACAAAGAAAAAAAAGTTTTAAAAATTATCAGAATAGAATCAAATTTACACATGCATTATGAAACAATATATAACTCTTCATTTTTATCCACAGTACCTTAAGTACAAAATTTTGATTAAGTTTAATGCATGGATAACTATCCTGCCACAAACAATTAAAAAAATAGCTGAAAAAAATCTTTGGAAATCACTGAAATAACATCAAGAGAGAAACAGCTACTAGTCAGTGTTCATACTGAGGAAGGTTAAATAAACATGCTGTGACAGAAAAAGTTATCTATGGAGAAAATAATTCATAATGCAGGAAAAATTCCATATAAAAAAAGAAATTCAAGAGACAAATAGATAAAAAATGTTCCACTCATGTTTGGTGGTTACTTGGTGAGACAGTTCAGAACTGCCCCTCCAAGATATGATGTTGCAGTAATGAGGTAAGAACTCATGTACTAAGCCACTGCAACATAAAAAAATCCCACATGTAGACAGAGGCCATTTTTAGCAAGTAATTTTGCAAATCAAGAAGAATTACCACTAGATGACAGGATGTCAGTCATGGTTTTGGTTTATTTTGCTCTTCACTGGACCCTGGCGATCAAAATTCACATACTGAAGAACAACTGGCTAACAGAGGTGGTGAAGCTATGAGAAAACAGACACTCAGAGATAAGAAGTGTCCTGTCCAATTTTCACAGCAAATGAAAGAGGTCACTGAGGGAGATAGCCAAGGAGGAGTGTAATCTTTCAGATCAGGTGTTCAAAGGATAAGAGCGGTATTTTTCCATTTTCTACATGTGCAATAGGTATAAGAATGCTTTCTCTCACAGCTTTTTTTTGTTCACATTCTAAGATTTCTCACAACAGTTTCTTGCCACATGGCTGGACAACTTCTAATATTTATGGTGTAAAAATGGTAAGTTATGGATTTTGTGATAACCCATTGTAATCAGCTAAACAGCTACCTTGTTTACACAGTACTGCCTACATCACTACCTGAGAATAAGACAAGACACTTGTATGGTCAAGCATGCTACCTCCAGCGCAACTTTTTTTACTGGTGGCCAGAAGAATCAATATAGCATTCAAAAGAAAAATTATTCTAATAGCACAGCATAGATAACTTTTACATGGCTATAGAAGCCAAATGTTGTTTTAATGGGTTAAATTCTTCTTACTCCTCCATAAAGGAAAGGAATGATAGACAGCAAGTCGTGAAAGAACGAAATACCTTATTCAGTACTGCTATTTCTGCAGATGACAGTGTTAATCTGAATGTTATGTTCACAGAGAAAAGTAAAAGGAGAGGAATGTGGGGCCTTTTGATCAAGGCAGTTCAAGGCAGCTCTGTTTTGAGGAATGGTTAAGACCACACAGATACAAGGAAGAGTAGGCCACTACCAGGAGCAGGCCAACACACCATTAATAGCAAAGATGACCACTTTTCACAAAATTCTGCCTTAATTATCCAGATTATCTTGAACTAATTTATGAAAAATCTGGGCACTTTTCCTTAACAAGTGCACTCTTGTCTATTAGGATAAGAAAAAAACCCCAAGATTTTAATGAAAAAAAAAAAAGTTGCATTTCAAGCAAATCATTTAGTTGAAAAAGAAAGCAATATGCCATGATAGCAATCCACACTAACCCTGAAGGGGTAGAAATATTTGTTAATTATCTAAACCAACTATAAAGTTTTAACTTTACAAAGGAAAATTGGAAACCATCACTGCCTTGGGATGTTTTGCAATACAGACATCAGATAGAAAATTTCCAGTTGCATTTGCCTGACTTCTTTGGTCATCTGCAAACTCACTCAAATACAGTAAACAATAGTCAGTCTGTATTGATCAGATAAAAAAATATTCATATCTCTTCAACAATGTCAGTAATGTGCATATTGAAGTTCTCTGAATATTGATACTATGTATGTACTGCTCTGCTGAATAAAGATATACATTCAACTTAATTTCCAATTGTTTGGAGCAATAAAATGAGGCAATTAAGAGCTGAGTCTGCTGCACAGCTAGGTCAGTTACGATTTCCCTATTCACTCCAGCTTGCTGGGTTTTTTTTTGTTCACCACTTTCTAAAGACCTTGTTTCAGCTTCACTAATTGAAAAGCAAGGTATATATCTCCCTATTATCAATGTTCCTCAGGGATAGGAGCCTTGTGAAGATATTACAGAATTTGTTCCACTACACAGAGTCTGTTATCCACTGTGGGCCTTGAAGAGAGTTCAAGTTCACAATCCTAAATTAATACTTACGTATCAAGAGGTAGATTTATATCTTTTACTGTGAAATAATATATTTCTTCCCTTAAAAGACTTTTTCACCAGATATGCTGAATAACTTGAATGCGGTCTGAGTGTCACCACTATCATATACCTGAATATGCAGTTCTATGAAACAAAACCACATCAGCAAATGCTCAGTAAATAACAGACCTGAAATATCACAAGCCTGCATTGTATTCATAAGCAATTTCAAGTCTATTCGCTTAGTTTTTCAGAATATCTTGGTACAATACAATATATTGAACAGTTAATCTGTAGGAAGATTTAAAATACAAAACTTTTTCCTTTCTGTCTCTTTTGCCCTTCTGCCTTTATGGTGAAATACAGGGATAACTCCATTCTTCTGTTCTCATAATGCAAATGACTAAGACCAGCTCTGTCAGTTCAGATTCAAACCTCTTGTTAATTTTAAAATATTTTGCTGACGTCAGGTTATCTTTCATTTTTTTTGTCTTATCTGCAGAAGCAAGTTACTGTTCTGATGCGGTCTACAGTGTGACATTAGTTTATATAGCCTTGATAATTTAGCCAAGACTTCTATTCAGGATAGGGAGATTTACAACATTATTTACCACAAAGATGGTAATTAAATTATTTACCATGCTGGATATCAATCAGTTTGTTGCCCAACTCTATGAAAATGTGAGAACACAATGCAATAATAAGAAGCCCACTGGAACATTGAGGGTTCAGAAAGATAGACTCATTTTCAGCTAAACATTTTTTCTGGATGAATAGCCAAACAGATACTCATAAAACCTTAGTTTTCATAACCATGAAATTTTTAAGGAAAGGGGGAAAACAACATAAAAAATTTGAAGGAACTTTCTACAGATCTTAATATCTCTTTTATTTTTTTCATAGATTTTATTTAATCTGGTTCTAAGTTACCCATCCTATGACCAAAAATGTAAAGTCAGACTTTAAGAATAAAAAAGTGTTTATTTATACCTAGAAAAGATCAGAAGGAAGACCTAGAGACCTGAGCCTTTTTAAAGTAGTTTTATTCCTCACAAGGAAACATCAAAGCCTAATATGATCAGCTAGAGAGGAGAACTTTCACCTCGGAAACCTCATGAGGAAAATGGAAGAATAAGTCATTTATAACTCATGATAGAAAAGAACAGAAAGAATATGAGCACCTGTTTATAGCAGACAGTAATTTATGCATTGCTTAACTACAACTGCAATATAAGTATTCATTTTCAGCAAGAAACAGGCTATAGAAGAACAAACTCTAGAATTCCCAAAAACCGTTGTACAAATGTAAATATTTTCATAAATAAAATAAAGCAAAGAAACCAAAAATCTCCTAAAAGATAAAGAACAGACCAGCTGACTAAATCCTAATCACCCTCTTTCCCTAAAGTACCTTAAAGTAATTTTGGGTTTATGTTGGTGGGTGTGGTTTTTATTTTGTATCCCCAACACACACAACTCACAGCTGACCTGAGCCCTTTTATTACTCCGCCCTTAATTAGTCTCAATAGGATACTTTATAAAACCAGGCTCAGCAAGGCATAGTTTTTTTGGTTTGAAAGGGGTTATGAGGTCATTCAGGGTTTTACCATTTCAACTCTCATGTTGCTTTTTAAATATAAATTTTTATTTTAGTGTTTTTCTCTATTGAAACTTCTCATTTATGGAACTGTTTTCCTAAGATAGTGGCATATAATATATAACTAAAAATTATAGCTTAAGTTCCAGTAGAGTATTATGTAGCTTGTATTAATACTCAGTATTCAGCAACTGTCACCTATCATTTGTGACTTTTAATCCTGTTTTCTTCTAGATAAAAAATTAAATAGGCTAAGTTTATAAAGGTATTATTCAAGATCTGTTAGACTTCTTTTTTTCTGTTTAGAAAACAATTTTCTACAGTGCATATGTTATTTAAGGTTGTTCTTGCTGTATGCTTCACCAAGCTGTAGGATATATTCTTTATATTTGTGTTTAAAATATTTCTAATTGAAAACTCGTATTGTAAATATTTTTAAAAGATGTATAAATACTGCTGGTGAGATATGTGTAAAATACCTGAGAATATCAGGTTAAGACAATCAAGTTATTAACTGCCTATCCATGGAGTAACAGGAATAATTAGAAGATGTTATTATTTTATCATGCATTCAAGGTCTTTAGAGTATGCAGCATCGTTTCTCTTGTACAAAGAAAAAATTCTGGTCAGGGAGCATGTAATGTCTCACACCTACTTCTTAAACCTGTGCTGGGTTTGTGGGAGAGGCTGCAGAAATGGCCCCTGTAAGTAGCTGTGAAAAGTTTCCCCAGCTCCAAAATCAGTTGGACAGGTGAGACCCTCCCCATACCCTCAGGCCAGGGCTAAGCTAAGACAATCAGCACCTCTGGGAATGCCCTATTTAAGACAGAGACAAAGGAGGCTGGACCTACACTGAAGAGAGTGGTGAGGTGGGAGCTGAGCCCCCGGATAGGTGGCTGCCCACAATGGGCCACTGCTACATGAATGAAGATGGTTGCAGCAGAGAGAGGACGGAGACCTGAGAGAAAGGGCCATACAGACACCAAGGACAGTGAAGATGGAGGGGGAGCAGGTGTGCCAGAGCTGAGATTCCCTTGCAACCCCCTCCATTCCCTGTCCCTCCTGTGCCACTGGGGGAGGAGGTAGAGCCGGGAAGAAGGGAGGGGTGGGGGAAGGTTTTTTTGAGATCTGACTTGGTTTCTTGTTATCCTCTCTGAATGGGCCATTAACAAATTAAAATGATTTGTCCCCAGACTGAGCCTGTTTTGCCCAGGGCCATGGTTGGTGGGTGATCCCTCTCTGTTCTTACCTTGACCCTCAGTTCTTCTGTTACGTTTTTCTCCTCTCCCCCTCACTGAGGGAGAGGGGTGATTGAGTGACTTCCTGGTGGCTTCGCTGCTGCAGGACTGAACCACGACACAAATGTAAGTACTTGACAGCCTGGAGAACACTGATGGTATGACTGCCTGCAGCATCTCACACTCTTGTGCTCTGAGTACCCTTTCAAGTACTGCAGTAGTTTTTCCTACATATGATCTATGTACAGGTTTCTCCTTTCAGAGAGTCTTTGTACAAGAGCTGCCCTGGAGGAACGTGTCTGGGGTCCCTTGGGTTAATGGAGGGCGGGGGTACACTGAGGATCTTGTTTCTAAATTGCAGTATGCAGAAGTGTTTTTGGTTCTAAAATAACACTCCACAGCAGTGACAGTTCTAATCTAATTTTGAAGGTAATAAATTTGCTCCTAAAATTTTAACAATTCAAGCTGCTCTAAATTCAGCCTTAGAACATATTAGTATAGATGATCCTATCAATTTATTAAAATGCAAAAGTCAGATACAGAGGGACACAAGGAACTCAGTTCCTCTTAGCAGAAATATTCTAATAAAAGTGTGAAGGTAGCTAGATACAGAGAAAGTCTTCTCTGCCCTCGGGGAGCTCTGCACAGTGACCCTTCCTGCCCAGAGAGATCTGATGTCGTGAAGTGTGATTCCTGCTCGTATCGGGAGCAGTGGGGAAGCAAACTAATGTCTTAAGGGAGTGTGAGCTTGTGCTTTGTACCCCCCAGCGTGCTCAGTGACTGCAGCAGCCACAGCAGAGCTGAAGTAATTAACATACTTCCCCTCTGAGGTGTGATACTGGAACAGGAGCAACAAAGCATGAGGTATGGTATGATTAACGAACAAAAAGGGCTGAAGAATTAGTCAACCTGGCCCTTCACAGAGTTACATTATTAAATCCATACATGTTTGTAAATACATGTTTTATATGCATAATATCATTTCAATTCTAATAGTTTGTTATTCATATCATATTTAAACACCAAACTTTTTTTTTTAATTTAGCTTGCTTCTTATGCAGGTGTCATTACTTTTTAACTAGTAGGAAACCAACCATCTGACATTTCAATTTAAATCAGGCCTGCCATTCATTTTTAATAACATTTATAAATCTCTGAGGTAGAAGAAATCTATGCATATTTAAAAAAAAAAAAATCCGTAGGAATTAGAAAATTCTTAGCAATACTTTGAGCTTCTTTCGGGGGGCAGGGAAGAAAAAGAAAGAATACTGACAGTTTTTACTATTTACTTAGAAGCCCTCCTAAACATAAAATGTTCAAGAGCATTTAAGAAAGAAATATTTTTCTAAAACCCTTAGACCTTCAAAATTATTTGTGACTTATGATCCTGGCATTTCTCCCTTTCACTATATCTGTCCATCTTTCAGCTCAACTGGAAAAATGAATTGTGTAGGTGATATAAAAATAATTCAATTCCTTATCTCTTCTGAGGTGACTCAGAAACAGGTTAATTGGAATTCATTATATACAGGTGACAAATTGAAGTAAGTGGTCCCAAGTTTTTGAAGTCCTATTAATTTCTTTTCTTGCTTAGCATTTTCTCAGATGCCTTAAACAGATATCAAAGTATTATAAGATCTAGCCAAGCATAAATTAATCATATTTTCTGTTACCTTCCAAAGACTCATAGATTCATAGATTTCTAGGTTGGAAAAGACCTTAGAGATCATCGAGTCCAACCATCCCTAATCCCCATTAAACCATATTCTCAAGTAGATCATCCACCCTATTCTTAAACACATCCAGGGATGGGGACTCAACCACCTCCCTGGGCAGCCTATTCCAGTGGCTGACAACCCTTTCAGAGAAGAAATACTTCCTAACATCCAACCTGAATCTCCCCTGACTAAGCTTGTGCCCATTTCCTCTTGTTCTATCACCCATCACTAATGTAAAGAGCCCTTCCCCTACCTCCCCACCATCTTTTCTCAAGTTTTTATAGGCCGTAATCAGGTCTCCCCTCAGCCTCCTCTTCTCCAGGCTAAACAGCCCCAACTCCCTCAGCCGCTCCTCATAAGTTTTATTTTCCAGCCCCTTGACCAGTTTAGTCGCCCTTCTTTGGACTCGCTCCAGGAGCTCAATATCTCTCTTAAAGCAAGGGGCCCAAAACTGGACACAATATTCCAGGTGCGGCCTCACCAGTGCCGAGTACAGTGGCAGGATCACTTCCCTGTTCCTGCTGGTTACACTATTCTTGATACACGCCAGTATCCCATTGGCCTTTTTGGCCACCTGGGCACACTGCTGGCTCATATCAAGCCGGTAGTCAACCAAGACCCCCAGGTCCTTCTCCGCCAGGCAGCTCTCCAGCCACTCTTCCCCGAGCCTATAGCGATGCTTGGGGTTTTTATACCCCAAGTGAAGGACTCTGCACTTGGCCTTATTAAAGCTCATGCCATTGGCCTCAGCCCAACGATCCAGTCTGTTCAAAACCCTCTGAAGGGCCTCCCTACCCTCGAGCAGATCGACACAGCCTCCCAGCTTGGTGTCGTCCGCAAATTTACTGAGGGTACATTCAATCCCCTCATGCAGGTCATTGATAAAGATGTTAAACAGAACTGGACCCAGCACTGAGCCCTGGGGAACCCCACTGGTGACCGTCCTCCAGCCAGATTTAGCCCCATTTACCACCACTCTTTGGGCCCGGCCATCCAGCCAGTTTTTAACCCAAAGGAGGGTGTGCCTATCCAGGCCAGCAGTTACCAGTTTCTCAACCAGAACACTATGAGAAACTGTATCAAAGGCTTTACTGAGGTCTAGGAAAACTACATCCACAGCCCTTCCCTCGTCAACCAGGCGGGTCACCCTGTCATAGAAGGTGATCAGGTTTGATTGGCAAGACCTGCCTTTCATAAACCCATGTTGACTGGGCCTGATCACCCGGTTAACCTGTATGTGCTCATTAATAGCACTCAAGATAACCTGTTCCATGACTTTGCCCATCACCGAGGTCAAACTGACAGGCCTGTAGTTCCCCGGATCCTCCTTCCGCCCTTTTTGTAAATGGGGGTAACATCCGCCAGCCTCCAGTCCAGCGGAACTTCCCCAGTGAGCCAAGACTGTCCAAAGATAATGGACAGGGGTTTGGCAATGACATCCGCCAGCTCTCTCAGGACTCTCGGGTGGATACCATCAGGCCCCATAGACTTGTGGGCATCCAGCCGAAGGAGCAGATCCTTGACCCGTTCCTCTTGGATCACAGGAGCTTCGATTTGCTCTCCCTCCCTGCACTCAGACACCGAAGGCCAGCTCACCTGGGAACTGCTGACCTTATTATTAAAGACTGAGGCAAAGAAGGCATTAAGGACTTCAGCCTTGTCCTCATCCCTAGTGACTAACGTACCCCCTGAGTCCAGTAGGGGCTGGAGGTGATCTTTAGCCCTCCTTTTGTTATTAATTTATTTATAGAAAGACTTTTTGTTGTCCCTTACGGAGCAGGCTAGTCTAAGTTCCAATTGGGCTTTTGCCCCCCTGATTATCTCCCTACATGTCCTAACTTCCTCCCTGTATTGATTCCTGGATGCCTGCCCATTCTTCCAAGACTTATAGACATCCCTTTTTCTTTTGAGATGTTCCCAAATCTCCTTTGTCATCCAAGCTGGTTTTCTACCCCGGCGGCTCGACTTCCGGCACACAGGGACAGCTCACTCCTGTGCCTCCAGAATTTCCTTTTTGAGTAGTAACCATCCCTCCTGCGCCCCCTTACCCTTGAGAGCTGTCTCCCATTGGACTTTGTTAACCAGACTTCTAAACAGCCCAAAGTCAGCTCTCCCAAAGTCCAGCTTGGCCGTTTTAGTGTTCCCCCTCCTAACTTCCCCTAGAATTGAGAATTCTATTATCTCGTGGTCACTATGCCCCAGGCGTCCTCCAACCTTCACATCTCCCACAAGACCTTCTCTGTTCACAAACAGCAGGTCTAGGGGAGCACCTTCTCTAGTCGATTCACTGACCAGTTGTGATAGGAAGTTGTCCTCCACACTCTGCAAGAACCGCCTAGACTGTTTCCTGACTGCCATGTTATACTTCCAACAGACATCAGGTAGGTTAAAGTCACCCATAAGGACAAGGGCTAGTGAGCACGAGACTTCCCCCAGTTGTTTAAAGAATAGCTCATCAGTCTCACTGTCCTGATAGGGTGGCCTGTAGCAGATTCCCACTACAATATCCGTCTTCATAGGCCCCCCTTTGATTTTCACCCACAGACATTCTACTAGGTCATCCCCAACATTTAACTCTAAACAGTTTAGACCTTCCCTTACATACAGGGCAACCCCACCACCCCTTCTACCTCTCCTATCCCTCCTGAAGAGCTTGTAGCCATCCATGGTAGCACTCCAGTTATATGAGTCATCCCACCACATTTCAGTGTTGGCAACTATGTCATAGTTTCCCTGGATAACAAGAGCTTCCAGTTCCTCTTGTTTATTGCCCATACTGCGTGCGTTCGTATAGAAGCACGTAAGTTGGGCTTTCGACCCCACTGCACCCCTAGGGGGGGAAGTTTTATTACCTGAGCTGTTATTTTGGGGAATCTCTTTTACCTCTAGGCAACTTGTGTGTTGCTCCTGACTACACATATCACCCCCTACTATCACTGAGGCAGCAGGCCGAAGGCACCTGCCTACACTCCTTTCATCAGACAATGGAGGGCCGTCCTCGGCTGTTAATCCTCTAAGTTAATCCTCTAAGATAATAATAACCTTGTTTTCTTGCAATATAATATTTTTATTTTTCTTAAGTAAAATATTTAAAATTAATTTTTATTTTATTCTCAAAATTATTGTAATTCTAATATCATATTTTCACTTCTCAAAAGTAAGTTGTTCTCAAGTTTTGCTTAAGAATCTCTACTGCCATTTGTCACGGTGCTAATCTTTGACCCTTCAAAAGATTTACTCCTTTTAGGATACAGCACACTTAAAATGGCTACTCTTGCTAATGTTCACTACTGAGAAGAATATTAACACCTTCACAGTACCTATTTGCCAAAACACCATCATCTGTTAATTCAAGACCTTCTTAAAATCTTGTTCAGTAGCATAGAAGAGTGGATAAATATCAATTAAGAGTGGATTATAACGGATATATCAAACCCTGCCTAAGTAATTTTATAATCCTTTCCATGTAAGCCTTGACCCTACTTGAACTAACGATGAGGTAATGGGCTACAAATGTTGGCTTTCAAGAAATCTCTACGTATCAGTGTTTTTACTTGTGCGTGATTATCCTTTCTCTTTCACGTGGTCACTAAATATAATATCTCTGCAGGCAGAAAAAAGTTTGCCTATTCCCTCACGTTAAGAATGCAGAAATATGTTTTTATTAACCAGGGACTAAATGAATACATAAAATATGATGTGTTGGGAAAATCTTTCATTTCTCACACTGCCTTTACTTCTGCAATATTTTCATCTGCCTAATCTGAGTCTTTGGAGCTAAAATACTACTTCTCAAAATATGCTTTCCTCACCTGAAATCACTATGTGGACATTCAGGAACTATAATCACTGTTAATGTAATATCATGGTAAGTTGACTGCAGTCAAACTACAGCACAAATAGAAATCTTGGTAACACAGAAAATGATCAAATATACCTCATAGAGTTTAGCTATAATGACTCTTTCTGATATGCATTCTGATAACTAAATATTAAGAAGCTGTGCACAATCTTTTCAAAATTCAGCACGGGAGCTAATTTCAGAAAAAAAAAAAATGAAATCTTGGGAGCTATTCACCCTTCTGATTTTGTATGGCCTTGAAATCTTCAGCTGTTCTAGGAACACACTCGTAAGCTTCAGCCAGTTTGCTCCAGTCAAGCAACGTGTTTTTCCTGGGTGTCTTGTTGACAGATAACATGAGAATTGAATCATGCATCAAATGTGTATAGCGTTTCCAATGTTTTTTCTCTAAGTATAGAAACAAACACTACAGAACTTAAAATTAAATATGATGAATGTAAGCATTTTTGGACATAATATCTCAATAATTTCACCTTCCATTTTATTAATGGTCTGCAAATAAGCACTTCTGGGCTACCAGATAACCATTTGAAATCTCATAACTTTCTGTGACTTGTTATTTGCGTTACGGTGTTGTGTAAATCCGGTAGGTATCTGTAGAAACAGTAAGTAAATGTGTATAGGTTGAAAAGCTTTTCCCAGAGATCTTAACGGTTTCACTGGATGAGACATACACAGAGGTAAGAGAAGGGGGAAACATCTCTGTTCGTCACTTTCACATGGCAAACGGGCAAACTACTGTAAAATGCTGACTTGCTTCAGTAACTGCAATGTTTTGAACAGAAAGTAAGAAATACATACTTAAGTGTCGTGGTTTTAGGCTGATCCAGCAACTAAAACTCACACAGTCTCTCCCTCTCCAGTAAAGTGGAGAGGAGAAAAATATAATAAAGGGACTGAGGGTTGAGACAAGAACAGAGGGAGCACCCACCAACCACGGTCCTGGGCAAAACAGACTTGGCTTTCTTAAAAGCAAAACAATTTATTGATGGTTACTTAAAAGGACAAAGGGAAACAAAACCAGTTATGTGAGAGGATAAAAAGAAACAAAGCCAGATCTTAAAACCGACACCTTCCTTCCCTCAACCCCCCACCCCCAGCGGTGCAGGGAGCAGGCACTGGGGGAGTGCAGGTCAGTTCATTCCGTGCTATTACTGCTGTTTCTCTCTTAAAGGAGAAGGAGTCCTTACACCCTTTTCCCCTGCTCCAGTGGATCCCCTACCCACGAGGAAAAATCCACAAACTTCTCCAGCGTGAGTCCAGCCCACAGGAAGCAATCCTTCCCCATTGGATTGGCCCAGTGCGGGCTTTACCACAGTCTCGGATACTTAGGGAGTTGTAGCCACTCGCTCTGGCGTGGGTCATCACGCAGACTCCAGATGCCTCTCTGCCTTGTCGTGCGTCCCAACATGACCATCCTCAGGCTCAGGCATCTTCTCCCCACGGGCTGCAAGTGGGTCTCTACTCCACTGAGGCCGTCATGGTTGCAGGGGGGCCGCCTGCCATCTCACCACCAGCTGCAGGGGAAACTCAGCTCCGGCACACCTCCTCCCGCTCCATCCTCGCTGACCTGCTGTCGATGCAGCTGTTTCTCTCAGATCTCAGTCCTCTCCAGGTGAACTCAACCCAGTGGGCACCCCGGGAGTGGGGCGCTCCCCAAGTTCCCCAGCCGGCTCCACCGCTGCCATTCTCTGTGGGCGGCGCCAGCCCGACGCAGGCAGCCGCCCGGCCAGGAGCCAGGGAGCGGGGGCAGTGCCCTCCTCCCTTCTCTGCTCGCTCCCGGGCGAAGCACCTTTTCCGGTTCCTTTGTCCTGACTTAAATAGGGCAATTCGCAGAGGTGCTGATTGGCTCAACCCCGAGGGGGATGGGAGTCCAATCTGGTGGCCAGAACCAAGTTTAACCCGGTTCCAAAACTGGGGAGGTCACAGAGAGCAAAGCCCCTCTCCTGCCGCCAGAACCCCTACCCCTTCCACATCAAACCATGACGTTAAAATATAAACAACCTTTTGCTATTACATACAAAAGAGTATCTCTTTTATTTTCTATGTGATATACAAAATTGTGTGGACTGCTTTTCTGAACAAAGCTTTTTCATTGTTTTTTATTTTTTTTTTTTAAATAAAACTTACTAAAAAGCTATGCAATTTCATAAAGTGTATTTCTTCTCAGGACGTGAAAAGGAGGGAACAGATCAGATTAATGTCTGGCATATATGAAGTAAAACTGTGTCATATGACCACACCGTTTTTCCCCCCATTAAACATTATAGTATGCTTATTTTTTCAATATCAGGTACAACGTAACAAGACAGTATTAAATACTATTAACAGTTTTGGGAGTCTTCAGTTATGTGTCGTTTGTTGTGCTTATGGTAGAGTTTCAGTAGGTTGTTTTAAGGTATTGATCTTTTTTTTTATCTCCACAAATGCACAGCAGAAAAGTGCACTGCAAAGCATGTACTGGAATAAGGATTATAAAAGCTGAGACTGTGGGCCATGTTTGCCAGATAACATTTGCAGCATTGAGTTGCTCTCTGCTTCAGACAATTTTCTACACCAAGGGCCTATCATTCTCCTCTGGTCTTTAAAATTTCAAAAGAGGAGCCGATACGGTGAGTAATAAATCTAGACTAAAAGATGTATTTAAGCAAAGCATTTACATCTCTAGTGCGTTGCATTTGCTTGTTAGTAAAAATTTAGCAAAGACCACAAAAGCAATTTCTCAATAGCTGCAGTAATAATGTCTCTAGCTATGACTCTATTCTAGATGTTCAGTTATAGCCATTGTAGTTACAGAACAGATCTAGTGGATCTGTTAGAGAAGTATATCCTACTTATAGGGGAAGAAATACATATGTATCTGATATTACATGTGATGTTAACTGAAAAGCCTACACTGGAGACTTGACCTTCAGAGCAAAATTACATTATTTCTGTTCAAAGAATCAAGAAGAGGAGAAAACAATCATAAATGTGCTTTTTAACAGCTCTTCAAAAAAACTTATTTCTATTTTCTCTGGAAAAAAAACTCCTCTTACATCACAATCATATTAAAAAATAGAAATATTTTTCAAAGTTGACTGCCTATTTGTGCAGGTATGTATACATTTTTTATAAGTATTTAACTTACAGAGAGTTGCGAGGAGAAATGTTATTTTAAAGTTTGTCTACACAATTTTGAAAAATACTGGTTTTATTTCTTGTCCAACATGGCTGAATAACATTTGCATAAAGAGATTGAGAGGTCAAGTAAGATTTACCTATCTAAACCTGTTAATGACGTTTCTGTTCAGTGGAGTGTGTGGGTCAACTGAAATGGTGGGCTTGTGCTCTCCTTACACAGCTGGTTTGCTCTGTCTGGTCCCTCACCACAGATGTGCGAAGGATGCTCTCATTCAGTGGAACAAAACAGTCAGAAAGCAAGTATGATCTGACCAACTATTCATATATTGAATAACATGGGAGAGGATACAGGCTGAAATGAAATAATTCTTTTATAACAATAAATAGTTATAATATATATGAAATATACATTATTAAATATATTATAAATATAAAACATATTTATAAAATATGTATTATAAAAGAAATAATTCTTCTCAATTGTGTCTGAGAATTACTAATTTTGAATTCTTGTGCGTATCCAGTTTGTCCGTGAGCTGGATCACCCTTCTCACTAACAGTCAACAACAGTTCCTGAAGCACAGAGCCCAGTGTTTGCATACAGAGGAACAGAGGGCATTATAATATGCATATCTGGAATCAACAATAAATAAAATTAATCAATTAATAATAGATGTTTGGAATCCTGGCTCTCAGGCCATCCTGAAATGAATGAGACTGTGGTCATGATTAGATACAGAAAACTAGGTGAAACTGAGAGGGAGTTACGATGTCAGCATTAAGCAGATTTCTAAAATCTATAAAAGTATTTTTGATGCCATACTCTGTCTGTACTAGGTTTAATACAAGACTTATTAGGCACACCCATTACCTCACTGAAACACAAATCAGTGGCATCTCCCAGTGTCTTAAAGTCTTGCAATGCAATTTTACATTGTGTTTCAAGGGAGATACAGGAAAACAAATAGAAAGCAGATCCCAAACTGTAAAACAAAAAAAAATGGACCATTCCATATGGTTATTTCAAAATTTTTCAAGGATTTGTACTGACTGATAACATTCAAGTTTCAGCATCTGGCAAGAGCCACTCTGGGCTCTCGGACCAGTGGAAAAATTCAAAGAAACGTGGAGCTACAAAATATTTGCATTGTCTGTCTTAACTAGACATGCAGACAAAAGCCTAACATCTGGGCTGAGCCAAAGCATTCAGGGAAACCGTATGTTCTTCTCATCTCTGAGACTGTATTAAATTAAGAGGCAGAAACACTGTGTTGTCAGCAGAAACATATCTACATACATACGAGCTCTGTGCTTGCTAATAAAACTGCTGTGATACCAGCACATTTGTCCACTGCAGTATTGCAGTGTCACTTCCTGGCTCACCGATTACCTGCGTGAAGATGTGGCTCAATTAAAAGCCCTTATAAATAAATAACAAGTCGATCTGACAACTCACTAACTGATTGAGATAAAAAATATGTTGTTTTGTGAATTTTTAATCTGAAATACAAAGCATGACATGTCATAATGATAAATATTTATAAAACATCTAAACTGCTTGCCACATGATCTAATTTATATTTAAAATACCTTTAAAATATATCTGAATTGAATGAGCTATACTTCCAGTATATTCAAAGATAATGGAATAAAGTTCGCAGATCCAACTGCAACTGAATTTTTTGTTCCTGTCCATAGGGAATGCCTTCTGTGTTTCTGAGGTAGAAGAACAGCTTTTCTTAGATAGATAGGAAGCCCTCAGCAAACATTTTGCAGGAAGAGCTGTTTTGCACAACCTTGTTACAAGACTTTCAGTCTCATTTTGGCCAGCGTTCACCACAGACTCTGCCAGGAACCAGAGGGTGCAACCAGTTTCCATCACACTCTACAGGAGCTTTGGTTTATGTTTCCAACAGCAGTACTTCAGGAATGAAAAGAAATTCTTTTGAAATTATGCTTTGGGAATTAAAGGGTTACATGACTCCAGCTGATTTCAACTAAGCACACAAAGTATTTTTTTGACTCTGTGATTGTTACACATGTGCTATATACACTTAACTGTGCTCCTTGGAATTTGATAGTTTCTTTGTATGGGAAGAATTAATTCATTTTGGCTTTAAGCTATCAAGGACTGAATATCACAAGAGAAAATACTTGAAATCTCCTAATCCCTAAGAGGAGTTATAGTAGAAAGTATTGGATCAACTTCATTTCTAAAGGGTCAATACCACTTACAACAAGGACAAGTGGTACAGTCTAATGAATGTTTGAAACCCCTTATGTAATTAATGGTTTCAAGTGCCACCTTCTGTGTTTTCTCTTGTTAGTTTTTCTTCATTTTGCTAAAAATTCTTTCCCTGTTTTGCATTTAAATGATATTTTAATCAACATTTCCCCAACTATAATTTCTATTTCAATGAATCTTTCTTCACAGTGACACCCCATCTGTATTTTATAAACGGAAATCTGACCATCCATTACAAATAGAAAGTGCATTGAAGAACCCTTCTAAATTTGGCAGAAAGAAAAAAAAAAAAAAAAAAAAAGAAAGACTAGAAAATAAGACTGGAAGGGACCTTGAGAGGTCACCTCATCCATTCCTTCTGCCCCAAGGCAGAATCAGCTATACCTAAACCATTCCTGACAGATGTTTGTCTAACCTGTTTCTAAAACCTTCTGTGACAGAGATCTCATATCCTCCCAAAACAATCTATTCTAATGCTTAACCTTCCTTTTGATTGGAAAGGATTCTTTTCTTTTTTGTACTCTGGCTTTGTTTTTTTTTTTTTCCATATTATCTCATTTAAATCTTCATTGCTATAATTTGAGCTCATTATTTTCTGTCCTGTCCATCTTGGATATGCAGAAAAGATTATTCCCTTGCTTTTTGCAGCAGAGTTTTGCATACCTGAAAAGTGTTAGAGAGGAGGAGTTACGAACACTAAAAATAGCCTTCAGCTCAGTAAGTGACCAGTAGGAGAAAAATGGATACAAATGCGGAATGTGTTGGAAAGGAGCCCAAACAGGCAAGTGAGCCATAATGATCTGATGGTTTGGCTAGACAGACGGGAACTTGAATAAAAATTTCACATGTGGCTTACATTCAATACTCACAAAAGATATGTCTGATTTCTGGCATACTGCATCACAAGCTATTTAGTTTAGCAGTAATTAGTTGTAAACACTGGTGCAAAACTTTTAAGGATGAGATTTGTTCCAGAGTTTCTTTTGGAATGTTGTTTCAGTGTTTAGAAGACTGGGAAGAAAAATGCTCCTCGATTTCTAAGAACTACAGAAACTAAAAACAAGCAAAGCTAAAAATATATGAGCTTGAGGCAAAAGCTGGAAATTAAAGTATGTCTAAATTCTAAAGAAAGATAGGTCAGCGAATTGAAATTCAGTCAAATAATATCTTCAGAGAACAGTATTAAAAATAAGATACTGTTTTGCAAAGGTTGATTTGATTGCATCCCAAGGACAAGAATAAATAAAAAAAAAATCGTCAGGAAAATACCCACAAACCAATAGCTTCTCAAATAACAGAAGAACAAATACATAGTAAAAAAAACCCAAAAAGTATGATATATACAAAACAATTTCAGAGACTTTTCAAAGTTTTATCCCAAGAGTCAGGTTCAAGATGATATTTACCATAATGCAAATAGCTAGGAGCCGAGTTTGACTGATCTTCAAGAGACTCAAGCATTTGGGCAGAACCACAGTTTATAAAGCTTGAGAGATACTTTCAGAAAATGGGAAACTAGAGATAGTAACTATCTATATGAAAAACAACCTATGTTATTTTGTGCTAATGTAGATAAATCAGTAGAAAACCATGCAAATGAGAATCATCAAGTCTTTAAAGCTGATTCAGTTAAATATCTTGATTGTATTTCAGAGACATCAGCTTTTAATACTGAAGCTCCTATGACAAGGTGGTTTTATCATCTTTAAAAAGTCAAGTGTCCTATTAATTTTGCATATTACAGTAATCACTTTGATTGGGGGAAAATAAAAAAAAATGAATTCTTTCGAACAACACTTTCTTAATTACTTTACTGATAATTTTTGCACTTTTTATTGTTGGCAATTAAAAACATGTTCTGTCTTCTTGCAAGGTGAATAAAAATTAAATATTCATTTAAATAATCTCCATGCTTATGTTTAATAATCCAAATCTAAAATATTATTAATGTGTTAAATTATTAAACATAAATTACAAGGCTAGCACTTTCATTTTGTAGAAGTCTCCAGGGTAAGTCATGCGACTTTCGACTGTTAATTCATTTTTACAAACACAATCTAAAGCTGTTGTGACTAGATGTATACACATGCAAAGTACCTATAGGAGAGAAGATGACCTTGAACAGTCACCCATTTTACATTCTTTTTTCTCTTCTTAGGCCTAAATTTCATTCAATAATGATAAATTCCTATCAGCAACCTTCCCTTGCCATAACAGTGGTGTTTGATGTTTTTAATCTTCAGTGTATTCTCTTTATTCTCCACTAGTTCCATATGAGAGGATTTAGAAGAAGAATTTGGATGGATCCAGCCTGCAGTATCCTGTGGTTCCTGTGTGCAGGATCCAGCTGAGTCTTCTGGAAAGGAAAAGAGGGCTTCACTGCCTCCCTGTGTGTCTCTACAGAAGGCTATGCAGAGACCTTGATTATTCTGCCTTCCTGTAGATACGATGAATTTTCATTGAAAATGTGTCACTTTTCTGGTGTACATGGGGAAGTGCGTGTTTCAGTGTGTCATACAGCATCTTCCCTGTAAAAGAACTGGCTAGATACTGGGAAAATATGTGTAAAATATATTTTAATTTGCACTAAAAAGAACTTTCAGAGTCCTGGGTAGTTTTAAGTCAGCTGATTTAACCAATCATAAAGGCTAAAGACCAAATATGGAATCAGTCACTTTGACAAGCAAATATAGCAAATAAAATATTAATCTGACTAATTCTGGTGTGTATTTCCCTCTTCAATCTGAATGGTAATAGGATTTGCAAATACATATCAAGGCAAGAACAAACATCAAAAGTATTGATTTATCAGATGCTATTGAGTATAAAAGCACTACAGAATATAGTGAGTATAATACACAGACAGAGATAAAAGAGCAGTTACAATAAACAAACTGATAGCAAAGGACAAACAGGAAAAACACTGCTCTTCTGTCATGCCTTAATGGGATGACTGCATTCACTAACTTTGCTAAATACTGATTTTTACTTACTGTAAACCTTGGGGATATTAATCGAAAAGTGTTTCCAGTAATTAGAACTTTGTGAAGAATTAAAAGATTGACAATACTGAGCAGCAATGAAAACAAAATTCTAAGGTTCATTCATGAGTGTTCACAAGCTGAAATATGAACTCGAGCAAGCAGTCAGCTCCTTGGCAATGTCTCAACACATGCTACTTCAATAAGTCATTGCATTTGAAAATGTAAATGTAGTTCTCTTAAGTAAGTGATCAGAAAGACTCCTGCTTAATTTATGATTTTTCTATCCAAAAATTCTACTTTGAAGATGTTTTCCTGGTAAAATTCATGTATCTATATACACAAATAGAGAGAGAAGAAAATGAAATGTGAGAGGATTTTAACTCTTTGCAAGTTTTGCAGTAGAAGTTGAATTCTCCTGCCTGTACATAGCATGAAAATTCATTCTATTGTACACAATCATGTCTTATTTGTGAGCAGCAGAGTAAAGCTAACAGTCCTCGCCGGTTGCTGTATGACATGGGCTCTTTGAAAAGTGGGCTGCACCACTTTTTTTTTTTTAACTTCTCACTGTTGAGTTTTTGGGATGGGAGCTATTGATTTGTTCTGACAAGAAGGTAAGCCTCTGCAAACTGTTATGTATAAATGGATTTTCTGAATGTTCTATGTGATAGATAAAACATTCTTCTGGTAAAGAACATTTATTTACCTTTCAATAATCTAGTGGTTTGGTCTTTTCTAATTCCAGCTGTGGTTTCACCTGCAATTTATTGAAAGGACAGAACTAAACGTGAAAACAAAGGCTCTTGGTACCAAAACCACTATATGCTTGAAATTCAGAGACTTTACCAATGCTAAGAAATAAAATAATTGTATATGGTGATTTGTGACTATACACATGTGAAATCTAAATAACTTCTTGTCATCTACCTACAGTCCTTTCTTTTATTTTTGTTAGAATGGTCTACCTAGTTACCTAAGTCAAGCTATTACAGATTTTATTGTGTGAGTTTTAGGATCTATGACTGCTTTCCATCTCCTTTTCCATCGATTACCTTCTCTGATTTGTCTTGACCTGAATTGTTTTTTTGCTTTTCTGAGAGCATCTGGAAGGTTCTGCTCCAAGGTGTTTCATTCTGCAGAGCCCAGCGCAAAGCAATGCATGCTGCTCACGGCCCGCAGCAACATGCAAACAAGTTCTGACAAGAATGAACTTACTAACAACAGAATATGGGAAAACTGACATGTTGCAGCATTTTCTAGGCATAGTAAGCTGTCTACTAAATAAGTTGTTCTTAGGGTTTGTGTGCAACAATAGTATAATAAAAATCAAACTTTTCTGAGCATCCTGTTCTCCGCATCATTCTCAAAGTGTAGCTAATCTCCCCAGGAAAGTCAAAGCAGAGATGTGTTTGAAGTAGAAACTGGGTGAGGTAAGCAGTTGAAAGGAGAGGGCTGCTGAGTGTTCAGCCTTGCTCTTGCACAGCGCAGAGGACTTTGGGAGAAGTGTTCCTGGTTAGAAGGCGTATTAAATAGCCAGTTCTGCACAGGCTGGTATTTGGTCCTTCTTAGCCCTTCCTGGCGAGTCACCAGTGTTCTAGTCTGAACCGGGTCCAATGAGTTATTGGCTGTTCTGAATTTCAGGTGAGAGCCTGGTCAGACTGGAAACTGGCCTCTGTCACCTTTACTGTCCCATCTTGGGGCGGTGGGTGGGGGTGTCTGGGGATGTCTTTGGGCAGAACAAAAAACATTGATGCCTTAACGGCAGGTGGGGAAGGGTAGAAATGAGTCTGGCAGGTGGGATGCAGAGCAGGTCCCAAGCAGGGATCATGAGCAAGGGCCAGGATGGGAACCTGGCCTCGCTTTAGGGCTTGTAGACTTGATTTCAAGACATTCGTGTGTCTCTGTGCACCAGATGCTTTCTGGTCCTCCTTGTTTTTCTTGCACGAGAGGTGTTTGGGACACAATGTCCAAGATGCTCAGGAGTGGGGTCCCAGGGTGCAGGGAGGCCTGGCAAAGGCTGCAGAGCTGCCCACGTACAGCTTCAGGCTGCAGCTCCCAGGTGCTATCAAACTGGGGTGCACAGCCAGGGATAAGATCAGAGAAATCTCTGAAAAGCAGCTTTTAGCTGCCTCCAAGCTGGCACATTGATAAAGTGGCCTTACTTGGTAGCGTATCTCTCTTAAAGGATAAATATGTTGTCTTTAACCTTTGCTGTACTATTTCATATGACACCACTGCCTTTGCAGGTGAACAGAGAAAAAAATACACTGCACGCTGCCAAATCAATGACTAGGGAAGAAAAAAGGGGAGAGCAGTTGGTGATGGCAGCTACCAGAAGCAACAAGCTGCTAAGGCTGTCCATGTCTCATTCACAAGCTTATTCTAGATCAGAATTTCAGCAGCTTTGCTGAACAGTTTGTGCTTCATGCCAGCTAGATGACATGGATTGTAGATTTTCAGCTCTTCACAAAATTAATGGTCTTTAAATTTGAGGCAAAACGTTTTCTATCAGGGTGCTTATACAAAAAGTACGCTGTAACTTTTATTTTGAGCAGTATTAATCCCACAGGCTGTTACGTGTTCACTCCTTCATTCCTGTAATGAAGATAACCTGCCTCTCTTGTGGCACTTGGATTAGATCTTCCTGGTGTTTATGAAAGATAACAGAGGTCCCTTTAGGACCCTCTGGAAAGCTCAGCAACGTTAACAATAGTCTCTCTCTTTATTTCAGTGCTCTCAGAAGCTTATGGTTTAGGGTCAGCTGAGGCAAACTGGCAAAGCCTAACCAGTTCTCAGTTGGCATCATTTCTACCTTGGCAACATTTGTTGAAACAAAAGGCTCAAACAAAGAAATGCCTATATTTACTTGAATTGCTTTCACTTCTTATTGTGATTGAAAATGCTCGACAATCTGGAGGGACAAGCTGCCCTGACTTAAACATTCCTGTTTAATACAATGCTGCTAGAAATGTACTTGTTATGAATCTGTTCTCATAAATTGCACTTACTAATTTATGTGCTGATGTGTTTTGGAGCTTGGAAGTCATGACTGCTTCAGTACTATCGTGTGATGGACAGGAAATAAATGCTTTGCTTTATGCTGATGGATTCAGAGAGTTGGAGCCGGACAGATTTAAATCAATTTGTGATAAAGGCATTGTATACCAACACATGATCTGGAGTATGCATAAATATAGAAGAGAAACAATTAAGGACCAGCTGGGGATACAGACACAAAGAATTCTGAAGTAGTAGGCTTTTAAGCCATCAAAACTGCAGGATTAGTGGGTTAGGGATGAATATGAATCCTTGTGGGCTATATACAAGCTCTTGGGAGCCATTTCTATTCCAAATAGTTTACATCCTTTCTAAAAATATATAAACTAATACTCTAAACTTCACACATGTGTATACTGATGAGGGCACAAGGGAGCCTTCCTTCTTCAGGTAAAAGCTAGAGACAACGTGGGAAGGCTCTGAGCTGGCGTTTTCGCACTGAAATTCAAAACAAAGCAGACATGGGGTTCAGAAAGGGACCAGCACCAAGCCTGGTGTCTGTGCTAATCCACAAACCAGCTAAGCAAACAGTAAGAGGACAACTGCGCCCAAAAGTACACAAATTCCTTGTGCATAAGTGTTTCAGTGACTTTCTTTCCTTGAGGTTTCAGAAAGTTTGCCAACTTTATTACAGAAAATAAGTTTATAACATTAAAATGAGTAAAAAATATATATTGAATACTACTAATCATTTTAAGGAACTTGGAAGTTCCTGGTTTGGGGTCCTATATATTGTCTGCCCTGCAGCACAAGGGCCACATGCAATAGAACTTTGTGCAACAGATACTCAGGTTTGTTGGGAAATGTATCCTTTGGTGCCTCCAGATAATATTTCAGTCTGCAGCAGATCTTTCTCAGCTGTATCATCTTTACTTGCTTCTTCAGGGTGCTGTAAAACTAGTTCAGGGCAATCTAACTCTTTGCCAGCTTTGTGGAGGTCAGCATTTCCTCTAGGTGCGGTGGTAGGAAGGGATGAGTTTATAGGGCCTCAGATGTGGCTGGACACATCAAATTTTTGGGGATCTTGATTGCAAGACAATCAGCGCTAAGCCTGGATTGTGAGCTGCAGTGCAATCTTTGCTTTTCACAGTCACTTGCTATTCCACAGGGGTTATTTGCGCACTCTTGTGGCATACCTGAAACACACCTGAATACCCAAGGTGAATCATAGAATCATAGAATCATAGAATGGTTAGGGTTGGAAGGGACCTTAAAGATCATCTAGTTCCAACCACCCTGCCATGGGCAGAGAAATCCTCCACTACACCAGGTTGCCCAAAGCCTCATCCAACCTGGCCTTGAACACCTCCAGGGATGGGGCATCCACAACTTCTCTGGGCAACCTGTTCCACTGCCTCACCATCCTCAATGTAAAAAATTTCTTCCTTATAGCTAATCTAAGTCTACCCTCTTTCAGTTTAAATCCATTGCCCCTTGTCCTATCACTACATGCCCTTGTAAAAAGTCCCTCTCCAGCTTTCCTGTAGGCCCCCTTTAAGTACTGGAAAGCTGCTATAAGATCACCCCAAAGCCTTCTCTTCTCCAGGCTGAACAGCCCCAACTCTTTCAGCCTGTCTTCATAGCAGAGGTGTTCCAGCCCTCGAATCATCTTCATGGCCCTCTTCTGGACTTGTTCCAGTAGCTCCATGTCCTTCTTATGTTGGGGACTCCAGAGCTGAACACAGTATTCCAGGTGGGGTCTCACGAGAGCTGAGTAGAGGGGCAGAATCACCTCCCTTGACCTGCTGGCCAAACTTCTTTTGATACAGCCCAGGATACGATTTGCTTTCTGGGCTGCCAGTGCACATTGCCGGCTCATGTTGAGCTTCTCATCCACCAGCACTCCCAAGTCCTTTTCCTCAGGGCTGCTCTCGATCCATTCTCCGCCCAGCCTGTACTTGTGCTTGGGATTGCCCCGACCCACGTGCAGGACCTTGTACTTGGCCTCGTTGAACTTCATGAGGTTCACACAGGCCCATCTCTCCAGCCTGTCAAGGTCCCTCTGGATGGCATTCCTTCCCTCCAGTGTGTCCACAATACCACACAAGTTGGTGTCATCTGCAAACTTGCTGAGGGTGCACTCGATCCCACTGTCCATGTCTCCAACAAAGATATAAAGAATATACTCTCATAGATACAAGGAAAGATAGAAATATTTTTTTTTTTTGTGATTACTGAAGCTGATGCTGATTCCTGCAGGGAGTCCATGGACATGGAAGCTGACACCAGTGTTGGGGTACCATCATGTCCTCTCTACAGCTGCTGTGCGAGAGGGAGAGAGGAATCAGATCTTCCCACTCAGAATGAGCTAATCCTTGGATCATGGAAAAAAAGGTGTGTAGAGCCCGGTCAGATGATGTGACTACCTGTCCTGGGAGCGTATCTCTGCAACCTGGGATATAAGTGACAGTGTGAGAAAAGAAATAAAATACACAGTAAAGAAAAACGTAGAATCTACCCTGAGATCTTTCTGCAATCATCCATAGACTGGATGCCGCCTGGATTGTAAGGGCAGCTTCTGCAGAAGGCTCAAGGGAGCACTGCATCACCTGTGAGGCTCCACCAGTGTAAGTGGTCGAGGTCTGTGAAAGCGCTGGGAAATAGTCTTCTGGCTGCTGACTCTGTGATGCTACTTCTGTCCATAGCAACTGCCCCAGCCATAACTTGAGGTTTATGCTCTGTGGGGATCCTGTGAGGAACTTCAAGGGCTTTTTAGTAAAGGAAAGTTATGACAGAAAAGCAAAAAGTCAGGAGGGAAGAAGAGACTCGAGTGCGCTGACCTTTATCGGCTTGGGCTGCTGTGTGCCCATCCTCTCACAGAGAATGAGGTATATGGAGCACTTTTTTCTGTGCAAATGGAGAAATTGCTCTTTGTCCCTGGTCAGATAAAATCAACTATAGGCAGCATCCCTATGGAAGTGACATCCAGCCTGAGTGAAGGTTGCCATTCTCCAGTACTCTTTTAGCCCTCCGTTTTCCCTGCTGCACCCGCTCCAGGCTTCTCACTTTAGTTTTGGACTGTGACATCTAGCCATTGTTTTGTCACATGCCTAGGCGTTACTGTGGGTGAAGGTTTATTACTGGGTGTAGACTGTTTCATATTCCAAGATTTCTAGCAGGTTTTCAACATAGAATGGGAAAATCTTCTTTTAACAACTTACACGGACTCATTGCTGTATAACCAGCAACAGAATTAGGCCAAATTCATCTGGGCCAGAATCTGAGCTCCAATATTCTCTGCAATCCTGGAGCAGGCTTGCAGATCACATGGAATTATTCTGTGTTTACACAAAACACAGAATTGGGCCCTTTATGTTCCGCCAAACAAATGCAATTTCGCTACATATTTTCTACCTACCTACATATATTTACATTTAAGGATATCAGTGAAAAATACCATCAACGGATACATTCTGGCTGACTTCTAAAAGCGTGCAGTAATATAAAATATTTATTTTAGAGAGTGAGATACTTAATTGTACTCAGACACCTCTGGAATCCACTCTCATTCATTTCTGTACGCAAAGCAAACAGACAAAAGTCTAGCTGACAGCTTGCCAACACACTAATTAACTTTCAGCTGCATCCTTCTCAGTCAGACTTTGCTCACAACCTATACACCCTGCCAGGAAACACGGCAATGAAATGCGACTTTAAAATATAGAACTAGACAAAATATAGAGGGTGGCTTCATAGGAAATGAAAATGTTCTGCATGTGAACATGGGTTATATCTTTTTATTATTTATTTAGAGAAGACCTAAGTGTAATTTGTTCATGGCTCAGTAACTCAAATTTTATTATTACTCCTTTTTAGTTCAGGAAGTTCGAAGATCCATTCGTTATCCACATACATAAGTCTCCTTTTTATTGTTTTGCTACTGCATATATTTCCAAATGTGTACTTTTTGCAGTGGAATACAGCACAGGTGAAAATCTTCAGTTTCCAGTTTTTCACAGACAAAAACTCATGGTTGAGAAACTCTTACAGATCCCTCCACTTTCTAGTGCTTGCTCAAGTGAAATTGATGTTATTTTGCTGTATCTTTTATGTTTTTCAGGCTACTCAAACTTTCTTCTAGTATAAGACATAAAAAATGTGTTTATGGGATAAAGAATATTCTAAATGTAAATTACAAATTTAATTCATATTTGTCCTCCTTTGTCTTTAACCAAAATTAGCCCCCTCCCACCCCCACATCTGCTCTGCTTCTGGTATGTTCCCCCTCCCATCTGCTCCTGCTCTCTCTTCCCTCCTCCCCCATCTGCTTGAACATCACTAACCCTCCAGGGATCCCTTTTCCTCTGTTTGACTCCCTGCCTACCTCCCAGCTGGGCTTCCCTCTGCTATCTGAAAACAAAATGATAAAAACAAATGCTTATGATGGAGAAAGAGCCACACATACTGTATTGTTAGTGAACTTCTGCAAAATCCTTTTCTTGCGCTTTGGAGAGAAAATAGAAAACACCTCCTTGACTTCTCAAGCACGATAACATCATAATACATCTGAGTCTTCTCAGAGGGCTCAGGCTCTTTTAATGGATTCAGTTGAGGCATTGATTAGACAAGCACCCCAAATGTTTTGCTCAGAGTGGGAAGCTTTATTCTTTCATCTCATTACCATGTCCATCGTTAGCGGTGCCAAATATCAAAAGCAGCTCCTCAGTACTGGGTCAGACACTGTTTTCTCCATCACTTCTGGGAACTGAAGACACGGCTGAACTGGCTTTGATGGCTGCAGGTTCAGGCGATGATGAAACTGCAATTGACATCAAGTTGCAAAGGACTTTGAAAACACCATGTTTTCCACACTATCCATTTTACGTGGGTCCTTTGACTACCCTGCAGTCACACCATGAAAGTAGCACAGCAGAGCTGAGAGTAGTTCCCTGAATATCAGAAATAATATTCAATTATTTCATTGCTATAAAGTCTTTCCCTGTACACAGTATAATCACTGTGGCCCACACCTCAATTGTTTGGCACTCACCAAGGCAAACTTGGCAAAGCTTCATGGTATTTTTCATGTATTCTTCCATAGAGCACATTTCAGTAACAAAATTTCAGGAAACATTTTTTGGTTTTATACAGCTTAAAGCAATGTTTTATTTTGACCAGACTGTCCATGGATTCATGAATGTGCTGTAAGCCATAGGAACCCCTGCTGTGGAGTTACAGTACTGTATTGCAGAAATCAGCCTTGAACTGCTTTGCCTGGAGATCTGTCAGTTTTATTTAACAGGAAAAAAAAATTACATATATATATATATAGTTAGTAGTGTCTAGCTCCACAGCTACTGCCTTACCTCCCAACCCAAAGTTAGGTCAGTGGAAATATTTTTCAAAAGCATTCAGAATGGAACAAATTGTCACTGAACATACATGAAGCAAAAATTAAAGGACTGAGAAAATTTTCCATAATACTGTAGCCCATTTTCGGGCAACTTTGTAGTCGGAATATTAAAAACATTTTTAAATCTCATTACATTACCTTTCTGTGTCATTTTATTAATAGTCTAATTGTTTGGATGAGAGATGAAATACATGATAAAGTTTGTGGTCGTCAAATACGTTTCTGGCTAGTTTGGTTTTAAAAGCTAAACATGAAAGGAGGAGAAGAGAAGTGTGTGTTTGTTGCATACAGTTTGCTATGTTTCACTGTCACTCTTTATCCAAGGAAAGGGCATGATGTATCTTGATAGACAAATCAAATGAGAACCACTTTTCTGGGGAAAAGATAGCTCTACTAGGTCCATGATGACTTTGGCGAAAGCAACTGTGAATCTTCAGAGAGCATGTGCTAAGCATATAGAGGGAGGAAAATATTTTTTAGTAAAAAATAAATTTATTTTTATAAAATTGAAATAATTTTCCGTGAATTAAGAAAATAATAATATTTCCTTAGAAATCATTCCATTCTTCAGCTTCTTGTTTCTCTAGCAAAGACAGGGAATATACAGTCCCTGCAGGTTTAAGAAGGTTTATGTATTTTTCTTGTATTAGAGAACAGGATTAGAGAGAAGGCAGCACCAGCAATGTTTTCAACTTTTACCACAAATTCAACTACCTGTTTTGTCATGTGTATTTACAATCCCTTCATGAATAGCTGAAGGGACTTCTTATCTGTAGATTGGAAAAGATGAAAAAAAACCCTAAACTACATTGTACATTAAATATTAAAATCACGCCTAGGATGTTTCATATCCTAAGAATCTTGCAACAATTTAAAATATTTAATGAATGTTTACACCTTATCTGAGAGATAGTCTTTATTTTCCCATTTTACATGTGCCAGTAAAATGATATGCTGATTGAGTCCTGCAGGAAGTGTTCCATAGCTCATTTCTTCAGATTGGGACTGAATAGATATAAGTGATTGCCCAGTAAATCTGTGACAGAACAAAAATGGGTCTCAGATTACACAGTTATTAGTGCTATACTTTTAAAAAAGACTAGTCTCCCAACAAAGTCCTTGAGCTGAAACTGCAACGGGATTTGTTCTGAGGTTAAATAATACCCCTAAGGTGAAATATCATAAAGTGAATTTTCAGAATAGAATTCAATCTGACCTTCAAAGAGAAATTTAAACCCTAATTTTAGGAACTAATCTGCTATTTTGGTTAGATAATGAGTTCAGTAGTGCTAAACCAGATAAAAATATATGCAATCTTTAAAAAGGCATAGAAAAGAAAAGAGAGGAAAAAGAAAAGGATATTATATAAAGCCCTAATGAGATCAATGTTCTGTATGGATTTTTTTTGACTATTTAGTTTTTATTATTTGTTTGCTCTAATAAACAAAACCACAACATTTCCAAGGATAAAAAGGCTAAAACAATAATCTAAATACAATCCAATGTGATTGTAAAGTTTTCTCTGCATGGCTTCTATTCCAGATGGTTGGCAGTTTTTATTTCTACATCATTTAGAACATCCCATTAGAATTCTAAAGCCTTAGTGAGGGCTACAGAAAACTTATCTTTTGGTGTTCTGTATTGAATAGAGCTCAGTATTTTAAACAGCTGCATGCTAGCATCCGTTTTGTTATCACTAGGTAAAGGTAACAGCACAGTCATTTGAAAATGTTCCTTATTTTCATATGTTTAAGTGTGCATATTGGTGCTGTCTGATTTTCTGGTAGGTTTTTTATACTTTTCTAGCAAAACCATTTATATATAATTTAGTAAGTAGAATGGAGGCAGGGAGGGGGAGGACGAGGGTTGCCTTTAACCATAAGCAAATTTGGGCCTTATGTTTAGAATTTCAGACAATGAATTTTAAATGTTGATTCATAGCTCAATGTCTTGTCACAGGATATCAGTTTGACACGTACAAAACAGATCCGTCTATTTTAATAAAGTGTTGCTTCCCTGTAGAGTTAAACAACCCATAACATTTTCTGTAGGAGAAAGATGTAATGATGTTCAATAATTAGTATTTTAGAACAATATTTAAATGTTGTAAGACTCAGTTTTTTACCTTTTGGTGTAAGAAAGCCGAGATATCAAACCTGCATATATTTGTTTGTGCAGCAGTTAAATGGGTGAGTAGAAGTCACTTACTCACATAATTTGATCTGTCTTTAGTTTATTTACTGACAGCAATATAATTACTGAGGCAGGGAGCAGAGGCCAAAAAAATCCAGCTGGAAACATGGGCAAGTCTTTTTGCTCTACTAAGTTGAAGGTAGCTTATAGATATTCGTGCAAGGTGAAGCAGACAACCGTCTAGACATATCTAAATGTAGGAAAACTTCAGATAAATTTAACCACATTGAAGAAATGAGATACCTGTTGTCCATAGCAGATATTGCTGGATTTAGCTGTAAGACCTTTTTTAAAAAACTTGATCTTACTGTAGATGCTACACAGCCAAATAAGAAACTGATCATTACACACTGCACGAAACTGTGCATTGCAACGAAACTGCTAGTCAAAACTTCATACCAGTGAAATTAATAAAATGATATGCTTAAAGGGCTGGAATACTAGCTACTTCATATGAGAGGACAAATTTGTTCCCAGTTCCTCCTCACAACACTGGCTCAAAGGTATTTAAATATAGCCAGACTAGATCATTATAGACCCTTTCCAACTGAAATATTCTATTCTATTCCAAATATTCTATTCTAAATAAGTCAAAGAAAAACATAACTACACTTTTTGTAGAAAGCAGATGGACACCTACATGATGTGAAGTGTGGCAGGAGAGTACCAAATTAAAACCTTGCACCAGTGAATCTTACTGTTTCCTGTTTCTTCAAGGATGATGTTCTCAACTAAGGGCATCCTTGTCTGAAGAGGAGACAACTTTTTTTTTTCCTAAAGCTTCTTACTTTTACATACTAGATAAGAGATTACATATACCGGATATTTTTTTTTAAATTCTGTTTTTAATGATAGGTGCTTCACTATTTTCCTGATTTATTGAAGAATCAGAAAAAAAATATACAGAGTTTATGCATTTAACTGTGGTTTAGCTCTGCGACTTTGATTTTTTAAATCAGATATACTTGGTGAACTTTTGATGTATACAGTCAAAAATAATATATATTGAATATTTCAGAACAAATTTAATTCAAGAAACCTGTTCATTGACACTCCAGAACTTGAAACAAGGTTTGAGTAAATTATTCATTGTGAATTATTTGTTCAGCTCTCATCATTATACCTTTGGTTTGCTTGATTACTACTAAACAGACTTTCCCAGAACATGATATTTTAAAGGACTGAATCAGGAGTACAAAGGTGACCTTAGCTTACACCGTCAAATTTAGGAGGCCTCGAATTACAAATTCTTAATTGTCTATCTCTTTGCAAAGATCATATACTACTTTTTTAATTAGAAAGAATGCTTCAATTCTTTTTTCTTGTTTAATATATCACATGTACAAATCAATGCCAGCAGTCAGCAATCATAAGCAACCATAAAGTAACAAATCAATGTGCACAAGCAATAGTTGATGAAAACATCTTTTAAAAAACAAACTTCAGCCTTAACTTTCAGGTAGCAATTTATAAACAGTAAAAAGGAATTAAAGACATCCTAATTTTATGGAACAAAAATACTTTTTGATTCTTAATTTTCTGAGTGTGAGACAAACATTTCTCTTAACATTTTCAAATACTAAATGTAATCAGATTTTTATGTTTAGCTGAAAGTACGTTTTAGATGGGTCTGGCAAAAGCAGTAGAATACTCAATGTTTTGGAGGTTGTTATGGGATTTGAGAGCACAACACCATTGTTTCTCATATCTTAAATGATAGGAGGTTTTTATGTAGAAAAATATTTTATTGTTTCTAATTTAATTAATTTGTTTGAATTTTAAAAAAGAACTAGAGATTTGAAGAGGACATAAATGGCTTAAAAAGGAAAGCCTGCAGAAGCTAGTACCAACCTCTTTTAAGCAATTGTCTTTAAAACCTGAGATAGTCCAGCCCTGCTCGATGGAATTCTTGAGGCTGACAAGGTTTGAGTTGAAACCAAACATTAAAAAAAAAGTCAACTGTTTTGTCTCTGTCCTAAAAGATCCTTCCTGTGTGTATATAATGCAACAGGAGATGATGATGTTCAGAAGGTGACTCTAAATAGGAATTAAAAAATCCTGGTTTTTAATGCCTTTCTTTTTGAAGATAGGTGAAATTCCAATTCCTGAGTAAGTCAGCAGAAATGGAGCTGCTAGGATTTAGTAAGCCACTGAAACGCTCTGTTTTGCAAGTTGTCTACAATATTTTATGAAACAGAGACAGACATCAATCATGAATTCTGCATGCCCTTCCAAACACCTAATGATTAAGGAAGATTTAGATAAAACAAATGGGCCAAGAAAGAACAGTGGGGAGAAAAATTTGTTTTGTCCAAAGTTCCAAGTCTTTATGCCCATTACTTTTTATATTTTTAAAGGAATATAATAGGATTCTGTCATTTGAGTTAGTAGCTTGATTTCTGCTTATAGATGGTCATATTTATTCTTTTTAAAAGCGATAGTAAGAGAGATTTATTTGACTAGAAGTTTGTCATGGTTTGATGGGGGGGGCAGTTCTGGTGACAGGAGAGCGGCTTTGCTCTCTGTGACCTCCCCAGTTTTGGAACCGGGTTAAACTTGGTTCTGGCCACCAGATTGGACTCCCATCCCCCTCGGGGTTGAGCCAATCAGCGCCTCTGCAAATTGCCCTATTTAAGTCAGGACAAAGGAACCGGAAAAGGTTCTTTGCCCAGGAGCAAGGAGAGAAGGGAGGAGGGCACTGCCCCCGCTCCCTGGCTCCCAGCCGGGCAGCTGCCTGCGTCGGGCCGGCGCCGCCCACTGAGGATGGCGGCGGCGGAGCTGGCTGGGGAACCTGGGGAGCGCCCCACTCCCGGGGTGCCCACTGGGCTGAGTTCACCTGGAGAGGACTGAGAACTGAGAGAAACAGCTGCCTCGACAGCAGGTCAGTGAGGATGGAGCGGGAGGAGGTGTGCTGGAGCCGAGTTTCCCCTGCAGCTGGTGGTGAGATGGCAGGCGGCCCCCCTGCAACCATGACGGCCTCAGTGGAGTAGAGACCCACTCGCAGCCCGTGGGGAGAAGATGCCTGAGCCTGAGGATGGTCGTGTTGGGGTGCACGGCAAGGCAGAGAGGCATCTGGAGTCTGCGTGACGACCCACGCCGGAGCGAGTGGCTACAGCTCCCTAAGTATCCGAGACTGTGGTAAAGCCCGCACTGGGGCAATACGATGGGGAAGGATTGCTTCCTGTGGGCTGGACTCACGCTGGAGAAGTTTGTGGATTTTTCCTCGTGAGTAGGGGATCCACTGGAGCAGGGGAAAAGGGTGTAAGGACTCCTCCTCCTTTAAGAAAGAAGCAGCAGTAATAGCACGGAATGAACTGACCTGCACTCCCCCAGTGCCTGCTCCCTGCACCGCTGGGGGGAGAAGGTAGAGCCGGGAGGAAAAGGAAAGGGGGGGGGGGGGGGGGGGGGGGGGAAGGTGTCGGTTTTAAGATCTGACTTTGTTTCTTTTTATCCTCTCAAGTAACCAGTTTTGTTTCCCTTTGTCCTTTTAAGTAACCATTAATAAACTGTTTTGCTTTAAGAAAGTCAAGTCTGTTTTGCCCGGGACCATGGTTAGTGGGTGCTCCCTCTGTTCTTGTCTCAACCCTCAGTCCCTTTATTATGTTTTTCTTCTCTCCGCTTTACTGGAGAAGGAGAAACTGTGTGAGTTTTAGTTGCTGGATCAGCCTAAAACCACAACACAGTTGAATAAATAAGCATATTAAATGTAGTCCCTGTTGTTTAGAGTTAGCTTTTGGTCACTGTTCATCCTATGACTGATGATAGAGATGTGTCAAACAGCACACTGCACCAATTTGAATGCACCAAGGAAGGTGCTCACCTGAGCTGAGTCAGACGCAGGATAAGACCTGTATTTCCCAGATAATGCAATCACCACCTGAAAAAGATAAGTTGAAGGATTAGTAAAACAAATGTATTTGCCTAACTGTTTTTGCAGGTGCTGGCAATCAGCATTAACTTAATCATGGTTGTTTCTTGAGGGCTACTGAAGTTAGTCTCATCCTTCTGGAGTCTGAAACCAGTAAAGATAGACTCAGCCACTGTGTGAGAGGTGGCTGTCCTTCTGCTCTGGGCAATACAGACTGCAGCGCTACCTCTGCCACTAATCCAGTGAAGTGTTTTGTCACTTTGGCTTCTTAGTAATCAAGAAAAGATGTGTATTTATTTTGTGCCTCTGGTATGTACAGTACGAGAATATGTGTTCATATTGTTTGCTGAGACTACTGAGTTATTTAAAAAAAAAAAAAATCTTCTGCCTCTAGTTTTGGGATTTTTTTTTCCCCAATACAGATTTTATAGACATGTTAACAAAACTGCTGTCAGCTACTGGCTGATTCTGTGTTTTACATTCTGTTTTCAACTTGGCATAAATCCTGAAATTAATAAAATGATGCGGTTCTCCTCTTGGTAATTAAAGCAAGATGATTATTCTACAATAATAATCCTCTTAAATAGTGAGTCATATAAACAATAGAAAGATAATTCTTTGCTCAGCAATGTAATATATTGGTAAATAAAAAAATAGATTACTTCTGGATTGATAAACAAGTAATCCTGTTCATTTCAGTCAGAATAATGAATCTCCATTTGGGTAACAAATGAGTATTTGGTTTGTGACCCTGAAGATATAAGCTAGAATTTGGATAGTACGTGTGTTCGAAAATAACTATTTTATCAACTTGCTGATTTTGAGCCTAAAGCATACATCATAGCTAAGGATAACAATCTGTTTTACCCTCCTGACTTCATCTACTCTGATAATACTAAACAAATAAAGGTGTAAAGGATATTTTCTCTGAAAAAAATTCTTTTTTCTTTTTTTTTTTTAATTCTAAGACTTGCAGCTAAGTTGTTTGTGCTATAAATATTACACAGACCACAGACATTTTTTGCAAATGTGTGATGCTTGTTTTTATCTTAGAAGAGCAGAGCAGGTTCCTTAACACAAGCAAAACTACTTCTAGTGCAGATGCAATCAGCCTTAGGCAGGAATACTTCCCAGAGGTAAACTGCTATCTGCTGAGAGAATAGAGGATGGGAGAAAGGGCTGGAGCAGCTGCTGTGGTGCACAGTGTGGGTATGGGCATTTTGCTACCTATTGTAATTGAGGGGGAGAGCGATAGAGAGCGGACTAAAGGGCTTAACAGTCCTGTTCACACAGCTGTTTCACAATGGAACTCAGTAATAACAGCCAAGTGGTGTACCGAAGCCAATCATTGTAGGGGCATGGAGAAAATTCAAAGCTATGTCTAAAGTGCAACGCGAATCAACTGCATGGGCCATGTGCAGCATGTCCAACCCTTTCTAGGTAGCTGTGTGGGCAGAAAGCCAAGCAATCCTATAAACCTATTTGTCATTGGCACAACCCAGCACAGGGATCACAGGACCAGTATTCCTTAGCTGTGGTTGATGTTGAGATTTTGATATTTAAAAGTTTATGATAACAATCGATGTTATTAACCATTATGTCCACAATACTCTGACAAAGTAAATGAAAATATAAGGGAATGTGGTAACATGTTGTATAAGCAAGTTTCTCACCATTTCTCCCATTGATATAAATGAGACCAGAATTTTCCCCAAAATCTCCTCTTCTTGCGTAAATAGGATTGCACAAAGTAAACAGAAAAATAAAACTGATGGGTAACGGCAAATGTGTGTTAGCCATGATAGTGGTGGTGTAGTTGCCAATAGTACTGAGAAATAGCTGAAAAATTGATTCATGCTGAAACTAATATAGCAGTGAGCTCTACTATGAAACTGAAGAGGATAAACTTAGCCCTAATATAACATTGGCTGTTTAGGCTTCAACATTTTTCCCCTTCAAAGTAAATAAGTATAAATCACTGCTACATTCTTGCAGCTCTTTTCTGAAAAGCTAAAAACAGTACAGCAGCAGGAGGGAGCCAAAAGAGTCACCTGGAAATCCTAAGTTACATGTTCATCTCTTTAGTGTGAAATTCTTTCTCCTTTACTATACCACAGATTCTTGGTTTTGAAGCAAATGAAAATGCTTGCCCTATCAGTTCTTGGATGAAATCACAGTCAGGTTTTACTCATACCACTCTAGAATATGTTAGGATTTTATGCTTACATTATTCAAAGAAACATGCTCAGGTTTACACAAAGCAAGAGGAGTTCTGCTCTGGGAAAGCTCCTGAGCTGGGATCCTGTATGCTGAAAAGTATTATTATATATACCTCCTTGTTGTCTGTTCCCCAGTCTTGGAATAAAGGTTTTTCTGATAGTTTGTGTGTGTTTTGAATGTAGAAATGGACATACTGTCTCTCAACAGGACTTATTAAATCCAATTTCTGATGCTATTATCACTGACAGCTTTTAGGGGAGCAGCTGCAGTTTTGATTTATGTCCTCAAAGAATTTGTTCTGTCAAGGAATGTTTCCAAATGTGTTGGGACACATAAACCCTTCTCAAAAAGGAGCCCTTATGAAGTATAAAATGATAGGATCAAGGGACTGTAAATGTTTGACACATTTCTGATTTAAAACAATGTATAACCCTTTGGGTTCTTAAACACATTTTTGTCTATTCCAATCAGTTTAAAATCAAAAGCTCTTGACGACAATAGTAAGAGTGGTAAGTAAAGGCAACTTCTCAGGTGAACCTCTCAGGGAGCAACTAGATTGATCAATCTTATGCAATTCAGTTCCATACCTAGATCCTGGCAAAGCATATACAGGGCTTAAACATTTCCATTAAAGTTTATGCTATATGAATTAAAGATGTAGCAACTACTGCTTATATTTTTAACTGTGGAAATTTAACAGTCATATTCAGTATTCTAGTGCATCAATGGCAACTCCTGAATCATAAAAATAGAATTGTCTTAACGGGCTGTATCACTCACAACTTCCTCTGGTCACTTTTCACACATCTCTTGAAAGAGACTAATCACAAGCTTTGTATGGTAGTGTGACTTATGGGTCAATGATGGGAGGCCTTGAAAATAAATTATTTTCCTTCTAAAGTCCTTCTAACAAGGTGTAACTATTATGGTGCAATAAATCAAAACTGAATTTTTGTGAAGACCTAGTCTAGAGATTTTTATTGTATAGAGGTTACTAGTGATGGTGCTTACAAAATTATTAAGATCAGAACAGAAACCTCCAAACAGGTTACCTTATTCCAGTTTTCTCTTCCTTGATCAAAAATTACGTAGACAATAGTAAGTGGCTTTGTTCAATTAATCCTGAAACGAATGGGAACAACATACAAAACTATTTCATTACCTTTCAAGTAAAGGATTGTTTACAGACCTATTGGTCATACATCTGACCTCTCTTACATTAGCTTACAACTAAAATCAATTGAGTTACTCTGGATTTATGGTAGTATAACAGGGAGAATATTTAATAGAAATAAGCATAGTTGCTTAGGTTCTGGAAGCCAGAGCCTAACCTTTAATTGCCTGTTCCTGCAGCCTAGAAGAAAACTTCTTCACTGTCTCAAGAAGTATTTTTTCTGTTTTGATTTTCTTTCCTTTTCCTTCAAAATTAGGAAATAAGCATCTCGGGTGAGTATTATAACCCTATTTAATCAAACCACAAGGCTAGTGAAAGTAAACTGCATGAGTACTTTCCATAACTTTTTGGCCCTATACCTTTTTGGACACACTCATGTTCTCATCTTATTGTTTGTAAAATCCAAGACAGTAGTTTGCAGAGCTAGATGTGTTGGAGTCTTGGATGTATTTCGCCACTGAACCCAGTCTTAACAGAGAGAGGTATCTGCTCCTAATCAAGAGAAAACTTAGCACTAAACTTTCCCCCTCTCTTTTGCTTGAGTCTTGGAACCTGTAACAAGGCTAAAAATTGATGAGACAGTCTGTCTTTCAGATAATCAAGATTTCAGTTATCTGAGGAAGTTTGCAATGCAGTTAATAGACATGGAATAACAAGACATTTCAGTGTTTAGAAGATGCTATAGTATTTGGTAAGCTATCGTAGGACCCATAAGTCAAGACAGCATTCCCAAGAGTAATTATGACTGTTTTAATTAAAATAATCTTTCCCTCTTCAGAATTTTCTTTTGGGTCAGTAGGAAATAAATATCCAGTATGCTCAAGACATATGTTTTGACTTGCTGGAACTTGTTTATTTCTATCTGTTTTGATGTTATACAGGATTGCTGGATAGCAGTGTTTCATGTCTTCTTTAATGTTGAATACTTCTTTGTAAAAAAGTACTTCTTTGTAAAAATCTGATCTATTTTCCATAGATTTAGTTGCATTATCAGAACACAGGCTGGAATGACAACAAAATACACACACTTAAAATAAAAGGAGATTTTTTTCATGGAAGAAATTATTTTTTTCTGGATGAATGCTTCAGCAGGCTTCCCAGTGGTGTCTCCTCAGGCTGCTATTGCCTGCTAGCATTGCTTAACCTGTCAAGAGCTATTGGGAAGTAACATAGATTTCTTTGTCTTCACCTTGTTCAGATCCCCAACAGTAGAAAACTCCTCTTCTATGCTCAGACAATTGTTTGATATCAAATGTGTCTTAATTTCAATATTAGAAAAATTAAATTATTGTGTATTGCCTTGAAAACTTGGCAGCTAATAAAGAGATGCATGCTATCAAGTAGAATGTGGTTGTACCACATATTCCTATTCTCGTGGTGATGGAAGGTCTGATCTGAGACATCACAGTAGAAGTCTCAGAAAATCCTTTTATGTTGCAGCCACGTTAAATGTTTTATGTTGCAGTACATTGTGAAGTATTTGAGTTAACTTTTAGTTGTTTTATTTCATATTGAAAGTTCGATAGAAGAGTGGAGAGTAAACAGTCTGTGCTAGTCCTAGCTATCCTTGTTTATTAAATATTCGTATATGTGATAATCAGGTACTTTTCTGGTATTTCTGATGTTGGACACTGATACGCCTGCCAAGATGATATAAAACTTCCATATAATAGATGGGACTTGGTTGTGGGTTTGTTTTCCTTGTTGTTTTGGGGTTTTTTTTTGTGTGTGTGTGTGATTTGTTTTTTTTAAATTGCAGACAAGAAATGCTGAATTTTAAATATTAAAATGATAGAAGAGAAGAAACGAGCATCTACTTTGTGAGGTTAATTTTCATCCATAAAATGAATATAAAGAAGCTGTACAAAAAGCAGTACAGAAACTCAGGTTTGCAGTCAAGGGGATATTTTACTTCTAAAAGGTACTTATGCTGACTGTGCTTCCAGTGGATAAACATCGAAAAATGAGGTGACTTCTGCTAAATACACTAGCATCATTGCTATCTTGACTGTGAAATCAAGGGGTAATGAAATCAAGGGGTAATAGAATCAAGGGATAATGAATCAGGGACTGTATTCCCTGGGTAATAATTTGCAAATATTGAGGTGAATCCCTCAAATGCCCGGTTCTACTCAAATGTCACAGATTTATCTATGTGTGTTTTGTGCTGGTACACACGTGAATGAAACCAAAAGGTGTCTACTAGAGCAAATACAAAAATAGTGTGAACTAATAGGAAAAGATCCATAGAGCATGAACGGTTAATGTGGGCATTTAAACTATATACGCTTAGTTATCTTTACATTGGACTAATTCTATGTTCGTTTGCAACTGGAGTGTATTGGGGATGTTCCTGTATTGTATTTGCTGGTGCAGTTTGTTCTTGGAGAAACCCAGGTCATGTGCTCTGAAACATCTTCAAGAGGAAACCCCATCACAGTTAGCAGGGAAACCTAGAAAGACTGCTTCAGAAATTTACTGCTGATCCAGCTGAACACGATAATGAACATGCACCTTTCATGTTCACGGAACAAATGTTAGGATGGATAGCATTTTCCGATGATTTGCATTACTGATATCTGATATTCAGAACTTATATCCCGCACAGTGAAAGGCTTAGTGAAATGATCATTTTTCACTCATTTGAGTTCTTAGTGTTGTTTTATTCTAGTAAAGATTCTGCAAATCATATACTTAATGTGTTCAGTAATAATCCCATTTATTACGGGCATTTGTGTGAATTGAACATAATTTCTTCCAAGTTTGTGGAAACCAAGTCTAAAGCAGAATAATGAACACAGTCCCTGAGATTCACTCCTAGAGAAAATGAGGAAATTCTTGAGATATCCAAGCAGCCCTAGTGTAGTTTATGGTCCTATCTTTACCACGTGGAGTTTCTCAAAGTAGTTACTAGACTAAAGAGAAAAGATAAAATACCTGCTTAAATACATCTAGCATAATACTATAGATATGTTACTAAAACGTCTCAGAAGAGCAGCTGGGGGATGCTTGTGGGAAGCATATGTATGAGCTTGAAGAAGCATATGTATGAAGTGAATTTTATTACAGAACAGATGTCAGATATGTTGAACTGTGATACAATGTAGATCATTTTATTGGCTTCCTTGTAAAAGACAGTTTTAAAAGAATACTGACTAATCTCTTCTACTTTCTTGTACATCATCAAGGGAGAGAGATAAGTCAGTGACCAACTTCTTGAAGGGATGAAGAACTCCTTCAAGGTGAAGGAGGCCAAGAGAAAAAGGCCACTTTCCTTAAGGCAAGGTAACAAGAGGTTGAGGGGGGCATCCAATGGTGGGTTTTGGGGATTTTTTTTAAGCACTTGACAAAGGGGTCCTTGACATTTATTTCTTTCCTTTCTGAGGCCCTGGCTCCCGGAGGGGGAAAAGAGGATGAAAAAGCTCATAGGAAACGTAAGTGATCTTTATTGACCTGTGACGTTCATGTAACCATGGCCTCTGGCGTGTGACTCAATGTGCATTTCTTGTCAAAACAGGTAAGGGAATTGTGTGCTGCCCTGAAGGAATGTATAGAGTGTGTGTGTGTGTGTATGGAGTGCTGAAAGGCAAGAGATTGATGTGAGGGCTGAGGCAAGAAGAGGAAGATACAGGAAAGTGTGAGAGGGAAGAAGCACTGTGAAATTAATTACTTCTTATTTCCTCAATGCTGGCGGAGGGTTACCAGAGTTATTGACTATTTTCTGTTGCTAACTCCTTTTTCCCCTCAAAATTTCATATTTATTTTGATTCAGGAACCATATGGTTGTATGCTTTTGTTTTCCTAAATTTATTGAGATTTCTTAGATTTAATAACTATTTACATCCAATATTTTTGTGATTGGATGCAATAAGTACTGTATGTACACACCCTACCACGAAAGATTGGACAGGTTGTGTAGGAATAACTAGCCTGTGGCTGTGTAGGAATAGTCTATGCAGGATAGGCTGTGTAGGAATAATTAGCCTTGCCTGTGATAGTTGAAGCAGTTCATACCATTGAGGTAAATGTAGGAAGTATTGCCCATCAAACTAGTACCTAGAAGAGCAAGGTAGGTCTTGTATTCTTCCCAAAGATTAGGTCAGCAATCCAACCAAGGATTTGAGGTCCCAATCAAACATTCCTGTGTAGAAGTAGAGCCTGAAAAGGGACAGGAAAGTTCTTTCTGAAAGTATTCTAAGTAGCTAACTTAGTACTGGCAGTATTTCAGACCTACCACTAGTGGCCCTGCGGTGTACTGTGAGAAGCACAGGGATGTCCAGGGAAAGTGCTGAAAATGCAGAGGCATCTCTGGGTTCTGCCATCAGGCTGACAGTTTAAAAAGGGAGACAAAAATAAGGTGATATTTAAGATAAGAGATGTAAGAAGTATGGCTTATAGATTTTGATATGTTGTTCCTAAAGCCCTCTGTTTTTTAGGGAAAACAAAGTAGGTGAGGTGAAACGGACTCGTATAGAAAAACTACAGCTAAATCTGGCAAATCTGGAAGAGATGCACCTTCCTCCAGTTTTTGGGTCAATAGACATGTCAAGTGATGCATCTTTCTGCTTCACTGGAGGCCCAATTCTCTTCTTAAGAATGAGTTTTTAGACAGAAAAATGAAATACACTGAGACAATGGGCACTTGCTAGAGAAGAAAATTTGGGCTCTCTGCTCCCTAGATTGCCAGAAAGCTTCTTTGAAACTGGAATGAATGGGATGGATTTATCAGGTGGGAGATTCTGAGAAATGATGGAGTTGTCAGAAAATTATTCATACACAGCTTCCATAGACTTGGAATAACTGAAAATGCTTCTTAAATATCTTGTCTGAGACAGAAACTTGACTAAGGCAGTTCTGGTCAGCATTTGTAGGCAAAATGACAGAATAGATTGAGGCCAATTTTGAAGATATGACCTCAAACCACCTGAAATAAGGAATGATTTATTGGACAAGACTACAGTGATCTGAGTTTAGGGGAAGCTCTTGCAAGAAGGTAACAGCATTCAATTGCCATAAAGTCTGATGGAATTATGTGAAAAGTAAATTGGGCTCTTTCAGTACAGCAAGGCTGAAAGGATTGAACAAGAATGCTTCATATAGAAATGATATTCTCTTTTATGTTGGGTTTTTGGTGTCAGTTTTTCTTTCTTTTTTTTTTTTTTTAAGGTCAAAAATACATGAGAATTTGAGGAAGACCTTGTGAAACTGGACTAAGGTCACATGTGGGCCTGAAGCTAAGACTTTATGAACATGTGCCTGTGAACTAATTGACAGCCAGACTTGAACTAAAGAAAAAAGCATCAGTTAGATTAAATATCATAATATATGTCCTTTTGTTTTCTTTTTTTTCCCCCCAGTACTCACTGCATTATAAGTCTCTTCACAGGGCCAGTAGTCCTTACAAATTGTGTAAATGATACCATGCACTTTTTTTTTTTTTTTTTGTATTTTAAATACCTGAGCTGTTGTGCACATTTTGGGGTGGGGAAAGAATGAGAAAAGAGAACGTTCAAAGGAGAATTTAGGAAATAGCTTGAAGAAAATGAAGCATGTGCATAATATTAACACAAAAGAGTTATGTAGGCCTTTTGACCTTTTTGAATGAGTCTTCTGTGCACTACTTTCTAAGATTAGTTGACATATTTACAGACCTTGTCAAAGAGAAAAAGAAAGGATGAAAGTGGTAGAAGGGGGAAGACAGCTCACTGGTCCCTACTGTAAAAAATACAATCTAATCCCTGTGTGGTTACTTTTTCTGGTCTAACTTCATAGAAATATTTCACAGAAAAAGACAATTTCTCCTTGTGCTTCAAGCTGACTCCTGATCCCTCACATCAGATTTACCTAACTGTTTCATCCTGGGAGCAGTGAGATCAGACCTGAGAGTTTGTGTCAGCGGCAGCAGTCTCTCTGCCAGATGCGCCTAAGGGGCAAACAACAAAGTGTTTGCAAGCTTGCAGGGGTTTGTTTTCCACATCTCAAAAACATCCACCCCTGAACAGCTGACAGTAGCAGCTCTACTAAAGTGTCCCACAGAACAATCAATCTGAATTGTAAAATATCCTATAAAACAGCTTTAATCCCACTGGTGTTGCCCTCTGCCCCAGAATTCAAACTTAATTTGAAGAATGCTTCGAGGAATGAAAATTCAAAGGAGTTTTAAGTGCAAATATATTAAAGACTGATTTATAAATCACAAATGGTTTTGGCTGCCCTGTTCCTATGCCTCACGAGCATCACCCCACCTTACAGTCAGGCACTCTGGCTTCAGTGTCTGTATGCTTTATGAGCACGTGCTGAGTTAGGTGCCTGAAGATAAGGTATGCAGAAGGCAAAGCACTTAACATCGAACCCAGAAAGATAAGTGATAGGAAGTGCTAAAAATAGACTTGATGCTCGGCCATGAACTTGTGATCTCCTTTCCTCCAGCTAGGATTTGCATATGATGACCATCTCCCCCAGTTTGGTGCCTAAACTACACTACTCATATCTCACAAAAAACTTAGTGAATATTTAGGAGTAATGCTTCATTTTTCAAAATTAGAAGGGACTCTTGGCTACTCCACAAGGCAGGCTTGATTCCTCGATTTGAAACTGGGAGTTGGTGGTAGATCTCCCATTTCTCAGGGAAGTGTCCCAAGTATTGGCTTACTGGGAATTCGTCTCTCAGAATTTCTCTTCTATTAAAACCATTCCACTCTGTGTAAACAATTAAATATTAATTAAGCTGGGGGAAAAAGAAGGGAGGAAAGATTGACTCTATAGCCTGGTGGTTAGGGTAATCATGTGAGAAAGTCAGATTCACGTCTTTCTTCATTTAATTATTTATACCAAATGGAATAGTGTCAGCTGGAGGGAGTGAAAGATTTACCTCGGACTATGCTATAGCCTAATGGTTACAGCAGGCTCTCAGGAGAGTGACAAACTGGACTTAAATCTCTTTGTCAGACTGAAACAGGGAGGGTTATGAACTCAAGTCCCCAGAAGCTACCTATTCTAACTTCTAAATATTAAGCTATTTCAGAGGGGAGGAGGGAGCTCTTCTGCTTTTTTAGTAGTGCCTGATGTTTTAGGATTGTTATCGGATTACTTTGGTAGAGGATCTTATAGCTAAGATAACTGGAAGAACGCTTGTGTTTTGATGTGTATGTGATGTTCTTTATTGTCTGTTTGCTTTTAATGTAGTTGTGGTTCAGGAGGGCTTCTCACCATCAGGAGTTTAGTGATTATGTGGTAGTTTGGCCAGTATGTTTTCATTCAGGAACCATGTAAGTATAGAGAAAAGAGTAAACATGCTTGAGGTTAGCTAATGACAGTCTGGCAAACAGGAAGTTTGCAAAGCAATGTTTTCCATCCATTGTTGATTTTGTACTTTATGGCAGAAGTATAAACTCTATCAAACACAACTTAGAAATTTGTGCAGTTAGGGAACTTCAATATTTCCAGATGAGGAAGAAGCAAAAAAGGGCTCTGCATTTTGGACTTGGTCACTAAAATTACAGTAAATCATTAAACCCTTTGTGAATATAGAGTTTGAAATTATTTAAACTTCCTTCCTGGACTGAAAAACATCCTAAGTAGCTGCGTCACAAGCTTGAAATGTGAAGCACCAGAAAGATGTGAAAAAGTACCATCTGAAAGTAATGCTGGCTGAGGTAGTTTCAGTAGTATTTTGGGAGCAAATTTTCTTACGCTTTATCAGCTCTGTTACATTTTATGTCAAGTAAACTTATTGCATTATAGGTCCAATTTCTTAGAAAGCTATAGCTGATCCTTAGGCACTAGTCTCTATACTAATTTGTCTAAGAGAAAAATTCTATATAACCATAAGCTGTACAGACTTTTGACTTCCAAAGTACTCCCTTCTCCCCCCCCAAAAAAAAAAACTAGTCCTCTTATTTTTAGCTATCACTGCTTCATTCAATTTCTCAGCATACAAGATTATTGTTGGGTCACCTAGCATTGTTACAGTAATTCATAACCCCAAGTATTTGGACCTTTACTCATATGACAACAACCCTATTTATCTGTTTATCTATTTGTATATTTTTTGCAAAAACTGACATAAGAATTTTTACGCACCAAATATTCTGAGAAAAACAACTGTAAGCTATACTGGCACTTGGATCCTTCAGGAAATGGGTGTCCTTGAGATGGCCAGCTAGTCCTCTGACTTCCAAAAACCTCTTCAAGTTGATTCATTCACTCTCTGTGGCTCCACTCACAATATTTCATGTTTATGTAACCTCTATAACCTGTAACGTAATCAATGGACAGTTAGATTTTTAAAAAAAAAAAAAAAACAAAAAAAAAACAACAGAGGGAGGGAGCCTATTAGGCCTCCTTTGTACGCTCAAAATTAATAGTATTACTTGGGCCAGCACTGTTTGCAATTTCCAACTTTAACTCTGGTGTCTCATTCTGAAGATTAAAATCATAGGGAGAACAATGAAATGCACTATTACTATAGCCAATATTATTACACCACCACTAAATATCACAGTATAAATCTACTTTGCTGACATTTTAAGATCATAATCTTGTATTCCATCTCAGATACCATACTCTTACTTCATGTCTGTTTGTAGCAAAATAAACGCATCCTGGTTGTATACGATGGTAGAAACTTTTGGAAATAAAACACAGCACAATAGACTGAGCTTAGCTTATGAAGTTTATATTTGTAATGGGTTAATTTCCACATTTTAAAAAAAAAAACTCAAAACAAAGAAACAAACTCAAAATCATAGGATAAAACTGAGTTATGAAGAAGTAAATGAAGATGTTTTGCTGTAAGACTATAGACAAATTACTTCAGCCTCTTCATTTGTCAAAGATTTTGCAAGGTGCAAATAGACCTGGACCAGAGAATGATATGGTTTAAAGGAGATCAGAATGGCAGACGTGATATCCTTGAGAGAGAGTGTATTCCAATTGCAATAGATTCAGGCAAGAATGTTGGGAGTCCTCAGCATAAAATAGGGAATTTCAATGAGTAGAAAGAAAAGGAAATGTTATCTGTGCTTCCTTGAAAATCAAAACACTGCTTTCTGGAAATTAGTGCTAGCAGTGTTTCCTAGTGGCTTCTACTTCATTAGAAAGAATTTAGCCTAATCCTCAAATTAGAGTACATAAAATATACTTAGACATTTTATTATTATTCTGAATTTACTGATACTGTAAATTATATTGCATATTTGAATTAAAAACTCACTGGAGATACATTTTTGACAAGTGAAACTTAGACAAAAAGTCAATTGATGTTTTCAGGTGATCATTAGACTATCCTGGGGATGGATACTTTGTTATCTTCTTTAGGACACTGAAGGTACTGTATTAACCTAGGCTTTTAAAGTAAAGACTATACTAGGGAACTGAAAAGAGATTCTTCTTTGACCAGAGAAGAAATGTACATTGAATGTCAAACACCTGCATATCAAAAGTTCTTAGAACATTGTCTTCACAGGGAGGAAATGAACTGCTGACATTAGGACTATAGGTGCACAAGCTCACAAATCCCATCTGAACAAAACATAGTACTCTACTTTGTCCTTCTATAACATTTTCCCATCCAGGATTACAGAATATTTTATAAACAGGAATGTATGTAAACTGAAATCAAATGTATTTAGTTTATCTTCCCAAAATCCCCTAGAAAATCAGTGGCAGAGAAAGAGATGAACAGAGATCCTTGAATGGCAATGTCAACACAGGGAATGACAAATGTTGGTTATTGTCCACCCTGCACTCCTCCTTTGCTTATGCAGAGTAGTCATACTGGAGACAAGCTAATGGCCTGATCCAAAGTGCACTCAAAGCAGTCAACCTCCAATTTTTTTTTGCATGCAGTTTGGATCAGACTATGACAAGTGCACAGCTATTTTGCAGCAAATCTTCTAGAGTAGGATCAGTGGATCATTCATTTTTTCAAAGCAAGTAGGGATTAATATTCCTTTGACATATATATTCTATATTCTTTTTTCTATATAGGCATGCATTTCTCCTCCAAGATTTCAGTCTCAGAACCAAAGTTTTGGAAGCTGAAAGAAAGAGAATATGATATAAAGCTTAGTATGCTTCCTGGGAAGTGTAATTTTCAAAAAAATGATATTTTATATACTTAATCTTCAGACAGATAAATAATCGTTATTGATAATTACTGACCTGTACAGACTGTATATGAAAGTGAAAGAAATTACTATCTCCATACTAATAACTGCTTATTTGGTATAAATGTTCTATGGGGAATGAGAACATAACCATCACTTGAAGTAGCACAGAGTGAATTGTACGGATCTTATAAAAGGGTTGGGTTCCTCCATTCCCCTGTATAGTCTCACTCTTTTTCTTACATTTGTGAGGATATCTATAGCATCATGAACTGTTCTCAGAGCAGTGATTTTTTATAATGGTCGTGTTGCACAATGATTCGAGTACATGTGTCCCACTGAAGCCAATTCTTGCTGAGTTTCTAGGAGAAAAGTGAGGGATAACAAATAAGAAGCTCTATTTCAAAAGCAAGTAACTGGTAATTTGCAGAAGTAATAAAAGGGAAAATATGATAATCTGAAAGGAAATCGTTTTAAGAGCATTATACTCAAGTATAATCACAGCCTGGCCTTGCATGGGCCAAGGAAAGGGGTGTCAGCCCCATCCAGAGCATCCTTGGATTTCCAGATGTTTGCATTCCTAGACATACCTGCAATTCCAGCTAAGCCTGACCGCAAGATTCAGCATTTCATATCTGATGGTCTTCTCTATTGGGAGAAATATGAGTCTTCTCCAAAGATCATAGCTGCAGTCTTGCCACATTGGATTTCATACAAGTGGAAGTGATTAGGTGTTCAGCAATTTTCCTAGATCCACATAAATGTACATGTGTGTTAACTGCAGTAAAATGAGCTTTTTGCAACCAACCCTTGTTAATGTGTCAATAGTAATTAATATATTTGGAATTGAAGGAGAGTAACAAAAATATATGATATATACGTAGTGACTTGTAATAGGAGATGCATTGAGACTGTGGTGAAACATTTACCTACAGAAAAGTGAAAAATCAATGAAGTTATTTTGGATTTAAAGATTTTTTTTGAGGTTATTAAGATATATGTAAGCAACCTGATTATTGTTAATAATACATTCTAACAATATATAGTGTTGTGTTTATAGTTCTAGCTAGAGAAATATAAACTGATGTGCAAAACTTTGCTGAATTAAGATACTAATTTCCAAAAAGGAAAAAGTTTGTTGTTATTTTTTCCTTTTGAACAGCTACTGGTACTTATCAACCTCTCATGCCTTTCAGCTGGGTCATATACCAAGGCAGGCAGTAAATTCCTGCCTTATTTATGTGCATACTTTTCTATAACATAGAAACAGCAGCTCTCTTAATTCACCTCATTTATGTCTCTGATGGATGAATTACCCAGAGCAGCAGAAAATACTAGACACAGTTTACCTACATGTGTATTTTCAGAGCAGTATAACAAAAATATGTATCTTAGCACCTGGAAAAATCCTGTGCCTTTCGCAGGGGTGGGGTGGGGCACATGACACTGGATAAGTTTTCAGAGTGAAAAATATTGCCTGGTGTTCAATATCAGGCCATTTAATTTGCTAAAGTCAAAGAGAGCATCTCTGAAGTCTCTTCTCTGAAACAGTTTATGTGGCCTTTCCCATATGGGTAAAGGAACTCATAACTACTGATACAACCTCATAAATATGTGCCTTTAGCTTCACTGTAACTGATTCTTTCCTATTCTCCACATACCATTTCTTCACAGAAAGGTAGTTTATTTGTCATATGGAGTATATTGACCCGACCTTCTCATAAACCTGCCTACGAATTCATAGTGTCAGTGCAGGCTTTGTTACTCTCTGCAATCATGAGTAGGAACATGTTTCTACATTGTAAGGGAAATATGGAAATAATGTAGGTTTTGGTAACATGAAGAGTTAGGAAAACTAGGAAATCTGTCAGTGTTGGTTGAAATCCTTTAATCTTTTAATATTAAACCAAAAAATAATAAGAAATATGTTACTGTATTTCTCTCTGTAGCTTTTCTATAGAGTTGATTTTTGCCATGTCACTTTTGACATGTGACTTAAAAACAGAATTGGATTTAGATCTGTGCCTGCCTTATTGAAATAGAAAACTCAAATTCATGCACTATCCAAAAAACTTACAATTTGTTTTAGTGTATATAGCACTGCTTTAAGTTTATCTTGTTTTGTGGTGAATGTCATCCTTTTCGAAAGAGCATTTAGTAGTTCCAGCTCAATGTTTCTGTGGGTTGAGTTTACTGTTCTTTGTTTTTCTTACTACTCAACCGTGTTATTTTCTGATTTGGTCATAGAACAGATTATTTTCAGGTCACTGAAGGTAATTGAGATGCCCTAAAACAAAAATAAAGTGTGCTAGACCTTTGCCAAACTAAGAGGCTTCTGACCTCAAGGGTCCATGAACTACCATACACAAAATTACTTGCCAGGACAGGAGAGTCATCGGCTTCTTCAGGTTCCCAGGACAACACGGTGAACCTCTCACTGCTCACTCTTGAGCCAAGTGCTAACTTTGAGATCCATGAGGCTACTACTGAGATGGTTGAAAAGTACAGTCACCGACATCCCACAGAGGAAGAGGAGGATATGCACACAGAAATAAATTTAAAATATACAGATAACCTACCAAGGATCTCTGAGCAAGCAAGTTAAGATAGGCATTATTACTTTCACCCATAGCAGTCAGAACAAAATAGTCTCCAACACCATGGAAATATTGAAAAATTAAGTTGAATGTTGGAGTCATCTGAGAGGGGTCAGAACTCCAAGTATTCTTGAGGTAACTGATTTTAAACAGGCGTTCTTAAAGCTAAATTCAGAGAAAATATAATGTTAAAAATAATCTAATATATATCTTCTACTTTAAAATTGTAAATGAATTTGTCTTTTTTTTTATCTTTTCTTTTTTTTTTCCCCCTCATGTCTGTCTTTGTTAAATCTCAACTTGAGGTAAGCCAACATAACTTTGTGCACCTGTATTGTGGGCACTTAAAATCTGCAAAGAATTTTCTGGGTGACATCAATGGACAACCTAAACATAGCAAACATCATCTTGACTTGGACATTGATTTGACATAAAGCTTCACATTTGACATTCCTTTTTCATGATCTGCCCAGTTTTAAAATTCTGCACTTCAATTCTATTTAAACTTTGGTCAAAAGTTTCTTTTTAAAGCTATTCATGTTTCTCTCTGTCCTATAATAATAAATGTATTACTTTATTTGATTGCTTCTGCAATACTTGTGTAGACTGTGTGTATTAGCAGGACAATCTCACAGCTGGAGAAATTTAAGATTTTATACGGGAAATACATTTATATATTCACTGTTTATGGCAATCTTAATTTGGTTTCACATTGAACATACATAACTTTCTTATTAAAATAATAAAAATTAATTAGCTTGATGCACGATGAGCAAAAAGTTAAAAATGAGAATGACAGCCAAGCAGTAGGGATGTAGTCGTAGGAAGTCAAGGGAGACTAGTATCCAGAAGAGTAGACGCATTTTCTGCAACTGTCTGGGAAAATAGCAGTAAAGAGCTTGTCCCCAGCTGATGCTGGCAAGTCTTTTTGTCTTCTGCTGGTAGAATGCTCTTAATGAGCACAAAGCAATGAGTAGAATTCATGTGGCTGTGCACTTGCCTTGTATGTTTTGTTGGCAGTGTTGGACGCTGGACAGGAAGTTGTAGGAAGGAGACTTCATGCACGCAGAGGGCAGCATTACAAGCTGAGATAGCATCTTGTCTGGTAGCATAGTCATGAATGGTAAGTGTCACATTACACTGAGTCATGACCAACCTCTGTACTGTATCTCTATGACTTCTGTGGCTATTTTAAGAAAAGTGGCTTGGCAGGAACAGCTTTTTGGGGAGAAATATCCATAGTAGGTGTTTGTTCAGGAGTTTCACTTTGGACCAGCTCTTTCTCTGTTCTGCTCTTTGGATTGATCATCCATTAGCAGTTAGAGTGTATTAGCTGAGCTCTCAGATCATATCTTCACATCCTGTCTCATCTAAACTAGTTGCAATTTATGTGCTCTAAGGCCACTCTGAAATGTGAACTGAAAATCACAAGTTGAGACAGCTGGAAAATTTGTTTTGAGACTCCAAAAGGAAATACTATTTAGGCACAGCCTATCAGGTCTGAATGATCTTAACTGCACTCTCTCTGCTTAGTTCAGTAAGGACTAACTTGGAGGAACCCAGATTTCCCCTCTTCCTCACTCTCTTTGCATCTGTGAGGAGGCAGCCTTCTCTCTTGCCTTCCCTCCAAGACTGTGGTTATAGTCTTGGTTTAAGTACTTTTTCTAGTGAATAATTTCTGCATCAGTTGTTTTCTTTTAATAAGTCCACTGGGAAGCAGTATGCTTAAGGAAACATATAGCTAAGGCTGCCAACTTGTTCATTTCTAGTTCTCCAGTTGCTTTGAAGTATCATTGAATAATGAGGTATACAGGTTTACGTCCAGGAGACCCACAACTTCCCTCTCTCATGTGTCCTATTTCAGGTCTCAGCAAGTCACCATAACTGTTCTTTTCTAGACTGAACAAGAAATGAATCTCTTAACAGAGAAATAATCTCAAAATCTCTGCTAGCTTGTCCTAAATGTAGGTATCCACTAGCAAGCAAAATTTTTATTTAATCTCTGCTATCATTCTGCAGAAACTTTAATGAATTTAGTTACTTCACCTGAAATAATACCAAGACCGCCACTTTGCACAGTTTTCAAGAATATGGAAGATGTAAAGCTGCATCTAAGTACTAATAATGTTTTAGTGAAAAACAGATTAACAGATTAACAGATGCAGTTGTGGGAAAATAACTGAAGTTGGAGGGGAATGGGAGAACATTGTCCCCCAAAATTCAGCTACATCTCAACATACACTGTAATATCAGAGCAGCTCTGAGATGAGACACAGCTGCTGCTCCCAGGAACAAACAAGGCCTACGTAATACACTTGAAATGGGGAGTAGAGTGATACGGAGGTGTCACGGCTCATCCCTGTTATCAGGGATAAGGAATAACAAATAAGGCCTACGTAATACCCTTGAAATGGGGAGTAGAGTGGTACGGAGGTATCATGGCTCATCCCTGTTATCAGGCATAAGAGGTGCCTGGTGCACACCTCCACCCACCTCCGAGCTGCAACCACCCTTCATGAGAGAAATTTACACCAATCCTAATAAAGTTATGTATGACTAGAGTTACTCGAGCTTCACCTAAAAGAAATGAAAAAGTATAAAATGGCAAAAGACAAAGGGGATGTTAGGGAGAAGCCCCTCCATTGAAACATCCAGCATCAGTTGATGGGTTGAATCTCTCTTCTCCCCCCCCATAGGGACGCCTATTGGGTAAGAACTTTGTGTTATGAGCACTTATTTACTAACATCTTAGTAGCTATTTAGTATTATCACTGATCAGTAATAGTTTTATATTATCACTGCAATGTTTTAACTAAAGTTGTTCTTGTAGTCAGTCACCGACTATCTACGAATCTATATTCCATCATGAATAAAAGATATATACACGTTTCCAGAGACGTGTCTCCTTATTAGGAGTCTGGGCCATAGTATTACTGCTATTGACCTATAGGAGGGCGAACACCCTCCGACTAACTGTGGCTGCCAAGGGAGGGCAGGGGGAGTCAGGCTCAAGGGTCTCGTGGCATTTGGAGAAACCAGTATACTAACCAGGATTATCTCCTTGTCTGTTGGTATTGAGTCCCACGCTCTGACTCGGGGTGCTGATAGACCAGTCTTTGACCGCTTAAAGTGACAGCAGTAAATAATCTTTCATTAATGTAATTTTTTTAATATCACGAAAGTTGATCTTTGTCTGAAGGGAGCAATGACACTAAATTTACTTTCAAATCTAAGATCAAATTTCTCTCACTATGCTTATGCAGTGACAGAAATTTGCATATATTATTGAAGTACAATAAATGAAAAGTGATTCAGAAATTAAATAAGATTTTAATGTTATTGTCAATAGCTTAGGACTTATTTCAGCTATAGATGAGAAACTTTCAGACAACATGAACAAAAACATTCTCACTATTCTTAGGAAAAACATTCATTTCTATTACTATGCTATATCAGCTTTTTAAAAAGAAAAGCAGCACAAAACAGTTGATCACCATCATTAAGTGCTCCACTGAAGCACACTGTTTTAACTGTCTGATGCAATTAAGTATTGAAAGAAAGGAAAAAATGTATTCAGATTGTTTCATACTCTGTTTAAAATTACATCACAGTCAAAATTAATGAATTCCATCTGTTTCCAGATTCCATCGCAAATTTTCCCACTAAGAATAAGGTGTTTCCCAAAGGGTAAATACATTTATTCCCTTTTGCGTGAAAATCTTGTGATATCTGCTGTAAAGATTACCTGCATAGCTTCTCAGAAGACAGGTTTTGACATTACAGGTCACCATTGTAGTTGGCGTGAATGTAATCAAATTGCAAACCTAAATGTAGGTTTGGAAGCCATTGTAGAAATGGCCATCATAAGACTGTTTTGAAGTGCACTGGTTTCAAATTTAATATTTACCATTAGTAAAATTTTGAAACCAAAACAAAATTTGTATGTGATGGTTTGCAGCTCTTTGTAAGAGTTTACATTGGAGTTATTGAATTCTCTTTTATAGCACTAGAGTTCTACTTCACTTGCAAGATAAATGATGTGAGAATACAGCTTCATTTTCTGGAACATCTGAGTAACCATGAGCTGTATAATTTTTTAAAAAATTAACAAAATCAAAACCCATGCAGTCAAGTAATTTTCAAATATATCAGGGTATTAGGTCTCTTTTCAGTACTAGAAGGATGAGACAAAATACTTAGTGAGAGTAGAAGCTCAGCTAAACTGCAGTGGCCCTATTTTTAACAACTGACATATAAAAGACTTCTCTTGAATTTGGATGTCAGAAGGCCAGTCAAGGAAACAGAAGCTTTTTCTATCATGTAAAGCTTCCCAGCAAGCAGATTGACTCAAGTACCTAGTATAAACAATTTTTTTCATAGACAGGAATTTGCACATTAAAAGCAAAAGTTTGCAAATGTTTCTGTGAACAACTCAAAAACAATATTATCAATCATTTCTAACTTGCAGGAACACTTCCAACCTTGGGATTTTTGTCCTGCCAAAGAAATTTTTCACAAAGATATATGCAGTGGTTTAGGGAACTTGCAGTTCCATTAGCTGTTCTGCTGTTACATTCCCAGGCTTGTGAGTCTGCCACCTTCCACAAATTACATTCGTGAATTTAAAAACAAAAGTAATTCCTGCTCATTTCTTTTGCTGTCTGGGATACTATTATTAATTCCAGATATTATGCTGATTATTTGCATTACAGTAGTCAAAACAATGATGAGGTATTTCCCTTCAAAGATTGCATCTCATTCAAAATGAATTTAACCCTCACATTTTAAAGCATTTGCACAGACTTTTAACTATTGGAATTTCATGCGTAACAATATTTTAAACAGTGACATTCCAATGCAACTGCACAATCTGGAAATTCCAATACAACTGAGTAATCTGTTATCTGCTGAAAACAGCTTAATTTTAATATGCTGCAGTTGACTTAAAGGTTAAGCGACCTCTTAAAAGAATGTGAACTTGTGAATTAGGGAGTTCTTATACTCTCAGGTGGCATTTTATTCACCACAAGAAGTAACTGCTAATGAGCTCCCTAGCTAGCAAAAGCTAGATGTAAAATATGTAAAACTTGAAATGTCTAGTGTTTCTGAAAAAAATACTCTGAGAGCTTGGCTTATTAGGTAAATTATAACAGATCAAAGAAGGAAAGGGTAAAACCAGATGTCAAAAGCTGAAAATGACCAGCCAATTTATTTCTTAATGTTATTTCATGGTCTACCCTTATTAAACTATTTGGTTAATACAATTCGCAAATAAAAGATTGCTTCATCTAAAAAGTGTGATGGATTAATATACATAAAAATCTCAGTATGATGGCTCAAATATGCCAAAGAACAGGCTCATTATATAGGAACCAGTTTAATTCTTTTTTGCTGTTCAAATCAAGCTTAAGCAAAGTGAAGAGTCCTGATTTTGAGCATTTAGGTTAAAAAAAATTAAAATAATCCTTCCTTTGAGAGTTAGTCCCTGAGACAAGGGGAAAGGAGATTCTAGTAAGAACCACAGAACGTGTTCCAGAGCACTGCACTAGAAAGCAAAATCACTGACAAGTGCAAGAGAAAACCTCAAAGGACAAACTGCTTGTAGGAACAGTGAGGTCTCACCCCCTTGAGCATAGTAAGCGCTGCTACTCTGAACACTCAGGCAATAATTATTTTGAGTCCCTAATTTTGCAAAGCACTAAAGGAAGTATATAATCTCAAACCTGTTTCACAAAGTATCTAGGCATGTGAACAGAACTTCTGCTAGCTTCAGTGAGATGTAAGCAGTTAGTTGGCTGTGCAACATTGAAGGAAAATCTGCTTAAAGGCAACTGGATGCTTAAACAGAGAAATCAGAAAGCAAAATAATAGAAATGTATCTAAACGTTTAAGTTCTGGAGTATTTTAAAATATATATTCTAAATTAATTATAATATTAATATTTCAGTTAATTGTAAATTGTAAATATGAAAAGAAGTGTGTTCAAACTATAAAGTATCAAGTACAGTTAGGACCACCTTCAAAAAGAGGTGTAGATCTTTAAAATGGGATTTCAGTCCTGCGTAGACATCCAGAATGAATAGGAAGACACTAGGAAGTCCTAGTTTGTTGCTGTTTAACACTAGAAATGTTTGAGTTCTCCAGATGTTTTGTTTTCATTATTCAAGGGTTACTAGATACAAATTTTATACTTTTGGAGGTTTTTTATGGTTCCTTCATACTTTCGGAAATGCACTGCTCATTCTGCAGCTCATGCCTGGTGCTGAACACTCCTCTAGCATGCAGTAGCCTTGTCCCACAAGTTGGCACCGACTCTGGAGAAGAATCTTATTTAGTTCCTTTCTCACTGTGATGAAGGTTAAGTTTTCCTCTGTCCTTTCTTGGGCACTGTGCCTTAATCGCACTGATTATGTATTTCACATTACAGCTCTGGGAGCAGAACCCCTCCAGGTGATTGATGTAGTTCCTAAATTAGACCATCTCTCCCGCCTGCCTGTGAAGTGGCAAATCTCAAAATCCCTTACACAGAGTGGAGAAGGCAGATGCCAGCTAAATAGAAGTCCAGCACCTGCCTGTAGTCCGGTGGTTATGACACTCCCCAGAGAGATAAAAACATGATTTTGAAACTCTTCAGGCAAAGGCAAGTATAGAAATTGGATGTTTTGTACATGAGGATCACTACCTCCACCTCAGACTGATGTTTTAATAAAGGAGAGCTTCAAACGTGTTTTGGGAGGTGCTTGCTCCACCTGGAATGTCAACCACCTCTGAAAACCCACAAGTTTAACTTCTAGCTTAGCAGTGGGATGCTTAAAGAATCCCCAATTGGGCTTGAGCAATTTTAGAAGAGTAGGGAAAACTTCCTGGCAACAATTTCATGCTCCATTACACTGGTTGAATTTCACCTTATCTCCTGCCTCATTTCAAGGCAGAGAGTGATGCTGGTGCTATGGGGATTAGGAAACGGCACTCTGGGATTTGAGTTCCCATGTTCTTCCTCAGAGGGCCTGTGGATCTGACTCCTGCGTCTGATAGATTGTTGGAAGAAACAGAAAGCATTAATTTATGTTAACCAGTAGCTCTTACAGCAGTCATAAATATTGTTTTAGATATAACAGATTGTGCTGATCTGTCATTGAGTTCTATAATAGGCTCCTTTTATCTGATGTTAATTACAAACTTGTTCTTGTCTTTCAGTATCAGAGAGGTACACATATAGTTTGAAGAAAATACAACTTATGCTAGATGGTATGACTTGATACGAAGGACTCATTGGAAGCTACCAATTATACAGTTTACTTTCATAGATATGTCGGTGCAGAGTAGTACATCTTCATAATATGGCAAGAGAAAGCCTGCCACAGAAACAAGTCAACATAAAATACTTATTTTCTCATATGATCTACTGACAAATAAGTCTGAGAGCTAACTGATAGTGAGAAACTAAGTTCTGTGTTTTTGTTCTCAGTTACACTGGTGTTTAAAAAATCATGATATTATATGAATCTCCTAAGGTAGTGATATTTTTGCCTATGTGTGTTACATATCTGTATGTATTGAAAGGTATCAGAAACTTTTTCTAATCAGAAACAGTTTCCTATTAAAAAATTGAAATTAATTTTTGAGATTCTAAGTTGCAGGGCTTCTCAGTTACTGTGTAGCTTCTCAGTCCATAATCTGTTGAGTTTTTGTATTAGCAGCTTCTGTTTGTTTTGGACATTATACATCTCCATTGTGTATGTTACTACTCAACGTCTCAAAAATCATAATTGATCAAAATTGATTAATAAAAGCATTTGTGCTGCTTAAGGTTTCATTTCCCACCCAGTGCAACAATGTGGCAATTTCAGAGATAATTTGGAAATATAAGGTTTTAAATGGCTTTTGATTCCTACCAATTAAATGGAACAGCTGGTAAGAAATTTTCTTTTGCTTAGTTTATCAGCAATAAGGCTTCTCAGAAAGGTAACTGTAGATTGCAAATGGTGGGAGACATCTTTAAATTTCCTTGGCAGCTGATGGTCCTTAACTGTCAATACAGACAAGCTGGCTTTAACCTACTGCTTGCACAGTATAAATGTGAATAATTTTCTGCTACATTTTGTCTCTAGCATTAGTATTGTGCATTTCTGTTCTTGGTTTTATTTCTTTTTATTTTTTTTTCCTTCCTCTTATTAGGAAATGGCCTAATTGCTAGTTTATCCTATTGAAAGATGGCATATAACTCAGGGGCTTGCATTACTTTATCTACGAATATTCTTCATTTTCCCAAATGTCTACTGATGAGCAATTTGGCTTTCAAGGTGCTAAGTAAACTGATATCATTTGCATACACATCACTCTCTAAGGTCTTCATCTAGGGAGCACCATTACTTGCATTGCATGCCCACCACTTTAGACAACACTTTGATTTTTAGTCCTTAATTACACAGCTACTATTTCAAAATGTTTCTACCATTAAGAAAAAATGTTAACAGATAATTGGGAGTGAAAAAAATGCACAGTAAAAGACAATGTAAAGTTAGCATATTTGTTGGTAAATCTCTGTTCTCAGCAACAGCTGCAGTTTAATTAAACTCAACTGTTTGCAGGTGTTCACAAGAGAATATTGTATAGATATGTATGTACATATACAATTCAGCTGAAAGGATTTACCTTTGTAAAAAACCATAGGCTTCTAACACAGAGGCACCTTTCTCTGTATCCTTCTGATTAACGTTCAGGTTTCTTTCCGATATGTAAGGATGAGATATTATCAGAGAAAAATCCGCAAGAAAGCACCATAAAGCAATAAGGGAGGAACACCAGCTGTGCTCATAAATTTAGACAGTTAGTATAGCTGAAAAGCATTATCCATCCTAAGACTGGTATTATAGTTAGGTGAGTTTAGTGCATCAGACAATACAAAAGGATTTAATATGTATTAAAGAAGGAAAAGTAAATACAAAAAAAAGACTTTGTAAAGATCAGAACAGCTTTAGATGTTGTGTGGATCAATAGCAGTCTCATCACAGGTAAAAGTTCACTAGATAGCATATTGAGCTGCAAGTTCAAAATGTCAATAAAGCGTGTAAAATTTAAAACCAGGACATGCTATAGGATAGTTGTACTTAACTTTCGGTGCTTGTGTTATAAATATTTCTGCCCAGCAGAGGTGTTTGTGAAAGCTGACAAGAAACCAACACTGCTAAATCATTTAGAGTTCATTTATTGCACACTGTCTAATGATGTAGTCCAAAGAGGAATTCTATAAATATACATGTACCCACGGAGATTTAGAACTAGGTCAGAATGCTGCTTTCACATCTATTACTAATTAATTGGGTGCAAATAGCAAAAGAATCTTCATGACAAACCCTATCATTTCAAAATTCCTATATTACTGTGGCTGTATCAGCAGCACATGCAAGTGCTCAGTTTAAAAAAAAAAAAAAAGTAAAAGATTAATTCTTACAAACTGTACAACACTCTACACAGTATGTGTTCATTTCTGGTCTCTAAACAATGTTTCTAACATTTAACTGGAGTAAAGCATATGATTATATGATTAATGCTTGTGGTCATTCTGCAGCAGCTCTATTAGACTGCCACAGATTCAACAGATTTACCCACAAAACAAATAATTATTAGTTTTAATTTGAAGGGGAGGAGAATCATAGTTGTTCATTTTATGATAGCTATTTTATTAACACATTTAATCATGGTAAAAGTCCAACTTATTTTTGTTATTATTCAATTAAATTATGAAAGTGACAAACAGTACGATACAGCAACAATCAAAATTTGTCTGGAAACTTTTTTATGCTTTGTATGACTATTGTGATCCATATTTTCAGCCTGGTGATTAATAAACAGGCACTTGCATAATAAAATCTTTATTATCCACAAATGAAATATATTACAGCTGTTGGACCTGTAAACGGACAGTTTTAGGAAACTAAGTTTTAACCAAGATTATTTTTGAATGATCTGCTTTTTTTATGACTGTCAAAATTTACAAATCATGACCAAACAAACTTACTTACTTTTAGTTAAGTGAGTAGCATAGCTCAGACTTACGTTTGATCATATAATAAATGAATATTCCTTAGGGGGTACAACGAAGATGTTTATAAACACTGTTTAATAAACTGAGACACTATAAATATTTATTTTTTTCTTGTCAGAAACACCTATAGATAAAAATACATACACTTACCATTCTTTAAGTAAATACAGACTTTTATATTGCAGGTCTGTCCTCTAATCCTTAAAAATTAACAATACTCTGTGTTTTAAAGGATTAGTGTGTTTTTTAAGAGGCTTAATTTTTAAGTATTCTATTATTGGTAGAAACTTAGTGGCTTCAGCTGGACCCACAGTTACTTTCTGGGTCTTACATTTGGAGACGTCCTATATAGGTGTTTTTTTTTCTGGAAAGCGTAAAAGCAAGACGTGACTAACTTTTAATGTTCACTTGTGTTTTTTTCCAAGTGAACATTTTTATTTATTCTAAAATATGACCACAATATCCAACAAATACGACCCAGATTACGCAAATCTTGTTTCACCCATAATGGGCAGAAGAGGTTTTGTGTTTATTAGTAAGTTAATGTCAGCAGTTTTGAGTTTTTGATTGTCAATGGAAATGTTATGTGGGATAATTAAGCAATAATGTAGTGTGCAGAGCACTTTTTAACAGAATAAAGCCATGATGAAGATGAGCAGAGTCAAGGGATTTAATGTTAAAGCAGAAAGCATTTTTCACCTAATTTGCATGAAAAAGAAGTTTGCGAAAATGCCAAAATAAATGATGTGAAAAAACAAATGAAAAGGCAACTTTTAAATAAAATTAGTTCATATAAAGTTTAACTAAGGAGGCTATCAATTTGTACGTATTCCTTATCTTTGAATTTGCTACCTTCTCAACTACATTTCATCTGCTTCAGTAGGGAAGAGTGCAGGGAAAGAACAGGGAATACAGTTATAGCACAGAGTTCCTTAGAGGAACTAAGAGTGGTAGCAAAGAGAGCTTGAAGGCAGACGTCATTCGTGAGGGTAGTGGTACCTCTTCCCTGTGCATGATCCGTTCTGTTTCTTCATTGTTCCTCCTTTGGAAAGAGATCCAGGTAATACATTAGTTTCCATTTGGATCAGTCTTATCATTACAAACACACTGAAATGTGACAGATAGTTACGCTGTTTGCAACTGCAATAGCTAGAGACGGCTTAGATGATTGCCTTTTTTTAGTATGCAGAGCTAGTTTAAAACGTATTATTTTGATAAAAAAATGCATTTCCAAATTAAACCAACGATAGTACCAAGGTTGTTTTAGGAGGCAAAATAACATTGTATTGCATCCAGAAAGTTTTTTTTAAAGGTATAGAACAGTCTGGGAAAGTTGCAAACTGATTTAATACTCTAAACATATTGACTTCTCAGATATAATTTCCTGCATAATTCAATTGAACGATGATGAAAAATTCTGCTTGTGTTTCTTGCGTTTTCAGACAATTTAGAAAAACATTTATTTGTAAAAGGTCTTCAATGCACTTGCATTTATTCTGTCAATCGCTAATTTGAAAGTGTGGCTTTTGAACAAAGTTGGGTTCCATGTACTAAAAAAGTGACTGCAATTTGTTCATTCTGATTAACTACGTGATCCATCATCCTGTAGCATCTTCTCCAGAGCAGTATCTTAAATGATGACTTATTGCCTGTTTGCAAAAAGAAGTGAATGCTACAGAAAATGTAATTTACTTTTCTGCCTTGGACTGAATTTATTGTTTACTAATTGGAATGTCATATACAATGAACTATTCAATAAAAAAGACAGTCAAAAGGAATGTCAGTAATGAAAACAAAACAAAATCATTGCACCATTGTTTCAAGTTCAAGTAATATCAATTGGGTTCAGTATTTGCATTTGTGCATGACAGTTGATTATTTTTCAAGTAATCAGTGATCATTCTTATTGAAGTTATTTTCTCTATTGAAAACAGAATTTTTCTAAAGGAAGTGAAGTTCAAAGATGGTGGATTAATTTTTACATGCAGTAAAATGTTATTGTTCATAAAAGATGTATTAAAATATTTTGACACATTATCACAAGTTTCTTGTCTTCTTACTTTCCTTCACTAATTTTTAGCCATCACAGCTTGCATTCTTCTTCCACAAGAACGCAGCACGTGTTGCAGTTTTATGGGTTGTGCAGGGAGAGAATGCACCATGTAGAGCATAAATATGTGAAAAATTATAGAGGAAGAATAGAATAAATTTGTCCATATCACTTTAGGCAATAGCATTCCATATACTAGAACGTCCTACTGATATGAACAAAACAAAGATTTAAATTTTTGTTGTTTCATCTCCCAATTCTAAATGTCTTTACAGGATTGATTCATGGTCAGAAAAAAGCCATCTTATCTTGCAGCAAAAGCTATTGAACTGTTACGTAAAACATGGAAACTATTCCTTTATTCTGAAATAAAAAGATATTACATTGTATAACAATCAGGTTTACCTATACACCACAGATTCAGTTAAAAACCTAGGATATTGGCAACCAGGTTTTGCCAAACGTACACTTCACCACCAAATAGACTGTAGTTAAACAAACCATTTTTCATATCTTTTCATTCATTACTGTAAGACTGGAAAACTATTGTAGTTTCAATTATCAATGGTTCACTTGCAAAGTGGATATCTAGGTTTTTTCAACATTTTAATTTAGGACCCAGCAGATGGAATAGAAAACACATTTATTAAATTTGCAGATAGCAGCTACCTAATGGTGTTGATGGTCATTAAAATATATGAGGTTTAAATTCAAAATCATGTGGACAAGTTGGAAAAATGGTCTGAAAGAAATGAGACGGACGAGCAATAGCAACAGGTGCAACACTGTGAACTCAGGCAGCAATGAAGAATGATGAATTACAAAAAAATTACGCAGAAAAAAGCCTGATGTTTATGATTTATCACTGGTAGAACATGAGGTACAATATCACGCCACTATAAAAAATTCTGTCTCATACTTAGGATTTAAAAATAGTGGCAAATGCCAAATTCCTATGAGTTGATTTTGAGGAGTGGTGGGCAGCTTGCTTGCCCTCTTTTAAAGCAAGTCTGACTTTTTTTTTTTCACATGGTGACTCCTCTTTTCATTGTCCATTTTCTATGCCTCTTGCCTCTAATTCTTACAGTCTGTTGGAACCAGGCAGAGATTTTAACTGATGGTTCTACTGAACTAAACCAAACCAAATCAATCAATGAATTTTTCAGCACAGTTGTTAACTGGAACATTACCTCTAGGATGTTCAAGTTAATCCTCCAGCTGTACTCAGAAACAGGATAACCTCTGCTGGAGTACTATGTAGGCCAGTCGAAGAAACTGCAGAAGAGAGAAACAAAAAAGCTAAAGTCCTTATGAACAGCTGAAATCACTTGCTTAAAGCATGTACATAATGGCCCCCAGGCATAGAAAAAGCCCTTGAATAGGAAAACAGAATAGATGGTTCCACTTCTAGTGAATAAGACAGGAGGTAATGGACTTGAACCGCTGCAAAGCACTAGCAAGTTAGATGTCAGGAAAAGCTTCCTAATGGTAAATGTTCTTTTAATTGTTGTACTCAAACAATAAAAAATCTTCCCCACATTGACTCAATCCAAACTCTAATATTGCAGTATGAAACTAGAGTGAAAAAGCACCTTTTGATGTCACAAGGTCAGTCTCTAAAAACACCTTCAAGAACTGTCCTGTCCTAAACACAACCATAACAAACTAACCAATAATCACTTTAATAGCTTAGTTTAATTGAATTTTTTTAAAAAATGTATTAATAAAAGTAATAGAAAAGGCTGAGGTTCACAAAAATGTTCAGAAAAATCCATTTGAAATACACTATCTCATCCTCTAGTCTAAGAATATATTTTGTAAGATTAAGGATGAGACAGTATAATTAATACATAAAGAAGAGGATAAATTCTAGTCTTCAGTTATGGAATCATAATCAATGCATTAGTGTGCAAATCCCAGTATGTTAAAAAGTACGGTTTAAAGTTCTTTGGGATTATCCTAGCTAAAATGTACATGAGAAACGTAAATCATCATTAAAGCATTTATTCCCTACTTCATTAAACACACAGTTTGCTGGTTTTTATTTTAATTTCTTTTTAATAAAATGTAATCATCCTGAAAGATATTATATTGATATCTGAAGAGAAAGAAGATGTTTGTTTATACATACATACATACAGTGGTTTGGGTTGGAAGGGACCTCAAAGATCATCTAGTTCCAAACCCCTGCCATGGGCAGGGACACCCTCCACTACACCAGGTTGCCCAAAGTCTCATCCAACCTGGCCTTGAACACTTCCAGAGATTGCTGCACACAAAGCTGTTCAAAATACCTGTCTAGGCGTAATGCATTGCACTAATCTTTAACTAGCTTTACCCAAATTAGACCAAGAAGAGTTCATTAAAAACTAGCCAAACCAGAACAAACGTACTCTAAGGAAAATTAAAGAAAAAGTACACAAGGTCGGTGTAAACATGTTATTTAATATCACTGAAGGTAAATTCAGAAACCCAAGTCTTAGGTGGGTTTCAAATAAATAATAATTTTGAGTGTTTACATATGAAAATGTAAAGCTCTCAAAGTAGCAGTGCATAGTTCCTAATCCCTCCCTGCCAACACATCTCCAACAAGAGAATGTACAGTAGGTAGTGCACACTTTGAGAAACAATCTCAACACATGGCACACCTGCCATCTTTGATGAAACCACTGAATATGATGTTGGAAAGAGGGGAGACGCAAATGAAGGCATGCACTGCCCTTTAAAGAACCACTATTTTCCCACAGCCTTTGTACCAGCAAGACACAAATAAGGAGCCTGGAATATAAATCACCTTTCAGCTTCTACAATCCACTCTCAAGTCAAAGATTAACACAGCAGTGCTCTGGTATAGAAAATGTATTCCTTAAACTGACATTGCAGCGTAAAATATCATCCCCATCCCAACTAGTCTCTACTCAGGGACGTTTACTCTAATTTTTAAGTTCTTCTCCAGTAACTGCAGAAGTAATTCAGAAAGCTTAAAGGCAGGTGAGAGACCTTGTTTCTTGTAGATCCTGGCCCAGTGTACTGAAAAGAACCAAGACATGACAGGCTTCCAGAAGGTGTCTGGTCACCTAACAAAGTATTTGGCGTCCTACATCACTCAAAACCTTCCAAAAGTAAAAACTTCTTCCTCAAAGGGAAGATGTGCTTTTCTTAAATGACTCCAATTATTTTGTTGTAAAAGTATGTCCAAAGTGAAGATTCTCACCTCAAAACCCTTGTTTAGCAACAAAATAACTGCAGGACAGGAAGAAGAAAAGTACTTTGCAATGTCTCAATCTGATTTAAGAGATTATCTAGAAATTATCTTTGCTGAGACTGGTAACAAAGATGATGGTGCTTCTTGATTTGGGTTTATGGATTCTAACCAACAACTACATGGAATGAAATCAAAGCATTTTATTAAATTTCATGACCTATCATTTTTGAATTAGATTGCTTTCAGAAGTGACCTAGGAGAGAAAATTAGGGTGATTTAATTTCAAAGAATTGTAAAAAAAATTTATGTACTTTATTTTTGTACTTTTGTTTCCATTTAATATTTCTCCATCAGCAGAAGTTATCGTCAAAATATAATGTCCTCTGCATGTTTTTCAGCCTTATTTTTATATTTAAAGTCCAAATAAGACGAAAGATAGCTAAATGCTAGGGAATAGATTTACAGTAATTGTTAATCATCCCACTGATTTTACATCAATTTTGTACTTGGAACTATGCATAAAGAATTCAAAACTCACTACCAATCTTCGTATATATTTAATATTCCAAGATTAAACATAATTTAAATTGTTTGACTTTTGGCTCACAAAATCTTGGTACCATAATATTAAAACTGTTATAAATATTCATTTTAAAATATTAAAGGTATAGATACAATGTACGTTTAGTAAAATACCTGTTAAAAAAAAAAAGGAAGACTCTCTGTTCAAAACTTTTGAATAGATGCCACAAGAAGTGATTTTTATACAGACAACTCCATGTCCAGGCAAGCTTATACCAGTTTTTCAAAGTGAGAAAATCTATAAGTTGTACAGCAGCAGAAAAGCATCTAAGTGAGACAGGATTTGTATTTTTTACTTAATTTTTTCCTAACTTCATAGCTTCTTTAATTCTCATTTTTCTCTCTGTCAAAACTTTAACATATTTGAAAATGCTACTGATTATCAAAGTAGAAATCAAATTCACCAATTGAACTAAGATGTCAAAAAATATTCACACTGATTACAAAAACCAATATTAGCAAATGACAGAAAAATACCTCTCACTTTATGGAAAAGAAATTTTTCTTATCTGAATTAATTTTACTAGTGTTAGCTGCAGAGAGTGTGTCTGTGAAATAGAGACTTAGGCATTTTAAAAGCAGAGATACTGCATACTGTCTAGAGCGGATAAGGCACATAAATATTTTTAATAGTACCTCTGTCGGGAAATACTAAGGCAAAAATAGTTCTTAACAACAAGACATAGCAAACTTTAAATTTATTCTTATTTAAATCAATAAAAGCAGATAGTATTCTCCCGTACAACTAAAAGAGTTTGCTGAACAGACATATATAGTTATAGTTAATGTCCCAAACAGCTCATTGTATAAATGTGGACTGCTGATGTTTAAAAGATAGATTAACTTCTGAAAATAATGAAGTAGAGAAGCTAGATATAATCATGTTGTTCATGTGGGAACTGGGATCAAAGATCAACATGGTATCATCTGCGTTGAGGTCCCACCGTCTAAAATGTGGATATTAGTAGTGAATAAAGAAATTGTGTCCATTCTTATTGTCCATCTTATATACAGGATTACCTTGATTAGCAGAAATGTGTGATAATGGAAGTGTCTCAACATTTCCTGATGCTTTTTTCTCCTCTTTTTTTTGTTGACAAGAGTTTGATGAATGAGATAAAAGATCCAAGCTGAAAATCCTGGTAAAACTACTTTTCTAGACACTGTAAACCTGGTTTATTAGATACTGTACAGAACTAATCTAACTGGGAGTACAGCTCTTATTACTGGAAATAACTTCTGAGGACTTGTGCCCATGAAAAAATTGATTAAAGAAAGCTTTGTTGTAAATATATGCTGAAAACTGATCACATAGTATCTGAGAACGAGGCACAGTACTGGAACAATGTAAATAACGTTAAGTGGTAGGTCTGAAGGAAAAAGTAGGCAGAGTAATTGATTATATATAAAATTGAGACATTTGCACGATTAATTTCTTTTGTAACTACCCAGTGTTCTCTCTTTCTAAGTAAAGGACAATCAACGGCCATGAAGAGGAACTGAATCTAATTAATAAAATGACTACTCCATTTCCAGAACATTCACCCTCGGAAAGCAATGTGTTATTGATAAATGCGAAATGTGTTTGGGTCTGCTGATCAATTCTCTCTTTTAGATACTTACAAGTGCTTTATGTTCCTTAGCTTAAATTAACTTTGTCCATCCAAATTGAATGAGTTGTTTAATGTGGTTATATAGTGCTTTCTGAATGACTGTGTTTATATGCAAATATTCATTGGACTCTATTCCAAAGTGATTATTAGCAAAGCTACTGTCACTTGCATAATTGTAGTTTCTTTGAAATAATCAGGAATCTAGAGAAATAACTAATCGTTTCTTCAAAATAATTGATATTGCTGAAATTATTGATACTTCGCAAGGTCACAACCTGTTGGTTAGATAACTTTAGTGTGGAATGTAATTAAAGTGACAGGTTGCAACTAGAAGAGTTAAAAACAGCAAATTGGGTGGTTTAAAACAATTAGGTAGTGTTAGCACTGACTAAGAATATTAAAAGAAAGCAAAACTTGCAAATTACCTTCTTTAAATAAACTCTCGTTTGATTTACAGTCTTCAAAAATTGTGTTAAGGAGTAATGATGCTGTTTTATTTATCAGCAGGCTGATAAAAATAAAAAAAAAAATTTGGCTCTGGGGCAGGAGGATTGTTTTTCCGGGTTTTTTTGAAGGGAGAATGGTTTAAATCTAGGAGAACCGAGCTGCTATGTTGATTAACTGGCTGATTAACTGCATACTCTATTCGTTTGTGTTGCACTATATCATTCTTCTATTGGCAAAGCAGAATACTATCCACGGGGTTTGCACAGTTCCATGATAGGTCGCTTACACCTTTGCATATGTCTTCCATGCATATGTCTACTTCATAATGTGTTACAGTCCTTTGTATTGACAAGCAGTAGCTACATAATTTTAAATATCATTGAATGAGACCAGTATGTGGGGTGTGTACAACTTTTTAAAAAGACCAGTTTCTAAGATCTCTGACTAAATAAGACAAACTATTGGGTGATCACTCAGACTCTTTAGAATTTTGTTAGACTGTAATTGTGCTATATTTTTTGTGTGCATCCTACTCAGAACTAGAAAAATTACAAATTACTATAAATTATAATAGTATTGGCAATTTTAAAGAACTGAGCTGAAATGATTTTGTTGTTTCAAAGTTCTTGGTGGTGTTAGAACTGAGATCCTCCAAAATGTATGTACTTCTCAAAGTCTCATCTATGTTTATATTCATTTATTAAGGTTTGCAACATTAGTGTCTAGTGAAAGGTCTTTGATAGTAATAGCAAGGTCTGGCAGAATTGAGAATATATCTTTTTTTATTAGCCAGTGAATGATTTATATCATATTAAATCAGCATGACAACATCTGATAGCAAAAGTTTTTAGTGGGAAATTGTGAAGTAGTGAAATAAGCCTGATGTCCATGGCTGGGAATATCATATAAATTTCCTTCACTTCTTATTACTGAGACCAGCTTTTATCTCTACATCCTGTTCTCTCTGATGGTCAGAAGATATCTCCATACCTGTTTTGAATTACTGCACCTGTCATTGATGATACATGTAGCATCTTGGACAAAGTTAGAGTTGGATGGGAATTTGTTAATAGAATGTAATTAAATTATAGAATTGGATTAGATTATGGTTGTATGGACAGCTAGCATTGGATTTAAGCAGTTTAATATAACATTGTATTGCAAGTTTAAATTTTATAAAAGGTCTCTGCAACTGCACTGAGCTCCTCAAGTATTTATATTTTGAATATCAAAATTGATGCACTATAAAACAGACATAAGCACAAGTGAAATATGGGCTAAGAGTAAAAAGCTAAATTTTTTAATGCTATTTTATAAACATGTTAGTAGAGCTTAGTAAATTTCTGGTCTATTAAGACATTTCACCTCAGGGAGACATACTGTCCTGGTTTCGGCTCAGATAGAGTTATTTTCTTCTAAGTAGCTAGAATGGCACTGTGTTTTGGATTTAGTATGAGATTTGGCATGAGAAGAATGTTGATAATATACTGATGTTTTTAGCTGCTGCTAAGAAATCCAGGACTTTTCAACTTGCAATGCCTTACCAGTGTGCAGGTGCACAACAGGCTGGGAAGAAGCATAGCCGGAGCAACGGACCCACAATCCCTGGCTTAGCATGTGGCCTTAGACCCAAATTGGCTAATGTAATATTCCATATCATATAATTTCATGCTCAGTATATAGATGAGTATTAGCAGGAAAGCTCTTTCTCTTTTCCAGGATTGTGGTTTCAGGATTGCTAGCAGGTCATGAGCAATTACATTGTGCATCACTCGTTTCTATATTCAGTTATTATTTTTGTTATTATTATTGTCCTTATCACTTTTAATTTTATTTTGGGTCAATTGTTAAATTGTTCTTATCTCAACCCACAAGTCTCCTTCCCTTTACCCCTTCAATTCTCTCCCCCATTGCCTGGGGGTGAGAGAGAGTGAGCAAGCAGCTATGTGGTGTTTGATTGCCAGCTGGATTAAACCCATGACACATACTGGTCAACATCTAACAGAAATTAGAGTATCTCCATTCAAAAATCTTTTTATCATCCCCTGGAGTACTTGTGGATGAATACTTTTTGTTGAAGATATCTATCTCATCAACATCAGAGGCTGATGAAAAATCTGTTTCTACTGCCATGTCTCCTCTGTAGCTCTGTAAACAAGTGTCTCACCTGAGCTCTGTGTCATTTATCAGCTGGGGTTTTTTTTGGGTATCCAGAGTTATTCATTGAATTATGACTGCAATCTAGTTCTGAAAACTGGTTTCAGTACAAATGATTTTTAGGTTGTTCTTAACTAAATATTCACACAGCCTCACATCCAAACATTAGTAATTGACCTTAAGATGAACTGTCAATTTTGTTACCTACTTCAAGGATTATAGGATAGCAGAGTTATCCTATGTTTGTCACTGTAAAAAAACAACTCTCTAAACCCTTGCCTTGCTCGTGGCCTGTAGCTGGTTGGTTGGTTGGTTAGTTTATGAAGGAGTCTATTTAATTTTCCAGATTTAACTACATACACGAATACTGTTAATCAAAGCTTCCCTGGATAGTCAGGCTATGATCAGAAAAAATAGAGTTACAACTTATAGTAAGAGATGGAAGAAAAGTTTCTCCCTTGCCCTACATTGCCTACCAGCCAGCAGTACAAAAGTCTGCTTTTCTAATTTGGTTGCATTTGACACCAAACACTTCACTGGCCTAAACGACCAGACCAATGGAGAACAAGGACTCGATATCTTAAATATCCATTTATGGTGGAATAAAGTGAAAGGAATCAAGTTATCCATACAAGACAGTAAACCTTAAACTCCTTAATTGCTAGGAGCTCTCACAACACAGATACTTCTCAGTCCACCCTGCAGGAGATGAACTGCTGCCAAGTTATCCTTAGTTTTTCTGGATCATATAGTTTGCTACAATATGTGTCCTTGAGCTACTCTGAGGAGATATCGAGCCATAATAAGCTTTACTGTAATAAGTATTAGGAAGGTGGTGCATCTTGCTTGGAATGGAGAGTAATCTTTGTATCTGCAGCCCAGGAAATGTATGTGGAACATCTGCAACCTAACAGCTGTTGAATGACAGTTTGTCTGAATCAAGGGCTTAAAATGTGCTTAAGTAATCTACTGCAGCTCTTACTTATAGAAAGTACACTTGTGCTGACAATTTTTCCGGCAACGTGCTCCCATACATGTTAAAACGATAAACAAACTAGCCCAAAATCAAGGTGATAATGGAAGATACTAGAAAGCTCAAAGATAATTCAAGTTGAAATGATACTTGCTTAACACTTCAATGTAATTAATTACTTTGGAAGATAAGTTTCTCTCAAATCCATAAAGCTGTCTTGTTTTATGCTTTTGTGATGCACCCCACTAATACAAAGTTGTCCAAGTTCTGCCTCTCTGAGCTGCATATAATCTGTTGTTTGGTGATAACAATAAGCATATTACATTTATGCTTTGATGTTTTAAATGTTGTCTTGCCAGGGGATAACAGACATTTAATTGTCGCTCGTCATAGCAAACCCAGTAAAATATTTAATAAAATCAGTAGGGGGCTTGCGCTGCTTTAATTGTTCTTGTTTCAAAATCATAAAAAGCTACATACCAAAACTAAGCTATCAGACTTCTAATAATTATTTTATTGTAACTATTTCAAGAATAGCTTCTTTGTATGACATACATTGATTGTATCTGTTTCCTAAATGATCTTTTGCCATCTTAAAGTTACTAGAAAACTATTTACCAATGCAGCCATGCAAGGAACGGCATACTTTGATGAAGAAACATCACTAGGCTGTAGTGGGAAATAATATCTTAGCTTGAAAAGGAATGTAGTATCAGCTATCAGTTCAAGCAAGGGGAAAAAAGTACAATAAATCAAACACAGAAATAATTTGTGTCAGCCAGTGTAAAGACATCACTTAAAAAATGAGGTACCTCTTTTTTTAATAATAACTTTCTCTCTCTGATTTGCCTCACAGTCCTTCATGCAGACTCACATGGTCTCTTGTTAAAAAATCTTTACATGCATCTCATCTTATGTATTATATATTGGCAAATATACTGATAAGATTTTCATTTGTTATATTCATATTTGTCTCAGATATTTCCAGATTATTTTAACTGGAATACTGTGTCCAACTTTTGCGGTAGTTAAGTTTTGAATATTTCCATCTTATAAAGCTTAAGAAGAGAACTTACATGTTAAAGTATTAACTTAAGAAATAAATGAGATCTGCACTCCTAAATGACTGCTTTTGGGGCACTAAAATTAGAAACCGTTTAGGGATTTTACAGCATTAAAAATATTGAACAAATGCTTTATTAAACATTTTGTCTTTTAAAAAAGTAACCAAAATAAAATTGTATAAAACTGAATGGAATCCGTTCATTTTACCTGTGAATTTCTCTGAACACAAAAAAAAAGATGGTATGATCTTTTCTCTAAGAAATAAATAAACTAAAAAATCAGTTGAATTCTTATAAACCAGAAGTATTTACAATGCCAAAGCACTTCAATCCAATGACACATTATTTTAGGTTAGGTTTCAAGAACTGGAAATCAAAGGAAATAACAAAGAAGCATTGGCAGTTTGGGAGTGAAGGGGAATGGAAACCAAAAATATTTACCTTCGGGTACTATTACAAAATTACATAGAAAATACGTCCACCAGAAAGTATACACCTTAGCCAAAGGAAGGCAATGAAATTAAAATAAGGATTGGTGAGAAGGACAGGAAAAAGGGAAAACGAGCCTGTTATGAGTACAAAAGGTGAGCACTTGCTAGAGAAATCTGATTGCTGGAATGGATACAATTTCCAGACTAGTGAGTGAAGGAAACATTACAAACATAATGTAAATCATTTAATACAGTGTTTTACAAAATCCTATGCTCAAAATTAATCTAAACTATCTTATTTGAAAGATTTGCATGAGTTTTAAATGGACTAAAGATCTAAACAAAGAGCTATAACAGAAAATAAGATGATGAATTGGAAGGCAGTGCTTAGTTTGGAACTGCAAAAATAGGTAATGATTCCAGTCTTAATTAGCTTCTTCTTTAATGGTCTGAAATTAGAAATACGTAGTATATAAATGGCTTTTCTACATTATGTTAAATGACATTAAAATGTAAACACCAATAGGGATAAAAGGTGGATCATGAAACAACAAACGTATGGGAAAGATGTCTACAGAAAATAATTAACTTGGGAATAATATGTCACAATATATTTGGAAGACAAAAGATGATTGAAATGGTCATTAGAAGGTGAAGAAAAACCTTAGCAAGCACGTACAGCTAAGGACACACAACTATATGGGAATGCAAACAAGGGATGCATTTAAACAATGGTTCTTTCCAGTGCAAGTGACAACTGCTATGGACACACATATTCATAAGAGGTTACAGTCTCCAGAGGATTTTCAAAAGACCTTGTTGTTGTTGTTGTTCCAGCTTTTACTTTCACAGACTATGACTTCGAATGAAGTGAGAGCAACATGGCTGGCCACAGGATCACAGAACACTAAAATATCTTTTGGGGTTTGCATTTTGTTAAGGGTTCTTTCACCCCTTTAATCTGTAGAGTTATTTTTTTCCTCATTTTATTCCTCCTGGAGATTCTGCTCTATTTATCCTCTTCTCCTTAGGCAACTCCTGCTAACCCACTCTCTCCAATGCATTGCTCATGCTTGCTACATCTTTTGTAAAGTTTCTTATCTAATGCTACCCATAGTAGTTTCACTGTCCTTTCTTTCTCTGGTTACTTCACCCTGAACCTCCGAGCCCTTCTTATTCTTCTATCCTGAGAACGACATTTTTCAATCCCTTGAAAGGATTTCAGTCTTTAAAGATGATTCTTACGTGAAGCCTTTGAACTTTAGGATGGTCCTGTAAGACACCGAAGTTGCAAGCAGAACAATAATTTTATTTGTATTTCACAGAAAAAAAGATATTAGGGCAGAGAGAAGAAAGAGCTTCTCATTTGTGTGGATGTAAAACAAAGCCTTTGAACTGCAGTGAAGGTAAAACATGCAAAATTGAATGTTGTAAGATAGAAATTCTCAGCAGAAGAATTAAACAGGGAAATGAAGATCTGCTACCAAGGCATTCATTCATGGATGTCAGGGTCAACAGGGAGCTACTTCTAGAAAAAAAAAAATGAAGTACTTCCTCAGCCAACCCTGTCTCTGTCAAGTGGGATTGCTGGGCCTGGGAGATTGTTCTCACTCTTTTTGAAAACTGGAGCTGCTTTTCCCACGTAATATGACTCAGCTTTCATAACTGCTTTTCAGTTGTATTGTGATTAACTAGTTCTAAAAATTACAAGGCTATGTTCTGAGGTAGAAGTGCTAAACCCTAAAATGGTGTGGATATAGTAGATTTGTAATCTTGCATTCTAGACATCAATACACAGGCAATATTTGTAACATTTTCAATGGAATTAATATAATGAAATTACTTAAGCTCAGCCTTACTTTTTACAGATTATCTGAACTTAATAAAATATAAGTCAAGAGAAGTTCAGTTTATATATATTTATTTTATTTTATTTTATACATGACTTACTGTGTATGAGAAATTCCTACATTGTAGGAGTCCTTTCTAATTCCTCAGGTAAAAGGAAGCAGATGGTTGTCTCTGTTTCATACTTGTTATTTATTTTATATTTTAGGTTATGTCACATCTTCCTAAAACTGAATTTTTGTGACTGATATTCTGTGATTGATCACAGAATAGCTTTTAGTGTTTCAGGGCTAAACCACTGCAAAGTATCTCAATTAATAGCTTGTGGCCTCCTGCCTGAAAACATACCTGAGGTGTGTATTAATGGAACAATAAAACATGGCCTGTCGTATCTTAATGTTACATCCTCATTCCGTGTGAACAAGCCTTCTCTCAGAGTTTGCCACAGGCAATTTGGTATTTCATTTTGGTGTCTGGTTTAATCTCTGACAGATTTTATCCACTTTCTATCAAATCGTGAACACTCATTACAAAGTGTTTTTTTCATGTTCATTAATGCTTTACTTCAGCTCTGTTTGGTTGTGCAGTGTCTTTTCCTAATTCTCTAAACATGATCCATTTATATAAAAATCACATACTTGCTTATCACTGTTAACTGGAAAAGGAAAAAAATTCAGTTGCTTTATTTCATTGAAATTTTGGTAAATTTATGATTCAGTTACAGTTCAGGATGTCTTGCAGCTCATGAGTTTCAATGTGTGAGTAGAGAAATATTTACTTGCTAATTACTATTCTTCCTATGACATTAGCATACTTTAGTAATGGAAATTATAGAAGCACCTATAATTATGATCCTTCTCAAATGACACAATTTTAGACCCAACAGAATCCCAAAATATCACAGAACCTCCCCATCTATAGGTCATGCTAAAGAATGGTATTTTAAGATTGGACTGAATAAATACTAATGGAATGGCCCAATACATGCTCTGCAATATCCTCCAAATCAAAAAGACCTTATTTTTATTGCCTACATTTTTCTGGTCTGTGAGTCACACAGCTCCGGGTGGAAAATGTACGAATAAAAATCAATCACCTCCCAAAACCCATTCCAACAGAGGATTTATCTGAGCTGATCTTAATCTATCATTTTATTCATTTATTCATTACCAGTATCTGTAAAAATACTTTATTCACTGATACTCATAACCATATACCTTTTGATCAATATCTCTTAATTTTTAAGACTGGCCAAAGACCCAACTCTTGGTCTGATAGTCCATAGGAAGGTTAGCCGAGCCGACCCTGAGTGGCAGGGGTTGGTCTCCAAACCGGTCCCCCCGAGCGCCTCCAAGACTTTGAGGTAAGTGTTTTGCCCCCAGCAGGTTCCTCGCCATGCACTTGGAAACAGACTGCTGCTGTGGGGTAGGGGTGTGGAGGGGACTCCCCAAGCACGCGTCACCTGTCTCCTCTGCTTTCCCCCACTCCACCGAACAGCAGCAACCACAGTTAATACACTAACCCTGGAGTCAGACTGTGAGAAATTCCCATCACCAGCAAAAGTAATGGATAATCACATTTTAAACACCAGTCTAACGGAGAGCCAAATATTTTCTCATTCTAGTCTCTACCTTTCAGTTTTTCACATAGCAGTGAAAGCTGTTTTCCATAAAATAGCATTTTTTCCACCCTAGGAATTACTCTGCTTCTGTTTGTATTGGCAAGCAGGCATAAAATATAAATGTGTACTATTTGGCATAAAAGAAATCTATAAAAATTGCTAGTAATTATTGCTATGACTCCAGTCCAGAACTCTTTATTCATATAAAACATTGCTGTTGTAGCTGGTTTTCCCTCAAAAATGAACTTAGAAAAACTCACCTACATTGAGCGAGATCCATGAGATTTAAAAAGGCACAAACAGCTGTGGATATTTATGCTTAGACTGAAAGCGTATTAAGAGGAATACTAATATCAGACCAAAATAACTTGACCACAAGACTTACAAAGTGTATTCATGGCTGCAGTCCTGTCCTTGTCGTGTTTTCTGACCAAAGTATTCCAGCACTGTGCCAGGTGAGACCAGGGCTGGCCAAGACGCATGTTCAGTGTCCTCCTTTTGTGTCAGTTCAAGAATAAAACACCACAGGTTACATGAACATCAGGTGTTTTCCAATTCAAAGTACTGAATGGAATTTTAAGTCATAGTAATGAACACTTTGCTCTCTTAATAGGAGGTGTATTTCCTCACACATCTTTCATTAAAGAATCATTCTATAAATCTGACAATAAATGCTAACTTAGCTGAGAGTCCCTAGCATGTGCAGGTTGTTTTTCCGTGAAGTTTACAAAAATGTCTGTTGTACTGAAATAGTGTGTTTGGTCTAGTAAATATTTATTCAACAAATATTCCCATGACATTAAATGTAAAGATTATCAAAAGGCCCATGGCACAAAATATCATATGACTTAAGGTAACTAGTGATTTATGGCATTGTTACTTCCCATCATTGAGGAAATGAGGCTTGCAACTGACTAATGTTTCTTTTTATTTTGTTTGCTGGAAGCATTTACAACTTCCTCCTGGGATTTTTCAGAGCTGCATTATATGATATTCTGAAACTATTTTGCACTATTGTTTGATTTTAATTATAGTTGAACAGAAATAAAATCTTGGGAATACTTCTAATTTGCTTAACTCCTTCCTGCTATGTCTTGTTAAAATTTATCTTAATTGATTATTGAAAGGAATAGGTCTACTTAAAGTCTGAGCAATCTCAAAGATAGCTACTCTTCGCTTTCATAACTTCTAAAAAGAACAAGCTGTACAATAAATTTGAACAATACTGGGGAGGCTGCCTGATGCTCAGAAACCTTCAGCATAGGTCAAAGAAGCCTCAAGAGGAGAGAAAAAAACAAGATATTTTCTTTATAGAGTTTACCTCATGTCATTCTGCCAATGGCACAGAGGGGAGACTGTGGTCACCCCGACACTACAGTGAATTCACTCCCCAGCTGCCATGTGTCTGACAACTCCAGCACCAGGAGCTTGGGGCTTTGTGCTGCCTCCTCAGCTCCTTGCTGCTCCGCAGCTCTCTGTCAGCACTGCCCCAGCAATGCCTATGCTGATAAGTATCTCCTGCACAGATGCCTCTCAGCTACTCAAAAGGAAGAGGAAAGAGTTCTATATCTTTCCTCAAAAAATAAGAGATCTAACCTGTACTAACTAACAAGCACATTCCCGCTGATATGGGGGAGTGGACTAAATTGCCACACAGGAAGATGTGGCACTCAAGTAATGAAAATACATTCTTGAAGCTGCTTTTGTATCTGTTGATGGTGTGAGAATCAGTTCTGCCTTAATTTATGGATTGTCTGAGTTGTGAATGAAAGTATAATATTTCTTTTGTGATGATTAGCAGCCTCTGAGAATGCTTCAACCAGGGAGAAACGCTGATTTGTTTATGAGGTCAATCAAAAGACATACACCCAATGTTGCCTTCCCAGCAGAGCTGGAAAGTAATTTGTTATCTTGCATTGATAAAGTTAATGCAGAGAATCAAAGCCAAGCTTATATCACCAGTAAATATTATGATCATATACATCTGCAGAGCACACAAACTCTGTCCTCACTTAACTAGAGCTTTTAGAAAACCTAAACACAGTACTTGATTTATGAACACAGTATGACATGTTTTGTCTATTGGTGAAACACACATTTATTTCAACAATAAGTTTAGAATAAATTATTATACCCAAAATTATTTTTAACTGAGGTTGTAGTTCTTAATGGTATCTGGCTCTTTGATAGCCATCTTTGTTCATATATTTCAAAGTATTTTATTAAGATGGCTGAAATTATTAGAACTTGTCTCATAGACAGAGAAACTGAGTCACACAGTGAGCTACCCCTAGTTTGTGTTTGTTTGGTTTTTTTTAACTCAGCCAATTAGCATTAGTCTCTTTACCTCAGTCCTGCATTCCTTCACCTTGCTTGAAAATTTGTCCATATCAGCTCACCACAATATGGACCTGTAACATCCCATGTCCCCCTCAAACCCTTCAAAAGGGGATTTTGCAATTTAAATATCCTGTCTAAATGCCAGTCTGCATTTTCTTGCCTAAGTTTCTTAACATTTTTAGATATTCTTGACAAAGTGCTCTACAGGTTACCTGTTTGTCTTTTTGTGACCTGCTCTCCCTCTTGGCATCAGATACAAGGTTTCTCCAGCCATTCACACAACCTGGGAGGGTCTCTCTATCCTAGTAGAGGTACTGCTCTGCTCAATGACTTCTGCTGCAGCTGTCCTTTGCTCTGAAAAGTTTTTATCTCACTTCGAACATATTTCTTAGGTTCTTAGAATTTTAAAGTTCTGGTATTTAGGAATCATTTTTGTTTATTTTGTTCTTCTGTTTAGGATTATTTCACTTTCTAACATCTTGTGAACATCCTGCTCTTTTAGATGCACCTGCCTGAGTAATGTTCATCAGAGTTTAATAATGCTTAATTATCTCTAGTCAGGGAGATACATAAATAGCCCTAGTAGACTTCACATAAACTGATGTGCTCACTAATTCAGCAGTTATAAAATTCTTTCAAAATCGTAAGCTCTACATAGACTCATCAAATTGTGGTAGAAGTTTAGCAATGCAACATGATGCTTTTACTGCTATGACAGATCTTTGATTAATGCAGACTTTTTAAGGATATCTTATCTGGAAATCTAGATTATCCTACAGAGAATCAGTTTATACTCTTAATTTATAAGCCATCTCAGCAACCGTCTTAGTAACAGGCAGCTGCTTTACTTTTAGTTTTTGATTAATTATTGATAAATCTACACCTATATCACACCAGAATGAGCAAACAAAGAGTGTTTTTGCTGACTGTGAAAAAACTTTTTCAGTATGAACAACATTAATTGTAAGGATGAGATGCACAAATACAGGCTGGGCGGAGAATGGATTGAGAGCAGCCCTGAGGAAAAGGACTTGGGAGTGCTGGTGGATGAGAAGCTCAACATGAGCCGGCAATGTGAGCTGGCAGCCCAGAAAGCCAACCGTATCCTGGGCTGTAACAAAAGGAGCGTGGCCAGCAGGTCGAGGGAAGTGATTCTGCCCCTCTACTCTGCTCTCGTGAGACCCCACCTGGAATACTGTGTTGAGATCTGGAGTCCCCAACACAAGAAGGACATGGAGCTACTGGAACGAGTCCAGAGGAGGGCCACGAAGATGATCAGAGGGCTGGAGCACCTCTGCTATGAAGACAGGCTGAGAGAGTTGGGGCTGTTCAGCCTGGAGAAGAGAAGGCTCCCAGGTGATCTTATAGCAGCTTTCCAGTACCTAAAGGGGGCCTACAGGAAAGCTGGAGAGGGATTTTTTACACGCATGTGTAGTGATAGGACAAGGGGCAATGGCTTTAAACTGAAGGAGGGCAGATTTAGATTAGATATAAAGAATAAATTATTCAATCCGAGGGCGGTGAGGCACTGGAACAGGTTGCCCTGAGAAGCTGTGGGTACCCCATCCCTGGAGGTGTTCAAGGCCAGGTTGGATGAGGCTTTGGGCAACCTGGTGTAGTGGAGGATTTCCCTGCCCATGGCAGGGGGGTTGGAACTAGATGATCTTTGATGTCCCTTCCAACCCTAACCATTCTATGATTCTATGATTCTATTCTTAGCTAAATAAAAACCCACTGTGATTTTTTCCAAAACAAAAACCTTTCTCCTGCTCTTCAGAGCTTTATGGCTCAATCTCCAATCTTTCTATGGATATATAAGTCTTATAACTTTAAGTCTACTCAGAAATTTTTGATTGAGACTTTTTTTTGAATGAAAGCTGGATTTTGACTGAATAATTACTTTAGTTTTGGAAAAAAAAGTCCTGCTTTAGACATATTTATACCCCGGATATTTAAGCTTGCTGATAGAATCTCAGTGCTTTGCCTGGATTTTGATAAATTTTGTCCTATTCTTCTTCAATTTCCAGCTGGTTTGTTAATCTCATCTATTGAGAATCATACTGATGTTTTCATAGTTGAAAATTTTCTTCTCTAAAGCAGCTGCAGGATGACATCTTTTCCTTACTCTGAACATTTATTTACATCAGAAAACACAATTTGACTTGTTAGAAATTACAAGAATAGTCTACATTCTTTGCAGGACATAAGAATATTTGTCTTGTGTTTCAGAATATACTTTAAAAAAAAAAAACCTCTTAATTTTCCTTTAGTCCAGCCCTGTTAATTACATCTAAACTGTTCTTATCAGTGCCGAGTAAAATAGGGACCATAATATAGGTCCTCATTTAAGAAAAAAGAGGTTTCCTTGATTCAGCGTATTAACTCAGAGGATGAGTTACTGCATGCAAAAAGGTCACTGGAGGAAAAAGAATTCACAGTCCATTATACACAAACCCCAAAATAATTTATCAGTTTAAACCTCCTTACAAAGATCTATGATGTGGTACAGATTCTGGTAATATGACTAAGTCAGTCACTTATAACTCCTTCTTATTTTATGAAATAATGGACAGACCTCAGCACTATAAATGCAGATTAAAATAACTTTGTTAAGAAGCTAAAAAGCTCTGTCAGAATAATGCAATAAAAAGTCATATTCTAAAGTGAGACACTATCCATTCATAATATTTTAAATGCACTTCAGGACAACAAAACTTTTAAACACAAAAGTATTTTTAAGGCATTTTTCTTAAAGCAGTAATCAATATCTGTGAGTTTCCAGCCTGTTAAGAAGGTCAGCAGACAGTCTTTGAATAAGTAGATCACTTGCTGTGGTCTTTAGACTTTTTTTTTTTTTTTTTGTTCCATGGAGATTTGAAGGACTGATTGGTAACCTTTTATTTAATAACTTTACATCTTTTGGCTGTAGTGGAATTATAAGTGCAAGGAAGATTTCTTTATATGAAAAAAGGACCACACCACCTCAACTAATAATCCTTCTCTGTTAGATAAATTACTTCACTTTGTTTATGCTTCTCTTCTTCAAGTGTAGTTAAAAATGACTACAGCATCTGAAAGGCAGCTCATTCTTTGGGGAGCTGACACCAGAAACCGGAAACATTTATAATTGCCTTAGAACTTGCATTCCTATTGCTCATTGGGTCACTTTCTGTCACTATCAGCCTAAGTGGGCAATACGAACACATCTACCCTATTTACTCTACATAAATTCACGTTCAGAAGTTTTGTTCAGGTAAGAACTATGAGAACAGATCCTACATAACAGAGTAGTAGCTTCAAAGTAATGGGCCAGATAATTAATTCTGAATTTCAGTGGAAATTCTACTAAAGTTCTATCGCAGCCATATTAACACCAAACGAGTCTATCAGAACTAATATTCCTGCAATAAATATCAAAGAATAAAGAATGATTAAGCCATTATTGTTAAATATTACATAATGAAAAAGCCTTAAAGAAGCTGTGAAGATTCACCTGGTCCTTACATCACACACGATAACATCTCAAGGTTTGTCTGTATGTAATAGAGTGCAGCTGGTTAGAGGAAATGTGAGTTGATAGTGTGCTTGATAATCAGCAGTAACTCACTACATGCACAGAGTAAAACTGAAGTTAAGGTTGCTTGTTGTATTGTTGAATTAGAATAAGTTACTTCACATGAAGATACTCTCAGTGCAGTATCCTCTTGCAAGTCAAAGAGAAATTCATTACTCAGCGTGAGCAATATCTGCTGATGAAAATCTTTTCTTTTACAGGACTTTTCAAAGAGTAGGCAGAATTCAGTGTGGGTCACAAAGCCACAAACTTACATTGTTATAATTCACTATAATACGGCTTTGAAATCATTATTAATCTACTTGTCTTCCTCTCTCATAACTTTGAATGAGTACTGAGGACTTCTTACAGAACTTCACATTTTAGTTTGTGAAGATCACATCACTAGAGTGAGGAGGGAATGTAGATCAGGAAATCAAGCTGCTACATTCAAAGTGCATTCTTCATTTTCTTCTAGTTGAAATGCTGCAGTAGGTTGTACTTGAGTTAGGTTATGAGTGACCCATAAATGAGCGCAGAGGCAAATCCAAGGTTCTGTTAACTACTTAGACTCCTGCTGACCACATAGACTTGAGCATCTACTTTTGTGCTGCCTTTCAGTTCATGGGTTTACTACATACATCATGATACATATGCAAAATGTAGACATTAAACACTAGTCACAAAAATTAGCTGTGATTTTTTTTGCTCCCTACAAAGTAGCTGGAGTGAAAGACATGGACCTAATTGGCTGGAGGAGATTTGACTCAATTTAATTGTCTCTTAGTAAGCATATATTTCTGGACCATTAGTCTTCTCCAACAATTAGATTAATGTGTCTCATCTAATCCTATATTTAATTTTCTTCATTTTTAAATGTATTTCTACAGTTGTAATTAAATGTAATTAAAATAATTATTTCTTGAAGTTTTCCCTGTGACTTCTTCTTATTCCCTGTTTTTTTCCTGTTTCTCTTTTATCCAGACAAAAGAATAAATCATATTACAGTAAAACTATAAAGCTGCTAGTCAGTACTAGGCTTTCTTTAATCAAACCTGAATGCGTTATCTCCCCATTGAATCTTGTCTATTTTGTGTTGATAAATTGTCCCTGTGACTATCTCAGAGATACATGAGAGAGTCAATTTTAAAAAATTCTGGCCCACTGGTTGTATATCATCAATCATTCCAGCTACAGAGTTTGGAATAGATATTAAAAATGTTTGATATTTTATGCATTTTGGCAGTATTGTTAGCAAAACAAGTCACTTTTAAGCCAGAAAAGTGAAAGCCTAACATGAGCTCTGTAATATTCAACCAAGAGAAATACCTTGTCTACAAGGCTAAATTATCTGTCTAAAGCTTTTCTGTATGGCATCAAAACTTCCGTGGTTAAACACATAAACTATGTAAACATTCACCTGCAAAAAATACTTACCTTGGCCAGAGGAAAAATCATAAACAGTTTGGAAATAGAAAGTTAGAAGACAGGAAAACTAAAAAAAAACAAAACAAAACAAAACAAAAAAAAAAAAAAAAAACAACAAAAAAACAGAAATGGTCAAAATAAAAATAAATAGTGAAAATTCCTGAGGAATGTAGAGACACCAGGCTGTTCTCCTCAAGGCCATACGCATCATGACAAACAAAAGACATGACATTACAAAGACAGACAGTAGAGACTGACTTAAGAATCATCAAAACAATAATGGGTTAAAGAAAAAGAAGTGCAAAGAATTGCAAAGGTTATGAAAAATGGGACACCAGCAGAGAGGAGTCTTTCCCTTCCAAATAGAGTAAAGAAACATACCTGAAGAAAATAATCAGCTTCCTTACCAGAAGTTCATTTTAATTCTTCAGAATTGAGCTATTGTTGATGTATTATGACGACAGATGGTAGAATCATCTAAATAATCTTTGTTTTGCTGCCTGAATACTGTATAAGTCATACTAAAAAAAAACCCCACAAAATTAAGCAGTGGCAAGAAAGGTCATCTGCCCATTTCATCCTGGCAGTTGTACTCCAGAGATCTTGCTGGAGGCAGAAACTCTACCTCACCAGAGAGCTACCAAGCCTGTTTGAATAATGGGAGAAGCTTCTGGAAAGTGTGTGAACAGCCAGGAAACACTAGTCAGGAAAATACTTTTCTTGAAGACTCACGGGACATTCTGTGGAGGTTAATGCCTGTAAGTCACCGGATAAGAAGCCAAAAAAAAAAAAAAAAAATTATATACCCAAAAGATTTCTGTTTTGTTTATCTTTCTTGCATGTTTGTATCTAGAAAAAAAAAAAAAATGGAGAAACTCTACTCCTAGCTTCTAGCCAAAAATCACAAAAAGTTGATTGGGAACAGCCAGCATGCTTCTACCACAATGAGAGTTGTCATGAAGGTCATAAAGTATACTCCTATTCCCTGGTTAGATAACTTTATCTATGAAACTTTAGAGTCAAATACTTACACTTTAAATTAAAAATGATTTGTACAATAGGCATACGTAAGTACCTCATTTTTTGTATGTTCTTTTCCACAAATTCATTAAACTAGAATATTTGTGGAAAGTAATCACAGAAGCAGTGTGTACACAATTTAAACTAATTCCTTTAAAATCAAAAGAATATTCATAGAAATATGTTTGCTGTATTCATCCAACTCTAATTATTACTTACTTTTGACATCTGTGAAAATCAGATAAAGTATTAAAATAGAGTCTGAAAGAGTAAAATAACATTCTTCCACTACTATGAGATTCATATATTAGCAAGTTACATCCTTTAGAAACAATGTAAAACTTTAACTAGAAATATTCAATTCAATTATATTGCAGGAAGTCATTGGCCAGCTTATTAGTATGATAAAAGTATGGAAATTATTGCAGTTTAAGAACACACAAAGTCTGGTAAAGCCTGGTATCAGTTCCTTGTAGGAAGTCCAAGTTTGAAGTGATTTGAAAGCCAGCAGAAATGTTAATTAATTAAAAGGCTTTTACTTCATATTACTAAGTCCTGCTGATCAATCCAGGAAGATGACTATTGCTGACAAAAAAAAGACATCTAGCAAGCACAGCATTTCATGAAAACAAGCCTAGAGATCCACCAACTGGGTGGGTGCTTTTGTGTCCCAACCACTGGGGCTATTTCTTAAGCCAACATTACCTTTGATTGGTCCTTCATTGTGTCAGTGAAGCACTGCAATATTAAGTGATTATGTAATTAGTGACTTTTGGTACTTTCATGAGAGTCAAAAATACAAATGTTTCATGCTGGAAACCAGTGAATATCCAGTAATTTTTGCTCAAGTTAGAGAGGTTGGAGTAAAATCCTGAACTTACCTCCTCCCTGTTCAAATAGACAAATCATGGAGAGAGGACATGGCCCCTAGGCCTTTATGCTCACCAGAACATCTTCCCCAGAAGTCAGTACTCCTCTGGTTTGAGCTGAGTCCTTGCAAAATATGCATGAATTACTTTAGCTCTTTTTTATTACATATTCTTCATTCAAGTAGTTTGAACTTCACAATATAAATTATTAAACTTATCCACATCAAACTGCCCTAAATTATATTATACTCAGGCTAAATATTGGTCAGCATGATTGATTATGCTTTATGCAAGCTGAAAACTATAACTACATGTTACAAGCAACAATAAAGAGAATATTGCAGGCAGCAGCTGCATCTGCTAAAAGCAAACATTTCATCCTTGCTGCGACATCTGATGGAACACTCTTGCCGTTTTTTCCCCTTAGTATATATAACCAACATAATTAAGGTTTTCTTTTCCCTCTTTCTCCCATTTATTTGTATCTCCAATATAAAAGACATCGAAATATAGAAGAAACACCTGCTAGAATTAAAACAATTATGGCAAAGCATCATTCAAATGATCCAGTAGCAAACAAAGTAATATAGAGAGATATTACTCATGTATCTCTATTCTCCTTGGTGTTTCTACGAGCTGACTCTTAACAGTGGGCCATTAATATTCTTTGAATACAGTTAAAAATGAACTTGAATATTCAGCTCTCCAGCATCTGCATGGAGGGGCTGGCAATCTTTGGTGAAGGTGATACTGTGTCTGCTCTTTCCTTTGAGCTGTCTTACACTCTCCACAGACAAACCAAGCTGTCACCTAGGTCACTGTGAGATGACCCACGGGATATAATAAACTTGAGGTTAGTACTGCGTTTTGTATCTGAGTTACCAACCAAGTACTCGTAAATACAGGTTCCCTCCTTTAAAAATGGTATAGTCAGAAAGTCTTCTTTAGGGCTGGGGGGAAAGAGAAAAGAGTCAGATACTAATTCTGTTTTCCTACTGTTTTGTACTGCACACTTCTCTTTCAGTTGTGCATACTGATGTGTACATGTGCTGCAAGTTCCAAAACCTGCAAAAATAAAAGTGAATAGTTTTTGTCATTTGCTTTACTTACAATGTTAGCAAGTTTTCTTCCCAGGCCTTTCATTTTCCTCTGTAAAAGACACTCAAACATATATCAATAGATTTCTTTGTGACTCTAACTGAGTTATATGGGTCTTTTTCAGCAGTAGTAGATGTTGAAGAATTTGAATTGAAATTTGAAGGTTCCTGGCTCCCAAGCCAGCAGGAGATGAGGTTTAATTGCTTGGAAACACATTTTCACAGCTGATACTGGGGAACAGAAAAAGTCTGTATGTCACGAGCCTCTAAACTAATCATTTAGCCATAACATGCACCACCCCATACCTGGAGACAATGCAACTGTTAACAGCTTGAAGCTGTTGAAAAAATAGACCAATGAGAAGGTTTCCTCTATTTTTCAAATGCTATTCTTCACCCTGAATAAACTAATAGAAGAGAAATGTCTTATTTCCAGTTCTGTCAGTTCAAATGAAAACAATTGTCTGCTCACCTAGTTTTAGCATTGGAATTTATTAGATCTGAGACTGTTCGTTAAGGTAACAATTTTGAAGTTGCTCAGTTGTTAATACACTCCCTGTATAAACTCAGAGGCTGCCTGTTATATCTGGTTACGCTCTGGAGACTGAGATTTAGTTTCCAGCACTACAGACCAGGTCAAGAATTGTAGTAAGAATTAGCCATTAGGCACTAGATCTCAATTTACCGTAACAGAAGGTCATATCTTCTGAGTGTTTTCTCCCTGGAAAGGAAGAAGAAACATAGGAAACTGGCAAGCTTTTGAAAATCAGAGTATGGAAAAGCTGAGTATGGCTTCTGAGAAGATAACAGGGATAAAGCTTTATATTTCTTTTTGAACTTACTGTTCTACTATGGGGCAGGATCTGCATATATTGACAGTCTCTAGTATACTAACAGTCTTTTTTCAGATCAGTGAAATGAAAAATCTATCTAATCTCACCAAGAATCAAACAGACTGTCCCTGTCTCAATACAGGTGTTTAAGAGAGAGACACTGAGAGACTTTCCCTGTGCAACCTGCTGTTTGTTGCTGCTATAATTATTCCTTTCTTGTCAGTCACATGAAGGACAGAGCAGAGGCATGGTTCTGCCTTTTTCAGCGTACTTCACTAACTAACCTTTCGCACCCACCAGTGAAGGAGCCAGCAGCTCCCCTCCCTCACTGATGCTGCAGAGCAACACCAAAGCATTTTTGGAAGCACAGGAGCTGTGGTCAGCAGAGGAACCCAGCTTCCGTGCCACTGCTGATCTGGGTTCTGAAGCAGACAAGAGAGTAAACGACACTCACGTAGAGGTTTGCTCTCCTCAGAAAACCCCCTAACACCATATGAGTGTTGGTACTCTGCGATCCCGGCTGGACTTGAGCTTTGCTGGTCTGTGGAAGGAGCAGCCTACTGCAAGGTGCTTGAGTTACACAGTAAGACTTTACTTCCTGCTCTCCAGAAGAAATATTTTATTTGAAACCTATAAGTGCTTATAAAACATATAAGCATGAAATATGACTAAGCTGTTGTTAGTTAATTTTCTAATTCAAGTTGCTCAAATAACAAGGAGGATATAGATCAACATTTAACTCACCTCCAGGTACCACTTGAGAGCATCAACTTGGCAATGTTCCCCTAAAATAAAAATAAATTAAAAAAAGTGGAATTACTGTTGCATTTCATAAGGAATCAGCTATTTCCCTACAAACTGATCAAAGGAGTAGGAAGAAAAAGGGTGATGTAACTCAGTTTTATTAAGAAAGCTAATCAATGATAAAGAAAGTAGAAAGACAAGACAGGTGAGAGAGTAGTTAGCATTTCAGATCAGGTCCTTATTTTTAATGCACAGTGGCAGCTGAAGAAGAGATTATAAGGGAAGCTTCGAAACTTAGAGGATGTATATTGTGAATTGGTCTTACCTAAAAAGAGTATTTGTAATTAATATAAACACGGAAGGGAATCTCCTGCCTGTTGGTAGCCTGACTATCAGTTGACAGATAGTTAACTGTAGAAAGGTGAAAGGTCAGGGCTTTTAATCTACAGGTTGATGACCCCTTGGGGACTGCGTGGTGTGAAAAAGAATTTGGTATGCTTGATGCTATTATAGGCATGATCAGCCTGTCAAAATCCATTAGCACTCACTTTTTCTTCAAATAAGCATTAAGCTAGCTTTTTGTGTGATTTTCTCAAAGCAGATTTCTTATCATTCTTAGTAATCCTTTTTTATAAGCATGAAACATTTCATTCTTTATATGATAAAAAGTGATTTTTCAGAAACTGATAAAATGCATGCCATATTCTTCAATTAGGTCTATTTAGTGCATTGAATATGCATTAAATATATTTTTTACAGGCTTCAAGTTAAATTGAAGACTTTACAGAGAAAATATAGTCTTATTGAAAGTGTATCTTAATGTATGTGACACAGTGTCATCTTTTGTAAGTTTGTTGTATATAGCATGACAAAAACCAAAACAAATCTGAATACTCTATTTAATAGAAAAACAGAAATATTTTTAGTCCTGTTTTATTGCTTTTAGATCCAAAGTGTTCTAGCTTGGTATTTTCTCTGAATATTTTACAGAATGTTCTTTGACTCTCTAGATAGCTGTAAGGGAGAGAAACTTCATTTTTTTTTTAACATTTGTTCACTCCAATTTCAAAACCACTTCTTATAATGACCTTGAAAGCAAAGAAACTTGTAGAGGTTTTTTGCTATATGACATTCATTAGTAACTAATGCCTGAAGAATGCTAATGCTATGCAGCTGAAATATATGAAGACCTGTTTTTTTTTTCATTATGTTAAAAAGAAAGATGACAAAAAAAAAGATTAAATGACAAGAAGGTGCAGCATATCTACCTAGAATATTCTGAAAGCTTGTGTTAAAGGTGAGGTCAGTTAAGAAAATGTAATAAAAGTAAAATGAAAACAAATTTCTCAGCAGATAATAACATGTTTATAGCAGTTACATAATGCTGAGTTTAAGTATGATTTAAATCTCCTAAGTAAAAAGCTATTAAATGCAGCTTTGAATCTGACTTCTGTCAGCTTCAGAACACACATCCTACCATACATTTCCAACCCATATGTCAACTTTTAAAAATAGGTTTGGAAAATAGAATGAAATCATTTGATGTTCACTGTCATAGCTTTGGCTGTTTATAAAAAAATCAAATCAATGCCTTCCAATATGTAATAAATCTTGACTTTACCTCCCCGTAGATTACATCTGTATCTTCAGAAAGGCTCAGTCAGTCTGGTTCATTTGATGGGCAGATGCATGTCATGCAATACTTGATGAGAAACTCGTGAGCATATTTTGGCCGTGTCTACTTTGAGCTGTCAGCTGGATTTCTCTTGGGTATCTTTCCTTTTGCTGTGCATCAGAGCAAAATAATATTTTATTGTTGGTCATAATTAATAATTCATTGAAATGCACCAAATGAACACACACAAAAAAAAGAATATGGATATAAATCTTATTAGGCCCCTGGATAAAGTCACAGTATGCTTTTGCATTTTGAATTTCCAGGCATATATTATATCATCCAATATTGAAACAAGCTGAGAAATGTAATATAAAAATTTGATAAATTGCTTTCTGCCTGTAAATGAGAAAACAGACTTGTAAAATGTGAAATGAACCATTTTGGCAAAGTAGAATTTGAGCTTAGAGTGTAAACACTTGAGTTAATGGCTAGGGTACCTCTGAGTCTCAGAAGCTGAGTTACACAGGGAGGGTGAAAGTGAGGTTATGGAAGCTCTTCAATATTTTACTTTGAACATCCTTACAGGCCTTAATTAGACAGATTACCTGTTATGCATGGTGCAGTGTGCTGAACAGTTTTAAACTGGCTTGTCCTCAAGGCAAATGGAAGGCAAAGTCAAAAAGAATTACACTCTACACAAATAACAATGAACGTGCTATTAATGGTTCGGGTAAAAAAATGAAACCTTACCAGCCCATACACTATTTAATTTTTAACTTCACCTAGTACAAAAGAGTTTGTTAAATATTTACTGACCATTTGAATTTATGTAACTAATCTGTCCACCTCTTTAATGTCTCAATCTGTGTGAAACCATAATGACATTTAATGTAGTAATTAAATTTTTCTGATTCATGTTGCTTTGTATCTAAGAAAATGTGACAATATAATAGACACATTTCTGACATGAAAATTAATAAAAGCTTTCTTTATTTTAGTTCCACTGAAGAGATAAGTGGATTTTTTTAAATCACAATTCAATTCCACACCTATAGTAGAAAGCATAGAGGAACAGTAAGTATGTTTACTAATGGTTCCAGGATATAAGTGTTAACTTGCTGTATATATGCTAAATTCCTGAATCTATTTAATCGGTTTATTCAGCCAGCCACCTATGGGGAAGGTCACCATGTCAAGCAATACTGAATGGTATTTTGTATGAATTGGGAACAGAACTTTTTAAAGGCCAGAGGTTTAGGAACATAAACCAGATGTGCTCATTTGAAAGAGTCTACTTATTAAAAAAAGGTCAAACACTTAGATCTTTTTTAAATCTTACTGTCAGACACACTCCATAGAACTAAGAATTTTACTGTTCTGGATGGTATGAATTTCACCGATTTCTTAGATGAAATACGTCTACTGATCGCTGCCATAAATGCAGCACTTCCTTATTTATAGTCTAATATTGCATCCAAGAATTTTACTAATTCGATCAGATGAATATTTTTCAAGGTAATGATTTTTAAAATCCCTTTTTGTGCTTTTATTTTTATAGTTCAGAATTACTGCAAGTAATTAATTCATACATTGGTTTATGAAACCGATTTTCCAGGCAATAATTTGCACAGCATTAATCTAGATGGTGATGTGGTTAGTGTGAAGATATTTGTTGGTTTTGGAGGTGAGGTTTTCTCCAGATATACAGGTCTAAAGATTGATCCCTTGTTCATAGGAGTCAAACAAAATGCCATTTAATTATTAATGTAATTTTACTCCATTGGTCTGCCTGCCAAATTATTTTACTGGACTGCCTATGTTTACCGGCAGGATCTTATTGCTATGATCAAATCTGTGAACAGAAATTCTTAAGACCTTTTGAGAAGAAAAAGTAACAAAGGGTGAATCAACCAACTTGCAAGAGGTATGGGGGAAGGAGTAAAAATTTTTTCCAACTTCCATCCAGGATACTGAATATTAAACTGAGCTCTATCGATTCCGCTTGAACAATTAGTCAGCTGAATGCTCAGGCGTAGCTCAGACCGACAGAGGCTTAAAGTATCCCTTCTCCTCCCATTCTCAGCCCCACCTTTTTTGCCAGAGCCCCTCAGAGGAACAAAGCAGAAAAAAGAAAAATAGATACCTGATATGGCCATCAAAAGTTACAGCAGAATAGAGAAAATGAAACACTTGACTTTGATAACATATAGCAAAGGATGTATAACTGATTGATTGCCACTAAATGTTTGTAGTTCTGTGTTCACTGGTATAGATTATATAGCTAAGGGCAATTTTCTTATTTCTACTACTTCATGTTCTTGAAGGTGGTAGCAGCCCTGGAGTTGTAATGAGCAAAAAGTAAATCCACTGATTGGAGATGATGTTTTGCCTTCTGCTGGAGCTACATTATTCTCTGTCTCTCACCAATACTGAATAAGTACACAGAACAAGAACAACCTCAACCAGATAATGGACTACTACAAAATCAAACAAAAAAACCCAAACAAACAAAACCACAAAAAAACAACCCCCCACCAAAAAAGTCCACCATAATTGAGAATAATTTTGTTTAGGTTATATTCAGATGATTTGTTCTGTTGTGCATTTGAATAATGTTCTTTGCAGAGTGTTCTTTATTCTTGGTGAACTGCAGATGACTTTCCATTTCTAGGTCAGAAACATTATTTACCCTTCAATGTAGATCTCAATTTTTTGAAATAGTTGAATGAAGTTCTACCCCGTACCTATCTAAATTTACACAGAAGAAAACCCTTAGCACTGGTACATGTTCAGTAAATGTTTTTGTTCAAAGCGTTATCATAATTTTTTTTTTTTTCTCTTAAGGGCACTGCAATTTGTTTTTGTATGTTTTGAAAGTTTGAAAAAGTGTTTTGCAAATACTTTTTCCTTCTGGTATAAGATCTAAGTAGAATATATCTAGCATAAGCCATTTCTCTAAAGAATCTTCCTTGGTTTCCTAGTGTTATTTCTAAGAATAAGAATCATAAAATTTGTCATATTTGATAAACTTAGAGCTTTCTTCTAAAGTGTCCAGAAAGAAGCTACACTTTAAGCAAATTTATTTACTGATTCTGTATTTTTGTAAAGATTTCATAGACCATAAGTACAAAAATATTTGAGAAAAAAAAGTAAATTCTGTCTACCAGTGTTTGTATTTTTATAGATATGTATATACATTCGAGATTAAAAAATCTCAAATAAATGAGGCAGATAGTCTAAGAACATCCTTCTAGAAGTATTTATCTTTATTATTAATGCTATTAACATTTCTTAAAAAGTAGATAGTTTAACTGATCTAGTTTCTTCTTTGGACAGTTCGTTAATTTAGAATATTGAAGTGTTAAACATTCTTACACTCCCAGGGAACAAGTTTAGAAATTTTTAGTTTATTTTCATAAATTATATTAATTGAAACTGTGTACACCGGACACATGAGTTTTGGAGGCTGAGTGCATGGAATTTTCTTTATTTTATGTAAATTATGAATTGGTTCATTATTAAAGTAATGTAAGTTTAGACTTCTATTTAAGGATTAAACATAAGAAATATTTGATGTTAAATGTTCTCCTGAATGTTTAGGAGTTAATTTTCTTAATTACATTCTTTGTGCTTGATTTTTTTGTGTGTGTGTTTGTGGAGTTAATAGTAAATGAAAATTTATGGCCTACAAGTACTTGAGAAGGGATGGTGGGGAAGTGGGAGAAGGGCTCTTTACATTAGTGATGGGTGATAGGACAAGAGGAAATGGGTATAAGCTTAGTCAGGGGAGATTCAGGTTGGATGTTTGTAAGAATTTCTTATCTGAAAGGGTTGTCAGCCACTGGAATAGGCTGTCCAGGGAAGTGGTTGAGTCCCCATCCCTGGATGTGCGGTTGGACTGGATGATCTCTAAGGTCTTATCCAACCTAGAAAATCTATGAAATCTATGAAAGACTGTTCTATTTAAGAGATAAAAGAGACCCTTTCCTTTTGGGAAGTCCTGTTCAAAAATAGTTTACAGAAAAAAAATGATATATCAAAATTTCAGGGCTGTAATAGCTATCGTAACTGCAAAGAACAAAGCATTTCTGTGCCTTTTAAAATGTCTAAAAGTATTTCCTTCTTTTCCCAAATGATCACTGTATTTTAATTTTATTTCAACCTAATTAAAGTAGCAATATCAAAATTCGTCATGATATATGAGACTGTGTGGATGAGACTCATTCAATTAATGGGAGATCATAAGAAAATGTAAATAAATATATCAAATTAGAACATACATCTTTAGTTTATTAATCTGTCATTATTTGCTTCAGTGTTTTCAAAAGCCTATTTTGGTTCTCAGTCAAGAGAAGAAATAATTGGCTTGGTCTGCAGAGGAGAGGTTAAACTAGCATGAAGCTTAAAAAGACATCTGATGGAACATTGCTATTATATGGATATCCAAGGACAAGGCTTAAACATCCAGAGTAGTTCAGTGATGAACTCTGGCTAGATAATGCAAAAAATCTCAAAGGAAAATTTAAAAGTGTGTGAAGCAAAGTGACATATTAGAGAGTATGCTGGAAAGCTGTAAGAGAAGCTGGATTCAGCGGACTCATCTCAGTAGTATTTGCCCTTCTGTGAGGAGCGCCCTGCAAATGAAAAAGAAAACGCTGCCATAGCTCGGATTTTCTGACAAGTGCACCTTAGCAGTGAAGATATAAACTGCTGTTTCACGCTCTCTGACCCATAAAACCTAATTATCTCCTTTTCTTCGTTAAATTGATATCAAATCAAGCATCTTCACATTGTCCAGTATTACTTCTGAATCTGTGCTTCATTGCTGTTCTTGGATAGGAAAAGTTGACCTTACTGATACAAATTTGGAATAACTCCAGTGAAGGTCAGAAATACCTGGAATAACATTCTTTCTAATGTAATTTAATTGGTGTTGGTTGCTCAGAGGTTTCTACCAGTATAGTCCTGGCCTCATTGGGTCAAGGTCTTGATCTGAATCACTGGCAAAATTCTCACTGACTTGCCCAGAACAGGAATTTTGCTATGTAGTAATTTTTCAATCATTTTTTAATATACTCTTTGACTTTAATCATGATAATGATTTGTGAGACAGTAGACTGTCAGGGATTTTACTGTATTAGGTACTGTGCAAATGGGAAAAAGGTGTGTCTTTATCCAAAATAATGTTATTCTTTTCCACTTTCTCTGACAAAATCTTTTAGACTGTTCACAGTTATCACCTGTGCAGTTTAATACTACTTCCAATTATGGCAAAGTAAACGTGTGCTGTAAAAACCTCTGCTGCTTTATATTCTGTGTCTCACCTAACAATCCTCTGCCCTGTTTGCCTTTTATACTGCTGTTATGCTCTTGACTGATGGTTTCAACGATTTTCCTCTTCCTGATCATTGTACTGGATGATTGTTCTATTAAACTCAGAGTCCCTAGATTGGTTCCTTGCTTCACGTCTAATTATTTTATATTTATCTCATGTTTATACAAACTTATCTGAACCTCTCTGGCTTAAAATAGAAAAAAGAAGTGGGGTTCACAAATAAGAAAGCTGAGAAGCTTTTTTGGTTAGTGATTTATGACAGGGTCCTTTAGCGGTTGTAGAGAATTTTGTTGATGTCAAAGGAGTCATTGTATCAGTCAGCTAGAACTTTGCTGGATTCAGACACAATCCCAGTTCTCTGTATCCTCACCTTTTGAAAAACATTGGCTTTTGCATGAAGAGAATACATATTGTGGAGCTGCTGTGTTTTCAGCAGCATACTTGCAAAGGTGGTTCTATAGAATTTTTAGATTTTTCTGATTGAACAGAGCAATGTGATATAAAACTCTTTCAGATAGCTCTAATACAAAAGAAAAGTGCTTCTACTAAAGCATAGTTTTGGAAATTCTGGTTATTAATTTACATGACTATTTTCATGACCTTGTTGGAAATATGAGAGATGTTTAATATTAAATTATTTGAAAGTTATTACAGGCCATATAATCTGCTGGACTCCATGGGTTTTATTTGTTTTTAGCAGAATTTTTCCATCCATTTTTATTTCTTAAAATATTACTAATATTACATGCTAAAAAGCTGTGAATTAATGTTACCAACTCCTAGGAGAGTGCACATTCTTTGTATTGGATAGAGTTATTTGTCCAGCTGAACCTCTAAAAATCCATAGCACCAGAAAATGTCTAAGGAAAAGATTATGCAAAATTGAATCTGCCATCCAAGAAAGGAAACTCTCAATCTCACTCCCTAAAGCATTACTAATTAAAAGAATAATTTTTGCTTAAGTATTGTTTAATACAACTGTTAAATGCTTTGTGCTAGTTTTCCTTCTAGCAGTCAAAATTATTCCTTCTCCTTGTCCATTTAAAAGATATATCATCCTTGAGTTGCCTTTTGAAGAAAGTTTACTGCTACAATACATATATTTCAATAATTAATGGAATAATAAAGTAAGCCTAGATTTGACTATGTGCCCACTGAAAACATAAGAAAGAAAACTAACAGGATCTGTTTTCGTTTTAGTAATATAATGCAACCAATTTTTAAAATACAAATTTAACATTTAAAATATTTTTTCTTTTTCGTAGTTTCTTTTGAATTGAGATTAGTTATTTTAATCACCATTGCAAGGAACTGAAAAACACACTCCATAAAAATATCCTTTGTTCACTAATATAAATTATGTTCAGACTAAGGTTTTGTAAAATGTGAATCATTGATTTGGATTAACCTTATAAGTAATCATTAAAATCCTTTATTTAGCAGTGATTTAGTCTTTACTGATTTCACTTATAAATCAAGATTTCTGTTGAATAGAGCTCAGACACTTCATATTCTGAGAGGCAACAAGGGAAAAACTTGCAAAGAAAATCCCAATAGAAGTTAGAGACACTTAGAAGCAGGAGAGAATTAAAGAGGGAAACAAACTGTAGCAAAGATGGATTGTTGTTTTCCTGGCTTGGCTTGGTCAGTTTTTCTTTTTAGGAAGATGCTCCTTTGGAGCCCTGCTGTTGTCAAGGTCCTCACTTACTACTTTGCTCTGGAGAGTTGCTCATTGAAACACTGTCTTTATGTCTTTGTAGTGAGAAATTATGTTCCATTATATTTAGGATTTTAAAATTTTATTCTGCCCAGCACAGTGTAGAACATGAAAATGGTTCTTCTATTGACTTTATAGTAAAATTACACTTGGACTTAAGTGCCTTACTGGATAAGGGCTTCCTGTGGTAACAATTCAGAAATCCTACTTGAGAACTGGTGAAATGTATTTTAGTCATTAAGATGAGTTCAGTTCATAGTAGTCCTTAACCTTTTGCCCTTCATATTCCTTACTGATATCTAGTTTATAGAATCATAGAATGACTTGGGTTGGAAGTGGTCTTAAAGATCATCTAATTCCAACCCCTCTGCCATGGACAGGGACACATTCCACTAGATCGAGTCGCTCAAAGCTTCGTTCAGCCTGGCCTTGAACACTTCCAAGGATGGGGCATCCACAACTTCTCTGGGCAACCTGTTCCAGTGCCTCACCACCCTCACGGTGAACAAATTTTCTTAATTTTGTTTGACCACTTGCTGAAGAAAAATATAGCAACTATACTTGCAGTGTTTAGAACATCTAGCATGTCTTGACATTTTGCATCCTAGTAAAATGACAATTATAATGCTGTTAAGTATACATGATGTGTCCTGACACTCCATTTAGAAGAATGAACATGGCATTGAAGATTGTTTTCCAAAACCATTTATGTTCCTGCAGTATGCATGGGAAAAATAATTCAGCAATTAAATCTGTTTTTGAAATCAAACGTCAAAGTGTTTTAAGAATGTTTATTATAGAAATAGAACATACATTTAACAGAATAGAGATGCAGTTAGAAATTGCTAAACACTTTTTTCCCTTACAGTGTTGACAGAAATATTTTGGAAAAAAAGAGTAGCAAGTAAATGCTGATAAGAAATTTAAAACTCTGCTTTGTATACCAATAACCTATCTCACTCTAAATGCAGATACTTTTGGAAAGTAGGTAACTTATGTGAATAAAAGTGTGTTGACATGAATATTTATTGAAAATGAGTAGGAATCACAATCGTGATTAAATCTGAAGAGGTGTTAAAATATGCCGTTTCTGTAGTCTTCCTATTTCTGCATGGCTGAATGAGAGACAAGAAGATTTAGTAGTGTAACCAATGACTGATGGTATGACAGAGCAGAGTTTAACTACAATCTCAGGCTTAGTCTTCCTCCAGGGCACTTCGCAAAATCCTAACTAAGCACCTGAAACCTTCTAGAGTTCAGTCATTTGTCTGTGACTTAGTTCCTGTTTGCAAAACAAATTTAATTGCACTTCCTTACTCTGCAGGATTGTTGTGACAATATGTACATTAAAGATTGAGGACAATGGGGACTGTATGAGCACAGTCAACACCCAGCGGGTTGGCCATGCATATGGCTGCATACTGATCAGGCTGTAAGTTCTGCCGCTCTAAGCCTGCCAGCTCTGCCCTTCTGTCTGGAAAACTCTGCTGAACTCCAAGGTAGGAAGGTACCACACATGCTCGCTTTCCCTTTCCTCAGCATGTTTGGCACTATCTGAGCATGCATATTTAGCATTTCTGCTTAGGACTCTTAACATGTCTTGACACTTGCAAGAAAGTCAAGAATAGTGCGGACTCTTATTCTTGACATCTGGCCCTTGGTGTCACTCTTCCTTCTTCTGCTACAGCTAAGGAGAAAAATTCTTAGAAAGCACCACAACTCCCCTCCAGGTCAGTTCTTTGACAGGTTTTGATATATTAATAAGAAGCACAACTGTAGATTACTTTGGCATAGGCTCAAAGAAGTGATTGGGGTGAAGAAATGTGGCTCACATTACCCAAGTTTGTTGGAGTCTTAATGTCAGCCCTAAACAACAACAGAGACATCACCTACAGTTATATTAAATATAAGACAGAAAATACAACTCTTCACCCAAATGAGCAGCCCGCCTCTCTATCGTCCCTGCAGCATGGGTGAGTCTGCCTTGGAAGAGCACCTGAAAACATGACCCAGCTTTCACAGGTACAAAGAGGCTTTTGTAGAGCAAGCAGCATCCTCACTAGTAAATAAATACTTTTTTTTTTCCTCTTAATGCATTTCTCTTTACTGTCTACTAAGATTACTGTTGGCACTGTATCTTATTAGCCCCAGTTTGTCCAAAGCCCAAAGCCCTTTGGGTGCCAAAAATCTGTTATTGTGGTGTTTATTCCGGAGCTGCAGACTGGATGAACAAGGGAATAGCAAAAGATTTACTCTGGTAGGCTGAGAACTTTAAAGAAACTACATTTCACTGAATATATGGATTTTAAATGACTTTATTAGAAATTTCATCTAGGTGTTTCCTAAAATCTTATAGTGATATTATTAACAACATACAAAATTTGGAAATTGAAAATACAGAGATAAACAAATTATTTGTTACAAAAAGGGCCTTACAGATCTCTGTGGAAATGGAATATTCTAATGTCTGTTTATACCAGCAGAAATAAATTGTATTTGGTAAACATAATGTTAGTCATTTGCAAATATGAAAAAATGTGGGCGATTTTTTTTGTTTATTTCGAAGACTTTGCATTGCATATTGAATTTATTTCAGTTAAACTGAATTGTAGCATAGTAAGACTTTGACTGTAGACAGAAATTTCCTTTTACGTGTGCATGGATTTTTCTTCATTGCATTTATCTTTTTTTTTATTTCCTTCCTTCCTTCCTTCCTTGCTTCCTTCCTTCCTTCCTGTCTTCCCCTCTTCTTCACTCTCTCTTTCCCTTCATCATAGTTTCCAAATAATTTTTGTAGTGAACTGACTTTTGGATGGAGACTTCTTTTCCATTTCTCCTGACAAACTTTGAGATGTTTTAACTTTGGCTTCCAAATCATGAGAAAGAAGAATCAAATATCACATTGTTTCTCAGTGTATGCAGGCAGAGAATGGCTGTGGCCTAAGTGATTAGGAAAAGCAGGTTTCAAGCTATTTCAGAAAGTAATATTTATTTCAAGAATGGTGGGAATTATCAGAACAATACGAAAGACAAAAACAAAAGGTAAAGTTCCTCCATGTGATCTTGCTGTAGTGAAGACCTCCTCTATTTGAAAAAGCATCACAAATATTCAGGTGCTTTATGCTCTGAGATATTCACTCAGCACAGCTGTCAACAAGTTAAAATGTACGATATGTGCTGTGGTGTCCATCAGTCCCACACAGTATGCCCTTCATATTAAATAATAATATAAATAATAGATCTCACCATTACTGCACGCAGCTAAATTTTGTAAGTTCTTTAGGAATAAGAAGAAAGATGAGAATCTCCTTGAGATTGTCTCTCTTCAGGAGAAAGGGACATAAGACAAAAGAGAAGTTCAGTATGTATCCAGTTTTAGATACTTGTCCTTATCCCCTTATGCTATCTGCCAGATTTCTTGCTTCATTTTTTGGTTCCATTGGCTATTATCTTTCAGATTATAAATACCAAACCTACATGTGTCAAGTAATGTTATTCAAATTATACATAACAGAAGAAAATCTGTTTATAAGTAAAGTCATTTTGAAGAGTTATTAAGCTGTCATCCTCTTAATAAACCACCATAAGAAGTAGAACACACCTTAAAAATATTAATCAGAAAAATACTGAAATTACTTTCTTTTAATTTTGTTTATTGTGAAACACATTGTCAATTGTTATTTTAAATAAATTAATATTTTCCAGAAAGTACAATTTGATGGCCATTCAGATTAAATTAGATCTTTGCCTCTAAATTTGGAAAAGTGCATTTTCTCACACTCTATTTAAAAAAAAAAAAAAACATAAAACAAAAAAAAAATCATCCAGTTCTATCCACCTGATTAATACAGTGCAGTTGCTGTACCATAGTGCAGCCAAGGGAGAGATGGATTAATATGTCAGCTAAAATTGACAGTAGGATGACTAGTAACCTGCTTGATACAATTCCATGGGGTTTCAGGCCTTCTAGTTGAATGCTTATAGCTAGAAAACTTGGTTTTAAGAAAAGGTATGCAATTGCAGAAGCAGCTTTTATTCCGACACAGAATATTAAAACCAGGATTTTCAGCGAAAAAAATAGTTAAATTAGTTCTTCTCTTAAATAGTTATTAGAGTAGTTTTTTCCATCTTATTCCAGAGACAGATGAGTCCTAGGTGTTTGCTTCAAAAAGATGGAATTTTTAGAAGAAAAAGACTGGCGATACAAAACGTATTGATCACAATGTTAATGCACATAATGACGGATTTACATTTTAATCCCATCTGATACATCGAGAAAATAAGGAAATAAAACTGGAAACATACACAAAATGCCCATAGAAGTGGGTGTTTGGTACCATTTATTAAACAACCAAGCAGGTAACATTATAAATGCAGGTGTTATCAATGGTAGTTATGTGTCAAGTGAGGTTGAGAAAATACCTACTTTTCTTTCCCAATACAGCTGAATTCTGGTCCCTAGTGTCCTGCCCAGCCAGGTGTTAAATGTCTTGAGATGCAGCTGGGGTCCAGCCCCTCAGGAGGGAGACCTGAATAGTTACATGTGACATGAGAATCAATTCCCAGAGCAGTTGTTTTGCCCATCTTTGCTTTGTAGTCAAGACTTGGGTCAGCCAGCTGGTGGTCCAGGAAAGAAAGTGAAGTACAAGAAGGAGCTGGTTCAAATCCAAGCCTTGCCCTTCAAGACAGTATGAAAACATTGGTAAGCAAAGCCAGTGTAGATATTGCTTCAGACTTTCCCTGCTGCGGTTATTTCATTCCAGTATTTTAGGTGAAAATCAGTTCCTATGGATACAGCTTTATATCTGTCCTGGTTTTGACTGGGACAGAGTTAGTCGCTCTTTTTAGCAGCTAAAAATGCTCTGTGTTTTGGTTTCAGCCTGGGATTTGTTATAAGAAGAATGTTGAAAGCACACTGATGTTTATCGTTGGCACTGAGACCTCAAGGACTTTTCAGCTTGCTGCGTTTTTGCCAGTGTGCAGGAGCACAACAGGCTGGGGAGGACAGAGGGTCCACAACTCCCCTTATGATTTGAACTTGGATTTAGGATTGAGGGCTAAATAGGCCAATGAAGTGCTCCATATCATGCAACGTCATGCTCAGTACATAGATGAGGGCTGACCAGGAAGAAGAGCTCTTGCTCTTCCCGGGACTCATCACTCTTGGACTCTAGGAGAGCTCTCTCTCTCTTTTGTTCTTTTTTTGGGCCTCTTGCTCATTGGGGATTGCAATGTCAGAATTTATCTGTTTTGGAATTGTTTGCCAGGATGGGACAGCCATTGGTCACCAGGTGGTGAGCAATTGCACTGTGCATCACCTGTTTGTATATAGTATTATTGTTATACATATGTATATTCATATAATATTATTATCATTGTTACTTTTAATTTATTATTATTATTATTACAATTTTTTATCTCAACTCATGGATCTTTTTTTCCCTTTTCTCCCTCTAATTCTCTTCCCCATTTCTCAGGGGTGGAAGAGGGTGAGCTAGTGCCTGTGTGGTGGCTAGTTGCCAGCCGGGCTAAACCATGACAATATCAGTAAGGTTTCAGGATTTTTCGTTTAAAGATGCTATGTATAGTGGCTCATATGGCATTAAAATAAATGTTTTGGGATAATTACATACAATATACAACTGCGTATGAAGAGGCTCCATCTCTTTCACATGAAAGAGTCCAAACGCAGTCCAAACACATTGCAAACAAAACCAAAAGATGTATGCTACAGACTAAACCTCATGGCACTAATTGTGCCAGCAATCTAATATCTAGAATTTAAACTAAATTTTTACAGGTACGCTGATCAGCGTCTCTTGCTTATTGTCAAACATTAACTCTTCTATCAGTGCTCTCATTTGCACTATCTAAATAAATGTGTTTCACCCTTCCTTTGGAGAATGATCTTTTGTAGCTAAGAAGAAAACTAGCAGCAAGAACTTCTTTTTGATGTTGTGAGATAAAATTCTATTCAATTTGCAATAACCATTGTTTTATTTCCATGAGTTTATTTTCTTGAAAGGTACGAGTTTGTCACCCTGGTTTTCTGAAAGACTTATCATACAGGGCAATAAAAAATGCAGCTCTTTTGCTTAGGTAATTGTGTAATTGAAGATAGAGCTTCAATTAATTTAGCACCTGCCCTCATGCAGGTGCCTGAAGAGCTTTGTCCATGGTGAAGTTGCTACTGGTAACGAGGAGCTGCAGCTCAGCCAGCCAGGATAGGGTATAAGGTACTTTGACATCCTACTTCGCCTCTGAGAGATTTGGAGTTTCTAAAGAGAAGAAAGGCAATGAAGTGCTGGAACAAATGGCCCCTGAGGAGCTGGTGGGCTCCTTGGCCCCAGGGAAGGTGGCACCTTCCTCTCTGCCAGGAACTGCCTGGGAACATCAAGGCCACATATCTCCTCTTCATCTTGCTTTAGTTAGACTCTGGAATAAAGCATATCATAGAATCATATAATGGTTAGGGCTGGAAGGGACCTTCAAAGGTCATCTAGTCCAACCCCCCTGCAGCAAACAGGGATATCTACAACTAGATCAGGTTGCTCAGGGCCTCATCCAACCTGGCCTTGAACGTCTCCAGGGATGGAGCATCCACCACCCCTCTGGGCAACCTGTTCCAGTGTTCTACAACTCTCATGGTAAAAAACTTTTTCCTAATATCCAACCTGAATCTACCTCCCTCTATTTTAAAACCATTACCCCTTGTCCTATCACAACAGGCCCTCCTGAACAGCCTCTCCCCATCTTTCCTGTAGGCCCCCTTGAGGTACTGGAAGACCGCTATAAGGTCACCCCGGAGCCTCCTCTTCTCCAGGCTGAACAGCCCCAACTCTTTCAGCCTGTCCTCGTAGGAAAGGTGCTCCAGCCCTCTTATCATCTTCGTGGCCCTCCTCTGGACCCTCTCCAACTGGTCCATGTCCTTCTTATGTTGGGGACTCCAGAACTGGACGCAGTACTCCAGGTGAGGACTCACGAGGGCAGAATAGAGGGGGAGAATCACCTCTCTCGACCTGCTGGCCACGCTCCTGTTGATGCAGCCCAGGATGTGGTTGGCCTTCTGGGCCGCAAGAGCACATTGCCGGCTCATATTGAGCTTCTCGTCCACCAGTACTCCCAAGTCCTTCTCCTCAGGGCTGCTCTCGATCCATTCACCACCCAGTCTGTATTTGTGCCTGGGATTGCCACGACCCAGATGTAGGACCTTGCATTTGGCCTGGTTGAACTTCATGAGGTTGGTACGGGCCCACCTCTCCAGCCTGTCGAGGTCCCTCTGGATGGCATCCCTCCCTTCCAGCGTGTCGACAGCACCACACAGCTTGGTGTCATCAGCGAACTTGCTGAGGGTGCACTCCATGCCACTGTCCACGTCACCGACAAAGATGTTGAAGAGGGCCGGGCCCAACACGGACCCCTGAGGGACACCACTCGTGACTGGTCTCCACTTGGACATCGAGCCATTTAAAGATTGTAATGTTTATGTCTGACCGAGAGATAAAGTATTTAACATCTGCAAGCACAGGAAGATTTTATGAAGCCAGACATTGTCCATTAATTATATTTGACCTCTTTTCGTATGATGTCCCAAGGCTCCTCATGTAACTATGAAGGCTGGAGCCTCGGTATATCTCCAGTGATGACTGTAAATGAAACAAAATTTGATTTGCTTTAGATCAGTGGGTCATCAGTGTGGAGGGTGGTGGCTTTGGCTACTGAGATCTAAGGTGTTCAACCTGAGAAAATAATTTGTAAAAGATTCAGCTGGTCTAGTCAAATTCAGATTTGACTAGACCTAAATACGCATAACATTTCATTTTCACCTTGTTAAGACAGAAATATCCTAACACACAGTGCAACACTAGTAATTTGGAGTAATTTTGAGCAAAGGGAAAACATTGGACAGTGCAGAACATATTAATACATTTTTCTCAGGTGAGAATTTCTCTGGAACTGCAGAAAAAAAAAACTTATTTATTAGCAAGTGATGAATAAAAGCAAAAGGTTCCATGCAAATATATTAGGCTTCTATAGAATTTGCTCCTAATTTTTAGAATTTCAAGGGGAGCTATGCCTTTTTCATAATTGTTAAGCCTGCTACAATAATCTATAGCAATGTTGTGCATTGTTCTCTACTTAAATTCCTTTGGTGGTCAAAAACCCGTCTGGAATAGACATTTTCTATTACATTTTATAGGGCTTTCCCATAGAATCTGACAGGATTTGTAGAGAACATTAAGATGCAATAATCATCACCAAGACTTTAACTTAGAAAATGTTTTCTTTATTTCGCATACACAGAAAATCGGCCAAGCTGAGAATACAGTTCAGATGTAGTATACTTTCATCTCTCAGTCATTGGATAGACAAATGGTCCATTTTTAACAGTATACTTAAACATATAATAAGTTAATATCAATTTTGTAGAATATACAAACAAAATTGGCAGGCATACCTAAACAGGAATATTATTTCCTGAAAAATGTAAGTCCTGATGAGAAGTCAGTGGGTTAGTCCATTTACTTCAACAAGTTTTTGATTGTTCCTTAAACTTTTGAACCTAAGGAGAACACAATTTTCCTCTCTTTAGTATGGAGAGAATAGACAAAATTCCCTTTCACTAATAGCTGAATCACTGTAGTGAAACACCCCAAAGGCCTATGCACTGTAAACTGTCTAGAAAGGGGTAACACAAATATCTCTGAAGCTGGTTGTACAGGTTTCGAAAATAGTTACAAAGATTCCTAAAATATATTAGTTACAGTTTATTCATCACTGGATTATTAATACAGTAAGTGCAAGGTGGACGCTACGTGTCCTTTGCCTGTGCTTTGACTGTCTCCCAACAAACTCAAACCTCCCTTCTTTCCTTCTTCCTTCCACCAGCAGCAGAAATCAAATGTACCACTACATCATAATAAATTAGAAGTAGTCATTTTATCTGATTTTACTATCTAAACCTCACCTATAGAAAGTCTTCCATAGCTCTCTGTAAAATCCTTTGTCTCTCCAGCTCATATAGCATTTTTAAGAGGACAGAGAGAGGGCGAGGAGCTATCAGCATGTCTCAATGGTTCTTCCAAGGCACTTGCTTTCTAGATCAGTTTTGGCTCATCCTTTCAGCCTGGCAATCACATGCATGCCATGGTGACACATCCAAAAGGATTAGTCTCCAGTCTGGAAGCAATGCAATGGTGGAAGACATTCAGCTATTGACAATGGTAAAGGCTACAGTAGAGGTGGAGGCTGATTTACCAAAGGTTTGGTTATTCAGGCTCTAATATGAATGTCATAAAGATGCCACCTGCCTGAAATATCCTGTCCAGTATAAAATACATGTTCATTTTGCTATTTAGGTCTTCAAACACAGTTTCATGGTGGTCTATCTTGTCATGTAAGCGTTAAGGCTGAACTTCACTTTGTTTTCCCTAGGGAGACAAAAACGTGATGTCATCATGACAGCATTTCCTGATGCATGTTAGTATGTGCTACAATCTTGTCCCTGCCTGTGCCTGAGTACCTGAACATTCGGAAGCAGTGCCGATGGGGATGAGGTGGTGACAGGGTGAATGAGGAAACATTTAATGCAGAATGATAGTTTTTCTAATATATACTTCACTGTTTCATAGAAATTACAGACTGAAGAAATCTTGTGTATGGTTTTGTGCATTCCTCAAAATTGTTCCTATTCCCTAAACTACACTGATACATCATCTAATTTCATTTTAACAGATTAAAGTAATAGTTTTCCACATTTTCCCTTTTTTTGTTACTACTTACAAACTCTGCACATCCGGGATTGCTAAAAGCTCCCCCTTGCTCCACTGAGGTGTTTATGAATTACTATCTTTTCCTCCTTATTACTGTTTTGGGGAAAAAAATGTGTATCTGTGGCCAATATGGTGATTATTCATAGTACTCCCTAGTTAAACAGCTTCAGTGGTGCGTTTCCTCTGGGTAAAAGTTTACAAGAGTGCCTTTTAACTTTCTCTTGAATAGGATTTCCTTTACTTTTTTTTTTTTTTAAACAGGTAATTCTTTCCATTCTTCAGCCTCATCCTGATCTAGTAGTCTACCTTCATGAATATTATTAAAAGAAAATATATTTTTTTTCTGCTGCTAATAATGAAGTATATAATGCACAAGCATTAATAAAAATGTTCAACTACATAGAAATATATTGCTTGCATATCAGCTTTTTCTAGTTCACAAAATTCTGGTTAGGTTTAATGTTGCTCTGAGAAATGATAGTGCTGAATATCATGAACATTTTATATGTAAAATATTTTTATTTATTCAACTGTACTAATTGTCCCAAAGCATTAATTAATGAAAATAATTTCCATTACACTCTACTAGCAATTTTTTTTAAATTGCACTATAACATGCTTTAAAGAAGTACGTGTTTTCCATGGTTCAATTATTGTCATGGCAAATATCCAGACTGGTGAATAAAGAAAATATAATACCTTATAAGAAGTTAGAGGCCCCTGAACACTTTCGTTATACTGTACACACTGGAATCAGTGAAAGAGTTTTTAGGTACTATAGTCTGGGAAACCATCTGGTTTGTTCTACTTTGAACAAAGCAAGCCATTTTTATATTCGTACTTTTCCCTTTATTGGAGAGGAGCACTTATGCTGCTGTAGCGAAGATTGTGTCAGCACTTCCTTTATTAAATCCATTATAAGAACCAAAAGAGAGACTGGAGAGTTGTCAAGTGTCTACAGGTGGGCGAGAGGGAGGCGTGGGATCGGAACAGTCGGAGACCTTCTTGCTGGCCCAGCTGCACATGTTAGCCCAGCTGAACTTCACAAACTCCAGTGACTGCATCAGAGCATCCGTAAGTGAGTTTCAGAAACATAATTAAAATATTCAGTTAGCATTTGATACAGAGGTCATCAAAGGAGCAGGACTCTATCCATTGGTGTCAACTGGTCATATTTCAGTGAGTAACTCATGTTCCTGGGTGAGATCACCTCCCATAGAGGAGATTATTTAGGCAGAGTTGCTGGGCGGGGTTTGGGGACAGAGATGGGAGAGGGGAAGGGAGGTGGCTTTCTGCAGAACATCTGCTTGGAGTCTTTCCTGAAACAATGTCTGGGCCAGTGTTCCTCGTCCTTCTGCACTATGGCTTGGAGCTAGAAGGGCAGCAGCAAGCCTTATCTTCGGGCCCGCAGTCCCCTGGCCATATGGTGGGAAGCACATGGTGCCATCTACACTCTGCCATCCTGCAGGCAGGGAATACTTGCCTATAGTGAGGGCCTATACTTGAGCCTGGTAATTACTGGTACTTGGTGATATCAGTACAAAATAACAGAACACAAGAAAAATGCTCATGATATTTCAAAACTCTGAAGAGAAACACTCCAACCCTGATACACAGGAGAAAGAGTTGCAGAAAATGTTGAGAATTATTTTTTTGTTCAACTTCAGAATGAAATAAATTTGGAATTGTTGTTATTTGCCATGGGAATTTCTATCCGCATGAAGTAGATAATCATGTTGATTAGTTCTAGTTTTTGTTTCTTAGTACAATTTTTTAGCTATGCTTCATGTTCAATACATTTTACAGGCAGATAAAACTGGTATTTAAAATTAAAACCACAGACACTTCCCTCTGAATATTCCTATTCTGCTTTTCATTATGGCACAAAGTCTTATAATACATTATAGTTTAACAGGTAAAAATTAAAGATTGACTGTTATGTAAAGTTTTAGACCTGAAGGCTTCTCTTGCACAGACTGTTGTTTAAAACAGACCTAGTGAAGAGACAGTAAATGATAACATGACTCAAGCCTTGCTGAAATGTTGTATAAGGGGAACAACATTTTTAAAAAATGTCCTGAAATTCTCAGGCATCATTATTGAAGAACAAAGTAATAAACGTAACAAAGTACTTTACTGTGTAGTACACAACTTAGTGTTTGAGAGAACTGATGAGTTTCTTGTTAAGCCTTGTTGCTTGTCAAGTCTTGACAACACATTAACAGCATAAACAGCTCACCTCCTTGATATCTAAGTTTAAGAAATCACTCCTTCAGCTGGTGTTTCCTCCGCTATAAATAGCTTGTATAGGAGCTTCCACAACTTCTAGGCCAAGTCAGCTAGATCAGCTTAAGTCACTACCAAAGGTGATTTAAAGTAACTTTTGTGCTGAAAGCAGTTTTCAGTTAAATTGTGTGTCAGAATTGCAGCAGTTTCCTTAATAAACAAAAATCTGGTGGGTTTAAACTCTAGAAATAGTTTATTTTGATTAATCAAGTCAGTAAGGAGTCTTCTCAAGTTTAATTCTTGTGTGCCATTTCTGAACTATCTTCTGTGTCTGCACAGAAAATTACCCACTTAACTAATTAGATTAAAATCTTTCTGTGCTTGCAGGTGGAAAATCCATCCCTATGTCACAGGTCTGCATGGGAAACAGCTTTTCCATAGCATACATTTTTATACAAAAAAAAAAAAAATGTTTCCCTTCATAGAATTTTCACAAGAAACTGAAGGAATCACTGGTCAGAATAACCTCATATAGTAACTTTAATGAACTCCAAATATGTGTTTAGATTAGGCCACGAACTTGAATCTGGCATTCTTCTAAGAGCCATGAAAATGCCCCTATTCTTAAACTTTTTCTCTCAGTTTCAATAGATAGCATCTTGCAACTGAAAAATCTTTCTGATAAAACAGCATGGCTTCACCAAAGGCAGATCGTGCCTGACCAACTTGGTGACCTTTTATGATGGGGTGACAGCATCGGTGCACAAGGGTCGACCAACGGATGTCATCTACCTGGACTTGTGCAAAGCTTTAGACACTGTCCCGCACAACATTCTTCTCTCTAAACTAGAGAGGCATGGGTTTGATGGATGGACCACTCGGTGGATAAGGAATTGGCTCAATGGCCTCACTCAGAGAGTAGTGGTCAACGGCTCAATTTCCAAGTGGAGACCGGTCACTAGTGGCGTCCCTCAGGGGTCCGTGTTGGGCCCGGCCCTCTTCAACATCTTTGTCGGTGACGTGGACAGTGGCATGGAGTGCACCCTCAGCAAGTTCGCCGATGACACCAAGCTGTGTGGTGTCGTCGACACGCTGGAAGGGAGGGATGCCATCCAGAGGGACCTCGACAGGCTGGAGAGGTGGGCCCGTACCAACCTCATGAAGTTCAACCAGGCCAAGTGCAAGGTCCTACATCTGGGTCGTGGCAATCCCAGGCACAAATACAGACTGGGCGGAGAATGGATCGAGAGCAGCCCTGAGGAGAAGGACTTGGGAGTACTGGTGGACGAGAAGCTCAATATGAGCCGGCAATGTGCTCTTGCGGCCCAGAAGGCCAACCGCGTCCTGGGCTGCATCAAGAGGAGCGTGGCCAGCAGGATGAGGGAGGTGATTCTCCTCCTCTACTCTGCCCTCGTGAGACCTCACCTGGAGTATTGTGTCCAGTTCTGGAGTCCCCAACATAAGAAGGACATGGACCAGTTGGAGAGGGTCCAGAGGAGGGCCACGAAGATGATAAGAGGGCTGGAGCACCTTTCCTATGAGAACAGGCTGAAAAAGTTGGGGCTGTTCAGCCTGGAGAAGAGGAGGCTCCAGGGTGACCTTATAGCGGTCTTCCAGTACCTCAAGGCGGCCTACAGGAAAGATGGGGAGAGGCTGTTCAGGAGGGCCTGTTGTGATAGCACAAGGGGTAATGGTTTTAAAATAGAGGGAGGTAGATTCAGGTTGGATATTAGGAAAAAATTTTTTACCATGAGAGTTGTAGAACACTGGAACAGGTTGCCCAGAGAGGTGGTGGATGCTCCATCCCTGGAGACGTTCAAGGCCAGGTTGGATGAGGCCCTGAGCAACCTGATCTAGTTGTAGATATCCCTGTTTGTTGCAGGGGGGTTGGACTAGATGACCTTTGAAGGTCCCTTCCAGCCCTAACGATTCTATGATTCTAAAACTGTCAAGGAAATTTTTCAATACCGTGAAAAAAGTTCTTGATCACATCTTGTGTCTCACAATAAGATATGTTTATATTTGTGCTGCCTTTTCTCCTTTTTTTTTCTGTATATGATTTTAATAAGCATTGGATTGTTCATGTATTTCAAGGAACAAAAAAAAATCTTTTTTAAGAAGACTAGCAGTCTGCGGCACTCCAATTCTACATTCAGACGTTTAATAATCTTCTTTCTGCAGCCCTGAATCTGGCAATAGACTCTCGTGAAGTTCCCATACTGATTATTCCTGCTTTTGGATTTGCATAGGATTGGTATCAAACCACGTACTGATCACAAACTGAGCGCTGCTCTCTGTGGAATTCTGCACAGCAGATTTATGTTGTCTTTGCCATACTCGAAGAATGCCTTGAGATATCATCAGCTCTGTCAGGATTTGATTCAAATCTTACTTCAAAGGCTTCTAGAGGACAGCAAAGGGTGGAGACAGGAGTTACTGATATAGAGGGTAGTTGATAAAGCTTTCCTGGGTTGCTGAGATCACTTCACTGCATTCCAGAAATGTTCATAATTCAAAGTTTTTCTGTTTGCTAAAGAGCTGGGAATATCATGGCACAACTTTGTCACCAAGTAGATGAGTGACACAGCAGAGTTGTGTTCAGTGGGAAGTGGCTTACACAAAACACTTCAATCCTGAGCTTCTTTCCACCTGTTAGTGTTACCCTGGAGGGGAAACATCTGGGGGGGGGGACATATCCAGTACCGTTTACTTTAGCTAAAGTCAGTGTAATAATCTAAGTCATGCTTTTGCCTTGATGAATCACTCTCAAATGTTATGATCTCTTTGTCTGGGTTTTGTAAGAGAAGTCATTCCGATCTGATCTTGCCAGGTTAGGTACTGAGTGGTGAAGTCATCCACGTGTATGATTGCTTGCAGATGGCTAGCATGGAAGTCGAGCTCAATCTCCATATTTCTCTAGCTTTTATGAAACCTGTTTTCAGACATGAGGATATTTTATTTTTTTTGCATATACTCATCTTGATTTCTCCTGTGACAAAAGAATTCTTCCCCCAGCTGCTTTGCTCTTAATTGTAAGTGAGCAATTACTTCAGGATGTGTTACTTTTGTAGCACAAGCTATTCCCAGAACAAGAGAAACATTGAGAAAGACAGAGTGTGCTAAGGATGTTTCCAAAACTCTACTCTCTCTCTTTTTATCTTTTTTTTTTTTCATGCTGCAGTTTCTTTTATGGTATTAGCCTTAGCAGGGTGGTTGCAATATGATTTTCACAAATGAGATTTTCTTTTCCCAATTATGTTGTACTCTATTTATGGTTGTTCCACTAAAATTTAACTTCTAATGTTGTTTTTGTAGGCTTGACAATTCCCTTGTCTTTCTGTTTCTCATGAAAAATGCAGAAATTCAGCTGCATCTCTTTATAGTGTCCATTAAATTCTTTAAGAGATTCTTGTGGAGTCTTAGAAAGATAGATACTCACTAATGAGGTATGATTGCCATATCTTGGCTGAGTACTTAAAGAAGTACTGACCTGTTCATTATAAAATCTAGTTTAGAAAAATGTGGCATTTATACCTTGTTTAGAAAATTCAGAATTCAACCAAAGAAAGATCTTATGTAAACTTAATATAGCACTGGTAAATACTTTATGAATAAGGATTCCATAAAAGGAAGCAGTTGTTTATAAAAAACATCAAATTCACTGTGCCTTCTTGGATATTTTTGGTCTCACAAAATTTGTGCAAAGTCATGCTATTCAGGAAGCTTCAATTAAGCAATTTATTTATGCAAATGGTGAATGTAGTAAGTTAATTAGAACAGCAATGGGTGTTTGCTAGAGATTCCAAGTTTGGCAGGCTAATCATTCCACTCTGGCATGCTGCATGCCATTTGTCCCTTAGGCTTCCCATAAAAATCAGTCAAAACTCCTCATAAAAATGACAGATTGCTTCAAACTCAGGAGCTGTGTCCTGAATATGTTCTAAATAGGATGTGGTGTTTTGGGGGGGAATGGATTTGCAATCAGATGCCGAGACCCAAGAGAGAGACGACTAAAGCAGACAGGAAGAGAAGATGAAATGAATATATATGAAGCATCCAAAGAGCATTTTTGAGTAGGATATGACTCAGGATTCAAATTTGCCTATATATGCACACAAGATCCAGAATCCTACTTTTCAATATAATACTGAATTTATTGACACGCTCACAAAAAGGGCAAGATAAATGTTTAACTAAAAAAAAAAAAAAAAAACCAAAACCAAAAAACCCTCATTGCTTTCTGTTTTAGGAAGGAGGTCATCCTAGATAAGGCTGGTAAAGAAAGTAAATCTTTCTGGTACTTCAACCACAGAACACCAACGGTAATCTGAGCTTAAATGTTTTTGAGTTTTCAGCTTCAAATGCTGGCTACCAACCAGCTGCATATGGTACAATTTTAGTCCTATTTGTTGTGCAGTGATGAGGTAGTTATTTACATGTAGTTGCTGGCACTTTAATTCAGTGCCATTCATTTTATTGTTCCACAAATAGTCAATTGATCGTTCTGATTATTATTTATGCGTTGTCTTAGTCAAAGTATGAAGATGTTGACTGTCCAGATTTTTTATTCCATAGCTCTGTCAATTCAATACCCTTTTTTTTTCTCTGATTCAGTAAAATTACTACTTCTGCTGCTGCTTTTACTAACTAAATTTTTCATTTTTTTATTGGCTTCCGTTACACTTCAAAAGATGAAAGAAATTCCATTTAATTGCTCAATTTTGGCATACACAGTTGTGGACTGAGAACATACATTTCACACTGTCCTTCCAATAATTCTGGCAGCATTCACTGGAATAGCAAAATCATGGGTCAGAGATTTGGGAGTAAGCCACAATCCACATGGCATAGTAGCTAGAAATTCAGGTTGCCCCTGATGCATGTGTGCATGCGTGTGTGGTCCATTTAAAAATCATTAATGGATCCTGATGACATGTGGCATAAGAGTGGGAAAGGTGCTCAACATCCAGAGCCATATCCACAAAGCTGTAAGGAGATTACAGTGAATTTAACGTGTTTTCATTGCATCATCCATAACTTTAATGAAAATGTTGTGTAGGCTTTTTTTCCTTAAGTATATTCCATCTTTATAACTGGATAGATGCATATGCATAGGGGAGTAGTGATGTCTTTTATTAGTAATTTTTTTATTCTAGATTTTTTTTAATTTATTTTAGAAGAATTCTCACAATTAGATCTTTTGCCACACTGATAACTGCCTTGCTGTTCTGATAAGATAATGGTCAAATGTCTCACATCACTGTACAGATAAATGCTGATTTTTTTATTTTTTGTTTTTTAAGAGAATTATTACGCTCCCTTCTTTTGCTGGAATGGATCTATTTCTTCACCGTTTTCAGCCTCTAGGGTGGGCAATATATTTTAGTCCTTCTTTTCTTTCTCCAGCCTTTCAGTTTCAATCCATCTGTTAAACGAGAACAACATCATCCATTGTTGTCTCTTCTTGCATTTTTTTCCATTAACACTGATTTGTTTTAATGTCAAGAGATATTGAAGATTTTCTGTTTATCACTGGTGAAATGGCTAGTCATCAGTTCATCCCAGGGGAAGAATCACATATCCAAGTGGAAGGAAAATATCACCTTTTAAAAAGAATTGATTATTGAAATTTTGATGAAATATAGAAACAAAAGTGAGGATTACACCTACAATGATCTTCCTGAGAAATTTTGAAACTTCATATAAATCCCCTAATCCCACCTACAGCTCCTCTTTTATAACTACTACATGTTCTTATGTCACCTTCTCCTGTAACTTTGTCTGTGCTCTTGAAAAGTCTGTGTGATAGAGGAGTGATCCCCTGTTAATGTGCAGTCTTTTCTCCAGCTGATAGTGAGTACTGGCACAGAAAAATTCTTCAAGAAGTGTTCATTGCCAGGCAGTACGCCATCAACAAGTGACAGCAGAACTGCAGTGCAGGTGATAGAAAAACCACCTAACAAGGTTTGCTGACGAACGTTAAGTCTAAGAGCTTTGGATCCACAGAAGTGGCTGTGGCCAATTTCTCTTTTGTGATTTTCCTTTTTTCATTATTTTTGACATTTCAGAGATGAAGCTTTGTTATATACCAAAAACCTATGGCAGTGGACCAGGGAGATAAGAATTCACTGAGATATAGAACATACAGACTAAGAAAATGTGTGAAAAATTGAAATGACAAGGGTGGGTTGATAGCTTGTTGCTATTGAGCTATAGCACCTTGGCTGGAGAATTAGGTAGTTGGAGACGTAGTAAAATAAAATATGTGCTGACTATGCCTAGAGAGAAAAAGCTGAAATATTTAAACCTCCCAAATCAGGACTTATAATAGATAGATAGACCAATTCAGCTTTAACACAGGAGTGCTGTATACAGACAAAGTATGATATATAGTTGATGAAGTATCATTTTCAACACATTATACTGGGCTTGTATACATCAGTAAATAAAATGAAATGTCAGAAAGGTGTCCGCACAACTACCAAAGAAAACGCAGCAATGTCTAATCAAATATGATCATATACAAGAAAGCAATACTAAAGAGAAACTAAAATTGTTAAGAACTAGAAAAAAATTTGTAAATGAGAACCTTTAACACTGATCTTATGTAATATGATTGATTTTCTGCTGGCGTTAAACAATCTTATACGAATTATTTCCACTTACCAAAGCTGCTCCCTCTTTTACATTGATCCATCTTCCCATCAACTCAAAAATTAAAAGGGTCATATCTTGGCATGTCCTCAGCAGTTCAGTGTTGCCTTGTCTGTTAAAAGCCTGAGCAAAGAACCTATGTTTAGACCAATATAATTTCCCCTGTCTCACATAATAAGTGTCTTGTACAAGCCCCATTGGAAGAGGTGGTGATAAGGCTATCATTCCCCCTACTTTTCCACTCTTTCCATCACACTCCAGATATTAATAAAATCCCAGCTGTGATCCAATGCATTTATTTTTTCTAAAAGCACAGGTCCTACAATTAGAAATGACCCTGCTAAAGAAGATTTCATCTGATGAGTTGAAAAAAGGCAAATTACAGTTCAAGCTATATCAATTGATTCTTAGGTATAATGAAATAAATTCAATCTAACTTCTATCAAGTTTCTCTAACAGCCATGTTCTTCCCATCAGACTACCCACAAGGAATATCTTATATCAGAATGCCATGCTGTCTGAAACAGCCATATTCTAGCCTGTCAAACGCTGCACTTACATTTGCAAATTAATTTTGTTGAATTTCAAGTCATTATATAATAATCTTACAACATAAATGTCATCACAATGTGTTGTTAATAGATTGGGTTTCACTGGAATCTGTGATCTAAATCGGAATCTGATCTTTTTTCCTTAGATGCATACTATTACACTGTGCTGAAACTGAATAAATATTTAATTAAATAATACTTTCAAACTTTCAAGAATTGCATTGATTCTCCTCTGGAAAAAAAATAATCATCCAACACAATGTGACTAATTTTTAAACGTATTTTAGAAAACAAATTCAAGTTTTCTATGTAAAAGTTATTTCCAAAAGTCAGGAAATTTACTTTTCTGATAAGATAATTTGTAACTAAAAAAAAATTTATGAGATAAAGTACTTGATTTATCTAACAGTTTGATTAACCACTATCTAAAACAGAGTAAAATTTGTTATAATCTCTACAATCTAATTCTGAAATTGTCTGGTCTTATTTTACAGACATTACATACTTGTTAGTAATAGAAATACTATCACATTTCCTTGTGCTGGTGACTTGACAAAAGCAACTTCTCTGGGGCATCAAATGAGCATAAGACTTGCAAATATTGATTTAAAAATAAAACTACAGATTTTAATGTTGGATTTCAGTTTGTTCATTTAAGAGAGCAATCTCCCGATTGAGCCTGAGAAAGTGCCCTATGTTATACTAAGCTGTGAATAAAAAAACAAGCAACAAACACCCCCCCCAATAGCTTTTTGAAACTTCCAAATTTACTAAAAATCTTCTGGAACTGACAAATTCAAATATATTTTCTGTGGCCTATATGCTCGGGTATTAGAGCACAGAGAAACAAACACATGAAATCTTTCAATAAGAACTTGGTTAAGCATGGCATAAGAGAGTGCTCTGGAGAAATACAGCATGCCTGGCTTCCTATTCTAGGTGAGTGGGTTCATTTACATACACAAATATTTCCTAGAATGCTCCTCAACTTTTGATTTATTTACAACTAATATTTGTTGCATATGCCCTTTTCAGAAGAAACTTTCTCTTCCAAAATCCCTTCTGAGTGTAAAAATACAGATTAATATTCTGCTGTATTAGCACAGCTGTGACTATTATTAAGCCAAATACATGGCTTTTTTGTTCTTTCATTTTTTTTTTTTCTTTACAATATAGTTGGTGAAGCTCTAAAGAAGCACTGTTAGTCAAACAAAAGAATTTTTAAATAACTATTTCTATTGCCAAAGAGAGTGAGTCCTGTGGGAATAACGCTGAGTGCTAAAACTTGTTTCGCATGACAAGTATCACAAACAGTACAGAGATCTCTTAATGATGCAGTCATACTGTTGGTGCTGTCCAGAGGAAAAAAAAAAAAGACAGAGTAATGTTATCCTCACCCTTTTAAAACCATGCAGATTGAATACATTGATTCGTAAGTGTGAGCAGTAATTCCTGAAAATGAGCATTGTGTCTCTCCAGCTTTCTGAATGTTTGCTGCTATCTGACGGAGAAAAAAGGAAAGCCCAACAATATTCTTTATAGTGAAAATTAATGTATTCAGCAAATAAAAGTGGTTACACCAGAAGATTTGTACCACACTGCCTGAAATGCCAACTTAGTTTGCCATTATATGCCATTGCTTTACCCCTGCAAAGGCTCCTCTGTTTCAGAGTCCATCCTACAGACTGACTGGTGGCATTTGAGGAAATTTGTTACTAGACCATCAGATTAGTGTCAGTACCGACCTGTAGTTACCCTGATTTTGCATATGACTAAAATCACAGTAGATGGAAGTGAGTAATGTCCATTTGTAAGAGGTTAATGCTGCTGATGTGACTGTAATTATCCTGATATATTTGCATCAGATTAGCATTAGCATGTTAGTTGTATTAAATAAATCTATAGAGATCAATAAAAAAATCTTAACAAATACTATACAGCTGCTGCATTTCATTGTAGTACAGTCTAAGGATTCATCTGCTCTTTATACAGACATATATTGTCCTTTTTTCTTACAATAGTAAGACACATTGATAAGATTAGTTGAAGATGCCATACAGTTTCTAGTACTGTAAATTTTTAAGAAAAGACTAGAAGGATTAATCAACCTGTAAATATTGACAAATTTATAGTTGACAATGCCTGGAAGAGTGAAAGGAGACTTACTGAGATCCCTTTCCTTCCTTTTTTTTTTTTTTAATGAGTTTAGGGCATTTGTTAAATTAATTAATTAGTTTCCTGATAATCTGTTCGAAATGCAAGACTGAAAAATATTTTAAAAGCATGATATGAGAATGTATAAACAAAAACTCTAAGAGATTAAGGAGTACATAGATCAGTTTCAAAAGTGTTTTCTCATATCCAAGGACTACAGATTTTCAGTAGCACATGAGAAATTGAAAAGTAATTTCCCCTCCATGCAAATAAAAAATATATAAAATCCTTGCAGGGTTTCTACTGCTATGTAGTTAATGGAAGTGCAAGAGGGCAAAAAGACCTAATAGACTTTGCTCCTCTCCCATATAATCCACTTTCATAGTAAAACAGAACATAACCCAAAGTTTATTGTAAGTAAATCTAAATGAGGCATTTTTGTCTGTCAAAAGAAGATAACCTGTCTTGAAATTGTAAATTTTTTCTCTCAAGTCTCGTATTTTAAATCTTATACCCTAAGAAGCAGTTGTCTCAGTATAAATTGTGGTCTTAGTTTATAAACTATATTGTTCAATAGTGAAGTATTTTTAAAATGTGATTTAAGAAACAATCCAAAATACAGTGTCACATAATTCATCACAACTTTCCAAAGCAGTCTAGCAGTCCCTTATGGGGAGAGAATTTTCCTACCATAGAATTTCTTCACTTTTTGGAAAGATTTTTTCCTATGTCTTATTCCTCATTTTGATACTGTAAGACCTGACAGCTGTCCCTGTTGCTGTCTCCTTAACTTTAGAGTTTTGCATGCTGCCACAGGGAAATTCTATTCCAGGTGGTGCCCTTTTGTGCACAGTTCATGTTACATGATATGCAGAAGCTACATACTTTGTTCCTGTAATTTCATTGCTGAAACAAAAACCCTGCAAGGTTCTGCCCGAAGTACGTTTTTTTTCCCATCAGGAGTAACACCAAACCAAAATATCATCTATAGCTAGTGGCACTACTTCAGGTTTGGTCACCATTGTGTTGCAATCAGCATGTTGTATTACATTTTCAGGTATTACATTTTAATGTATTACATTTTCAGGTAGAACCATAACAGTAATTTGCCTGGAATATTTAATACAACCTAACAAGGATCAAGGATGCTGTGCAATTCTTCATAAAGACCGAACTTCATCTTCATTTCTCGTTTCATTTAATTTTTGTAGACCATATAATAATCTGTGATGGCAACCTGAAGTAAATTTGACATCTAAAACATCTGAATATTTAATTTTTTATGATGAAGTATGCTTAACAAACCTATTTTTTAATTTTTCTGACAACAGTAAAAAAAAAGCAAACAAGGAATTGTGTACAAATGTTTCAGTGCCTTGATAAGCCTTAAATGTAGAGGTAAATGTTTAGCAAAATAAAGTATATTTCTTACTTCCTTTACACGCATCCGTCCACATTTTGCTCAATTTATATTACCTATTCTGTAGCTGTTTCTGTGCATGAGTGGTGCTTTCCTCACACGCACATACATGCTGTCAAGAAACGACATTGTCCACTGCTGTAAACTTGCCTAGGTCCACTGATTTTAGTAGCACAAAGCTGATTTACGCCATCTGATGAGCTGACCCTTAAATCCTTACCTTTTTTTATTGCTGCATGCCAGATAATTTTTCTTTGCACTGTTATTTTTTGACAGTACAGTCTGACTGACTTAACAGAATCATAGAGTCATAGAATCATAGAATGGTTAGGGTTGGAAGGGACCTCAAAGATCATCTAGTTAAAAACTAATTGCTTCAGTTTCATGCCTGAGGAATCTTTAATAAAAGAACATTTTTATTAAAACAGTTGAACACGTTAAGCACACCCTCTCCTTCTGTTAGTAGCTCACACTACCAAAATGTAGTAGTAAAAAAAATCTCCTCCCACTTTAGAAACCACGCACTTAATTACTGTTTTACCTGGGAAAGGAAAAATTGAATGTCCTGTCACGGTTATTTGTTAATGATGTTAAAACTGGTAGAAATGTAAATCGTTGTGGCTTTTTTCTGTTTGTTTTGTTTTGTTTTGTTTTTCCAGATTTCGAACAGTGACCACTAACGTTGTTGCAATTTAAAGACGTTGCGCTTTGTCCTGCTAATGTAGTAGAGACACAGTGACAGTAAAATTCAATTGCACCATTTGTCATTCAAATCGCAATCCTGGCAGTGAGGCAGACTGGCTTAAAGTTTTCTGTAGCTTTCCTCTTGCTTCACACACTTTTTCTCCTGTTCCATCACCCAATGATTTATACAGGATATATGAACAAGGAATTGACTTCAAGTGAATTGATATTTAGATTGGATGCCTCCACAAGTATATTACTTTCGTGAATCAAATTATAGAACCCATGATTGATTTTTTGGACCACAATGAATATGGATAAATCAGAATATGGGTCCTCAGTTCAGGTTAGGTTAAATATTAAGACTAATTCATTATATCAAAAGGAAATAGATTCTGGTTTCATTATATGTAGAGGAAGGGTCTCATGTTTATGCCCATTGTCTATCTTTTGTGAGAACAAGGCAGGAACTTTGTCCTTAATGAGGACCCGCAGTAACAATCACAGTCATGAAATGTTTTCTGGCCACTCAAAAGCATATAGAAAAGGACAGCAGTGTTTAGATACAAGTACTCATTGTTAAAAACGACTGGGAGCAGAGCAGGAAGACAAACTATCTTATTTAATGGTCCTTTGGGAGCCAACTTACTCATATTAAAATTATGTAAGTCTCTTTTCTGGTTTCTTTACCTGATTCATTGGCACGCTAAGTATTTCACAACTCTTTTTCTCATCAGCATCTCAGAAGACGCCACAAATTCACCAAGTAATTTGTCTCAGACCTGTAACTGATTTGGAACTCATCCCATTTGAAAATTAAAGGACAATGAACTCACTTTTTCCTCTTGACTTAATAGAATGCAGTTTTCAAAGATTGTGTTTATGTCTTTTTGACCAGACAAATTAGCCATTATATCTTCTTAAACAATTCATTAGTTACTAATGGCTGCAGTGACATCTGCTGATGACAGTGAAGCTAATCAAGTAATGCTTTCAGTGCTGCTAAATTCATCCACTCATAAATTCCTGAGTTTGTAAAGAGCATAGAGGAGCAGGCAGGGATTTACACTTGAACAATTATTTATTTATCCAGAGTTGAAACCTCTAACTGTTCTACCACATTTTGAATCCAGAAGCGTACACGCATGTGAGCTCTGTGGCCAGGTTGTAGAGAATATAATTTGCATTGGCCACCTACCTTTATGCCCTCCATTGATATATGACAAGTCACTCTTTCCATTAAAATATGTGGGCATTAAGAGACCAGAAAAGGGGATAATCTGTTTGGACAGTTGGCTCTTCTCCATTCTGCTCAAGCATTCTAATCACCCAAAAGCCTGAAAGACACTAGTCACATCTACACAGCTTTGTCAGATCACGTGCAAATCCCTAACCCACATCAGAGCCCTAGGTGAGAAATGTTGCCTAATTCTCTAAAAGTTGACCAGTACTGAGCCTTCCCCTGTGGAGAGGAGGATAAGCAACCTGCTTGAATGGCACATGGTGTTCCCTCCTACAATCCAAACTGAGCAAGTCTGGGAAAGGGATAGTAGCTAGGGGCCAGAAATGTGCTGGGCAGAGTGTTAGCCATGAAACCCTATGGAAAGTGCTCTGACCCTGTTTAATTAATAGAGGCATAAGTACCACTGGGGATAGTGTGATAAAGCGTTCAAGGTGTACATGATCATAAAATAGCGTTACCATTTTAGGCCTGGTCTCTGCTGTTCTCACAGGGTAGAAGTCAAGAGCAGGTCTGGGTGGTAATGCTGTCTTACAAGATTCATACAAGTCATTTCCTTGCCACTGGTGACATATCTGGTAAGATATAGTTATTAACTTCTATTGCTTCTTAGAACTCCAAGGTACCATACCATCTTATCCTTATCTACAGGACCTTCTCTGAGTGACGGAAAAACATGGTACTGAAAAAAAAGCACTGGAAGGTGAGGGAAGATATTTTTCTTGTAACATGTAAATGTATATTTGCATGTAAAAGCAATAGCTGCATCCTGTTGCTTTGTTTCTCAAGTTTATGACCCTTCCCACTCCTCTAATAAAGCTTTTTCTTCAGGAGGAGGAGGGTTTGCACATGGCCTCAAAGAACTTGAGAGTGTCAAACTTCTGACTGTAAAGGATACTGGGAGAGAGTATGTTTAGTTTCCTTATGCTTCAAGCTGGCTAAGATATGTTTCAGGAGAGAACCGAGACATATGGAAACCAGCCATTTTGCTGCCATTAACCAGCTGGCAGAAGGGCTATAGGTAGGTTACAGACCTACACAGAGTTTTTCTGAGCATCCTGAAAGGATAGCACATAATCTACCATGTCCAGCAAAGCACAGTGGAAAAAATATAACTTTTAGATATATGTAAGCAAACCAACTGATTCTGGGTTTATTTATACTAAGATTGCTTCATTCCTAACTGGTAAAACACAATCATATGCCCTCAGATTATCAGAGGAATAAAAGAATCTTCATACCCTCTGTGAATAAGGAGAGTTTTAATTTTCAAGGAGGTGATAATCCAGCATGTGCTATTATGGGAACATTTTATTGCAGCAACTTTTTTTATTTATGTGAATAACTTGGCCTGTGTGCCTAACTCCAAGAATTTGTTCACGTGCAAGTATAGGGCTGGAAATGAAGCACAATTGCAGGCCCAGATCCTGACATCTGTGCTGCACAAGCAGAACATGATGCTTGCATGCTTCAGTTTGGCAAATTTCACTTCTTGTCTTCTACAAATTGAGCCTCATGCCAAGTGCCTGTGACCTCAATGCTTTGGCTCTCCTCATACAGTCATTAACACTTCAAACATTCTTAATTTTTCAATCATTTTGCTGAAATGTTTTAAAAACATTTCAATAAAATTCTATTTTAGGATGCTTTATTGAAATGCAAATGTCAGTGGTCAAGTCCAATATCTACATTAGAAAAAACCTAGGTAAAAGATCTTGATAAAACTGTGCTTTAGTATTTCCAGGAACTGAAGGATTTTTTCCTTGAAAGTACTTTCAAAAATAAATTTTTGCTTTTGGATAGAAATTAATGAGCATTCTGGAATTTTCAATATTTTTAAACTTTTTTTAACCTGTGCAAATTCTTATGAAATAGAAAATGTTTGTCATTCAGATGAATTACAAAGTGTTCATAGGATAATTCCACTAAGAAAATGATTGAAAACACAGTAAATTACCTCAGAGACTCACTCAGCATACTGGATTGCCTCTTGATATCACAGAGACCAATTAGATTTTTAGAAAAAGAAAGAAAATATCTGTTACCTGTTCATGCTGTTAATGGTCACATCTACAATCCAATGCATTTAAACAGTTCCTAGTGATTTAATAATTGCCATTCTCTTACAAAAATCACAGTTTTCTCATACCCCTACAACATGGAAGTAGTTTTCTAGTGTGAATGTCTGCATCTGCAGTTACTCATATTCAGTGACTTGAAGTTTTAGAGCAGGCTTTTCTGGCAAATCAGTTTAACTCAGTTTGCAATCCTGCTTTGCAAGTTAAAAGTTAAGTGAATGTTTCTAGTCCCCATTTATAACATGGGAACTGTAATGGGAATGATTTCCCTGGCCACTGAAGTTAGTAGCAGACTTTTTCTTTGCTTGTCTGTGTCTAAACTCCTAGTCCACAATGCTGGATTAACCTTTCCTCATGAAAACAGCTCTTGTACTGAGATAGCCTTCACAAACGAGGGAGTGCCACACATCTCTGTAGCAGCCTATTACATGCACAATAGTGTCTTCAAACTACCACTTCTTTGTCCCTTCTTTGAAGTTAGAACAATACCAAGTGACTCAGCTCCATGATGGCTGATTTTGTATTTTCTTTTCATATTCTGACAAAAGAAACTGCATTATCCTGTTTGTCCCTCAAGTATAGGCGTGAGGGTAAACCTTTAATTGCAGATGCAGCTGTTGCATCACTCATAAAACACTTTTTCACGGAAATCTCTACACGTGCGATTTTACTGTGGCCACATAACACACTTCATTTAAAGAAAGAGGATGAGAAAATTAGTGGGTTTTATATATGAGTGAGAGTGGCAGAAAATCAGCTGTCTTCATGATGATGATGAAAGAAATGCTTAATGATATATACTATATTTGCTTCAATTTATCTGCTACTCAAATAATCCTATTCTGATCCTATTTTAGTCCTGATCAACTCATTATTTTAAAATTCAATAGTCTCATTTTGCCTAAAATCTCATCTTGCTCTCAGTTTTGGATTCCCAATTCCACATTCTACTCATGAACTAGAATTACTGTTATTGCAAATTCAGTCCTACAGATTCTGTAACGATGGAAAACTGGGATCAGGAAGAGTTTCTGATCTCCCTCTCCCACAGACGGTAATGCTTGATTAACTTCTGTACATGCCTTGCTGAAATGTCACTTGGGATAAGATTGCCCACTGCTCTCTCCCCAAGTTTGCTTCAAGACCAGTGTTTGGCTTAGCAGCATTCCTGCACAGGAGAAGGTTCTTAGCTTGCCTACGCAGCAGTATTTGTGGCTGTCTAAGGGCAAAATCATTCTGTCAGATTTGTGCACTGATCTAGACAGATAGACAGAGCCAGTGGTAGTGAGGCAATCTCCATCTTAGTGCAGTCCCTGAGGCCCTTGGTAGCCAAGCAAGGTCAAACCAGCAAACTGAAACTGTGTCAGGACCAGGTTTAAAGCTATCCCTAAGGCACAAGCTTCATCCATCTCTTTCGTCCACTGAAAAAGTGGGTGAAACTCCTGCAGGATGCTGTCGAAGGATGCTCGGGAGAAAGGGAGCGCATGTGAGAAAAGGGCATTTGTTCTTCTATTGCTGAAGGTTGAAACATTTCAGTATTTCCTTGGTTATTAACAAAGATGATCATAAACACTTACTGTTACATTAATACTAATCATATGTTTCCTTTTGATTCTATTGAGCTTTGGATGATTTTTATAATATCTTAGGTAATACATTATGGAATGTTTGATTATATTTTATGATTACGGTGTTTACAATACTTTATACAAAGCTATTGCATTTATGTTTTAATGTCTAGATCTCATACCAAACTAGCTATCTCGTAACACATGCAGTATTTTCTAACGGTTCTTGGTCCTGTGCTATTTAAGGAGAAAAAAAAAAAATTAAATCATTACAAGGAGGAGAAAGTGTCACTAGTGCAGAATGATCTGGATCACTTGCTGAGCTGGGCATGAGCAAACAATGTGCATTTGAACATGTGAAAATGCATTCAGGGGAGTGATAATTTTTTGAATGCTTTGGAATCATGGCTGAACATGAGCTTATTGTCTGATCTGCTGACCATATGACCACAGTCATCTTTAAATGAGTAAACAATAGTACTAAAGTAACTACAATTAATGTTCACATTTGATCAGAAGTGTACGAAAGGAAAACAAGATCAATTTTATGATAACCTGAAGGATCCACATGAAGAACAGGAATCTGGTAAATAATGAACTGCTCAGTCTAGTTGGTAAAATAACTGAAAGTTGAAGCAAAAGAACTTTAGATGTTTTTATGAGTCTTTATTAGAAAGAGTAATTAGCTTACTGATGACTGTGATGTGGTTTCTCTCCTTAACAATTTGCAAGTTAGGACTTGTAAACTACTCTATAAAATTTGGGGTTTATTTGAGATATAAATTAATTAAGAAAGATCTTGTAGCCTCAGCTTTATAATTTTATGGGAAACCAGAACAAATGATTAGTCAACTCTCCTGTTCTTACAGCATGAATTTTAGACTCTAAAGTTTCTTCCATCAAAATCAATGGGAAGTGCTCCATAGACTCTAGTAGGCACAAGATGAAGCACCATGGCTTGCTGATGTTTGTGCAAAAATATTTATTTCAAAGGGAAACTTTCATCAGTTTCATCAGTTTCCATCTTTTTTTTTTTTTTTTTTTTTTAATTCAGGAAAAACTAACATAAAAAGAGCTAGATTCTCAACTGGTATAAATTGGCCTGTTGACTTTATTGGAGCTCTACCAAATTACACCTACTGGCCCATGAGTCTTAAACTGTGGGATAAAACAGGAACTCTCAAAAGGTAAGGGTAAACAAAATCATTTTTAGTCAATAATTAGCCTTCTAAACTTCAAGAACCTTAATGAGCTGCAAGCAACTGAACTTACTTCATTGCAATGCATTGCTCCTCATGTTTCATGCTACTTTATTAGATTAGCTTGCAAATTAGCTTACATTAATGAAAAATGATTAAACTTAAACCAATGGAAATTAAATGGCTTAACGGTAAAGGCATTTGAAATTGCTTTTAAAATTAACAATGGGTTTATTCACTGATCTTTCAATGCTTAAAGTTTAGCAAGAACTTCTTTCTGTGGATGGGTTGTGTCTAGAAAGCAGTTAAGGTCGCCTTTGCAAACTGACATTTCAAGTCTCTTGTCTTCAGGCTTTTCCCTGCAAACTCTTCATTGTTCAAAGCAGGCTCGGAGACATTTAAGCAGCAAGGGATAGCAATGGCAAAATTACATTGCTACGCTATGACTGATTCAGACCTAGGCAGCTGTCAAACAATTTTCTCTGTATATATGATGCACGTCTGCTTACAATAGTAACTCAGACAATAATTTTAGAAGAAATTATGCATGTGTATTTTATGTCTGTGTGTTTCATGCAATTTGTTTGGTGATATGCTAGAAAAGGTACAACTCTTAACTTTATTTGAATGAGTGTGTGTTTGGATCCCTGTAGTAAATTACATTATTCTCACATGGAAAAAATAAACAGTATTTAAAAGTATGCTTTCAGTATGCACTAGAAACACAGTCAAAATTGTTGGAGTTTGTTTTTCTTACGTATTTGGAAATTTTTCAGTTCTATCTTAAGTACATCCACCTGTTACTAGTAAAACATCACAGACAAATTGCAGCTTAATTTAATTTATGATATGGAAGGACCACACATTCATTCTTCAACTGATTTATAGGACCCCAATATAAATTTGAAATGTAAGATGTCTGCTCAAAACACTGAGTTTCCAAAAAGAAGTAAACCAAAAAGTGAAGTCCCTACATCCCACACAGGCACGGCAAACCCTAACTGTCATGTGGGGATGAAAAAGATGGGGCACAAACTGGGAGGAGCTCACAGGCTCTTTGCAGTTAAGGAAATTTCACAGTGGCTCCCTGAATCCAGATGTAAAGTACATACAAATAAAGTACAATCCAGACATAAAGTACATACATTCAAAGTGAATGAACAGATTATTCAATGCCTGCAAGGAACAAGGCTGCTGGAAGAGTTGTGAAGGGACTGAGGAGGAAGGAACTGGTGATTCCCGGTATCAGCACCTTTTGGACCCCAGGGAACCAACCCAACCCTCCAATTTCAGCAGTCTGCTAAGGACTTCAGTGGATAGTATATCAAATATCAAATCATTCCTTTGTTGAAACTAGCCTTTCCATTACATGACTTTCTAAAAAAAGAATTAGTAAAATCTGAGCAATGCCTTACGGTGCTCTCTGCAAGAGAGTGAATTTCATCCAGACATAAACCTATGAATATTAAGTCTTTCATGAGCAAGCACACAAAAAAAGAAAAAGTTTACTATTGTGTAAACTAATTCTAATTTACTATTATTTACTCTTTGGAAATAAATGATCTATAAAGAAACAATGTGTTTTGAAAACACAGTATCATAGAAAAACATACAGAGTTTAAATAATGATTAAATAAAGAATCGTGCTTTTATTAAGTATCTAGATTTCATAAGACTTTAAAGATATCGATTTCATTATTTCTGAGGTCTAGAAGATCGTATTTTTGTTCCCTTGAATAGCCAAGAAAAGAAGATATGAAGTATGAGAATTGTTAAAGCTACAAAAAGTCTCTTTGTGTTTTCTTTTGAGGGTAAAGGTAATTTGTTAAGAAACCTCCTTGACAGGATGATGAAGCATAGTTCTTTTGTTTTTTTTCCCCACAGTGTATAGCCATGAGAGTCAAAAGAAAGATAGGCTTACTGTAACACATTGACTGACAATTAGATTTTTAAGAAAAAAAAAAAACACCACCAACAACCTAGGAAATCAGATCTTATAATGGTACCTAATAGGATTCTGAAATAAAGTCTACTGTTCTCAGGTATCATCAGGTAGTGCAATTAAAAGAAAAGCACAGAAAGTCAATTATTGCCAAAATGGGCTCTTAAAGGATGCTGTCACAAGTAGTAATTTCTTTAGCTACAGAGTTGTATTGAAAATTTTAGATTTCCTGTATCATTATATATTATTATGCCTCATAAAATTAATAAAAGTGTTTCAAATGTTTAGCATACTCTACACATCAAAGCCTTCAGAATTTTATTCCATACTTTTAAAATATACATGATAATGAAATTAAAGAGCTGAATAGAAAGAATTATTTGATTCAGCCTTACATTAAAAATCATGAGGAGTATTGGCTTGATAACAGATACTGTGTGGACGCAAGAGCTTTCCAAAAGCCATGAGGCCATCACAGCTCTCCTGAATCTATTTTCAATAGATTCAATTATTCTTCTTCTTAAATTACTAGTCACGTTCTCACTTCCCTGCTTCCCACCACTGATGTCATGAACCGTACATAAAGTGGAATGGTGCTTTTACTCCTTCAAGATGAGGTTAAATAGCTGTTTAAAGTGTTCCATATGAAAATTATTTAAGCTTTTTTTTTTTTTTTAAATTATGTATTGCCTCCATTCTGCACAAAATTCCGTTCATTGGAAGAATAGTGATGGCAAAATTTCAACTACTTTTATCTTTAAAAAACTAGTTGGTAACTTGGTCCATAAGTAACTGCTCCAAAATAAATATGAAATTAACTGCAGAACACAGAATAAAAACAAATTTCCTCTAATAGCTGTAATAGCAATTTTAATGCACAGAGACTTGCTTTTCAGAAAGTCATCTGAAGTTTTCAAAAATGCAAGGTAATAGTACCATATTAAGTGGCGTAACTTTGTGTAAATATACATAACATAATTATGAGATGATGAAAATGTTTGGTTTTCCCTGTGACAAACGAATAAATCTGTCATAAGAGCCTTACAAGTTCTAATATTTTAAGTTTTAATATTTGGAATTTGGGGACAAAGTCAAAACTTACTCTGTAAAGCAGACACTCTCGAAAATTATTCAGTTCAGTGAAACGTGTGTTTCTACCATTGAACGAAAACTTTCTGCCAACCTTATTAAAAATGCAATCAGTACCTGGCTTCATGACTGAATGCTTTGAAATGAATCATCAGCCATAGACTGCGATGTTCACTTGTGTAGCAGTTTCATATTTAGTATTTTGGGCATGTTTTGTCTTCATACATCTAGAGATAACAGAAGTTGATATATCCCGCTCTACAAAACTCCTGGGAGTTAGGGAACTATTATCTCCATTATATGGATAAGAGTGGTAAAGGTAAGGATTACAATGCACGCAGGAGAAGAATAAGGTGCTTAGCACCAGATGACATTTAGGCAGCCAGCTGCTGAGTAGCTGAGCATTTCTGTTTGCACAGCATACAGTGCATGAGTAGCCCTAGCAAATGGTGGCTTAAAGATATCGATCTCACTTTGCTCCCAACAACTTTGTGAGAGATTGCTCTCTTCGGAGACATAACTTCCACTGCTTTTCTCGGGACAGTGCAACCTCCTAAACATAGTTGCAGGTTAGTGGTAACTAATAGCTCTTAAAGATGAATGTGAGTGCTGTTTGTATTTAAGTCTCTAGCTTAGATGGTTAAATTAGGAGTTAAGGCTTCCAAGGACAATTCAGAGCTGACAAAAACTTTCTATCAGCTATAAAAGTAGCTTGAAGTCTAGGCATCTGAAGAGGGATGGTTTAAATATTTTCTTTTTTAATCTAGTGCTTCATCATAGAAGCACTCAGGAAAACTATTTAGTAAATTCAACGCACTTAATTTTCAAGCCTTTATAAAAATATCCCAAAGATTTTATGAAAGCATTTGTAGATTTATTTTTCTAGGTCCTTCTCCATTGCTTTACTTCCCCTATAAATATAACTGGGCTCATAAATATCTACTGTTTCACTCAATGTAGACATATTAAAGAGATGTCTGTGTTTACAACTAATCATAATGTTTACATGTTTTCCTGATAAGGATATAGTCTTTCCATCCATGAGCATAGCTTAAGTGAGATAAGTATTAATAATGAACGTACATCTGCCTTAGTAAGTGCATGAAGTAAGAGTTTCTAAAGAACATTAAATGTCTTCATTTCTGCTGCACAGAGTTTCTGAAACTCAAGGAAAGCTGCCAGAAAGAGTTCATTTATCAGACACCTGCAGTCCACAAGTGAACTTCAGTTAGTTGAGTCATGAAAAGGGAGTTGTACTCCCAGATGCTAAATTTCACTGGCTTAAGTTGTTATTTTATCCTGCTGCCTTATGACTTTTCTTCTGCTGCCTCTCATCGACACAAACAGTGATTCAGATTTTCCTATTGTTTGCACCCCCTTAAAAGAACATAAACTTACAGAGAGGGCTGGTACAAAGAAGAGATAGATCAAGTCTGTTTCTGCAGAAGACAGTAATCATATTACATTCCCCTCCTTTAGTTTAGCAAAGCAAAGGAGGATAAAGAACACTTAAATCTTCTTTGAGGGAGTCTCAGCTGGAGCACAGTTGCCTTCATCAACCTTTCTCACAATATATATGCAGCACCTGGCACAAAAGTTGTGTCACAGATGGAAACGAATCTCACTAAATGATGCTCTGTGTTTTGGCTCTCTAGGAACGTGGACTGTCCCTTAGTAGATACAGGTGATTAAATAAATTAGGGGAGCCACACAGTCAGGGAGAGACTTGCATCTTCTTTGTAAACATCCCTCCTGGCTGCACACTACAAATCTGGCTGGAACTGATAACTTGGCCTGTGAGTTTGAATCTAGATATGCGTTCCTTCCCTTTTTCTCATCTGAGCCATGCGTTTCTGATATATCCACACGGAAGGGATTATACTCAAACTTCCGTCTCTTTATTTTCCAAACGTGTTTGGAAAGCTGGCAATGAGCACGCCAATTGAGCGGCATGTGCTTGGAGGACAAAGTGGAGGAGAATCCCAATGTGACGCTGCCGGGGCATGCACACGGACAGCTTGAGCTGGCCAAAGGGAAAGGTTGTAAATCATACTCGGAAGGAGATTGATGATGTTTGTGGAACATGCTCTCAGGGCGCCAAAGAGGTGTTTGCTCCTTAGGCTTAAGAACTATTTTGGTGGAAGGCTTTTATCATTAAAGTTGATGATGTGCCTACAACCAAGAAAATAAGAGACTGATGCTTTCAACAGCGGAGTGATTTGTATTCTTTTGCATGACAAAAACTTTCATCATCCATCCCTCTGACAGTTATGATTTGTTAACGTTTTCTCCAGGGTGTTTGTAACAAAGATTTGAATTTATTGTTATGTGATTTGCATCTTTATTTTCACTGTGCATGAAATCTGTGGTATTTAGCAGATGTAGCTCATAGTTCATATCTAATTTACATACAGTGGAGACCTCTTAAACATGTAGCCTTTGTGTATAATAAATTCATTCACTGTAAGAGGCTGGTTTGTTTTACGAGGTGTTAATTAAAGTTGTTCTCAACATAAGATAATGTAGGCAAAAAAACTAGTATGCAGTAGTGCTATTAATTAAACAACTTAATTTAGAGTTACTTATATATTGCACCATTAATATTTTTATATTTGCTGGACAATTACTGAGAAATCATGAAGAGTGAATAAGCACATAAACAGACGAAATTAGACACCTGTTTGTAATGTACTTAAGTATATTTCACATGTGCACATTGCTAATGCCTCAGCAATATACTTCTGAATAATGATAAGAAGAAAAGAGGACTAAGTAAACGCTTATCTTCTATTCTTACAGACTTCTTGTATCTCATTTTATGTTTATTTTTTTATGCTAATGTATGGGAAAAGTAATAGATAGTTAATCAATATCTTCTGCAACAATTACTGTCTAAATGTAGATAAAGAGTGGGAAAGTCAGTGTTAGTGCAAAAGACTGCTTTATTATACAGTCGGATACCCATTGTGGTGGGTCATGGTGTTGCTTATTTTATGTACACACTTACTAATGTGTTTGCAGGTCAGACTAAAAGTATGTAGCATAATAAAACATCAAGAAGGATGTGGCATGTTCCGGTGCATGCAACTTCAATAGTCTTCACCCATATCTCAGAGGTATATGTGGTAACACACTAATCACAGTCACTCTGATATTTAATAACTTGAAACTGTAAAAACCCAAAGCAATTGGGCAAATTGTTACTTCATCACTGCCATTTACTAAACTCAAAATGTACAGATTACTCAATTGTACTTTTCAAAGCTCAGGAACCTTATGCTGATTGAATGTTGGGTGAAATGACTGAGCTAAAGTTCATAGGAGGCTTTCCACTGACAAAGGTATCAGCAGGATTTTAGCCTGGCATTTTGTCTGTAGTTGTCTAGAGTAACCTTACCCTCCAAAATGTTCTAAATCTTGCGGGACTAAAAAGCAGCTGAACTTTGCAGAAACCTGGCTGCACCTTTGAAGCATACTCCTTACTAAAGCTATGCTTCATACGTACAGATTTCCATGAAACTCGTTTTTAGAGTATGGCAGGATGAATACCAGTAACACAGAAAATATGTGTAAGATACCTTTCATTGTCTTATATATAGTAACTGACCATGCATGCATGCCTAGTAGTTGCAATGTGAAGTGAAACAAGCTTATTCAAATCTCTCTGGCTGAGAGAGAAGGCAAGCGCTACCTGATTCAACCAAATCAGATTACTCCCTTGTGCAGCTTCATTTTCCCTTAGCACATATAAGCACATTCCCTTAGCACAGTTCTTCGTTGTTATCATTAAAAACTGTCATTCAAAGGACAGAAAAAATTATTAGACATATATTCAAGTAGTAACCCTGAGCCAAATATAGGATCCCATCACGCTCAACATTGCAAAAATATAAAATATAGCGTAAGCTTTATATTACGAGGAATTAGATGCATACATAACTCATATAAATGCACCATTAGGTGATTACTCATCTATCTTACACAGATCTCTTTGTAAGATAAAGATCAAAATTGCTAAATGCTATGAAATAATAGCATTATTCTGTGCGTTAGAAAGCATCAAAGGACAAACTGATCTAGAAAATTGTTCCATTCTAGAGCCTGCTGATATCTCTTAGCATTTTCACAATGTTTAAACATCTGAAGCAGTAAACATATTAACTTGGTGAGATGCCTTACTGTGGTTATTTCAATATATCTCCATCTTCCTATCAGCCTATAGCACACTATAAAAATTTTAAAATATTTAACATGGTGAGTCTTCAACATAATCTCAAAGATCCTGTGAAGCTTCTGTTCAGAGGACTGAAAGAGTCATTGAATATGCATTGTGTTCGATTCCCTACAAATACTACACCACATAAGCACCTTCAGCTGATTAAAAGGTTTTGCAGGGAAAATTGAAAGCACAGCAAAGAAGCACTTTTCTTTGTAAAATAGTTCAGATGATTGTCTCAAACACTTGAAAAAAAATGAAATTCAATTAGTGAAAATACTTAAATCTGCATTTCATCATAAGCAAAATCTTGAACTAAAGTAGTGATAAATATATGCATATAATGATAAACACAATGCTGTGCTTTTTGTCATGGCATTCAAGATTTTATATTCAAATAAACATAATTTTTCTCATACTTTCCTTTTCACTTCAGGTTCATTCTACAACTGTTTAGATATTTCTAAATCACTTTCAACCTCAATGTATTAACTGTAAATACTTAATCTTAAAATTCTTAATTTCTTCTTTAAAAACTAAGGAAAAACAATAAGAAGTGCAATCGTAAAATAAGTTCAATTTCGCTCATTCATAGAAATACAGTCATTTCACTTCTTATTTTCTGTTCAAATAAAATATTTTCCTGATACAAAGGAATCATATTCCATGTATTCTTAAGAACCTGGGTAACTATTGTTCATCTCAAATATTAATTGAATACTGTGCTTTAGTCATATCAAATCTTTCTTGCCAATAAAATCTTTTTTTTTTTTAAGATATATGCAGAAATTTACCAACTGCTGAATTCCATGTATGTCTACAGAAGATTACACTTTTCTTAACCACTTGTTGCAACTGAGGATTAGGGCCACAGAAAGAGCATCAAAATTGTCCTTTACTGCACCATTTTTACAAGCACCTGTTTCAGCTCCAGGATCACAAGTTTCTGGATGGGAAAGAGAGCAGGATGTCACCCACCCCTTCAGCTACCCATTTGGTCAAATTTGTTTTGTTTCTCTGCTCTCTCCTTATCTCATTACCAACACCCTTTCCTTTCTAGTGTCTTCAGCCTGGCTTTTAAAAGTGTAGATATAAAACAAATAAATAATATTTCATGCATTGGAATATGAATTTTACACAAAATTAAAACAATGTCTGTGAAACTAGGTTTCTGAAGCTGTCTGTTTAATATTGGTATTTTTCCACAAGCAGAAAAAAATGTTTGAAATATTTCCATAGTCACCTCTGCTAAGAATGGTTTCTGCTTTTAACTGCTCAGGAACTGGTTGATTTAATAGATAACTTGGAAAAATAACTGACCAGTTGTTAAGAATTTCTGAAACATAATCTTTTATTGTGAGTTCTATTTTCATCTATGAAAATAATAAATTATTCCAACCAGGTGTCAAATTGTTCATAAAATGTTTGATTCAAAGTTATAGATTACTTGGACATCCCATAATTCTTTATTTTAAACCACAGTTTTAATATTTAACTTCTGCTCTGAAAATACTTACTAATAATTAATTTGTCTGGGGTGAAACTTTTCCCCAATTCATCTCCTCCATCTGCTTGCACATACTGTGAAATTATAATCAGCCGTAATTTGTGACAGAGACGTGCCAAACATTTCTAAAACAATTTGGAAAGTGGCAGACTGGAATTCTTGCCAACTTGCACTCCATGCAGATGCTACTTGTTCTTCTTGCTTTCCTCACCAAAGCTGGGTTTTAAAAAGAAATCTTGAAGTTCTGTTAAAGCAATATTTGTGGAAACCACTTCATACTATTTTGCTCTCCTCTGAGTTGCAAGAATTTAGGGACTGAGTCCAAAGCTCATGGGAATCAGTGGGAAAATTCTTGTTGACTTGGTTGGAGTTAGCTCAGATGTTAGATAGTTCTTCCACACCTTCCAGCTGAACCCACTAATTATAGACACAAAAGAGATGGTATATCTCCTCAGAGGTTGCTCATCTATTCATTTACTCCAGACTGACAGGTTAAAGATGGATTTACAAATATTAATGACCATTACTCTTAAAGTAAATAACTAGAATTACTTTGGCAGTAAAATGAATGCAATGAGTGTTTGCAACAGGGTAACCAACAATTGTTTCCTATTCCTACTCCTAATTCCTCTTGAATTTCAAAACATAATATACACTTGCATTAAGGGAGGTAGATTATGAAAAGATTAAACAAGTGATTAAACAAGATCATCAAACAGTAATGAGACTTCTGGATTATAGAAACTATCTTAAATTCCTCTCATGTGATCACATTATTTTGAAGTTTCCAGCTCAGAAAAGTGTAGATCACTTGAGATGACCAGTTTCAAACCACTTTAAAGTTGTGAAGAGTGAGCAACATCAGTAGTTAATGAGCTTGTTTCAGAGCCCAAAGCTTGCAAACTCTGATTCATGTACGTTGATTATTGTGAGACTGGAACTCAAGTCTTCTAAAAGATCACTATAACGAACCATTCACATGTTTGAGATGGTTATACTCTTCATAGCACGATGTGTGACACAAAAGTTCCACTTTATAACAGACTCAGAGTATAACATAGACTCTAAAAATCAGTATTTAGAATGAGTCCTAAAATTTTTTTCTACAGCAGAATTTCTAAAATTATTTTCTTATTTGGAAAATAAAATGCATTTAAAGTTTTTTAGAGGGTTATGTGTCCTGGTTTCACTGGCATGGAATCATAGAATCAATTTTGTGCTCAGAGAAGCTACATTTCTAAAGTAAGCTGCATTTTTAAGAAGACTTCAGCACTCAATTCGATGAGAACAAAGTTGATAAGACACTTTGTTTTAGTTTGTGTGGTAGTCATGGTATACAGGTCTCTATCATGATCAGGGACATTTCAACTTGTTTTTGCTAATGACCCAGATGTCCAAGAACCTGCAGGGAGCATCATCAGGGCTATTGACACCTAAATTGACTAATGGGTATTCCATATTATGTAATGTAATGCTCACTAGAAATGGGAAAGTTTGTTGGGAGCAATCTCTTTTACTCAATGGTCACTTTCCCTAGAGGGTCTTGTCTGTCATTCTGCTCCCGAGGCCTATGCTCTCTCTTCCAGGAATGCAGTTTTGAGATTTTCCTTCTCTGGGATCGTTAGCTGGGTATGGAGTGGATATTGGTCAAGGGATGGTGAGTAATTGCATTGTACATCACTTGTCTATATTATTATTATTATTATTAATTGTTATTATTATTTATTATTATATTATTATTATTATTATTTCATTTTCTTTAGATTATTAAATAACTCTTATCTCAACCCATGGGACTTCCTGCCTTTTCCCCAGTTCCCTTCCTTGAGTGGGAAAGGGTCACTGGATAACAGAACAGCTTGCCATCGCTTAGCTCAGGATACAGGATAAACATAGACATTATGTATGTATAAAGTAGGAAAAATCTGAAATAAAACAGTTTCTAATTCCAAGCAAAATGCATATCTAAGATTACCAAAGAAAAAACATCCGGTGTCTGAAATGGAAAGGAAATTGCTGGATGCTGTAAATAGACCTATTCCTTCACAGTCTCCATCAGCCTCAGGAATCTGTGCTGGCTGGGAGCAGGGTCAGGGAGCAGGAGGAGCTACTGTTCAGGTTAACCTACACAGCTGCGGTGGCAATAGCCCCATGTTTGTGTGCATTTTTGCCCTGCCTGACTCTCCTGGATGGCTGCACCGCCGCTGCCATCTCATTTGTTTTCACTGCAGCAGATAAGGCCAGTGCTGCATCTTCAGGACACAGTATTTATTGGGTTTTACCTTGGCTGCTGAAAAGGCTTATCTCAGCCCTCTGATGCATTAAAAGCAAAAGGAAACTCAGTCTCTCTTGTTGCTATCGTCACTTCTGTTTGCTTTTAGGGTAACAAACTGCATACCTTTCAAATCATTAATTGTATGTGGAGCAAATTGTTTCTACTACATTGAGAAACTTTGTTTATTCAAGATGTACATAGTCTTTTCAAGGTAGAGCTCACATCTATAGAAAAAAGGATCTCAGACTTAGATGTGTGCTTAAAGACTCTACTAAAATGAGGATTTAACGTACTAACAATGCATTTAGATATGACATTTACTTCCATTTTATAAGGCTATACAGTTATTTGAACTAGAGGCACACATGTAAGAAACGAATAAATGGAGATTATAGGAGGAAAGCTGGTATATGAGCTTCCTTCTGCCAAGCAGTTTAGCTATAGGACAGTAAAGGCCTGCCAACATTTTTTTCAGAAGTATTTTCCCTCTAAACCCCATGGGCTATGTGGCAGAGTGGATAAGGGAGAAGTAGTGTTAATACCAGTTGCCAGTAATAAAACATGTCAATTTTTTTCACCATACATATAAAACCAAATATTTTACAAGGAGTACAAGGATGTGTGTTCATCAGCAGAGATGACACATAAAACTGAAGTCAATATATGGGAAAAATAATATGGGCTACAAAAGCAGCATGAGAGGTGAAGCAAGTGATACCAATCCTATTTCTTTCATTAACTGTTTATAACATATAGCTGAAAGATTTTATTTGCTTATTTTTATTTATTTTTTCTAGTTCATTTACTCTTCCTTTCATAATTTTAAGCCCAGACCATCTCTGCCTTGTGAAGACTAAATTTTTATTTGTAGGTAAAAAACAAAGGCACTATGCTTCCATAGCCTTACGCACCACATTCACTGATGTTACTAGGTCACTTAACGACCACTTTTTCATATGTGGCTTGCATAAATATATGAGTCTTTTTATAAATAACTGATATATTATTAAACAGATTCACAGGTTTTTAGTAACTATATAGTCAAAGAAAAGCAAAGAAACAAAGTTTTATGGCATGACCTTGTGCTTGTCTTCTGGTGCAAGCTAGTACTACAGCTTGTGAAGAGAAGACTCAAAGCTTTCAAAACATTGTCTGCTATTCTACCAATACTCCTACCATTGTCCATACAGTTAACAAAATTTAAGAAATTCCCCTTTACAATTTCTGAATAACTTATAAGAGTGCCAGCCTGGCTTTAAAGAGTCTGCAGGAGGGAAGTGCCAACCGTTTTACCCATATTACTCTGTGGTAGCTCTGTGCCGGGCAGCAGCAGAACATTTAGTTTGGTGTAAGAGAACTGTGACTTCCTTGTGGCACGCCAGAGTGGGAGATTGGGACAGAAATGGAAACAGAATAAGCACAGCATGAAAATTAATTATTAGAAGCAACCTGCCCCTGATGTGTGAGTAAAAATACTGAGCCAAATTCCAATCTTACATGCCCTCATGTAAATCCAGAGTAAATTCATGATGTTCAATTCATATTAAGATAAAAGTCACAATGCTAAAATTTTCAGACATGAATTTATAACTGGTGAAAATACTCACCACTAGTCACAAGGCACATGGTTTACTTTCTCTGGTGGATTTTCTGCCACTACAATCAGCTTTGTCATTCCTACCCCACTGCCTATAAACTCTGTTTACACTCATAAACAAAAAAAGATTATCTGGGCACCTATCCAACATTTCCTCAACAAAGGATAAAATGTTGGTGGAGCTTCGGCATCTCCCTGTGTCGGAGAGAGACTGGACAAACTGGGTAATGCACGTGGCTGGGGATCATGCACAGAGTTCAGAGAAACAGTTTGTGGAAGGAGTAAAAAGTCCGGCTGAGACATCTGACAAGGGACAAACTCTTTTAGCTGATGTACAATATGGCTACACGAACAAGTTACCATGAAGTAACCGAGAGATTTAATTTAGAATTTGACACATGAATGGAGAGGTGAAGCTTTAAACATAAATCTGGTGCAAATCACACGCTGAAAGCTTCATACAAACAAGCAGACTGTACATTTGAAAGTGTGAGAGGCTCTGACAGACAGGCATTTGAAAACGTGATAAATGGAGTCTGGATTCATCCAAGGTGAGACTGACTATTATTGGGCTAAATCAAAGGAGCTGTGAGAGTTTTTCCATCTCTTGAAGACAGGGTCAGTTCGGTTTGATATGGGTAACCTACTCGGGAGATATATTATCTATATCATAACAGATTTTTAAATAGTATATATTTCTGAAGTAACTGCCTATATAAATCCTATTGCTCCAGGTAAATATAAAGCATCTTGAGACACTTTTATTAAGGGCCTGGCTTTCTCAAAATGTGTAAATATAAAATTTTTTTAAGGCTGTCTCAAGTATACTATGATGCAAATGCATAACTGCATGGTTAGCTATAGTAGTATCTAACACTCTTAAAATATATGTCTATTTTAATCTCTTTGTAAGTTATCTATGTAATCTATGTATATATGTTTCATTAGTAACTGGGTTTGTACAAGTTTTATATCAGTATAAATCCATCTATAGAGAGAGCATTCCAGTACAAGTTTTTTAGCTCAGGGAAACCCTCATAAGAGAGATCAGCACTGGAGCTGAATGTTGCCTACATAGAATAAATTTAATCTGCACGTGTATGGAGGAAAATTACAGTTCATTTACACTATGCTTCATCATTTTGTGTTTCATGTATTGAGAGGTTAATAAGAATAATCAAGATTATAAATATCTACAAAAATAGAACACTTTTTCCATTTAAATTATAATATACAAAATACAAGCCTGTGGGTTTGGCAATAACACATACCCTGTTGTCAGGTGCTAAGCTAAAAATAACTTGTAATGCAAGGTCTTGTATTTGACTAATGTAAACATATTAATTGTCTTTTTACACAAAGGAAAAGAGCAAGCCACTGCTTTGCAATTTCTCTCATTCATACAATTTGTAAGTTGGATCAAAGTTGGCAATGTCTTCAGTCACTCAGCAAAGTTTGAATACTTCAGTTTTATATTACACTCACCTTATGGTACTTTATAAGATATGCTAACAGGAAGCTGAACAAGGCAGAAAATATTTCAAGGGTACTTGGCACAGCATCTCACCAAAGGCTATTAAGGAAACTAAGCTACCAAGGGCACATTCTCAGATAAATAACTAACTGGTTAAAATTTAGGTTTTCACAGGCAGTGAGAGGTAGTTCCAAGCAGAAGTTTGAGCTGTTCAGCATGTTCATAAATTATCTGTAAAAGAGCTAAATAAATAGTGGGGTAACAACTTTGCTGATGACGCTAAAGATATTCAAGACAGAAAAGGCGGGATTCAGCTGTGAAAGACTTCAGAAGGTTCTCATGTGATGAAGGGTCAAGAGTAAATAAACAAGTAAATAACAGTAAAGTAGACAAATGTAAATTGATGAAAAGGGGGAAAATCTCTAATTTTTCTTATGCCATAGCTATTTCTGAAAATATAGTTTCTCTCAAGAATGAGAATATATATTATAATGGAAAATTATTTTTAAAATTCAGATTAATTCTTTTAAAAAGTAGTTAAAAACAGATAAGTGTAAGGGATTATGAGAAACAAATAGAGAAAACAAATGCAAAACAGCTTCCACATCTTAAGCATGTACGGTTCCTTTCTGTCTTCCTCCTCCACCTTCAGAAATTATACAGTGGAACTCAACACAGAGGAAGGTGAGAAGGATGATCAAAGGTGTGGAATAGCTTCTGTACAGGGAAGAGCCATGATTAAATGGACTAGAAGCCCTTAGCCTGAAAGGCTATAGAAAGATCAGTGAAATCATGACTGGCACGAAGAAGGTGAATTACTAAATGATTGCTCATTCTGCCTTTATTAAAAAAAAAAAAAAAAAAGAGTGAGTTACAATAGATAAAATTAGCAGGTGGCAGGCCCAGAACAAACAAGAAATGCTTCTGCAAAGAACGTGCAATTAAGCTGCAACACTACTTGGTGTAATATATTGCAGATGCAAAAATTTGCATGGCTTCAGACAAATTTGTTACAGGAAAATCTGCTTAGGACAATTAAATGCGGACACCATTTCTGCAGTTCAGGAGCTACCTGAGCCACAGATGGCTGGAAAGTATTCTGTAGAATATCTCAGCGCATAATATCCCTATCTACTTGTCCTGCTCTCATGTACTTTCATTAGGCATCTGGTACTGGCAAGTGCTGAAGAGAGAATCCTAGCTTTGACAGAGGTGTGGTCTAACTCCATATGGACATTCTTATGTTCTTATATCAATCTGCATATGATTTGGTAAATGGGAAATATATGTGCTTCTTTATTTTATTTGTTTAATTATTAACTCATTCAGAACATACATAAGTTGAGCTCTCAGAATGGCTGCTATTTTGGAAGACCTACCCTATGAAATCAGCACAGAGATCTGATAAGACCTTTATAATATGTAGTAATCGTACATTTTATTTCCTTCAGTTTTTGCAATAGTAAATAAAATCTCATTAGTTTTACTGATTTTTCATACACAAAGACATTCAGTGATTTTGTTGGTAGCAGTGCATCCTATTTGACCAAATCCAGGTCAGAAATACTTGCTACGGTAATATATGTACTCTTCTAAGGAAACAATTTAGGTCTTGTTCACGGTTATATTTCCAAAATTGGCTGATCAGATAGTCATTTCATTTGTTTTTCTCCAAATTGGCTTCTATGCCATTTTTTTACATTCATGCTTTCACAAAGAGGATATTTTGGGTGGAATGCATGTAAAGTTCTAAATCAGATTTATTTTCCAAGTGTAATTTTTATACATATCGAAGTTTTGGCATTCATCATTTGTAGTGGAAAATGGAATTATACAGCTTGACTTTAAGCATATAGGAACATAAAGACAAGCATACATTGTCCATAAACAGGATTTCCTATTGAAATCCATAGGATTAGGCTGGACTTTCTTAGATGGTTTTGCAAATCCTAATAAACCTATATACATCTTTAATAGCATAAATATTTGTAAATCTGTGCATAGCACATTTGTGAAACTGTAAATCTGGCCAATCAATATAATTTCAGAGGCCAGGCTAGAACTGCTCTGTATCTGCTCCTAGCGGCATGTTCCTACATATATTTGGGTTATTTTTATTTTTATTTTATTTTTATTTTTAATTTCAGCAAGAATTGTGAATAAAATACTTACTGAAAAGGCAGCTTTTCTCTGAAAAGTGAAATTTAATTAAATTTTAATGATGTTTATGCAGATATATTGATAAATCCTTAGAATGTGATGGAATCGAGTAAAATTTTCTCCACATAGCCAGTTAGAGACACTATGTCTTATTTAATTTACTTGAAGTCAGCAAAAACTAATTCGTATAGACAAATGGTTCACTTTGATTGTATTGTCACATCAGGGAAATTAGATAGGAAGGAAGGTAAAAATGTAGTTTTTAATGGAAAGGAATCTCATTTTACTTTTTTTTACTATCCTTCAGAATACTTTTGAAGAAAGTTCTGAACATCAGATTTGTCCACAGAAAGCCACTGAGGTTTTTAAAACTTATTATGAAATTAGATAAAAGTTAATTTTGCTAACTGAAACCTGTAAGGTCTTTAAATACAATTACATTTAAGCTAAAGCAAAGCACTATGCTTTTTTATGAGGCATTAATTTGGCTCCCAGGTGGATAAACTATGAGGTTGATGGATAGTTAGAGTACTACAAAGAGGGAATCAGATGTCTGCCTGGTAAAGCAGTTGACTACTCATCGTATTGGCATTGTGATAGAGGTCTTTTGGAATCTGTTTCTTTTAATGGCAGAACACAAATAAATGTTTGCATACAAAAAGCAGAAGTGTCCAAATGGGAGGTGGCTGAAAAGACTTGGGAGCCAAAACTGATCAAATAAAAAAAGCCAACTTGCTTTTGCCTAATCTAGCAAGCTAATATGGGTGACATCTATTTCTGTGCCAGAAGCCAGAAAGAATTTTGGTGATATCTACTTGAAATTGTATCAACCCAATGACTCCATAACCCTATGACCAGATTTATGATTACAGCTTTCATTTCCAGACTGGAGTGATTTGAAGTCTAATTCCACTGTCAAGAAGCTTTAGCTGTCTGATCATCATGCCCCATGACATAGTCAAAATATCTTCAGGACTGCCGATCTACATCATACAACTATAGATAGCTTTGCATGGCTCAGAGTGTTTTTTTGCTGTAATATACAGTATTTGTTCTGCTGGCCTATGTTTGATGGAGTATAACTTATACGGGTCTTTTAAGTCCTCAAAGCATCACTGCTGTTTAAGAAAGAAGCTTCAATCCCTGGAGTTTTTCGTAAAATACTAAGTTAACTTCGAAGAACAAAAAGCTTATAAAATGCCCAGTGGACAAATTAAAAATTTTCTTTACTCTGCTTTATTAGGAAGCATCTACTAAACATGAAATGATTCTTGACAAGGCAATCTTCTTGTTTCTGTATTGGCACTTAGCACATGGCTACGTGGTATGAAGTGGGAGGGAGACGTGTGAGCCATCTCCAAATACGTGGAGTTAGCAATAGATCTGTGTTAGTGTTAGTTATCCAAGTGTCCTTGACTGGACAATGGTCTGGGCTAATACAGCTATGAGATTTCTGATACTCAAGCTTGCTCATGTATCGTGACAGGTAGGTAGCCTTGAGTCATCCAGGAATAACAAAAGAAAGTTCTCATTTTTAATGAATGTGCATTAACTTTGACAAGTGGACAGTCTACAAAATCTGATGTGTCTTATCTATTCTTTGGTATGATTCCCAAACCTCAAAACTCCTCATAATCAGGTATTATATTAGTAGTAGGATGGGAGTGCGAGCTCATGTCATTACAACAGCATTTTATCATCTTTGAAAGGACATGGTGACTGGAGGAGGTTCCTGCTGACTGGAAAAAAGCTAACCATACCTATCTTCAAGGTCAGTCAGCTTAAGTGCCTGGTAAGGTTATGGAGCAGAGGCCTCCCGGAAACTATTTGTAAGAAGATGAGGAGCAAACCTGCAACTGGAAACAGTCAGAGTGGGTTTAAAAAGGTCAAATTGTTTCTGTGCAGTCTAACTCCCTTCCATGGTGGCCAATTCAATGAACAAGAGCAGCAGATGCTGTGTAAAACTTTAGCAAAGTTTTCAACACAGTCTCCCACAGTATCCTTACAGTTAAATTAGTGAGATGTTGACTAAGTGAACTTTAAAGCTGGTGGAAAATTGGCCAAACTGCTGGGTGAAAATGAGGACGAAGTGCAACAGACAACCAGCTACTAGTGGCATCCTTTAATGATCCGTACTGGGATCAACAATTTTTAATATTTTTGTCAATGACCTGGGCAATGGAATTGGTTGCATTCTCAGCAAGTTTGCAGATGATGTCAAACTGGGGGAGCAGTTTACATGCTCTGTTCTTCAACTATCTTCAGCATTTGTGAGATTTCTGAGAGAGTACTATACCCAGTTTTGGTCTTTCCTATATAGTTTAGGTATTGATGTACTTGTTTTACCATAAAGGCAATCAGAGCAGGGACCCAGAGGGGCCATGGAATCTCCATCCTGGCAGATGCTCAAAACTAGTGGCTGGACAGTGCCCTGAGCAAATCATTGTCAACCGGTTTACTTTAAGCAGAATTTTGGACAAGATCTCTGGAGGTCCCTTCCAACCTGGTTTATTCCATGACTCAATGCACGTTTCCAGGCCCCTCTTCACCCCCTCCCCTCAAAAATAATCATATTGACCACAGTGATCCACAGGATTTTTTTAACTACTCTTTGGGGTTCTATAACATACTGAATTTTGATCCACTGGTAAACTCATATGTGTTGTGGTTTAACCTGGCCGGCCGGCAACTAGATGCCACACAGCCACTCGTTCACTCTCCCCCACGCCAGGGGGAATGAGTAAGAGAATTAAAGGGGAAAAGGGAAAGAGACTCCTGGGTTGAGATGAGAACAATTTGGCAATGCATTGTCCTAGGTGATCAAAGAGGCTAGCGAAAGGTATTTCTGACTTTGGCTAATTTGATTAAACAGTACTTTAAACTGAAGAATCTGAACAGAAAGAATGTTTTTTTCCACCAAGGCTTACATCTGCCCTGAAGTGTTTTTGCAAAGACTGTTTTATGCACACTCACTTTTTGTTTAATGTCCTGTGAAATTTAAATATATGCTCAATACATTATAATGATTAATAAACTCTGTTATTGTCTGAGATTGTTCATTGACAATGATTTGATCATAAGAACTACTGAAAGAAAGGTGGCAAACTGAGAAATAACCGTTCAGAACTGTCTGCTTGCTCCACATCTTTTCAAAAAAGCCTCTACAGTACAGTAGAAATTGCATAATGACCAGCAAAGTGAGCAAGTTTCTAAGTCTATTCAGGCTTGCTCACTGGAGAACTAGAGGCAAATCATTCACACATAAAGGTTGCAGCCATGCAACTCAGCAAAGGATCCAAACACAATAAAAGTGATGTGCCCCACAGTCACATTACAGCTTGGACAAAAATGACAAGAACTGTGCTTGATAGCTGCACTTAGAAGTGCAGCAAAAAGCTCAGCAGCTGCTAATGCCAACTTCTGATGGGGATGTTGCTGAAAGCAAAAGCTCACTTCTAAGTGGTTCTTGTTTTGTGAGTTGTGGTCATGCAACATTCTTGCGACTGCTGCCTGTCTCCATCTCAACTTCCAGAGTTGTGTATTAAAGTGTTATGCATGTTGTCATTGGTTTGAACTTCCATTCAATATGTACCTTTATTATAGAGTATCTGGCAACATCTCCCTTCTAATCTCTTCATTTCTGATGAATGCAGTTTTCTACAGACTCTATATGAGTCTATAGACTCATATAGACATATTTTCTATGGCAGAAAATACCTGCCAATTTACACTTAAGTGACACACACAGAGAAAGTGGATATGACTTGTATTAAAATCATATAAAGTCATAATTAAACTATAAAGTCTTAGCATTTTAAACAAAGTTCAACATAGCAATATGTTCTGACTATTATTGGCTTTGTAGTCCTTGCTGAATGTCACTGGTAGTGCTCACCTCTGCCTTTCCAGACTTCATTCCTCAGCACTGCTGTCCCTCCAGCTCTCAGTTCCTCGCTGCTATGCTCAAAGGTCAGAGGTTAAAGAAAAGTATTTTTATTAATATCAAATGTTTTTATTGCACTACAAAATACGTGAGCACGGGACCAGGAGTTTCTATGACAACCCTGACCCAAACAGTACATCAGTGCTTAGCACAGGATAAGCACAAAAGCCCTTTCTGCTGATCTTCAAGCTGCTTCAGACGAGTAAGACATTCCCATGAGTCGGACCACTTCTCATAACTGCCTGGTTGAGTAGCCTAGATGGGCAAGGACAAGGGGAAGCCATGGAGCTGCACGTTGCTGGTATTTCCATTAAGGTAGTGAACTGTGGAGGCATTGCAAGCCCCCACAACTTAGAGGAGTCCGTGGGCTAATTCAGGCTAAGCAACCAGAAAACAATAGTGGATTGAAGAGACTTTTGTCTCTTCCTCACATTCATCTTGGATGTACCCAGCTCAGCTAAAGTATAACTGTAGGTTTAGTCAGATGAATTTGTATCAGAACAAAACATAGTTGCCAACTAATCATTTAAAGACTAGGCAGGCTCTGGGGTGAGGCAGATAAAAGCTCTCTAGTGATCTTTATATACCTAGGTACCAGAATCGAGCTGCTCATTAATCTTTCTCTAGAACAACCCTGTAGCGTGACCTACATCTTACTTGTGCTAATAAGGTTTCCGTGTATTTCACTTCATTTCATGAATCCTACACTGAAGGCTTCAGTGTTAATAAATTGTATAGTTATATTCCTCTTAACTGTATCATTCATGGTGCATTGTTTTAAAGGCAGGTTACACAAGAGAGAATCATTTCATTACTGATAGAAGTGGTTTGACCTCATTAGCTGAGCAAACAGGAGAGTGTTTGAGCCACAGGCCCCTGGGTATAGCAAAATCTTGTCTCAGCCTAAAACTCTCTACTGCGAGAATGGAGTCTGCACTGCAGAGGTGTTCTTCAGACCTTGGGTGTCCTTTTAAGCCTCTGTCTGAATAGCAAGTGCTGAATGGACACAGGACTGAAATACCTGAAATGAATGCACGCCATGTTAACATATAAAAGTAAAAATGCTGCAAATGAAATTAGGTCTCTCCTTGAACTGCAACCAATTTGCAAACAAATGGAGAAAAACGTCCATCTAATTTTGATGCAGAGGCTGCAATGCGTGAATTTAGTTGAAAGCAAGTTTTACGGGGATGAATTTGTCAAATGAAATTGCAAATGTTTTTCAAAAGTCTTTACAAGTTTGTTCAACCCTGCATATTACATGATCTGTAAACCGGAAAATTAACAAATCAAATCATAATGTTTATACATAAAATTAGTCTCTATTAAAATTTTGTAGACTATTTAAATTCTTATCACTTCTTGCAAGTTGTTGGAATCTTTCCTTCTATGGTACTGAATAACTTCTTGTCTATTTTGTGTCTTTGACAGATGAGACACATTTACGGTTACTCATTTCTCTTAGACCAAAATATTATATTCAAATCCAAACACAGTTTGGAACTAGCTTTCTTCAGACATTATTAAAAACATTTAGAGCTATTATAACCTCACTCAGGAAACAGGTTGATTCACTCAAACAAACTGTGGTGCATGAGATTTTACATCCCACTGAGCTATTCAGTTGTAAGATTGCCTATACATAGATTTTATTTTATTCATAATATATGACATCAACAATTTTTAAAAGGTTTTGGGGATTAAAATAAATAATCTTATGGTAGCACTGGAGGAAACCGTGTTATATTCACTGTTAGAGTTCTATTCTGCAGAGTGTTCGCAGTCTCAACTCCTATGATGTACTGCACAAAAGGCATTCAGCTCTGTAAAGGGTCTGACCCTCTATTAGAGGAAAGGAATTACTCTCTTTTCCCATTGAAGTCAATTGTTCTTTGGCTGCTGACTGTAGGGGGATCAGGAATTTTATCAACAGCTTTTCAAATTTACTGTTAAGGTCCTATGTATTTTAAACATTTGTTCATATAAGTAGGACTTAGTCAAACAGTTAGTAATACAATGACTACCATAATCATAGCAACTAGCAATTTGTATCATTGCATATTTTTATAATGGTCACTGCCCAATAATTTTATAAAGGTAAAGCTATAGTGAAAAAACATGGAGTTATCTATCCATAAAGGACTTTTTTCATTAACAACAGTTAATGAGTGCATGAAGACTTGAAACCTGACTGTGTCTATGCCTTACAGTTTTCATCCAGTTAAACTGTGCATTTTTGTAATCAATGTACACAATTAAGCTTTTATGCCAATATGAATGATTCAGCATATGATGTCTATGTTCAAGCTACAGTATTAGGGTGGATGTACTGCCTAATGCAACATGACTGCTCCAGCTCATGAGATCTGTGCTCTCTGCAGTCTAATAGCAGTCTTCAGAGTGTCTGAATCTGGCCATAATGGGCTGTGCTTACTTAGTACAGCTACTGCATGGCTATGGTGTTATAGGCATAAATAAGCAATGAAAGCTGAAAAATGTGGTATAATTAAGTCATAAACATGCATACCCAGGACTTATCCGGCAGTGGACATCATAGTGCACAGGTGCCTTCTCTGCTCACCTCTATCCATTGCCTGGGGCTGCCAGTAATCCCTCTTCCAAATCCAGTTCTGGCTCTTTTAGTACTTCTCTTTCGAAGAAGGGCAAAAGGAGTAGAAAAAAACCCTCTTGCCCCTTGTCTTTATCCAATTTGAGAAATTTTAAATCCCAACCTTTCCAGAAAAAAAAAAAAAAAAAGATGTCAATGAGCACTCTCAGCTTCATCTGATGCATCAGACAGGTATCAACCAACAATCTGAACCTAATTTGTACATCTGTGGCCTCTGCTAGGGGAAAGACAAGACAATCATCTCAAGATGGCCTGTGGTTATGTGGGAAAAGAGGATTTCCAATCCTGCTAGATGATGGCCAGAAAAATACCAACAGCAGAGCACAACAAACTCATTCCTAGAATGAGAGAGGGTTCTTTGCTGAGTAGAATGAGGCAAGTATGTTCAGGCACTGATTGTCAGGGAGCAAAAATCCTACCAGGGCTCTTTTTGCTTAAATTTTGCCTCACTCAGTGTGCCTCCCAAATAAAAGAAAGAAGTCCTTGAAGGTAATTATGCCTGACTAGACACAGCACACTAGCCCTGAAGTTATGGGACTGCATTCTGTAAATGACACATTCTGATTTCTAGTAAATGTTTCAGCCACATATGACCAGGTTAAATTGCAGCAGAAAACCAACCAAGAATTGCAGGCCAGCTGTGAAGAGTAAATGGAGTGATAAGATTATTACTGTATTGAGGAAGCAGAACAGAAAATCGAAATAAGAATTTGTCTGTGACCAGAAGCTGTAAGAGACCCTGGTGTCTGGCCATTGACTAATATTATGTTTCCTCATAAGCTTCATTTGTTTCCGCTGTTCATTGAGTTGTTTCTTACTAAGATTTTGAAACAGGAACTTTTCATAGTGTATTGCTGCAGCACCTGAAGCCGTGACAGTCAGAGCGCAGCTGCCCTTTGCTTTGCCAGAGACTCACTAGAGAATGGTAACATTTGTGTTCTGCTATTATTATGCTATCATTTCATATACTGTTGGTTTAAGCCATCTGAAAACTCCTTTCAAAAGGTGTTTATCACATCGTAATTGATACTTTCCTTTTATAATATTTGAATGAGGCTAAGAAACCAAAAAAAATTCTGCCCAAGTTGAGAAGACAAGGGAAGATGAAAAAAAAAATAATAGACACTATATTTTCATTTTTGCTGTTTATTCTAATTTACACTCAAAATTATACAGGCGGGATCACAAAGACAAGTTTCTTAGAGGAAAGCCAGGACATCATGAACTCAGCTCAGCTTATTTCACGGTAATTCATTCACATGCCAGTGACCTGTAAAAATGTTGTTAACGAAGAATTCACCATTACTGATTAAAAAGGCAATTTCTTGGTGCACTGTACAGGAAATCAAGTCTACTTCTCAACTCCATGTGTTTTCGTGCCTTTCTCTCAAGATCTCAGCAAGTACATTTTTTAAGCACATATTTTACCGTTCCTTTCATGTTTTGTAAACATTTGCAATGATACCACTTGTGAACATCTTTGATGGTGCTTTTTAGTTTTGCTGCAAAATGCTGAAGAATTGGAAACCATGCTGTCTGGTGAACTTGATTCACAACTTACATCTCCATGTGTTATTGTTAGTGCTTAGTAGCAAGTAGAATTATCCCCATCTAGTAGGTGTAAGATGACATCTGTTGAGTCCATTGCCCTCAAAGAGAAGCTAGCATGGGGAGTCTCATAGCCAGAAAATCTGTAATTAAGTAAGGCAAAGCATTAATTCTCTCTTAAATCTATGCACATGCTTTTTGTGGAAATGAACAAGATGTGTGGAGAGACAGGTTTTCTCAATTACCAGGGTTAATATTCATGTGCAAATACAGACTCAGCTAAACCCCACACATATGTCATAATGTCTACATTCGTCATCTTTTTTTTCAACGGGGTATATAATATTCATCCAAAATACCCATAAAAGACTGACTGCAAAAATCACATTTTATAGCCTGCCCCAGGAATGTTTGCATTAAATTGCTTTTTACTGAGAAAGTTTCATTGTGATCAGGACCCAAGAGATATAAATGGGCCATAAAGTAAGGGTCATAGTGTGAGTTTATAAGCTAGGTTTCTACTTAATTTAAATTATAGTGGCAGTGTAAGAAGTTGTGGTTTACCAATAGTACTGTTATGCCTTGAGTTAAATGTTTTCTTTCCACTGGCATTTTCAAGTACCTGCCTGGAAGAGTTAAACGCTTTATGTGTATGTGTCCTGTAATTCATAATTTGAGAAAAATAAAACTTCATTATCAGACATAAGAAAAAGTGCTGCTGACATCTTGTCTGAAGAAGCTGTGCGTGTATTTCAGTAGCAGCTCCATTTCAAGCTCATCTTTGTTCCTGGATCAGTGCCAGTGTTCAAATCTCTGCCTGAAGCTGGCACATGCTGCTTCTAAGAGGAGCAAGAGTTTAACATCTCTATTGAAAATTAAAGTGTGCCTTGTGATTGGATCAGATTGGCTAAGTATAATTCTGTGATTTATAATTTCTTTAGTTGGACACCACAAGTCACAATTAGAAATACCCTAAGATTAATCTTTTTTAAGTTCTGAGAGGTATCTGCTCAACTTTTGAAGCATAAGGATATCTTAACAAAAGAGGATAGACTATAACAGATAAAGCAGGTTCTGTAATCTTCTGTCATATCTGTTTGGTGATGTTTTTAAAAGATTAAAATGACAGAAAAAGCCTTGATCAAATCCAGTAAGCTCTAGAGTTTAACCCAGATGTCTAATACCACGGTACACTATCCTGGCAGGAATATCAAGAGGAAAATCAAAGCAAAAAGCATTTTATTTTACCCATTCGTATGTCAAACTCAAGTAGTTCTGATTTTACTGATGCTTACAATATTTGCTTTCTTATGTTTTCTTTAGCTTTGAGTATTGATTTACATGGTATCTGAATCTACATTTCTCTGTCAGTGGATTAGAATTTTTTCAAATGAAACACCTTTCACAAATATGTCAAATTTGACAGGATAATTTTGAACATGTATGTTCTAATACGGTTGAAATTTTCTGATCAGGACTTTCTTGAGAGAATATTTCTATTTTCCAATTTCAGTGTGTTATATCAGAAAGTACAAAATGTCAAAGCCTGAATGAAAGGTTTTGAAACAAATCAAAATATTTTTTCATGAGACAAATCTTTTGGTTTTCCTTTTTATTGTATTTTGCAAAAATCTTGAGGAATACATGAAAATCAGAGAATTCGGTTACTGTTTATCCCCAGTTCCTGTAGAAGTTAAAACAATTTTACAAACAGTACGTTTTTCCAGCATCATCTGCTACCTTTTTTTGGCTAAGAACACTTTTCTGTCCAAACAGACAAGCTAGATGGCAGTTTCAGCTGATTAAAATGCACAGAGGTGGTAAGTGTGGCTGTTCATTTACACAAATTACAGCTCTGCGTTGCCCTCTGTAGAAGTTGTGAACAAGAACCATATGGGGCAGGGGAATCAGGGATGAGGCTATGCCTTTCTAATATCGATTTAAAGGTGGACCATGGTTCAGTTACACTTTTTGGAGTAGGATAAATTTCAGCTATCTTGGAACCAGGTCTAGTTGTGCCACTTATCATACACCATACATTGTTATTTGATTACAAACATTATGGTAATTAGTCTTTCATGTGGATTAGATGTTAAGTATTTTCTCCAGAGTTTTCGTAAAAGACTTTATAAAACACCTTTAGATACAGGTAATATTTGTGTAATTGTCCTTTCCTCCACATTGCTTTTTCATCTGTGCAACTCTGCTGAATTTAGCGTGATAATCCCGATTTGTGTTACAACTAAACCTAAGCCTCTGCTAGCTCTTTCAATTCTAATTGCTCAGAAGTGGAAGGATCTGACAGATTGTGTCCAGCCTCCTCTTGCTGATAACACTGTTCCTTTCCTTCTTTTCCCTCTTCCCCTCCTCCTTAAAAAAAAAAATAGTGTTGCAGGGTAAGGTGACCCTGGCATAATAGGTGTTACAGATCTGAGAGCACTTTTACAAGGTGCTACCCGTTTATAAAAGTAAACCATAAACATCAATGGGAGATGAAGTGTCTTACATTATAGCAACAGCTTGTCCTACACTAGCGTTAACATGTGGTTTCTGAAACGCCCACTGCAGCATTCCGGTGTTCTCAGCATTGTACAGGCTTTGACACTGCACGATTGTATTTCCTGGAAAAAAAAGAGAGAGGTTATAGAAAATAAAGGGAATGTAACACAGAAATGACCTGACAAAAACTGAATGCACAGCTTACTCTAGTTCTCAAATGAACAAATTTTGTACTTGTTCCCTATCTGTAGCAGATTTCCCTGCCTGTGAGATCATGTTAAAGATAAACCTGGAAATGAAATTTCGTGCCTAAATGCCTGGAATAATAAGGCATGAAAATAAGGGCCTTAAATCTGTCACCAGTTGATCCAGGTACAGCCACACTGCATGCTTCATCAGGATCATTATCCTACCTAGCCTTTGCAGGTGCCTAATAAAATATTTCTAGCATTGTCCTCACTTGGCTACGCAAACCACACACAATGATCTCACTGTATTATGTTGAAAAGAGCATTGTCTGATTTTGTGTCATAATCCTCTGTGTTTGTAGCAAACCGGGACTGACTTCGTCAAGAGCTCTGCCTTCTAAGCTATGACCTTTTTCCATAACTTTTCCCAGAGTCTTTGGACCATATCTGGAAGCCCAGAAAGAGCATGAAGAACATGCTTGTCCTTTGCAGCCAGCCACCTGATTGCCTGGACAGAATAGGTCCATGCTTCCTCCCCTAAGCTTAAAGCATGCTGGAGAAGTTTGTGGGCTCCATCCATGAGACAGTGGTCTCAAAGGCACAATACCTGGAGAGTACCTACAAGCAGAACTCTCCACTGATTTGTTTATGTGCTGATGTGAGAGGGAAGTGATTTTTAAACATAAAGGAAGCATTTCAGGAAAAAAGTAACATAAACTTTTTGCTTCGCAAAGACCAAAGCTTTTACTAATGTTGAAGACAAGCACCCTTGTAGAAGTAAGGCAAAAGCAAATATCCAATTTCCCAGACGGTCCTCAGAGATCAGGTGCTAGTGTTCTGTGGCCTTGGAGCAATTCAAGACATTCGGTTTCTCTCTTGGACCATGTGGACATTGTGGAAATTGGGCACCTAATTGAGAGCTGGGATATACCTAATAAGGGGTCTTGAGGCAAAAAGTTAGGAAACCAATTCAACCTGCCATAGTCCTGCACAAAGGCCTGCGGAGTAACATCAGGTTTTGGCTGAAAACAGTGCAAACCACAACACAGCCAGACCCAAAGTGCTGCTACTGAGTTAGACAGATTTCTGTAGGATGAATTCTGCACTTCCCAAAATTTTCTTACTGCTCTCTGCCAAGCTCCATAGAAATTCCCAAGAAATACATAGCAAATGGGAAGCTTACCACATTGCAGTTGGTCCACCAACTGCAGCATGCTGTCCCAGAACAATCCTTACCTCTTTGAAATGTACTTCTGAGACATTGCCACAGGTCAGGCTACTAGTACCTGATGTGGGAAAGATACCTTGTCTCTCTTCTCCACGCAGGCATTACAACTTCAGGCTAGACAACTGTGAGTAGGAAGGGATACAGATGAGACGGGATGAAGAGGGAAAGGGCGAGGGGGAGCTGCACAGTGTAGAGAATGGTTTGCCCCATTTGCCCCACGTTAAGCCTCATTTCTCTGTTTGAGTGGAGTTTTCCATATTAGTTGTGGGAAATACTGTTATGTTTCAGCTGGCATGCTGGCTGGTGGGAGAGGGAGGAAAAACCAAGCCAAAACTGCAGGGCACTATATAAAAGATGCCAGGAGACTGAGTATTTTGTAGTGTTGCGTAACCTATAACATCTTGGCATCAGCTCTCTGGACAGAGATGGGAGGTATCAGGCAATTAACTACTCAGCAAGGTACTTTGCAGCCTGTTTTCTGACCTAACAAAGCTCCAAGCTGTATCAAAGAGCAACATGGAACACTGCTCCCTTTGTTTCTGTCCTTATAATCAAAGGAAAATCCTTCCAACAACAAGGTACTGTGAATAATACAGAAAAACAAACCCTTTTGGCTACAAGGTATTCAGGATGTGCAGGATACCTTCAGGGATGACTATTCTCTTTGGAAACGGGGCACCTTTACGTATTTAGGAATTAGTTTTCCTGTTCATGCCACTGTTTTGTTGGCTATTTTCCAGAAATGTTTTTCTTTTTTTTTTTTTTTTTTTGTAAGCTATCATCAGCATACAATGACATGGTCACCTTGGATATGGAAAGATTGATTAAAAGCATTTCTGAAGTCAGAGCCATTTTCTTTTAGTATTTAAAAAAGTGAAATAAATCTGTTTCCTGGATGCATGAAAAGTCAGATGAAAGCCAGTTTTCATATTATTTCTATACTGTGAATGCATATTCAAAGTATTCAGGTTACCACAGTAGCTTGACTCTGAAGCTAACACAACAACCACCAGAACAACCACCAGTCTTTAAAAGAGAAAAGATGCATTTTTATGTGCTGTGACATTTTTAAACTTGTACAACATTGCAAATGTAGGTGTTAGTTCTCACAGTCTGGTATATTTTTAGACCTCTAAAAATTTTGGGCTCAGGAATTGTCTTCTTTCAACATCTTGCCACGTCATGGCCTCTTCTCTGTAACTGTGAATGTTTAGAAACAAATTTTATTCTCTCTGATTTTTTCTTCCTGATATTTCTGTCAAAAAGATTAAATGAAAATTAATGGAGAGAGGAAGACAAAAACTGTTTATGTATACATTAAAAAAATACAGGCAAAAAACCTGCATGTTTGTTTTTCACCAGGGATTACCTCGATTAAAATTTGTTCCTGAATTTCTGCTAGCATTTCTAATTCAAACTATGACTTTCTGTGACCTGCAATGCCAGCAAGGCAGCAGTCTGCTTCGAACTGTGAATTACTTTCCAATCCAGTGACGAGACTTTACATTTACATTGAAATATGATTGTTACATAGTAGGATTTTCCAAATGAAATTATGAAAGCTGCATAAATCTGTGTTGTGTGTGAACAGCCAGGACATGTTTCTTGCATGTAACCTGTTAAAATATCTAGAGAAATGTATTGTCCCCAGCATATTTTGAGAATGCAACAATAAAGCAAAAAATCTTATAATTTAAAGATTAATATATTTTTAATATTTTAAAATCCTTATTTATTTATGGTAAACATTTTCAGATGGTTTGCATTCACTTTAATAGCTAGCTAAAAGAAGGTCTCCAACCAAGTCTTTATTAAATATGTTTTTGTTTCTAGTAAGATTTCTTCTGATATAATATTGCAACTGAAATTGCTTTATATCCTTCAGTGTCTGTGATTGAATATAATTTTGAAGATAGGCTTTCATATCTGTTTTAAAAAAAGGAGGGATACCAGTAATAGTCTGGGGACTGGAGGGTACAGATGAAAGAAGAGAGAGGGGAGGGACGTGAGGGAAGATTTTATTTTCAGAATTGATTTTTAATGTCTCCGGTATGGTTAGTTTGATTTTTCCTCTTGTGTTCCAGACCACAGGTGTTTCCCATTAAGACAAGTGAACTGACTTTAACGGTATCCTGCAGAGCTGTGGGCACAGAATACCTTCTGTGAACTGCCAATAATTATTTGTCCTGGCTTTGTTTCTGGAGATTCTGCTTAAATTGCTTCAAAAGCTGGTAATCTGTTTCATCCCTGAAGATTAACCCCCTTGAAAAAAAAAAAGGAGGAAAAAAAAGTTCGTGTGCTTTCACATAATTGAGAAGAATAAAAGAGCACTGGTAGTATCTTTGTTAAATTAGGGACTGATTTTTAAAGTGTGATAAAAGGAGACTTTGGAAGAGCACTCAATATGTAACACCACTGATAATATAGCTCTACCAATTCACTCAACAGCCTGCACTGCAGACAATGGGACTGGTGATAAATCTAAACTTGATAGGACCTAAAACGTTTATTATTAACAAGTGCTCATATTATAAAACATGCTGACTGCAATATCAGCTCCAAGTAATTACTTAAACTATGATTAGATTTACAAACCTCATGCAGTCTGCCATATGTCAAGCAAGACCACGTGGACATTTGTCCGTTTATTTCATGGGTCTTTGGATCATACCTTTTATGAACTGCAAACGCCTATATACAGGTGTAAGTTCTTGAACTGAGATTTTTGTAGCCAGATTACAAAATTAAAAATATTTCTTATTTCACCACCCTCTGACCACGATCTCAACAGTCTCAAATTTCCTCTGAAAGCTTCAGTTCAGCAAAACACTTGAATGCTTTGCAATACCAGGGCCTATGAGAAGTGCTGCTTCATAGGAAGCTCTCAGAACCTTCCAGAATAATTGTCAGATGACCAAAGAGGACCAAAATTGATTGCCTTGATAAAATGCATATTTATGTCTGTGTAAAAAGCTAAAACTTTTAATTTAGCAGCATTTAATATGTCTATGACAACTCAAACCATCCCATAACTGAAATTGGAAGATGAAGTCACAATGTGAGCTAGCCATTTAAAAATCTTATTCACAATCTTCTCAGTTATACTTTCACTTTGAGTTTGGCATGATCTTGCACAAGTAATGCATCTAATCAATACCCAACAATCATTCAGTCTTCTACTATAACATGGGCTACCGTGCATGGACATGCAAATTCCTTTGTCATCTGTATGATTGGCAATGAATAGATTAAAGAGGGAGTTTCAGCCAAATCCTTATCCCATTGACATTGAATTCAATAGGAAAATAGGCTGGAGAAAAATTCTTTTAGCCAATATCTATTGATATGCAAAAACTAATTCTGTCTATCTCTGCTTTGATGTTTCTCCTAATAAATTTGAGTGCACTTTCCAAGGGTAATTTATCTTAGAATTAACTGCTAACTCAGTCACTTAACTCATATATTGCCTAGTTTTGAGACTTTTAAGAAGTTCTGCAATAGTATAACTTCAGAAGAGTACAGCACAACAGAAGCCACAAGTGATGTTACCTTGTTGGTCTCCAGAGAATATTAAATGAGCAGTCAACAAGCACCTTGAGTTTTAAAAAGCAGAACTACAAATGAGATATCATTTAATAATAAGGGGGTAGAAAATGTATAATGACATTAAAAGTGTAGTTGATTTTTCTCTTCTACAATCAGAGATGCAGGTTTTGGATACGCTGCAGTCAGTTTTCAAGAGTAAGATAGCTTAAACCACAGGCTCAGACATGGCGGCAGGTTTCACAAGCCCAAGGACAAGACTATCTCCATGCTGTCAACAGTGCAAACATTTAGATAAGATGCTGGGTAAGACTGGAACAAAGAATAAATTGTATCACATCATGACCACTCCAAAGTATACAGACACGGGCCAGGTGGGACAGGTGATCTTGGAAACCCTGAGCTATCTGCAATCACACTAATTAAGATATTGCAAATAATGTTGCTGTTAGTAGTGCTAGTACTATTGGCCACAACAGTGTCAAGCCTGTTATGAAGAGGCTCAAGTACAGTGAAGCAGCTGGGTAAATACCCAGGTGGTTTGCCCAGAAGAATACATGTGTCATCATTCTCCTCCAAACCAGCATCTTCAAACATACACCAAACACACATACACAGTTCCCAGCTATCACTGTTGGTACGGTTTAATCATACCAATATATTCCATTGCTAAGATCCTTTTCTAAAAGGCAGTAGTACTTCTTGAAGAACACATTGTGTGCAGTACCTAGTTTGCAGAAAAAGAAAGCTTTTTCGACTAAGCATCAGACATTTTTTATAAGGACTTGAAACAAATTAGAGAGGCCTATAAGGACACGACTATACATTATGTCCAATTATTAAATGCTTTTTCTGTCAGGTTGAGTGCACTTTCATTGAATGATTTCATACATTCCAGTCTGTCCATCCATAAAATCATCGTATCTGGGGTAGATTACAGTTAAAACATTTTTAAATGGTAAAGCAAAGACAGTAGCTCCATAGAATCATAGAATCATAGAATCATAGAATCATAGAATCATAGAATCATAGAATCATAGAATGGTTAGGGTTGGAAGGGACCTTAAAGATCATCTAGTTCCAACCCCCCTGCCATGGGCAGAGAAACCGTCCACTACACCAGGTTGCCCAAAGCCTCATCCAACCTCTCCTTGAACAGTTCCAGGGATGGGGCATCTACAACTTCTCTGGGCAACCTGTTCCTGTTAGGTCCCACCTTCAGATTCTTAAGATGGTCTCGGACCTGATCTTCTCCTACAGTGGGTGGTTCTTCATTCTCCCAGTCCCTGCCTTTGCCTTCTGTGACTTGGGCTGTGCAGCTGGAGCTCTTGCCAACGAAGACTGAGGCAAAGAAGTCATTGAGAACCTCAGCCTTCTCCATATCCCGGGTAGCCAGGTCCCCCATTTCCTTCCGGAGAGGGCCTACATCTTCCCTAGATTTCTTTTTATCACTGACATATCTATAGAAGTTTTGCTTGTTGCCCTTGACATCCCTGGCCAGATTTAACTCTATCAGGGCTTTAGCTTTCCTAACCTGTTCTCTGGTTGCTCGGACAATCGCTCTGTCTTCTTCCCAGGCTACCTGTCCTTGTTGCCACCCTCTGTAGGCCTTTTTGTGTCCAAGTTGGTCCAGGAGCTCCTTGTTCATCACTGCAGGTCTCCTGGTGTTCCCACCTGACTTTCTCTTTGTTGGGATGCACCGCTCCTGAGCTTGGAGGAGGTGATCCTTGAATATTAACCAGCTTTCTTGGGCCCCTCTTCCCTCCAGGGCTTCATCCCATTGGACTCTACCGAGGAGATCCCTGAAGAGGCTGAAGTCTGCTCTCCTGAAATCCAGGGTAGTGAGCTTGCTGTGCACCCTCCTTGCTTCCCTAAGAATCTTGAATTCCACCATTTCATGATCACTGCAGCCAAGGCTGTCCTTGAGCGTCATGTTCCCCACCACCCCTTCTTTATTGGTGAGAACGAGGTCCAGCAAAGCACCTCTCCTCATTGGTTCCTCCACCACTTGGAGGAGGAAGTTATCATCCATGCATTCCAGGAACCTCCTGGATTGCCTATGCCCTGCTGTGTTGTCCTTCCAACAGATATAGGGGTGGTTGGAGTCCCCCATGAGGACCAGGGCTCGTGAACCTGAGGCAGCTCCTATCTGTAGAGGGCCTCATCCACATTCAGGAGTTTCGTTCTCCAACCTACTCCTGCTGGGCCGCACCACCTGCTACTACTCACAGAGCCTTACTAACCTCTCTGACTCCTCCTGTGAAGGAGAAGCCAATCAGTCAATCGCTCCGAAAGATTTCTGATTTTCCTTTTCATAGGTACAAGTCCATTGAGCCCATGAAAAAGTGTTTCTGAAGCTGAAGAAGACAAAATATGTATGATACATCAATGGGTTAATAAGCGGAAAGCAACAGGATACCTACAGCAAGCTGGGTATTCTGCTGCTGTAAATCAACTTCCCTAGGTTGACTTTAGTAGAGTTACGCTGATTTACGTTATCTGAGGATATAATGCAGCATATTCCAGTAATTCAGATGCTGATTTTAGCTAGAAGTATGCAGATTATAAACACATGTTGGGGCCCTGAGGGTACTTCTGGTAACATTATTGATTCTTTGAGAAAAGTATGCTGGGGTCACTATAGTTTACACTCAAGTACATTTACATTATTGGAATTTAAGATAGCTCATCTGGAGCTGAGTGCCTTTTCATATCTTGACAAGTGTCAGTCACAGGTAACAAACTTCCAAGTGATATCTAGCATCTTATAACAACTGATAAACACGAAAGTAAGAAAGAATGAAACACAAGGAAATTAAAATCAAATATTTTTACTACTTTGTGCACTATTTTTATTACATCAGCAACATCCCAAATCACTTCCCATCACCTTTTGCTTCTGCTGTTCTATTCACCTACAACCAATTTAACATGTTTTTAAGCAATATATCTGCAGAGGATTTATATAGGGACTAAAGTACTAGAGCTTTAACACCTCAGTCAAAATTCACTGAAGTCATTGAAATTTCTTTTAACTTCTCTGGGCTTTGAATGACTTACAATATTTCATGACATTTAAACCACAGCTGAAGAGCTTTAAAACTGATGAGGAGCTCTTATCTAGCTAATACAAATATGTCGATATAACATTTTTTAAAGGGTAGACTTATACCAATAAAAACCAGGAAGTAAATGCAGTTGCATTGTGTGAGAGATTATACCAATATAGTTATTTCTGTTCTCATATAAGTCAGGTTGATATCAAACATCTTTATGTTGACATGATAATGCCTGCAATGGTGGTGAACCATGTAGACCCCTGTGCCACTCCACTCCTTCCTGTCATCCAGGGTGGGGATTCAGGTGAAGCAGAGGCCGTGCCTCTGCTTTCTGGGTATCACCACACCACACCAAAACCACTGGAAATGTAGAAAACATGCTTAAGGGATATTTTTTAAGATGAAGGTTGAATAGTGTTACAAGATTAATATCTCACTTGAGTCCATAGGTTAAGAAGTGTATTTGAAGGATTTTTGGAGAATCAGTTAATGTGGTAAAAGAGTGATTTAACATAACTTTAGTACTATTCTGTTATCAAAAGACCAGGAGCATGATGAAATAACTCACAGTATGATTTAAACCATAAGTAAGAAGTCTGATATAAAATGAACAGAGTAACTATTACAGCTTTGTTAGCATGCAAAGTTTCTGTCACTTAAGTGACTGATTTCCCAGGGCTTTCTGCTCTTAAAAGTTGGTAGAGACATAATAGTTTTATTCATTTAAGTATCCATCGGCATTTGGCAAATTTCAAAGTGACACTTATTTTGGCTTCTATTGATCACATTCTTTACACAACTGTTACTTGAATTTCCTTTACAGATTTTATTAAATTTATATGAACATTGAATCTGTGTCAAATATGACCTGGGAATGACCCTAAACATAATGAAAATCAAAACCATTTCCCTGTTTTCATTACTAGATTTTAACCAATTGCTTCAAAATGAGCTCCCTCCCAATGCTTTTTTTTCTTTCTTCAGAGTTAAAAAAATATCTCTGTGTCATAAATGATGAAATGGGCACATAGTGAAAATGAAAAGGGCACTAAGTGCCAATAGTAAACAGAAAGCAGACAGCATATTAATTTTGTCCAAAATAATATTTTTCAAGTACTTTTTTATCGATTATGTATCTTAAAGGGCAAATTCTTACTTTTTGCGTATGAAGCTCGCTACATAAATTGAGTATCTGGCTTGTAGCTTTTAAATAAGGTATCAGAGAGGAGAGGGCAAGGAAAGAACAGGGGAGAAGGAAAGGGAGGTTTGCAGAAACATGCATATTTCCAGAGCCAAACATTTGAAGGAGTGTTTTTTATAGTTCAGCTGGGACAATACTGGTCTGTACACTTCCTCTGGTGTTTGGCTTGTTGTGGGTTTTTTTTATCCTCAAGATTTACATTCTCAAACAAAATATTTATAAACGGAGTCCCACTCGTCTGGTTTGAAAAAGAAATGTGCTAAGAGTGCAGTTACCAGAGAACAGTGTAATGAGTTCAGAAAACATATGCTTGAAATTTACTTTAGGTTTGCAAATTTTACAGAGAATTTTACCCTCTGGGAGTAATGCAAGTACTTCGCTCTCTGAATTAAAAGGAGAAAAAAGTTACAATTTAAACTATACAACCCAATAAAAAATTGTGTTCTTACAGGAGCCTGACAGATGTCTTGGCTCCATAGACACAGTCACAGATATCCAAACAACAAATCAACATTGAAAGTTTCTAATCTGTACACAAAATTTGTATTTTAAAGTCACCCATCAGTCCAGTTTTCTACTTGGATGATGTTCTTAATAACATTTCCATATGACTGAACAAGACAACCAAATCTTCTTTCTTTCCAGAGTTACTACAGCTCCTCAAGCTCATGCTCAAACAATCTACTCAGCCTGGCTGGCACTAAATCATAGAATCATAGAATCATACAATGGTTAGGGTTGGAAGGGACCTTAAAGATCATCTAGTTCCAACCCCCCTGTCATGGGCAGAGAAACCGTCCACTACACCAGGTTGCCCAAAGCCTCATCCAACCTCGCCTTGAACAGTTCCAGGGATGGGGCATCTACAACTTCTCTGGGCAACCTGTTCCACTGCCTCACCACTCTCACAGTGAAAAATTTCTTCCTTATATCTAATCTAAATCTGCCCTCTTTCAATTTAAATCCATTGCCCCTTGTCCTATCACTACATGCCCTTGTAAAAAGTCCCTCTCCAGCTTTCCTGTAAGCCCCCTTTAAGTACTGGAAAGCTGCTATAAGATCACCCTGGAGCCTTCTCTTCTCCAGGCTGAATAGCCCCAACTCCCTCAGCCTGTTTTCATAGCAGAGGTGTTCCAGCCCTCGAATAATCTTTGTGACCCTCTTCTGGACCCACTCCAGCAGCTCCATGTCCTTCTTGTGCTGGGGATTCCAGAGCTGAACGCAGTATTCTAGGTGGGGTCTCACGAGAGCAGAGTAGAGAGGCAGAATCACCTCCCTCGACCTGCTGGCCACACTTCGTTTGATGCAGCCCAGGATACGATTTGCATTCTGGGCTGCCAGCGCACATTGCCGGCTCATGTTGAGCTTCTCATCCACCAGCACTCCCAAGTCCTTTTCTTCAGGGCTGCTCTCAATCCATTCTCTGCCCAGCCTATACTTGGGTTTGCCCCTACCCACGTGCAGGACCTTGCACTTGGCCTTGTTGAACTTCAGGAGGGTCACACAGGCCCACCTCTCCAGCCTGTCAAGGTCCCTCTGGATGGCATCCCTTCCCTCCAGCATGTCCACAACACCACACAACTTGGTGTCATCTGCAAACTTGCTGAGGGTGCAGTCGATCCCACTGTCCATGTCTCCAACAAAGATGTTAAATAGCACTGGCCCCAGTACTGACCCCTGAGGAACACCACTCGTCACTGGCCTCTACTTGGACATTGAACCGTTCACCACAACTCTTTGAGTGCGACCATCCAGCCAATTCCTTATCTACCGAGTGGTCCATCCATCAAAACCACATCTTTCCAGTTTAGAGACAAGGATGTCATGTGGGACAGTGTCAAATGCTTTGGATAAGTCCAGGTAAATGATGTCAGTTACTCTTCCCCTCTCCATCAGTGCTGTAACCTCATCATAGAAGGCCACCAAATTAGTCAGGCAGGATTTGCCCTTAGTGAAGCCATGCTGGCTGTCACCAATCACCTCCTTATTTTCTATGTGCTTTAGCATAGTCACCAGGAGGATCTACTCCATGATCTTGTTGGGCACAGAGGTGAGACTGACTGGCCTGTAGTTCCCTCGGTCTTCTTTTTTTCCCTTTTAAAAAATGGGGGCTATGTTTCCCCTTTTCCAGTCAGTGGGAACTTCACCAGATTGCCACGACTTCTGAAGTATGATGAATGGTGGCTTAGCAACTTCATCTGCCAGTTCCCTCCGGACCCGCGGTTACACCTCATCAGGGGCCATGGACTTGTCCACCTTCAGGTTCTTTAGGTGGTCTTGAACCCGATCTTCTTCTACAGTGGGCAGTTCTTCATTCTCCCAGTCCCTGCCTTTGCCTTCTGTGACTTGGGCTGTGCCGCTGGAGCTCTTGCCAGCGAAGACTGAGGCAAAAAAGTCATTGAGAACCTCAGCCTTCTTCATATCCCAGGTAGCCAGGTCCCCCGTTTCCTTCCGGAGAGGGCCTACATTTTCCCTAGATTTCTTTTTATCACTAACACATCTTATTCATCCATATGGGCCTCCTGGTGTTCCCACCTGACTTTCTCTTTGTAGGGATGCACCGCTCCTGAGCTTGGAGGAGGTGATCCTTGAATATTAACCAGCTTTCTTGGGCCCCTCTTCCCTCCAGGGCTTCATCCCATTGGACTCTACTGAGAAGATCCCTGAAGAGGCCGAAGTCTGCTCTCCTGAGGCCGAAGTCTGCTCTCCTGAGTAGACTAAAGCAAGGACAGGTCTCAACTGCCGTACTTTCTCTAGGCAGAATTCATGTAGACATGCCAGACATTATAGTTTTAAACCAGCTAGGTACCCAGTGGTCAATTACCATCAGTCCACAACTCAGACTGTGCCACAGCCTCTTTCCCCTCCCCAGCCCTCCAGAAGCTGAAAACCCCCTCATATTATTAGCTTGAGCTAAGCTTAGCTGAAGCACCCTGTTGGCAGTCCCCAAGATAACTAATTTACAACTTCTTCAGACATAACACACAACCAGCAGCATCTGCCATGGCTGCATGTCATGGTTTGATGTGGAGGGGGGGGCTGGTTCTGGTGGCAGGAGAGGGGTTTTGCTCCCTGCGACCTCCCCGGTTTTGGAACCGGTTTAGGCTTAGTTCTGGCCACCAGATCAGACTGCCATCCCCCTCGGGATTGAGCCAATAGGGTGCCTCTGCGAATTGCCCTATTTAAGTCAGGACAAAGGAACCGGAAAAGGTGCTTCGCCCAGGATCGAGCAGAGAAGGGAGGAGGGCACTGCCCCCGCTCCCTGGCTCCCGGCCGGGCAGCTGCCTGCGTCGGGCCGGAGCCGCCCACGGAGAATGGCGGCGGCAGAGCCAGCTGGGGAACTCGGGGACACCCCACTCCCGGGGTGCCCACTGGGCTGAGTTCACCTGGAGAGGACTGAGATCTGAGAGAAACAGCTGCATCGACACCAGGTCAGTGAGGATGGAGCGGGAGGAGGTGTGCCGGAGCCGAGTTTCCCCTGCGGCTGATGGTGAGATGGCAGGCGGCCCCCCTGCAACCAGGACGGCCTCGGTGGAGCAGAGACCCACTCGCAGCCCGTGGGGAGAAGATGCCTGAGCCTGAGGATGGTCGTGTTGGGACGCACGACAAGGCAGAGAGGCATCTGGAGTCTGCGTGACGACCCACGCCGGAGCGAGTGGCTACAGCTCCCTAAGTATCCGAGACTGTGGTAAAGCCCACACCGGAGCAATCTGTGGGGAAGGATTGTTTCCAGTGGGCTGGACTCACGCTGGAGAAGTTTGTGGATTTTTCCTCGTGGGTAGGGGATCCATTGGAGCAGGGGAAAAGGGTGTAAGGACTCCTTCTCCTTTAAGAAAGAAGCAGCAGTAACAGCACGGAATGAACTGACCTGCACTCCCCCAGTCCCTGCCCCCTGTGCTGCTGGGGGGAGGAGGTAGAGCCGGGAGGAAAAGGAAGGGGGGGGGGGAAGGTGTCGGTTTTAAGATCTGGTTTTGTTTCTTTCTGTCCTCTCAAGTAATCGGTTTTTATTTCCCTTTGTCCTTCTAAGTAATCATTAATAAACTGTTTTGCTTTGAGAAAAGCGCTGCCTGTTTTGCCCAGGACCATGGTTGGTGGGTGCTCCCTCTGTTCTTGTCTCAACCCTCAGTCCCTTTGGTTTTTTTTCTCTCCTCTCTACTTTACTGGAGAAGGAGAGACTGTGTGAGTTTTAGTTGCTGGATCAGCCTAAAACCACGACACTGCATGATGCAAATATTTAAAAAACATCACGTAACTTAAGCATGTGCATATAATATTTGTAATTACTTTAAATATAAATATCTTATTTTGTATCCTTAGCTCAAGAAACAGCAATGATCTGGTGTTTGACTTCTCCTTTAGAGTAAGAGGAAGCTCCTAGAAGGACAGTAATTAGAAACAATCAAAAGGCATCTTCAACTGTATTTACAATGACTGTTCAATCTACTGTTGCGTGTTCCTAAGACTGGAGAACGAATTCACATCCAAAGGTTGGACATTATCTTCTAAGGGTTTTCAATCTGTTGTATACCTTTCATCAGTTGAAAAGATAAATCCTGGAGGAATTAAATGGAAGAAGAAAAGAAAATGACTGTGTAAGAACAACTAATCTGAGGATAAAACAGTGTATTTACAATGCAGGGTCAGCTATCTATTTTTGGGAACAGACCTCAGGCATATGCTAGTAAAAATTTGTTTGCAAATTATGGACTTTGAAAAAAACCAGAGCAGATTAAATGTACAAGTGATAATTCCTAGTGTGACTCTCTGTGAGAAAAAAAAAAAAAAGACATAATTTTGCACAACTAGTAGGTGTTGTATTTGCCCATGGGCAGACCAGCAGTTGAGAGAGAATTACAGTAGATTAGCTTGAAAAAAAATCCAACTGAGCTGTTTGCTGCTCTTGGCATTTTAGGTTCATTGGAAATGTTTCATACCTCATCACCAATAACGACAGCAGCAGAAAACAAATTCATGTTATAAGCCTTGCTAATGACTTTATTGTTGCTGAAAAATATAGCAAAACTGATTTTTATAAACCGACACAGACAAAGCTGGACAGAGCAAAAGAAAAATGAAAAATTAGCAAATAAATTGATTTCTAAAATGCTAAAGATTTACAGCTATGCATATATACTATTTTCATTCATGTTAAGCAAGTTAGATATTCAGAAAATATCTGAATAGCATAGCAAGAGTTCCTACGGTCAAATGCCAACATTCCCCCAATCATCCATGTAAACGTATCTGTCCCTTTAAAGCTTTGTCTGAAAGGAAATACCTCTGAAGCCTTCTGACAAATATTTTGCCAATCAGCTGGATATGTGTTAATCAGCCTTAGCATAAGCATGGCTTTGCTCTCTCACACAGTGTCTTTCCTCTGATGTTTGTTAGCTAACCTGTTGTTTAATTAAGGACTTGTCTTAGTTATAAGCTCAGACACTGACTTCTCATTAATCACTAGCTAACGTAATACAAATCTCTAATCATTCAGTCTTGATTCTTTGTCATCAAAGGACCTCACTCTGTTATGATAATGAGTTTTTAAATAACTTGGAGCTCTAGCACCGAGGCTAAGCTAAAGACCACCCGAATGGTCCCAGAACTGTCAGATGACAGGAGTATTGGGTCTCATTAGTAATCAAATTACCATTAACATTTTTATTTGTATTCGTATTTTGGTCCATTCAGAATAGTGGAATTTTTTCAGTGGGGCAGCAAACATTTTAAGCCAGTTACACGTTTCTTATCCTGGGCTGAAATCAACTGTAATGTGTCCAGGGTTTCAGCTCAGTTATTTTGCTTCTGATTCTCCTGAGGTGCTTGCATTTTCCAAAAAAGAGTAACTTTTTTATAAGTGGTTAGAAGAATTATTGCTTCTAAGGGTAATCCTGTCTTTTTGACATAGCACAAAAATGCCCTATATCCATTTATATGTAGGCTTGTAAATCACAGAGGTTTTTAATATTCCTTCGTGATATTTTTGATATTTTTATTTCAGTAACTTACTTGTTTAAAACCTTAAAGAGAATTCAGAATACAAGGTATTTATTGATGCTAGCATAAAAATAAAACATAATCAGAGAAGTAAGAGCAAGACAGAGTTGTCTAGTATAGCAAAAATCCAGCACGTGTAGTAAAACTTAAACACCGGTGCTATCTATAAGCTATCAAACCTAGTTCCAAGGCAAGTATTAATATCGCAGGAGCTGTAACAGAATACAGAACAAAAAGAAAAGAGACTGCACTACAGGATAATGCAAAAATGTATCTCATTTGGATGAGCTAATACTATATTTACGGCCTGGAACTGCTGTGGTCCTGCAACCCCGGTTGATCACTGAGAAGCTAAGACACGATCCTTCGGATTGATATTTATCTAATCTTTCTGCTACTTTTATTCCTAAATTTTCTTTAAGTAAAGGAAGTATTTTGGGATATTGCATGTAACTGAATTAGACAACGTGAAAATATTTTTTTTAATTTAATTCACATAAAAATAGATTAGGCACTGAGGAGAGACCTCCTAAAGCTGTAGGACAACATCAGCTCAAGTCTATACAGGTAGTGTTAGCAAATCATACATTTTCATGTTGTCTTTTGAAACAACACAGGTAAAGAATTAATATTACATTATTCTTAGCACTGCAGATTTGCAATTTCACAATTGAAGGTAAGTTCCTCTTTGCATCATAAAACTCGTAATTTAGGAATTTGTAATAGCTGGGTTTTAGTTTGTCTTGAACTGCAATTTTTCAATCAACTTCTAGATGTTGCAATCTTTGGGACTTTTGTAATTCTTCAGACTACTTTTGTCACGATACAGAACAGTTAGGATACAAGGCTGATCATCTGAAAGCACTGTTTTAAAGGCCTTCAGTAACACAGTTACACAAAATTTATGTAATCATAGCAACAGCTGGTTCTCTTTCCAATTTATAAATAAAATTTAAAAAAATATAAAGGGAGCAGAATACTGTCTCTCTAAATGACAGACCTGCTTGTGTCAAGTAGATGCTTTTCAGTACATGTTAATCTAACTGATGAATGTTAACAGTGCATCACACAGACTCATGATTGTATTCATTGAACAGTAGTAGTCTCCAACCATCTGAATTAGGAGAGTAAAGCTGGAAATATTGATCACAGAATCTCACAATATTTCTTTCACATCAAAGATAGATAACAGTGAACAAATCCCTTCCCTTACCCAAGCCATGAGGTAAATGTAGGATCTCATTCTGCAAGCCATGCCCACAGGACTGCCGTGGGCAGGGCTAGCAGCATGGGCACAGGGGGCCTGCCAAGAGAAGGATGTTTCGGTAGAATGGGACTTGAAGCTCAAAAGCCACAGCTGTTCTTCATCTGTCTGACTGAAGAATTTGACCATACATTATTGAAAGGAAAGTAAAGTGGTACATAGGCTAACAGCTAACTCACACTCAGCACTCTGCTTTGGTGATGGTAAAGGAAACTTTGACTTATGCACATATGTAATGGTCATACGACACGAAAAACTTCAGGCACCTTTAAAAAGTTACAAACAAAATATAACTTTTTAAGCCTTCAGACAGTTCAGTAGACAGAGGCATAGTAACTACCTTTACAATAAAACCTAGTGGTGTTTGGTTTCCTTTACTGGACAAGATATCCTGTTCCCATGTGAACACAAGCAATGTATGTACATTTAATGAATGACTTTGTTCACTCCTACGGCTATTGGCATCTACTCTTCCTGTTGTAAAATCAGAATAGAAATGGGAAAATAGGCTTGAACTAAAACATTAAATGCACTTTTTCATGGGATGTTTTGTTGGCTTCAGTTGTATCTCCATATACCCTGATGTTTGGGAAACTTGGTTCACATTATTGCAAAGAGTTATTTGTTCCCCTTCAATGGGGTTCAGATAGAGTTTGTATATTCTCTTAAGTACAATAAATGTCATGATGCTTTTGGGTGGTTTTCCATTGTATGTGGTCCTGCGCACCTCTTGCCAAGTTTTGACTGTTCAGTCAAGTGTTTTGGACAGGGTTACTAGGAGGAGACTGACTGGATCACCCTCTTCTAATGTTTCTTTTAGGAAATCAGTTCTTACTTGTTCTGTTCAGGCAGCAGAAGGGTAATCTCTCTTTTACATTTGTAGCTAGAAAACGTAGTCTCAGATTATAGAGCAGGACATTTTCCCCTGCGCAGCTGTAGTTCCTTTACCTACCTCAAACACTTTTGATAAAAGAATGCATGTCATGTTTCAAGACTAGGTTATTCCATTGTTACCAAGAAGATCGTCTTTAAAATGTAGAGTGTATGTACTACTTGTCATTTCTAATGAGGACTTAAAATTAATTCAGTTGTCTGTCTCTATCCTATAATTACAGAAATGTGTGGAACTTTTATAATAACTAATAATTTTGGAGTAAACTACTTGATTTTGGAGTATAACAATACTTTCCTCTCTTTACTCATGTATGAAAAGTAGCTGTTCTCCTTAACAATGTGTACTTACATGGATCTGCTGACTTCATATTCCCATCATAAATTATGATAGCTCTGATTTGTCTTCACTTCAAAATTTAGTCTGAAGTAAAACGATATGGTTATGTGCTACTCATCGTACATAACATAATTATGTCTAAGTTCCCACTCTTGAGATTTTAATGAAAAAGCATTCTTAAGCTGCTCTATTTTGTCCTAAAATATTTCACTAATGATTGTAGTATGTGCAGAACGTAGCGTACATATATACATGTATCCGATTGCTTAACCCCGAAAGAGAAAATAGACTGGTAGTATTTACAAAACGTGATACAGGAAATTTGTTTATGCCAGACTAAACAGAAACAAGGAGTCCCAACTTACTCCCATATACATACAAACATGCACAGATGTAGAATAACTTGAGAGTACACACCAAAGAAAAGGCTTTTTTTCTTGATATATTTTATGTGCTGTTAGGATTGAGATATAAAACTATGTATAAATGGTCCCTACCTTATGAAAGCATACAAAAGAAGTTCAATGTGAATTATATGCACCAAAAAAAATACAAAAAATATAGAAACATATGTAATGGGAATATAATGTGTGAAAATTTCTGAAAATAATTCTAACACTAGCAAACAGGAAAATGTGTCATTCCTGCCTCAGCATGTCTAGTGGGGACTTCTTGGTTAGTATTGGAAGATTCATGGACACATCTTTGTGCAACATTCTATGTGGAATCTACTACTGAAATGTTCAGGAGAAGTTTTGTGTAGGCATGTGTTTACGCCTGTCTCACAAATATCTGAAGTTCATCCCAGTATGCCCACCTTAAATTATGCTATAAATATTTAGTTGGATTTATAGTGATAGTATACATCTCTAAAATGTTATTTACACGCTGTTGGGAAAAGTTCCTCCATTCAGAAAGGCCAAGTAATAGAAAATCCCACATACTTGTTGTTTTAATTTATTTAAGTGCTGATGTCCCGTTTCATCATACTGCCCTTTACTTTCTCCACGTTCATTTGCCCCTCAGCATCCAACCCCCCAGCTCTACTTCAGACCACTGTTTCAATTCCTGCTGCTTCCTGCATGCACCTCCCTGTTCTGGGTGTGTTTTTCAAGAACAGGAAAAGCCAAATAGTTCACAAACTCAGAAAACAGTGAGTAGCCAAAGGCCTTCCTTGTAGTGAAGACTGAAAAGATCTGTACTTTTTTACTCTTTATGTATTCTGACTAAGATGTTCTAAGCCACCATGTAGCCACATGATATTAGCAACGAGAGGGAGGATTTATTAGGTACTAGACGTGATCTCAGTTTCAGGTAATCAAAAAACAGTGCAGTCATAGTTCTCTTGCTATTAAAATCTAGGTCACAGCAAATAAGCAGTAGAAGGAAGGGCAGCAATTTAGGTGAAGGGGACTGAAGGAAAAAGGCATAAAGCAGAACCAAGAGCTTAAATTGCAGATTCAGGCTTGGAAATTTCTTTCAGGAATCTCGCTACACACTCATGCTTTGTGGCACTTGTTAGTCACAGAGCACTTTGGAAGAAATTAATTTCTTTTTTCCTTTCTTTGCTTATCTGAAATAATACTAGCTTTAATTATTTTAATACCAATGGTGAATCATTGATTATATTTTAGAAGTGGTAATTTTAAAGCATATTATTTAACATCTATTTATCTGTACTTTTGAAAACATACTTCAAAATATTTTTAATTTAAATGCATGTTCCCAAATCACAGTTTCACAGTTATTGCTATCACAATCATGTTCTCATACAGGGCTTGTATATGTAAGCTTACTAGAGAAGTTAATATGAAATTACCACGGTATACATTTACAGCATGATAACAATAATGCCTTATTTGGACCTTATTATTCCAAAGCAAAGGTACCTTTTTGCAGATTAGGGCAATCCACTTCTAAAATCCATACAAAAATTTAAAGAACAGCCTTTGCTGAATAACCATTCCATACTAGCCATTCTGTATTTTTCCTCACATTTGCAAGCCCTCAGAAGTCTGATCCATGTTTCTGTAATAAGGGATACTAGCAGAAGTGGTATTCACTAGCAATGTAGCCTGACAACATCACAATATTGCATTAAATGCATTCAGAAATGAATTAATTATGAAAAAAGGATTTGAGAATGTTTTCTAACGATGTTTGTAGCCACGCAGGTGCATAAACGTCTTTAAAAATCTGTGTCTTAAAAACATCTACTGCTGGTTCCTCTGAAGTAGTCATAATGCTGTAAAAAATAGCTACAGAATGAGTCTTCAGAGCTAATAAAGATGAATATAGTCCTGGTGGAACACTATCACATGAAAAGCGGTCTACAGCTCATAAATAGATATATACTCTTCACCCTCAATACAACAGCATCCTTGAGAGTTATACTATTGCTGTGTTATTAGCGGGTGTTTTGCATGAAAAGTGAGCATAATAGGCATTAAAGTAATTGGATCCCAAGCAATCTCATATTATGAAGAATACTCTCCCAGGGAAACTTACACGCACATCCACACCTAAAGAAGAGCTCTTTTTGACATTCTGTTGCATTCAAAACATTCAAGTCAAATACAGTATAATGGCTCGATGTGATGAACTTCTTAATAACTTCCATGCTCCAAATTCTTTTGATATCATCTGGAGCTGGAAATTTTCAGCCTCAGTCTGAGATGAAATCCATGTGTCTGTCCCTCTACAGACATAATGCTATCCCACTCCAGTTGTACCCCTACAATTCCAGTTGTTGTTAATCTTGCAGGAAGGTGCTGGTCTTACCTTGAAATGTTTCAAATACGTTTGACTAAATCTAGAAAGATTTATGGGTATGGGTCTCAATGTTTACTAGTATTTAAATATTTTCAAGGTTGATTGACAATGATGACAGAGAGTACTCACATTTAAGATATTCCTCCGAAGTAGACTTTTAAAGAGATTTCTTTCTGCATGTATCTTCCATCGTGGGATCACCCTACAATCTTTCCAATCAGCCAAAACACCACAGAACCCTTATCCCCTCTTGGTTTATTTGCTTTCACAAAAGTTGTAAGAAATTAATTTTTGGTTCTCTTCTTAATGTGCTTGAAATTGGCTAGTGATTTAAAAAGTTATTAAGGGATCATACATAGACATACACATCAAGTGACTGTGGATCCAAAGGAAAAGAGAATAAAAGCAAATCAAAGGTAAATAAGGCTCACAATGTAGCCATGTACTCAATGGAGAAACACAATCTATCTTTCTATATACAGATTTTTACTTTCATTTTTGGTTCAAAGAGCAAGCAGTTATTACGAGGCTAAGGATAGATCTCTAGAAAAGAAATGTATCTCATGTTGAAGGAGAAGCGAACAACCTTGGCAGAAGAATAAACATGTTTCTATTGACCATACTTACATTAAACTGAAAACATTTCTAGCCATCACGAAAATTAGTCTGCTAGTAGTAGCAAAGGGATTAAACTGTAAGAACAGCAAGAAAAAGAACCAGCATTAATGAAGATGTTATTAAAACAAGTTCAGAAGGGAAGAAGAAATGAACACAGAAAGGAAATGAACAAGTGAAGAGCTTCAGGAGGACAAGTTTAGGAGCACAGAGAGTTTCTGACTACAGAATCTCTACAAGTGCTGAATGGAAATGAATGGAAAGGAATGTGTGAGATTTCTGAGTGAGGATTGATAGACACGCACAAGACAAGGTTTTCAGCTGCTGTAAATCCAGAAAAGTTCAAATACATATTTTAGGCCAGCTCATAGCTGAAGCTCCAACAGCACTGTTCATTTACACTATGAATCTACAGTTACCACCTGGAATGGCAAGTAGCTGAATGCATGAGAATAGCCTTAACCCAGAGAGAATAAATATAACAAGTTCCTAAGTCATCTTCCACACTGAGTTTCAGGAAGCACTTTTCAGCTGAGAATCTGGGCCATTATTCTTAATTGCATATAACATTGAATTTTGTAAATAACCTAACACTTTTCAAAATCCATAGCCCCTGAAGTTTAAAACAGAAATGTGCTTGACTTACAGAATCATTAAAGAAAGGTTGTGAAAAATTAAGCTAGTTTTTATTTATATAGTACCATAACTGCAGTCTAGATTTTATTGCGATAAAATATACTAAGCATAAAATCAAATCCCTGTCCAGAAGAACTTACGATATAAATAACAAATACAATAACTGGTGAAACATACCGATTTTTCATGCTTAGATATTTCAGAAAAACAGCCCAAAGTAATTTTATAAACTTTACAAAACAATCCACCACTGGGATTAAGAACAAGCATGAGAAATTTCAGCTGAAAGAATAATTGTTTCAGAAAGTTAGTGGCAGCTGAAAATAGAAACCAATAATAGAAGTGCCTTGTCGACCATAACTACTATAATGGTAGCACAATGCTATAATGAGAAAACAGCTAATAGTTTTTTTGTTTATTTGTTTCTTAAGAGATCTCTAAAAAGATGGATGAAAGACAGGAATCCAGCATTCTGCCTTACATAAACCGATATAGATCCATTTTAAATAAGGCTCTTTGAATATCATATTGCAAAATATACCTGAGATTTGTTTCAGGCACTCCTAATAAATATTTTCTGCCCCATTTTAGATAGTCCAAGCTTTCAAATCTACATGCTGAAATTAACTCAATTTTTAACTTGTTTTATGTTACTTAGTGATTTAATCAGATAATCACTCGCTAACAAAGCCAAAGCGATGAAATCACATCACTCAGAATCCCAGTAGACAGGCTTCTCCATGCTTCCCAGATCTGGTCTCATCTAACTCTCTTTAAGATGATTAAGTATCTCCACGTTTTAAACAGTTGCAAGAATTTACGTATAAAAGATGACCAGTTAATGAGTTAGCCAACCAGATTGTTCTGTTAGCACAAGATTGCTTGTGAGCAGAATGACATGGTGGAACATCTTTTCTGAATTTGCCAAAGTTTATGCTTCAATTTTACAGTTGCCTTAACTGTTTTGGTTTTGCATCAAATGTTCACTCATTGTCATTTATTAATCTGTGTATGTTCTGTTCTATAAAGGCTGAAAACAACCTCTTTCTGCCCTCTTAACTTTCCTTTGCTTTTGCAATCAGCTTACGCCAAGATGAACAGATATAGAATTTCCATACTATGTAGGCTTTAAACGTCCCTCTTGTTTTCTTTGTACTTGAAATTAGATTGTTTTTTAAAGTTTTGCAGATTTTGAAGGAATAAGCACTATATTAGCATTGCCTCAGCCTAAAAGCTGTCACCTGCTGCACGTGGGTTCATATGCCAGAGAAGGGCTTTGGAGCAATGCTGCAGCTGAGGGATGGGTTACCCCTGAGCACTAGATCCACAGATCAGTGGGATTGTGGCACCATCATTCTCTGTGTTGGTTCCAGTGGTGATGGACCTTCACAGACAACATCCCTCTTCAGTAATATAGATGTTGAAACTTGCAAAACAAATGACATTCCAGGAAAAATTCCTGTGCAGGAACATATTTCCTGATTTAGACAAAGGTAAGGATCGTTTTGACATTTTACAAAAATATTTTAACCAGGATGGAAAGCCCTTTGAAATTGCCTCTTTTTGTACATTAATTAAGCTTGAAGTAGTTGCTCTATACTTCCAAAAATATCTACAGACAATAAAAGGACCATATTCTGGAGATACTGAGAATCTCTTATATGCAAAGATTTCCATAGAAGTTGCAAAAATAAAAAAATTTCAAGGCTAAACTCTGACTAGCTGTAATAATGCAGTAGGTCTTAAAAAAGAACAGAAACTTTTCTACATTTAAATGTTGATTAGATTTCACTTTTAGTCTTAGATAATGTTTCTGAACCAAATAAAGTCCCGAAGCATTTTAGTGAGAATCTTTATCAGCATGGAAGGATTCAACGTCATGCAGGAACTTAAAATTTTCTTTTGGTCAATGTGATTGTAGTGGATTTATTTACTGTTCCTAAAATTTAAGACAAAAAAGTTAAGCCAAAACTGAAAGTGAATTCTTTACCAAAGAAACATATACCCCTCAGAAAAAACTATACATCTATTGTGGCACTTTAAATTCTATAGTCAATCTAGTTTTTTAGTTCTTACACTATTCTAAAACTCTCTGAGAGTGAGCTCTCCAGACAGAGACTTCCATTTGTAAAGAAGCTAACTCAACATGATTATCTATTGCCTTTAGGGCCTCATAGAATAATAATAACAACAACAACAAAAATAATGGTGATGTTGACAATCAATCTGAAATCTAGAGTAGGATATATGAAATGATTATAAAATGGTTTTGACATCTGGCTGTAAGTAACATTGTTTTCAAGAGTATTGTACATCAGCTGTTGCATATATTTTTATAACTACATCTCTACTGCAGTGGGCAGTCTCAACCATTTGCTCTTACCATTTCCTCGGCTGAAATAAAATTTGATAGAAAACATTTCTTTGGGGAAAAAGTAGAGATACAACATTGTATGTGCAATTGAGTAAAGTTCATAGGGAATTTGGTCTGCTAAGAGTCACTTAAAGAATGGACGGTCATTTTATGTAAATCTAAACTTTTACAGAGTTCAACCAGTAAATTTCATAAAGAAAGATGTGTTCCTACAGGTATGAAGAACCAACTACATGTGCACAAGTTCAAAGAGAGGACAGTTTCTTAATACTACATTAGTAATAGCTGCTTCATACTGGCAAATTGCATCTGCCTAGCAACAACAGTGAATTGTAATAGTAAAATATAGCACATTAATGTGATGAAGTTTGTGTTTCCACCATATCTAACATCTTCATTAACATTCTTTTTCACTGTGTGTATCTGAAGAAAGAAAGCAATTAGAAAGCTTCAGATTTTATGTTAGAGCATGGAGTATTTGATCAATGGTTTTACTCGTTGAATAATGCAGATTTATCCTAGCCCAAACTGCTAAGGAAGTTTATGTCAAATTCGGTTAATAATTTCAACTAAATAATAGTAATTAGAGGAAAATTTACGTTTTGTTTCAAAACAGTATTTCATGAGAAGATAAAATTTTTATTAAAAAATGCAAATTAAACAAGATATTACATTCAAGTCATTTTTCTCAGCTTTTCATTTCAAAGAGAAATCTGGAAAAATGTTTTGGTTTAAATGTTCAGTTCAGCCAGCAAAGTGGAAAAAGCAATTATTCACACAACTCTATTTACTAATACTCTACATGGAGGAGTAGATTGGATGACTAATCTTGTTTGTTCCCACAGGCCGCCTCCACTTGCTTATATATCTGCTGAGAAATAGCAACCTTGAACTTCCAAAGTTTCATAGGTTTTGACCTGACTGTCTTGCAGTAGCAGTATGGACTTTGTAGAGAATATGGCTGTACTAAAATAAATATGTACTCTTCTCACATGGTGTAAATACTGTTGGAAAGGAGAGTTTCCATAGTAAGGAAGCATTTAGAAAGGCACATCATCATTTCTGAGGAAAAACATTGAGTTTTACTTGTATAAGTCTTTCTAAGTTATATTGAAAGCCTGTTTTCTCCACGAATATTTATCCTAATTAAACACTATGAAGGCATATGAAATGCAACGATTTTTGAGGGGATGAAGGTTCCTGTTTGTGCAGTTTCTGCATGACTTCGCACAGACATGTACATTGTATGGCAAGGAAAAAAAGAATATGAAAGAAATCCAGCTGTAGACCAGGAGCATGGACAAAGATTTGAGGTAAATGTCTGGCATATAATATAGTATACCTGCACAGTGAAATGTCAAACAGATAGAGTAACTAGATAGTAACACAAATGTGAAGACCATATAGAACTGCCAGAATTAATGAATAAACTTTGTGAAATAGAAGATAATTAGAAATCCAGAGAAGATCATAGGAGGGGCAAATTAGCTTATGACAGATTTGCTAACCCTTACTTTAATCTGCTTAGAATCTTGGCTACTGCTGTAGTCTGGATGACATAGTCCTTGGATCAGATCCTATATTCCTATTTTACTCCCATCATACAAACTATGTTTCATAAAGTGAAACAATAAAATAGAATTGACTGCTCAGTATGGTATCATAAAGTCTATCTAGCTGTAAGACCTAACAAAGATCTCAAGATGTCATAACTTTAGTTGTTTACCCAAATGTAGTCCCTTCAAGGACATATTTAATTTTTATACTTTATTTTTCCTCTGTCATGCAAAAGGCCTTAAAATTATCTAAACCTAGGGAGATGGTGTGCACATCAACATGCGCTCCAGTCAAGGGAAGACTTTCTGAAGTAGCTTTGTAGGAGTTCAGAGCAGCAGGATATTTCTTTCTCATTTTTTAATGTATTTGTGTAGTTGCTTATTATCCACTGGTAAGTACATAGTACATGAGCAACTACATATGAGACTATTCAAGAGGTATCACTCATTATTTAAGATTGGTACCCTCACAAGGAAAATATCGAAAATCCGTACCACTGTCAACTATTTATGATGCAGTTAACTTGTAAACCCAAATAAATCCATTACACTTCTAAAAACCCATATGCATAACATGGGTAATCACATGAATCTTTGTAGGCTTAGTAATCCTGATCACTAAAGACTGCCTGTCTATATCACCATTATTTGAGCTGTGGCAAAGAGTGTGCTCAGTCTTCATAAGCAATTGGTCTTCCACACACAGAGCAGAAAAGGCATTTTAAAGTACTCTCTTTTGTTTATTCCTCAGACTATCTGGTATGTTTAATAAGATCCAAACACTGCTTTTTCACCAAATTTTCTACTGAATAGACAAGTGTGATATCCTACTGCCCAGCAACAGTAATTCTTGTGTATTTATACACTTAGTGTAAATTCCATAGGTAGGACAGATGAGATCTTACAAATGCTGGTCCCTGCACCCTTTCTACTGTGCCATTATATTTTTCTACATGAATAAAAACATGTAGAAAAATATGAAGAAGCACATGAAGAAACAAAATACTTTCTAGAAAATCATATCAAGAGTGAAGATATAGGGAATGAGGACTCAGAGGCAAAAAGCTGAAGTGATTGTTCCTTAATCACATTGCAGGTCTTTGTCCAAGGCAGGACTGATGAGTTCTAACTACTGAAGTACCTTTCACTCTTTCTTTTCCATTTTAAATCCATTAGTAATAGGAATGTGTGCCACAGTTATCAGATGAGTCGCTGCTCATCTTCATAAGACCTGTTCTTATTTCTCTGTCTCAGGAATATTTTTTGACAGCTGCTACTTTTCTAAAAATCATCTTTTCAGGAAGCCATGTCTTTCTTTTTTACCCAAGAGTAATATTAATATTTTCTCTTTTACCCTGGATGCACCTATGGTTTTTAACCATGAGCATGCTAGTCAGACAGAGATTTTTCCACATGACTTCAAAGCCCATAATTTCATGAGCCACAGTTTTTCAAATGACGCCTTATACTGCTGAAAAAAAAAAAAAAAAAAAAAAAGAAAGTTAATTTTCAGCACTCACTTTCAGCTCTGGAATGTCCCAAAATAACAGGCTTTAAAATTGTGACAAGTTTATGCCCAAAGAAGTATGGATTAGCATGTTATTTTTTACAGCTCCCTCTGAGCCCTGCCCTGGTGGGCTCATTGTAACTAAGGCACCTGGCCTCCCAAGCAGGGGAAAATGAAAAATATGTCTCTGAAAAAAAAAAAAAAAATCTACCTATTTCATTTAAAAAGAGTTTTTTTCCTGAATTGGAAGTGTTGTATCTGGAATGTACAATGGCATGTTTCTGTAAAAGGCTTTTACAAACATATGTTTGGGACAAGCTACACAAAGGTTCATGCTTTCACCATCACAGGGAGAAAACTCCATGGATTCTTCCACATTCCTCATTTTTAATATTCAGCAAATATTTACCTAAAACTTTCAACCTCTAGTTATACTTTGGGACATAAGATATTTGCATTTAAACTTTAATTCCCACTGAAATAATTTCAGACACATAAGAACCTTGGAAAAAAACATTGTCCATATTTTGCAAAAGGTGCAGGGGAAATATTTTACTGAGGCACATAAAGATTTGACTGTTGACATTAAAGACAAACTGTTAGGGATTATGTGTGCCACGAGTATGAAAGGAAGATGGACGCAGAAGAGAAGCAAACACGAAAAGAAGAAAACTCAAAGAGAACTAGCAGACAACTCATGGAAGAACAAAAACCTAGAAGATTAAGGCTAAGTCGAAAACTACAGAAAAGTGGATAAGGGAAGGATAATTATGATCTTCCTGGCAGAGAAAATATCCTTTCCTCCAGAGTTTGAGAGATGAACAACAAAATCATTTCCCAGTAGGCTTCAGAGTCCTATGCAATAACACGACATTTTCACAATGATACATTTCAGGATGCAGTAAGAATTAACGTCTAGCTCCACTTAAAAATATGAAATCGAGGGTTGGGAGCATGGGGAGAACTGAATGCCACTGGACCCAACCAGCCACTCCTTTATTGCCTTTGGTATTCAGATGACATTTACTCTTACCCTTTTTTAAAATCCTAAGGGAATCACTGAATTATATATGCACATATATATCCAGTACAGAGACTGAAAAGTACAGTTTGCCTTCAGGGCCTGTAATTAGGGATTTGCTAAGTCAGCTATATGCTGCCAGGGAATCAAGGAAATCTCCATTAGAATGCCATTAGGACTTGCAGAAAAGCTCTGCATTTCTTAGCTCCCTTGCTCTACATATACTCTATTATACTCTGGAATATGTCCATATTTTTGCAGAAACATTCCTTCTTAATGAGCATTATTCAAGTTCTAATAGGTTTGTTTAGATCAGCATAAATGCCCTTCAATCATCCTAAGGTGGCTCACACAGGGCAGTAATCTGATGGGTCTGGCAGCCTTCCCTACTGTATGTTGAGCCTTTGGCAAGAGTGGGTTGAGCACGGTTCATGCAGAACTGCCGAAGCAACCATTTGATAACATAGCAATTTTTTAAAAATTGCCAGTGAGCAGTCAAATCAACATTAATGCTCATACTAGATTTCCCTGGTTTGCTCTCTGACCTTCAAACAGAAATGTTTGCTCATAAACAGCTGGTTCTTTTAATCTCCCCATCATTGTTGCTTGAACATTTATACAAAAGGCATAAAGGGAGCAATAGAACAGAAGGAAAAGAATAGAGCTTGATCATTTCTTGAGAATTTTTACAGTGATATTCTTGGTAATTGTAATCTGCACTTGATTTTATTTCACATTAAGGTCTAGGAATCAATAAGAAAGATTGAAATTGCTGCTATAAAAGGAGTTTTTCATTAACTTGTAAAATAAATTTTCAAAATGTGTTACATAATTTTTTACTCACTTGGAAATTTTTGTAGCACGAATAGGTAGTGTGAAGTCCATGCATGGTTACATGCATGTAAAACCACACATGTACATGTATTCTATGTACACGTTACAGCTGCGCAAGTGAAAGTGGGAGGAAGTATCCTGACATACCGAACTTGGTATTTGATCTATCCAAACATGGGGAATTTTTTTGCCCCTAGCATTGTTTCAATTCATCTATGAGAAATTATTTAGTATTGTTGTATGCAACACACTGAAACACACAGGGATCTTCAGGTATTTCTGCAGAGAATTTTGGAGCAGCAGCACAACTTGGATCTGGCTGTTCTGACTGCTTTAGGAAGCATGCTGCTTCTTAGAAGTAAAACCAAAACACAAGAAAAACGCTGGGCAAAATCCAGGAGGACTCCATGGCACGATTTAGGTCTTCCATCAATCCTACAAGTTTATCATGGGCTAAAGAACAGTGCTTCTAAAACCTGCCACTTCGACAGTTCTTAGGAAAGATGTGGAATAAAGGAGTCAGCATTTCCCGGTCATTCACTAACCACTTTCCTTTCAGGGTGAATCTAACCTTTAATATATAATGTATATTGTGCATTCTGTAGAGCATTTCTTGATAACTTTAACCATTCCCTTCAGTACTCGCATACCTGCCAAGATCTTTAAGAATGTGGAAGGTTTGTGGAAAGGTAGATGACGAATTTCATGCACATTGTATAACAGATTTAAGCCATTCACCTGAACCATGTAGAATGTACAGAACTGAGCGCTGACTTACATAAGTGATGGCAGAGGAAGGCACTGCATCTTGAAGAAAGTTTGTCTGAAGGAACAGAGTGTACCTAGAGATCAAACATCATTACAGAGGTAAGAAATCAAGCATTTCTACATTTCTTTTTCCAAGTTTCCCAAATGCACTAATCCACAATTCAGACTAATGGCTTGTAAAGTTTTCCCTTAAAAAAACAAAGTAGTTTTGAGTTGTAGCAGCATAAAATATTATCTGAAACCAATATATTCCTGTTTTATACTTGCATAACTTAGAGACAATTAAACTGACTTTTTTCCCATAGCCTAATAAAAAAAAAAATGCAGTCTCAGTTTAAAATCTTTGCCTGCCAAATGCAAATCAGAATTTTTTTCTGGAATTGAGTTATGAATCCATGAAAATAGGATATAGAACAGAAACCCTCACAGACCTATAACTACAGAAGTGCTAAAGAGGCACTGGTTGGAATACAAAACATCATCAACTAACTTACCTTCTCATTCATGTCTCTCGCTAAGCATTTGGTTACTGTAAGTGCTTTAGGTTTTGTATAATTTATGTAAATTATTGAACACCTGTTCTCTTCCCATAAAAGAAGGATATGGAACAACCTCTTCAGTTTAATTGAATCTTGACTTGAGTTGTCATTATTTTCTCGGCAACTACAAAGAAACTGTAGATCTCTAACGGTCAGATTTTGTTGGCAAAACGCAGATGTTCAGAATCTACCATTCTAAAAGTGATCTATTCTTGGCAATTTTGTTCAGAAAATATCATTAAAACACAATTAGTGAGTCAGTGGTGAAAAACAATGACAGATAACTTCTCACCATTTGCATCCCCTTCCTTGTAGATGTGATACTGCTGGATGATGCAGTTTGGTTGGTTGTGTCCTACCTATCTGAGTTTTCTGATGCATCTATCATTAAATTGCTTTAATGTATCTCTGTCATAAGCTGCTATCTGCTCTTTCCATCAGAACAGTGCTTTTGGAAAAACACTTAGGAGGGAAGCCCTAGGAGAAAGTAAACTGGGTGCACCTCTAAGTTGGAAGTCATGATATTACTTAAGAAAGAACATTACAAGTTTCTTATACAATTACTTTTGCCCTTTGTCAATGAGAGAAATTATGATTTTGTTCATATCGCCTTGCAAACTGGAGTAGTTGCACGCACCCCTCTCTGAGCTAGTTTTGAGAGCCTACTTTTCCAAAGTGCATAGCTGCCAGTTGTGGCTCAGTGCTGGGAGAAGAGGGCATATTGCCCAGTAATCATAAACTGTTCATTAATGGGACCAATTCAGATGATCATGACCTCTAATAAAATTCATCCTACCTGCTTACTGGACCCCTTTCTTTCATTGTGCTCAGCAACATCACCCAAGATGAGCTGAAATAACTGAACCAGAAGACACAACTTGCAGCCAAACTGCCCTTGTAGCATCAGAGAGTGGGGAGCTGTTGTTTCTCAACACTCTGTGTGGAGCTGGAGTGAGATTTTCAGTGGGCTTCCTGTAACTCTAAAATACAAAACTCACAGAACAACAAACACAACTTATTTGGAGGAATTAGATCCATTCCCCTTTTAAGAACTGTGGTATTCATAATCACTCTTAAAAGCTTTTTGCTTTGTAGCTTCTCAAAGATGAGCTCAATTTCTCATTTAATTGCTCAACCAGTTTGTTCTGGTTTTTATTTCTGTATACCGACTTTTTTTTCCATTTGCCACATTTGCCATAAGAAATGAAATGTTATAGTTTTACTAATAGAAAAATAATCAATATTCAAATTCAATTATATTTTTGTTACATTTGCAAAGTCCTCATTTGTGAGTTTTTAGGTTTGAAGATTTGAATCAGCTTGTAAATGTCTGACCATTTCTTGATTCTAGCCTCCCACGCTGTTAAGTACTCTGTGGGAATGTACAATCTGGAGTTCAGCTGAAAAGGGGTAATTTTTATACCCATACATTACACTTGTCTAACAAACAGAAATCAAACTGAATGCACTGCGCTCAGTGAGAGGAAGAACAGCGATTCAGTGTGGTGATGAAGACTAGCACATGTTAGTAGGCTCAGTTATTAGAATTAACCTGATGTAGAGGAGAACTTGACCTGCCTTACTAGAGCATCACCAGACCTTATGTTGAATATAGAGAATAAAAGACAACCCATCTGAGCTTTATCAAAGTTTCGTTCTGCTCTAGCTGAGCTGGACTGAACAAGGGAAAGGCAGAGAGGTTTAAATGAAACAGAAACCAGCATATTTATTGAAGTAAGCCAAATTTAAATTTTCAAGTGTTGTCACTTCTATAACCTCATGGCTGCTTCTTAATTTCCTGAGTCCAGGTGGGACTGGAGTAAGAATCAGAATATTGTAAATAATTTATTTTACTATACAGTTTTACAGTACTATACAGTTTTACCACAGTCAAAACTGTGGTAGTCATCTCGAATTTTGCATTAAATGTAGAGAACAGAATACTGATCTTCTAGCACTGTGCAGCACTCACTCTCAGGGACAGTGGTTTATCTTCTTGCAGCTGTGCTTTTACAAGTCACTGTGTTCTGAGCACAGAGAGTCTAATATGGGAATTTGATCTTTCTACTCTTTGCACCGCACACATCATATGTTCAGATCTCAGCATATGTGTACACTCTTTTAAGCCTTCCCCCATGCCAGCTGATTGTCTTCAGTTTGACAGTAATCCCCTTCCCTAGGACATAATTCCTATCTTTAATGCGGAATGAACCCAAAAGCTGGAAGACATACTCTTTACTTCTATAAACAGTTGTGGATGAACATAACTTATCCTGTTAGACAGTTTTTAAAAAGGTTCTCAATGTTTTTCATTAGTATTGGAGTAACAATAGCTCCTCACTTTTAGCTAGTTCTAATGTTTGCATATTAATGTACTTGAGATAGTAAGAATGGTTTAAATATATCTCAAAAATTATTAAATATCATAAATGTAAATATTGTACCATCAGAAAATACTCAAGGCACAATATCCCATATGTAACTCATAATACAGCACATAACAGAAGAGAAATAAGATATGCAACAAACATAAACCCCACAAATGTAATAACTTGTATTGCAAAAACTGCGTTAATAAGTAAAATTAAAAAGGATTCATTTTGATAGAAGTCTTACCTCTAGTCCTTGAAAAAAAAACCACCACTCTCTGCTTTTGCTGCATAATTGGTCCTTTTCTATGTAACTCCACTCTATGTGACTTTATTAACGACTTCTCCCAGGCTCAGAAGAGGAGGGAGATGAAAAAAGGCCCTTGCTGGTATTTCTAGTATACAAAAACTGCTCCAGACTAGTGTTCTCTAGCATCAAACGGCACCTAAAAGGGCATTACCAAAGCAACATCTTTTCCTCTGTCTAGTCATTGGAGGTGACCCAAAAATAAAATATGCTAAACTAACTACGTTGTTTGTCATAATAAAAATTATTATCTTTCTTCATATCTGGGCAGCATGGGCAACGTTATCACTTCATAGGCAGGAATGTTTCCTACCTTTCTAAATTAGTTTGTCTGGTTCGGCACAGTCCTTAATTTGAGACTGTAGAGAACATGCTCTGGGAAAACATATATGAATCACTTTGCTTCACACTAAAGCAATCTCGACTGAAACGTAGCAGCTGTTTAACAGAGCACAACTCTGTTCTCTCTGACTGAAAGAATGAATTTTGTGTTCATATCTCTCTGAATATAGATCTCTCACACATTCATGCAGCTGTGTGTGTGCGTAGGCATTGACAGCCCTGCAAGTGATCTTAACAAAAATCTTTTTAATACACTCAGAGTTTCAACCAGAACCTCTCTGGTTGTCAGCTACACTAGAAGTACACAAAGAGCTAGCAATTTAGCACAGTATGCCTTGTAATTAGTTTAATCATTGTCAGCATGTAACTATAAACCAAATACCAATTAGTCATCTTCGTATTTCGATGGTGTTTTTCGTAGTTGTCTTTTGAGTTAAGTTTTCTCTGGAAGTGAGCGGAGGTCCCCTGTGAGAAGTAGGAAGACAACTTTTCACATTTGTTAAGATGTGCAAATACAGGTGCCTGTTACCAAAAAGTAGGTTTGACATCATTTACAAATCAGCGAAAAAGGAAGGATTAAGACATTTAAAGGAGAAATTCTGCAAATGTTTGGCAGGAGCGAGTGAGAGATCAGGCCGACTGAAGCACTTGTTGCAGGATTCAGGCTTGGGACTGCTCCAAGCTCAAGGGTCTTCTGATCCACAGATCTGATTCAGAACCTTCTCCATTTTTAAGTGGCCAAAGGCGATTTTAATATTCATTTAGATTCTTTGTGTAGAATAGAATAGCAAGTGCTTAAAAGAGTGAGAAAAAGAGAGATGGAGTTATCTTCTTATATCAGTGTGACATATGATTGGAAATACCATTCATTTCCATCCTGAGACTGTCTCCTCAGGTACTCTGTCACACCTTTCTTTTCTCAGGGTAATATGAGATTATCACAGTCTGCTAAGATAAACAATGCAAAGAGATTTACCAAAAGAGAATTTGACCCTTCATAGCAGCAGTCTTAGGCAGCACTGCCAATAACTTCCAGGGACAGCACAGCTCTTCAGACATGAGAACACATCCCAAGTGCAGTAGCCCGGTGAGCTGCCCTGGGAGGGTTAAGCAGCCCCTGACACCTCTGGGAAGATCAGCCAAGCAGTGGAAGCAGTGTCAGTGCTTGAAAAACTGTACAGCTGTCTTTCAAGGGACAAGGGAGCCAGAGGAAAAGCTGCAAATAGAATAACTATTCAGGGACAGATTGATGAGGAGTGAAGGTCACAGAATGGTTACTAAGAATGAAGTGGTAACAGCAGCAGCTGAAGCAACTTTACCTGACCAGAACAGATTCAAAAATGGGCCTTTATTTGTACCAGCCCAAGAAATTTTCTTTATCTCCTTCTCATTCGATGTGCAGAAGTTAGGAAAAAGAAATAGAAGAGATTCCCCCAGAGACCAAGTGTTCCTTCTCCTCCTACAGCAAAAGGAAAGGAGTTTACTTCCTTTTGTTGCAGTTCAATAATGCTTAAAAAGACCAGTTTTAGGAGAAAAAGAAGAGTCACTTCCAGTCATTTACGATTTATGCTGAGACAGTACAATGCCAGCATTTCCAGATGTTCAGAAGCCTGCTGGAAAACAAAACATATTTCCAAAAATTCCTGAGGATAGAAGTGCAAATCTCATTCAGACTCATGAGATCTTACATAAACAGCACCTTGGTGCTACCACAGTGCTGCTCATAAGCACTCACCAAAGTGGGGGAACCTGCATGTCCTATAAGGCTCTTCAAGCTTTGTAAACCTGCAGACCAGATATGCAGCCTGTGTCAGTAAGCTGTAGTTCCCACACTGCTCTAAATCTGCTTGGCTCTAATTAATCCCCAGTTCAGCTATTCCCCAATTCAGCGGTTCCCAGTTACATTCACTAAGGATCTATCTGTGTTCATCAATGAGGAGAAGTTCCTTGGGCTTATCCGTGCTGCAGGTTTTATATGCAGCCTCCCATGTGTGTTCATTTTTCCACCTGTAGGAAATTTTACCTGTTTCCTGCTTTATTCCAAGAAAACTACACTTTAGTGCCTAATTTTGTCATGCAAAATGCGCTTCCCACAAGAAACTTGAAACTTGCCATGACAGTATGGTCCTGAATTGATTTAAAACCACTGCTAGGTAAATTTAGATTTCTTAGTGGGCATATTCATTGGGTAGAGATATTTCTTCCAGTATGTATGCATGTGCATTCACACATACACATTTGTGCCTATATATAAACTTGAGGTCAGAATAAGGAACACAGATCACCTACCATTGAAACCATAAAGTGAAATTAAGTTTAAGATAGTGTTTATAACCTCTTGCACTCAGGCCATATGTTTAGGTCCACATGAAGGCCCCAGTCTGAAAATTCGTCACCAATACATTTTTCCTTAATGTTGTCATCTTTATTCTAAAATATTTAGATACATATTTAAATGTGACTTCAGTGGCCACAGAGAGAAGAGGATTAATGAAGTGGTTTAAAGGTTATTAGAGGCACTGTTAGAAGCTAGGGAAATGACAGGACTATTCATAATCATTCCCTTGCATGAAGCCATTAGATTTTGTCGTATGAAAACTACAAATAGTGTTTCTGAACAAGACATCCTCAAATCTGGCACAAGAATATGTTCATTATTCCCTGTAAGCAAGACCCCATTATGAGCGATGATGTGTCAAAAGTCACAAAAATGTTGAAATTCTACTTCAGCTGAAAAAAGTAGCGCTCAATGAATCTATGTGTGAAATGTATTAAATCCAGAGTAGAATAGTATTTCTGTCTCCATTAGCAACAAGCACCCAAGAGGATGTAGCGACTGACTTAAAGAAAAGGTTGTTTGTAATATGAATGACAATTTCCCAGAGACACAACAAAGTGGTGGCACAATATCCAGTCTCCTCCCCAATTCCCAGTTCAAGTGGTGTTTCAAACCAATGAGGCAAGCACTGACGGCCAATGATCTTCATATTATTTATTACTCTGTTTTCACATATAGAACGTTTGCATTAGCTAATAGCAGTGATTCAGTAGCACTGTAGGTTATAAGTGTATAAAGGAAAGTTTACTCCAGAGACCTCACTTTACCAGAAGTTCCATTAAATTTCTTCTACTTTCTAGTAGCTGTCCCACCTATGATCCTTTTCACTTTATTTGTCTCTCTAATGAAATTTTACACGGTTGTCTGACAACTCAGGTTATCGAAGGTTTTATTTTCAATTAACAGTCATTTGAACAAGTGCAGGTTGTCGAGAAATGAAAGTATAGTTCTCTCAAGAAAAGGGAATAAAAAAGGTATAGGTAAAGTTTCCAGATATGATAATATTATTACTTAGAAGGGAAGTATAAGAAATTAAATGTTTCACTACACATAAAGCATTGATTCCTTGTGTCTATACATACATGAGTTACTTTTTATGGTATTGAAGTTCAGTGACACATGTATAGGTCACTTGATTAAGTAAACAGTCCTTCTAATAACTCTCTTGAGGGACCAAAACCTCTGCTTTATTTAGGACCAAGCAGTTTTCATGTACTTTTTATTAAAGCTAGCTTTAAGTGTGCTTATCTACATGTATCAGAAAGCAGTCACATTATTAATAAAGGATGTATACAACACTACCTTATTTGTTCATTTATGTTCTATGCATACATGTTAAATAACTTCATTGATTTCCATTTCTCATTTCTGTTTCCTCATTTCAGTTAGTTTTATAGCCATAACAAATCACATTTTCAGTTCAAAGTCAGAGTTTCTTCCCCCCCCCGCTATTCTTTTCCCTTAGGTTTCCAAAAGTTTGCTTGTGATTTTGCAGATAAGCATTCCTAACATATAAGATAGAACCAGAACATAAAAACTTTTTTATGAAAAGGTGCACTACAAACATGAACAGAAGTTTGACAGTTTATTTTTTAGGGAAAAAAAGAATCCCAGATTGCAACCGCCTAATATTTCACATGCATAACTGTGGTAATGAGTACATTTGCTTCTATAAATTGGAGTCAAATGGTGGTAATTTCCATTTTCATGTTATCAATCTTTCAAATTTGCAAGTCTGCGTTAGATAACTGCTTCAGTTCTCCAGAGTGAGCAAAGTAAATTAGAGGAGAAGACTCCAAAATTGAGCTTAGGAACAACCCTATAGTCATAGAGTAGCACTGAGGGGTGTCTTCTGAGATACTTAACTTTCGGCATAGATGTGTGTATGGCAAAGGAACAGGGGTTTTGTCTAATCCAGAGCATATATTTTATTTGCAGCTGATCCCTTTACTCCCTGTAATAGGAGCTAAATCTTCACACCTGACAGACCCTGGCAAAGGCCTGGAGACTGAGCAGCGTGCAGGCTTAGTCCGCTCAATCCAGTGTTTTCACATTAAATCTTCGCAAGGGAGTTCACCTCAAAACCATGGGGAGCTTTCACTCTCCTTCTCCCTTTCCACAGTTAGACCTAAAACTGCTGTTGCCCCAGGACTCTGCGTCTTTGGGACTCCTTTTTATCAAACCAGGTTGAAATGGGCCCCTTGTAAGCTTACAGTAACTGGGAATCTGAGCCAGAGAAGAACGGCAGTTAGTTATTAGCAAGTTCTTCCAAGACAGCCTAAAGGGGATTGTCCACCAGTGTTTGAATATCTAGCTATCAATTCACTGCAGTTCTAGCAAGAAGGGGCGGGGGGGGGGGGGAGAAATCTAGTAAATGACTAACACATGTGCATAGAGCAGGACCTTAGCTCTAGATGTACTAATGACTGTGACTTTTTGTACAATTTTTTTTTTGGAAGAGGTCAGAGGAATTTAACAAACAAGGTACTACCAGGCTTCCTGTTACTTGTAATTACAAGAATAGGCAATCTTTCATTTTAATAGGTCACATACTTTTTTTCCCCTTGCTAGCATTTCTTATAAGCAGACAACAGTGTTAAGTAAAAAAAATTAAAAAAAAAAAAAAAGGAAACCATAGCCATTTAAAACTTTTAGACTAAACATTAACACTGCTAGTGTGCTATCAGAAACTGGGACAAATCCTGCCCTTACTCCAAGAATGCAAAGGGCTGACTAGTAGCAGCATGATGTATAGCAAATAAGCTGTATGGAAAAAGTAGGAAAAGGATAGCAGAAGAGGAGGCATTGCAGAGATAGGGAACAGTACGAAATACAGTTCAAAGATTCATTGTACAGGGGTGTCTGAAAACCCTGTAGATATGCACAGCTATTACTGCTTTCCCCCAGCAGATCGAGGGGCAACAGAAATATAGAAAAAAATGCAATTAGTCAGGTGGAGTAGTCTCTTTTGGGAAGCTTTACTGTGGCCCACTGGCTGTCTCAGCTAAACCTTCCTTACTTTTTCCATGGAAGATCTGTCTTTGCCAAGCAACGAGGAGGTGATTTGGTGCTTTAATTGTATGTATCTTTAGATGTCAACTGAATGTGCACTCTAAGATATAGATTGAGACACAGAAAAAAGACATCAGCTTTCCTAGGAAAAAAAAAAATCAAATTTTTATTTTTCTTTAAGGGTAGATACATTCTACAGGCATCAGTTACAGAATAACCGATGATCAGCACAGTCTTTCGTAATTACCACAGAAACAGTAAGTATGTATGCTTCAGATCACACTAAAGATCTTAAGTTCTTCCTGCTTCTATTAAGACACAGTGATTTCTATTATTACTACTATATATGCACAGAGCTTCGTTACAGTTATTTTTCACTATGCATCAACACCCCCTCCCAATAGATTATGCTGAAATGCAGGGAGAAAATAAAACTAGGAACATAGCAATTATTATACATCAAACCAAACAGGATGGTGTTATCATAGTGTTCTGTACTTACGGCACAAAGTGGTAGAGAAAATATTTTGCAAACAATTGTACTTCTAAAAACTATCATTGCTCAGTACTGATACCAAAACAATTATGAGAAAACGTGTTACTGCGATAAATAACTTTTAAAAATATCAAAGCTTTATTGGTAAGCCTTTAACAGTAAAGCAAGAGCTTCTTCCCAGTCAACCGTCATCTATATACTGGGCACAACACTACATGTTACAGAATACTCCATTGGTCAATTTGGCCCTCAATCTTAAGCATAAATTCAAATCATAAGTGGAGTTGTGGACCCTTTGTCCTGGACATGCTCCCCCCCAGCCTATTGTGCTCCAGCACACTGGCAAGATAGGGGAAGCTGAAAGGTCCTTGATATCTCAGCACCAAGTATAAACATCAGTGCACTATCAATATTTTCTCATAACAAATCCTACACTAAATCCAAAATACAGAGCTCTTCTAGCTGCTAAAAAGAAAAACTAACTCTGCCCCAGTCAAAATCAGGACAGCTCCTCATCTCAAGGGAATGGAATACCTCATGGGATTATCAGACAGCTCTATATAGAGCCCTTCGTTCTCTCACTCCCATCTCCAATTTGCAACCAACTGACCCTGGCAGAAGCCACCACCTGACAGCCCTGTGGGAAGGAGTTCCCATCAAGCACGAGCACTACCGCAAGTAATTAGCAGTCTTGTTTTCTGCATAAGCAGAATATTAAGATTGAAACATTAGTTCAGTTAACCTCCACTACAGAAGAAAGCCCTGTTCCCTGCCCAGGTGTGTTTAGATCTCCAGGCTGTGGGCACCAACCTCCCTGTGTGGCTGGTGGCTGCAGGTTTCTGCTCCTGCTGACTCCCATGGCTGGTCCTTGGTCCTGCAGGGTGGCTGCAGCCTGCTTAGCTTGTCCACACCATGAAATCAGGCTCCAAAGCACAATGGTCAGCTGCCAGAGGCTAATTTAGGTGTTAGACCTCCAGTGGTTTGAGCGTGGGTAGTGAGGGAGCTGTTGCATGAGCAGTGCAGCAGCCGGATTTAGGAGTACTGTGCTGGCAGCATCACTTTATCTAGTCTCTTATAATGCCAGGTTATTGTGCAATAGATAATTAATTTAGTAGGGATGACAGCAGAAACGGTCGTTCACAACTGACCTGAACAGCGTGCTGCAAAAGAGCGCGGGACGTGTGGGGTCAGGCTGACAGCAACCTCTCCAGATAGAGACTGCCCTGTGTCCCTGGTGGTTGTTGGCTCTCGCTCGGTCATCAGCAGTTCTGCCATGGACAGGATGAGAGGATGTGTCCAATGTCCTGCTGCAGATGGTCCTGCACGATCCGGGCTTAGGGCAGCTGCCCTGTACGTGAGGTGAGAGGGACTAACAGCAGCCACGAGCTGCTGGAGTGGGTTGTTTCTCATGGGTGTGCCACCACTATCCTATGAGCAAAGTCTGCTCCTACCACCTCATCATGGGCCCTTCTGTACGTACCACTTTCTTTTCCTAGTGCTAGATTTTCGGAATAAAGAGGCACACAAACCCTGTGCTCTAAGGAGTACCAGGCTCCCTTCACACAAGTCCTGGGAATCCACCTAACCTTCTGAGCATTTTACAACCTGGCCCCCTGCAATTTTGACTGCCCAGAACAGCAGTGACAGCTGGTTTGGTGCTTACGGTGTCGGTACTGATTGCTTCGAAGCAGGGAGGAGGCTCATCGCCAGGGCTGAGCAGGGGCAGCTCGGTGCCTCCACCGGCACAGCTCGCGCTGTCGGTACTAGCAATTTACTAGCACCTAGCGCCTGATCCTACAAGGTGCTGAGCACCATATGGCACACGCAGAGCAACCTCTTTCCACACACCTCCGAAGAAGTCAGCAGTTTCTAACTTTTATTTTTTCAATGAAAAATACTGCTGGTATAATAGACTAAATTTTGTAATAAAAATGAAAGGTAGCAGCTAACACAGCACCATTTAAAGCTGCATCTGGAATACAATTGCTGTTTAAAACCAACAGGGAAAAGCAAGATATGGAGCATCAGAAGAGGGCTTAGAATGGAGACCTTTAAAAAAGAAGAATGCGTTATAAATAATAAACACCTATACAGTTGTACATGATATAAAACAAATTCTATTTCAGTGCCTCAGTGGCATTAATAAACCTCTCAGCTTTATTCTCCTGGTTTATGAGATCGCCAGCACCCCTCTATGGAATTACATGCTTTTCCACCACAATGTAAAAAATCATTAAGACAGTTTTTCAATATTTTGTTATTGTTTGACCTACAGATTAATATGCCTCTCTAGAATTTGCATCTCCCCTATTGTCTTAGAACAAATTACAGTGCAATAAATGCTGTCTGACTAGAGAGCATTGTGTAGCTTTTTGCTACTTGCAGTATAGTTATGACTGGTTCCTGCATCAGCAAAAATGATTAGAATAAAAAAAGTTAGGTTTTAGGAGCTCTGAGATTGCAATGAGGTTATAGATCAGAAGATATTTTCTTGCACTAGTGCCCTTGGCCTCGAGAAAACAATTTGGCTGTTAAATGTTAATTGCTAAATTAGTGAAGCCTGTGCCAAATGGAGGCGGGTTCTTCAGGCTGGAATGACTATGTTCGTGAAAAGAAAATAATCAAGAGGAGCTCTGAAAAATATTTTCTGCAAAATCTGAAAGAACACAAAATTACCTGCTTTCAGTATCAATGCAGGCTGCATTCACAGAAGAGTTTGCTTCTTTTCATTACTCTCACTTTGGGGAAAATATCAGGAGTGCTTTGTAGTTCTGCACTGAAATCAGGAAAAAATTGCTGTTTCACTTGGGTTTCATGTGAAACCCAGCAAACTTTAGCTTCCCTGACTTGGCTGTTGCCTAGAAAATGTGATCCTTTGTATGTCAAAATCATTTTCAGTCTGAGGATCGTCAAATAACAGTTAGGAATTCCAGGAAGGGGAAACAAGTATGTGAGAGCCTGGGAAGAAGTGATGAATAGCTGGGATTGTTCAGGGGAAAGAAGCAGTGCAGGAAGGAAGCCCAAGGTGTTTATATGAGCAGAGGAACTGGAACAAAAGCCAGGAGAGCTGGGAGAAGCTAGTCAGTAGAGCAGCAGGAGGAAAGAGAAAAATATTAGGGATTCTGTGAAAGGAAGGAAAAGGTGACAGTACCAGAGACTGTGTGCAAGAGGCAAAGGCAACTCGCACTTAGGCATCAGAGACCTGTCAGAGAGTTTGTGCAAGAGAGTGATGCATTGGCTGTAGTAGCGGGACAGGACTGTTGTCACTAGGGACCAAATGCCTGGGGAAAGTGATGAGGAAGAACCAACACATCTAGGTTTCGAGCCAAAATCACTGAAAAGTCTATAAAAAAAAATTCAAAAAAGCTTTAAACAGTAACAGGGATAGCAAACAGGCTGGCATTGAGCTGTTTGCTAATCGTAGATATCTCTTTTGCGCTGCAGCTGAGATATAGAAATTATAAGATTCACTGAAAAATTAAACGCAAAGCAAGAAAATGAAACATATATGGATACACAACAGTCCTTAACTACACGTGTTTAATGATCATAAGGATTTATGTATACTGCACATAGCTACAGTCATGCTCATGGGATGAATGATTTTCACAAAATAAAAACAGCTGTGGGGAAATTTTCTCAAACAGTAATAGTAACAATAAAAGCAGTAAAATTAAAAGATGTACCTTAAAATATTATTCAAGTTGACAGTCCATATGCAACTATCTTTTCTTACCAGATACAGCTCAATTAAAATGCAATTATAAGTACAATATTCGCTCCATATTTTGTGTATGCTCTGAGAATAGCACTGAATACTCTAATATAAGTTTATCTTTTTAATGAGCTTTGGTTATTCCATGAACATGTGTGTCTTAATAAGGACTGTACGTTATACCCTCTATGGGACATTGAATAATGGTTCAATGTAGAGATGGCAAAATAACTTGGGCGGAGTGAGAATGATGGAAATTTACATATAATAAAGTTTCCCAGCAATGTGATGGTGGGAAGCAATGTGACTTTGAAAGTCTGAAGGGATGGGAGTTCCATTCCAGAGATCCTCGGAGGCAAACAAGTCTGATTCCTTTCTACGCCAGGCTTGGCAAGGAAAATTATTTTCCTGTTTGCTAAACTCTCTGAAATTTCTGAAATTCCTCATTCCTCCCTGAGATGAACCTAGACGAATTGAGGTGAAGGAACATGGAGGAGTTAAAGCACTCTCCTTACAGTAAGGACATGAATGTCACTCTTCCACTGAGTGACATTCACCCACTTTAGAGAGGAAGTAAATCTCCAGGATATCAGTAATTTGGGGGTCTATCACTTTCCTGTTGGAGTTAGCCAGTCTTACATTCATTGTACACATTTCAGGGCCACTGAGAAAGGGTGTAAAATGACAGGCAGGGTCACCTACGGTCTAACTCCTTGTTTTGTGAAATTCTGACTTGAATCTTAGATCCTACAACTCTTATGCTTGTCCTAATAATTTGTTAATTATGAGGTAGTTCACTTTTATCTTTTTCATTCTCTTCTCTCTCTCCCTCTTCCACTGCTTTTCAAAGCTTGTAAGTTTATTCTTACTAAACTGCTACATTTTGACAAAAAAGAAAATGTTTTATGTTAAAAAACAGCCATCTAAGAAAATAATGATCATTATGTAGAATGTCATTAGTAGCAACTGCAGGAAATATCACTGTGATATATAACAATTATTCCTGTCTTTTCCTCTTATTTTTGGAGGAGGAAATACATAGGGAACAAGACGTCTTGCACATGTTGTTACAGCAATTGTCAGGAAAGGTTAACCTTTAAGGACAGTCATTGCCTGTGTGTCATGAATTTTTCAGTATCCTTTCTTTTTGTACTAGTTCTGATTCTTTCTTTGTCTTTGTTTCCATCATTATGCCATTATTATAATCCCACTGAGGCCTTCTCAAGTAGAATTAGAACAGCACTTAATTACTGGAATCAGAAATGACAAATATCACAGTTTTTATCCGGTTGATCTTATCCAAGCTCTTCTGTGTATGAACTTGAATAATCTTGAATCAATGACTTCTAACATTTTCCAAAGACTTCAAGAGGATTTTTTTTTTCTCCTCTGTGCTTACTTTCTCCTTCTTTGTTCAAAGTAAGACTTTTTAGACAGTATGTGCACTAGCTGGCAACTTTGTCTAATTCTACATTACTTGATATCTAACTCTGCATTATTTGGTCTCTGTTTTTCCTAGCCCTCCATCACTAATTCCTCATTTTCAACTTGCAACTAACAGTGGGTTCACCCATCTGCAATAAAATAACCCCAAATCTTACTCAGAGTCTCTCATAGTTCTGCCTGCCTATCTGGAACTTTTCTTTAGCTCCGAAGTCAGCTTACTTGGTCTGAGTGGTTTGCAAAGTTGTTTAAGCAAATACAGGAAAACTAATTTTCATCATTGCTGCATTTGATGTTTAGTTGGATAAATGTTACTTGAGTGTGGAAATATCTGAATCTTATCTAAACTAGGCTCTGTACATTATTCTTTCATACTGAAATTGTGTGGGAGAGAAAAAAGACATCACTGCCCTAATAATTTTATTTTATATTAGACTTTTCTCACCTTGCTGCTTTCCATTATTAAGTTGTCCGTCCAGCATCTCTGGCATTAGCATGCAGTGATGCTGTCTTATTATTGTAAAGAAAATAAAAGCAAAGTATTCTAAGTCTCTTCAAAAGAGAGAAATAGAATTTTAAAAAAAGTCTGTGGTGAGGCTAAGTATAATACAGAGCTAAACCAAAATCTCTACTTCTGCAAAGACTTCCTACTTTTAGATACCAGGGGGCCTGTGCAAATGACTCCAAGCACAACAGTAGATCATAATTTAGAGCATCTGAATTGCTTTAACATGCTTGAAAAGTAGAGATGTCTGAGCAGACGTGTTGCATCTGGACTGTGTATAATTTCTGCTATTTAAAACAGTTGCATTACAAACACAATTATGAAAATAATCTTATTTTTTTTCCCTAAATGCTTCCAGTCATACATGTGCTTATTTCTTCTCAAAGGATTCTGTGAAGAATACCATAATTAGCCTTGTATTGACATACTGTCTGTGTAACTCATTGTTTAGGAATATAGAATAATTTGAAGATGTTCTTATTTGAAGCTTTGTTTTCCTTTTGCTCTGGTCAGTAGGCACACCTCTAGAGTTTGTCTTCCTTCTCATATGGCATAAACATGTAAACATCATATGTAAACGTCACAAAGGGTTAACTTAACTTATCAAAATCAAGTGATTGCTGGAGAGAGGAACTATATGGAGTACTGTGAATTATACTGCAGTGTTCTTCATAGTGATTTCTCTTCCATTCATTTTCACAAATATCTACATGATTGCCACTCTAGTGTCATTTTTTCCCAGTTTCAGGAGCCATTGCTCCCTGGCTTCTAGACTTCTAAGATCTTCTCCCTGCAAAGACTAATTAAAAGTAGCAGTCTTTCTTTGTGGGACTGGGAGTTTCCATACCTACTTGCCCCATTGTTTTAGTTTAGTTAATCACTTCGCGCATCCCCAATTTTGTTGTAGTCCAAGGCACACAAAATATTGAAAAGAAATAGCTATATAGTTCAGAAGATATTCACATATATATATGATAGGCAGGTAAGGAACACCTTTGCATTATTTGTTTATGAGTGATAGGCAAATATAAAAAGGGGACAGAAATATCTAGTTTAAAGAATTAATGATATAAGAAAGGATGATTTAATGTGCAAGTCAATAGCTGAAGATCTGGTTCCAGCTCTCCCTTCATTGCAGTCACAGTTCTATTTAGGTATCTAACTCTCACTGATTTCAATTAGTGGAATTAAGTACCTAAATACCATTGCAGATATGGGTCTGAGTATTCTTTTTTTCAATTATTGAGCTATAAAATGGGAATAATAGTACTTCCCCTGTTTCTCATGCAGTTACACTTGGGTATTGTTAGGATGAGTACAATGGAGAATATGAGCTTCTCAGATACTACAGTAATGGGAGCTGTAAAAAAAAGCCCTAAAATAGAAAGAAAACAATAAGAGTAAATCATGAAAGTCTGGTGAAATGGAAAAAGGCAGTGAGGGACTGCTGGGACCTGGGAAAAAAGGTCTAGAAAGGCTAATGTCTATGAATTCAAGAAACCTCTGTGATATGAAAAAAAAAATTAAAAGACTAGGGAATGCATCTGAACTTCTCGCTTCTTATCCAAAATGAGTCTCAAATCACTCCCAAACTACAGAGTTTTCCTCTACCTATTGCTAGTTTTAGTGAATAGATGTTTGCATCTATAACATTGCTTTGTATTCTACATCATCATATTCAAGAATAGAATCATATTACAATGAGAAATTCCTATTAAAGGATTACGTTCTAAACTGGAAACATTATTATTTCATTTCTTTCTATCTCAGAATCTTTGTATGTGAATGTATTCTAATAAACATTTCTATTTCTGCATAAGAGAGAGATTTGTGAGAACAGAGAACATTTCCTCTGCATTTTGTGCAAAGAGAGGAATTCATCTTCACTATAATGCATTTCCATCCTTACACATAATTGGCAATTTGTGCACATATTTGAAATTAATTTTTAAAAGCATACATCTCAGCTTGCAGAGTAAAATTGCATGAACAGAATTTCATGTCTATATCAAAATTAAACATATTTAATTGTTGGGAATAATTTTTTATCAAGTTTAAAGGAAGGAACTTTTCTATGAATATTCACAGTAAGTGACATGTATTTGTAATGCAGAGCATAAAAATAATAAGATTTAGGTTATATGTTTCATTGGCATCAAAGACAATCCGAAAGTGGAGGTTCATTCTGGTCAAACAAGCATGGAACAGGTTGAAAGTGTATTCTTTGGCCAGATGTTCAAAACCCTTGGAAATTTTCAGGCAGGCTTTACCAAAGCAAAACCAAAGTTTCTGCTACACCTTTCTTTTGGAGGAAGGTTTTTGGTTGTAAGCTGTGCAATCCTGAAGGAAGACATCTGAATAAAATAATATTTCTATAAAATGTAGGGGTGAATTTCAAAACAAATTCAGGTCTCACAAAACAAGCAAGCTTTGGGTTTATGTATGAGCCTGACATGGCAGTATAGTCACCTGTGATGAGCGAGACACCATGATTCATACAAAGTACTACTGAGATATCTAATTTTTAGAGAGACTACACCACATCTGCCAGTCGTAGCTCACTTCTGATGCAACCGAGAAGGGAAGACAGAGAGATTTACCTATGCTTCCCTTGTCCCTCCAGTTCTCCCTTGAGGAGTGAGGATGGGGGCCATCAGAAAATGATATCTGCCCAATTCCTCCTATGTATCGTGCATTTGCCTTTACAAGGTTGAAAATAGAGTGTCAGAACAACTTGGTCTTAAAATGTTTGTCTTTACTTTGTATTTAACTTCCAGTAGGTACGCAGCAGTATTTTTGTTGTGCTATTACCAGCAAAAAGATCCTCAGAAAAATCAGTCCAAAATGGTGTTATACATTCTTTTCCTTAATTCTGTGCTGTTCAGTCATTTACAGGTTGTCAGCAATACAGCAATTGTTTTTAAAGGACTTCATAAGGTGTTGTGGATTTAACAAGAGAGATATTTACATCTAAAGAAGAGAGAAGCATTATCAAACGTCCCCAAGTCTTTTGGTGGATTTCATGAGATCATGCATGGCAATTTGTCATTGCGCATGTCAGCCATCAAGCACTGCTCTTGTATTGTTTTGGCTATTAAAATAACAGGCTTCCAGAGCCAATTTACAATCTAAAATAATTCACAAAGCGGCAGTGCTTTGTACCATAAAAATAGATGCCAGAGATAATTGGGGCAAGGCGGTGTCATGTCACATGTGTGCAGTTCATTAATTAACTGCTTGAAACTGCTATAAAATAATGGCCATGTCATCAAGATGAAACTACAAAGTGCAAATAAAATAAAAGTGCACTAAGAAAGAAAACAGAGCAGCTGTTATTAAAATATCCTTTAGTTACTGTTCATTTTACTGCCAGCTTCTCTGGTCCTTCTGGTGCCAAAACCTGAACCTAAACTGGTACCCCAAAGACCTTTAGTTTATATTGCTTCTGGCGAGGCCCCTCTCCTCTGTAGAGAATGAAGAATCAATTTGAATATACACCACCACATTTTAAGTGCACAGTGATCCTGACGCACAAACTGTGCCAAGTTTACACTTGCAGAAATGAAAAAATGTGCCTGAAAGTTGACAGACAGCCTTCACCAAATATGACGGGGAAGTCTGGGAGTTTATTCTTTTGAGGTCCTTTCTCTAGGGTCAGTTTTAATTTTTGCAGAGCAGATACAAAGTTTTCTTGCCCATGGATTCCTTTCTGTCCACACTCCTCTAACCTTTTCAATACCCAAGGCAAGAAAATCTATGATCTGCACAGCCTGGTTTTACACTCCTGGTGCTGAACGTTTGAAACCACCAGTGCAGAATCTACAGCAGCCCAAAGTCAGCTCTAAAAGTGCAGAGGCAGTAAAATCCTGCAGGGGCTCAGGTCTGGTTTCTCGTGTCTCAGTACCTCACTCACAGATCCCGACATAATCCTCCCCTCTGTTAGCAGGTTAATGGTGAATACTGAACTTTGTACGCTGGAACCATGCCTCCCACCTCAAGAGTCTGTGTTTGTCAGGGTTAATCTTTGGTGGGACTATTTATGGAAGTTTACCAGCTGCTTAAAGAGAACAGCTGGAGTCAGAGCCTATGAAGAAGGCCTAATTTAATTAGCTTTTACACAATATAAACTTTTTAAAGTATTATAAACAGACATTAAAACAGAATACAGTCAATCCTAAGAGCTACATATGGACATGAATTCCAGACTAGTATCTTTGCTATTTTTATAGCATAAGCAATGCACTGGTCGTGTTTAAGAACAGTAGAACTCGTATTATCCAGAACACTGAAGCTTTTGGGTACAAGCACTGCTTTTAGTGCAGAACGTGCTCTGCCCAGGACTGCCCTGGGAAGGAGCAGTCTGCTGCTTCTCATCAGCAGAACTTTTGGAGTCTGTCATAAAAAGTGCAGTGGACTTCGCCAGCATAAAACACTACAAAGTATTACTGGCAAAGAGGAATCACCCCCCTGAGCCTACATGGTGACTTCTGATCTTGACTCCACATTGTGTTTCTCTTTGCTAGCAAATTCTTATGAAATAAACACCGTGTCTGCCTAATCAGAGATTTGTAGCATGTATGAGGCTTTAAGTACAAAGCACTCTATTTTAAAAAAAAAAATCACCATTAACTTGAATTATTTGGATTAACAGAAGGGAAACGAATCTACAGTGACACATGATGATCTGAGAATGATTACACAGTACATGTTAAAGAAAAGTAGCTAAGTAAGTGGCTTGTTAGAATTATTAAATGTATTACTAAATGAGACCTGGCACTGTGTGATGAAATGAGAATATCTGGGTAAGCAACAATGATGAATTTCTCAGAATTATACTATGCTTTAGCCCATTTGATCTCTTTTTAGCTTCAAATTTAGCTTTGTAAAGTAATGCTTCATAAAGCAACCCATCATACCATTATTGAATATTTGTAAAAAAAGAAAAAAAAGTAGCCTTAATAGGAGCCAGGTTTTTCAGTGATTGTTCATGAGCTTGAAGAGATGAAATATTTCCTTGTCAGTGCTTATTCCACACCTGACATTTCTCATATTTGATCAGTTAATGGTTATTGCCCACTATGCTACTTTAAAAGGTCAGGTAAAAAAGGATTGTTAAGTCTCCTTCAATTGAGAGACATACTGAAAAAACCTTTCACAATCTATATATCTCTCTTTGGAGAGGCATAGATATCATATTAGCACTTATCAAGAACATACTTAAGATAATACTAGCAACATGTCTGGATGCTCTCCAAACAAAGATCTATGATGCAAGATTAACATATGTAATATTTGCTGTAACTCATTGGAGTTAGATTAAGGTACTGAATTCAACTACACACATATTTTTTCTGAACTCATTCACTACATAGAGGCTGTTCTAGCCAGAAGTATTCTAAGAAAGATAGAGAAGAAAAGGCTTTGCCAAAATTACAGAAAATCGTTCCAAGACATAGTGTTTAATATATTGGGTGTTTTTCTAGTTATAAAGAAAAAAACCACAAAGATTTGAAATATTCAAGGATCTTAATGCAGAACTTGTATTCTTTCTGGAAAATACTCTGACCATTTTAAAGAAAGGAACACGCAGATGATTTCTCACAAAAATGGATACAACTTTGAGAGATATTTTCATTCGTTGTTGACATTGTCGTTATCTGCATGCTGCATTATTTTCCTCAAATGAACATCCTCAGATTTGTTAAGTTGGACCTAGGTAGGATTTTAACCTACCTCTCCACTGAAAAACAGTATATAGTGAAACCTGGAAACATGCAATGAACATGGAGAATTACAGAATATTTTGCAAGCTCTGCGTTCATCAGAATTTGCATGTATAGTATGAGGTTTGTGTTGAAATTCCACAGCTGAGGCACCAACATCCTTTAAACAGACAGACCTTTATTTTATGAATATAAATAAAATGGATAATTCTTACACTGTATTAGAAATTTTGCATGTATGACCTGCTACATACATATACATGAATAAATTCACCCATTGCTAACATCTAGTTCCTTCTAGAGAGAGAAAATGGCCATAATTTTGCATTAATAGCATTAAGAGAGTTGCTTTTTGAAAGCAAATTGAACAAAAAAGGCCAAGAAGTCCATTTGTAGTATTAACGTAATTTTATTATACTTCATTATTTATATCTCTCTACGATGTCTTTTTCTCATCTATCTCCTTTCTCAACTAAATAGGTATAATTGTTCTAATCTCTTCTTACAAGGAAATCTTTTCTTTTAGCTATCCTCTGATCCTTTTCTTGCTATATCCATTTTTAAGATAGGATAACCAAATTTGAACATAGCACTGGAGGTAAGTACCTTCATTTTATATACTGGCATGTATAATGATTTTAAGGTTCATACAGGATGTAAGTCACACGTTTTCCCTTGTTCATTTTTCAAAATTCAGTCACTTCAAGACTTCAGATGTTCAGAAAAGTATAGAGGTAATGGATTATCCCCAGCACTACCAAAGGGCTTACTGAAAGATAGATAATCATGATCAACAGAAATAGATTTGGTCTATCTGGCCAATTTTTTTTTTCCTAAGAATTTGAATAGAGCTTTTAGCAGCTTAGAATATAGGCATAAATGCTAAAAACAAAACACAAGTAAAGTGAGGTTATAAATATATCTTGTTTAATTACTGGTTTATTTGAAATATATTCATCTGCAAGATAAATTTTGCTTTCATTAACCTCATCACTTTCCTTTGCAGATGTAGGGAGTGCTCCCTCTGCACAATGAAGTATGGTACAAAGGCACATAAGCCAATACCAGCCTGCCCTGACCTACATTAACAAGTCACTGTCATGCAGCTTACTATAACTTTGAGAAAGCAGCCACAGTTCAGAAATAGCTTTGCCTTCTGGTTAGGTCTTACTCGACAATATGGATGATGTATTGACAAAGTGAAGTTTTTGATTCTGGCACTCAGAGGCCTCATCAGGCATTTCTCAATTAAATATGCTCCATTGCAGAGTCCTGACCCTGGGCCACAGGGTACTGAATCTTTTCCACTGTACTGTAATAGCTCAGCTTTGAAAATCAATCGACTTACAACTTTCCAGACTTTCTGTGAATCCTTCTCCAAATCTTCATACTACAACCGCTCTAATGTGCCCTGAGAGACTGTGTTTGAGCTGACAAGTCCTGCATTACTTGGGAGCCCAGCTGTAATGTATTGCACTTCCATGATGCATTAGCAGAGTATTGCTTTCTGAACAGGGAATGAAGCAGCTCTTAGGAACACCAGTTTCATTTAGTCCTTATTCTGTAGCTGGTCCTACAAATGCAAGCATGAAGCCTGACCCAGGTCTAACTGAAACCAAAGGTAAGTTTTTTTTCCTTGAAATATGAGTAATGGTTCACTGAGAGGATGAATACAAAGCATATGGCACAAGGCTCCCATAAAACGCTATTCATAATCAGCATCATGTGAAAGGTGATGGAGTTAAAATGATTAGCCCATCAGTTGTGAGCCAGTGTAAAAGACAGTTAATACTAAAAGGGAGATTTCACAGGAAAGTATCCAAACCCAATTATACAAAACAGAATACCAGGCAAAGAGGGCATCATGTTTGCTCAAACCTAGGATCTAGAGCCATGTATAGTGATCCCATGCAGCAGGAATTTTCCTCTTGTTTCTCTGTACTTCTTAACTGTGGAGCTCACAGTCTAATTCTTAATCAAAGGATCCTCTTGACTGGAAGCGCTAGTTACTCTTTGTCATTGTAAATCTCTTAGCATACATGGCATTCTTTAAACAATTAATAACCATCTAAAGCTTCATCTCAGCTTCTGTGGGTGATTGGATTTGTTCACATTAATCTATACTGCTGTCCAGCTTCTGTCTCAGATTCCCTGTGCTGCTTCTGTCGTCTCTTCTTTACAATTTGAGCCCACACATCCCGCTGGTACTGTTCATCTTGGTTCACACTCAGTGATGATCTCGGTATCACATTCTTCTTGCCTAGATCTTTTTCTCCAATGCAAAACAAAACAAGACCAAAATTTCTTTTCTTCTATTAGGATTCTGACAAATAAGCTATACAACAGTTGGTGCTACCCTTTCTTTCTGGCAAACATCAAGAAAGTGGGTGCTTGTCAGAACTTTTGAGTAACTAAATGTTTGTCATACTTTCAATAATAATTTTGATTTCCAGAATGAAGTAAATGCATCTCATTTTTAAGTGAGGTATTAAGAAATCCACTGGATAACTGACCAACACAAACTGGATCGGGGTCCTACAGCTGGCCAAGACCCTGTGGCACATAAGAAAGTGAAAAGGTGGCTGCTAGTTCATGATCTAACTCAGAACAAATTCAATCTTCTACCTATTTCAGATGAAAGAAATTGCTCTGTCTTCATTATCTCATCCCTACTTATAGTTGAGCACATTACCTGGAAAGGATGCCACATGTAAGCACATCACATTCTAGTTTATAGAAACACAGTACACAGGGCTGTTTGACATTAATTGGATCCACCCTATCCTTACATAGAGGCCAATTTGGCACAAAGAAAATTTGTGCACTTTTCACATGCAAGACTGGAATTCTACATCAAGTTGATACAAACAACTTTCACTAATTAGCAGCTTCTGCATTGTCACCTTCAAGATAAAAGTTGCCAAGTGCCCACCCTCTTGTCTCAAATTGCTGTTTGGCAGGCAGTGTCACAGGGAACATAAAAACAAAAGCCCCCTCCAAATTGCTCCAAGGTGACTTGTACCTAGAGCTCAGCAAAACTGCCAGTTTAGACTACAGGGAATCTCCATCTGTGATGCCTTCATCACTTTTACCTTGCAGAATTCACTTTAAATTAAAATAGAAAGTGAAAGAGATGTGCATACGAACTAAAGCTTAACTAGCTAGTTTTATTTTAAGTAGTGCAGAGTAATGGCTCTGTGAAGGACAGAACTGCTGTAAAACAGTTTCAGATTATTACACTTTACATAAAAACAAACCAGAAAGAACAAAGCTAATTAGTTTGCAAAGACAGAGGCATGTTAGTTGCTCAATAAACATTCCTTGAAATAACATTCACGTGGACCTTTTGACATACCATATCAAACAAAATGCAAGAAATACAATAATTAGCAAGAGATTCTAAATATAGTAATATTATGTGTACTATTAGTCCATCATTTGGTATTCCTTCTTTCAATTATATTTAAAAAATTTTCCTTCAATGAACAAATTACAATGAGTCCTGAACATTTCCATGGAAAAAAGTGTATAAAAATATTGCACAGAAAAATAAAAACGGGTAATGCAAAGATCATTTCTTGTTCTCCACTTTAACCATAATCTGCTTGTAGTAACGGGGAGACGTTATCTTTTTATAATGACTGTGTATAGCTACACAACGGTATCTAGTCTGTGATTGATTGGTATTTTTTATGTGATAGTCCTCATTATTAGGTCAAACAGAGATGCTACTATTGACTCAGAAACCAAAGAAACAAACCAAAGCTGTACTTTCTCACACATTCACTGCTTGTGTACACCGGCATCAGCTACATTCCCTCCCTTATAAGACAAAGTAAAAAGAGACCTAAAGAGTATATAAAAGTCTCTACTCTTGTCTGGCAGAGACTGCGGGCAGAAGTAAAGGCATAAAAAGTTCAAACACATGCAGATGCTTCAAAGGCAAATTCTATTTCAGGAATCAATATCTTATGCAGACATCTTTATCAAGCTTTTTTTTTTTTTTTATAAATTAACTATTCTGACAAGGCTGTGCAGACTTTGTATGTCTTCCCAACATGTTATCAAAAGATAACTTCAGTGTTCCATCATATATGGCAATTTGGCCATCTTTTGGAAAAGGACAAAATGAAAACAAAGAAATAGTCATGGTGAAAATGAGATTATATAGGTATACTAATTTGTTGATTTCTCCCTACCCAGAGATATTTCTAAGAAGTCAAAAATTAATTGAGATTGAATCATCAAGGAAAATGGGGTTATGCAAAATAGAAGAAGTCCACCCCACTGAGGATATTCTGTTGCTTACAGAAGAATCTCTTCCTGGACATGCTCATGCTTATGGAATACACCAACATACTGCATAAGAGTCTTTTGCAAGAACTGGAAGTAACTGGTTTATATTTCTCTATTTCTTTCTATTAATATTATTTTCTTTTCATTTCTCAAGATTCAAAGAGTATTAAACTCTTACCATTGCCAAAAATCACTTTAACAAGATTGTTAACAGTTTGATGATATTTTTAAAAAATCAATAACTTCACTATGACAATAAACTTTTAAAATTCCCTATTTAAAAAAACAGTTCAAAATACTTAGCATTACAAAAGTATTATTTGTATTAATATATCTCAATCAAAAGCGAAGAATAATACAGGTTTATCTTGGCAGTTCCTTTTCATAAGAAACTACCAGGTAAAGCTAGACTGAAATTGTTTTACCCAAAACAGTTTCTTAAAATATCTCAGAAAAAACATGGAGAAAATTTTTGTTTTTTTCAACTGACTTTTACTTTGAGAGCAATTCAAAAGGCTCATAAGCTTTGATAGTCCATTTACAGATTTGCTTTATCCTAATGAAGGTAAAATCAGCTATATTCAAGGTTTTAACTGATAAGAATGTCCTTTGCCAGCCTTACTTGAAGTTAGCCCCATACAGCTTTAACAAGGCAAGCAAATGAGGACCTGGGCTCTTTCATGGCTGCCAGGGAAGGACGATACTTTCCTGGGGAATTTCTACAGTCTTACCCTGACAACCAGGCAATGTAGATGCTATTAGCTGCGACCCACAGAGACAGCATATATAACAGTGCCTCAGTTTGCACCATCAAGGTATGCCAGCTATTTCTAAATCTGGAAACTGATACATTTCTAAATATAGTTATCTACTCACTTGCAATTCTCTAGAAATGTTTTCAAATGTGTACATTTGCATATGCACATATTGTATAGCTACATACATAACTATAATTCTGTACTACTGATTTCGTTATTCGGAGATAGAAAATAATTGACCAAATAATTTATATTTTCATGTGGTGTATGAATAAGTGGCCAGAGGAATGGATAGGTGAGTGGGCAGATTCATCAATAGATGGATAGATGCAACACAGTGTAAAATAAATGTAAATAAATGTAAAATAATACTGAATTGCCTTCTTAAGGAAAAAACAGAGGAAAGAGACTGAACATCATCTATCTTCAAACAATAATAAAAGCCTTAATGAAGTCAACTCCACAAATGTACTGCAAATAATAATAATAAAAACAAGTTTAACCTAAAAATCTCCACGATCTCAGGTGATTAGATGCTTGACAGACCTCGATTAAACAAGCCTCCTAGCTGTACTTCTTTGCTGCACTGCACTTTCATTCTCTACTGTTGCATAAGGGAACTTAGGTTTGATTTTCAGCAGTTGACCCACAAACTTTTCCCAGAGGGAAAGCCATTCCATCAATACGGAAGAATACAATAAAGCCAAGAAGGAAGATGGATGATCTCAGAAATGAGAGTCTTTTCTCTCCGCTGGGAGAGTGTGCCACTTCCACAGTACTCCCCATCCCTTCCTGATCAGGGAGCTGGTGTCTGGGTCACTTGAATTCAGTGTTATTTAATATAAAGAATAATAATGGATATTAATCTCATGTGATTAATGCATATGCAATCTCACATCATATTTATTAGGAGTGCAAATCATGAATTTCTAGCCTAATAAGAAAGATTAATTGAATCAAGTGTTTAATTTCCTCTCTTCAAATCTTATCTTGGTGATTCATGAATTCCATAGCTAAGTCATTTACATTATCATATCATCAGGAAATATAGTCAGTTGTTAGAAAGATAAGATTGGGAGGTTGAATCCATAAATTTCATAAAACTGTATTTTGCTCAGCTGCAGGGAACATGTAATGGGCACAGTGAGCTGACCAAGACAAAACATTTGATCCTATCAGAAAAGCAATATCACTTGTATTTTCTGTAACGTGAAAGTATGGCTTCTTCAAACCACTCTGACACTGGATTGAAGTCTCCTTGTTCTTGTACTGTGCACACCAGGAAGTTTAAAATGTTAAATAATCTCTGAAACTGCCCTAGAAACGCCAGTTAGCTTATTAAAGTTTTTTCCCCCCATGTTTGAAAATCTTCTGTGTTTCACTAAGAGAAAATCTCTTGTGTTTTGTAATGTTGTTATTGAACAAGTTTAATGATTTGCTGAGGACCTCATCTAGCAGCATTACCAAGCACATGAGATTAGAAACGTATGGTGATGTAGGCTTTCCTAGAATAAATGAAAATATTTCATTCAGCTACCAAGAAGGGTCTCCTGAGATCAAATTAGAAGCTAGCTGTGAAGGGAGATGTTTAGGCATGCTCTGGAATTATTCATCAGCATTTTCTGCTTGTGTGAGAATAAGCAGACATTAAGTTTAAATTAAACAAAGAAGAAAGAAAACAAGTTTTTTTAAGTAATTTGACTGCTAATGATATTTCTGAATTATTCTCAGTTTAATAGTTTAAGTAATTTGCAATGATAATAATTGTTCCTGTTAAAGCTCCAACAGTGTCAATTCTATCCTTGCTGAAATGAACTTTCTTTGAGACCTTTAATGGACAAGTAATTGCAAATTTATGGTGGGCTTTGTTATTCAAATTTATTCTCTTCTTGACATTTCTTTTAATTTAATTTAATTTTATTACATTCATCAACAACTAAAGAAACTGACTTAAAAGTCCATTAAAAAGATAAATGTTTGGGGTTTTTACATTGCACTTGTTTATCTTTATTTATAATGAGCCTGTGCTTCCAGATAGGACAGAGGTAGTTTAATTATTACTTTTTAACAGTAATGTGTGCTTTCCTCTACTCTTTCAAGATAAATATGCTTTAAATTCTTCTCACCCAGCTAGATACTGTTATTGTGATGTTATTACTCAGGTTCTATAAAGTGCCTGCAAAATATTTGGAAAACTATGGATGTGTTTAAATGGAATACTCAAGGGGCTAAACTTAAGCATTGTTAAGTCAAACCAGTAGATAGGACAGTTGGTCCCTAAAGGAAAATTATACTGTAATATATCACAGATACTCATCATGACTGAAACGTAACTCTACGAAAATCTTGTTCTAGCTAATTGCAATTAAAATTTTACACTTGTCCACAGAGGACACAGCTATCTCAGAGTTGTAGTAGTTTTGCTGTTATTGTCAGGCATAACACCAATAAAACTGTATTTATTTGAGCTTCTCAGGGAGTTTCCATTCTCAGGATTTGCTGGTTTGTCCAGTTAGGATATTCCTTTGGATTGTGTCAGCTCTCATGTGGCTGTAACAGCCTGGAGATGTCTGGTGGGCCACAGCAAGCTCTGTAGACAGTCCCCTGGAGACAGGTGCAGTGCCTTCTACTGCAGCAGTATGAGACAATTTGGGCAATGCTCTCCTTGTCCTCTCCAGTCATGAGTTAATACGTGCTCATGTCCTGTGCCTTTTTGTACAGAGAAACTATCACTGGATGAAACAGCCTTCCTGATCACATAGAGGTATAGAATTTTGCTCATATGTTTGCAAATAGCAGTAAAGGAAAGGAGACATCTCTGATACATGTAAAATTACATGACATGACAAGCGATTGCTTATACAGCTTCTCAGCTTACAGTTATCTTACTACAGTGTCATTTTGGTTCTGGCCATGGATTAGGATAGGCTTTGTGCTTCAACAGAATCAAGAGACTATCCTTGCTCCCAAAAACTTGCAGTCTGATGCTGGTCAAGATAGCAGAAAGACATTGACTTGCTCCATAAAGCAATGTGCTATTAGAAGCTGTACCATATGTGCAGTGTCTTTTCTTAATGTCTGATTTGAGCCCCTATCAAATGTCCACTTCCAACTTAAAACTATCTGAAAATGAAGGTATGTAATGGAAAAACTGACAGTCCCTTGCACATTAATATAACAGCATGAACAGACTCCCACTTGTTCTTGAGCTCCCCATTTTACAGGAGAAAAGGAGAAACATTTCTTGGCTCAGCATCTCCTCCTCTGCATTTCTGCCAAACAAATGCTTGACAAGTGCAATTTTACAGCACATGCTTGATGTGAACATAATGTCACCATGTTTGGCATGAACAAAAAAAAAAGTTACCGGGAAAAAAAATAGCAAAAATGTTTTGGTTTCTTGCATGTCCTTGCAGTTTTCTTCCTGCTCTCATTTCCTTTTCAGATTTCAGTTGAAACAAATGTTGAATATCTCAGAAAAGTAAGGATGCCTTGTGTCTTCTGCTGAAAGTGCCGCAAGCTGGTAAAGTACGAGGTCCACTGCAGCAACTGCCAGGTGCTGCCCTATTACAACCCCAGCATGGAAGCCAGGAGCAGCTCTGTAAAGTTCCTCCTGGCCTCCACAGGTTGTCCTTGGAGACATTAGACTAGGTCCACCTTTAACTGTAACATACTGGTAGGGCAGGGGAAGCTTTTATGCTGCTTTCCAAGTTGTTGTTCTAGCTGCACAGATCTGACCTACTCTTGCCCTGTGTCATTCTGGCACTTTTCACAAGCACCAGAGGTATGCCTCTGCGTTACACAAGTGAACATTTTCAACAAAGAAAGAGAAAATCATCTATATGACCTAAAAATTAGAGGTGAAGTCCTAACTTTTAAAACTACAAGCCCTGCACATGTGTAGGCTGCTCTGCACTGTGATTATGACTCATAAGACCTAGATCAACCTTTTTATTTCCTTATTTCACTGCAATTATGAAAGAAAATATGCATTATAAAATAATGTAGCATGAAGTTCTCTCTTCACTGAATCCATGACCATTATATCCAGCCTCCTTGTGATGATAAGTAGCTCAAATGAATACAAAGGTTGGAAGAACTTGGCTCAAAACCTGATGTTCCTGATTCAGGGGAGTATATATTTATTCTCTTTCCTACCCCCTGTGGGGATGGGAGAGGGAGGAAAAAACAACAAAAAAAAAAAAAAAAAAAAAAAAAAAAAAACAAACAAAAAAACAGCCAAAGACAGAAAGAAAGAAACCTGGAAGATTAAGCTTGCTATAAAAGATTTGCCTCTGTGCTATTCACTAAATCCTCCCATCTCAGGGAAGGAATGATTTGATGCTATGCACATTCCTACAAAGCCTTTCTAAGAAACACCATTTCATTACCTGTGCAGATATTGGTGAATGTTATTTAATGAACCCTCTTCCTCAGATGAAATAGTGAATAAAGAAAAAACTCAGCTCTTGTGGAAACTGCAATAAATTCAGCTGGAAAAATTTGGCATTTTGTCTTGTCCCATCAGCCACCCTCATTCTCATCTCAGAATGCCAGCTGCTAAAATTTGGTTCTCTCATCCAGTGTTCTCTCATCTTGACTAATATAACTTAATAAAACCTTCTCCATCAGTCTTCTCTGTTCTCCCTTCTCCACATTCCTGGGAGTGTCTGGATAAAACACCACCGACAAAATTATCTCCAGCTATTCTGCTTCAATCATATCTAAGCACTCCTTGAATCTTTTTATCAATTCTTTTTATTTTTTTTAACAACATCAAATTCAAGATCATTTCCTGTTTGAAGTCCCACAAAACTTCATTATATATCACAACAATGTGTCTCTTCATATTTTTTTGTTATCTTCAGTTGTATTGACTTTTTGTTTCTTCAATTTTGTTCTGGATATTTTTTTTTATTCTTCATTTGTTACTGTTTGTTACTGCCTCTTTATTACATCTCTAACATCTCTTCTTAAGGCTACAATGAACTAACTCAATTCTCCCCGCACTCACCTTTTATCCCCTTTAATCCCTCCATAAAACTTATTTTCTCACAGAAATTCCTATCTTGTTTTCCCTGAAAAATAATCTTGGCACAATTTCATCATCAGCACCTGTCTTTGTAGGCTTTTCTTTAGGATGTATGAGTATTTCTCTGTGCTCTATATATTTGCCATCATATGAAAGTGATTGATGATAATTGTAGCTTTTACATACCTTCCTTAACTACTTTTTTGATGATCCTCTTAATTTGATAACAATTTAAATAAGATATGTCCTTCTCTATGGATTCATTACTGCAATACTCATTAAGAGTTTAACTTGTTTGTTAGAAGCAGAGAGCTGTTTACAAGTTCTGTCACTGTACAAAACAAAGTATTCAATCATGCCAAAATCTCCAGTTCACAGATATGAGATACTTCCAGAAACATGGGTAACATATAACTCATGGTTTCTAGCAGGGCGATATTTCTACAACACCACCAACGGGGTTGGGGTGGTGGTTTCCAAAAGGTACTGATCGCTTGCAAGTTTTTGTGTACCACTACCACAAATAGTGCTCAGTACCTGCTGACAACAACGCTCCTTACATCACATGTGAAAATATGGATTAGGGTATTAAATTTTATATAATATGTTCAATTTAAGTGAAAGAAGATTGTACCAGAAGTGCAGTTCAGCCTCTAAATAGGCTGGCTGTATAAGAGCATGTTGAACTTTGTATTATTTCTCATCTGTACTTGTTATTGTTTCCTTCCACAAATCACAGTTCCCTATTAAAAGAAATTCCCTTTTACCTTCAAAACCACGTGAAGTAATCTTAAAAAAAAAAACAAAAACAACACACAAAAAAAACAACCACAAACCAAGGAGGATATTTTGGGAACTATATACTTCATTGCAGATTTGAAGAACAGTTGTGTTTACTGGTTTATTAGTCCCTTCTTCTACAGTATTATTTTATTTCTTTATTTCTCCTCATTTTGCTTTCCCTGCTCTCTTACATAAAATCACAAGATTTTCCCACTAGGATCCTTGGTGATCAAAAGTCAGATTTCTATTATGAGAACAAAGGTGGAAGGAAACGTTCCTTTTTAAAACCTACACCCAGCCAAGATGCTGCCTGAAAACTGGTGACTTAAGTGTTAATTCCTCAGTGGAAGGGGTGCTTCTTTCCTCTCCCTATGGGGGACAGGGCAAAGCCTCGTAATTGGACAAACTAGAAACTTCAGGGATGTGGAAAAGGAACACGTGAAAATGTAACTGATCATTATCTTCAGCCAGTAACCGGCAACCAGATGCTCCTGAAATACATCAAAGAGTTATTCAGTAGCACAGGGCTTCTTGCTCAGGGGGAGTAGAGTAGGTTGTCTTCAGCCAGAAGAAAGTGATATACAACTACGTTTAACTTTGTTTTCACTCTGTAAATTTATGAACTTTTACTTGTCAGACAGGACAAGACCTGATAAACCAGGTGGTCATTTTGCTTTTAGCCTTGCAGAGATTTTTTTTTTTTAAAGTTAACTAGGCTCTGCAGCTGAGATACTTGGATCTCAACTATTGCACAATATGTTTCCTTATCTGATTCTGTAGAATAACATAAAAAGGTCTTGGTCTCTGCATTATGCACACATACGTCCCTGATACTGCCATTTAGGAAACTACTGAACTAATCTTTCATTTTCCTTCCTTGCCACTTGTTTTCCCTCTCTCTTCTCTCAAACTTCTAAGTAAAAAATGACATCCTTTGAAAAGAATTAGCATTTGTATCATTTTACTGTTTCGAGATAGAAACACAGTCTATACAGTTGCTGCATAGCACATGCTGACAGAAAATCCTAATGAAAGATGATACCAATTAACAAGAATTATTAGTGTTAAATTTCTTTGCCAGAGTGAAAGAATAGATTTCTGTCTGATAATCTGAGAAGAACAATATCCAATTTGTGAGCATCGTCCACTCTTTTGAGAGCTACAAAACTGTAGGTTTTTCCCTGAGTTAATTTTAAGGGAATCTGACATTTTCTTAAAACCTTGGTCATGGATTTTCATTTGGGCTTTTTTAAAAAAACAAACAGATTCGTCTTCATATGCTATCACTATGGTGAGTGAAAGTCGACAGATTTCCCAAGAACACACCTGAAATCTGCTGGTTTGCTCCATGTTGACAGTGGGATGACACAAGAAGTGTAATAAAAAGGAAAAGGCTTAGCAAGATGACTTAACACAGATGCCTGTGACCTTTTTTACTGAACCAGGACCCAACTTTAATAGAGATGTTGTCACCATTGTTTGAAAGGCTGATCTAACACTCCAATTCGAGTTAGAACTGGACAGGCTAAGTAGCTAATTGTTATTCTTGGCTGGCACTCCAGTACATTGACTCTATGATGAAAAACAACATTGCAGGACTGTAAAACATCTCGAAAAGAAAACTACATTCAATTAATGGTTCTGACTCATACCAAGAAAAGCAAGAAAACGTAGCGCCAAAGAAATCTCCCTAGTCTGATTTTTCCATGTTGTGTCTGGGTATTGCAAGGTTTTCTAGTACAACAAAATGTTCACTGAAGAGCCATGATGTATCTTTGCCTCTGGGGGTGAGCTAAGGGAAACTCGTATATTAAGTTTCCAATTCTAACAGTGCCAGAATTTAAGTATAGATGAATCTGTCACTACAGCGTGAAGGAGCAGTACAAGTTTAAGCCAAGTATACTTGGCTTTCTTTGGCTGGGTTTCAACAAATACTGCAGGCAAATTTGCTACATAGGGTTTCCCAGCTCTAAGTCCACACGGAGATTTCACTCAAATAAAGCACATCAACCCAACTAAGGCAAGTAATTTTGGTTATGAGCCCATGCCTATGTCTTTCAGTCTTCTGGTAATTTTTGACACAGACAGCCTGAGGTGAACATACCTGTCTTTCTGGAACCTTTTTTAGTGATGGCTTAGGGAGGTTCATCTTCATTAGCTTTTGAAAGAGGTCCAATAAAATAGTTCTGCTGTGTCCCAGGTTATTAGCTGCCACTAATTGCTCATACATACTTTTGGCAGCTGCATTAATTGCACACTGTCACTATCCTCCAATATCTTTGACAATTTTAATATAACATCAAGAAATATTCTTGAATAGCTCCAAGAAAACCAAGGCTTTTTCTGCACATGCAAGACTTTCACCGAGAAAGATACAGAAACATTAAGCATTGAGGAAAGGGAAGCAAACTCCTCGCAGTTTTAGCAGGGATTTATTTTGAACTTTCTGTTCTGTTTTCATCTGCCTGATTGGAGCATGGAATGCTCAGGAGCCAGCAGTGTTTTCAAGAATCAGAAAGAGCAATTCAATTAATGTTTTGTCAGAGCAATAATTATATTAGTACTATATAGCATGACAGTATCTAAAAGCCTCAGCTAGGAATATAGCCTCATTTTGTTAAGCCTTGAAGAAAAACATGATGATGTTAACCCCTCCCAGCCCTAAAATGTAAATAGGTAGAACAAACAATATTTCAGAAAGAAAGCTTTTATAGCTATTTTATAAATAAAGGAATGAAGCATAGACAGACAAGATGAGTTACCCAAAGTCACAGGAAACCTGTGGCAAAGTTACTGAATGTGCTTCCCCCAAGCCATATGCCCTGCCTACAAAGCTATCCTGTTCCAGGAGCAAGAATTTCAAGTCATGCCACTCCTGATAAAATATGCAGACTTTCTGAAAAGGAGTGATTTTCAATTTACTGATAGATTAGTAAACACATGATTCCTGCGGACAACTCATAGGATATTTTTAGAAATAGCTAGCATTAAAAATAGGCAATTTTTCACTGCAGACATAATCTGTACAGCATTTGAATATGCATTTATAATCCAAAACTATACAATTAATGAAAGCAAAATGTATTTCAATAATATTTACTACATCTGTAATTTATAGAGTTGTAAATGCAGATTTCTAGCCAGTATGTCATGTGTTGGTGAAATGTCTGCATAAAAACACATGAACATTTGTGCTGTAACAACTCTGTCAAAAGAACAGCATGATGATCATTTGGCAATACATGTATGTTGTCTGATGAACTTTGCTATAATTAATTATTACTGCTAATGAACATTTGATTAAATTAATTTTCTAAAATATACAAATGATTAAGTGAGAATATGGGAAGACTTACTGCACATATTGATAACAGTAACTTCTACATTACATTTTCCTGTGTTTAATACAATGAAATACTAAAATCATATCCTTTTAAAAAAATTTCAAAAGAACCTTTTGGAAAGCTCTGTTCTAATATGCATATACCCAGGAGTCATTTGAATGAGCTCAAGATAACCACAGTGTTGACCCCTGTGATACATTCCTGTCACTATAAAATGCAGCAGAAGAATATTAGCAGAACAGAAATAGTACCAGAGTGGTGCATAGTAACAGGAGTTGTTGCCTTCAGTTCAAATTCAAGGCCTAGCGTAAGAGCACTTTTCCCCTCTCAAAATACTGGTTAAAATACAGACTACTTGCCACATGTCCTATTTTTTAGCTTGTTTAATTTGACCCTCTCCATCATACATTGCACTACAGGTATTGTATCAGCAATGAATGGTAGAAGAACGTATTTTCACTGAAATCGGAAGACATAGAAATAAACAACTTGAAAGAACTCCGTTATTTCTCTCTTATATTACAATCATTGAAGTACTGAACTGGCGCTTGGAATCAATTTGCTTCTGTTTCAAAATATCGATCCTAAGTTTGTACTAAGTAGATTTTTTGGGTTACAGTTCCACAGAGAAAATTAATTTGCTTATATTATATTTTACAACACATATTGCACAAATGCTTCCTTGCTCTCTGAGACTACTAGAGGAAAGAGAAATCTCCTTCGTGCTAGCCATTGCAGCACAGTTTCTGCCAATCATAATGATGACTATTGGAATGTGGTGGCAAAACACAAACCCTAGAAGTCATCATCTATCTCTTCAACACATGGGTTTATGTCAGTAAGGATCCCACAAAGTTCTCCCAGCTGGGGCAGGCATAAGGCACATTCAGAAGCTCAGTCTCCCTTTTTCATGATCACCTGACACCAATGCCTTTGTGAATGGCCAAAAAGATCAGAAATTTTTGGGTGGAAGACAGAAAAGTATAAGCAGAAAGACAGTGTGATCAATAAATCACTGTTCTTCGGGAAATCAGGATAAAGTGACTTTTTTCCTGTGGTATCTGGACTGCAGGTTGGATTTAATATATGAATATTGGTCCCTGTGTAAGACTCATTGAAGCTTAGCTTGCATGGCTGCTCAAGATAATAAGCAGGCATAATCCTACATTTGGCTTTCAGCAGTGCCAATAGCATACTGTTATCTTGTTTGATGTTAGCAGTAATGCGAAATAAACTAAATTTCAGAAGTAAATCAATAATCATTTTTATAATAAATAAAAACTAATAACTGCATTTAAAAAAATCATGGAATCATAGAATTGTTTGGGTTGGAAGGGACCTCAAAGATCATCTAGTTCCAACCCCCCTGTCATAGGCAGGGTCACCTTCCACTACACCAGGTTGCTCTAAGTCTCATCCAACCTGGCTTTGAACACTTCCAGGGATGGGGCAGCCACAACTGCTCTGGGCAACCTGTTCCAGTGCTTCACCATCCTCAAAATAAAAATTTCTTCCTTATATCTAATCTAAATCTCCCCTCTTTCAGTTTAAAGCTATTGCCCCTTGTCCTATCACTACCCACCCTTGTAAAAAGTCCCTCTCCAGCTTTCTTGTAGGACCCCTTCAGGTACTGGAAGGCTGCTATAACATCACCCCGGAGCCTTCTCTTCTCCAGGCTAAACAGCCCAACTACAACAGTGCATGCAGCCCTCAAGAAACGTGGAGAAGCAGTGATAGTAACATGACATTTAGGACAACACTTTCAATATTCAATCGTGTGCTTGACTTGATTTTGATTCTGTACTTCCACAAGAATGTTGAATTTTCTGCACAAAAACATTCCAATTTATGTAAAACGTAAAGTTTGTAAGTACGTATTTTTTCTAATAAATTTGTAATTTATTCTCCTAATGAGTCTAATTCCAAAAAAAAAAAAAAATATCAGTGAGTGTTTAATCATCAGCAATTTTGCCACTTCACTAGGAATGTGACCCTTTCCTAAATTTATCACATAACCACTGATACTTTGTACTTCTACAAGGTCTCCTTGCTGAAGTTTCCAAATTTTTTACAAATATCAGCCATTTAGCTTACTCTGCTTTCCTGCACCTAGTGCTTTACAATCTTTGTGTTAGAGGTTACAGAAAAGAGACACTAATTGTTTAAACTGTTTTCTTTAAGCTGCACAAGATTAATGACAGATAGAACCAGAATTCAGATTTGTTGACTTCTTGTCACATGCTCTAGCTGCCAGTGTGTTCTAAAATTTTGACTCATGAAGTATAAAAAAAAATCTTTGAATCTGAACTTAATCCACATGTAGATATGGATGCTTCTCACGGATTCACCTTTAGTTTCTAGCTGACCCTCTGTGTGCTTTTGCTTAGCTTTAAAATCAACTTCTGACTGTTAGTGTCTAAATACAAAGCTCTTACTCATACAGATAAAGCATTTCCTTTCCACAAACAAGCATCCTAGATTTTCGTAGGTTTCGTAGATAGCATCTGAGTAAGACCTGTAGCATTTCGCTGTCAGTATGGAGAACCCTTCTACTTCGAAAAATGTGTGGATTTGTGTGTGTGTGTGTGCGTGTATGTCATAAACATTACAGCCTTCCTATCTGTCACAGCTTTAACAATTTATATAAACTCCATTATGGTGGGAAAAAGAACCCAGAAATTACTGAAGTACTTTAATTTTCCATACAACATTTCCCCACTCATTTAGCTAAAAAATGCAACAGCTATTGACATACTAACTCTAGATCAAGAGGGTTCTTGTAGTTATATTTCTAATTCTGTCCTCTTAAACCTAGCAGGAGATTTAGATTAATCATACTAGCATCAATGATATAAACAGACAATTCATCTTGAATCATTCAATAATCTTCAGTAAATGATTAATACACTTTTAATCACAGAATACCTGTTATCCTTCCAGTCAATACTTTCATAAGCTTAAAAAGATACATTACCACAAGCTACAGGTCAGATTCTGTTTGTTAGATCCAACTGAATATATCTTGGGTTTATTCGGGAAAGGAAATTTAATGACTGAATTTTTTAAATCCAAGGGGAAATGTTTGTGTAACATTTTGCTGAGTTTCTTCCAGCTAGGTCTAATTGAATATAGAAAATATATTGGTATTTTTATTAGTGGAATCTTTATGAGGTCTGTCATATCCAAACTAAGTGAACTCTCTGTGAATTCGGGGTGACTGTGGTATCGTTCTTTCCTTAGGGCATAGCAATATTCTTTCAGGGAAGTTTGGCAGTCATCCATCATCGATGCTCTCCTAGGAGTTTATCATGCATCATGGAGAAAGGGCCTGCCCTCTCTCTACTGACAATATTTGCCTTGAAGGAGAAAATGCCCCCTCCCCACAGCTCTAACTTTCTTTCTCTGACAAATCCATAGTCCAGCAGGAAGTGGCAAGGTGCCTATCGCTGCCCTTTTTGAATATCAGACCTCTGGGCATTTGAGCTTGCCACTATACCACGAGAAATGTAGGTGAGGCAGCAGACAATGTAACCAAAATGTCAAAGGTTTGAGTTCAATTTGGTTTGAAGGATGGCCAAAGGCTCAGATCACTTCTTATTTTAACCAACTATTCATAATATACATTGTCACTTTGCTGGTAATACAGCATGTTGCATTCGGCTGATCCAAAGAGATATAGTACCTACCCTAGGTGCAGAAAAACAATCTGTGTACTAGAAAGTAAGGTTGAGGGTTTTTTAACTAATTCTATATTGTTTTTTTCTCTATTTGGTCCTGGTTAGACCACAACTCTATTGTCTGTCGGTCCTCACTTTTTTAGTGACAGCTTGCTTTCTTAAAAAAACTTCAGCAGAGGAATACATACCTATTTTGCTTTCTCCTGAAGACTCTACTTTTTTTTTATGATTCTTCTTTCTTTAATCTCAAGTAAGTGTCACTTTACATCCCTGGCACAGTAGGTTCCATGAGTCGAGCTTCTCATTGCTACCACAATACTGAAATAAATGTGCATATTTTGCTCTCTGCTCAGGAAAACACAGTGTGCTTGTCACAGCATTCAGGGGTTTTTTTGTTTGAATAGGTGATGTGAAACAAAATACCTTTTAAATAAGACATACACTGTTAGATAAAATTTATTAAATTATGCTACTGATTAGCGAAACTGTTCATGTGACCCAAAATTCTATTTATCTTTCCAGAACAAAAAAAAAAAGACAGCTAATAAATTCCCTTTCTATTCATCATGCTCATTATTATGCACTTTTATCACTAGTATCTAACTGGCATCCCGTAATTGGGATGGTTTCATTCGCAGACTTAGTCAGAGGAAATATTTCAATTTGGAACAGCTAATAAATTGCCAAGAAAGACATTTAGGTCCTGTAATTTTATCCAATATTTTCTCTCTAATCTGCCCCATCTTGAAATATATTTTGCAGTATCATCAGTGTGCAATGACATCTATTTGAAAACGGAATATGCCCAATTTTTGCCCCATTGATTGGCAGCAGGATTTTACTGGCTGGACAATAAAGATGAGAGGAAAAATATGCTTCTTTCTCTGCCATAACATAAAAAAATGCAGAAATGCTCATATTACAGAATATTAGACACTACTTTGATATTTGATTACACTGCATAATGAGACTAAAATTTTTATTATAGTGTCCATAGTTATTCTCACAAGAGAAGTAGTCTATTCTCTTCAAATTATCTCCTCTGTCTCACATATCATAGTAATATGGTTGATTCCACTTCCTCGAAACTTAATCCTTAACCAGATCTTTTATTTGATATCTAACACATGATCAATAAAATCTACATTGAATGTCATAGGTATTGAGACTTTCAGCTTGAGGTTAACACCTCTGCTGCCTGGACACAAGTGGAGAGAAGAGTGCACATACAGCAGGCAGGGCCCTCAGCTGCTCCTGTCACCCAAAGGGCTCAGGTGAAACAGAGCCTGACATCGGGAAAACCCCAGCTTCCCTTCCACCGATGACGGAGAGCTGGGAAGAGGACAAATGTGACTGCCTGGAGACACTGCTCTTGGGGGTGCAAGCTTAAGCCAATTTTTAGTGACATTAATAGTCAAATTCAGAATTACAGTTTCTTTCAGAGCAGCTGCTGTGCATTAAAAGGAAGTCAGACAAAGCCAAGAAAATTTCCTGAGAGCCATGGGTTGATGCAGGCTTTGCCAGACAAGGTAATGCTGCTGTGTTACAAAGACTAACTGCAAATAATAATTCTTCCTGTGGACCTAGCTTTTATTTTCTCTGTCTCTCTCAATCATATACAAATTAAGAGGAAACTTTCTCTTGCCTGCCTTCCTATATGATTAACTTTGTGAGAACTATTTCATTTGCTTTGAATAAAAAATCTAAAACTTGGTTTCTAAGAGTTTGTGTTCAAGAGATGTCTTTTCCTCACATGCTGTAGCATACTCTCCCTTTCAGCATTTGTCTCTCCTTGTGGAACCAGCACTGCTTTATATTCTCAGAGATTCACATAGAGATTTCAGAGACTTGTACAAATCTTGCCTGATTTATCACCGTCTCATATTGCCCAGCACTGCTGAATACTAATATTCATGACAAACTCTAGAGCAGATACGTGTTCTACTTTGCTAAACTCTTTTGCAGTCTTAGTTCTCAATATTTTTATTAGCTTGAACAGTTCTGCTCTGAATGGCCAAACTCTTCTGCTAAGCACTTTGAACACTTGCGTTACCTTTCTTCTCTTTCAAATGAACTGACATTGTCTAAAAGTGATAAATTTTTTTGTTTCTGGAAAAGTTATTTCAATCAGTCCTTCAGAGTAGATTATTCACTCTCTATATCCTTGTGTTGTGATACTGTTGCTTTTTAACATCTTGAATACTAGAATAGAGCGAGAGTAAATAGGTTTTGATTACAGACTGTCATTTATCATTCCATGTTAATGGTAAGCAATCCTTCAAAAATCATTAACTAGTTCTATTTTTTCCATTATTTGTGTACTTTTAATAGTCATAGGCTTATGCATTTGATATAACCAGAAGCGTATCTTTAGTCGTGGTCTCCAAGAAAATTAAATCAGACAGGGTCATATATTCCAGCCTTGTGTAAACATGTAAATTTTACTTTACCATTTTTCTAAATGTTTCCAAAAATCTTCTAAATGGTCACAGCATCCCATTTACTCCTTTCTTAGCTTCATATTTCACACATTCCTTGCCAAGAGTTTTGAATTCCCTTTCAGTAATATAACACATAAAATAAACTTACATTTTATTATATCCTTTTCTATCACCCATTTCTTCTGAGCTGTCCTTTAATTGTTTACACTTTCATTAGCTTAAGTGCCATCAGATCCCAAATTCATTGAAACAGACGTAACGCCGCACTTGAGATGATGCCACCGATGTGTTGTCCTTGTCCAAGCATCATTTTTCATGTGTGCTGCATTTTAAAGATGTTTTACCACACTTTGAGATTTTCATGGGTGAATGTACTAAAATGGAGAGTGGGTTCCGCCTAGACGATTTAGTATTCTTCATTTCATACACAGTGCACTCCATTTATAACCCTTCATCTCATCACCTACACATTTTTTGGTCAATTAAAGGCCATTTCTGTTAGTAGTCTTGAACTCAAACCAAACTAGAGCAATAAAATATTGGCGATCTGCACGAGTGTTGAACCTGGCCATCTACATTATAATCAAATGACTGACATTTCTACTTATCAAATATTCCTGTTTCTTCCCTTCTTATCTAGCAACATATGCAGAGAAAGAGTGATTCACACCTGATTCACACCAAAAGAGCAAACTGGAACAAGCACTTTGCTGTTCCCTCTTGAAGATGGAATATACAGAAAGAATCCAGATTACATACTGCAGCTTGATGTAGCCAGAGCCATGGCAGAGGAGGAATAGATGGAGGACGTCAAAAGGGTGTAAAATGACGGTGGATAAAGAACTGGCTGGATGATCTCACTCAAAGAGTTGTGGTCAATGGTGCAATGTCTACATGGAGACCAGTGTCAAGCAGTGTCCCTCAGGGATCCGTTCTGGGTCCAGTGCTGTTCAACATCTTTGTCAGCGACATGGATGATGGCATTGAGTGCACCCTCAGTAAGTTTGCCGATGACGCCAAGTTGTGTGATACCGTGGACTCGCTTGAGGGAAGAGATGCCATCCAGAGGGACCTGGATAGGCTTGAGAAATGGGCCAGTGCTAACTGCATGAGCTTCAACAAGTCAAAATGCAAGGTCCTTCATCTGGGTCGGGCCAATCCTAGGCACAAATACAAACTGGGCACAGAGTGGGTTGAGAGTAGCCCTGAAGAGAAGGATTTGGGGGTGTTTATAGATGAGAAACTCAACATGAGCCAGCAGTGCTCTCATGCGGCCCGGAAGGCAAACCGCGTCCTGGGATGTATCAAGAGTGGTCAGCAGGTCAGAGAGGTGATTCTCCCCCTTTACACTGCTCTTGTGAGACCCCACCTAGAATACTGCATCCAGTTCTGGTGTCCCCACCATAAGAGAGACATAGATCTGTTGGAGCGTGTTCAGAGGAGGGCCACAAAGATGATCCAGGGGCTGGAGCACCTCTGCTACGAGGACAGGTTGCAGGAGCTGGGATTGTTCAGCCTTGAAAAGAGAAGACTTCGAGGGGACCTAATAGCTGCCTTCCTATACCTGAAGGGAACCTACAGGAAGGCTAGGGAGGGACTTTTTGCAAGAGTGTCCACTGATAGGACAAGGGGAAATGGGTTTAAGTTGAAGGAGAACAGATTTAGATTAGATTTTAGGAAGAAATTCTTCAGTATGAGGGTGGTAAGACTTTGGAATAAATTGCCCAGAGAAGTTGTGGATGCCCCCTCCCTGGAGGTGTTCAAGGCCAAGATGGACAGAGCCTTGAGTAGCCTGATCTAGTTGCGAGACGTCCCCCCATGACAGGGAGGTTGGATTAGATGATCTCTGAGGTCTCTTCCAGCCTATGCCATTCTATGATTCTATGAATCTATGAAAATTGTCTGAAGCCTCTCAGCTCCCACAGACACTGCTGCCACTACTCAGTATGTTTTTTGGTTCTGAAGACCCAGAAACAGCCTGAAAAGAAAGAAGCCCAGGCTTCAGAGGTGTGGGGGAAGGAAAGCTCTGAGAAATTGCCTGAACTCCAACTGTTGCTGTACCACCTGCAGCTGGTGTCTCCCTGTCTGACTTTTTTGCCTCATAAAGGTTATGAGGTGGCACAAAAATCTTTCTAGAACTCAGTAAAAAGTTCAGTCTTCCTAGATTTTATGTGCAATGGGCTGTTTGCAGAACTGTTTATTTGTCTTATCTAAGGCAAAAATCTCAGTATTTCATTCTTGGAGTCAAACTTTTTAGAGGTTTTTTCACATCTCAGTCTCCTTTTTCCACCTATTGGTGAGTTCACATGTTTATTTTGGCTGTGGCAATATTATTCAGTCTGAGGAGGGAAATCATAGAAAATATTTGTATATGAAATGCCTGTAGCACTTAAAGAGGGCCCCTTCTATCAGCCACCCAGAGAGCCTATATCTGTATGCATCCATCGTTGGGCATACACATGAAAGGTTGATTTTACAATAATATTTGGAGTAATTATACTCTGTCAAACTCAATGGTGGTATAAGCAGGTGTAGTTCCATTGACTTTTCTTGTATGCACTTAACCGCTTGTGGGCTTATTATACTTAATTTTGAGATTTAGTAATACTGGAAACCTTTTTTGTCTATTCTGAAAATGAAGCATTGTTAAGTGTCTGCCTAAGTCTGCCAGTGTACAGCACACAGACACTGATCACCTGCTTACCACCCCATGACTGTTTGCCCTGTTGAGGACAGCAACAATTGGTGTAGTAACGTGGATGAACTGAAGCACAGTCAGTGAAACCTGTCCCCAGCCTTCCCTTCATGGCACCAGGAATTTAGAGGTACCTGAGATACTGTATAGTTCAAGCTATATTGGAGACTAAATTTTCACTCCTAGTTAAACCATTTGTTCTGTGGGTAAGTACCAACCATTAGGAGCACACTCCTTTTACAAAGTGAGAGTAAAGTGGAAGCAACTGTCAGGTTTAAGCACCAAAGGTACCAGAGGCTTCTTTCTCACTGAGAAGCCAAGATGTTTCCTAGGAAATTACCTCTGTAGGTTAGGACTGTTGTTGGGAACTGCCTACACCCAGCAAAAAGGACAGGCTGGCAGAACGTAGGTAACTGATTTAAGAGGAAGAGTACACAGATGACTGGAAACCTGTGAAGCTCCTTTGGAGTTCAGTCTTCCAGGATTGCCTTTCCTAGATTATCACTAGTTGCAAACGGGCTTCAACAGAAGCTATGCTATCACTTGCTTTCTCTTCATGCCCCATCTTCATGACCCTAAGAGATATGCATTAAAGTGACAATACTGAAGAGAAAGCTACATCCAAAAGGCCACTAAAATACAGCAGAGTTCAAAGGAAAAGAACAGTTTTGGGAAATCATTGCTCTTTTTTACATAACTACCTGAAGTGCGCAGGCTGCTATAAAATATCCTCACATCTACCAGTCACAAAAGACAATCTATCAACAACTCTGTCAGTCTGTCTGTTTAACTACTTTTTTTAAGTAATGTTAATGACTTGCTAGAAACAATCTGAGATAATTCTTTTTAAATACAAGTAAATGGCAAGTAACTACACAAACTGTGATTAAGAAATTGTTGGTAATCACTAGAATACAACAAGTAATGGTTTAAAGTGTTTCCAACAATTTTAAAAAGTGTGACTTTTTCCTGTTTCATTCCAATGCTTTTATTTCATTAATACACCATGCTACCAAGCAGGCTAGTCTCACTTCTTCAACTGGATTCGGTCCTGTCCTGCCTTCTGTGATCGTGCACATGAAATGCATGGTCCTGTGAGCCTACACATTTTGATTCACACATGTTATAATTGCCCAATTAAGAGTTAAAGTAATTTCAGGTGTTGGTTCAGATGCATCTCAGCAAACCCTTGTTGCCATTCAGTGCACCTTACAGGTCTATTTGGTGTAGTTTTTCCTGAGTCCACTAACTTCCTTTACATGACCTAGTTAAAAGCTAGCCATGTAGAAAAGCAAATGGCAAATGAAAGATTTTTTCATATCTAATGCCTCCATAAATGCGTGTACCTCTGATATAAAGAGCTGGGTACCAATTTACTAGAAAGCAGAGGCTTGATCTTGGTGCTATGCTGGGCAGTGTGCCAATCCACAATTTACTGCTGGCCTATATTAATGATTTGTGAGGTAACAAAGTACACTAGTTCAAAATTTCATGAGAGCTATAAGGACCTTGCAGGGACAAAAGATTTCTGTAATTCTTAATCATCATTCTTTCATGGTTACATCCAAAATCAATATTGGTTTTTGCATTATTAAGAGAAGAAAAAACTGAAATAACAAAATAATACCAAGTCTTAAGCTATAGTGCTGTGTTTTTGTTGGCAGTATGTCATACTGAAAATTATTTTTAAAGTTCTGGGCAATTTGTAAAGTGCATTATAACATGCAACATGATACTGCATATATTATATATCTCTATATCTACTATACACTATGTCTATAGAGATATAATTTCACTTTGATGAGATAAACAGACCTTTCCACAAGAATTCTTTATATGCGGCACATAATGGAGCTTCTACTGTATGAGTGACACACTTGCTACACTGAGCTTTAATAAGAAGCATTGTTTTAAGGAGAGCAATTTACATTAAACGGCTCAGGACTGAAGTTGAAAATCTGATGGGCAAAGACGTATAGATGAGAATGGATTTTCAGCCAGTCAGTAGCATTTCATCTGCGGTTAAGAATAGCACTTTGACCCAGTTCTTCATCCAATTTTCATACAAACAGGCACAAATTCACCATACACAATCTTATATACTTATCCTGGCAAAGAAAAACACATAAGGATAAATGCATGTGATAAACTGTGATAAATTAAAGCTTTTTTTTTTTCCCTGCTATTTCAACAAGCCAGGAGCTATTTATTCAGCTGTTTGAACCTGGCAGAAATTGCCTTATAGAATCATTTGGAAGAAACCTGCTAATACTCTTTTTGGGTGTAATCTTACAAGTATAATTTTACTTGCTGTCTATCTTTTTTTAGGTTTCAGTCCACATAGCTAAAGTTGACTGGAGATATTGAGAAAATACAGGCTGGTTTCACTTGTTAGGAACCACAAATCAATGTAGCGTCACTCATATACTCTTTAAGATGCCCATCTCTGATGAACATCCTTTGCTCTGCCTTCTCTTCAAACTGGGGGAAATGGAAAAAACACAACAGCAGACCTGTGTGAGGATACTCTGAGAGGTCTGTTTCCCCTGTTTCAGAGCAAAGGCAGATCATCTCACCCATTGATTGCCTACCGTTTCCCACTTAGCCATGCCGGTAGACTCCCAGACAATGACACAAAAAGGATTGCTACTGTACAATACCTGCTTTAACTACAAGGCTAGAAGTTTATTAAGTTGTGATTAACTGTGTAAAATGTAACACATTATAAATGTATTATTACAGATTTTACTATCAAAAGTAAATTAAATTGGAACACATTAAGCAAAGATTGAGAAAATATAAAAATGGTTACTAGTCATGTTCTTGAAAAAAAGGCTGTCTAAAACAGCAGAAATTGAATTTATGATACTTGGGAAAAGAAATGGTCCCATTTGTATGGCAGTTTGGTTACAAGATAGGCTTAAAATGGATGTGGATTCAGAATGTAGCAGATCTTATGGGTGTAGTATAAATCAAGAATTACAGCGTTGTGAAGCCAGAATTTGTGAGACTGGAATGAGGTGCTGGTGCTGTGAAACTGCATTTTTCAGTGATGCAATATACCAACTTATTTAAACCTCTCTCCCTGCTCAAGGCTAACTTCGTAATTCTGAGCCATGTGACCTTGGTATCTGTTTTCTATGAATCTGTGAATAAATCTTTTGTTTCTATTTCTTTGGGGGGGTTAGCAAGAGGAGAAGAGAAAAGAGCTTTGAAATGTAAAAAAAAAATACTGTTACATACATTTATTGTCATTTATACCTATATAAAATGTCAAGATAAATTTTACCTAATGTATCTTGCTGACAAGCAAGAGAAATTAGACTCCACAATCGGATTACAAGTATGATCTTAATGAATCATGGTTACAAATTATTAATTATAGTTGAATCAATATATTTTACAAGTTAATAGAAGGTTAATTTCAAAAGAAATTTTCTTTACAGGTAATCTGGAATCACTGTGTATGAATCATGGTGTAGGAATGACAAATATCCATAGGGGACCTTAAGGGAACATGATGTCTTTCCTAAGACTAATGCACTAAAAGAAATCTTTTTTATATATGTTATATGAACTGCCAGACTAAGATTTATGTATGATGTATATATTTATACCTTATATAAATTGCCAGATGAGATTCTGTTATTTTTCTTTGTGTTTCTTAGTACAAATAGGAAAAAGTAATCTGGGAAGAACTATCAATAAAGAGCACAGACCCTTATTGTACTCTGAATTTCTCAGGCTATTTCTAGTCATTCCCTAATCAGCATGATTAGTTGCTTTTGTATGTTTTAAGGCGCTGAGATTCTCAGCTCTGTTGATGTTATGTGGAAAACCTAACACTTAACAAATGGTCTAAATTTCTTTTGACCAAAGCACTGCTAAGCCCTACCCACCTTGGTGCTGGGGTGATGAATGCCACTGTCTAGACTTCTACTGTCCCAAAATTGTAGCCCATTTCAGCAGGCTTTCTTTAACAGTGGCATTAGCTGAAAAAACCCTGAACTATCTACAGTCTCAGTGTACAAATCTCAGCTACTAATATACTTCTAGCAAGATTCAGGACAATTTCTGGGTTTAAAATGTTCATCATAGAATAATTTAAAAAAAAAAATGTAACACCCTGCTCTTCTGTGTTGCGCTACCTGTTTAATACTTGTACATTGGTAGATCCATAAGTGTTTTCAAAATATCCAATATTGATGGGGGAAAAGGTAAAATTCCTGAGCAAATCTCTTCTGATACTGAAAAATTAAGGTATAGTTCCTGAGAAAGAGACAGAACTGTCTCCTTACAGTGGAAGACTGTGTTGATTCAGTAGTCCAAGAGAAATGGACATCCTCTTCTTGATAGCAGAGAGAACATGAGCCTGATCCTACTAGAAAAATGCTTCTAAGGAGAAAGTCTTCAGACACTTTAAAAAATGTGGGAGCCTCTCAAAAAGTCATGAAGCAAATCATTGCAATGGATCTTTAGTTGATCCAGACCTAGGATTCTTTTGTAATTCACACATTATTCACAAACAAGCTATGTATGACAAGAAATTAAAGTGGAAAAGCAACTTTGTGCTCTTTACAAATATGCTCCAAGTTAAAAAAAATAGAAACAGACTGCAAAACACATTTAAGTTCAGAAGATACAGACTTCCAGAGAGACATGCAGATAGAGACTTGCAAAATAAAAGTACTTGTCTTGGGTAATTATCTTAATTGGCTCCTGTTGTTTTTTTTTAAGATCATTTCGTGCTGCTTTTTGTGATTTCTTTTTTTTTATTTAGTCTTCTAACAGAGACTTGGAAAATTATTTTTTAGAACACAGTGGTTTTAAATTTAATACTATTTTCTGTGATTGCATTTCCAGGCCAATGTATGGGTTATGTCCTTTTTTTGGTCTAATTTCTCAATTCCCTGAAATAATGTGTTATGTCATAGATGCCCAGTGAAGTAAAGGTTTGGGAGTCACCATTGTAAGATGCAAGATGTATATGAAAGTTTAAATTCAGCCACCTTCATTTTTCCTGAAGCTTAAAAGGCTGAATTATTTTTGATTAATGAAACTATTAAGAAGATGCTACCTTTTTACTGAGACACCAAACCGCCAACTTAACTTATTAAAACTATACTTGTCACAAGAGTATAACTCATTTCCTCATCAATTTAAGCATTCTTGCCTATTCAGAGTATGTTCAATAGAATGCAAAGACTACTGGAAAATGCTTTGGCTTCTTTCCTTCTATTTAGCTTCGAGTTTCCCACTGTAGTTCACTGAATCTTAACTTTCCAGCAGAACAGTTTATAATTCTAATCAAACTGGATATTCTCCGACATTGTAGCTGACTATATGGTGCACTTACTATCACAAACTGCCTTAAATGTTCATACACTTCATTGTCAGCAAAGGAGTAGCAAGGGTTTTTTGAGAAGATGTTTTTATATTCATTTAAACTGAAATCCTTTAAGGAATCTAGAAGCAGGCACTATATAAATACTTGCATGATTTTCTTTTAAATATATTTGGACCAAGATTAAAAAGAGACCATTTTTATTTTGCAATGATTGTTGCAATTATTTTTAATTCAGACAATCTCAAACAGTGGCTTATAAATCACAAAGGTCAGCAGAAACTTTCACCTCACTTTCTAGTAACATCTTCAGACACCACCATAACTTCTCTCACTCATCACAACACACATAAGTCTTCATTACATTTTAAATAAATGTAAATTAGTTTCACAGAACTCAGTTTAGGTACAAGGAAATTTTCCACAGTCCCATATTAATAACCACAACAACTGTTGACAAGAGTATTTCTGTTCTCATTTAATTTCTGTAAAAAAGCAATGTATTCTACAGAGCTGTTTTTAGAAAGCTATAAAAAAAAAATAGACAATGTAGATGAAATGTTAAATCCTTTTAATCTCTAAAGAGAACACTAAAAAAAGGCTGTTGCCTAAAATATACTTATTGGCATGATATCTATTGAAGCCCATTATTCATGAGGTAACAATGGTATTTTTCTTGCTGCACCTCTAGGGGTACGTGTTTCATTCCAAGTATGACCACAGATTTTATATTAATTATAGTGACCTAGCTTTGTCTATATATCTTCCCTATCATGTGAATTGTCTTTCCACTGGTATCCATTTAACCATTTCATGCTTTCAAAGCTTAAAGTACACTTCTTTCATTCTGTTTACAAAATCCTATAGCTTGGATCAGAAAAGTGTAATGGAAATCAAACCTCCCATTTACATTTAATATCAATGCTGTTTTCCAGACCAAGAATAGATTATTTGCCCACTATTATGATAGCCCTAATCTAATGAAATATGTATATGCATATAAAAAAGATGGAAAGTCAGCACAGGTGTACACCTTCCAGTTAAAAAGCAAAAGTTCTTTGTGAAACGTCTGGCTGCAGCTGAGATAGCTGTGTCAGGATTATAGATAAAAGTATAAAAACCTTCAAGTTAGTAGTTCTAATGATTCAAGTGGCAACTTGCAGAGCTAGTTTTCGTTCAACAGAGTTCTAGGTCTCATTCTGGTTTTGTTAACTATTTACTGTATGGTTATGGAAATATCAAATTCCCTGTATAGCAGTCAGAAATGCATATCACTTTATTTATAACAGTGTTTTCACAAGGCTCACTTAATTACAGCCAGATTCTGATGATGTATTGAGTAGCCCCAATGAGTTTATTGAGTACTTCCAGTGACCCCTTGTAGGAAAAGGTGCTATTAGCATTAGGAAAAGTGGCTCAATTGATTCCTCAGTGTTTAGGAGATCATTTTAAATCCCCAGGTGCTAGATAAATGCAAAGTTATATGTCTATTATGTATAACTCATATGGACTAAGAAAATAATTATCATGCAAACGGGTTCACTAGCATGCGCCCTGCCTCCCGTTGACTTCATTAAGTCCCCGTGTGGGAGCAAGAGGCTGTAATTTGCAGATCCCTCTGAAGAACTGAGTCTTTACAAGATAATCTCAGCATACATCATGTTTTCACCAATGAGTTTGATGGAACATAAAACAAAATTGTGGTGACAAGCAAATCCATCAATGGCACACCCAGTAGATTCCAATTACGTTAATTAGAGTAGACTTTCTAATGAGTGGAATGTCAAACACTGGATCCATGCCCAATGCTAATCATTCATTCATTTTGCTGCTGGTTCTAATTCGCATTACACCAAGGAGGTTTCATGCATTCTGACACCAAACTATGAGCAAAGTGCTTCTGCTTTAGAAATAGAAATAGAAGTACAAGCACAGTTTGACATACTAATTAAATGTGTCAGGTTGCAAGATATATTGCTAAAAGTCATTCTATCCCTATAAATGCAGGCATCAGCCAAAGCATAGAAAGGGTGTAAAGCAGTATTTATAATAATTCCTCAGTATAAACAAGACAGTGACAGTAACTAACCTGTTATTGTGAGAAGTCTACCAAAGTGACATCCAAACAATAACAAAAAATCTTGGAGGTAAACTTATTACACTAAGAGGGTACCGAAGTAGCCGGGTGCGTCTGAGTATACCAAAGTCAAGGAGTGATGACCACATGAATACTAAACTGATATTCAGCTAAATGCTTTGTATATGGTCTAAGAAAGAGAGTGCCAGAAAGATCCATTCCAGAAAGATCCTCTCCAGAAATATAGACTGCTTACATTCAGGGGAAATAGTCACCTGCACCTGTAGCTTTAAGACATAAAACATTAGCTGCCATCTGCTGATAATTAAGCATATTTGAGCTTATTTTGTATTAGTTTCAACAGCTGATAAGGATGGATGTGCATTAGGGCACCCAGCTGTGCGCCGGAGAGGCAGAAGCACAGACATATATCCATCTCTTCTCATGGTTTGGCTGCAAGGATGGGAGCCTTTTCCAGAGCAGGAAGAAGGTAGATGGCAGTAAAATCCCAATTTACTGCAGGTACTCTATCCAGACTCTTATCTCTTGAGTTCACTTTCTATATTTGTCGCCTTCTTATTGCATAGGAACTAACTAACTGCATGTTCAAGCTCAGATGCAGAAGATTGTGCCTTCAAATCCATGCTCAGGATACAGGGATGCACAGGTGATAAGTATCTTCAATATGGTGTGAAGGGAAGTTGTTTGATGCTTCTAGAGCCTTGAATGAGCAGTGGAGTATGGATTTGGTTCTCACACGAAATTTTAGGTACCCCAACCTGTTAATGCTGAATTAAAGACACAGTTTTAACTTAAGCAGTACATATGTGATCTATACTTTGTCTGGAAGACAGCTGAAGCTAGATTTTCTGACAAGCTTGATACAGATTAAAGTAATAGTCTTTAGTTACTCTGTAGATACTGTCCTGATTAATTGTGTTCATAGGACTCTGGTTCCTCAGCTTCTGCCCTCTCATATGCTGATGTTAACTGTACCAAGCAAGATAGAAAGATGGAAGGTGAATCAACTCTGAGAAAGATGACATCCCAAGATACTATGACTACAGTAGTGTCTAAATATTTATCAGACGCAAGACCTAACTGAATAAATTCCTGGTATCAGCTATATAATTTTCTTTAAAAAAAAAAAAAAAAAAAAAGAAGAAAGTTCTTTTAGAAGGTATTTAAGATCCCTGGAGGTGTTAAAAAATACACTTCAAGATGTAACGGCTTTTCAAACTTACGCTTATTGTGTAAATCATTATACAATGAGAGAATAACTCCATTCTGTCTAAACGTATGGATGAATGAAATGATTTGTACAAAATAAAATTCTGCCTTAGCTAGAATCTGTGCCTTTTTGAGGTTTATCTGCTTTTTACTTGTTTATTTAACCTGGACAATGTATCACACATGCATAAAAATACCCTTAACATCTTGACTTCATAATCAAAAGGATAGATGCCTAAATGAGATCTCTCACTAAAAAATTCACAAGCAAATTATTTGAAGGATATAGAGGAACAACAACAGTGATAAAAAGCGCTTGAAAAGTTTTTAAACAGAAAACAGGGAGTAAAGATAACTTCTAAGGAGTTGTTTTCATTTCCCTGTTTTTCAACCATGAGAATTCAAACATTTTGTTTTCTTTTAGCTTTTCAGACTTTCCTTTTAAACATTCTTTTTAAACTGGAAAAAGAAGAGAAAAAGTAAAAGAGTATCTTTCATGTTTAAGAGGAATGTAGAGAGTTAAAAAATTCTTGCTCTATAATGACAGCAATGGAATATCACAAAAGCATTGGCTAGCTCTCTATTTGACATATAAAGACAGAAAATTCCAGATTTTCAGGTATTTATTTGAGCCCTTTTGCAGTTCATTTAATGCTACCTCAAAGGCTCTTATGTGTAACATGGAACTCTGATCTTTAACTTGCAAGTCTGAAGTAAATGATTCTACTCAGCCATTGCAAAGCCCTACGTAAACAATGAGGAATCAGGTGAATAGGCGTTCAACTCATCTCAATTCATAAAAGCCAGTTTTAAATAGCATGCACCATACCCTTCTGCTGAAGGTCCGATTCTGACTGATGCAGGAAAGTGCCTGAAGTCCATAAAGCATAGCAGCACAAATGAAGGAGAAGATCACCAGTTTCCCCACATAAGCTGCTGCAGCTTTGCAGTGTGTTTCAGGTACTAGAAAACCATGCGCTCCTCTTTCTTTCATGGCACATACTAGGAAGCTTAGAGTCCACACAGCTACAGTGTCCAGGCACAAGATGAAAAATAAATTAAAAGAAGCAGGAAAGTTTCTTGGCTTTCCTCTCACACATAATATGGTTTATCCTCAAGAAATGCCACAGCTCCATCCTCCTCACACATGATTCTCCGAACTTTAATTCTGCTGGACTGATATTTGACAAATTACAAGAGTGATTCCAGAGGGACAAATGCCCTAGGTATTTATTTTATGTATGTACTAACAAGGAGTATAGGTTATATTTTGGCTTTTCTTTTCTTTTAAAGTTATTGGTTCTTTCTCAATGTGCTTTTTTTTTTTTTTTTCCAAATAAATCCCTTCCTTCTCTGTCTCCCTTTCTCTGTATTTCACATCTATGATATCTGTCCTCGCTTTAACAGATCTGCCTTCCTTTTGATCTTTTCACAATTTTTTCTTCTCTACAGATGAATTCCTGCAGAAAGGAAAATGGAACATACTAAACAATATTTCAAGGAACCAAACTTCCTAAAAAGTAATGTATACTCTAAGGACTTGCAGTGGCTCTTTTCTCTGAATTTGAACTGGTTTTCCATTCCTTTTTACAGGAACAAATAATTCTTTGTAGAACTTATTGATAAGTGAGTTTAGAAATCAAACTGAAGATATTAATAAAAATGGCCAGCAGACCTTGTACTGGTACAAATTACTGTATTTTTACTAGATTAGTGGAGAGATGTCAAAGTCTATCACATGAAGATCTTACCAGCAATTTTAAAAGCATCAGTTAAGAAAGTCATCATTATCATAAATTAATTAGCATCGACAATTAAGAAAGAATTTCAGTAGTTTCTACAATAAAGTCAATTTCAAAGGTATGACTATTACATCTTACTGCGATTTTTCCTATTATTAATCCATAGATAAGTTTAAAAAGTTCTTTAGACTTTCAATTTATTATTAATTTGTAAATTTATTTCACATTATTTATAAATTACATTAATAATAGTAAAGCATCATAATTCAAAACAAATTTCCTTCCCTTGTATTTTGTGAAGACTGAAAGATATAAATATCACATAAAAATTTCTTTCAATAAAGGATTAAATCAATTTTTGTTTAGGTGCTCCATTTATTGCATTTAATTTATACTTATTGACTTTGATGCATCATAGAGTGCTCTACAGTCAGATTTCAAACTACCATTACTGCCTGAAAAGTTCATCTTTTCATAGTGATATCTTCATTGCCTAGAAGCTACCACTTTCGTCAACATTTCAAGGATCAGGGCAGCAATCTTCCTAGATAAATTTAGAAGTTAGTACACTCTGCTAAAAAGTCATGCTTCCTGAGAAACTGCTTATAATAGACATCTCAAATACACTGGATGATTTGTAATACATGTGAGGATCAGTGGGTCACATTAAATAAAAGTAGATTTAGTAAAAGTGTAGCCTACACTGTATCATAAATTATTAAAATTAATGAACCTGATCCCCTCTGCAGATTACCCCATGGCTGACACCAGTATAATTTCATTGATATTAATGATTCACTTCGTTTCACACTGATGTAAAACTGGAATAATAGCATGATGATTCAGGTCTAATACTATTAAATTAGCTGCACCATTTACATTAACAGATGGCAGGCAAATATGTCTTCCTTCGTTCATTCAACCCAGGTGATTAGGGAGTTCTTTTTTCCATCCACTATTATATGAGACTTTAATCTATATGTTTTATATGCACCTATATAACAACTTTTGGATCCTGATCTTCAGAAATGCAATTTTAGTACGGTGAGAAGAATTAGAGATTGAAGGCTGGGACGGAGGTTGTGTCAGAAATGGAACGAAAGTTGTCACCTGAGCGATAACACAAGCATGTCTGACCTCACAGAGATATTTTCCTTCCCTGGTTGATGCCTTTGGTCTCAGATATTGTTCATGCACTGACCAGCCTTTCGCTGGGCCATTGTAATCTGGAGATTAGACTTAATGTCTCTGCCATTAGGTGACACAAGCCCATCTGACTCTGCTTTATGGAGGTTCTCCTCTAGGCCAAATGGAATAACCAGATCTAGATTTGCCTTCACTTGCTGCTTTGAAATTCAGTGAGTGAAAGAGCAACACCATCAGTGTACTGATGTTTAAGATATTACAGAAACTAAATCTAATTAACTCATTGCAATATTCTGATCAGTTGGGGTTTGGGGTTTTTTTACTTAAATACAGACAAGCCATGTGTTTGGCTTTGAAAATTTAATTAAGAAAGAAATAGATGCTCATGACTCTGTTACTTGTCCACACCACAGCTGTTGAACATGCCTAAAAATGTATTTTATACACAAAAAGTCCTGTGACTGAATATAGCTTATAACATGAGTGTTTTTGACATATAGTTTTGGTTTTGACACACTCTAGCTCTTTGAGGCTGCAGTATTTTTACTAAAGAGAATAGCTTTAAATCAAAAAATGAATACCTAAAATGATTTTATTCTTATCATTTTGTTTCATTAACATGTATTAAAGCGGAATGGAGAAAAGAAATTATGTTGTACGTACTAAGAGATTTATGCAGTCAAAATTCGTATATTTTTAATAATATATTGCTTTGAAACACAGCTAGTCTGAAATACATTTCGCAGTATATAATCCTTGAAAAAATACTGTTTTCTTCAAAACCTGGTACAGATATGTACAAAATACTTATAGTTTATACCTGACCATTGGAACTGGAATCACTGGAAAACTTACACAAAAAGTTTCTTTTTTTACTTCCAGGTGTATAAATACACTGTGGTCATCCAAATCTGAGGCTTACAAAGGAATATGGCTTGCTCAGTGAACAGTTTATGTTTTGCAAGTTGGGCACCTTTAAGGCACCTGAGTACTTGAAAGGTTACCAAATAGTAATGGAGTTCTAGTGAAATCAGTTGGAAAGATTACCTTTGATTAATTTAGGTTTCTTTACATAATAATGGAGTTGCAGTCAAATTTCAAAATTGCATGAGAATGTGAAAACTGATTATTCTGAGAGTGCTGAATTAAGAGTCTTTCCTCTCTCCTCTGCTCTAACTTTTATAGTTAGTTATATTGGTGTGAAGTTTTATCATTGTTCATTATCTGAATATTCATGTTCATCTTTCTAATACAAATACGGTATTTGTTGGATGTCAGAAAAGCATAGTGCAGTAACACTTTCTTCGTAATACAGGCGTTAAATAGATGTGCTGTTATGCAGAGTTCTTATTAAGTTCTGTTGCCAGTTTAGCAAGTGGAGAGGTGTGACACTGCAACTACTACAGTTTTCCCATCTTCTTCCCATCCATTATATTCTCAAGTTTGTTCCAAGCAAAAGTAAGTAAACTTTTGTTTACAGGGAAGTTCCATATAGTTTTTGTTAGCAGCTTTATTAGTTTCAGGACAACTTTCATTTTTGTGTTTCTGGAATGTCTTTGAAGTGCATCGGGACTAGGCTAACTCCAAGTATCAGCAGGGGCAGCAAGAGAAAAGCTTGTGGATTTGAACTGCTGGTGAAACAGCCAACATCAGAGCAAATAACTGTGGTGACGTGATGATAGATACCATGGTATTAAACTGGTGCTTGATTGCATGTGGTTGAAATATGAAAGAGGATTTTTATGTGAGAAAATCATTGTCCAGAAGGGATACAGTGGTTTATTACGTCTGGACTTGAATAGTTCTTCACCAAGAATGATACTGTAGATACGTTACTGGCACAGTACCACACAAATTATTTCTTTGCTAATAAGAGCTTTTGTGTTTTGTGATGGAATTTTTTTTATTTGAAGCGTCATTAGCAGTGTGTGAAAGGAATGACAACTGTGTTTTAGACTTCTTTTGCTGATAAAATTGTTTATTTTTTCCATTCATAAATTGCAGTACCTGAATTTATATGCAAATAGAAAAATCTCACTGATATATAATAACTACAATTAAAATCAATTAACAAAACAAGAAAAATAAAACTTTTTCCCAAAAGAGAAGGAAACCACACATTTCCTGCAATTTGAGCTGTGATCTTATTTCTCCTTGAAAAAGAAGAAAGAAAGACTTTTTAACACTCCCTAGAAGTCAGCACTTGGCCTTTGTCAGAGGAAAGAACAAAGCAGATTCCAAAGATAAGGAAATACAAGGGTTTGCCAGAAAAGAGTTCCCCCTGCAATACCTTGTCACCACGTTTTCATTAAAACAATGTTATTATGATATAATATTATTTTTAAATTTAACTCAATCATTACATACTTGTCTTCTGTCTCCCAGAATAACTTTTAAATATTTTTTCTCTTCTGATAGCCATTCTTTAAATTTGGGACCCCATGAAATGTCTTCAGTTAGGTACTTGCAGTTTTAACTGATTGATCTCATGCGATGCCATGTAACCTGAAGCACGTGTTGTGTCTCATTAAAAAAAATCTTTCTCTAGAAGCATGCAGCAGCTGGCATTGATAGCAAAACATCTGTACTCCACTCAGGAGTCAGTGGCTATGCCACTCTCTGAATTAGTGTGTCAAGCACATTCCCGGTTCCTGTGCATGCACGTTATGTTATAGACTAGCTAGGTAAATGTATAAATATTCACTTCACAAATATGCGTTTGACTATCCAAAAACCCTGAGCTTGTGCCTTCCATTTGTAATGTATTTTAAAAGGCTAATTACATTGAATTGAAGGACTTTACATAGCTTCGTTCAAAGTAGAACCGTTTTCATTAGGATTTGATCTGCTGCTGGAAGTGTTTACTTCTGTTTGAAGCGATAAATCTGATAAAAATGAACTTAGGAGTTTAGCAATGTTCTTGACCTCATTTTTTCACCAACAGAAGATAAAGTCTAGAAGGCCTATGGTGATATCCTGCTCCATAGCTCACAGAAGTTTTGAATCCTGTTTAATCCTTAAGTTTGTTCTGTGATCTTTTTCTCAGAACAGCTTTGCTTTTAACATTGCCTTCTTGACAGATTCTCCAAGACATTACATCATTTCATGCAACACAGAATATGCACCCTAGGGGTGCCCATAAACCCTCTTTGATTACCTCCGTGCAAGGTACAAACTACTGTTGTAAGTCATTTAGCTTGCATTGTCTTCTATGTTATGAACATCCTTTTAGAGATTCTGTGCATCGCCTGGATACATCTATAGCAACTGCAGTAATAAACTCTAAGAGCACACAATAGGTAGTTTTTTCCTCTTATCATAAACAATATAAATAAAAATTTCTGCCATAATTGAGGGCTGTACATCTTTAGGCAGATCCTTTCAGTAACAGCATTTTAGTTAGGGTTACATATACCCCAGCCCTTCTCAGGGGAACATCTTATTAGAATAAGAATTGATAACATGACTGCTCTTCTGAAAGCAAAAGCCTTGTAAGCTGACAGTACTGTGCCTCTCTGTCTTTTACATTCTAATGCTGATTAAAGTCAAATTCTGGTCAGCGATAATGCACCAGCCTTGGTAGTAATATCATTCTGAGAGAAAAAAAAAAGTATTTTGCATATAATTCACTAATACTCATGCAACTGTGTATTTTGGGGAAGCTGGAAAGGAAGAGTTAGGCTGAGATTCAAAGACAATTAATTTGAGTGTCCTCTTCATAACAGAAAAACAAGTGGCTACCATAAATCTTCCATGATTTACTTGTGCTATGATGAGTGAGAGTTACCTGAGTACAAAAGGGGATACTTCATCTTCTTCTAAGATGGAGATGGAAATATACTCAACTGCAGACCAATTATGATGATATTCAGGTATTCTGGAGTCTGTTGAATAGGAAATACTGAGCTGCACTTGTGTGATGATTAGCTTCACTGAGTTCTACTAGCAAATGTAGTACTTAACCTTCAATCATGATAGAGGTTAGGCAAAGGAGGTTTACTGTATTGATGGATCTTGTAAGGGATATATGAGCCATCTGGAAAGGGGTCACTCTATGAACCTGCTGAAAGAGCTGGCACTGTGGATTCATAGAAAGTAGCCTCAGACTTCATCAGATTACTATACCTGAATGGTGAGACAGCTGTATACTTTCAATCTTACCTTACTTACAGACTGCAGCATTGCCATTACTTGCAAACAGCTATTGATTCTGTTAAAAATAAATAGGAATCTATTACAGGGGAGACTGCTGTTTCTAGTGGTCAGAATGTTTTTATTACCGTCCTGTTGAAATAGTGATATCTTGCTCCAGGAAATTATAAACCTAGGGGGAAAAATGTATCCTACATCGTTGGGAGAAAAGGTCTGGAGACTGCATCACTATTAGAGAGATTCAGGATCAAAATTTTGGGCTAATATTTGAAAATGGGAATCCCAGGCAGCTGAGAAATCTAGAAGACACAACAGGGCAGTTTAAATGTTTCACTGCTTAAAAGCTATGTACATGCAGCTGGTCAGCCTCAAGCTGTTGAGAGCTATGAAACAGTATGTCTTGTAAGACAAAAAAGACAGGGAAAAGGAGATACCTATGCTAAAGCTATTATAATTAGTAATCATTCTTATAATTACATTTCCTTTAGATTGCTTATTCATTTGTGCTGAGTAGCTCATAGTGTTGCTTCTGTAGTTAACACATGCTTGGAATAATCATTAATAAATCCATGGTTAAGTGTTTTGCAGATTTTTTCTTACACTAGACACTTAAGTGCACTGCATTTTATCACTTCCTAAATACACATGATTTTTCATCTGGTGCAATTTTTCGAATGATATCCTGTGCAGAGTCAGGTTAGATCAGTATTTAGATGACAAACATATAAAGAACCATTAGACCTGCAAGTCATCTAGAAAGAACTAATTTTATTATCAGTAGTTCTTTTCCTGCTGCCAAAACTGAAATGCTGCCAAAGCACACTGTCAGGAGATGCAGTGCTTTGTTCTTGAGTTCTCTGTCTTCTCTATAAGGCACATCCAAAATCAGACTCTAGGCCATGCAGCTTTGGAGTCAAGCTAACCCTCCTCTTTAACAATAACAGAATGCCAAGGATCATAAAAGCTGAGTCTGTGAAACCAGTTCCTGCGGTCAAATGTATATAGTGTATTCTGTAACAAGAGGGGAGGAAGCTCTCGTGTACTGCTGGGAAAGGCAACATAGGTTTTCTGTACTATCAAGTACTCTTTCTAGGTCAAGCACAGAGTGAAGCTGTGATTCCCAACTAGAAAGCACAGAAGCCTGAGCTCCTCATCCAGAAAGATTCTTTTCCTTTTAATTTTTTTTTTCAGTTTACAATTACGAAAAAAACTGAAGAAATCTCTTGAAATTTATGCTAGATTGAAAAGTATTATATTAATAACATGTAAACATTTGATTGAGTGCAACCTGAGGGACACTGTTCAAATATTACAAGGTCCAGTAAGATGAGCAATGGGAAGGTAAAAAGACCACATACAGTTAGAGAAAGGCTTCAAATTATTCAGCTAAGTTCAAGCGCATTTACAACATGAGATCAGGCATAGTAACCAAAAATGAAAGTTTTAGAAATCTCAGTTAACACTTTAAATTTTATTAAGATGCACAGACTGAGATGAAAAAATTTTTACACTTCCATTGAGAAACACCACTACTTTCCTAAAAAAGTCTATGAATAAATTTACTCTTCTGCTTAACATTAATCCTGTTCATATAAACTGCATACGTACATGATTTTTCTGTATAATTTCAAATACAACATTTTAAAAGACAATAGGTTCATTGGAGTGGCAAGAGTTACAAATAAAAGGAGACTGAAATCACAAATAGATGAAAACATAGGTATTGCTACATCAGCAGACAGAGAAGTTCCAAAAATTTTGTCTAATCAAGAGTCATCTTTGTATTTAAAAGAGCAAATGTAGGTGTTTTGATATATTTAGATGCTATGTTTAATAACCACAATGGAATCTTGGATTCTCTTGAAAATTAGTAGATTTTGGCACAATTAATTGATTAAGCATCTCTAAATAAAATGTATAAAATGTAATAAGATTATGAAAACCATACAGGCAGTTTATTCTTCAAAATGAAATGTTTCATCTGTCTTTTGGTTCTAAATTAGAATTTAAAGTTTCAAATAGATTGGTACTTGCAAGAGGATTGGCCATTTCAGACGCAATAGAAGCTTCCTATGGCACAAGTAAGCAGGGAGAATTTCAGTCTCTGTGCGAGTGAGTGAAATCCCTGTGTATAACCCACTTCACACGCTATAAAAATTTGCTGCCATAGTTCTTGTGGGACTAAAAATATAGCGCATCTTAGGCACAGAGAAAACCCTCAAAACTGGATACATGTGGCACTGTGAGAAGAGGAATTTCTATTCTTTAGGCACGAACTCACCTTTCAGTCACTCTGAAACTGCTTTTCAGCATTTCAGAAAGCCCACAACAGCTAGCAGTCAACAGAAAGGAAAAACTACAGCCTGAATACAATATGCAGGCTTCAAAAATCAGAGAAGCACCTTATTACTTCTGAGACAGCTGCTTTCTTTAAGAAACAAAACAGATGATGTGAAAAGGTGCTACTACATTATTATTTCAGTCTCAAAAACAGAGGCTTGATTTAGTCATTTCATTAGCCCGTAACACCAGGCTGAACCCTGTGTTAACCATCTGCTTCAAAGCCTCATTTTTAGGTAAATGAAATTCTCCATACATTGGCTAAGGCAGGCACGGCTTGTGTAGGACAATGCTTTGAAAGTTTCCTGCAAACCCAGGTCCTTTTAACTTCCAGATTTCCAACGTTTTTTTCAATTCTCAGGCCTGCAGCATTGTAGCTTTAATTTATGTTAATGAATGATTGGATTATGCTACTGTTGCAGAGTATCTGATACATCTGCATCGCTGCTCTGTTCTGTGACAATGCCTTCAGTGATTAGCTGGGCACATTTAAACATTGTTTGCACTCATCTATAAACTTCTGTGCAGCTTTTAAGCAAGAAGATAGCAGCAAAACTTGAGTATGTAGCAGACGGAGAGCCAAGTACGACGCATCAGTGGCAGATTAGTCGGCGTTGTTACACAGTGGAGAGAGAAAAGATTAACGCTCTTCATTTGCTAGTTATGCTGGAGACTGTTTACAAGTAGGAATAACCTTCAGGTTTCTCTTTTCAGTTTAACTCATTAATCAGTAGACATCTGTTTAATCTATTTGCATGTTTAGATTCTGCATTATATTGATTTGCAGCAATTTCTTCAGCCCTGTCACATCTAAACTGTACTCACAAAATACAAAACTTATGCATGTTCTGTTCCATGAACTTTTTTAGATTTCCATCGGATCTCCCCGTTCTTAGCTAGGAGTGTAAAAATCAAGACAACGAAAAATTTCTGAAGTAGAGAATTAGTTCAAGTATGTAAAAGTTTCCAACTGGCCTTTCTTCTATTATTCTCTACTTCTCAATTAATGTTAATTTCAAAAGTGGATCCCATTTATTGTATTTTACAGCATTTTTTCTAGCACTTTTAAATAGAAGTCAGAGTTGTTATCCAGTCCAGGAGCCAGTGATCGATGACAGATATAGATTCAATTTGCCTGAGACAGGAAGAAAAGGAACCTGGATCTCCTATTTCCTCAGGTTTTGTAGCAAATGCTAATATACTAAACTAAAACTAAAAAAAATCCTCTGCTGTCAGTGTTACAAGCACTTGTCAACATCCATTTTATTTGAGCCAAATCATTTATTTGTGTTACACTACGAAAGAATTTAGCTGCAGCCTATGAATGTCTCTAATATGTAAAGCTTAGTATTTTCCAGTGTAATTCCATCCCACATCCTTCAGTGAAATTCAAAAATTGTTGAGAGTTTTGCCACAGGTGTCACTTGGGCTGTGATTTCAACCCTGTTCCATGTAACCCAAGATCCAGCAATTGAATGCCTCTGTAAACCCCCATTCCTGTGACTCGCTGAAGCAGTGCTGGGTCTCCATGTGTGGGGTACTGTGAACGGGCATAAATCCTTGCAAGAATCACATTTTCCAAGTAGCTTAGGAGTCTGAATTTCATTTTCAAAGACAATTTAAACACTAAGAAGCTTTTGATTCACAATTAATGGTCCCTGAGCCATTTAGGAGAAAATATATGAAAAGGCCTTGGGCATGGCAATGCTATGTACCCTTCCTGTAAAAGCCAAATATCCTCCATATTTGGAGCTCATCTAAGAAGGAAGTGTGAGGTCAGAATTCTTCTCCTACACATTATTTACTTAATTATGCCAAATAAAATAGATCAGCATGAGATGTTTAGAAATACCCAGTTGAGACAGTCCTAGGCTCAACAACAAGGAGTTCGTGATTTGGAAAACAAGCACCACCCCCTTCTCCCACAGTAGTGTGTTAATTACATTGGCAGTTGAATCAAAGACATCAGAAGTATAGGCATGCATGCACATGCAGACACGCAGAAAGCCTATCAGTCCCCCAAATCTGACAAATTCCAGCATTATGCAGTCCTCTTTCATTTATTTTGAGCACTTACTTAATATATCTTGCAGTTAAATACCTCGTTTGCTGAATATCTTAAACAAAGTATGTCTTAAATGTGTTTTGTAAACTGTGAAATACATTGTCTTGCATTCTTTCTGTACTTGGAGACTTCTGGATTCTTATCTCTCTGTTTTGTGTAAAGCATAAAACCTCTCTGGAATTCTATGGAAAAACATCAGTTTACAGCAGAAAAGAAAACAGTTGATTCAATGGATTGTGCCCTACAAATTTTGGCATATATTAAAACACTCTAAATTTTCCTTGAGAGAATTCACAGCTCCGTCTTCAGTAAATGAAACAAGAACTGCTTACTAATACTACTGACAATATTTGTTTGAGAAACCTAATTTAATAATGTAAATGAAGTGGAAGTAGCTCTTAGCAAATATATTCCTTAAAGGTTTTCGAATGAGAGCCAGCCTATAGGAATAGTATTTCTCTGTAGAATGACAGTTTTAAAATGACTGCAATCATTTGTAGGGTAAGCTATTAAACTGTACTATTTGTATACAATGGTTGCTTTTAACAGCCTCACAGCATCTATTTGCAAGTAATTACCCTTACTGTGGTATTTGCCATGTGCCATCAACTTAGCTTACCATTACCTCTACTGGTAAGTAACACAGCTAGTGAACTTTTAAATAAAAGGTAAATGTTGAAAAGCTTCATTGTGGACCACTGTGTGCAAAATAACTGAGAGTAGAAACAGATAACGCTGATGAGGTGTTTTAAGACACTATTGACCTTATTTCCCATTTCTTACCAGTATTCCAGTGATGTAAATAGCAGTTCTCCATACCTCCTCTTCAATACTTACTCTGTTGGCACAGTTGTTGAATATTAAGAACACATGACTCCCAGGCTTGGAAACAACTTCTGCTGTGGTATGCTTCAGGAAAACAAGTTGTTTCTTGCTGCCAGTCCAGAAGAGTTTTCCAATTGACTTTTAAACTCAGAGTCCATCCACCTATCTGCAGCAATAGAAACCTGAGACTCTTCGGTTTGCTTTATGATACATATTATTATTCTGTGCACAGACTCACAAAGCAATGGTACAGGCTTTTTCTAGAAGGACATTATAATGTGAGTCAGCTACAGCCATGAATTTTATTAACTTTTTTTGTTAGGAACTGCATTAAATGGCAACACTAATGCACAGATGAGCTCTGCAATGTTCCTATTCCAAGGCTGAGCAGATGGCTGTTTCGATGTCTGCTGGCTTTCATGTTCTCCATTTCATGCAGTGTCCCTTATCTTAGGCAACCCACTTAGGTTTATGCTGCCGGAGAGCCTTTAAACTTGGAAGTTTGTGGAGTAAAGGGATGGTATGGTGGAAAAGCCAGAGGGAAAACTCAGATAAGACTGATTGTGCTTTCTCCTCTACTTGATTAACTCAGGAAGCTGCTTAGATTTCCAGTCTCTTCTGTGTTGCTGGAGGAACTAATTTGGTAGCGAAATCCAGCTGAACCCTTTCAAAAACAGGAAAAAAACAAGGGCTTAAAAATTTCCAGTAACACTCTTTCTTTCTCTCCCAACACAATTTTTGTTACTTTTTTTCCTTTTCTTGTACAAAGATCCAATTTACATCTAACTGTAAAATAATTTTTGGAAGGAATGAACAGTTCAAACAGAGACAAATAGGAGCTACAGGTGCACAGGTCTTTTGAAAAGTCACTTACGTTACAAGAGAGGTGTTAAAACTGAACCACTGAACCTTTAGAGGCCACTGTTCTGTTCAGTTTCAGCTGGTATTTTCCTTCTAATTTGCATTTAAATGCAGACAGATTCAGATATTCACTCTTTTTCCCTTGATGGGCTTCTATTGCAGGTGGTGCAAAATATCCAGCTTTTTTTTTCTTCCTTTTGATCAGTCTCCAACCAGCACTCCAACATATTCCTCAATGATACGTGGAATTATGGAGCTTTCCTAGCTTCCACGTGGCCCAGCCCAGTCGCTGCTAACAGATGACTTTACAGCAGGAAGCCTGTGGATGAGGAGCTGTTGCTTTGCCTTATTACCCCAGCACCTGACCCATTGCTGTGACCTGAAGTGGTCTGGTGTAACTTGTATGCTGGCAACTTTTTAGTGCAGACAGAGGCTACGCAAGCACTATGGGATGAGTGTTACGCAGCTCCCAGAATCTGGCTTTAGTCAAAATGTGGAAAACTGCACAGGCTGCAGATTACCGGCAGTGCCTGGTTAAACCATCTCCTGTTAGGATTTGAGAGTAGAAACTCAGCCACAAGGAAATGAAATGCAAAAACCAGTGTTAAACCTTTTTAAATATAAAGCATACTTAAATGGTAAACAGCAATGCTTCATCTTCCACTTGTGGTTACTTTGCACTCCAAATATTGTACATTATTTCCTTATTATTGCAGTTGAAGACAGCACATAATTATGAGATTCAACAGCCAGTGAGGGGCTAGTGAAGGAATCAGTTATCAGTTCTGGATCCTACTATGATTCAGTTTAACTCTGAAGATACTCTAGGAAGATAAGATATGCATCTTTCACTGCAATGCAGGTCCACAGTTCTCAGCATCTTTCTTATGCCATTAAGACTTTACACGTGAGAAGAAAATTTTCTGATATTCAGAGAGGAATATGGAGCAAATCAGCAGTAAAGGCTGCCTCACTCCCTTTACCTGAAACACTTCTCTAGCTTGAAATCCAGCCAACAAGCAGTTGTTGACTGGCATTTGGCTTTTATTTTTTCTTTAAGCATCAAATTCCCAATTTCTCTTTATCTGTTCTGACACTCATGTCCCTCTCAGTCACACATACCTACTCCCCTTTGCTTCACTTTCTGCAATTTCCTACAGATGAAAAAGATTCATAGCACCTTGTCGAGGCCTGGAGAAATTAAACAACTTGCTCAAGTTATGAAAAGAAACTGATAGAAAAGCGGAGTTAGGAGTCTAAGCCCTGTGCCATAATCTCCATTTCAGTTTCTGCCCCTGATATATATGTATATCAATATGCATATATACTTTCTTCTATTTTAATTTTGAAATACTAATTTACTATGTTAGCATAATAAGTTTTCAAAATATCTTCTTCTAGTTGAACATCATGGATATGAGCATTAGTTGCACAGTAAGAACAGACTGAAAAGGCTAAAGGCAGTGTCAGGGAATCAAAACTAACACCCATTAGGATCCATATTCCTTTCCATATAAGGAGGAGAGTCTTTTACATGAGCTAAACTCCTCAAGGTCTTGTTCAGACATGAAACCAAATCAGCCAAAAGTAGAAGAGGGAGTAATGCCATGTATTTCCAAAACTCCCTACAGCTGGTTGCACATCTTTCGTATCACATATCCAAGCTTTCACAGTCTAATTTAGCCTCTTTTTCATTTTAATATTTTTAAATCCAACTAGAAAAATTGTATCATCTATGCACAGCAGGATGTCCCATTATACGTGAAATAAGCTTTACTGGTATTACAGAAATGACAAGTTCATTCTTGACTCTATGTACAAAGCATAATTCAGTTCCATAAAGCTTATTGCATTCAGACAACCCAATAGCATATGTGAGCCTTATGTTATTCTGCCCTTTCACAACATTTACAAACTGATACATATCTCTTCAAGAGGATAAATGTTTTCCTAAGTCAAAAAATGTCAGCTTTAGCTTGGACTGCATTAGCTCTATTGAGTTTTTCAAATACACACCAGGTTAATGAAGACTAAACCATGGTGGGCTATGCTTTTTGATAAATATTGAAGTGCTCTTTGATCTTGATAACCCACAAATATTCAGCATGAGTGAGTTTTCACGATCAGCATGCAATGATTTTGATATTTGACTTAATCTGTAGCCCAGTGTGGTTTATATTCCTTATCTGGATGGTATGCTTAGAACAAGAAAAGACAGAGAATTAAAACCAGCACAGTAGTAGTGTTCAAAAGCTTTTTGTCTTTTTTTCCTGTTTTGCAAGAATTCCAAGTCAAGCTGACCCATGGCTTAAAGACATCTCTATACACAAGTCTTTGCAAACAAAACCGCACTGCGATGCCCCTCCTTATGCTGGACAAACTATCTCCACTTTTGCACTGGAGACTACAGTTCAGCTTTTCATTCTCTCAGTGGCTTTGTGTCAGACTGGGAATTAATAATAACAGTATTTTGTATCAGTGCTTATATAGCACCTTTTTATCCCAGGCTCTCAAAGCACTTTACAAACATTAATTAATTAAGTCTCACAACAGCCCTGTGAGGCAAAGAGCTATTAGGTGAAATAATTCCTTTCAGTTTCTTGCCTTTGCCATAGGGAAAAGAACCGGCATAAAGAGCTTAGTTTGTGCCAAAAAAATATAGCCTAGAAACAATGCTGGCAGGGCTGTATGTCTCATCACTGCAGGAAGCAAGTACTCAAAATCCTTATGCATTAGCAGAACAAGGAGCAGTACCACAATCCATGAGCTGATGGAGAGGCGGGAGCCAGTAGTCTTCACTAGCTGGGAACGGTGCCTTTGTAGGCATACAAGTTGTTATTTTAATCATAAGAAATAAAAAGTGAGAGCTTGCCTGCTAAGTTTTCTAATGCTCTTGTGGGTCCTTAGTAACAATGCCTGACTCTTCAAACGGCAGTTAAGGCCAACTAGTACATAATTGAAAAGCATGAGAGTTGCCACATCTCTAGGCATGAAGAATTACCAACACAAGCTGAAGCTGTTTCCTGGATCTGATAAAATTAGCAGTTACCAGGTTATTATACAGAGAAGCCAAACATGAAAGAACACAAAGATAAAGGATGACGAATAAACATGTGACAAAGTGTTGTTTAAAAATGAACACTAGTGTTTTAGGCAATGAGTTCAGATGCTGAAGCACAAAACCTCAAAAATAATAGAATGATCTTGATGACTCATTTAGAGGCACATTTGGTGGTTTCAGTTTTTTTTGCTATTCTGAAGGGGCAGACAGAGGAATCAGAGCTTGCAAAGAAAAAACAGACTTAGAGCTTGCAAAGAAAAAACAAACTTAGAGCTTGCAAAAAAACACCAACTTCCAAACCTAGACTTACAGCTTGTAAAAAAAAATAATGCCATCTGAATTCAATGTTTAGCCAAGTGCTGTTTATCAGGGTTTCATTCTGTGCACTAAGAACATAAATGGTTTCTTTTTTTCCCGGGGCCAGATTTGGATCACTAACTTGAGTTGGGCCTGAGGGAGAAACACAGCATGTATGATGAGCTGATTAATTACCAGAAATCAAATGCCTTGCAGTCAGGAGCAATGTGCTTGAAAGAAAGCACTACTACTATAAAAGTGGTGCATAACTACATGCATGCATGGCCAAGCAAGAACACCATGGGGATTAGGTTTCACTGTAGCCTGAAACAAAGGATTTAGGAATGATTGTTTATCCTTGACAGTGTGACCTGTGCCAGTCTTTATTAACAAGGGCTTTCAGTATATGACATTTAAAGTAACAGAACTCTCTTAAATAAACCTCAGGATTTTACCTTCTTAAAACATCACTAGGATTTCAGCTGCTTTTCAGAAACCATGGCAGTGATTTATAATTAAAGGTTAGGATATGTCTTATTTCATGCCTTGTGTGCATAAATATAATCCTTTTGAGTCTGTCTCTTAGTAAGATCTCATTTAAAGTGGAGTACAAATCTACCAAGAAGCCAAATCTTCTTCTATAAATGAAGATAGAATCATATTAAATATCAGGAACATTTTATTGGCTAGCTTGAAAAGTTGTTGAAAAATAACAGGATAATAGGAGATAGGTCAGACATTTTTAGTAAATTTTCCCTGTCTCTGACAGTCATATGAATATGTATGCAGATGCCTAGTAGTATTTTCTGTTTTCAGGATTATTTCAGAATTACCCCCTCAATCATGAAACTCAGACAAATCACAAACTCACTATTGTCTTCTAATATATCATTTCACGCAGTTCTCCAAAACAGAGAGTCATCTTGTTTGGGTGGAAGTTTTAATGGATGATTTAATATAAAACATTGTTAGACTGCTTTAAAGTGTTCTGTTTACAGTTGTCTGTTCAGATATTTATTTGTTCCTTCCACTACTTGCTGCCAGACAATAAATAGTACATTGTCATCTCACTAAGAGTATTTCTGCAGTTGGAACATTTTTTTCTGTACCTATGAACTACCCTTTGAACCAGTAAACGTTTCAAAATAATACGGGTGCTGTAAGTGAGGCTGTAGCAAGGATGTGACAGGCTGACTGGGGAGCAGCAGAAGACCAAGCCAGATGATGGTTTCCTAGTCACAAACTGTAGTTATACAACCCTGAAAGAAATTTTATCCTAAAAAATAGTGACAGGCATGATATGCCACTATTTTCAGCTGGATTCATTTAAAACTAAACTAATCTTTTTTTTTTTCTTTCCCATGTTTCTTTGTCATAAGAGAAACATCACTTAAGAAAGGGCATTTTGTCCAGACTTTCCCATTTCCCTCTGCTATATTATCTAAGGACAGTGAGCAATTTTAGAAAGCTGTCAAAGCTCCCCATCTCTCTTTCTAATTTTTTATTCAACAAACATTTATAGGTGAATTTTATTTTTTTTCTGTCCTGATGACATATTTTAAATGGCTGACTCTGAGAAAAAAATAAATACTGCACTGTAGCAAGTCACAACTGAGAACATTATTCAGTGTTTCAGTATTGCGTGTATGTGTCTTGTTTTCAGCCCCCATGACCAACATGTTCTTTGACCTGAGCTGGGAATCAACACATTTTTTGAACTTCTTTCCCCACCTGGGAGTAAAGAAGCATCCAGCAGAATTAATTTGCAAGTTTCTCCACCAAGCATGCACAGAAAGAGATGAGAGAACAGGGAGATTCTTCGGATCCCACAGTGACAGTTCCCTGAATTCAGGGACACTGAGAAAGTTGAGGACAATCTTGGCATTAACTGAAAGAAATTCAGGTGAAGTACTACTGCAAGACAGCCACGAAAATTATTATTTATACTTCATGAGTACACATGTGCCACCAGATATGTCTTTTCCAAATGAAAGTAGTTCTGTATGGGAAGGCAACATGCATAGCAAAATATTAAATAATTCTGAGTGACGACTGGCACCCCTGCATGTGGAGCCACCATAAACCACCTCCTGAACCCACGTTACCTTGTCAGCTACGCAGTTTGTGGCCACGAGCACCGAAGCTCTGTAGTATCAGCAACACTGGGATAGTAATAACGACGTTGATTCTAGCAAACCACTTCCTTTCTTCCTTAGCTTCTCCTTATACTGGTGGAAGGATACTAATACTATAACATGACTTGAAAAAGCTGTAAAATAAACAGAAGGAAGGCCTTCAAACATCACTGGACAACATGCAAACAGAGAGAGAAAGACGGCAAGAAAGAGACCAGTTTCCACCCACCCCCAACTACAGCAGTGTTGGGGTTCAGAGCTCAAAATCTTCAAAGTAGAAGAAACCTCTTATCTAAAGATATAATTTTCTTCCCAGAGAACTGTAATGCTAATCCTATTAGCATATTAGTGTGTGATCATGGCTCTAGAGTTACATACAACATTCATACCAAATTTGAACATACTGTGAAAGCAGCTGTGAGGGCTTGATGAACTCAAGATAAAAAGAGCCATATTCATGAGCTGTCAGCAGCAGCAGCAGCCCCACATGAACGGGGAGACAAAGTGGAGAGAAGCCGGGGCTACACAGCTGCAGGTCCGGCAGGTCACCTTGACACGTGGGCTGCTCTCACCGGTGGTGCGTATCGGGCTGCAGCAAGATCTAACACTCTTCTTAACTCATCAGTAAACATACGCTTGAGACCCTTCATCCTGCTTCAGCATCTCTGTAATCCAGACCCTGAGTCCCTAGTGAAATCATGCCACAGGTACAAGGACTGAGGGAAGAAAATCTGAAACGAGGCACAGAGATAAGCATCTGTATTCACCTCTGTGTCATAATGTCATACAAAGTCAAAGTCTGCTGAGATGAAAGGCAGATGTGAAGCCTAAGATAGATAGACATGCAACAGCTCTGACTGGGGTGGGAAGGGGGGCTGCACACAGCCAGCAGTAGGCTGCGATTATCTTTATTGAAGCAAGTATTTCAAATTTTAAAGAAATTATTCCAAAAAAGAATAAGAAATCTTCTCAATACATATTTTTTCTTTTTTTTCCCCCCCATTTGTTATTTAAATTTTCATAATTAAAACTGCTAAATGCCCATCTCAGCTCTCTGGTTTGGATACTTTTATCCTTTATACCTAAGCAGCTGTGGTGATGATGCTTCTCCGTAGGAGTTTGATGATGGAGTGAGTCTTTGACTCACACCATTAATTATAGTAAATGTGGGGATTACTTACAGTTCAGATATTGCTTCCTAGCCACCATCGTCTTCTGGCTCCTCACCACCATCACTACCACTTCTATTTTTAAGGAAAGAGCCCATTTTTTCAAACAGTGCCTATGTTGAAGTGTGAAACCGTGGCACTCATCTTGAATTTCTTCCACTGTTATTGTGTCACTTATCTCCTAATAAGAGTATATTACATCGGATAAGCGAAACAACACCTGCTATGCTTTTTTTAATACTTCTTCATTACTTAAAAGTGGAAACACTGAAAAATAATACAGAAAATTATTTTAACCTTATTATTTCTGCTTCATATTGCAAAATTAATATGTTGAATCCAATGGGTATATCTCATTCACTCCCACAGGCTTCGTATGGTCAGTGTCTGCTATTTCAGAGAAAGACTCCGTAAAGAAGATATTTTCAGGATGCTATACCCAAAAGAATAGCACAAGATTTTTCTTGTGCTCTCTCCCCTCCAATGGAATGGTTTTGAAATAAGACTTATATATGATTTATACCTTGGCACTATCACTTTGGATACTCTTACTATCCGTATGATTTTTTTTTATTTGTTTTTAATCCTGCTGAAACCAATACTGCCTTTTGGCAAAGAGTTCCATGGTATAATCCTTCTTTGTTGTGGAGACAAATATTTCCATTCCTCAGCTTTAAATTTCATCTTTTAACTGAATATCACTTTGTCTGTGTAATATGAGAAAGCTGGAGCTGAATATTCCACTCTCTACTCTCTATGCTATATTATTTTATAAAGCTTTATCTTGCCTCCTTGTATTTATCTTTTCTCTAGAATAAACAGTCATGTTCTTTTTACTCCATTCAGAGATTTTTTTCATGTCTTCAGTTATCCTCAGAGATCACTGCTGACTGTTTTCTATTTCTTCTTTCCCTCAGCTTTTTTAACAGTGGTGACAAAAAGTTTTCGCCATAAAGCTTGTCAATGGTTCATATCATGACATGAAGTATTTGTCACTTTGTTTTCTATACTTTATAGATGGATTCCTTAAGGTACACTGGGTGTTGTGGTTTAACTTGTCCCCAGCTAGTGATCCTGAAGAAAACAAATCCCAAAACCACAACCACAGAGAGCCCCAAAGAGAGACAGCTTCCTGGCCAACCCTCATCTATATACTGAGCATAACGTTGCATTGTATGGAATACTCCATTGGCCAATTTGGGCCTCGATCCTAAACCTAAACTCAAATCCTAAACAAGGAGTTGTGAGTCCTTTGCTCTATGCTTCCTCACAGCTTCTCTTGAACCTGCACACTGGCAAAACATGGAAGTTGAAAAAGTCTTTGGTGTCTTAGCAACAACTACAAACATCAGTATGCTGTTAACGTTCTTCTCATACCAAATCTCATACTAAATCCAAAACACAATGCTATTCTAGCTACTAAGAAGAAAACTAGCTCTATCCCAGCAGAAACCAAGACACTGGGTTTAATTAATATTGCAAAAGGCAGGATTGCCCAAATTACAAATAAAAGTTGGATTTTTTTTAAATCTTATTTTATTTTACACCTGCATTATTTCTTGAATCTATCATGTTTGTACATGTTTATATGATATATATTTATATGATAACACTGACTGTAGATCCTTCTAGAACCCGTTAATTGCAGATAAATTAAACGTTTTTACTTTATCGATACCAAAAATGGAACTGCATTTCGAGAACTGACTTCCACAGATAGAAACTGTCCATGCTGGTTAGCTGCATTGGGCTATAAGATTAAGTGAACTAGACTGACATTTCTAAATTCAGCTGAGAGGTACGTTTCAGTAGTTGCATTCATACATGTCTCATCTTTTGGCTGCCTCTTCTTCTCCCCATCTGCTGCAATGGCTGGCTGCCTGCTCCCGCTCTGGCGAAGCCCCGGCTGCCGTGCCGCCGTGCTGCCATGCCGCCATGCCAGGCGATGGAGTCAGGCAATGGAGCCACCTGGGCAGAGCCACGCACCCTCCCTACTGCAGTAGGTCCGTACCGATGCTAACGCTGAAACATTGCCTTCACATGCCCCTTTGAACGTTGTTACACCTGCCTGACATTTACATGCCAAAAGTACAAAATGGAAGCACAAGAAAAACTTGAAACACGAAGAATAATGTGCGGTTCATTAGACAGTGCTTTGATCTTGAGAAAATAGCTAATGGAAGAGGACTAACTCCTGCCAAGTCACAGGGAAGACTGCAGGGACGATGCTGCCTGCCCATGAAAAATCCCAGGACTTCCAAGCCCACTGGCACAAGCTAGAGCCATAGAAGGACAATTACACCTTCTAGATAGATGACAGACAGCGCGAACCCGTCAGGCACATTTTCCTGTAACTTGTGCACGATTGAATCAGGCTGACTGGATCTGAAAAAATCTTAAATACGTACCTCAATGTTTCCTGTCTCTGATATCAGTGGATGATGATCATGGATGTATATATGTCTATACAAACCGATATACATTGCAGGTGGAAGAAGTGTAAACAAAATTCTTTGTAAAAAAGAGCAAAAAATAATGGTATTCATTTGCAACAAGACAATGGACAAGGAGAAAAAGAGAAAAGACGCACAACCACTCACATGCAGGTACGCACCTACACACACATTGACATAGTCATTACTGAGTGTATCACCTCTCGGTTTGCTTATACCAAAAGACTGAAACATTGCTTAGACAGAAATCTGATTTTCAGTTTAATTGTTCTCCCTTATGTTCTGCAGGATACTTGTCAACAAAGTTATGCTTGTTATCTGCTACAGCTAGTTAGCTGTGTGCTATTCCATGCTGTTATCTTATGCTATTTATTTAAAAGTAAGTTCATCTACAAAAATTACCCTTGTTATAGAATTAGAAAAGCCTAATCAATGTGAAACACCTGTTTATATTTCTCACTATTTTTATTACTACTTCAGCTCCATTGTATTTGAAAAGCTGGTATGCACTGGTCACTGTTTTTCTTTCTAATAATTTGCAGCCCAACTGCCTAACTGCTCAGTTTAAAACTTCCCAGACATCTCCTTAACACTAATGCTTCCAACATTGCCAAACCCAGATTTTTTTGAGATCTCAGTGAAAACAAATGGACTTTTTCAAGAAAGAAGTCTGTAGTTTTTCTACCATCTTCAGGAAAGATCAAAAGTCTATTGAAAAACATTTCACAGAAAGCTCTGAACGTTTTTCTGCATTCTTGATGCTATGGTCATCGTTTGCTTTACTGAAACCAACCATTGCATTAGCAATGGAGGCTATGTAAACGCTGAGATTATTTGGTCAGATATACTCCTCTTCTCTAGCATTCCCTCCTGCTCATCTAATTAGTGACTTTGAACTCCACACCATTGTGACTGGGCACAGTTTAAATAACAGGCTCTGTTTCCATATAGGTCGTGTTGATATTAAAAAATCTGATCCATTCTAAGTAAAATATTTGTTGTTTTCTGGGAAGAGACAATAAAGTCCTTAGAGAGAAGTTATTCATCCAAGTAATCCTATTTATTTCAGTGGAGTTACTTGTTTGAGAATATTTTGAACAGAGAAATAGGTCTACAGCATGGTGTGTGATGATTACAACAAATTTTTTTCTATTATCACAATTTCATGTATCATGAGAGGGGAAGATTGATATTTTAGAAGAATGCTAGTTTCCTTCCTCATTGCTGTAAAGTGTGACGTTATCTATGAAAGCAAAATAGCCTCCTTGACCATCATGTGAAAATTCTCCTTTCTAGGGTACAAGACATAAAAATTTGTGGAGGTGCTGGTTGCTATAATGCACTCGGTTCCCAGAACCCAAAGTTTAAAAATGAAGCTATCCACTGGCCATTTCCAAATGTAACAGCTTTGCAACTCAGGGATTAAATGGAATTAATAAATGTTTGTCTGGGAGACAAAAACGTACATGCACAAGCACAGAGACACACAGACTTTCACATGCGGGAAAGTCGTTTTCCTGGGACCATCCACCTGCCTGATTAAAAGGCTAGGAGGATTTGCCCTTCCCCAGAGAATTTGCTGATAAAGTGTAAGTTACTCTGATGACTAGTAAAAACTTTTAAACAGACTGAATGTCTCACATGGCCCTTGCTTTCCTGACAGTTTCTTGCTAACTGCATTACAGCTGGCCATCATCTACCACCCTCAACAGAGATTTTGCTTTCCAAAAAAGGACTTTCAAGAAAAAAAAAAAAGCATGCTCTATTATGAGATAGAGAAACAAAAAAGTTTTCTTATGTATGTAAGAAAATATCTTACAAAAGAAGGACAATTCTTGTTTGGACACATCTTGAGTCATGGATCTGTGAATCTTTTTTTATGTATATATGTATAAACTTACCTTCTATTGATACCATTCTAATGCTTTTGTCATATTTCAGGATAGATCTATAGCAAGGTTTCTTATATCGTATGTTTGAAGTGATTTACAGATATTAACTAATCTTCAAAACACTTTGGAAACTGAGGCTGAAATTTTAAGTCAGTGTCAGAGCCTGGATGAGGTCTGAAGAGCCAATGAGAACCTTTAGACCAGAGGAATTAAGGAAGTGCTTTAGTGCATTTTCTCTATAGGAATGGGCTCAACTGAAGTAAAGCCTGACTGGAGGTATCTATCCTCTTCCCTGGTCTACATCCCCTCTATCCACTCAAAAGACTGATTAGTTTGGGAAGTAATTTAAAACAGATAAAAAATACAGTCAGATTGAAACTGCCACATTGGTTAAAGACAGATCTTTATATTTTAAAATATTCAGAGCAGAAATTAAAATATATACCAGGCTCAGTACTTCTCATTTACTTACCACTTTAGTTTCTTGCTGCCCTGGCTAATTGTTCCTTATGTGCAGTTAAGCATGTCGCTGCCTCACTCCTTTCAATTTGCCTGATCAAATATGGTGATTTTTCTTACTGGTTTTTGTCTGGATTGAAAAGATTTTAATTCTCTCCTCAGTAGCATATTGACCACTTAAGTCCAGCATATATTAGTCAGGTCTCAGTGGCACATTGATAGTTATTCTGCATTTTACGAAAAAATCTCCACATACGTTGATAAGCTCACCTAGGAGTACATTTGCTTTTATGATCATGAAATCTGTTAACTGCTTGAAAGGAAAATAGCATCTAACTTTCACATAAACACTTAAGTGACCTCTTTATGCTAGGTGCTGTGCAAAGCCTGTCTAAGCTGAAGATCCTGCTGTTCAAACAGAGAAGCAGGATCAGGCAAAGAGGAATGAATGGGGACAAGATAGAGATGAGAGGATGGTAAGAAGATGCAATTGCTTGATGTAGGGTAACTCCATGACAAAGGCAGGGACTGTGTTCCCCCAAATCTTGACCTAATGTCTTTGCAATGTGATTCTCCTTTTACATTGCTCACATATTCCTTGCTACCTTGACCCCCTTACCGCCACTTCCTGACAGAGGTGCTCTTTCAGTAGCTCTTTTACATAAGGAGTCAGAATTTCCTTTAATAGGAATGAAAACAGTTTAATTTAAGTTGTCAAAATACAACACAATTCAGAAGATGAATTCTTGTTTTCCCCAACTAACATTCACCTCTTGAGTGCCTTATAATTACATCGACAGTGAACCCTGGGAAAGGATGAAATTTAATGACACGAAGGGTGTAGGGGAAATGAGCATCAATTTGTTAAATACTGCATTTTCTCCCTGGATTTTAACCTTCGGAGAGTACAATGCACATTTGAAATGTGATTGCAAAGAGAAGAGTGAATAGAAAAGCCTATTTAGTTAGAGTATAATATCATAGCTGTATTTAAAATTCCTGAAGCGCTCCAGAGTTCTGGCTGCAGGATGTTTTCCCCAAAGTACCTAATGTAAACATAAGCCTGTTTATATTTCAGTAGGTGTGAATAAACTCAGCCAATACTCAGTGCCAAGAAAATGAAGCACTTTTTTTCCCCCCATCACAACAATTGATGTGAGTAATCAACTTGCTGTGCGTTGCGAATGAGGCCTTCGTTCTGCTGTCTCCAATAAACAATGTTAATGCGTAAGTGTTTGAGAAGCTTGGAGCGGATAATTCTCTACAGAGAAAAATCTTCGTTTCTCAGTGTTTTTCTGGTAAAAGAAACCCAACACAATGTTTTACAAGTCCAATTCCCTGATGTTGTAATGACATGCGACAGATCTTAATGGTTAATTCTTAATCGTGCCCATGTTATGAAAAGAGCCGTTGTGCCAGAGGTGGTAGGAGGAGCAGAGGCAGAAGAGTGATGGCTCAGAGCAAAGCAAATAGTTTTAGTAGCCTGTGGAGCTAGAGGCCTTTTCTTTCTCTTGGGACAGCGCAGAGACAAGCCAGCCACAAAAGCACTGTTGAGCTTTTGATGGCACCAAGGGGAGAAGCTTGAGCGGGGTGCAGGGCAAAGGCAGGGCGCTTCTAACGTGTGAGCAGGCAGCATCATCGGGTGGAAGAGAGTTCCCTAGGTTTGCAACAGCTTTTTTTAAATGAGATGTTTCTGGGGAACCGAAACATTTTATCTGTAGCCAAGAGCACAGAAGGGAGGTGGCTTTGTATTTTGTAAAAATAATGAAGCCATAGATCCAGAGCCAAATTTTGAAGAGGATTCTAAATACTGTTTTGGGGAAAAGATTATGGAAAGAATTACCAGTAGCTGTTGTCACCTCCCAAAGCACCACAGCTGAAAGAAAGTACTGAATAGCTTTTCTAATCTTTTCTCTCATCCCTTTCTTTTGGGTGAAGTCAAGCAGAATGTAGTTAAAGGCTCTATTTCCACAGAAATCTTCTGTGTTAAATTAGACCTTCTGAATCCAACCTTTCCCAGCAGACGCTCTTTTTCTTTTTTTTTTTTTTACAGTAAGTAATCAGTGTTTAATTACTTGACTTTTACATGGTACAACCTTTGAGACCTTCCTGACTTGCTGAGTATTCAAAGTGTACTGTTCAGAGCATTCAAGAACTCCGACTGCCTTGTTAACACTTACAATACAGGGGAGGAAAGGGAAAAGGTTCCAGGAGCTGTGACCGCCACAGGTTTGTTACATGTCTCGAAATTAGGGACTGCACCGAAATCAAACATGAACTGACAAAGGCATTTATGATTTTTAGCTCTGATCTAGCTGCATATGCATACGCATTCACGCATACCCACTTTTAGTTTGCATTAAGACTTCGCACAACTCTCTGGCTTTGTGCGAGCAGAATGCCAGGTTTCAACCTGTGTGGGCTCACACCCACTTCCACCCTCAAATTTGACTATGAGGTTTTGAGTTCAAGCAAACCTAAAATTGCAAAGTGAAACACCATCAAAACCAATGAGTTTTCTCTGGCTAGGTGTCAAAAGTGAGAGAAACTGCACATTTTGCACGCTTTTGGAATATGGCTTCATGGGAACATTTCAAAAACATTAATCATCCTTTCAGGAGACTTCAGGTCTCATGTTTTACATTCACTAACACATATAAATCACAAATCTGGAACATCAATTCTGATATCAACTATATTTGACACAATTCTCTTGTCATCAGTTGGGTGAAATATGTTTTACACTGGGTCTCGATCCTATAAACAGTTTAACAATACAGCTTTAAAATCAGGCATATGCATAAATGCTTGCAAGACCGCAGTCTCAGCTTCAAGCTATGAAACTTCAGTTTTCAGAAGGTAAAAATGTTGTATTATGTGATCATTTTTCCAGTTTTCTTATTATTTTCCTTGTCTATTTTTAGTTTATAAGAATTTAAAGTAATGTCACACTAAACTTCAGCGGAAGCTTGAGACATTGCATTGTTTGACTAATTAAGACGAAAAAGTTTCTCTTGAACAAAATGTCATATCCCTCAATTATATCTAATGAGGAAAAACATGATTCTTAATAAGCCTCTTGTAAATTAAATAGCTCCTTTTGAAAATAAGTATGAAGTGTTAATTATTTGATAGAAACATGAGCTAAAACCCTATTGAAATTTATATATTAAAATAATATTACTATCTAAGGAAAAATGTAATTAATAATTGTTCTAAAAAAAAAAGGAAAGGTTGTTTCAGTTCAAAAAGTTAATTCTTTTCTGTTATTCCTTATAGAAACACAGAAGTAGTAGATACCGTCATAGCACTTTTCTTAACTATAGAAAAAATTAACATATTATATTCCTGGTGCTTCTCTAAACAGAATTTACAAAGCTGTACTTAGCATGTTGTGGTCTGTTGGGTTTGTGTGGCGGGGGTTTGGTAGCAGGGGAGGGGCTACAGAGATGGTTTCTGTGAGAAGCTGCTAGATGCAGCCCTCTTTCAGTTTAAATCCATTGCCTAGTGATCTTCTATCACTACATGCCCTTGCAAAAAGTCCCTCTCCAGCTTTCTTGTAGGCCCCCTTTAGCTACTGGAAGGCTGCTAGAAGGTGTCCCTGGAGCCACCTCTTCTCCAGGCTGAAAAGCCCCAACTCTCTCAGCCTGTCTTCATAGAAGAGGTGCTCCAGCCCTTGGATCATCTTCATGGCCCTCCTCTGGATCTGTTCCAGTAGCTATATGTCCTTCTTGTGTTGGAGGCCCCAGAGCTGGATTCAGCACTCCAGGTCAGGTCTCACAAGAGCGGAGTAGAGGGGAAGAATCACGTCCCTTGACCTGCTGGTCACACTTCTTTTGATGCAGCCCAGGATACAGTTAATAATAATAATCATCATCATCATCATCTGTATTTATGTAATGGCATTTTTATCTGTATATGCACACAAAATCTTTGAAATAAAGTCTTGAAGCTGGACACCTGAATGTCACACTGGAGTGTCCATGAAATGTGTTCCACTCATGCTGTTACATAAAAGCTTCCAGGACTGGTCAAACTTCTCTAAATCTCAAATTATTTTCCACTGCAATAAGCTGGAAAAATTTTTCCAGAGTTTCTTTGTCCACTGGAGAAATTACTTAGTTCTCCTCCTCCTTCCCACCCAGAAGTACTATCTTCCAGGTTACTTTGCTATCTGCTCATGATGGATAAGAGCTGGAGCAATTTAGCTACTCAAACAAGTCTGATTTGTAGTCTGAAAGTAGAAGTCATTAGCAAAATGCTATTTGGTTAGCAGCAGCTTAAACAGTGATATATGATTTTCACTCATTTTAAGTAATTTCTGCACAATTCTTAGCTCTTATTTAAGTGAATCTAGGAAATTTTCTCTGTGAAATGGAAAGATTTGTGCATGTTAAATGGGAGATTATAAAACATTGTTTTTGCAGCTGTCTGGTGTCTTGCTAGTTCACACATTTTTCATTTACGTTCTCTTCTCTGAATTCTGGTATAGTTCAGACAAAAAAATGGAAAATACTAATATGGTTTCTCAGTTTAGTCTGGTTCAGACCTTGAAATAACTTTTAGAAGTAAACAATTGACCTAATTATGTATATAATGAAAGCATTAAAATGCAATATGGTCTGCAAAACGCAGTATGGTCAGCAAAATACTACAGACTTCAAAACAAAAAAAGCTGCAAAACATACTTGTAAAATTTCCTTTACTACAAACAGACACAATCCAGTTAGTAACAACAGTGTGGTCTTAAAAACTAAAGGCAGCTATGTTTCAATTCAGGAGTTGGAGGAAAAGATGATGGCAGATGGAGACCCCTGAAAAACGTACCTTCCCACTAGAAGCAACTTCGTTTTCTGAAGGGAGATTAGTTATAACACCCTGGATGCTGCAGTGAAATGTTTACTAAATAGAAATGAACACTGTACTTCAAAAAAAAGTCTAACAAACAATCAGCTTTTTTTTTACGGTCATCCTTTCATAGTCTCCCTAAGAGATTTGCAGTCTCTATAGCTGTAAACGATGTGAGTGAGCGATCTCTCAGTGAGAACTGCCATGGTACTGTTGCTTCTCAGCAGGCAGTCCAGTCAGATGATGTAGAGTAGGCATAGGGAGACAGATCCCATTTGAATGCATGAAAAAACATGATGCTGAAATTTCATAGATGTTGTAGAGTAGATTCGAGACGCCTGATCCTCATTTTTTGCACGCTTGGAGCTTCCATTCAAACATAATGCTGGATTTGTGCAAAACTGCACTCTGTCACTTGTTTGAATTTATCAGCATTTAATTTATGCCAACTCTGAAGGCACTGCAGGGCAGCGCAGAAATCACAGGAACCACACGTGGCTGATGACCATGCTGCTTTCGTCCCCGTGTCCGCTGGGTCTGCAACGCTGCACACCCTGGCCTTTTGAAAAGGCAGAGACAGCAGAAGCAGCACTCCTGAAATTTCTTGCCACAGATGCCTCATCTGTAAATTGGGACTAATAGCACTTCGCTATTTTGAGCAGTCCTTAATGCAGAGTTCAGATCTCTCTAACAGATTCCACTCTGAGCCTCAAGTGGTTTCTCCTGTGTCCAACAACCAGCTTCTGCAAAAGTTGCTGACTAGCTTGATAAGGAGCTGGATTAAGCTATTTGTTATCTGTCTGTATTGTACCCCCGATACTTATCTATCTAAGGTACTTATATCAGCACCTTTACACCTAAGCACTTCCTAGTCTGTAATGGAAAGTATTTTCTTTATCATAGTCCTGGAAATAGTATTCTTTTCAATTTATAGACGGGGAACCGAAGCGGAGAGAGTAAATGACTTTCCTGCAGTTTTAACAAGAATCCTGAGGCAAAGGAAAGACCTTCCCTGTGCCTGGCCATGTGTCAGGCTGTGGCAACAACTGCCTGGCAGGGGAGACGAGTGCAGTCTGAGGAAAGGGAGGAAGAGATGTTTTAACAAAATGTATTATTTTGGTTATTTATCAGCCATATATCTAATTCTATAAATTACTCTGATCAAAAGGGATGAGAGAAGCTCATTAAAACCAAATTATTATTATTGGGGTTTTTATATATTTTGGATCATATCATATGCACAACTGCATAATTTACAAATCCTTATGAAGAATGTGAGTATCTTTCAGGAATATCTATTTGTTTTAACTTCTAAATACCCTAAACCCCAAAATGAACCACACATCCAATTAAAGTAAGGCCTAACTGATTCTTTTGCCATCATGTGCACATATGAATCCCCATAGGATTACTTTAAGTCCACAATATAGGTCTTATTGTTTCTTAAGACAGAAGAAATTTGCCTCAATTAAGGAAATTAACTCTACACTAGCAAGAAACCTCATGTCTTCTTACTAGAAACAATCACAATTGAAGAGGTAAGTATTGGTATTTTGAAATATGTTCTGATAGAACAGAATTTGGAATTACGATGAGCATAAAACCAACTATTTTGAAGAAATTGGTCATAAGCAATTAACAATTCACCAAACATTAATGTCTTTTGTTCTAGCTGGCAATTAGTAATTAGCCCCTAGTTGGGACCATATGTCACTTATCTGCCATGGAAATTAAAATGACTGACAAAGGAAATTAGAGTGACTGGGGGTCAGTGATTATACTGAGCCAACTGAATATGGGCCAGGTTAGTGCATATGTATTGCATATTATATTTTGCGTGAAGTGTGCTTGGAGCTAAAGGAGAAAGGCCTTTTGAGGGATGGGAGAAGGAAAAGGCTCCTTCCCTAAACACAGCAGTGCATGTGCAGAGGGGGGTCTCCTAGAGCAAGCAGAGAAGCTACTGTATGAGAATCGGGTAGAAGATACATGGCCCAGTCTATGAGGTAATAGCAAGAAAGAGATTTTTCTAGGGACTTAGTGAATACTGTGGAGAGTTTGGGCAACCTTTAAAGCCACTGAAAGAGTGAAGGATTGGTCCCGTGAGGACAGACTGACAGGGAAAAGATTGGTTTCCTGTCTTTCTTATTTAGTCTTTCCCTTGTGGCATGTCTGAGATTTCTTTATCTGAAGTGTTTCCTATCTTATAGTTTTGTTGCCTCTTCTTAGTGGCCTTTTGTTTTATAGCCTGGAAGCCATCTAGGTGTTTTATGTGCTTATTCTAAGGAAAAAGGGCAGGCAGTTCCATGCAGAACTCTAGCAGGCACGTGGTCGCACCACTAAGTTTCTCTGCATTGGTACATCTCCTATAGTTGAGCAGTGAAATAGAATCCCATGAGATGTTACTGTCTAAAGAACAAAAAAGGTGAAAGATTTTTCCCTGGAGTGGAGCAGTAACTTTCTGTTCCGAGAGATGATACCACGAGGATCAGAAAAACAGATCCTGATGGTGGGTAGAGTGGCTGAATACATGCAGGTGACTCAGTGAGATACGAGATTTTTTCATTCATCTCCTAAGAAAAGTAGATGCAATCTGTTAAAAAAAAAACCCTTATTTTCTTCTTTTTTTTTTTAATGGTAAAAAGAGATATCAACTGTGAGCCATTCAGCAGAAAGTTTGGGTTGCCCAAATTGGTTTTAAATACAGAAAGGTGTCAAGTTACTCCTTACTGTAAATAGAAAATACAGTGAAAAAACCCTATAGCAAAGTATAACATATTCATGTCATAACTATTTAAATTATTGTCATAAATTATATACCAGACATTTATTGTCTGAACTAACAGAAAGTAACTGATCTAAGGAAAAAGGAGTTTCTCTTCTATATAATTTCTATCACTTCATATTAAACGTCCCTGTCCCACTATGTTATGGGGGAGAGCACTGGCTAGTATTACACTGCAACATAGTCCAGGTGACATCATGCAACAGGACAATTGTGATTTAAAGAAAAAATGGGGTTAAGATAAATCAGCCCTTACCACAAGGGCTGTTTAACAGGATTATAAAAGGAACACTATATCTGCAACTACAGTAAACTAGAGTCCATCTTCTGGCTTTTCTCAGGCTGAAGGTGCAAAGAGAAGCATTTGCACAGGCTTTGTTCTACAGAGAGATTCCTCTGAAGGTGACCCTTGCACACAAACCAGTCCCTGGACACTCTCTCACTTATTGCAGTTAATATTAGCTGGAAAGCCTCAGCTTAACGGCTTATTCTTTCAAAAGTGCTCAGGCTCTGTTGAGAGCTAAGGTGCCTGAGAGAAACTTCAGGTAAGAGTAATGATGCTTCCTTGAAGTGAAGCAGCCCCTGAGGAGAGCAACTCCTTTTCACAGAGGAATTACATAGCCCGTGCTTCTCCTTGCATCAAGCCCGCTGGGCTGCCTGGTCCTTGAGGTGGCACTAGGCATAACCCAGCTTATTTTGGCTAGCACGTGAATTGGCTTTGTGTCAATGATCATCTCTGATATCTAGTTGATACACTGAGAGTATCAAAAGTAATTCTCACAGCTAGATATCTTCAAAAGAATAGTGAGATTACTGTTGGCCTTGATGGTTTGTGGAGAGAAGAGTGGGTCAGATGGGCAGGAGGCCCTAAGGGGGGAAGTCCTCTAAAGGAATGTGCTGGAGAGCACAGAGCACTGCCTGGATATGCCAGACTTCATTTGTATGATGGATATAAAGTATTTGTGACATTTTTGTTAAAACACAACTCTAAGTAACCCTGGGGTGAACATGATGTTTCTATTCATCTTTGGAAATGTTTGTACAATGTTTCTGGGAGAGAGGGGTCATCAAAAGCTGTGTCAAAGTCTTCAGCGATTGCAGAAAGGAAATAGTGAGAAAAGAAAAGGGCAATGGAAGGGTTTTCTTTCAGGTCTTCTGTGTTTTATAGAGAGAACTGAGAGAGGGTGTAGAGTGCCACTGGTGTCTCCTTGAAATAACTATAGACTTGATTGTTAAGAGGAAAGAAGGAGGTACAGTTGTGGTGAAGCTCACAGCAGCAAGGAAACCAGAAGTGGGATGGAAAGCAAGTGAGATCCTTTGGGCTGATTTCAGCAGGGGAAAGAAGGAATGCTGGAGGGGCCTCAGCAACCTTACCGAGCTGTGATCACTGCAGCAGCTCCAGGTAGACCCTGCTTAACACTTACATGTCCTTAACAGACATACGAACTACAGACCCAGTGAACTACATGCAAGTTTAATCAGAGAAGAGCGTATCATCTGATGTAGTAGCATCTCTGTTCTGCTAGAATAGCCTGGGGCAGGTAGACTTACTAACCTTAATTATTCAAGTTTCCTGAGTTACTGTTTTCTTGTATCTCCCTCTCATTCGTACAGCTTCCTGTTGATTAGTTCTGCTTAATAATCCCGTAGCTTGGAGGGGTTGTTTTGTTCTTAGTCATATGTGGAAAATTCAGAAATGTTGCTAATTCTTGAGCACAAAAATAGTTTAATCTCTTTTTCTTTCCTGGGTGTGTCTTGCTCTGTTATTCAAATTTTGTTAGGAACACAAAATATAAATTCCTTTCCCTATGTATTGTTTGGCACAGGGTACCAGTGGATCCAGCATTCTTCCAATGCTGAGGAAACTGTCTTGGGGCTTATGATTTTTTAATAAAATATGTGAATAGTTACTCATGTAAATGTTCTACTTTAATTATTGACGGGATTTCCATCCTCCTAATGTTATACCTAAGGCATCTGTCTCTGTTCTTCTGTATTTATCACTCTGTATAATATATAGAGAGAATATACATATTTCTCACTGTCATTTTCCATCTGTATGAAACAACACATCAAATGTTGGTCAGCAAGGGAATAGAGACAAAAAAGCATTGGCGTCTGTTGAAAAGTTTTTGCTTTCCTAGTAGGAACCTTCACTTGGTTTATGCTTTATTATTTCAATTAATGTGGCAGCTATATAAGCCAAATATTAGCTTAAAATAATGTTGAGTTCATATGAGTCCCCAATTTTACCTTAAAAAGTGAAGTATTCTGTCAGTGATTTTACAAGAGTAGACAAGCATGAAATTAATTTTATATATTAGCACTATGTAAGCTTGCAGCTTGCTAACATCGATAGGAAATTTTACTAGAATTGTAATATAAGGCTGTGGGGATTTTACCCCCTTCAGCTAGGTGAATTTCTTCAGCAATTCGAACCTCTAATAACTTTTTTTAATAGGGTATCTACATTTCTATACTGGGACTTCCTAATCTAATTCTACTCTGCCGCCTTCTGTGTGTGTAGCTGTGATGCAGAATGTATTTTTGAATACATAATGTTATTATGGCGCTATATAGTTAAGTTGTTGCCACGTTGGGAAGTTTAGACTCAGAGAAAGATTGTTTTACAGCTGAGTTTAGACTGTGAAAGTAAGGTTGAATAAACATGGAGATATTTGTCTACTATCCCAGTATACGGGCTCCTGTTTCAAAGCAAATGAACTTCCAACACAGTAGAGCTCAGGATATTCTTCAAAAACAGCCATTCCACTCCTCCCATGGATAGCCAAGGAAGATGTTTTTATTCTGTAACTGATTTCTACCCGCTGGATGACTGGGTTCATCCTGACACATCCAGGTGTGGCTGATTCAGATTCTTGCGTACACTATTCAGCCAGCTGCAGCTGGAAACAGCTCTACCTGAGAAGAACCATATCTTTATTGTATCTTTCTTCTCAAGTCATTCTTTCTTTATATGATTGCCTACTTGCATGCATTCCAGTACAACCATTCTACGAATTTGTTCTGCAAGTTGAAAGCCAGAAAATTTCTTTATACCAGAGCATTTCTACCATTATATACATTTTGATAATGTCTGTCTGTCAGCAATAAAATGACCAGACCCAAGTTTAACAGTAGATCAAGAAGTACTTGCAACTTGCTACTACAGTGTATCTTTGAATATGCAATTACAGCACATAAGGACATAAGGGCTTGTGATAGGTCTAGGCATGGTACTAGACAGCTTCCAATACAGATGTATAATCTCATCTTTTTCTTTTCTCTTGAAAAGGTAAGGTAAAATAATCTTTTTTCTGCCTTTCATTGTAAATTAGAGTTTTAAATAATGTGACTGTCATGTGAATATGTTAATTACGCTATATTATTTTACAGACCGTTAGACATGCCTATAAAAATGTGTCTTAAGTTCTAAGTATTTTGATTAACTTGTTGAGACTCAGCATTCCCCAGTACTTGCTTAAGATTGGTAATTGGCATTCAGAGAGGTAGCAGAATGCACCTGCCATTCTGACCACTGGTGACCTTCACTATGAATTAACTGCAAAATCCATGTCTGGCAGTTAATTGAATGAAGCTGTGAACTTGTAAGTGGTAATGGTTATGATTAGTGTATAACATGCCATAACAGTAATGATGTAATCTTGGTCTCAAGAGACTTAGGGTTGAAGTCTTGGGGGTTTTATACGCCAAATTAAAGAGGGGATAAATGACAAGTGGGAAGCTTGAAAGAGGGAGAAAGGGAAAGGAATCCTTCTCCTCTTCTTCCCAAAGACTCTAAAGATAAAAATATCTAATTGGATTTGAGAGGTTGGTGAACTTTTTATTCCCATCAAAGTGCTGCATCTGTCTTTAAGGTAGAAAGAACTGTCAGCAACCCTTTCATCTGGGCTAGGAGAGGTATTTGTCACTTGTGGTTGGATATGAGAAGTAGCACTAAAATGACCCGGTTTTGTCATTTTTTCAGACAGCCAGAGAACATCCATGGCTCACTGGGGCACATGCTGTGCCTAGTATGTATGTGTAGACTGGCTTATATGCTACTTTTTTGTTGAATACTTTCATAGCCATTACAGTAACGAGATTAGTGATGCAAAGCTGCTCATGCTTTCTTTAGACTTTACATTTTTGTATACTGGTGACAAATATGAACTGAACAACCAGAAAAAGACATTTGGTAAGGTTGATGTGGGTATATCTAAGCACACCCTGCATACAAGGAGGAAGAGCTTTTGTAAACTGGATGGATCCTGCTGGGCTTTTAGCTTTAGAGTCCACAGATAAAAAAGAACTTGCCTTCTGTGAAATTTGCTTCTGACTCCATGGCCTGTTTATATGCTTGTTAGAATATGACATCTTGAAAATATACTCTACAAGGCATGTTACTGAACCAATAAATGAGAGAAATGAAGCTTTTCATGGCTGTTGTATCAGGCCAGTAACCAGCCCGCTCCTGAGCTGAAATGAAGCATATGTCCAGAAATGCAGAGTAAGGCTTTGCAAATGCTACCAGTCTAGTCTAAGCATAACATTCTCAGTTTAACAATAGTTGTACTATTGAATCACAGAAAATGTATTTCAGAAATCTTCATATTTACACTAACATATTAATTATGTAAAATACATTTAAAATGCACGAATAATGGAATCATATTTAGCTGGAGCTTAGGAAGAGTAATAGAGTAATAATCTAGCTATTAAAATGGTCAAAGATCTGCATTGCAAGAGTTATATTAACCTTACTAGTAATTTAGTGCATCGTAATGGAGTTGGGCTTTCTCCTGTCACTACATTTGCGACCTAGCTATAATAAAATTCATATTCTGGTGAGAGAGACTAAGATATAAGCTATAAGCATATGCCTTCTTTGTGTAGTCCATATGAAAGCTTCATTGTGGTTGTGTTAATGTGTACAAATGCATGTGTTGAGTAATATGTCTAGACTGTATACATGAATTTTTACACCAAAAAATAGAAATTAAGTACTAGCTAACATGATGGATCCACTTTCATGCATTATATGAGCACAAATAGGATAGACTGGTTTTTATTTCTACTTGTTATCACCAGATTGAGGAAGGTACTATGCTTCTGTGGGGATACTGAGTTACACTGAGCTTTTCTCTCTTTTTTTTTTTTTTTTTTAATATCATTAACTGGGTACTGAATTTTGAAATTCAGTAACTGAGTTACTCAGTTACACTTTGCTTTTTTCTCTCTTTTTTTTTGAAATATCATATCATTTATGCAATTCTGAATACGTTTTTTAGAGGTTTGTAATTTTCCTCCAATCTTGTATGCTAAGCCTAATTGTATCTAATATTTTACCTTCCCCCCGCCCCCCCCCAACACCTTCTTTCATTTGATCAAAAAAGTATAGGATAGTGTATGTTTTTCTATGGTCTCACACTTAATTACAGCTTTGTTCCTTTTTGCTGAAGTTATTGCAGTTCCATGAGGTTTTAATACATCTCATAATGCAAGATGCTAAATAAACAACACACTCTTTGGTCTTGTTTCTGAGTGAAATGAGATTAGTGCAGTTATACTGCATGTCTTTTTGAAAGCTTCCTGCCAAATTTGATTGAAACTGACACGTTTTTTTGCAAATTATGGATGGAAAAAGTCAGTTAATACAGGTCTTGTGACGGTAAAAGGCCAAGTAGAAGAGAGTCTATTACCAACTCCTTGGAGGGAAAGGTCACACGGAGCCTATATTAGGCATCAGAGAATCTATAAAGAAAAGAGATTTAGAGATGTCCAGACCTGGGAGATTTTCAAGGAAAATGAATGCCTCAGGCCAAACCTGAAAGCTTGAAGAAACTTTTTTGGCTCTTTAAAGTATGAGAGCCAAGAGATTCTGAGAGAAGTGCAAACCTATGCACGGGCAACTCATTGTCCAGGAGCTGTGTCAGTTTTGACCTCTGCAATGTGTACACATATAAATGTTCCATTTTTACACTCTAACAGAATCCAAGTCCATTACTTATGTAAATTCAGAAAATGTTTTGGCTTCCCTGTTTTATCAATAGGTACGGTATGATTAGTTATCATATGTTGATAATTGTTCTAATATTTAAATTTTACATCATTTAGGTACCTATATAATAGCAAATGTCATAAATGTTAAATGCAGTGAGCTGATCTCTGGAGAATCTAGATCTCAATACTGATTGTATCACTACTGAAAGATTTTTCAGAGGTAATGTCTTTGGCCTTAGGACAATCGTCTACATTTGATAAAGTTCATTTTCGGTTTAATTTCCAGCTCTGCAGTAGAGTTTGAATCCCTGATCCTGATTCTGCCAACCACTATGCTCACCATGTGAAGTTCTTCTGCTGTTGTCATTGGTGAGATCCGAGGGCACTCAGCACCTGGCAGGAACTGGCACTTTGATGGCAAGCAGGGATATTGCAAAGCAGGATTAAAGTGCACTTGCTGACAGAACTGTTTGAAGAAGCTTTCAGAGCACCTGCCCATGCTGTGCCTGACTCTAGACTTTGCTATCAGCCCCTCAACCTCATTAGCACCAAATTCATTCTCAAATTTAAATAAATAAGAGACTGTGACAGCACTATTTATTTCCTGCAGCATGCGTTAAGATATTCCCAAGTAATAAAATATTACATCTTACTGTTCTTTCTCCCACAGGGCAACTTAAAGAATATAGTTGTTCTGGACACCTTGCCCCAGAACAAAAAGAGAAAAGGTAAAACACTAAAAAAACCTGAAGTTTCTTTAGTTTTCACTAAAACATGGTTAGCTTTCCTCCTCCCCCTCCCAAAATCAAGAAAGCAGACAGAAAACAAAGTAAAATTCATGGTTTGGGGTTTTGCTTGTTCTGAGAGTTTTCTGTTTTCACTATATTTTGGTGGTGACCATTATCATATTAAATCAAAAGGGGCAAGAGAGCAATACATCCTGTATAGATGAAATTTCTCTCTACCCTTTGGATTTATCTTTGAATTAAAAAACATTTCTTTGAGCTGGCAAGTGATTCCAAATTTCTAGAGGCAAAGAACATCGATGAGGTAATTGGTTTTCTATAAAAACTTTCAAGATTGAGAAGAAACCTTACCACAATAAATGAATCTGTTTGGGCAGAAAGAAAAGGAAAAGAGGAAAAAAAGAAAAAAAGAAACAAGAAAAACAGAAAAACACGTACTTTGAGCAAGTGGCTACTTTTCCTGCAATGATGAATATGGAGTTTAGGAATATTCCATTTATTTTTAAAGGAAATTTCATATGCACAATATTTTTGGTAAAAGGTGACTGAAGACATACTTCCCAAATTAACTTTAATATTTCCTAGCACCAATTCCACCCTAGCAAGAATTGCACCCTCTTCACCCTAACACTTCACACAGTCACTTTCCATAAAACTATCCCAGCTGAAGCTCCTACCCCAAAATCCAAAGATATGGTGAATTCGTAACTGATTTGCTGCTGATGTCTGAACATCTTCCCTGTAATTTTGATACTGTAACAATGAAGGACAGAATAAACTAGGTGGATCAGGGTGGGGTGCATGAGGAAAACTCCAGAATTAATTCTATTTAAGTTTCTTACATAGATAAAGTGCCTTAATTTACAGATTTATGTTTTTTCATGGCATCTATAAGGCTATTTATAGGAAGAGAGATCATTGTTTGTTTCATGCCATTTGTGAAGCTGCTGACCCATGTGTGTCCACTGACTGGCTCAAGAGCTTCTGCAACATCACTGGATACCTGCTAGAATCAATTCAAATCAAATTACATCATAAATCTAATTACCTGCTATTGTTTTTAGATGTGAAGTCTTAGGGATTTAACAGACAGGAAGGTGAAGTGTGAAGAAAAGCCTTGAAGCAGGTTCTGTTCCATCTCCCCTCAGCTTTCAGGTGTTCAAAACTACACAAAATAAAATAAATAAATAAAAGCAAAAAAACCCACCTCAAACACCACTGTGAATCTCACACAGTAAATCATTACATCAGGCTTCTGATCAGTTATTTTTATAATAATCATATTTTATTAAAAAATATTTCATTTTTATTATTTTTATAATAGCCACTTAGACTGAAAATTACTCATTCTTGACTGGAATATATTTAATATTCAAATTAGAAAAATAACATACAGTTTTGGTCTTCCCCTTCTGTCTCTCCTCTTCTCCACTAACATTACTAGGACATCAAAATGAAATTTTAATTTTCATTTCCTTAGTTACTATTTTAACAATTTAACTATTGTCACAATTTAGTCTGTTTTGAGCCTTTCACAATGTTATTCTATTTCTCATTCTGTGGTTTTCACTGATGTATATAATTTCAAATCCTTCAATAATTTAAGAACATCTTGGGGATTGTCTTCTAATAGTGTAAATCAGGAGTAAATCAACTGAAGTGAATTTAAAATAGATGCAATGGGCTTGAAAATCAAATCTTTTTCTCTACTGTATTACCTTTTAAACAAAGTTGTTGTTCTTTTAACTACATATGTTTATTTTGTGTTTTCTTTGTGTTGATTAGATCTCTCCGGATGGCTAAGACAAGCCTCCTCAAGTTATAACAGGAGCAGTGCCTATGAGCGCAGCTGATAGCAAGCACTTTCCAGTCTTGCTGATGATCACAAGTCTTTTACCAACACTTTGTTGTCTGCTACAAGACACAAGTTTTAGACAGAATTGCATTTCTAATTGATAATATCTAATTAATAAATTCAAACTTTAGACTACCAAAAACTCATGCAGTTTATTCTCTTGTTTTCTGTGAAGTTGTTATGTGCTGGATCACCATACCATGAATGTTTTCATTAACTTTACTGCAAATTACATTGTTTGCCATTCAACGATTGCTTTGTTCCTTAACAACCTTTGAACTTTTTTCTTCCTCAACAGACTGGTGTGTAGTGTTATAAATTACAGTTCTCATAAGCTGTGCTATTCATCTTTTTTAGAAAAGAATACTTGATATAGATCTCTGACATATGTATCTTAGAAGGAGTATAGTATTTGCATTATTTTCTCTCTTGCTGCTTAGATGAGAAGGTGTGAAACCAATACAGGGAATACAACAAAGAGGTGGTCAGCTGCTCTGGACATGATTTCCAATTTTGAGAGTTCTCTGAACTTCACCATTCACTCTTCCATGCTATAAACAAACTTCTATTGTTCTTAAATAAGTAGCTGTTAACAAAAATTAAATAAGTCATTGCTCAGAAAATGTCTGTAATGCTTCTAGCAAGGCTTTATCTTTATGACACTAACGATAATCCCTTGTGTAATTAACTGTAGAGCGGTTATGCATGCAGTATGCAGTCCATGACAAGCCTCATAGAAAATACATCAGTATTAGCCACAGGTGAATTCATTTAGAAAGATTAATGACTGCACCTGAATTTTAATGTCTGAAAAGGGATGGAACACTGAATCCTTAATTAAAAAGTTGAATGACTGGTATGGTTTGTTTAACATCGCAAATTTCAACGGGAGATTTTTATATTCAAATGAAGTCTGCAAAGGAAAACTTTCGTTAGAAGGTGGTGAAGTAAGGGTGAAAAGCAAAAATGTTTTATGTGCTTTGCTTTATGTAAATCGATACATGGATCAGTAGCTTTGATATGGATCAAATGAAGTATAATTATGGCTCCTCTCTGTTTACAGTGAATATGGGGCAAAGAATTCTTAAGAAATGCAAGGCATTGCTACGCTTCTACCAATATAAAGTTAGATGAGAAGAGCAGTAAAATTGACGAGTGATCTTATTCTTTCCTTAATGAGATGGTTTCCTCTTCATTATTATTTTACAAAGTTTTTAATGAAGAGAAAGTAACCTTGAAAAACACTGTCAGAATCCCATTCCCAGAAGATGCTTAACTCACTTTTTTCAAACTCAGCTTTCAATTAGTAAGTTAGTTAAAAGTAATTCACAGAACCACCATTATCAATGCAAACAGTGTCTTTCAAAAAATTCTTACGTTTTAATATTTAATAAAAAGAGAGGCTAGATTTTTGAGAGGAATAAATAATTGAAGTAGAACTCTCATACCTGTTCAGAAATGCTAACAGAAGGGACATCTGAATGTACTGTTGCTACACTGCCTAAAATACATCTTTAAAAAACCCTCTGCTGACTGCTTTCAGTTAGTCTTGATCATGGGAAATGTATTCTAAAAACTGGAGCCCTGGTAAAGCTTATTTGAACAGCAAAATAGATCAGTGTTTTAAAAAGCAAGACTGTGACGTTTATCTACTGACCTGAATAGATACGGAAGGTCAGTTGTTTTGCTGTCTTATTCCTAACAAATGAGAGTCACCCAAACTTTATTTTTAATGAGATCTCCTTCTCTTTAGCTGCAGTATCAGACTCTAGGAAAACAAGTTTCCAAGCAAAACCAAGAAAACTAGTTCGATCGAAGATTGTCTTCCTAATAACCTAATTATATTTCCCATTGCTCCACTTTTATCCACTCGGAAAAGGAATATACACTGAAAACTTTGAAGTGAGACAGAGAAGAAAGAAATGGGAAATCAAAAGTCCAGGAAGGAGTGCCAGTGATTTATACTGGGGAGCACCTGTGATTACTACTTGCAGCTGTGGTAAAGCAGATTGCGACGCTCTTTAGCTGCAGCATGGTGCCTGCTGTACCGCTTCTACTGCCAAGCAGAAGCATGGCTTTATTCTTGACCACTTTCCAAGGAAGCATATTTATAATGAAACGTCTTTAAAAAAATGTGTACCTTCTTGTAAAGCTTCAAGGAAAGGAGGAGGCATTTGGAAAGCTGTGTGGAGAGTGTGTGTATATGTGTGTGTTTGTGTGTGTGTATAAACGCTCTTTCAGTTACTCATGTTAACTACCTGCAATATTTGCCAAGACACGGAAAACTAGAACATTATACATATAGACACATATATGTGAACTTTTATGGTTTAGGTATTTCAGCTGTTTGAATGCTCAGTTGAAGAGGGATATGTAAAATAAACTGCTAACATCTCCAGTTTAGTGTTCAGCTTGTCTATTGTTCTGTATTTCCATAGCCTCTGCTGCAAAACAATCACTGGCATATGAACTGTAAATATTTTTGATACTCAAAGTTTTATTTCCTGGAATTAAACACTAACATCGGAGGATAAAAATAAAACTGGAAAGACATGTTGAAACTTCAGAACCTTTGTCTTGATGAACTAGGTTAATTCACTCAGTAAAAGTTAATCACAGGATATGCTTCTGAGCAGGTTAAAGCAATGATTTTGTTAATACCAGCTAAAATCAATTGCTAAAGGTGTTATTAAATTTGTGAGAAGGAAATGTTGACTGACAGAAGCAGTTTAAGTCCTCAGCTATCCAAAATATTTTGCATGAAATGTCAGCTGATTTGGGCAAACCTCAAAAAGCACAGCAGTTGTATTGAGCTCAGATGCTTGCCTAAATATTGCAATCGAATGTGTTTGGGACTTGACCCAAAAATCAGTTGGATTCCTTCTGTTGACTTCGGTGGAATTTGGACCATTCTAGCCTAGGTAAATAAGGTCAATATCTTCTGAACCAGGTAACCTTAAGTATGCTGTTTTTAGCTTTGCAATTTTAAGGAGAGTGGTCATTGTAAGAGATAGGACTCGAATGAGAGTTGTCTCTTTGTCTGAATTGTAGACCATGCCCTTTCCTTTAATTCTCTGGGCAGTAGACAACTCTGGAAGTCCAAATTTAGGCTGGACAGGAAGATAAGCAAGATGAGAATTGCTATGACGCTAAAAGAATGGAATGTGAAAGCTAAAAATAACAATGTCAAAGTTGTTCAATTTTGCCTTGAATAAGCGTTCTGATATTTCTTACTTTATTCAGACAATTTTTTCATTATTATTCTAGGGATTCCATATGCTTAGGAGAAAACAAACTCTTGGTAAATATTTACTATACACACTATATCAAAGGTCCCCTATGGTTGTTAAGAATTCCATGTGCAGACACACTCTAGAGGACACAAGGACACAAATTCACACACATCCCATCTCTGCAAAACCAAACATCTCTGTACTCACGGGGTCTTGCTTCCCTAAGGAGGCGAGGGGCAGGTGTAATATGGGCACCTGACTCCCTTCACTCTTTCAAAACTCTAAGGAATTTGCTCAGAAACTTCCCACAAGTCCCAAAGGTTTGTAATGTCCAGAAGGTGACCGTTCTGCCTGCTTAATGGAGGCAAGGGTAAGCGTTATCTCCTTTCCAGAAGCCACAGGGGAAAGCTCCCTGGATTTTACAGCAGACTTTCCATTGACAATAATAATATTCTAGGTCTGTCTCAAAAACCTGAATCTTCTGTGAGAGTTTTCTTTTATGGGAACGATCTTTCCTAACATCACCCTTTTAACTCAGCACACCATATTTTTAAACCCGATACACTTTTAAATTCAAGTTAGTATTCAATTTAATAGCCAGATAATTTCAGATCGTCCACAGATCACTTTGTCCAGTAAGATAACTTCATGTGTGGGTGTTGCATAAATATAACTGAAGTGATACTTCAAGAGAGAAAGAGAAACTATTTTATCTAGCTTATATCAAGTCTAGAAATCTCAAAAGTCTTGTGCAGTTGATGTCCTTAAAGGAGCAGTGGACAACCTCTTCAGGGTGGACTGCAAGTCCTGAGGTACACTGTAAATCCCCACATCTGCTGTAATCTTAGCCTGTTTATCCAGAAGCTAGACACCTGCAGTGCATTAGTGGATCAGATCTTAACCACTTTCTTTTCTGAAAGAAGAAATATAATGCTTTTCACCATAAACTGAGCTCAGTAGTGTGTTTTGGCATTATCAGTACAACACAAACTGGTTTTAACGCAATTTGGACTTGTGGTTGCAGTTGTAGTATCTAAGGGGTGTTTCTGAAACAGTCATGTTTCTTGAGGTAATCACTTGAACAATATATAACCTTATAAAGAGAAGTCCCAGCTAAAAGCTATTTGAAAACAATGTAGCCCACAGGGCACCCCGAGATAAGCTGATTCTCCTTTCATTACTTCTTAACCATCCATTAAAAGCTAAGCACTCCATTCTGCCCCTGCTCGCACCCTGCGGATCCCGGAGGTTTGTGCAATGTGAATGAAAGGCACTACTCCAATCTGTCATTCAAACTACAATTAGACATCCATCTTCAAAAACCCAGGGCATAAAGAAAATATAAATAGAGGGAAACAAGGGCTGATGTAGAAAAGTAGGAAACAAAGAACACATGGCCCATGTAGCCATGTTATGTGTATTTTCATTTCTGAAATGTTTTGTAGGCTTGGAAAAAAAATGAGTGCATAGGTGAAAGCAGTCCCTAGGCAACTTTAACTTGCACAACCAGCATTTACTGAGGTGATCACCATCCGTTATCACTGACCTTGGCAATGCTACAAGAATCCTTTATTCACACGGATAAACTCTTCTCCGCAACTTCACCAACTTATTAGGGATAAACAGGCTTTACTTCAGCATCTGGCATGTGTGATGCATATCTACCTATTTTTCATCCAGTCTCCTCTTTCCGCATCTCTTTGGACAGTGATTGCTTCTCCTCCATTTCTCCTGCTGTGTGCTACGTAAGTGAGTTTTCAAGAGATCAGTTTCTTCAGGAGAGAAAGCTGACAGTGAATAATATCCAAGAGAGTGCAGCTTATGTTACTCCAATTAGTCATGAAGAAGTATGTAGAAAAATATGAAATACAAGGAACCTTACTAAGATTGGAAAAAAATCCTTCAGGTTGGGCTAAACTGTACAGAAGATACTGCTACTCATTGTATATTGTTCTCTTCTTGACAATTGCTGAAGAAAAAAACTATGTGACTGATACAAAACTGCTTTTTTAGCACCTCTCATTACATTTATATTTTAAGTCAGAACCTAAATTTAAAGTCAAATACGGATTTCCTTATTATTGTGGAAAAGTGTGAAAAATAATGTATGTATAAAAATAATATAAGCTGATTAATATTAAGGATAAATAGCTGTCACTAGCACACTGACATTATGTTAAAGACCATCTCAGTATCATTCTTGTGCCAGACTGTTTGTACGCTCAATATCAGAGAAGCACATGGCTAGGTATTACTGGAAAATAAATCGTTCTTATAAATGGTGATATTGAAGTAAGTATTGCCAGAATGAAAATGCAATTCTTCAAAGATAAGTTACTCTTTAAGATCATATACTTTAAGAAGTGTTTAGGGGTTTTTTTTAAGAACTGTTGCAGATTTAATATTTCTTCTATAATAGAATGTCTATGAAAAAAACAAGTAGAGCACTTACTGCTAAGCCATTTCTCATATAGTTTCAGTGTCTATTCTATACCTTTTGTGTACTACTAAAATTCATTGCCATTTCAGTAGAAATTGACCATTATAGAAAATAAAGAGTAACATTAAGGCACAAAAACTGTAAAGTGTTATCATAGAATCATAGAATCATAGAATGGCATAGGCTGGAAGGGACCTCAGAGATCATCTAATCCAACCCCCTGTCATGGGCAGGGACATCTGTCAACTGGATCAGGCTACTCAAGGCTCCGTCCAACCTGGCCTTGAACACCTCCAGAGAGGGGGCATCCACAACCTCCCTGGGCAACCTATTCCAAAGTCTCACCACCCTCATACTGAAGAATTTCTTCCTAAAATCTAATCTAAATCTGTTCTCCTTCAACTTAAACCCATTTCCCCTGTCCTATCAGTGGACACTCTTGCAAAAAGTCCCTCCCCAGCCTTCCTGTAGGTTCCCTTCAGGTATTGGAAGGCAGCTATTAGGTCCCCCCAAAGTCTTCTCTTTTCAAGGCTGAACAATCCCAGCTCCCGCAGCCTGTCCTCGTAGCAGAGGTGCTCCAGCCCCTGGATCATCTTTGTGGCCCTCCTCTGAACACGCTCCAACAAATCTATGTCTCTCTTATGGTAGGGACACCAGAACTGGATGCAGTATTCGAAGTGGGGTCTCATAAGAGCAGAGTAGAGGGGGAGAATCACCTCTCTCGATCTGCTGATCATGCTTCTCTTGATACATCCCAGGATGCGGTTGGCCTTCTGGGCTGCATGAGCGCACTGCCGGCTCATGTTGAGCTTCTCATCTATAAACATGTATGTAAGTATTACATGTTATGTAAGTATTTATTCTGTATGTGTATGTCTGGATTTCAAACATCGAAATAATTTCTTGACCAAAACAGACTGCTGCACAGTCATATGTTTTATGTACTCAGCAAAGCTGGAGGTTTACAGTTTTCACACTTAGCATTAATACTCTGGGATTATGCAGCTGAAGAGTTGGACCGAGTAACAACAGTGCTTTTGTTTATATGATGTTAAGGTGAAATAGTCCAGTGACAACTGTATTATTTCTTGCATTTTCAGCTGTTCACACTTGTGCAATAAGCTCAACATCCTGTCAGGTTTTATCATGTATCTTCTTTATTATCACATTGTGTAAATCTGTATAGTTGTAAATTAGAACACCTTTTTTTTAAGTTGAATTCCTCGTCACAGCAAAGATGCCATGGTTACCATGTCAATCAGGCATGGATATTAAAGTCCATAATAAGGGATCTCAGGTATGCCTGGTATCTGGCCAAAAAATTAAAGTTTTAAAAGTTAATGCCATCAGGACAGTTGAAGAAAACAGCTGCAATGTAGGACCTGGTCATTTTTATTTTATTTTAAGGCTCAAGGGGAATGCATAAGGCAATGTCCGTTACTTTAAAATTGTTGGTATATTTGATTATCTCTCATGTACACACGTTTCTATTATCCTTCAGAAAATTCCCTTTGAAAACATGATAGCAGGAGTCTGGCGTGGTTGATCAGGACTATCTAAACCTGCAACCAGGTTCAGTGTTTGTATGCTGTGTTTATCACTGCGATGTGGGACCTGTAATATTTGCAATCTTCATAGCCTAAATTTTCTTTGAAAAGTTGTTAGCAGCACAACACAGTCCTGGAGCTTGGCTTATGTTTGTTTTCATCAGTACGCAATAATCCATTCTCATAGGATGTCTGTGTGAGCTGCAAAGTGTAAGTGCCATTCTTGCCTATGTTCTCATTCCAGATACTGAACCAGCTATTTCTCCTTTGAAAGAGCAATGAATCTGCTAGTTGTCAGCAATCTGAGATTTAGATGCTAACTTTTCCCCTCGTGTTGCTGTGTATTGATCTCCTTTATCCTAATTTCTGTTTGTTTGTTGTTTGGTTCACTGTCTCTGAGTAAGCTAATCTGATTAGACTTTTGTGTATACACATGGCTCTGGTTTAGGCTTGTGTTTGCTTTAGGATGGTAGAAGTTCAAGAGTGATAGAGGTGTCAGTTACATGGGGCAGACTCCCCATTATACACAACCCCCTGGGGATACTGGAAACATTTGATAGCTGGAGCTTCACCGTTAGCTATTTTTCCTTGATATCCAGATTTGGTAAAGTGCAATTGATTTAAAACAACAAAAAAAAAGGCAAAAAATAGTGACTCGGGTATCATAATCAGTTAAATCTCTTCATGCAGGATATCAAAGACCCCCAAATCATCCACCTCATCCCCTGTCCCTCTTGATGGGTCCATAAGTGACTCCAAACTGCTCCAGTTCTTCCCTTTGGCCAGTGTGCCACTCCTCACTGCTGCTTCTAAGAGCTGTTAAGGTCAACGGGCGTTTTTGTTCTCTGCCGTCTGTGTCTCTGCTAATTATTCCAGAGGTATAAAATAAAAACAAGGAACAGAGAACAAGTAAATAAATGGAATAGATTGAATCTCTCAATCCAATACAGAAAAAAAATGCTAATAATTGCTAGTAAATTGATGGTAATTGCTAAAACTCATAGCAATTTGTTTGCTTTCATATAAACAAATAACTAAAATATGTTGCTGTGGCTTACATGTCCCATTTCATCTCACTCCCTGAATGGTTATTGCTCCACACTTTAAAGCACTGTTTATATACAACTCTGTAACAACCTCACTGTATGATATACTCACATTAATTTTGTGTTTGGAGCATTTGCACTCACAGAAGGTCTGTCTGGAAGGTCTCTAAGATCAATGAGAATTTTTCCATTGCTTTCAATATGCTTACTGTGAATCTCAAAGTGAAAAGTAGCTTGCAGGGAGCCTGGATATAGAGCAGGCTGGTACACACAAGTAGCAAGTGCCAGACTGTAAATTTCTAGGAAATGTTTTTGCTTCCGAGCCAGACCGCTGGGTTGGTGTGAAGCATCTGCCCATGGTCTCTCATACAGGTGGGGCTACTGAGCGTTTGGCAACAGTGACTATGAAGGCATGACCTCCACTCTACACTTTGACTGCCACAATATCACTTCACCTCACATGAGTGAATTTTAAGTAAAAAAAAAAAACTAATGGTTCTTTTATGCACTTCAGTAAGCAATTTTTCTTCTAAATGTGTAACATATGCTCTGTCTATGCATTTTCTTCTCCTCCACTGCCCTCTCTCTCCTCTCCATTCTCTAAGAGAAGGGAAATTTTAACAATTTTTCCTCTGCTGTGCATGGGAACATCGTTCAGACTCGTGCTGTGTCAGTCAAAGCTCATCTCTCCACAGTCAGGCATATCAGCTTAATCCTGCCACAAAGTTCTGACTTTCTGAAAATTTGAGAACTGAGTTTGTCAGCCAACAAACATCATCAAATTCCTTGTTATACATGTTGAATGATGAAATGTGTATGTTTTCTCTCTTCTTCTGGTTTCTAAATTGTCAGCAGTTCTTATGCTTCTGGGATGGGAGCTTCAAAACTTCCATTAATTATTAGTATCTCTAGTCAGAGAAATTTAACTGGAATCATATTCTTCTGGAATATTCAGCTCTGTCAACACAGTACAAGGTCAGTTCTAATTCTGTCAGAATTAGGTTTAAAAAAAAAACCCCGGAATACAGTTCTGACAATGTCATGGCACTCTAATTTTAACTGTCTTTATTTATAATAACAAATTAAAAAATCAAAATCAAAGTAACTGAATTTTGTAAGTGAATTTCAAAATACTCAGGTTTAATTCTTGTCTCTTTCTAAATTGAAAATTGTTTTATAAGACAAAATGTCCACACATGATCCAGCAAACTTCAATATAACACTAGGCAGAGTAGACTCTAATATGTATCTCAATTAAACACCACGTTGTACAGTCTGCTACGCATTTTAATCATGTCTAACGTTTCCTATGAGATCTAATAAAAAAAGTAGAAATATTCTGGAAATAATGAGCTTGATAGAATGCATTTGCAGCTAATATTTTGTTTAGCATGTGCTATACAGAGTATTGAGAATCATAAAAGGAATGCAAATCAAATTAGATTAGTCTAAGTAAAGAACTAAGTCAAATGCCTTTTGCTACAAAACCCAGGTAGCCACAAAGTGCATTGAAAAAATCCTAAAACATCTCAAAGCTTTCAGCATTTCTCAACTGTACATATTTTGCAGTGTGATTATTTAACGCACTACAAACAATAAATCTCGCATCCAATGTAGGTTAAGTAGCATCTAGCTCTTCAAAAACCAATATGAAAAAACATTTCATGTCCATCATTAAAAATGTATAAGGAAACAAAACAAAGGAGAAATATACAACTTGAATAGAAATAGGAGAAGTTTAACAGATTATCAGTTCCTTTCTTTTGAATGCATAGGTAACTTCTGTCATGTCTTTCTCAGCTTGCTTTTTAGTATCCAGTGTGCTGCTCTATCCTATTTGCTAAAAATTGCTTATAAACACTAGCTTCTAACAGTGACAGGGTTTTCCACATCCCTAAACTAAAAATTCCTGCAAAAATTAACTACTAATTCAATAAGCATGGGACCTGCAAAACAATGCAAACCTTAGTTCTAATATCCTTCACATTGACGCTTCTCTCAGAACAAACTGCATTCAGTTCATCCCACTGTTTCAGATTAAAATTACAATTTTAAAAATTAAAATCTTGAAGTCACTGCCCTTTGAGCGATTTTAATGGGAGCTCAGTTCAAAATGTAGGTTCTGTCTCGCTGTTGACTTTACTGGCTTGAGTGAGCCTCCTCGAAAAGCTTTGTGCTGTCCTCTGCTCAGCGTCCTTTGGCACATAAAAAACAAATGGTGAGAAAAGAAGGTAAAGTCTGTTTGCACTTTTGTTTTTGAATGGAGATAATTATTCTTGTTTGTTAATTCCACTGAGAGGATCAAATTCTGCTCTCTAAAGGCAGTGTGAGTTCAGTAAAGCCCTTTGAATTGCTCTGAATTCAACCCAGGTAAATGCCAAAAGAATTTTTCTCCTTGAATTGCAATGGCACGATGTTAATGTGCTAAATACGAAATCAGAACTCCAAAAGACAAAGAGTTAATTAGTACACAGCTGAATATATAAAATAAATAAATTATCCAGGACATATTGTGCCCAAAGAAGTGGTGCCAAGTGTCGCTTTTTTGAAAAGCTGTCAGATGGAGGTGTTCAGTGGTTTGCATAGCAGATCTAGACTGCCGAATGCCTCCCTGGAGCCTGACACTGTTGATGCCGTATAACCTTAACTGAGATCTGATTCCAAACTCTTCTCCCTCTTTTGCTGTTGGCAGTCACATTTACCTGTGAGTGGACAAATTCCCGATGTATTAATTCAAAGCTGTAACCTCCCCTCCCCAAACTGATATGTGATAGGAATGCTTCATATTGAAACTACTTGGAAATATTAAAATAGCACTTGTCATCTCTTTCCTGAAAAATAAAATAAACCTGAGTTTCTAAATGAAACAAGACCTAGTATAATTATGTGACAAAGCGAATACCAGACATACAGCACAAAAGCAAAGCGTCTAAAACATAAAAGCCAAATAAAACAGCCAAGTCTGTTTACTTTTCTGCTCATTTCTGTTGAAACAGTTGACATGTCTGCATAACCAACCGTATGTAGCACATCTGCATTTGGAGGCCAACTGTCTCTCTAAAAATAATTGTACTACTAATTGTGAGATTGATGAAGTCTGCTAAGAGGTATACCAATGACATGAGTCAGCAAAAAATACATCCAGCTGTTCTGTCCTTGAAAGAGTCCTGGGGCTTGCACAATGCAAAAGTTCATCCTTTTTTCTCTTTTTTCTTTTATTTTCCTCAAGGACCACAGGTCACAGTTTCATTTTGTCCTTCTGATCATTAACTTCAAGGGCTAAGAAGAATGATTTCACCAGAACATCTCAAAAGAATTACAGTCTTGGGTTAAGTTCGGTGACTCCTGCTCTTTGTACCTCTCTGAGCTATGAAACAGACCCTTTTCTGCTCACCTCTGTGCTGCCACAATCTCTCCCTGCTCTACCGGCTCTTCTCCCACCTTCTGCCCTTTTGCCAATGCTTTCACATTATGTTGCTTAAAATCTTTAGACTATATGGCGCTTCCTTAAGATGTATTCAGCATTTTGCTTTGCTTTGAAGAATATGTCAACAGAAGGAGGAAGAAGACAGGGCATAGACAGGAAACTTGGATATTCAAAAGACACTTATGAAAAATTTCCTTCTCAGAGTTCTTATTTTTTCTGGTTTACTCTGAATGTTATTAATCAAAAGAACAAAATGAGAAGTTGACTTTATTCCCTGAAACCACCACAAAAATAGCTCTGGTAGTATTCTTTTTCCTTTAAATTTTTTATTTCATACTAAAAGAAATTAATTATTCTCATGTTTTGTGATTACTTTTAAATGTGTTTAGAAATCACAGTCAGAAGCCTTTTGCTAACTGCAAACCAGTTTATGGTACAGTATTCCTTGTGTAAATTGGTATTTTGATTGTACTACTATGACTAGCTCTAGCAGTCACTGAAAGCAAAGTGAGTCCCCGGATTTCTTATTCAAATCTGATGACACAGTCTATACCACTACTAAACTATAGGTTGGATCTTTAAGCACTGTAAATTGAATTAATTCTCTTGAGGCAGCAGAGCATCAGAACCATTCATTTATTTTAACAAGCATATAATTAATTTATTTGTTTCCTTTTTCACAGTCAGTTAGGTATTTCTGGTTTTGCAGTGAATTAGGATATCACACATCAGGTGCATATTTTCTGTGTGCTTCTTTCCATGTATTTCTTTGTGTGTAAAGAGAGCATCTTTTCTTTAAGGACATGCCTTTTCTGCAAGTTCACAGGGGTGAAACAAGCCTTTTTATAGTGTTACCAAAATCAGAAGAATCTAGAAAGAGGAAATGTCCTCTCTCATACTGACAACCTGACAGAAAGAAGATCGGTGGTTTTCTATAAGTGAGCTGCTTGATCAAAGTCAGATAGTTACTTAGGTCTCATTACGTGTGGTTAGTTTGGCTAAGAATAGACACATTCAAAACCAGACATCAATGGCTTAAAAGCCACTCATGGGATAAACAACAGCTTCTTTCTTTAAGCCACTTAATTTTTGCCATCAAATTAATATTTTATTATTCCTTAGAGCCCTTGACATGGTCTTTATGGTTTTAAGATGTGCAACACACCATATACATAAATTCTAAATAGGGTCTTGTAAGTCCATTGAGAAAAGGTGCTGGAACTAAATATTTTAGTTTCCATCAGAAGTAATTAACTGTGTATAACATGGTAATAGTTTATTTTAAGTGAGAACGAGCAAGAGAACAAAATATAAATAAATGCAATTTCTGAATTGCTTATATATAACATTGGCTTCTGTTTTCATCCGTAAATATCTTGTTTAAAGCTGTTGATTGAGTATCCTGCTGTTAAGCATATATTTATAGCCTAAACCATTTCATATTTCACACAAGAGACTTCATAAAGGAGACAGATTTATAATTTTTTTTCACTGATCTCAAAATTATCAATTATTTTTTATAGAACTTTTTGCATCATTTACCAAGAAGGTATTCATGGCTTTATAGACCCTTTCTTTTTTCATCAGTTATTCAGAAGTAAAAGATTTATGAAGTCAAATATTTTTTATCATGCTCTGATTCATACAAGTATGTTGGTTAAAATTGGTGATGGTTCAGTCAAAATAAATGTTCATAGCAATGAATTTATACTTTTTAATAATGCAGAATAAGTGAATTAAGAAATAGGATGGTATGAATACATAGACAAAGACAGATTGATATGGGCCAAAATTTTCAGAAATTACTTTCATAGATTAATTATACTTTCTCATTTGTTTAATTTTCAGGTATTTTTTCTGGATAATCGTATGTGCATCCCTGCCCATGACAGGGAGATTGGATTAGATGATCTCTGAGGTCCCTTCCAGCCTATGCATTCTATGATTCTATAATACTGGAAAGAAAAAACCTGCCACATTTTGAGCAGTGATTACACCAAACAAGCAGAAAGGTAATAAATCGTCTGTCAGAAATGGCTAGAACTGTTGTCACTAGGGCATGCCAATAGGAACATACAAAAGCATACTTAAAATTATTTCATACTTAGTAGAAATCAGGGGCCTAATAACCAGCAACGTGCAAACACTGTGAGATTAGACAGGCTCTTAACCTGAGTTTATGCGCATTTTGGAAAATTTTCTGCACAGCCTCCAGGGCACGTGCACTGATGCTGATACACTCTATGAAGGATTTAGTCAGGTGGTTTTTTAATAACACTAATGGGATCTCTTTATGTCTCTATAATATGTGCTTCTGTAATAATAAGCCTTTAAATAGAATTTGTATGGGTCCTTTTCTGTCTGTCTCCCAAGACATGTACGAGGACTGTTCACAGGTTTGTATTGATATACTCTTATGTAGATCATTTTACATTAATGTGGAAGTGTATATTTTTACAGAACATATGACAGATACACAGTATCACTTTCCTATCAAAAACATGCCAGGAAAAAGCAGCTACCAGTCTTAGTGGTCATTAGCAAATACCTGGATTAAATTCCATTCCAATCTGATTATGAAGACAGCTTTCTACAAATGATGAGCAGACTGATTATAGAAAAGCACAGAGGATTACAGGAGAATGACCATATCAGAGCAAAAAAGAGCAGAGTTAGAGAGCTTAATCTGAGCTGAGTGGAATCGGCCAACTGCAGCCAAGTAGGGTAAGATGGCTCCATCAGAGCATAACAAAGTAGGCCAGTAGTGCTGCAGTGGGAAGAGGAGTGTGAGCCAACTCTATCAGGAGAAAAAGAAGAGCTGAGAACAGTTCCTTTGATGAAGAATGGAATGAGCCAGCCTCTTTAAAGAGAGAATCAGACCACACTCAGCAGAGAAAAGACTTGTAGAGCTACAGCACTTAAGAAGCCTGAAATCAATATTACTTAATTGGGAGGAACTGTAAGTATTATGCCAGAAGAGATGGCTTTAGGTTGGAAACAAAGTCAAAAACCATGAAGTACTCCATGTAAAATAGCTTGACATGCAGTATACCATAGTGAGACAAACTACTAATGAGAAAGTGAGTGAACTTGTGGCTTACAGGGCTCTTGGAAATGTGTGTTGATCAATACTACTAATGGCAAGATCAGTAATTCAACAAGTGCCTCTCAATGTATTTACTTTCCATCAGTATTTCTGTCCTCTGCCTTCCAATGATACACTAAGAAGAGATGACGGGTAATCACAGAACTTTGCAGGAATGATTTTGAGAGAAATAGAATCTAATAATGCCTTCCATTCATTGCAAAGTAGGATGTAAAAGCAAAGAGAGGTGATCATGGTAACTGTTCAGTGACAGACAACCAAGCAGCAAGAGTTTAAGATCTTTTTTTGGTGTATGTTAAAGCTAATATTTTTCATTTTATACCTTAGAAGCTTGCATTGAAGTAAGAGGTAAACTCTTTCCTTTGAATGATGAATTGCAAATCTGGACAAACAGATATCTCTGAATATGTGTTGGGGAGATGTGTCTTGCTTCCTGTAAAAGAATAAGAAATAATGGAACAACAGCAGAATAAATGTCTTTGTGTTTAGTTTAATATCCTTTATTTTCCTTTATCAATTTCATCATTACTGTGATGACCTTCTTCAGATTAGAAGACTGGCAAGTAGTTCCTAAAGAAGGATGAGGCATGGTACAGAGCTGTCACTGACTTTCATGTTCCTCAATGCATGTGTATTGGTCATTGTGGCCAGAAGTCCACTGGAGTATCTTATCAAAGGCAAACTATTGGCTGGGAACTTGGAGGTTAATTTTTTCAAAAGAAAACTAACCTGGTCTTGTTACCATCTGTTAATTCTTTAATTTCACTTTATTCTGGGTAAAAATTTGCCTTGTGAATCCCTCTGGAATGATAAATGGTGGATGTTTTCCTGCTTCTTCCTCTCCCAGAGTTTGATCCACAGTTATGGCAATGATTTATCCCTGAGTATTCATTAGCCTTTCTACATAGTCCTGATCTATGAATGACAGTAACGAGGATTCCTTATAATAGAATGGTGTAATGCTCTGGGAAATTAGGCACTGAGTTTCAGTACAATAATGTTACATTACAGAGAGATAATCACAAGAGGAGAAAGTCTTACAGTGACACAGCATGTCTATGAAAGTCTCTGGGTTACAGAATCAAAGCGTTTCCTACAACCCTCCAGTCCATGTCAAGCTTTACTAATGTCTCATATCATAACATGAGACAAATCAGACTGAGTTTGTGTTATTCTAGTAGCTTCAAGCCAGAATTGCAAATCCTGGTTGTGTCTGATAACCTCAGTCAAAAAAAAAAAAAAAAAAAAAGGTTTCTTCTAATTCTCCAGGGACTTTCTATTATAGGCAAAACACTTTCAAGAAATGAGGTAGAGTTTGTAATACATTAACATTCCTGAAAGTGAGTAGTGGCTGAATTTCTGCCAGAAAATGAAACTGCACTGGAGACTTACATGTGATGTTAAATTTGAGCATCTGGGTAACAATCTGATGAAGTTTCATTTTGATCCATGTCTAAAAATAATAGTGAAGTCATAACAAGAGACTCAAAAATATACGCATGAAAGACTATAAGAAAAAATTCCCTCAGTATGTACAGCAATTAGCAACAAAAAGATGCAGAAGAATGAAAAGATCACTTCGTATAATGTTTCATAGAAATAAGTAAGAAGGGAGCACTGGGAGTAAAGAAAGAAACATGGTAATATGTAGAATGCCCTTACACTATCTCAATTTAAATCTAGCCTGAAAACTTTTCTATTTGCACCGTCTATTCAGGCTTAGCTTCCTCTTTCTCTGTTTTATAAAGGACTTTGAACTGACTGCTTGATGTTAAAAGCAGTATATAAATTGAATCTCTATTATGCTTCAGAGCAGATAAAGATGTTGCAAACGCAAAGAAAACTTTCAAATGAGACACACTACAGCTGGAAATGCAAACCACATTAATCCGAGAAGTTTTTGGTTTTTAGTTCTGCCAAAGGAAGAGAGAGGTCAAGGGTGAAGTTTTAAAGAATATAGGAAGGGATATGAAACAAAATCATAGAGGATTTTGTAAATAGTTAAATAACAAAGGAAAGAACACACTGTCAGATGAGTCCAAGAGACCAGGCAGGAAGCCAGTAAATATGGTTGCAATATTAAAACAAGGGATGAAAATAATCATGAAAATTATAGACACATTAAATGTCTGTATGTGGGGAAGTAAGGGGGCAGAATAAGTGACACAGAGGGAGTTGTCAGATGAGTGCACGAGGTTGTATTTTACAGGGTGTGCAGAACACTCAGGGCTTGTCACAGTTCACACAGGGCAGCAGTAAGGGCATCCTAAATATTAGATAAAATCTGGCCATATTGGAGTCAATGTGAGTTTTGACACTGACTCTGACAGAGTAAAGATTTCATTCATTAAGGAAGGACTTTAATACTCACCTCAGCGAGGTAGGGAAAAAACTATCATTTTATTTTGCAGACTGGAAACTTGGACTCCGGTAGACCTAGGGTCGTATTCTCTAAAGATTTATTGCCTCTGTAAGGTCTAGAGGACTTCAAATTTTAACAGCCATGTGTCTGGCATGTAGAATAAGATCTCAAAACAAGATTTAAGTGCTTAGTTTTTCACTACGATACTCAGGTGGAATTAGTTGGGTAACTTAAACCAAGAGAGCAGCCTTGGGCTAAGCCAATAAGAGTAGGCTTACACTAGACATGGAGAAATAACTTGGGCTTCCCCAGCCAAAAAGCTTGTTTCATGGTTTGTTTTCTTTTTAGCAAAATCTCTGTGAACTGGGAATAACTGGGAAATGTATCTAATTAGCTCAGGCTTGGTGTGACACAAACACAGTCACACAGCATTGTTTCAGATCAAGAGGTGCTCATAGCTCACCAGAAAAAAAGCCAGAGGAGACATTCATCAGGTCCTCAGCATGTGGATGAGAAATACCTTAGGAAATACTAAGTAAAGAAGTCTGTAACCCAATCCTTCAGATTCAAGGTAAGAGGGAAACAACTTCTAGGCATAAGCATTTATTTGTATTCCTTGAATGAACTGTGCATGACTTTTTCTCTTTAAAGAGATGTTGAAGGACTTGTTGATTACATCTCATATTAAATAATTATTGACAAAAAAACCTCTGAAATAAAATGCTGGGAGTACAACCTAGAACACTTTCCCCTTTTCACAGCTGAATGCCCTGCTAAAATTAAAAGCCGTGCTCTCTCTTTTTTCCCTGCTGGTGATGCTAGTCTTGCTTTATTTGCTGTTTGCATTATTTGTTATGACACAGTGTTATCAAGATAGGAGATGTATATTAATTCCAGACAATCTGGTGACTCACTCATTGTGGCAGTTATGGCTTGTAAACCTCCTGACATGTGGAAATGAAGGTTGCTCAGGAACTTAAGTGATTCCTCACTTGGCTTTTGGTTTCTGATGGTGCTTATAGAGATTTCTCTTTTACTATAGTAAATACATGTGTATATACTAAAGATGTTCCAGGTAGGAAAAAAGAAATAAAAAATTGGGGTCTTTTGGCTTATAAGGGCACAGATCAGATGGGACTTTAAGCATTATTGGACCCTCAACCTTACCTAAGTCTCATTTTCAATATGTAAGGCATATATGGACCTTTGCTTTGTAACTGGTTGGAACATCAAAGTGCTCCAGCCCCTAGCCTGTTCAGCCAGTTGGAAGCTCGCTCTGCTTCCCCTAAAACAGAGTATGTAAGCACTTCATCCAAAATCACTGAAGCTTCAGCTGCTGAAACCTTAGCTGAAAACTGCACAAGCTCAGTAAACTTTGGCTGAAAATAAAGCAGAAATAACACGGTCTGTCCCATTACCTGAGCTGCAGCTGCAAGGATGTAGCTGTAGCTGAATGCAGGAAGGATGTCTGCATGTGCCTCAAGCTTCTTGGACTTACTTCTAAACAATGTGCTTTTGATATCCTAGGTCTCCTGAAGTTTTGCTTAGTGTACTAACTCTCCATCTTCCTTGCTGCTGGGACTTTCCTCATGATTGGAGTCTGGCAGTCTCTCCCTAGTCAGCTTGTGTGTGAATTATTACAATGTTCCTACTGCAGGGATCAACAAAACACCCTGTCTTATTAAAAACATGATTTTCAAACTTATTATTTATGTATAGAGTTGCCAGCTAATATGGGGGTTTTTTTAGTCAGGGTGTTTGTTATATTTCATACATTCCATGTTCTGTTTCTGTATAAGCCAGGGACCACTCTTTTGGAAGGACAAATCCTTTGCAAGAATGAATTAAACTGGCAAGCAAAACTATTTATTCCAAATCATTTTTCAGTTCTTGACCAGCTACAGGCTTACGGTTGTATACCCATAAGCATTTGAGCCAGATTAGAGTATTGTATATCACTTTGGAGCTGAAAATAACTTAATTTTTTTTTTCTTTTCCCATAGGTAAAAAAAAAAATAAAACAAACAAAAAAAAACCCCACAAACTACTTTCTCTTTTTGGCCTAACATTGTTACTTAGATTTATGTAAAATTAAGTTGGATGTTTTTTTCTACATTTCTAATTGTTTCTTCACCTTTAACTACTATAGTAGAGCTGTATTATAGATGAGGAAAAAAGAACTTAAGTATCAATATATTAAAAATAGAAAAAACTCTTCAAAGCACTTCTCAAATATGTAAAGAAAAGGTTACACTACAGTAATTGGTATAACAGTTTTATTTCTGCTGACATTGACCAGGTTATATAATTCACCTTCAGTTGAACTATTCAAGTCTTGCACACATTCTGACAGTGGGTGAGTGTCAATGCATATAACCAGTCAATCAGCTGTATTCACCAAGTAATTATGTAAGGTGTTCCTCATCTGCCTCCTTATATCTATGCTTATGAGCTGAGTCTTGAAGCTGTCCTCACCATCTGCAACACAGCTGCAGCTTGCACCAACAACACAGTGACTAAAGTGCAACCCTATCCTGCAAACGGGAACCCCCTAGAAGCAGTCTAGTGGTCTCTCCTTCTAAGAGTGTTGCCAGCCATTGCTAGAAAAGACACAGAGAGAGAGATGTATAAAACTGGAACAGGATGTTATAAGGCTGATGCTCATGAATGATGCTCAGTTATCCTTGAAATTCAAGTACTTAGATACAGAATTTGCTCACATTCTCTTAAAGATACTACTACAGTCCCAATGTGCTAAAAGTTGAGAGGTATCATAATGGAAAATCAGATAAGAAAACAACACATTTTATAGTCATAAAATTAAAGTATAACTCATGAAAGAAAAACAACATTTTTAAATATAAGGATCTGTGAAATACATAATGTAGCTGAAAGAAATGCTTTATTGGTATGTCATAGCCATTCATTGAATGTGTTATTAGCCTAACACCTCAAAGCAAGGCAAGTCTCCTGAGAACAAGATTTGGTTTTGCTGATCCTAAAGCAACTATACCATTAGGAAATAAAATCTGAAAAATAAAAGAAAATAAAGCCTAATGATGAGACTGAGTGCATGATACTTTGTATGTAAAATATATTCCAGTATTTTATATATAAGACAAGACATAGATATAAAAAAGTTACAAAAAAGAAGAAATGTATACTTGAAAAATAAGGGTAGTAATATTTTATAAACAAGGAAGTACAAGTGGGCTACTGCATGTTGGATAGTCACTGTCAGCAATTAGCAATGTTGTTATGTCTTTTTAATTCTCAGTTGTGCCTTTAAATATTCACGTCACTATTGTTACTAACCCTACTACTGTTAAAAGCTCTACTGATCTGAATGATGGCAAAGCTTCAAGATTTGCAAGGTTTGGGTTGGTTGAGCAACAGATTACTTGCAGCATCTAGTTAAAAATTGCGTCTCCATTGTCTTCTTTTTTTTTTTCTTTTTTTCTTATAAATGGCTCACAAATATTGGCTATATTAGATGACAATCATAAGGCATAAACAGTTTTCTAAAAGGGATCCATCTAAAACTTTTATTGCAACCCTTATGTTTAATTGGGGTTTGTTTAGAGACTGCCTCATGAAGACCTATGTATGTTATAAGGCCTGTATTCTAGGAAAACACAAGTGAGTGAATAATTTGAACATTGAGTATACAAGTAAGTAATTGGTCCTTCCAAGACCAGGCCATAAATTTGCACAATTAAGAATCTGACAGTGTGTCAAAACTGTTATCATTCTATAGCCTAACACAAAAGGTGCTTCTTCAGTTTTGTCTATAATTCAAGCTGAAAAGAATATGCTTAAAATCATACATTTGAACAAAAAGGCATTAAATTAGAATATTTCATTAAAAAGCATCTTATCACTAGAAAAGAATGCAATAAATGTGAAGCAAGTTTCCTTTGAAGAAAAAGTAAAAGAAAAACAAAAATCTACAGAGAATTTAGGACTTGACATGCAATGAGAAATGCAGGTTTTTCACAGACTGAAAATAGGTTTTATCTCCTACAGAAAGTAAGCAGCTGTCCTTGTCCTTCAGCCTCTCCAACTCTTGCATAGTGCAGAGCTTTTTAGTGTGGCTCTAGCATTTGGGAATCCCCAAATTCTATAGAGTTTCCTCTATTTCTCCACACCTCCCAATTCCTCCCAGTCAGGAAACTGCTGTGGAAGAACAGAGGACACATAGCAGGCTTTAACTAACAAAAATAATTAAATAAAGTATTAGGATTTGCGCTTCCTTATCAGTTGTTCCAAAACAAGACAAGTAAATAAAGTCGCAGCCTAATTAAACCATATTCATTTTATCTCATCTATTTCTCCCCAAGTGTCCTGGTCAGCTGTACCTTACAAAACAGATATCAGAGATACCTAAAGAGTAAACTCTTGTTAGGGAGGTACTATTAAGCGTGCATCTTTTTGTATGCCTAAAAAAAAGATGCAAATGCAGTTTTACAACTTCTTTTGTAGCGAAGTACAAATAAGGTACTGTAGAATAAAAAGGTAAAACAGAATAAAGACATATTGCCTGTTCATTGCCAGCATGAGATATTTCTCCAGTGAAAAAAGCAAGGGAGTCCCAAACAGAACGCTATTATTTCTGTGTTATCACCTCTCACTGAGATACCATAAGTCTCAGTATATTTGGTGCTTTCCTTATCATCCCCTCTGCAGTGGTCACGTGCTTATATAAGAATCCCAAATTTCACTGTAAAAAAGAAGTGCTCTTGCACTCATTTTGGGGTGAGAATTGATTCATGACTGTTCACAGCTGGGTTTGCTGGTAGTTTCTAACCTACTTTATTGTCATTATCTACCAGCAGTAAGGGATTTTGACAACAACTCAGAAGTGTAGCTAGCTCACCCTGCAGAAATTTAGCAGAAAAGCTATATTTCAAGCATTTGCCATGGTTGCTGTTTCAAAGACCTGTGACTAGCACCTTATTTCATCCCCAAACATGTCATTTTGACTCATTCATCAAAAGCACTTACTTCAGTCTCAGCCAGCTGCAAAACCATTTGAGGTTATCTTGCCAGAGAAGTTGCCTTCATATTCTGCTCGACTTGAAAAGCACCTTTGCTCTTTACATACCGGAAGGTAAATACACTATAAAAATGCCAAGGCCTACCACAGTTCAGATATTTGAGAGCCTCATGAAGAAAAGACACACAGAGAACCTGAGTAGATGCTACCCATGAACTTTTCAAAGAATGCAAGAACATAATTCTTGCCTCTCTGAGGTGAGCCAGTCATCAGCTCACTCCTAATTTATTCCTCTCTTAACAAGCTTATAGAGCAAATCACTATAGAGAAGAGCATGCTTTAAAAAGACATCAACGGCAACCTCACTCCCCAGCTGTGTGTGAATCTTCTCAGGAGATGAGAGCTATGCATGGCCTTCCTAACGGCTAAGTGTAGTATTTAATATTGAAAGTAAATGGCAGCAACAATATAATTAAAAAATCCATTTGTTTCTTTTACTTGGCAAAGCAAAGGATGAACAGATTGGAACAATGTTCCTACGAATAAAGCAAATACCTAAGCGGAGTGCAGAGATAGACCTTTATAGTAAATGTTATGTACATGTTGAGATCTCCCTGCTCATGAAGATAGGGGTTCCTACCAGAAATGATAACAGATGCTTACGTTTACCACCATTAGCAGATGTTGCTTTATTAAAGACAGCATTGGAATGAACTCCCTGAGTTTGAATTTCATCAAGTTTGTTAAGGAAATATTTTTTAAAAGACAGAGAGAAACTATGTTTTAATGATGTTCACATGTTTCCCCAAAGAGTGAAAGCTGATATGTACAGGCGTCGAAAGCATTACATGCTAATTTCATTAAAGTGGGGGAGGGTACCTAGAAAAAGCACAAAAATAAATGCTATTGACCTTCCCAGCAAAAGGCTGAAAAGGAACCTGCTCTGGGAAGCCAAGACTTTTTGCCTCTGTAACAACTAGGTAGGTGATGGCCGTCTTGGAAAATTTATGTTATCGTTTTATTTATAGCAGATGTCCCCTGAAAGCAAACAGTTATACACAAATCTTATAGATAATTACAAAATGTAATGTGGAGGTTCAGTAATGCTACAGACATCAACAGTATTTTCTAAAATGGATTATGAATGAAAAGAGAAAAAAAATATTCTGATACTGATCTAAGGCTTGAAGATAAAAGGTTAATCAAACCAAGACTTTTGCTGATGCTTTCTAGAAACCTTTTGTTTTAAGGGGAAAAGGTAAAAGTTGAAACTTTGTATGGAGCCCACTAATTAAATTATCATTTACTCAAAACGAGTCTTGCAGTTCCAATAAAGATGATCAGATGCCAAAATAAGCCTTAAGTAGTATGAGTAGTTATGGTCAGAGGCCTATAACCCAAGAGTTTATTTTGGATATGTATCTTTTTTCCCAGCAGGGAAACAGTCCTACTTGCATCTCTTGCTCTACCTGAGTAAAACAAGTTCAAATCATCAATTCCATTTTCTTAGTGAAACTCATATGATAGAGCTCTCATTCATTTAAGCTATGGTGTTTTTTTTTATCTAAGAAGGCATTGCTGAACTGCATCTTGCAGAAATTTCATCTCAGACCAATGAAAAAAACAACAATTAAACCAGACACTGTAGTCCCACAGAAAAGTTTTACCAATAGAGAGGCTGATTAAAGAGGAAGTGTCACCCTTCTATATGAAGCTTTTGATTTCCCAAGTTAAACGCTTTCCAGTTTTAAATATAAAATTTCATCCTTCGAGCCCTTGGACATGAAAAAACTGCTGTTGATGGGGTGTTTGCTTCCCTAATTTTTTCCCCTAATAAGCGAAGTTCAAGGTGGAAATAAATGAATTTTTTGAAAACTAAACACAAATGGACAGAAACAATACATCTGTGAATTCACTGTTCATTATGCATGGTTTGTAAGAATGCATTTTTCAAAAAGAAAGTCATTAAAGTAATTCTGCTGTTCTGTTTTACAGGTCTTCGTGAGAGTTTAAGCAATAAAATGTTTTAATCTCTCTGGATTGCAAAAGCAGAAACCCCTGACAAGGACAGAAGATTGACAGAATTTGTAATAATATATTTTTACTTATGTCACATATTTGTAATTTCAAGGACATGATTCACAATGACCCTATTGCAATGTTGTGTAGGCATTGTTCTACATAATTTGCATTAATATCTACAGAAGAGTTTTCCTCTCTTAGTACTGCTTCAGAGGATACGCTTGTCATTAAAATTCTGGTCACAGATGTGGGTTAAAATATCTCTAACCTTTACAAATGTATTATGTGGCACTACTGACATAGCTTTTATTGCAGATAAAATCTATAACAAATTCTGCATGTGACAGGAGAGGAACATGATTTTATATTAAACTCAGATGATAGAGATGCATTCCTTGCTTGTACTTTTAAAATGTTCTGGATATAGTAACAATAAGTTAGGTTTTCTACTCCATTGCGGTTAGAAAGCCATTAAAGCTATTATTTTGGTTTAGCTTTGGTATTTTAATATTTTTTTCTTAAACTGACTTTCAGAAGAGGACATAAAACAGTGGAAAGATTTCAACTCATTTCCAATCTTGGTTGAATCCATCAGAAATAAATAAGAAATCAGTATATTAGGACGGAGTACCTAACACCTATCATTGAAAATTTTTTTAACATACATTAAAAACAGCCCACAACCCTCTGCTTCTGTTTCCTAACTTCCATTGGTACTTGCATGCCTAAAAAGGTCTCACATTAATGCATTTATTTTCCAAGTACTTTTTGCACATCCATCTGTATAAACAGCATTCTGAACATCACTTAAACTTGCTCATACATGCAGCAGGAAGGTAGTATTGTCCCCATTGGTATTGTAACAGTCCCCATTGGTTACAGTCACAGTATTGCCATCCTGGATATGTTTACACAAGAAAGTTGCATCAGTTCGCAAACTGAAGGCATGCATTTAAACTAGTTTAACAGATAGTATTCCCTGATAATTTTTTTCTGCAAGAAGAGTACCTTTTTTGCTTGTATCAACTGAGGCTGATGCCACCCTTACCGCAAAATAATGGTTTCCATTGGATAAGGTGACAGTTTCCATTGGTAGTTGTATTGGCATAATGTCCTGGTTTTAGCTGGGACAGTGTTAGCTCTTCTTTTTAGCAGCTAGAAGAGCTCCGTGTTTTGGTTTTACTCAGAGGCTCTCTCTGAGAAGAATGCTGATAGCAAGTTGATGTTTGAGACTCCAAGGACTTTTCAGTGTGCTGGAGTGCAGAAGCACGGTGGGATAAGGGGGGAGCATAGCTGGGACAAGGGAGACACGATTCCCCTTGTGATTTGTGGTGGGACTTAAGATTGAAGGCCAAACTGGCCAATTAGTATTCCATATCATGCAGCGTCATGCCCAGTATAAAAGTGAGGGTCAGCTGGGAAGAAGGGCTTCTGCGCTTTGGCTCTTTCGCCGCTTTTGCTCTTTTGTGCTTGCTGCGCTTTTGCTCTATTGCCTTTTTTTTTCTCTTTCTTCCAGTACTCCACTCTCAGAGTACTCTCTCTCTCTCTCTCTGCCCCTCTCTATTTTGGGGCCTCGCGTTCGTCTGGGATTGCAGCTTTGGGACGAGACGGGCTGCGGATAAGAGGGGGTGGTGAGCATCTGCACTGTGTATTACTTATCTGTATTAAATTGTTCTTATCTCAACCCACGGGTTTCCCGTTTCTCCTTTAATTCTCTTCCTCATTCCTGGGGGTGGGGGAGGGTGAGTGACCAGCTGTGTTGTGGGGTTCGGTTGCTGGAGCGGCCTAACCCACGACACATAACTATCACCGAAATCTCACAACCAGATCTACCACTGTAACTCTGTCATCGAGAATGGTGAAGCTGTCATTGTGCAGCTGGAGGAGAGAGCTTGCTGCAAGTTGAGACCTAGACATTGTAAGTTTATTATTCTTATCTTGTAGAGCTGGAGACTCAACTGGCCCGTGATGTCAAACACACTCTTCAGGATGAGCCTGTCTTAATGAGCACAATGCAATACAATCCTCCATTTCACAGCATAGTAGACATCCGTACAATCAGAGGTTGTTACCATATTCATGCATCATTCACGTGGTTATATTAATGTAAAAACTAACTACAATTTTTTTTCCTGTTTTAAAGAAAAGAGAGTCACACCAGGTGACTGTTGTGGCTTCAGCTGTCCAGGTGGACTCACAAATACATGTTTTCATGTTCTCTTTGGGATATATTTTGTTTGGGAAAAGGAACTGAAAAATGGGAATAGAAGAAAATTCTAAAGAATAAAATAAAATTACAATAATTTTATTAAATTAATGAAATAACTAATAGTGGTCATGACATCTTTAGTTTCTACAGCAGGAACCAGGGTGCAACATCAGGAAAGATATAAGAAAATCCCATCCTGGTCACAGAGCTGGGCTACAAGGATGTGGTTGGGGCGAGATGGGCAGTTCTGACATGAAAGCCAGTGCCAGGGCTCTTCAGATCAGTCCAAACCAGTATATGTGAACTGGAGAAATGCTTGTAAGGGGCAAGGAAGATTTTATTCAGATACCATCAGATCTCTGGATCTTTGATTCTCAAGCAGTTTTCTCTCCTTGTATAGTCCCTAGCACCTTGGACATCCAGTTAGAGTCTAGGGTTATGGAGTAATTAATTGTATACTCAGGAAGGAATAAGCTCTTTGAAAAGTTGGCAAAATTGTCTGTGGACCCTTGGAGAAGCAGTCTGCATTGACAGGAACTAAGACAGAGAGAAAATTGTACAAAATTTTGTTATTTAGCATACTCAGTGATTAAAGGGCGTGGCGAAGAGAACCAAACAAAAAGGAATGAAAAAGTGGCATAGGAAGTCACAAAATTTGATGGGATAAGAGGTGAGACCTGGCTGATTAAGATGATACACACTTCATTTTGAAGGCTTCCAATGCCTTCTTTCATAAAGAAGGAAGGTATTTTGAAAAGAAATTCTCAGTCTGTGGAGTATCAAAAATATATGTAGTTCAGCACTGAGGTGTTGTTGAGTGTGTACTGCTCACCACTGCTGACATGGGACAGGGATTGTTCAAAGCTAGTTTCAGTGCACTAGCTGTGCACTCAGAATACAAGCAGGAACAGTGAAAGAAACCACTCACTGTTTTTAACTGCTATGCTCTTCTTATTTAGCCCTTCATTCAGTGCAGCAAGAATTTGTCACAGTAATTCGAGACTGGATATTCAAGTGTAAAAGCTGGGATATGGCCTACCACTGAGTTGCCATCTGCACCTCTACATTGACTACAAGGCTTCTGTATGCTGGCACACTACTGAGAGCTAAGGAATAGGTCATGATAACAGATGCTTTTGGGCGTCATAAGTGGGTAGTCAATTCTTCCCAGTGCCCTCTCACAGTTAATATTGGCTTGTAATGGGCAGTGGTTGAGCCACCATCCCCGGAGGTATTTAAGAGAGGTAGATGTGGTGATTACGGACATCTTTTAGTAGTGGACTTGGCAGTGCTAGGTTAACGGTTGGACTTGATGATCTTAAAGGTCTTTTACAACCAAAACGATTCTATGATTCTATGACTCTATAAGTCAACTTCTGTCATAATGAATCTTACATACAAATATGTTCCATGATTCTATGTATATATTTTGACATTCTGACTTAGACATAGCAAAATGTATAGTAACTCATTGCTCGTCTGGAAAAGAGTGCATTAAAATCAAGAACTCTCAAATTATTTCAGTGTTTCAAAGTATTTAATTGATGAGTTTTCAGCCCTTCTGAACTCAGATCCATAAGGTAGCCAGAGAGCTGTGAAATAAAATCTTTGTAAAATAAAGTGTTTGAACAGTGATAGCAATGAAATGTATCTTTTGAGAATTGCAGGAATGTGAGGGGCTTCTCGATGGAAAGAGGATTATGTAGATTAAAGGTCCCCAGCCCTACTGCTGAATTTTCTCTAAAATTCACTTACCTAATAAGATTATGGAACAGATACCACTTTTTGTTGTTGTTGTTTAAATTTATTTAGTTTAGTCATGATGTTAAATCATTTCCAGAATCCTACATGGAGTATAGTAATTTGACATGTGCAGAGAATAATTGATGCGGTCCTTTCTACTTTTTTGAGAAATTCTAAAGTTTGAGAAATACTAAAGTGTTATATCATGAACGTTCATATATAATGTTTTTATTACAATATATATCTAAACAATGTGTTTCTATAAGCATACATAATACTAATAATAACTTCCTGATATTATTGCATTTAAAGTTGTATTTTACTAAATATATTGTTAATGTAATTAATTACTAATTAAATAATAATTAAAATTTATATTTTAATATCAAAAAATATTCTTAAGATTCCCTTTACTGTTACTCACTTTGTCTCAGGTTCTAACACCACTGACAGCAATTTCATAGAGACATTAATAAATTTATATGATATTCATGAGAATGAATGTATTTCTCATCAGACAAGATGTACAAGATTCTGGCCAGAGAAGAGTAACTGAGTTAGCAAAAATGTTAAAATGTAGTACATTTCTGAGAGAACAATTTGCAGTATGCATGGGAGGAAGCTGATCGCATTTGTTCATATTGTAAATTATATAATTCTTCTCCATGTAGTATACTTCTACTGAAAAAGAAGCAGAGGGAATTTGCCTTGCTTTAATGCCTTTTTCAGGGGTGCTGAACACAGATGGATACATTTGTATCAGTCTAAAATTACGTGGCAAAAATGATAGAAATCTGCTATAAATAAAATTCCAAGCCATTTCAGTCTTCGCTTCCATTAAACACTGGATGAAAAAATCATTTACTGTTTTTCATCACAAACAGCTACAATAAAAACTATTTTTATTTCATTTTGCACTGGTAGAAGCAAATGCAGAAAAATACTACTGAATTTCTTTCTATTTTTGGCAAAAGAATAATTTTATTTCTTAATTATAACAAATATTTTTGTTCCATTTTCTACTTGATTTTCAGTAATCTGTTTCCTTTAAATACAGTCTATCTTGATAGCTACAAGAACAAATTCAGCTTGATTCAGATATGTGACATACCATTGAAGTCAACAGGGCTGTCTCTATACAATATGGATTTTTCTTTCTGTCCCTCCATCTGTCATACATAGTCATGTCAGTGCGATTCAAGATGAATAAGCTCTCAGCACAGGCCAAGATCCTGTGCAGTGCGGAGCACCCTAAACTCAAAGCGGCTTCAAAGGAAGCACTCATTACCTCCTAGCATATCTGGCCCTAAATACAGTATTTCCTTGTATTTCTCCATAATTACCCTAGGAAATACTTTGAATAGTATAAATATTGAGTTTAGCCCACTGCCAGAGCCAGCCTTAGTGTTTTTGGATAGATCTGTGAAAAGTTGCATTTGGCTTATTTTTTGGGTTTTTGACATCCTTCTTCTCTCCACTCCCTTCTCCCCCATGCACGTGTAAAAATTTTTATTCACGTGATCATGCCAATTAAACACAAAATGGGCCTTAGAGGTCTTTTGGAGTGTAGGACATAGACCTTATGCTACACACAAAGGCTGAATGTATGCAAGGTGCATGTGCGTGCCTTTGTCTCTCCGTGTTTGTTTTGGGGCAGGTGATATTATGTTCCCCACAGTGCTTTCTTTTTGCAAAAGCGGAACCCAGCTGCCTTTAACTGTCATCAGCTTGAGGTAGTCCCTGTCATCATAAAGGAAGATCCTAGCAATAAACTTATTTCCCCTCTCCATGAATTGAAATGTTCCTCTCCTGTCTCAGCCAACCCACATCAGTCGATATTCACAGCTGCCGTTCCTTCAAAAGAAACTTTTTTAAAACTTGCCAGGTCCATCCAATAGGGCAGATCTTGACAAATTAGTACTGTTCCTGCACAGTGAGTTTGGGAGCTAAACTCATCGAAGTAGCAAAGGCTTGCTTGAAGATGCAGATAAGGGAAGAAAGCAGAGCTGGGTTATTTCAGCCTGGGCCAGGACTGGCAGAGGAGAGAACTCTGCTCTGCATCCTACGCTCTCTCTCCGTAGCTTGAAACAGTGCCTAGACATGACACGACTGAACCTGCCCTCAGCTTCTTCCAGCTACTCCGTACAGTCATAAGAGACAGCACCTTTGACAGTCCGATACAAATAATCCAAATTATATTTGCACTGATAAATATATCTAAGGGTTCTAGATGAGAACAAGTGAACATAATCCTGCTTGCTCCTTCCCAGGGTTTTGCAAGGAGAAGAGAGGTTTGTATAAATCAGATCTGTCGAATAAAGTGCTGGTACTATAATAAACCATGAATATTAATAACAGGACAAAGCACACAACAAAGAGTCACAGGAGAGTGACACAGTAGCAAAGAGGTGGATAAGCTTTATACTTTTCATGGACTAATTTCTTTGCATTACATAACCCAGCAGAAAAGGCTGAAGTGGTTGCTTAAATTCAATCTTCAATATTGCTTCTCTGCAAAAATAAATGTGATGAATTAAAAAGTAAGACCTGCATAAAGAACAGGATTGCCTGAATTCCTGAGCAAACAGAAAAATAACCTGGAAAGATTTCTTTAAAAACTGATTTGCTGATTTGTTTGACCTTATTATCTCTTCTTTAGCAATTTCGTTGATTTTTGCCCATCAGCCCTCTGTTTCAAATCAACTTCAAGACTTACAGGGAACACAGTTTCATAGTATGCAAATCACTTCTAATGAAAAAGAGCTTCTTGAAGGCAGCCAGAGAACTGAAAGATTTAATTCACGCAGGTGCTAGAATTCATGTCTGCCTAAACTGGTTTTCATTCACTTCTGAAAGCGAGAAGAAGATTTAGATTGCTAAAACAAGAAGTGAGAGGAATTAATAAAATAATTTAGGAAACAGGAGTCTCTGGTAAAAAAAAAAAAAAAAAAAGAAAAGTAGTTCAATTTTCCATTTGAAACTGGTGGGATGAGATTCTCAAAACAATGTCAGTGTAGACACCAGATTGCCACTAATTGTAATGGTAAATTGGTATCAACAGCCATTAGCTGTTTGTGAAAAAGATACTGAAATAAATGCGTTCATCTTTGACACTGCAATCCCAGCACTGCTCCTGATAGTCACCTACAATAAAAGACCACAGATCCATTTAATTAATCCATCTCCTCTGAAAACTTGCTGTTGCTGCTTCACAGATGGAATCTCCTTTTAAAGGTAAAATGTGGGTTGGGGGTCCTGCCTGCCTTAGGTGACCTGGATCGTTCTTTGAAGGAATGGCTCTTTCTCCCTCCCTCTTTTGTATGTATAGAGAAAGACAAGGGTCCCAGTTTTGTGGTTAAATTAAGTATTTAATGCTGGGTTTTATCAATATACTCCAGGATTAGCAAGCCACTTAAAATTCCTGGCCTTTAAAAATGTATTTCTTTATTCAGATATTTGACCTTGATCCCATGAAATAAGTATATATGTTTAATTTTATATACTGTGTACAGTTACACTGAAATTGCTAGAAACAGAAAACAGGAAGCTAAAGAATAGTCTAAACTATTCAGACACAGGAATCAAGGTATGAAATGGGAACATTCTCAGTTGAGTGTTATTTAATATACTTGATTATTATATTGTTTCTGAAATTAAATAGCAAATCTCAAAAGAGTACTTACAAAATTAACATTTCATATATTAAAATACTGCATTGGTAATTGGGGATAAGAGAGTAGGTTGCTGTATGATGTTGGTACAAACTCTATTGAATTCGATCAACTAATCTTCTCTTGCACTGCATGGACCAAACCCAACAGTCTGCTGGAGGAGGTTAAAGAGGAAAAGAAATGACGTGAACTGATGCTAAGAAAGTACCAAAAGTCCCAAATGAATCAGTCACTGAAAATGCCTGTCTGTCATGCTAACAGACCTCTTTTTTTCAATTGCAGAGACAAAGGTCATAAACGGCGAAGTCATTAGGTCGTAGTCCTAAGCTGCAGATCCAGAAAGGGCAGTGAGCAGCCTCTGGGAGAGGACCTGGTGCTCCAGGGAGATGGTGCAAGGTGCAGAAATTGCAGCAGGGAGGAGACTTCAACGGCTTACAGGGGAACATGTGGGGGAAACCCTGGCTCAGGCAAGGAGGCAAAGACCCAGGGAGGATGATTTAGATTTCACTGACACTCAAAAAGTGTATGAAGGAATTATCAAATATCCAGCTCGCCCCTTGAGCCATTCTAGCAATTAAAGGCAGAAACACTAATACTGTATTTACGAAGAGACACTTGATCTTTTATAAGAACAATAGGCTGTCTCTTTTGTCTTGTTTGATGACATTATATTCAGAAGACACAAGTGGAAGAAGCCTCAAGCAACTTTGAAAATACAGCTACGCTTACATGAATGCTCACAAATCCCTTTCTTTCGTGGAGTTAGGCAGATGTGATTTGTTTCAGCTGGTCACTCAAAAAAAAAGATGTGATAAAGCTGTATAGAATGTCATACTATAATATCGAGCCATGTAATCAGATGTTATGACTACAGCTTTAAAGAATACACTGTGAATTCTGATAAATAATCTTGCATGCTAGTAGATGAAACTTCTAAAATAGAGAGTTTCTGAAATTTGTGCTAATCTTGGTAAAGCAGAATCCCACATTAAACAAATGAAATGTCTTAGATTTTTTATTTATTATTCATCAATGCACATGCTCGTTCTTTAATTCTTTCTTGATGAACTCATTTATATATATACAAGTTTTCACTTATATATTTAAAAGAATAAAACATCAGGCACTTTAGAAATGTTACATAACTGTTGTTGCCAGCAATAGCTGGCTCTCTGAGGTGGATAATAAGACAGAAAACTTTACAAAAAGAAAATCAATATCTAAAAACATTTTTATCTCAAATGATTCCAAAACATACGCATGTTTATTTTCCATAGATTTTGTAATATTTGTTTTTAATTTGTTCTAAAAAAAATATTGGAAAGTGAATATGAATATAACTATTAATAGAATAAACTTCCCCATATTGTCTTTTTTTCCTCTGTAATTATGATGTTTATGGATGGAGTTGTTACATACTTATTCTGCCACCTGATATTTATGGTAGTTTTTGTTTCCCTTTGTGGTGTTCCTCAGAGTTCTTTTTGATGCTCAGAGCCTCGCAAAATACAAGATTGTTTCTTATGATAAATTCAGAGGGTTGGTTAGCATAATTATGCATAACATAGTATCTATGTGAAGGTATTCTGCCTTTAATACAGAGATATATTTTGTTATTATATACTATTTCTTCTGCTTTCCTTTCTTTTCTTGCCTTCTCTCTTACATACTCCATTTACAACTGTTTCTTAATTAGACTACATGAAAAACAAGTTAATATCATTGTTCTTTTTCTTTAACTAATGAAACTAAATGAATCTCCTGTTTGACTATTTCTTGCCTTAGTCTAGTTAAAAAATGTGTTTTGTTTCCTTTTGAGCAGGGTAACAGACTGGTACAACAAATGTGTTGAGGCCATTTATATGCAGATGATCTGCTGTCCTGCTTCTTTCAGTAGGTGCCATAAATTAGCATTCAAATTTTGCTACAATTTTGTCAGGTTTTTTTTGTTAATTTCGTATGTATTTAATTCCACATCTTTCTCAGTTGTTCTGCAATACGTGCCATATTATAGCAGCTTTTCAGCCGTCACTGATGATTTTCACATTCCTTTAGTGTGAGGTTTTAAGTCTACTAACACTTTTGTTAATGAAATACATTTCACTTAATGGAATTAAATGCATAGCCTGTCTATTGCTCATTACACTATACAGTCTTAGAGTTTGGATTTAAATTTCACCCTTTTTCTATAAAGATTATTCACCACGTTTTGGCCTAACAGGCACACTATGCTTTGTATGAAGCGTGGGAAAGCTGTCATTATAAGTGAAATACCAGTAATAGTTTCAATGTTTTCTGGAATGTTCTATTTTATTCCTTTTTCTTCTGTTACTAAATATATTTAAAATGCATTTTCTACCATTTCTTTATGTGGGGTTTGAAAGGCTGAACTAGCAATTTGATCACCTACAGACATCACAGGTAAACCTCAAATTATTCAGAGCATCCATTCTTCCATTTTTTAATACAAATTAATGAAACTACATCAGATTTTCTCCAAACTGAGAAAAAAATCGTACACATCTACAAGCACACAGAAGAATTATTGTCATACAGGAATTTTCCAGTGAAATCGTTTCTCATCAGATACCGACTTTCCTTTTTTCATACATTGCACATTTTGTGAAAAATGTATGGAACATTTTTTCAGTTAAATTTCTGTTGAGATGTAGATTCTCAGCTTCTGAGTGGCTTATTTTGGGGCTGAACTCCACATATGTGACCTAGTATCTCCTTGGTGGATTCAAATTGAGTTGTCTCCATGATGGAACCTAAGGACTGTTTTCTCTCAAGACAGGTTGTTTCTGAGGTGGTTCGTTTTGTCTTTTATGAAGATTTTGGTACAAGTTGGAGTAAAAAAAAAGCAAACCTTTAGAAATTGCAGAATTAGTTGTAGGATTCTTTTCTAGCTTTGTCCTGGACCTACAGACTTTGTGATAAAGGCCTCTACAGAATAGGCCCTTTGGACTTACTACAGGTATCTACAGTTGAAAAGCAAGATATCTACCTATCAGGATTAAGAGAGGATTGTTTGTTTGTTCAAATTAATAGAAGGACCTTTTTTTTCTATACGGTTTCCCAACTCTATAGTTTCTCAATGAGAATTATGTTTTTATCAACATCTTTGCTATTATTAGTGAGTTTATCTGAAGCAGAACAGTGAATATATCGCCCATAGTTATGCATTTGAGACAAGGAAATCAGGGTCCAAAATGAGCAGCCAGCTGCAGTGCTGCTGCATCACATTTCTTCACCTCTACAAAAAGGCCTACAAGGGATCAAAGGTTTCTTCAGAACCTTCCTTGGAATCTACAACTCTTTGTCAAAAGTTCTCCAGTTCAACAAAGCAGCTTTTCTCAATGAAATTTCTTCAGCCAGAAAATCTCTGACTGGCTCAGCCTCCTTCAAGCACAGGCTTCATTTAGAGGGTCACTAAGGATCTGTTTTCGTCTACTTTCCTCTTTAGGAAACCAGATCATAGGCTCCTCTTTCTGGAATTAATAAGCTCTGGCTCCACTAGAAGTACTTCAGGTAGAACCTTTTGATATTGATTATCTGGATACTGGGGGTTTAGTTACAGTTTGTATAAACATTTATGATAAGTTATGAGAAACCCAGGAGCTCTTACTTTATCTGAATGTGTTTGGTCATTGTTATGTTCACATCTGCCCATATTGGGCATGGGAATAAACAAAAATAGCACATTTGTGCCTTTGTATTAATTTGACTTTGTAGGTACTGAGTTATATCTGCTGGACTTTCCTTTCTGGGATGTGGCAATGTCCTATCAATGTGATAGCCAGTTGTTAGAACGTATTTGGCTTTTCTGCAGTTATAACCATGATTGCTTCTTTTTTCCTTTTCCATTGTCTAATCAACAGAGAATTGTTAACAGGTTGTACAATTGCAGAGTAAGGATGTTCACGTGGATTTAAATAAATCAAAGGGCTCTCTTTTATAAGTGAATCAAAATCAAGCCTCTTGTAAAGTTAAAAAATGTTTTTGAATTTCTTTGTCCATTTTCTCTAATCTTTCCTATATCCTTCACTCTGACTCTGCCTGACTTGCTCTGTGATCTCAGTCATGCTAAAAGATAATGTGCTTTTCTCATTCCTTTTGCTCCAGTAATATTTTCCTCATAAACTGCACTCTTGTCTTTTCCAGCTAGATTATCTTGTTCCTTTCAACGTTCCTTTTCTTTTTCTTAGTTATCTCCGATGGACAGCCTAACAGATTCTGTACCGGATGCTAAAATAATTGTTGTATCTATGACATAATCTTGCCTTATCAGACGTGTTTCAAAATGAAGGGTAGAAGTGGGAAGAATGCACAGTACATCTACAGACAGCATATTCTGAAGCGTGACAGATACACCATTGAATCTGCTCAATTCTTCAGCAACACCAAAGACACTGATTGGCACTAAAAAAGGAGGAGGGAGAAGACACATGACAGGTCACCGAGTTCAATGGAATATGTTACAGAAACCGGGAAAAAAAGGCAAGAAATCTCTCACGTCTGGTCTTCTAATTGCATAGGCACAAGGTGAGATGACTTCTTTAATAAAAGATTCATTCTCCATTAAAATGCAGTTTTGTTTCGGTTTTGTTTTTTTTTTTAACCCCTACTACAGCTATTGAGAGACTGGAAAAGTCACTTTTCTGATGGCTGGAATCACCTCTGCATTTCTTATCTAAGTATGAGCTGCTTTTCCATTTGTCAGCCTTGTCCTATAACTTTTATGGCTGTTTTCCAGCGTGGCGTCTAATAAATACATTTATAGACATTTATATTTTCTTAGACAGACAAAAGCAGCAAAGCATTTCCCTCTCCTCCCTGAGCAGTGGTTCTCCAGTCTGCCAGCAGTTGCAGTTGCACTTCTTTGCAGTTATTTCAGCTTTAGCACATTTTCTTGACTCCAAGTGACAAAGACTGGGCACAGAATTTCAGAAAAGGCCACACTCTCAAGCCCATGGATGGCATGAATATTTCTTCTTTTATTGTAGGAAAATATAATACCATATTTTATGTGTGTGTGTAAAATATTTGGGTACATGCATTTTATGTAATGAAAAACCCTCACTGATCCTTTTTTGTAATGATTTTTTTTCCTAGCTTAATGGAAACTATAGATTTCACACTTCTCTTTACGGCTGGATCTTAAAAATAGATTGATTGCAAGACTGATCTTTGAGGATGCCTTCTAGTAAACTTCCTGCAGTTCGACGCTGCTTCGTTCAATACCACCTGTTGCCATCTAGCCATTAGACAATCTCTTACCCACTTTACAACTCTTCTCCTAATCCTCCCTTTCCTATGTGATGCTATATCATATGCAGCACAGATATAGATAAGATGTATCACAAATCCTTTGTCTAGAAAATCAGTTATCTTATTAAAGAAAGATAACAAATTCACTTGGCACAATCTATCTTCAGTAAATCCTTTTTATATGTTATCCCATTTTCCATTTACCTTCCTGTCTTCAATTATTTTTTCCTTCAAAATTTCTTCTAAAGCAACGGAGGTCAAAGTAATGGGTTTGTAGCTGCACAGGTCTCCCTTTTAGAAATGTATACCACATTTGCTATTCTCCAGTCAGTCAGTATCATGTCTGAGCCGCTTCCTAGCAGGTTTGGGATTTCATGTTCACTTTCTTGTCAGTATTGTGGAATGGAGTTTATTTGATATCTCTCCCTGGCCTGAATGCACCGTGCTTTAACTTTGCTTCAAGTTTGGTAATTTCTATCATGACTGCTTTCCCATTATTTATCCTGTTTCCTCTCTGGTCAATATTACTGAAACATACACAAAGTCGTCAGTTTTTAATTGTAGTTAGATTTTCTTTATTTCCATTAACTCCCTCTTGTATTGAAGTCCCATGTTTTATTTGGTCTTATTTTATCTGCATGAAGATTGTTTTGCTGCTAAATAGCCCTCCCAAACTGTTGTTCAGTTTGACTATTGATAATTTTCACTTTACTTTATATTTTGACCTCTAAGACACATCTTTCTCTGACGACATGTCTTTTTTGGTTTCTCCTGTGCCCTGCCTTTCTCTAATAATCTTCTTGAAGGACTTCTTCATTTGCATGGAATAGCTTGATCACTTTCCCATGCATTGTCTCCTCTCCATCAGCTACACACTGCACACAGCTTTAGCACCTTTGATTTAAAGTAATTCCAATGCTCTTCCATATTCAAGGTCTTGGCTAGATCGGTCTATTTGATTTCACTAATAAGACCTTTTAGGTTATCAAAATTTGCTCTTTGAGATATAAAGCATTATTTTCACAGATTGTTCCATTTCATTTAAATGAGCTTAACTCACGACCAGTTTTTGAACTAGTTTTCTCATGGTATCTGTATTGCTTATTAAAACAAAGAGTAATGGTTTAATCTCTCACAGGCTGTTGACTGCTTGGTAAACATATGCATTAATTTGGCTCAAATGTACTCTGTTTGATGCATGCTGTCCTTTTCTATTTCTTTTTAATCTATCAGGTTATTAGAAGGCAGTTACGCAAGGTTACTTATGCTTTCTTCATATCTTTCTTGGGTAGCATGTACACTTCTATGCCATGGTCCCAATATATAATTACACTTTCTCTTTCCTGATCATTCACTGGTAAATCCTCAACCATAGCTCAATTTTCATTGGCTGGATTTTCTGCTTGTTGTGTACAGTAAGAAAGCATTCAGATCACATGAACCTCTGTCAAGGTTTCCTTGTATTTCTTAAAGAATGTTTTTTAACAGTGTGGCTCTCAGTCCCAATTGTTTCCATGGATATTCAGCCAGATACCATTCCCATAAGCCTTCACTTTTAGGCATTTTTCCTCTACCTAAAATGAAATGATTTAGTGTAATCATCTTTGATTTATTCCACTGGGAATTTCATAGCGTTCTTTTCCCACTGCGAAGAAAATTAAATTTAAAAAAAATATATGTTCTTCTATATTCCTAGCAGAATCCTTTTTTCCTTTTCCACCCACATCCCACATCCTCCTTCTTGGGAAATGACCTCACTTCCTGTTCTGTGGAATTGATCTAGTGATAACTTAGTTTTTTCTCTTTAACACAGGCTCCCAGTTCATGTAGACATTATTTTTTCTCTTAGTCCACTTTACCTTCTATTCACAGATGATCCTGCCTTTTGTTCGTTCCCCCTAATAAACTTCTCTACCATTCTCACTGCTCTTTGGATCCTAGTTTCCTACAATTTTTGGTGCAATTAACTTTTCCACTTTCTTTCTGCCTTCTGTTTTGGTTTTGTCTATTGTACCTTTTCAGTCTCCCAGATGGCAAGCATATTCTTTAGCTTTCCTCTGTTTCCCAGACTGTTCTGCTTGTTCTTTTTGTTGCAGGCTTCCCTGACTCACCAATCTCCTCTGAGCTATCTCTTATAAAACCTCTCACTCAACAAGTGTCTGTAAATCCCCAGTTGCCCATTCAGTTTGCTTTTTCTTACACCATTTCCTCAAATCCACATCTTCATTCAACATTGCTTCCAGGCACATCTCTGGTAACCTCTTCGCTTCATGAATTTAGCAGACGACACTTCAGGCATACATACCTATCCCACAACTTCTGCATCCAGTTCATATTGTCCCTGCAATTTGTCTTGTACCCTCCACAGCTGTCCCCATTCCTTACGCAGTCATTTGCTCTTACTTGTACTTTTAAGGTGAAAATCCCTCTCATTGCTGGCTGTTTCTTTCTTTTACCAGGCTTCCCTGCTTCCAGTGACATACAGGTTGGGGAGACGGAACAGTTATGCCATTATCAGCTTGGCATACTGCAGGACTGAGGAGTGTATTGCAGGGTGCAGAGTAATAGGAGCAAATTTTGTTCACAGTCCATCTTTTTCAAAGCAGTCTATCAGCGAGGAGGCTACTTTCCACAGCTATCATATATAGGTTTGATGTTGAGACTAGACTTCTTAGTGCTCTGCTGGAGTCGAATTCACCCGTTATTACCTGGTGAGTGGTCACTGGAAAAAGAACAAGCGAGAAAATAAGAAATAAAATTTGGAGTCCAACATACAAGTAAGATACGACTAAAGAACAGGGTTGAGAAGTTCTGGAGAGTGCACAAGGAAGGATGAGATTTCAGTCAAGTTAAATATTATTTGGCTAAGTATTCAGATATACAGAGTCTAGTTGAAGGATCCTCCCCCTCTCATATTAAAATAATCAGAGTTCCAAACCTTCTCCAGCAAATCAAGAGCATTTCTCAGAGGAAGCAGTTTGTGGGGCTCAGGCAGACACCAATAACATAGCATTTATTAGAAAATCCAAATATATTTTCCACTACTTTGTCCAATATCTATGCGATCATTTATCTGCAGCAAATTTTACTGTAAATGTGATTATTTCCAAGAAGCAATTTCTCATGACTGGATTAAGTATAGTACTTACCATATATTCTGTTCAGATAGAGGCATCATTCTGGAATCTGTGTTAAAGTAAACATTGGGTCTGACAAAGAGAACTCCTAGGGCCTTACCCCAGAAATATGGAGCAGGAACAGGAACACAACAGACTCATGTTGGACTCGGCTTGATCTGCAAATGAGGTGGAGACAGAATTTAGCCCTGGTTATCTTTGCAGACAGTGTCATTCTGTTGATCTCTGAACAAGCAGTATTTTACAGTAAGGCATGCTTCTTCCAAGACAAAGTTCAGCTGTTTCAACTGCTAATATAAGACATTTTGTCCCACCAAATCTCACCAAATAATAAGTCTCAAAGAATGTTAATTGCATCCATTCCTATTTTCAGTCAGTGGCAAAAGGACATGTGACAAGCCATTCTACTTGCTTTTCATTACTTTCGGTCTAATTTCTGAGCGGAATGAATACGTGCAGAGGTTAAAAAATTCTATATCATGGTGTAAAAATAACTTATTTGAAGTACTCTAAACAAAAGAAACAAAGTTTAGTTCAGGTTCTTCTTGCATTGGATGTAGGTTCAAGAGGGTTGAACATATTCTCATGTTTCTCTAATCAGCTTAAGTACTGCATTTAAATCAAATCAGGAATGTGCAACAGGTAATGTTTGTGGTATTTATGGTAATAAGGGAGAAATTCAGAAGTGGTTGAATGCAAATTTTTTGTCTCCCTTTTGTCTTGATAGATTTTAGATAACGTTGAAAATACTGGCTGGAACACACACCATCTTCCTGTGAGCCGTCCTCCTGCACACATGCACTTTGAACGATGTCTTCCCTTGATTATTTTAAAGGCACCTGCACACTCACAACTAAATCCGTCACGGCACGCTTGGAAATATCCCACCTCCATTTGTACAAGCTACTCTGTTCAAAATATTTCTGCGTTTAAAATCATTTGGCGGGGTTTACCAGATTTATCATCATTTGCGGCTCACGGTATAAAACCCGAGCTGCACGACAGACTTGAGTTATTAAGTGTTTATAGAAATCTGATCAAATGGACCATCAGAAGCAGGGGGAGCGCGGGGGTGGGGGGAGGAGGGGGAAATCTGTTTTAAACTCGACCATAACGACAGCTTTCCTCCTCTTACGGCTGTGACATGAAGAGGGAGCTGTAGCTCTTCCGAGCCGCGGCGCTGCCCGCGCAGCGCGCCCCGCCGGGCGCCCCGATCGCCGCGCTCCGGCCGCGCTCGCCTCCGCTCCCCGCGCTCCTCCGCTCACTTACTTTGCCTTTATTTTCCCCCCCTTTTTTTTCATCCCTGTGCCCCTGTGCCAGTTAATTTAAATGTATCTGTTCAAGTGGAGATAATCCATGCAAATCAGAGGCACTGGCTCCCAGTGCTTGATTCACAAAGAGAACTCAGCTTCAGGAGGTCACTCGTTCACAGCTGCTCCTCCCATTATATTTTTCCCTTATTGCAGAACTGCTGCATGTATACAGTGACTGAAAGGACTCAATTTACTGCAACTGCTGCCTGGTTTTACTTACAACTTTCTTTAAAGGGGGACTTACCTTCTATCAGTCTTACTAAGGTAGGAAGTCTGATTCTTCTAAAGACGTGTAATGCCTCCAGTGTTTGCTCATTATCAGATCCCACTATAATGATGCATATTGTTGTCAGAATTAGGTCCTGCTAGAATTGCGCCAGGTGCCTGATGCTTTTGTTACTTGTGTGTGTAGGTGCGACTGTTCAAACGGCTGTTTTACTGTTTATTTAGTCAGCTACGTGTGTTCCCTGCTCCCCCCCCCCCCCCCCCCCCCCCATTTCCTTTTCACAGTGGCAGGTAAGGTCTTAGCACAGCAGCTTTCTGATCTACAAATGTAAACTTCAGTCAAGTTTGTATTTTCTTTCAAAAATGTTTTCTAATTTCTGTGTAAGTTAATGAAGTGCTCTGCATCCCCCAAAGGAAAACAGCATCAAGAGACCTTTCTGGCCTGAAACCTTATTAAGGTGCTATCTTTGGAGCAGAATAAACTGTTGAAAGGTTTTAAACGAAAATAAAAAAGGTCACCTTTTACTTTGCAGTGTTGTAAACAAGGAGACTGCAGGCCTCACTTCGAACGGGCCTGTCGTAAATTTAGACCACAAGGTAAACATATAGTTAATAAGATTGCCAACAGAAGTGGTGAAACGGCACCCTCACGGTTCCCTGTTAATATCTATTGTTTAGAAAGGTTGGACAGGCAGTGCTTGCTTTGCAAACAAAGTGCAACTCAGAAACAACTATTTGGATATGGCTCTTAAAAACCTCCTTAAGAAAAGGAAAGTCAGGCACTACTTCATTCGTAGCATTCTAACTTTGCGCATGCATTGCAGGAAATAGGGAACCAATGTGCCTGACAGCACACACTGGTTTTGTGAAAGTAGACAGTAAATCTTGCATTTATTTATGTATATTTCTTTGACTTTGTTGTCCAGAATTTAGGGATGCAAATAATTAAGTACAAAAACAACTTTCGATGTGTTAAATCACAAGTAATGGATTTGAAGAGAAATATATGGAAAAAACTAGAAATATTCAGACTTACACTTTGTCCCACAGTAAAGTTCTTGTTTGCTGTCTTGCACTGCTGGAGTTAAGAAATGACAGTTACTAGATTTGGAGCCACCCTGCTTTGTATAGACTTACTATCTAACACACCCAAGTTAATCAAATAACAATTCTGTGAAGCTTTAGACAGAGTTTAAAATGAAAATTTAGTTGACCAGACTAGACAGAGAGAAAGAGGCATAAATATTCCCAGACATATCCTGTCTAATTTCAAGAACACTTGAGGCATAAATTTTCCGATGTAATTTTCTGGATTAGATATTTTTAGTTAGCATGCTTCAGGAAAGAGTACTTGCTCACTATATTAAGTATTTCAGTGCCTACAATGTGCATCTTTTCTCTTTGATATACAGTCAGCTTTTTGAAAAAAATGCATTCTGGAGTACAGTACAAACCTAGAGAGCCTTGTCATTGTTAGCATAAAGAAGACATCTACACAAGTATTATTGTGCAGAGGGCAATCTTTCTTTCTCTGGCATTTGTTAGGTTACTCTACATAGAATTTAGCAGATAAATATCTTTTGCTTCATGGCATTTTGGAGATCCTATTGGTATGCAGGTTACCCTGTGAGGATGGCAACTGAAAAAAGAAATATGTTTTATAGCAGTGTGTAATAAAAGCCCTTCACAATGATGTAAGTGGAGTCTGACCTTTCTTTCTTATCCTGTAATTAGAATTTTTATTAACTCTTTCAAGTGCAGAGTTTTTTGAGTAAATTAATGTTACTTAGGGAGAACAAGCATGTATTTTTGATCTATGAGTTTTAAAAGTAAAATTTTAGAGTCTTTTTTAGATGGGGGAAAAAGAAATATGTTATTTACAGCAACTTGCTCCACACAAAGCGAGTATTTGATTTATAGTAAAGAGAGATTTGATACAGGTATCCTGCCTCCCAAGAAAAGAAAAGAAAAGAAAACATTTCTACAAAATATTTCTTTCATTTTGTGAAAGAGGAGGGGAATGAATTTTAGAGAAGAGAGCTGAACTTAAGGAAAAACATTAAGGATATTTTGTTTGACTGAATCTTTGGCCAGGATAAAGTTGGGAAGTAAAGGTGATCTCTGTGGAGTTTAACAATATAGAGAGATGAGATTAGATGACTCACCACTGAAGATGTGAAAAACGGAGAAAAAGGCCTTTCTGAGGAAGATTTTTGTGTAAGTGGATTAAAATACTGTTACAGCAGACAGTTATTTCCTGCTTCCTTTCCACCTTTTACCCAATGACCAATGTCTTACAGAGACAAAAGTGTTCCTCAGTGAATCATCAGCACTGTTTCATATAGTTACTTCCAAAATATGTACTCAATTCTCCTTGTGAGTTCACCAGGTTTACCTGACATAACTCAGTTTAATTCCTTGATACACTGAAATAAATGAGAAGAAATCTGGTGTTTATATTACTGGGGCCTCTGAATGTATTTTTAGTAAACTCTCAAAGGAGTGAACCTTTGTAGTTCTTTTCAGGCTAGTTTATATTATACTATTTTCTAAACAAGATTGTCCATGTCCTCCTACAGCCAGTTCCTTTTTTCTATCGGTGTAGTTTCTTCCTCTGCCTTTGTAAACTTGCCATTGCTATAGTAACTCAGTCAAACATCTCTGCGAGATAAGTTACCTGATACTGGGCTGTAGTGTGCCTTGCAGCAGAATCTATAGGATGCAGTAAACCTTGTAGGTGCATATAGTGCAAGGCTCTTACTCCCATCAGGCTCTTTTCTGCTGGTTTTACAGAAGACACTTAAAAAGATAAATTATCATCTTAAAAGGATGTTATAGAGATTGTTAATAAGTTCCAGCTAACTTCTTACAGGCCTTAGTTGTTTTCAGCTCTAAGCAGGTGCGTTTGCTGAACTATATCTTAAAAATATTCTAGAGAAGGAAGAAAATTTAGGAATCCTAATAAGTAAGTGGTAGCACCTTTGAGAAAATGTGCAGCTGTAAATGGGAAATCTAATTGTCAACAAAGTCCTGGGTCAATGATTTGTCATTAGTATTTTCTGTAATTGCCAAGAAAGAATACGTTCCCCACAGCTTCTCATCAAATTACGTACACAATTCTATTCTCCTTTTGTATCATTGTCTTGTACTGTAGAGTACATTATTAAAATGTAACGTTGCAGAGTACAGACCTTGCATTTCTTTAGCAGATAAAGAGTGCTTATACCTCTAGGGGTTAAAAGCTGAATCAGATCTGTAACTTGCCTACTGACAGCCTTTGAAGTTGCTGCTTACTAATTTATTTATTTATTTATTTTGGTCTAAAGGTTTAGATTGACATCCTTTTGTATGTTTGGAATTCTTCAGCAGATGTAAAATGCTTGTTAATGACTGAAATTAACCTGAGGCTTTATATATCCATCTTCCCCAGGAACTGCACTGAAGGTTTAGTAACAGTTGAGAATTTTATGCAAACAACTATTCTCATGAGAGCATTTCATTTTTCTGTCCTATCATACTCCCTTTGTAATTTTCTGTAGGTGTTTTAAGTCAAGTCGGACCCTTTTGCTTCCCTAACTCCTCAGTACCTGTTCTGGGGAGTCTACATGAAAATTTTCATAGATTAAATACACCAAAAGAGGGGCAGATAAAAAGAAAATAAGTGGAGTGGAAATGAATCTTTAAATGGCAAGTCTGTGAAACATTGAACATGGTTATCTGACGTTATGTCAAAGAGCGTTATCTCTTGAGGAGAAATGGGCAAGAGCAGTCCACACAGGAAAAGTAATTGTTGCTTTACTTCTGTCTGTTTATTTGGGATAGCTTGAACTGTCTCCCACTTTTTCATTTCTCTCAGTGTGAAAAGATTAACTATTGGAAATGCAGTCAGTAGGCATCTGACTCAAAAGCAATGCTTATTTGACCTTTGGATGCAAAATATCTAACGCAAACGAAAATCTAAGCAACCTCAAACATCACTGAGTCCAAGAAATATGCAGAATGTGGGTCAGTAGAAATTCAACACTTTCAGAAATGAAAATAAAAAACTCCTCTGAAATCACTTGGCTAGATTAGCATTTATTTCTCCTTTCCACGTCAGAATATCAGATGCAGCGGCTATGTCCAGTGTACCTGAGGCAAGAGATCTGTGGCAAAATTCTGCATTAGTTTTAACAAGTGTGACTGAAATGTTAGGGAGAGGAATAAAGGGAAAAAGGAGAGTAAGAGAAGTTTATCCTATATATATATATATTTCTCAATGGTTAGGTTTTATAAGAGACAAATAGTACATAGGAATTAAAATGTATTTAAAGTCTATATGATGCTGCTATTTATTTATTTAAAGGTTACATTTGTCATGTAAGGGACTCATCCCTCCCACTGTTTTAATTCTGTTGGTTTGGTTGGGCGGGGGGGGGGAAGGTTAACCTTAGGCGGAATGTTAAATGAAAATGTGTGTGAATGGATAAAAATGAATCCCTTCTCTTCCTACCAAGTTATGAAGGAGGAAGGCAGAAGAGACAAAAGGCATTCCATGTGAGGCAAAGGACTGAAAGAGGGATACAGGTTCTGTCTGTGGAGATACAAAGCTCCAGGCCACTGGAGCCAGGACTTTGATATCTGGCTTGCCCGTACAGAATAGTCTATGACTTAGAAATTGCACTCTAAGGAAGAGGATGAAATACTTGTTGAAGACAAATAACAGCCCCCATGTTGCCTAGTCTGTTACCTAGTCTTTGCACTAGCTGCATTAGGTGAGTTCATAGAACAGTAATAGTATAATGTTAATTGACAACCTAAAATTTAAAAAAGGAAGGAAATTTCAGAATTTGCTCCAGTAAACCTGAGGGTATTTAATTCCCATCACCTTTACAACTGAGGCAGGAATGGTTTACTTGGAGGATATAGGGGAGGTATATTAAGTTTTTCTTACTATAACTTCATCGTCCATGCTGAGTCCAAACTTGATCACTGCAGAAACAGTCAGCTGAGTGAGCAGGCAGCTCGGAAGGGGGGAACCACAGGGACCCCATGTATAAGTGGTGCTTGTCCACCTTTCTTGTAGGTCACAGAACTGGTCTGCCCCAAATATTTCCATAGTTTCAGTAGCTTCTGCACTTGTTGTCCTGTGAGTTATGCTTAACTTGGTGTCTCCTTTTTCAGGGGAGGGAGGGATGGTCCACAGAGAGATGCCTGAAAGCTAAAGAAGACAAATGTTGAGCTTGCCAGAAAATTATGTGGGTGATGCTAAATATCATTGGTCTTCCAAAGTCCACTAGCCAGCCTCAAAAATATGTCTATAAATGGGAAGGTCAGAAGTGTTCCACAAATGTGTGTTATGTGGCTAGTTTTTATGTGGAGCAGGCAGGAACAGACAGACAGACACAGAAGAGCATTAGGGTAAAATGAGGGACAGCCAAGGACATTATAAAAGACTGCTTAAAAGTACAAGACATGGCTTACAGTCAGAACATTTGGCTTTAATTTATTTAAAAATTACATTAATAGATTGTGAAAAACTAAATACAGCACAGCATTTCTGGGGATCTTCCCCGTCTTGTTTGGCATGTATCTTTTCTCTAACGTTCCAGTCTCTCCCCCGGGCTTCCCTCTATCCCCCCAAAAAATCCACCAAAAGTGTGTCATAAAACCTGTTTAATTTCCTACAAAAGATTATACTAAGTGTGCTTTTAATGTAATGATGTCAGTGGCGGATGATAACATGTATTAGGTAGTGCAAACTGCTGATTATCTGTCAGGATAAATCTGTTTATTTCAGAAACAGCAGTCTGACAACCCCCTGTTGTTAATCATGAAAGTACATGCTAATGCCAGGTACTGTTTGGTTGGAGTCTCTCAGAGGAATGCATTTGTCAGATTTCTGCTTTGACAGTCTTTACACTGAGTTTTGCAAATTTTCTGTACATATATTCTTTTTTATTTTTGAGAGAGGCTAGAGCAAAGCTGCTGATCTACAACTTAGGTTCATAGCAATTCAGAGGAAAGAATGACTTGTGAAAAGAGCGAGTGGATTATAGGATTACACAGCGGTTCAGACTGTGCCCATGGCTGGGTTCATCTTTAGTAATTTGAATGCAGACCCATTAATGATGAACAGAAAAAAAGCAAAAGTAAAGTTAGGGAGTTCTTTTCCCCAGGAATCACTCTCTTATGTTTGTTTATTTATTTTTCAGCATTTACAGCAGTTCCTAATTATATCCTGGACTAAAAAGACCATCTCCAGATGATGCTCATACCATTTCTTTTCAGTGAGATAAATAGCAAAGTGAACCAGTTAGCTTTTATAATGTCGGGAATTTGACTCAGCTTTTGTGTTTAGAAAATGAATATTATGTATTTTGAGTGAAACATAAATGGAATACTGAAGTACAGTTTGTCAAATCTTAGGTGAAGGGGTATTTTGTCTGACTGTATTGCATTTTGATCGCTTCATGAATGCTGTAAAATGCTGAATAGCGTAAGAAAAATTGATATTTTTATTGACATTTCAGGATTCTAAATAGAAGCTAAGAAAATCTAAACAGACTTTGGTATCTCCGCAGCTGTTCCTCCAAACCCATCTGAGTTCTGGCTAATTCACTTTTTCTCCCCACATACCCTCAATTGGCCCTAATATAAACATATATCTCTAAAGCAATTTCTCCCCAGAAGATTATGCACATCTTCATTTTAATTCAGAATTTACATGTGTACTTTGCATATTTTTGCATCAGTATGTGTGTTTTAAATTAGATAAAGGTCACTGTCATTCATAATCAAGAAGAGGGTGTATAAAAGGTCAGGATTCAATAAAAAAAACTGATTAGATGTAGAGGTTTGTTCATATGATTCAGTATATCATTGGATAAGTGGAAATCATGAGTCAACAAATTAACCTTGGTATAATGGGTTACTTGCTTCATTAGGATCAGAAATGAGATTCACAATTTTTTTTCCAATGCACTCCTTGTTTGTCTCTGTAATAAGAAGAAATACTGTGGTGTTGATAGCTACACAACTGAGTATTTTTATAATTTAATTTGGCTTAAAATGCAACACAAATGACAATTCTTGTGTCAAAAAAGGAACTGGGGCATCAAATACATTTGATATTAATATAAATATCAATGAAATTAAAATTATCCACTGTAAAACCAGATAATTTATAGGCTTTAGCTTTGGCATATTAAAGAGCCTGTGACGAGCCAGGCTTTCAAGGTCAAGTGTCATGAGGAGACCCAGATGCAAGTGACCATGAACTAAGAGCAAGGATAAACTTGCACTCCACATGTTGGTTCTGCCACAAACTTTCCATGTATGTTTGGGTAAACCACCTACATTGACTATGCCTCCACTTCTATCTGAAAAAAAAAAAGGAAAAATGGTAACATTGCTCATACTGCAGGAATATTTCTGTTTCCGCAGACATGGATTTACCAGGAGGGCTAAGGAGATTTTAGGATCTCAAGCAATACCCTGTTCATCACACCATATTCCTGGTCACTTATTGTAGTGAAAATAGTGGGGCAGTGGATCTCTGCACTTGAAAACATCTGAGGATTCTTCAGTAATATTCTCCAGATAGATGACAAGTATCAGAAGTGGAAGGAGTCCATATTTACAAAATAATCTGGCCTACAAAAGACAGCATCATTTATACAAGATGATAATACCTTTCTCTCAACTTCAAACTGTACAAATGTGGTGCAATTTTTATGATTCCATCATAAGCTTTTGAAAAGAGACTTTTTGTGGGTTTTTTTTTGCATTTGGGAGTTGGTTTCTGGGAGGGTTTTTTTGACTGGAAAGTGTTGCAACTATTACGGCCTGTACCGTAGTAGAAAAAGTCTATAAGAAAAGCAACATTACAATTAAAATAGTTATACATGTCAGTGTTTCAGACATTGTGTATTTCTTTAAGCTTTCTTCATGTCTGTGTAGAATACATATCAAGTTACTACTTGTTCACTTTTTTTCCCTTGGGCAGCATTCTGTACCTATTAAATCCTAAGTATGAAAGAAAATTAGACTTGCTTGTTGTCACTATAAACTTATACCCAATGGTTTTCAAATAACATGTAGGTAATCTCTGTTCTGTATACACAGAGGCTTGGGATAGCTCATAATCAAAGCTGCAAGTGTCACGATTTAAGCTGACTCTTTTCTGATTTTCATATGCCTTATTATCTCCCAAAATGTAATGGAAAGAAAATACACTGAACCATTGTAAACTTCCCTTATTTACAATATTGGTTGGATTTCATGCAGTTTTAGTACAGCTATAGCATTAGTCCATTATTTCATTATTTCAAGGTCAGTTGGGTTGAACAGGACTTTCAGGTGAGGCAAGATTGTAGTATCTGTTCCTGATCATTAAAAGGATCAAGCAACTTTTTGTAATAAGTGGGCTTAGATTACTGTAACTCTCAGCTTCTACATCTCCTTTTTTTCACAGTTTTATAGGCCCAAGTTTTTTGACTAGGGCTCACCTTACTGAGTTATAGGCAAGCTCCTGGTGTATGCTGGCCTTGGAAGTACCGAGCTACAGAACCAACATCGGAGCCCATGGAGGGTGTACCTTCATGAGAGTGCATGTAAAGTTGGAGTGTGCTCTTGAAGCAAATCTCCTTGTACTCCCAAAGCACTGAGCTTTGGCCCACATCCAAAAATAGCCTTGTTTCTCCTGGATATCACTAAGCTAGAGGATGTGTTTCAGGAGTGCTTCTGATGCGATTTGACCAGTTGTGGGCATTCAGACCACAGGACCAAGCTAGAAGTAGCCCGAATTAAAATACCATGAAATACGCATGACGTGTAAGTTGGGTCCTCAGTGTTTGACCATTCACATACAAACTGACTTCTATTGAGTGGCAGTACTTACTAAGTTAGACATATCCTGAGACATCTCTACATAGAGAGTTGACACTAGACAGAATTCACGACTTCTAACCCTTATTTCCATTTTAGAGAGTCATAGTGCGTCCAAGTCATCACTTCTTGGCTCTTACTGGAAACATAACATAAAACGGAACTTTGGCCACCTCATCAAAGCTGGGAAATCATATGGATCAAGGAACACCCCTTCTGTACTGTGGCCATCTCCTGCAACTGTCATCTGATGAGGAAGATGCTCCTCATAACCTCTCTTATCTCAGTAATATCTGCACAGTAACATCCAGAATTGGGTCCTATGTACATGAAAAGAAAAATTCCTCATGCTCCAGTGCAGCTGAGGAAGTGACCATAGAACACTGGACAGGACAATCTGATGCATAACTTCTAAGTGTAAAGAAAGCTGAACCATAGCAGTTTTGTAGATGATGACACAGCTATTCCAGTCAGTTTTGTGAGGGCTTTCTCTGTACCATTGTAGGAGGTAACAGGCAAGTGGGTGAGAGGAGGAGTTTATGTGAAATAACTTCAGAGTCCTCTCCCTGAAGCAGTGTTGTATCAGCTATTTTTGCAATCAGGTTGTTCTGGGAGGAAGGGACGTCTCTCTTGTTCTTGCAGTATCTCATACAAATCCTTGGACTACGATAGCGTGCAATAGTCCCTGCCCACACCAACTTACTTTAGCTGTGTACATCTGTCATAGTGTGTGTGATTCGTTTAGCCCATAGTGTCTCTGCTGGGATCTCTGCAAAGACAAGGTGTTGGAAATCAAGAATCTCTCAGTTCTAACACTGGTTTGTAAGGTACCTTTGGAAAAGTCGCCTAGGTGAGCTTTTCCAAACTTAAACTTGTGAATTTGAATTTCATGTTTAAGCATCTAAATTAGTGGTCTGATTTTAATGTGTGCTGACACTCACATTTTCAATCGACTTCAAAGGGAGTTGTGAGCGCTCAGAAGTCTAAACCTATGAAAATCAAGCCAGTTAGACACTCAAACTTGAAAGGTTTCTCCCATACCATTATTGTTATTTGCATTACTTTAGTAGCTTGAAACCTGTTACAGGACTAAAGTGCTAGGCACTGTATTTTTTTTTTTTTCTCATTTCTTTATATGTAGAATCTGGCACACAAGGATGTTGTGATGATTGTTTGATTAATATTTTTATATAGCTTTGAAAAATAAATGCTCTATAAATGCAGAATATAATTTTTCATGGAAGAAAATGGTATTGTTATTATTCATTCCTTTTGCTGAATTTTGAACCTATCCTTATGAACCAGAGCTGATATTGCATGCAGAATACATAAAATAAAACATAGGGGCCAAATTAATAATTTGCTGTTAAAATATATGCTACACCTGTAGTAGTTTGAACAGTAAACAGATATTAAATAGTTGGATACTGTGTTCAATTTGAACAAAAATCCACAACATTTAACAATTCTTACATAATCCTCAGAGAAATTAAGTAGGATGATGAACCACAAAGCTTTCCTTACAAACTTTTGTCTTATCCATACCTTTTTATTTTAGTTATGCTGATCCCTTACTAGAAAACAGTAGACTCTTTGTAACTGGGACCTATGTAAAGCTTGCTTTTTTCCCTGTGGATTTAATAACTAAGCTGCTTGGAACAGCTTTGGTGAAACCATTTTCTTTCACAGAATGAAGTTCCAGCAGAGCTGATAAATTCCACAAAATGGTGTCAACTTAACCAACGTTTTCTTTGGAAACAAAACCAGGAGGGAAACTGGTAACATACTGGTGTTTTCAGAACAAACCTTTATATAGAAATATTTTTATTTACATGTTTTTGATACCACAATCTTATGCAACACAAAATGAAAATGAAACATTCAATGTTTCATTTACCTTTTGTCAAAATATTTTGCTTTAAAAAAAAAAAACTTTTGCTCACAAATAATTAAGAAATAGTTAAAAGATAATTTTTAGTTTAGAACTTCTAAAATATTGAATTATTCTGTCAATTGGACTTTCCAACCTCTGAAAAGCTAATGAGGTCAGTAGCAGTGTACCCATAGCACAATTGCTACATCTGAGGAAATGCAATCATGATCTGCTTGAGTTTTTGTAGACCTAAATGCAATATGCATATGTATGATCCATCAGATCCCTAGTCTTAGATTAAAACAATATGCAAGCATTTCTCAAGAAAATGAAAATTGGTTTCTTTGTGTCAGAGCTTTTACTGTCTGTTGGTATGCCCCATGGCTATGACACCTTGACATAGGCACTTCCCAGTGCTGTCAAATCAAGAGTGCAATTTTAATATATGTAAAAGTGCAGGTTATTGTTTTTGGGGTTTACTTGGTTTTTTTGTTTGCTTTTTTTTAAAAAAAAAAGACAGGTGGTTTAAAACCAGGCACTAACTGATTAATAAGTTTGTTCATGTAGACTTTCATTCAGGCATCAGGAATAAGTGCTCTGTCTGCTTGATACATATCCAGGCTAAACACAAATGTGTTATTGTCAAATGGTAACTGTTTTAATGGGCAATTCTTCATGGTCTTTAACAGCTATAAATTGATCTCCAGAACTCAGATGTCACAGCATAGTCCCAGTATTTCTAAGAATCAAACTTTATGGAAACTACAGTACCAAAGAAGAAAATGCTTTAATTTACTCCAGGGACAGAGTATATTAAGCATAATAATGAGGATTTTAGCAACAAGCAGCAAGTTAAGGATATTATTTTTCTACAAAGCAGATAATATAGTAATCAATCTAGACAGCTATTGTATATCTTCCAATACTTAGGATTTTAATAAAAGTAATCATCAGGAATTCTATTTAGACTTTCAGACCTTTACATCTTGAACCATTAAAAATAATGATACATGATTTTAATCTGTTTGGTATAAACTGATCGATTTCTTGCTTGTAAACTGCACACTCTTCAGCTAGATCAATTTTCACATTTACCATATCTAGTTATTTTCTGTTTCCTTCTTGCTTTAAAAGGCATAGATCATTTGGGGCTCCCTTTTCTTAACTGACAGTTTCTTGACAGCTAGTACAAATAACAAAATAAAACCTGTAGAAGAAATAAGTTGTATTTTATAAAAGGTTTAACACAAGTGTTTATGTCCTCTGAGTACAGAGGGCTATGCATGCTTCCTTTATCTTGTAGTCTCAGGTGTTGGTATTAACAAACCAACATTTTCTGCATTTCATACGTAATATTCCATGTGGTTACAAACCTGCGACTGGACAGCTGAATGAAGTTTGTCTGAAAATGAAAAGACAGACACATGTTCCTGAGAAAAGGTACCCAGACCCGTATAGTTTGCAAGATCTGGGAAAGTCACTCTTTCAGAAACTGCATAGAGAGATCAAATGTGATAATAAAGGCTCACAATTCTAGCAGGTTTCCCTAGAATACTACTTCAGAAATGTGAGGTGTGAAAGAAAGGCAATCTGTGCCAGATACTGATTAAATTTCAGTCATCTATCCAAAGCAGTCCCTAGTTGCTTGTAAAATGCTCCATGTAATTACAGTAACTACAGTTTTTAAAGCAATTTACACATTAGCCTTTATCTTGGGTCTCTCTTTGTGGGTGCATTTCTTCTTTGGAATCAATATCCTTAAAATATATGTTAATAAGCTATATGAATTTAAAGCCTTATAGATTTCTTTAAAAATTCCATCTCTAGTATTTTCCTCATGGATTCCTCTTGGCTTTTGGAAAAACTTAACTGTAATCAAATTCCACACTCTGGATGTTTAGCTAACGTTGTTCAGTGACCCCAGCAGTAAGTCGCAACCATATTTAAAACTGTTAAGGAGTTAGGAGTTGATGCAAAATTAAACCAGGATATATTAAAATGCCACCAGGATAATATAATATTAATGGCTAAAATTTGTCCTTTGCTAGTTACACAGGTGCAAACATCAAACTTGGCAAATCCTTCCAAAACTTTGTGTGTCCTAATCTTTCAAATCGTCTTCTAGTCATTGGGCATGGAAGATTTTTCTAATGCAGGAGCCACTTATGTAGCTACAGGATGAATACTGGCCAAATAAAAGGGGTCTGGCTCATTGCTGTGATATTCCAATTTTAAACTAATGTAAGTGTGAATTTTGGAAGGAAACTAAACTGGTTATTTCATTAAAGTTGCACTGGCTAAAAGCAGAAGAAATGCAGGGAGTGAATCAAACTCCCCCCGTCAGTAAAACCATTCCCCACAGAATTGCACAGTGCAGCTGCAGGTAGCTTTAAACGTTTTTTTGTTGTTTTATTCTGTTTGTTCAAGGTGCCTTTTTGTAACTGTCAAGCACAGTAAAGCTCCTTAGTTATCTGCATCTCATTGTTACCAAGGCTATTATCCTAACTGGGCTAATAACATGAAGCACATTTATGTTTGTGTAGGAAAACTAGAGTCACTAGAGATAATCCAAAAAGTTGTTCCACAAGAGATTATCTAGGATGCTGTTTTCCAAAACGTCACATATTAGAAAAGGGCAAAGCACTTGTAACTCTTGTGATTGATCCTCTGTCAAGTCATGATTGCTGTCACCAGTAGGTTACATTCCTTCAACAAAGCAGTAGGCTCTGCGGCATTTTAAGCTAAACCAGTTAGGCTTCCAGTGTCATATTCCCTTCCTTACCTCTTTCCATACTTCATTCTTTCACATTAAAAGAGGGAAATTTGGAACTGAAAAGAGAGGGTGACGTGCAAGATCCTGTGTAGTATATCTTACTATACCTTAAAATTAATGCCCCTAACATACTGCTGTTAAGTTTATTGTTTTTAGCCGTTCTGTCTGGCTGAGGACCTGGTTCTGCACACGTTACCTATTATATGGGGAAGCAGAACTATGTGTGACACCCAATACTATATTCGGGCCTGAGGAGTTTTCCTGATTGGACTTATAGGCCTTGAAATCTCAAGGCTAAAGCACTTCATTTCTTTAGCTGTGAGGATATGGAGTGATTCATCTGTTAAAGACTAAATACAGGCTTTAGTGGCCTATTGGACAAAACTGTACATTTAAGATTCTCATGAAATAACAGATGTTTTTTCAACCTGATTTTGAAATTAAATGCTTGTATATGGTTCTGTCCAAAGACTCTGAGGCCTCTCTTGTGCTGTCAAACGCCATTGGTTTGTTAGGCTGCGGTCAAGGATGTACAGGGCTCTTTGTCTTTATCTATCCAGAGCACTTTCTGTGTTTTTCTTATCCCCTGATATCTTTCAGTCTTTGAAAGCATTCTGTGGATAGACCCATAGTTCTCGGATATTTCCATGCATTTTACTAAAGAATGTCAGAGATTTTGTTGAATTTTCCAGTGAATCCTGGCATTTGTAATTTACTTACATTAATTAATTTATTGCAATTAAATACCTAGGGTTTTTTAAAGGCATTTCCTTCCACAGATATCTGTCAGTAAATATGGTATATTTCCTGCTTCATATCCGTACATTAAGGTGCAAGTAAGATTTGAATTAAACATTCACTTTTTTTTTTTAAGTTAACATTTCTTCCATGATCAATACGTGTTTAAAATGGTTGTCAGTTAACTGTCGATCTTTGTGAAAGATTCTCCACTGAGTGCCAGTCTTTACAAAATCAACTGGAGTAGCCCCATCGTGCTACACTTTAGCTTGCCTTGCAAAAAAGGTAGTGCTCTGTCTGCTTTGACTTAAGAGTTCTCGGAAAAGCATTCCTAAGCAAACAATGGAAAAGGGCTCTTCCCCCGGTGGGCTGTCGCCAGAAGTTGCCATCCTCCCATCTCTGGTGTGGAGGAGTTTGTGTACACATTCCTTTGCATTGCAGGCAAAATGAGCTTGGAAGGCTTAATGGACTGTTGAAGGTGAGTATGAGCTAACCCAGCTCGTTTCTCTGAAATGTATTGAAAAGCACTCACATGACCTCCTTCCTCTGTCAGTGCTCTGGGCTAGTAGCTTCCCGTGATGGAAAACAGCACCAACCATTTCAGTGAGATCTTGAAGAAGACTTTTGTCTGTGTCCTGAAAAGCAGGTCGTAAGTTGTCTTACCTTTCCTCCAGACTTTACAGAAAGACTTATATCAACTGTAAATGAAGAATGACTTGTAAGGGAAGCTAAGCAACCAGCAATGAATTACAAGTAGGCAAGACAGGTTTTTTTTGAAGCTGTGGCCATAGCCTCGATTGGTCATTTCAATTACTGAATGTCTAGGGGCAAAATGTCCAGGCCAAATTTAGCAAAGTCAGTAACAGCAGTAGTAAAATGCTGTCTCTGGCAAATTCTCTCTTCTCTAGATGGTGGTTCGTTTTTAAAAATTACTGTTGAGGTGGTTGAGTCTTCTATTATCTTTGGTGAAGAGACTTCTGGAGGTGAAAGGCTCTTTCAAATAGTCTTATCCCAAGTCCCAGTTTTTAACCCATCTTTTTATTTATAAATAACATGCAGAAAGCTGGGGAACCTAAAATGTCCACGTAAATATTACAGAATAATTTTCTGTTCTCCATACTCATATAGGAGGCAGCCAATGCCTCTATTATTTCATACATTAGTAAGGCAACTGATTCATCTCTGCTACTCTTTTGCCCTCTAATATAATGTTTGAATCAGGAATTGTTAAAGTTCTCATTAGGTTTGTTGTGGGGTTTCATAATGAATTATTTTTTGCAAGCTGGGTAGTCTTTTGATTTTTGCTTGCATATTCATAGAAGAACTATGTCATAAACAAAGTCTAAATCTGGTACTACTCTCTTGCTAAGACACGCTAAGACTGTGCTGTATCTTTCTGCACTTTACCTCATAAAGAAAACAATGTCAATGCCAAGTATGGAAGGTGAAGAAGGTTGCTATTTAAAGAATAATTTTCTGGCACACACAGCACCATTGGAGGCACATCATAAACAAAAAGAAGGTACATTGCTTTTCTTCCACAGTGCAAAATTCTATCCCAACAGAAAGGACAATACACTTCTCTGTGCAGGATTGTTCAGTACAATCCAGCTACTCAGTAGGAACGCATCTCTTCCTATATTTACATATATAGAGATGAATAAAAAGTACACATATTTTCAAAGTCCTTTTTTAACCCGCACTCTAACACAAATGCCCACATGAATCAATGAAATTTATCCTGTCAATACTAAAAGAAAAGCATATATTGATAGATAATGTACATGAATACACTGGTCAAGCAACAGATTCAAGTTAAACTGATATGTTTCATTCAGTGGCAAGTATATTTGCTTAGTGCAGCAAAAAAATTCTGAATCTCCTAATGATGTGGAACTGAATTCTTTAGCTCCCCTGCTGCTAGCTTGCTTTTAAGGCAGAACTGGAGATATCTATCACAACTAAATAGGTATTTTGTAAATTGTACTTCACTTAGCTACCTTTAAGAAAAGTTCCAAACCACATATTGTATAACCATTGCCAGAGATTTTATCTAGCTTGGCTGGAAAAACAACTTAATGCTACATTCTTCTTGCCAATCAGCACAACAGAATTTTGTTTTTTATCTACTCTCAGCTAACAGACCAGTATTACAGGCAGAATTTTGACTTCCAGTTGCTGTTTCCTTTTATATCATAGGCCTGTTTGGGGTACTCACAGAAATGTCGACAATAAAACATAAAATCACTGTCATGTGAAATAATTGATTAGCTGATCAGTTTCCTATTCTATTTCTTTAATACATTTTTTCCGAGAATAATGATTATATTTATAGAAATATAATAATTTTCCATGCTGAAGTAGAATGATATTTGACATTAACAAAAGGTCAGGTGTCATACTGTAAACCACAATGAGTATTGCTTTTAAAGATTATTGAATTAAGAGGTACATATATTTGACGAAGTATAGAATTCCAATAACTGCCATAGTAACAGTGCCCTTTTACATGCCATGGATTTATTGACATTTGCTAACTGTAAAAATGCAAAACTGTTTGCACGTAACAGGCACTATCAATTTAAAAAATAAAAATGTCTCTTTGAAGAACATGTCTATTTTCAACAATTCCTTCTGATTTTGCATGTACATGTTTGGGTACTCAAATATCTGTGCATCTCACTGTGATTGTGGTTCATGTGAACATGAACATGCCTTTTTGAAGGCATTTTTGCATTGTGCATGTTTATGCAATAATAAACCATACCTTTTTTTTTCTTTCTTAAAAAAAAATAGTGATACTGCCCTGTGAACCTGATTCAAGACTTTTTAGAGGAGTAGGTTAAAATGAGTGCGAGAGCAGCATCATAGCCTTTCCATGGTATTTGCCCACACCACAGATCTGTCACGGTTCAGTGTGATTGACTGGCCTTAACTGAAGTCCCAGGCCTTTTAAGGGTCAGAATCATTGTTGGAATTATGCCAGAGCTTGTCTGGACAAAACACCAGTACTTCAAGAACAGCCAGTGTATTTCAAGCTGTGAGGGCAGATTAGCTAAAAAGGAATTTTAGCATTGATAGGTTTGAATAATAATATTTTGCAAATGTAGCACCTTTTATGTGTGCTTGCAGTTAATAGAAAAGCTATGGAGAAGGAGGCTCCTTCTGTTCCACAAAGCTGTCCCACACTACTATAAAACTCAAGGAGAAACCATTTATTAACCAAATGAGTTAACTTTCACTTTAAAGGGATGTTACACATTCAAATTCATCTGTATTTTCAAACAGCTTTATCTGGTAATATCAGGTGAGTTTCTTCTAATAAAAGAAGTCTTGAGGTTTTTGTTGTTTGTTGTTGTGGTGGTGGGTTTTTTTTTTTCATTTGCAGCATATCTTTCAACATTCAGTGACCCAGCCTAGCCAAAAATCCTGGACGGGCCAGTTCCATGTTCAATGTTTAAGAGATAGATTTTCATCTAAAAATCTGACTTTTCAATAGTTTCCTATATGTAGAATGTAGATTCAAAGGAAGGCGGCTATCTAACAGCTTTTTATTAGTCATTATCCCCTTGTCATCAGCAAGGGTGCCATTCAGGTTACCCTTAGCTCTTCCTTCCTTTGTTTATCTGCTCTGGACCTTTTAAACTTCTAGTCTCACTACTTTTGCAAACTACAGGGCTGTTCTCTGGCTTTTTTCCTTTGAACTAATATTAGCTATAATACTAAAGAACTGAAGTATTAATTATAAAGGAATAGTTAAAATTGAAACAATGTTTGGTCCTTTCCTGTAAAATTAGTTTGTTGGGGTTTTTTTTAATACAACAAACAAACAAAAAAACCCCACAAAACCTGCGTGCAGTGTAGCATCTGATAGGTTAATTGTGTACAGTACCTCAGGTTTTGATGTGAGAATTGCCGTGATGGATCGATAGAAGCCTTGTTTTCACTGAACAGCAGCACAAATATAGTCACATATAATTCAAAGTCAGCACTCAATTTTCAAACACGGTCACTTTAACAATACTGCCAAATCTTGCATTCCATCTATTAAATCAGCACTTAGGCAAATAAAACAGCCATTTGAGTGACAATTTCAACTTACTGATGAGGTATTCAGATGTCAGCAATTGAAAATACAGATTGGCCTTTTGAATTTAAGCCAAGATTAATTCTGGGTTATATTAAGAAGGTTTAAGACTTTACAGAAGGATCAAAATAATTTCTGAATTTATCTTAGTCTTTCTGGGAAAGAAGCAGATGAGGTAAGGTTTCTTTGAGAAGTTTTCACTGTTTTCCTACCTTCTGCTGGTTTTCAATGTAAAAATTTCCTGTATCATTTTATTAGTAATTTATTGTATTTTGGTTAATAAGCAGGTCAAAAAGCATCCTTATGCAGACTTCCTCACTTTCACTCTCATTCACTACAGTTTTCACAGTGACACAATCTATTCCTGTAGAAGTGCCTACATCAGTTGTGCTGCCACAAAACTGTATTGCTATGACTGTGTTCCTTCTTTGCCCTGTGTCTCTCTCCATCATCAAAATCAAGTTTAGCTGAATCTAAAGGGATCCATGCTGGATATGGCTTTTGGTAGCTTTTGTTCCATATAAATAGTTTTGTTCATATAGATACCAACTCTTTAATTTTTGTTGTTTTTCTTTCTTTTTTATGTATTTGTCCATTTCCTAAAAAAATGTTAAGGAAAATATTACATATTGTATTTATCATAGAGATGAAAAGTCTCTTATGCTTTACTTTCCTTAGAAAACTAACTGGAAAATGTATTTTTGATTATCACTGTGACTTTTAAGAGCTAAACCAAAGTATGAACTACTTATTGCCATTCTTGTTATTAATTTATTAGTAGTACTAGCGTGCTGTCTACAAGCCCTTGTTCTTACTGGAAGCCCACTGTGCAAAACTCCTAAACAGATTGGAAAAATTCCTGTGCTATATGTAAGTGGAAGGTAGTACGAATAGTACAAACCAGATGACAATGAGACAAAATTTGCCAGCATAATGAGCAGTATCCTTTGCAGACCTTAAGCCTTACCATTCACAGGTGCAACAGAGCAAAGAGGTTTTAAGGAGGAATTTGAAGTGGAACAATGATGTGTTATTTAACAGACAAATTAGCTCTGATATTATTGGGCATGCACTCTGCCTGTTCTGATAATGTAATCTATTTTAGCTTATTTGCTAGCGCCTTGAAATTGCTAGGTATCCATTTGCTGGATTAATTAATTAAACATATTTAAATTATGCATTAGTCATGGCTTTAGAAAGTTAGAGTAAATAACATAGGCTTTATTAATTTTTCCCTCTCTTGTAATTTTTCTATCCCCAGTCTCTAATTTTCATCTATTTTACTTTCTTTTTTTTTCCTTCCTTTAATTTTTTGTTAATTTTTAAATACTGCTTGTTGTGTCACCACTGGCTGAGAAAGGAGCAGGTGTCTTTTTTCCGAAGTGACACCAGAGCTGATCTGTGGAATAACTGAGAACAGAGTTGTCCCTAGGGATGGAGCGCACCCAGTTTTTCCCATGACAAGCTGTCAGGGCTGGAGGCTTAATAAATTAAAGGGATTTTTTTTTTTTAAGCAAAATATTTTCCACCACTTTTATATTTTCAGAACATTGTTCTGGCCTTGTACAAGAGACAGGGAAATGTAAATGTCAAACATCCACTTCTGTTTAAATGGGCTCATTATACCACAACATGTTGAGGTTTTTTCCCTACCGGCCGGTTCTTTTCACTGTCGTATCCTGTAAGCACTTTCCTTGCACCTGCCTGAGGAGACTAATCCTCTATTAAAACATGGTCAAACTGAGCGAAGGCAGAAATAGCAGCCATTTCACTCAAACAAAATGAATCAAAACCTTGTAAAAATAAATAAATCAGGGTAGCTTTGGTGAAGACATTTGACTGTTTGGTCTGTAGTTGTAGCCCGTTACCTCACTATTTTCCATCTGGAAAGCAGGCTTTGCCCTTAGGGCATGGACCTGGTTTGAAAACAGCTCAGAGAAAACTCCTCCAAACATAGGTCCTTGGCTGTGACACGAGTACGAGTGCCATACAGACCTCATCGTTCCAGGGCACAGTCTTCCTTAGTAGTGCACTCCTCAAGGATCGGCCATACTCTCATTTTCTTCCCCAGGATCATGGTTATTTTTTCAGATGGGACCATAATTATGGGTAATAATATGGGTACTGTGTACTTGTTCCCCCACTTTGGTTCGGTGTTAGAATCTATAGGGAGCTGTGAAAACATTGCAGAGGATGATGATGTCACTGATTGGTTGATTGAGAAGAGAAGCTGCCTCTACCAGATAGCAAAGAACTACAGTCTGACAAGGCAAAGGAAGAGGGAAAATCTGTTCTGGCATGGTAAATCAGTAGGCTAAATTCTGTGTGCCTGAACTGAAGAACAGAAGTCCCATGAGGCAGCTTTCAACAATATGAAGTATAGGAGTGAGCACATTCACAATGTTCCATAAATGACCATATAAAAAAAAAAAAAAACAAAAAAAACCTAACAACAATAACAATAACAACAACAAAACCACCAAAAAACTCATTGTAAATGCTGCACCTAAAGCCAGGTAGATAATATATGATACGAGGTCACATTTTTCCATAGCCAAACCCATCTTTGCTAATGAAACTGTATAAAGATCAAGGATAAATGGTGAATTGTTTAGTTTGAAGACAGTCAAATTATATGAATAAATATGTTCTTGCTAGCTGCAATTTTCAGCTCCTTTCAACTCCTAAGCATTTTGTGTCTAAGTTGGATCTGTGAATGGATTCTGTTGACATTTGATGTCAGTAAATGATTTATAACCAAAAAAGTCACTTGAAAATGCAGTACTGACAATGTTCTCTGTTTGTACAACTGTACAACTTTTGTTCTCATTTGTTTCGTAACATCATCTTTCCTAAGATGGCTTTTGCTCTGTGTTTCACAAAGAAATTTGAAATCCCTTTATTACAAACATATCCCTCCCAAAGTCACTCACTGAAGTTGTCCCTACAAGAAAGAGAAAAGAGGTCTGTGCTGTTGCCGAGAGACGTACCATACAATGTTAAATCAAGACAAAAGAGCGCTGGGTTGATGCCAGATATTTTTCTGGAGGCCAAAATGTATCCAGATACTTCTTGGAGAAAGTTGTTTTGGAACAGTAATTTAGAATAATGTACAGCAAAACCAGGCATAATTAAATCTACAAACAACTCCCTTTCCCCTTCTGAAGCATTAGAGCTCAAGCGGTACATTATTTTATTTTCATCGTAGGTACCTTGATATATATGATCTGGTATATGCTGAAAAGGTTCCTTTCATAATGCTAACAAAAGACAATTAATGCTAGCATTTTTCTGAAACAAGATTATACAAAGCACTTCAGAAGCTGATTGTGATTTTGATTACAGATTTCCACAAATGAGTAAAAATGGTAAGAACTCCTTTACACTGCTTCACAAGTTTCAAGTAGGCAAAGAAATTGTATAATACCAGTCGTTCACAACCTGAAGCAGAAGCCTGTTCATATGGCAGAGTGTCAGTTTTCTGCTTTTCCTATTATCGTGTGTTTGGGCATCTCAGCTAGTTTCTGATAAAGACCAGCAAAAAAAGTTATACTCTGTCAATGAGAAGAAAGTAGAGAAGTTCAACAGACTGATAAATCATAAGACCTGCTGAGGGTCAAGAGTGACAGTTTATGTACCAGCTTGTGCTAATGATTGTTCTTTTAAGACAAATTTTAGCCTTTAAAGACTACCTTGAGATTTCAAGCCTGTACAATAGCATAATTCAATCTATGAAGCAACATGCTACTACTAGGAGAAAACACTACATATGTGGAAAAATAGAAGTTTTTAAGACCCTGGGAAAAATGCATTACTAACATTGCTGAATTGAGGTTTTTTTTAACAAAATTAACTCTTTCTTTGAAATGTCACACCATACAAAGGATACAGAAATCATAAATAATTTAACTTACAGATTACACCAGGGATGTCTGGGTACAGTAGTTGTAAATGCTTAACAATTTACTTTTTCTAAAAACTTTACTAATAATTTTCTGTGGCCGATTTCTAAAATATTGCCTATGATTTTAAAATCTGACTCTTTAAATACTATACTGTTCATTCCTGAAGCTGCAAGATCCACAGAATTTCAACACAATAAGTCATACTAATTTGTGATGAAACTCCACTGACTTTGGTAGAGCTAACGCTGAGGTGACATTTTATTGTGCTGGTCATCTTGTACAGCAGCCTTTTTTCATTTATAAAGCAATACAGTTTAATAAATTCTTCTTGTCCTCAGTCCTGCTTTTGAAGTACTTTAATAACAGTTGTAAATAAGCAAAGCTCATATGATGGTCCTATTACCTACTTATTAACTCCAGATCCCACGATGGATTGTACAGCATATTGGGAGATACGCACTTCAGGGGACATGCATCTGATATATACATGTAGCTCATGTTAACATTAATGAGAAACTTAGATAGAATATCTCATTTAAACATCTTGTATCTAATACAAACGAATGAAAGACTTTTTATTCAGAAAAGCATAGGACAGAAATATGCATTCTCATGCCTGGACATGAGAGGAATATATAGGTTATAAGATACATCGTGAGAAAAATCACAGATTCTTTCCAATTCATTCAGTTTTGAAGGCCTGTAAATCACAAATGTCCTACTGTAGCCAATTTGAGAGACTACAGGGATGTAAAAGACTTGTGCTGATACTGTCTTCAGGGATAAATGCAAAGCTCATTCTCAGCCAGGTGATCTGTTCGTGTAATACAGTCCTTTTTCTGCACTGTGTGTAGAGCCTTTCTGTCTCCCTCTTCCAGCCCAGAGTTCCTCTTTACGCTCCCCTGAAATCCTGGTCTTCGACTCAGATCTCTTGAAGTCTGTTTGGCCGAGGAATATCCTCGCTTCCTGCTGTTCAATACCCTGAGCAGGGCCCTAATTTGCTGCTTGAGTTAACTTCATCCAGGCCATTGGGCTCCTGTAAATCCCATCACAGGGACTTTATGATATTCTTAGTTTTATTTTATTCCGAAAACCCCAGTGCCTAAGGTTATCAGATTATGGGAGTTTCATTTCTCAGCAAAAACACAAACCCCAAAAGCTAAAAACACAAGAAATAAATAAGATTCTGAATTATAGTTGTTGAAGGGGTTTTAATCTCGTTATTTCTGAGACGAGCCCTTGATTTTGCAAGAAGCATAAATCATCATTGTTAAACAGTTAGCTATTCTGTACCACTGTGCTAGGAAAAATATTATTTCAAGAAAATGAATTTTATAATATTTCATCTTAACCCGTTATTCCTTGTATTTCAAAGAAAAATGTCAGTGCTCCTCATGCTATTAGTGTCTATCATTTTCTGTTTGGTCATGTCTAATATCTTAAGCATGATACTGTTGAAGCCAACTGCGCAGCTCATAAATTCTGTCTATCTAATGACACGTAATGCCTTATAATGCCTAAAAACTGCTATGGAAGTTTAGCTAACAAATCTAAGGATAGCATTCATCTCTAAGAAAACACACAGAATGACAGGAATGTTTAAAATCATTGCATAACAAATGCCAAAATGGGAGGAGAGGGCAGTGTATTTTTCCTTTAACTGAATTTCTTCAGTCTGCTCCATAGACTATTGTTTGTTAATTTCATAAAAACACTTAAGAAATTAGAATAGATTTAGAAATTAAGATCCAGCCAGGCTTCTCTAGTGTAATACTCAGACATAGTAAACAATTACATTACATAAACCAACCATCTGAACAGAAATGATAATTAAAGTAATGCATCGGTGTGCTTCATTGATTTATGAATTTGTTTAATGATTCCTGTTAGAACAGCAGAAGCCATTATGCATTCACTGATTTTTAAGAGACAGTATATAGTCCTGTGACCTTTCACTAAAGAAGAAAAGTAATATTTCTGAGCTATCAAAAAATTATTAAATAAGAGTTGTTATGACAAACTTTACAACAATTTGAAAATAACATCCCAGGCACATTAATTTTCTTCATGCACAAAGCTGTTCCCATTTTCCACACTACTATTCAGAAAAGAGTAGAGGAATCTGCTTTCATGGGGGTCCTGTCTGAAACAAAGAAAAGAAAAGAACACAGGGCTGAATTTATCTGAATTTGATTCAGATTCAACTCAAGCAAGTATCCCATATTCGTGGCTGAAAGGTAGTAGCCCATGCTCCCCACTCAATTACTGTTATTCATTGGCATTTGGAGTGCCCATCCAAAATCAGAGCTCCACTGTGTGAGTTGTGGTTAACACATACACTGAAATACAGTCTCTGACCCAAAGCGCTTATGGTCTTGTCAGACAGTTGGGGAATACCCAAGCGTACAAATGCAAGCACACAAACAATAACCTCCTGCTGAAATCTAGGGAGATTTTACCCTCTGTTTCGAGCTAATTCTCAGTAATATTGAAAATCTCACCCACAAAGAACAAGCAAATATATTATCTTGCTGTTACGGAGATGGGGAGCTTAAGCAGAAAAAGATTGAGTATGTTATCCAGCGCCATGCAGGAATTTTGAGGTAAAATTGAGTCTCAAAAACAGGATCATAGATTTTTGCAGTAGATCCACATTAACTGCTTCCCTGCCACAGACATATCCTGCTCTGCCCACAACAGTTTTGTGAAGAGGGTCTTCTCCCACCTATAATATGCATCCATTAGTGCTGGTGAAATCCACACCGCCTACTAAGAGTAAATAGTATCAAATGCCTTCAAACCTTGACACAGCAGGAGGCATCTTGAAAGTAAGGAAGGAGGAGTCTTTTAAATTAGCTGTTGTAAAACAAATGGAAGGGTCCAGAGAGTGCATTTGACGTTTATCTGTGTATTTCCTTGCTTTTGTTGTTTTCTGTCACTGTCCTATCATTCCATCCCCCTTGATTTTTGTGTAAACTTCCTTGTTTGTTTGCTTTTCTGATAACTTGTAGAGTAAACTACTCCTTCACAAGAGAAAATGTAGCTGGGAGAAGAAGGCGGGGGAAGGGTTGCTGGCTGGAATACTTTCGACGTGGCATCATAGTTGCTTGTGACTTTGAGCACTGTGAAACATTTGTTAGTCTTGCTTTCTTTCCTTGCTTTTCTCAGTTCTCTTCAGTCTCCCAAGCAGCTGAAGAGAGAGAGAATCCCCTACAACACTAAACACGTTTTCTTATTTACTGTTAAATCTACATTTTCACACATAGCAGAGATTGCACATGTCAATATATATTTCAGTTCAATGTGGAACTTGTCACATCAGGTTGTAAGAAGTCCCTTGAAGTCCCAGAGCCCATTTTGGACTGGGTTGACACTTCAAAGAAGAAAGGGAACAAGAATGGAAAGCTCTTCGAATCACAAAGAACCAAATGAAAACACTCCATCAGACTTCAATCCTCAATTATGCTTTTTCCCTGTGTATTTTGTCTACCAAAATCTGTAAATGACTTTCAGAATGGCAACATGATGATCTAGAGACCCTCTCTTTATCTCTTCTTATCATTTTAGCAGCTCAGCTCGTTCAGGCAATTGGACTTTTCTGTGTGAATGCAGAGGCAGACGAGAAACTGAATTTAGAAGAGGGACAGACTCTCAGTCCTAATATTGGACTTTGTCTTAGTGATAGTTTTTTGTCATTAGTTGAGACTGCCATTCACATTTAGTAGGTGAGGAACAGTAAGGTTTACAGGTGGAAGCATGGGATGGTCCTACTACAATTGTAGGAAACTTTTCATTTTGTGTTGTAACAAACATTATTGTTACTCTAACAGCAGCCCGTAGTTTCACAAATCTTAAAGGATAATATGAAGGTAGGGAAAATGGATATTCTGATTTACATTCTTTCAGGTCTGGATACATGATGATCATGACCGTTTGAAACCTTTATAATACTGATAATAAGAAAGTACTGGGGTATCCTAAGCTGCTGAAGTATTTAAAAGATGGGCAATGGAGCAAGAAAAATGTACATCAGCGGGAGGAGAAATTGGGAGAAGAAAGAGGAGAGAGGACTCCTTTGCTACATGAGCATCCAGCCTGCCCTGCAGAACTGCAGTGGCAGGAGAAAGCCAGCACCCTTCCCCCTACTCCACAAAATTACCTGTGGATAGAAAAGAGCTAGCTGCCTCCCTAGCCCTTTGGTCACCAACTTGGTGTGAAAACCAAGAGTTAAAGCAATAGAAGAGTCTCTTGCTCTCACCTCAGAAATAGTGCAGGAGCTGACACCCACTGCACTCCTTAAAGGGGACTTAAGTCCAGAAGTGCTGTGTTAAATTTCGCTATATTTTTGTACTGCGGGCATTTAAAGCCAGGACAGATATTAATCTAGGTTTCAAAATAGTGTCCAGCAACAGTTTGGATGTGAACTCCTGCTGTAGTCGTTGTAAGTTATCACGTCGTTCATTGCCTGTTGTTGGACCATTCTCAGGTAATACGTGGATTTCCCGTGACTCCCACACATGCTTATCTTTATGCATTGTAGGAAGACCCGTTGAAGTTAGGAGGGCTTTCTGATTTACTGTGCATCAGGTTAAGCACTTTCATAATTCCTTGATGGATCACTGAGCGAGCAGAACCAGTGTAAAAGTTTATCACCTTTACTGGCAGTAATTGGCAAACTCTTAGCATTGCCAGTACAGACCATAGTCAGAGACAGACTATCTTAAATCTAGCAATAAAAAAATCTGACTGAAATTCCACTTTAAAGAGCAGTTTGGAAGCAGAGTTTTGAGTGAAAGCAGAGCATCAGTGTGAGTCTGAAACTTATTCAAGCTGTCAATCTCAGCACGTTGTGTTGGTTAGCGTGCCTAGCTTTATTGTTATTGCTTGTTTATGTGTTTACCGAAATGTAGGCCTGCATTTTTCTAGCATACGCATACTTACAGTGAACAACTTCCATAATAGATGTAATCAAATGGTACGTGGCAGTTAGCTTATACCAAGTGAAGAGGGGCTGGCTGTGCACGTGCCTCACGTCACCTCTTCAGACAGCAGATGTTTCTGTATTACTCACTGAAATACAAACCATGCTGTTGGTAATCTACTTAAATACAGAAAAATGCATCTAGGTAGGTTTGCTAACACAGTGAAAACAACTTAATTTTAATGTTTGACATTGTACTTGCTGTCAGCCTTCTGTAATGAGGAACTGTGCAGCCTACTTCAGAGATAGCAGCATCTCTTGAATGTCTGGGCAAGTAAATGGAAACAAAGCTTAGTGTACATGATGTAAAATATGAAGTCTAGGAGCAGTGAACCAAAACAGAAAAAAAAACCCAAAACTATTAAATAACAAAAACGTGCAGCATACTGACAAAGGAAAGAGATTTGGGAGATTACCGTAGAAGGAATGTTGATGTCTTCCACTATGTGGCTTCATTAGAAAAGGCAAATACGAAGGATAAACCAACCCTAGAGACAAGAAGGCAAAGCAACACAGAGAACCTGAGGTGTATTAACCGCAATCCAGTTTAGTATAAATTTGTCAGGGAGAGCAAAAGGCTTTAAGGTAAGATTAGGACTTTAGGCAAGGCATATTTTATAAACAGCATCTGCCAAGAGCAGCCACAGAAAGCACCTTGCACTAGCAAGTCTACTGAAAAATTACTCTTCCGTCCACAGCTTCAGCCCCATAGAAGTTAAGAGGGGGACAGCAATTAGGAGCAATTAGGAGTAACGAGGAGCAGCTGTGGGGTGGGAGCAGCGCCCATTTCTGCCCCTGCCGGCAGCTACTCCCCAGTGTCTGGGTGCGGCATGTGTCAGGAGGGTGCAGCTGGTTTTCTCCTCCCCCGTGCCTGGCTGTTTCCGTGGCAGTGAGTGAGTCTGTGCCGTTTTGGTTTTTCCTCTGTTGTTGGGTGTGATGTTCCAGTTCTGGGCTAGGGAAAGCTCTTGGAAGAGTGTGAGGTGGAGTCACTCCTGAGGCTGCAAAATGCTCTGACAGGGAAAGCAGCCCACTTGGGAGCAGAGAAAGGTGGATTTGACTGCTTGGAAATCTGCTTGGTTTAAGAAACATTGGTGGTTTTCTTATGTAAAACCCTCTCCTGAGAAGTATTGGAGCAAATGCTGAAGGCAGGTGTGTAATAGGCTTTTTTTCTGGTTAGTTCTTGCCCTGTGACAGACCTAAGGATTCCCATAAAGGACAGCACTTGTTTTTCCTAGATCCTTTTCCTGGCTGAAAAGGGGCTTGCTTTTGTTAGTTTTGGTTTCCCTTCCCTAACATCTGTTGTATTCCTCATTTGCCCACTGTCTCTCAGTTTTCCCTCTTTCCAGAGGGTCTGCCTGAGGTCTGCATTCCCACCTGACAGGCTGGGTCATGCTGCTGAAGGAGGTGAGCTGGTTAGGGTTAGGGGTCACCTTACCCTGAAAGGGGGGGGGGGGGGGGGGGGCGGGGCGGGGAAGAAAAAGAAAATAATAATTTTTTAAAAGCCAACAAGAGAAATAGCAGGCAGATAGGCCTGAAAATGGATTTGTGAAGTTTGGCATCAGTGTTTAAAATAGAAAAGTGGTATTGGTATTGGTAGCTTTGAAAAGTGAAGACAGATAAATAAATCTCTAGATGAAAAATGATCGCCAACTTAAGCCACCAGTGTTTTTAGGATGTTTGTTTCCCTGCAGTAGTAGAGTAGGCCATACACTTTCTTGTTAATAAAATCAATTTTCATGCCTTTTAGCTCTCACATATAGCAAATTATATATGGCTGAAAACTAGCGTACTTTTCTAGCAGCACAACTGGAAATATTTTTCCCCAGAAGATTGTTTTAAACAGTAGATTTTGTTTTAATTTCTGAAGTGGCAGAGGAAGGGAATTACCTGGAATTTCAGATGCATATTTGCTCAAGATCAAAATGATGATGAGTTGTAATTACCCTTAGAGGCGCTCAAGTCTTTTGTTACTAAAGAGAGGAAGAAAATCCAACAGCATCATTAAAGACACTGTTATTATGCAGTATTTTTTCATGTGGTATTGCAGTATGTCGTTTGATTGTGCAAACCTCTCTGAAATAAGTGAAATTCTTGCATCACTAATTCCAGCTGAATGTAGTATTCTTTTATGGTATGTATTAAACTCTACAGAAGTAGTAAGAATAAAGTGTTTACCAGAGCATTGTATGATTGAGCTTGCTTTGGGTAGCTTTGGAAATATTGAAGCTTTTTTGTGGACTAATTTTACTATTTAGTGACCTATTAAAAAAGAGGGGAAAAAAAAAAGACCAACACATCACTAGCTTTATAAAGTCTACATGGAGAAGTTGCCTATGAATGCAACCAATATGAAAAACAGTGAAAGAATGTTCAGCTTTTGAAATAGGCTGTAATATGCAGCCCTGTAGTGGTGCAAAAAAACCCAACCTTACTGACTCTTCTGTGGTCCTAGATACTCTGAAGATGAGTGAGTGCAGCTTGTGTTTCTCTGGAGAAACGCAATAAAGATGGAACAAATAATCCACAGTAACTGTTTAACTGCTTGGACCTGCTTAAAGGGTGAATTTTACACTGGAGAAAGAAGGGAAACTAAGCTATGCAGATATAGTCCAAGCCTTTGACGTATGTTATGGCCCAGTGTGTGACACAGTTATCTTCTATGTCTGTGTGCTTAGTATTTCTGGCTGGTGGGCTGTATGCCTTTCAGAGCATCCAAGCAATTTCAAACACTAGGCACATAGAGAATTGAGGCGAATCGAGTCTGAACCATAATATTTTTTTTTTTAAAAAAGGCAACAAGTACTGTTCCCAGGGAAATAAGCCAAGATGGGATGATAGTCTTGGCGAGACTGATAGTGCCCTTGAAGTCTGTTTCAGCAATTTTTTTTTCTGCTTTGACCAAAAAGGGGAACTGCACTGAGTTCTCTTCCTGGCTCACATGTAGCCATGATATGTGACTTTGGCAAGAGTGCTTGGCCAGAAGTTTGCAGTGCACCTGGATTCTGCCTGAGCACCTGTTTCATGCTGATATCAGTGGGGATAAAATTTCTTTCAGGGAGTTTATATGGCTGAGAATATTGATATTTATAAAGCATGTAGGATAGCTCATATTCAACACTTCCAGGGTATTTTTATTCAGGGCAGGCCTTTGTTTTACAAAACAATATACAGACACTTCAAGAGTGACTCAAGGAGAGATGTTCAAATCTGTATTGCCTTGGGAGCGCCAGGAAAAAATGCTGGCTTCTTCCTCTGGAAAATCTGACAGCTGGAATGTCAAAGTAGTTATTTCCTCTGCTGAGGATGTGAAATTTGTGAGCTATGGGGGACTAAATGTGGAGTAATGCTTTATATATAAGGACCAGTGATAAAACATTCTTCTAATGACTTCTTCTTCTCTCCCCATCTCAACAACTCCCTGCTATCCACAGCCAGAACGTGACTTTGATACAGAATTCCTTAAGAAAGCTCAATTGTAAAACTCAGAGTTTTGCTGCCTTATTACATAATCTCACTGGATACTAATGTAATTATCTCTTGAGTGCAAATATCACATAATTTGCTTTGGTTACTTTAATATATATTTGGTGGGATTAGAGGTAGATGACTTTATTGCCTGAAAGCTTTGTCTCTCCTCTGGTACCAGTATGCTAATAAAATTACTTGTTGCAGTCCTGAGCTGTGGTTAAGGACAGCTTCTCCCCCTCCATGTCCCCGCTCTAAAGGAAAATCCATCCCTGGTGTCTGTGATCTCTCCTATTCTGTATAGCTGTGTTTGTTCTTGTTTAGTGTAACAAAGTGTTGCATTTTTCTTTCCAAGTCTGTGACAGTACATTTTGCTCTTGTTTCAAATTGTATTTTCAAACTGATTCTTGCTTGAATTTTTTTTTTGCCTTCAGATATTGTAATGTCATCATATTTGCATGTGTAGTCAAATAATTGTGTTTAACATTCAGTGATGATTGAGGTGATGTGGTGTCAGGGTATTGTTGTCATAAAGGGTCTTTGGCCTCAAAGCTGTCCTTTTTTGGCATTTAAGCTTGAAATACACATTTCTTTGGCAATGAGTCAGTCTTCAAGAATGCTAGATTCAATAGTGTTTAGCACTAAGCTTTTCCTGCCACTTCTATGTTTGGCTTAATAGTTCTGTGTAAAGAAAAAATGCACTGTATATGTTGTCCATAAAATACCAAATGATAGAATTATGCCTTGTATCATCAAAGAAAAATGAATAAATAACACAAAAATGTCAATAAAAAGCCATTCAGTCTGTAAGCCCAGTAATATATCTTGTAAAAAAACACAGTGCATGTTTATAAAAGTACCCAGAAATTCCCAATATATTACAAGCACGATGATTACAGCAGAAGGTAACAATGATCAGCTAATAATTATTGTGGCAAATTTAGGCCCAGACTTGGCTCAGTGTGCAGAAATACTGCAGTTAGTTTGGACTTCAGCTATATGAAAGCAGAAGTAGTGAGTGCTGTTATTTGCTTCCACAACAAACACCCTTGTGTTCAAACTGTCTCAGCTGCTCAACCTCACAGTCTCTTCCAGTCAGAAATACTTCAGCTTTGGGATGACATGAAGGACTCAGTATTGGAGAAAACCTGAGAGAGAGAGTCTGTAAGAAGTCTCACTGCTGGTTTTCAACAGGCAAAGGGTGAAATTTGCAGAACACAGATAACTACCTATCTTTGAGCTTTCTTACCAGCAATCGGTTGGGGAATCTCCTGTTCTCCAAAGTATGTGTCTTACCTGTGAGTGCTGAGAAGAGGCTTGGCAATACTGTGCTGTGCAGCAGGTCTCCCTTCAGCTCTCAGAGCTGTATATATAGGTACAGTGAAAAATGATTGATCCAAGAGTCAAATGAATGTATTTGGAGCATTAAAGGTGAACCCTGAAGCTCTGAAATTACTTAACCATGTGTATGTTCAAAAGTCTTTCTGATTTCAACATTTGAAACTAGGTAGAAGTCATATACCTTAAGTTATGCACGTTTTGCAGCATCCTGCTGAATCAGTTACTTTTCTACTCTGGCTAGAGTAGATTTCCTTATTCACATTCTCTGCTAAACTGTGCCATCTCTTTAAGGTGTTTGTAATTGCCTATATTGTGATTTGCTCCAAGATGACTGAGGAGGGAATTTTATTATGCTTGCATTATGATTCTTGCTTAAGTGTCACTTAGTACTATTTGAACAGGAATTAAAACTTAATAAAAACAGTATTAATAAAATACATTTCTTTAATATATTTTGATACTTCTTTGCACAAGTAATAATCTGCTGGACTTAGAAAGTGGGCTGTAAACGTAGTGCTTTGAATGAGTGTTTCAACACTCAGCAATGCCATTGCCAGGCCAGATCTGCAGTTACTGTGGAGATTTCCTGATACTAGTGTATGAGAGGAGAGGACCATTTTGCAGTGTAAGCATCTTCTATTTGAAGAAATGGTTTATTGCAGCAGTAGTTTTTGGAATAACAGCTGGTACTGTCAACACCCCTGCATGGGGAGAGCTGTAGTGGTAGAGGTTTGGTTCTCACCTACAATAGGAACTAGCATATGAGCCTCTCACTTTATTTTTTTTCTTCTTCCAGGAGAATTAACATAGAGTCACTTTAAAATAGGAGAAACCAAGAGTAAATTTAATTTAGCCTTTATATAAGTGTGTATTTTCAGACCAAAAATAATTGCACTACCTACATCTGGGAATGGAAGAAGCTACAATGTGGAATAATTATTTAAAAGTTTGCAGCTGGCATTCATTCTTTGCAGAATGAGATGCTAAACTGAGGATTCACAAAAGTAAAAGGCATCTCTGTTAAGTTGCCAGGTGTTTCAAAGCAACAATAGTATTTATTTCACTATCTACTTCTAGATCATAATTTACTTATTGATAGATTGATTGCCATTGGATTTTTTTATTTTTAAAAGTAAATAAAAATATTATGGCAGACTTCAAAAGGAGGCATTAATGCATTTGACTAAATCTTTTTATAGCACTTACGTCACACCTTTATATAAAGGTCACAGATGGAGGGAAAGCAAAACGTGCCACCTCCTGTGTCAAACGCAGCAGTTCTTAAAGACTAGCAAATTGTTCTGTTACCTGAATCTTGTATCCATTTGGGATTAAACATTTTTTTCTACAAAGCATTCAAATGTATCTTCTGTCTGGCAGAATATATCCATCATTATACTAGGACCATTGTTCTAGCCCTGAAAGCAGTTTTCCTCCATGGATGATCTTATTTTAAAGTGCCAGTTCATCTGAAAAGCCATATGCCTGGCATTTTTTTGTTTGGGTATGAAGCACAGGGGAAGAAGGTCAGAGAAGGAGGGGTGCATGTGTGAATGTTTGTTTTTCTCCAAGAGAAGGGCATAGGCAGACTAAATTGATTTTTATTTCCAATAAAGGGTGGAGACTGGAGGGAGGAGGGAACTGTCAGAGAAAGTGCATAGAAGAAAAATACATTAAATAAAGCATCACTAGACTGTGTATAATCATGCGGAAGGGACTGGACTAGGCTTCATACTAGAATTACATATTTTAAACTTTTCCCATGCCTGTTGTTATTCTGACTTAACGATACTGGTGACTGGAAGAAGCTTGTTCAGACTTGCAGAGCTAGTGGCGTGCTGGATGGTTTCACCAAAATAAAGGTGCCATTGGTTACACAACATCTGCTCCTCTGTTGTTACCAAGAAGTTACTCTCAATATTAGCTGTGCTTTCACCTGCCAAGAAAAGAAATGCCTAACTTCCTTTATTGTGTGATGAAACAAAGTGGTTTAAACACTACTTGCCAGAAAAAAAACAAAAAAATACTTTAACTTAATAATATTTCCCATATATTTAGCTGAATGCTAGAATACATGACTTTAATTGATGTCTGTCTTTTTTTGGACTGCAAATGGTGTGATAGAAGTTGTCCTTTGGCATGTTACCAGAAGTTATGGGGCAAGGGAAATGCAGTTTTGTTAAATCTTAAGCCATTAGATCGGTCTTGTCCATTGCAATTCTATTTAAAAAAAAAAAAAATAAGGAAAAATACCTCAGTCTTCTTGGAGTAGTGCTTTTCATACGTATTATCTGTGACACAGACCTTCATAGTATAACTGTTCATTAAAATGCTGTTGCGCACTAAGTAGACTGATGTTACTGCTATCAATTTCCTACAGAAATGGACTGTTTCTGTAACTTTTGATATTGACCTTTTTGTTAAAGTCTTGTTAGATAACTTAGGTTTTTGTTTTCTTTTAAAAAAGAACACTTTATTGGAGAAAGTTGATCTGTAGTTTACAAGTAAAGCCATTTAAAATTGATTGCCTCAGCAATGTTGTGCCACAAAAGTCTTTCAAAAGATTTTTTTAAATGACACTACCTATTTTACAGAAGCCTTTGAAGATCTTAAAATAGTGTTGTGTTTTTATTAACTACGATTTTGCTCCCTGTGCTGTATCTTAAAACTGTTTTCTTTGTATGTTTTTAAAGTGAAGTCACTTTCCTTTCAAACTAAATCAGCAATTGCTGTGTTCTATTATTCAGTCTACAGAACTAATTCTGGCAGTAAGGAGGGAAACAATAAAATAGAAATGCAGGGGAGAGAAAAAACCCAACACGATCCACACTTAAAACTGAAAAAGAGATGCTAACAGGGACTGGAATTGTCCTTACCCAATTTCTTATGTGGCACCACCTACTAAAGGCACTATTATATGAAAACATCTTCTAAAGCTTATTTTATAGTAAAGTATTTATCTGGTGTTGTCTGTGTCATTTACAGAAAGAGTCAGTATGGCTCCTTGTGATATACAAAGATTTTTGCAGTGTCTAAATAGTCTTAAATTATTATAGATGAGATTAAGGCCTTCAGAGAGTGTTCAGTTTAAATAGCTAAACCCAACTTCTTATTACACTAAACCAGAATTTTTCCTTAAAACTGTTTCTGAGGGAGGACACAGTACTGGGTTTCAGTTAAGTGCTTTGTTTTTTGTGGTTTTTTTTTAACTGAGTTTTTTGTTTGTTGTTTTTTTTAATCATGCATCCCAATGAGTGAAACAATGTGTCAGTTTTCAGCTCTTCAGGCTTTCCATCTGTCTCCAAGTCATGTCCTGCTGCTCTTGCACTTGGGCACCGCTGTGAGGAGCACCCACATGGTGGGGCCACCCCTATTCCTTTTGTGAGGTGGCATTAACCTGGGATCAGTGCAAGTCTTGGGGAGCACCATCTGCAGGAAGAGCTCTGCATTGGTAACAAGTCTTGACTGATGCATCCAGTACCTCAAGCTTTAGAAGAATTTGGCTTCTTTTTAGAACAGTACTGTGCTGCCTGTTTCACCAAGAAACAGAATGGCAATAACAACACCAAAATATTAATGAGGCTTTCTTGTCAGTTGTTATATGATTATAGTAAAATGATGCTTCTAATAGTGATTTATAGATGCTTCAGTGCTTGCAGGAGAAGTAGAAGTTTTGCCATTTATTAACTTCATAAAAAAAGCCTATAAAAGATTAAGGTCAGCTTTCTCAAAGGCTTTGTTAGTTTTCAGAGATGCCATAGATGCGCATGGTCTGACTTCTTTGGAGTTCCATGCGTGCAACTTGCCCAAAAATCTGGGCTAAAGAGACTGAGAGACAGGGGCTTGGTTCACTCTTAGTATTTTCTGGGAAAGAGTTAGGCATGCTTTGTCAGAAAGACAAACTTAATGACAAGTAGCTATTCTTTTGGTTCAGATGCATGAAAGCTGGAAGTAAACAAGTAGTTAATTTCTCTTTTAGAAGAGCAGTTAAGGTAAAATTTGAATTCAGATGTGATTTAGAAACTTGGATCTGTGTTTGTAATATAAACAGTTACAACTTTTGGAAATAACTTTCTATAGTGTCTTTAATTATTGGAAAATAATATTTACACAGTTGAACTGAATGCACAAATCAAGGTACATTTCGAAAAAGACTTTTTTCAAAAATTCAGTTGAGGATTATTTTTCCAGGTTATTTAAAAGGCATTCATGACACCTGAGTAACAGAATATTTTACTTTCTTCCTAGCTATCAGATTTTTTTTTTACAAATGAAATGTCTTAATGGCCTTTCTCACTGCAGAAAGTATATTTCTATCACAAATTTCTGAATAAAAAAAATGATATTCAGTACAGTTATTAGTATGAAAATGAATAGCTTCCTGAGCTAATTAATGTGCTGTTATTTTGCTTTTGTAAATAACTGCTAGCTTTAAGGATCTGGGCATGGATACAGGAAAAATACATGCAATATTTTAATACTGTTTCATTTCTAAATAGCTGGAGTTTGAGCGTCAGGACAGTATCATATAATCAAATTATTATAGCGAAACAATTTTGTTTTCACGGAAAAAAATCTCAGGTCTTATCATAAAGTCAAACCAAAGGTAAATCAACACATTATGAATATTTCAGTACATAAGTAAGGGCAATATCTCTCAATGTGTGGATAAAGCAAACAGTGCTTATTTGGCAGACATCAATATGATTGCTACTATATTTTAAATCTATATGCTTCTACCTAGTTGCTTAATTGATTATGATAAAATCTAAGCCATTACAGTAGCCCTAAACCAATTTATCAGCACATTATTTGCATGCTGACTTCAGTCATTATCTCTGGATTTGTGCTTTCTGGTTTCTCTTGGGAGTTGGAGAATTGAAGATTTGTACTGCACAGAAAGGAAACACACCTAAGAAAGAAGTTTGATAGTTCTAGAGAACTGGAGTTCATACATTTGGCTCTGGATTTTCTTTTCATATGCTGAAAATGATTTGGCATAAATTTAATTGAGTTTTCACATGCCATCCAATAATACTTTACTCCCCTAGGGTTCTTCTGCAACCCAGTCTCATCTATTTTCACCAACTTCTACTCACAAATGCCAGAAGACCAACTTAATGCTAACAAAGTGTCTAGCCTGGCAGATAAACCCTCAAGGAGGCAAGAAAGAATTATCTATATTAGAGTGGCATTTCAGAACTAATCCCACATTCCAAAAAGTGCCGTATTTGGGTTTAGCAATCTGCATTAAATAAGCAAGAGGTAAATTTGCAACAGAAGACTTATTCTCTCCTCCCTGAAGGAGTGAGTTATTTGAGAAGCCTTGCCCAGTAATGTGATGTGGGTCTGTGGTTGAGCTGAAGTACTTCGAAGTCCAGTGGGGAACAGATAGCATCGTCTTGTTTGATTTCTTTTTATTAGTTCTGCCTTTGAGTTTGTAATACAAAGATGGATGAAACGGTGAAGGTCTTCTAAAGCTGCAGGATTTGGGAATTTATATATAGAGGAATTTTCATGTGGTTTTTGGCTTTGTGTGGTGTTTTGTTTGTTTTTTTTTACTAGGGGGAACGGGCAGCAAGGAGAAAGAGGAGAGTAGCCTACCTGGTGAGGAAGCTGATTTAACTGAGATTCTTTACACTAATTATAGATAGGAAGAATTATCTAATATTATCCTTTCAAACATGGTTCTTTGAACTGTGACTCCTGTGTTTTCCATTAAAATGTATGATGAGCTATCTCGTCTCTTGTGATCAATATTGACTGACTGTAACACCTCTGAGATTACATGCTGCTCTCTGACATGTGTTCTGGCTTTGTGACAAGATCTTAAATGGGTGCAAATTTCAATTTATTTAAATCCAAACTGGGTTCCAGCTAGTCTTTTCTTCTTAAAGAAAGGCTGTGGCATAGCACAGCTAGTACTGGCTCAGTTTATTCTTGAATTATGCTACAGCCAATAGCCTGTGAACCACAAGCATTCAGTCCTTCCATAACCCATTTTTTATTGGGGATCCTGCAAGCTTCTAGTGCCCTATTCATCTGCATTACTCCACAGTCTTTAGCTACTCCACCATAAAAAGACTGTATTGTTTGTAATGGAACATAATATCAATCTTCAAACAAGCTGTTTTCATCATAATGCTAATATTTGATATTAATAGTTCATATTATATCTTGCAATTAAATTTTTTTTCCTCCCCACAAATTTGTGGAAACAAGTTAATGAAATACTGAAATTTTTGGCTGACTTTGAGGAATTGGGTATTCACCAGGCAAGGTGGTGCGTGTAAAAGGAAAATCCTGAATATTAATGCAGAGCAGAATTATTCCAAGTCTTAACCCAGTACTCACTTATTAATTTCAAGTGTATGGGAATAATGTGCTTTCCTTTTAAACAGTCTTTCTTGTTTTCATATGCTGCTTCTGCCATAATTTACTGGAGAAAGAAATGTGAAGTCATTATCAAAAGGGCTACTCTTACAGGTCTTCTGTTCCAGAGAGAATTAGAGTTTGAGAATTCTGTGGGAGTGAATTTAATCTGAGACATTTCCTGAATTTTGCAGACACAAGAAGGGTGGCTGGTTCAGATTAAAGTCAGGATAAGAAGTTAAATTTAGGCTGTACTTCAATATGAAATCTTTGCAGTCAATATCAGTGTAAACAGTCTTTAGCTGTTCTTTGCTGTCTGTTTACGCCTTTGCAGTTTCCTCTCTCAGCTGTACTAGTATCAGCATGAGAGAATTGAACGTGGGAACTGATCTAGATTTTTTGACAGAATTTTCTTAGAATAGAGAGCTGGGGAAGGGAAAGGTTAATACAAGGATGACAGAATTTAAGCTGTTTCATGTTGTTAAATCATGGCCTTAGAAGTAGCTTCGTTTACCTATAAACAGCTGATTGACTGTGTCCTTAAGTTCATGGGGTAGCTCTCCAAAGGACAGGAGAAAAATATCTCCTCCTTTTAATAAACTTTGTTTGTATGGAATTATAGTCTTCTCTTGCAAGAAAGTAGAAGTTTAGTCTTCCACTGGCTGATCCAGGCTTGACCCCATAAATCATGTGATCTAAGGAATATACAGATTGGATTTACCTGGTTGCAGTATGTGATATATAAAAGGCCCATTCTGGGATCTCAGTAGTAGGATCCTCAGAAAAGGTCTGTGTGGGGAGTGTTGAATGGAAATAAACTAAATAAACCTTCCTGTATGGCTCATTAAAAACACCAGGATCTTGTGTATGAATGTCTGAGTCCTCATCTGGATTCACTCAGTAGAATGTGGATTTATACAAGATACTGCTTATTTCCTACCCTGTCTTAGAAGCTCTCATAGCATGAGAAGTTCATAGGGAGCAACAGTAATAGTTTTAAATGTGCTCTAATTAATAGGGACCACTTTATATCTTTGCTTGTTCAACATTTGGAAATATCTGTTATTTAGTCCTGATGAGATGTATCTTTGCAAGAACCTACAACTGTTAATGGTTATTTCAAAAACTTGCTTATTAGCATGTCCAGTTGAAACTCAAGCATTAAGTTGAGGGGGGACACTATTTTTGTGTCTGGTAGTATTTTAATCATGTAATAAAATGGAAAGTCAATATGATTTCATCAGCGATATTATTCAAATACATGGAAACTCAGATTTCTGGAAAACTGTCCTGGCTGGAGGCTGCCTGCTGTTTCACATGATTATCACTTCCCCTGTGAAAGGGCAGAGGGAAATGTTTCAAGCAGGTAACAGCTTCTTAATTTGCTTTCTTACAGTCTCACATCACCCACATATGGAAGAAGCAAAATCAGGTTAACACCCAAATTTAAACATAGTAGAGGCGTATTCTCATGATGTCAGTAATAAAAGTATGTGTGAAGCAGCATGTATATTCTGGAAAGGAAGCTAACTGTTAAAGCCAAGAAACATAGTCTGGCACAAATCTTATTACAAGTCCAAAAAGACTTGATGGTATACAGATAGGTGTAACATAACAGCAGGAAGAAAAAGGAAAAGGGGGTTGGGCAGCTGTCTGCTCTTTTAGTAGTACCAGACAGTGCCAGCTAGTGTTTTGCATTGGGAGTAGCTAAAACGGGTAGTAGTGCAATTCCACAAAGCTATTGCTTTGTTTTGCTCTGCTTTTGGAGTAAGCACAGGACAACACTAGCAAGTTTCTGTACACAGTAGGATCTGGCACAGGCTGTGAACACAAAAATAGAGAGGGAGATTCCTCAAATTATCAGAAGTTCAGATCGTATTTGAAGAAATGTAAACCTATTGTCTTTATAATTGCCATGATTTTTATCAGAAACATTAGGTCTTCCTTATGGGGAAATATTCAAGACATTTTATGGGAAGCATGTAGTTCCAGTTTCTAAAGACCTGCTGGGGTAAGATGTAAGAATCAATTGTCAGTCACTCTAAAATTCACTCGAGTAGTAAAATGCACAAGCAAATAAAACCAGTTTTAATAACTACATATTCAGAATAGACATATTCTGAAAGTAGTTGCCTGTTTTCTATGATGCGGTGCACAGTGTATAAGCAATCAGTAAAATCTTTCTGGTTTAATTTAAAGGACTGTAATTTTTCCCTCTGGTTTATTTATTGACTGTATTTCATGTTACTGGGGTAAACGCATCATATAAGGGAAAGAAAATCAAGCCTATTTATTGGCAAACAAGAGCACAGAGGCTCAGTTCAACAAAAACTTTTACAGTAGATCTTTGCAGTGCATTGGTTTTGGTGGGAGGGGGGAGCTGGTCTTAAAAGTACCTTTTTTTTTTATATTTTCAAGATCATTACTAAACAACCTTTTTGCCTAATGGGAGGGATATATACATGTCACCAAGAGTAAACAGAGCAAGGCAGGGAGCAGGGGAACAGATTAACACAATTGGCACAGGAGTTGCCCTCATAACTCAGCAGTATGAGACACCAAAAGGTCTGCCTGGCTTAGTGCCCTAGTTCTGGTAGCCCTGGACTTCTCTGAAGCTTTTCTGTCATGCATTTGAGCACCAGCCTTGAAAATCTTAACCAGCCACATTCCCAGCCCTTCCTAATGTAGCTTTCCCTAGGGCCAGAGCCACGAAGCCAAAGTAGGTGGTTGCTTAGGCCAGAAGATTGCCAGAGGCAGCAAAATTAGCCAAGGCCTTGCTGCTACTTTGTCTATCCCAGAGCCCTTGAAAAATGAGACTTGTCCCTGGAAAAAGTGGTCTGAGGGGTGTGAGAAAACAGCTACTTTGTCTGTTACCCTTACCAGGGCTGGACTGGCTGACACTGTTTCTATCCCATCATCCTAGGGATGGCAATTCTTTTTTTCTTTTATTACTCGTCTATACTGGGAAGCTTTAAGTTAGATTCTTGCCTGCACTTTAAAAGACAGTAATGGCATATTCTCTCTTTCCGTACACTTAGTTGTCGTGCAAAGCAGCAACTTAATAATTCTGTTACTTTCATGTTGTCAATCCACTCATACTTGTAAAAATTAAGAAAGTTTCCAAATGCAAACAAAATTAGGATAAGAATGAGCAGAGAAATTACTTACTAATCTATCCAAAGCTGCGTTATTACTGCTTAGTATCTCAGCTCAGTAGTGGGGATGGGGGAGCATGATAAATGACTAAGGAAGGACGTGCTTCGATAGAGCTCTGCTTTGGTCTGCAAATTAAGCCAAAATGAATTGGGCAGAAACATACTTTGAAACAACGTCCTCTTGCCCCCTCCTTTTCCCCTGAGTACATTAATGATTACAAGATGTGGGATACATATCTGAGCAGCAACAAGAGCCTGCCTCCCCAAGAGGAGAAGAATATGGGAACACACCCAGAGGAAACATAAGTTAGCCAACAGGCTCTTAACATTAAAAAGTACTATCAGCAGCAAGGGATTGCAATACCGCACATGTATCAAAACCAGGTTTGCTTCTGTATTTTTATTGAGATGTAAAAGGTACAAAGTACGTTGTCAAATAAACAGACAATTGTCCTTTTTTCCTTTTTTTCTGAAGGCTGGTATTAAAAGGTCAAAACTTGCTGACTTTCCTCCAATTATAACATTAATATAATAGCACTTTACATTCGTTGGACATAAAATGGCTTTCTAAGACTTAATCTTACTTTGTAATCCAGGAAACTGAGGCACAGAGAGGTGAAATAACTAGCAGAAATGGCCAGAGTAAAACTAGGTTCCTTGAAATCTAGTTGTCTTCCCAGTTCATTGATTAATGCTGTGTATCTGGTGAACAGCTTTTTGTCAAGTCGAGTGACTTTTTTTTCTTGTTCTTAGAAGTAAAACAAATCTAAGAGAGGCAGAAAGAGAACACTGTTTTCATGAAATGGCATAAATCTGTCTTCCTATGCCTCATTATTTTCTTCTCTGAGACATCTGGAAGAAAAAGGCCATGTATTTTCTATCCCTTGCACTGTCTGCTGTGAATGTACTTGTTCTGGATGGATTGGGAGGGTATGGTCTGACCAAATGGCATTTTTTGAATTTATCTTGTTTGCCCTACTGCAAAAGGATTCGCAGTTTTGTTTTTTATTATGTTATTTGGCTAAATTTAATTTTGCATGTGAGTAATATTCTGAAATCTGCACTCAAACAGTTCAAATTGTGCCTTATGGACGGACTCTTCCTTACAAGAAGATAGTCTCTTTGGTGATCTGGCTATTTTATTTCTTCCTGTCCTTATAAAAGAGCTCTTCTGTGGACAAAACTCTGTCTGGTATTCCCAGAGTAAAGCAGTGTTGGAGTGGGACAAAAGATGTACTATTCCTTATCTTACTCTGGCACTAATGGTACAGTGGGTGTTTGTAATGATGTGTTGACCACAGAGGTGTGCAAAGCTTTCTTTTAAGATCCTCAAGAGTTGCTGTAAATTGAAGTTGGCTTAGCTCTGCACTAGGAAAATACGAACAGCTTTTTGTAAGATGTGGCTTGAAGTCTCCTTCCCTTCTTTCTCACTGGGTTACTTCTTCTAAAAGATGCAGCTCAAAGATGGCTCAAAACCTTTCTACTGGTCTTAACAGCTATAAGGAATAACATGTCGGGATCTATATCTTCAGTTTCTAGTTAGACTAAATACTAAGCCATTTTATTAATAACAATATAGTATTGCTTAAGATATCAACAAAGTTATGGTTGCGGTTGCATTTTACTACTTTATTGAGAGTTTAACTAATGGGACTGGAGTGTATTTGGATTCCAATTTTTCTTTCTGGTCAGTAAATGCGTGCTGCTACAGATACAACCAGACGGCAGCTTTGTGTGATTTATTCCGTGGCTATTTTAGCAGCAAGAAAATGAACACTGGATACCAGTTTTCTTTAACAAAAAAAAAGAGCCATAACTAGTCCAGGATCTGGACAGTCGTCTTTTGTCATTACTGCCTCCAAAATGATTATAGGCTGAATTCATGTACCATCTATCACATTATCCAAGGGCATTCTATGAATAGCTTCAAGCCAGTGCTAGCTTTGGTGAAGATATAAAGGCAGAATATCAAAGTCAGCAGTAACTTTCAAAAATGTGTTCCAGGGTTAGCTAATGTGGATCAAAGTATTCATCTATGTGATATGTCAAGCCACAACAAATTATATTATGGATCATATATCTTCTTCAGCCAAAGTAAGATCCAAAAAAGGAATAAGTGTTTATGGATGTGTAAACAGAGAAAATAACTTGGTGTCTATATAATAGAAGCAGTATTTCTTAGCAAATAAAGAATTTCCAATTATTTCACTTTCTTACCTCTGATTTTTTTTTCAGAAATAAAGAAATAGTAGATCTGCTATTTCGAGTTCAAATTAATATTCACTTTGCTTCACATTTAACAGACATTTTCATGGCTTTAGAGGTTTTTTTTCGTTAAAAGAAATCTAAATAATCTTCCCCTAATAATTTCTGCTTTTAAAGAACACAAAAATCTTCTAATCGTTTATATTGGTCATACTTATTTGGCTGTTAGAAATCTGCTTTCAGCTTCTTTCCCACATTTGGATAATAGAGATAAGAAAGCAGGGCTCCAAAGATTTTATGCTAATTAAATGTAAAAAACACAAAGTGTCAGCATTTACTTAAGATGCATTGTCAGTGCATTTACTTAAGAATCTTGGAAAAAAAAACCTCTTCACTAGATAGTTGTGCTAAACGCAGGAGTTTACTGCGTTGGGTTTTGTATGTGAATGCATATGCATGTACTTACACACATTGATGTGCAAATACACACACATACATCTAATGTTAATATAACTGGGTTTTGCCTGTCTCTTATCTCAGGCTCTCCTTTCAGTGTTAGTGACTGTCCTTCAGAAACTGACAGACAACTGATAAAAACACTTGGTGGAGTTCAATCTTGATACTTGAGTTTAAATTATTTTCCTCAATTCTTTTGAATCATTATCTTGTCTTTCTCTCCCATCAGAAGTACTGGTCATCCATGCTAACTTTAAACAGGAAATTTTGGATATATTTCATGGCTCTCATGGAAGCATCTTCATTACCCTAATAGTCACCACTATCATTATCTTACAGGTTTGTTTGAACTACTTCAGAGGCTCTGACATTCATTTTCTCAGTTGGACTAAGAATTGACACCAAACCATAGAAGTACGGCAAAGGCATCCTCTGGGGACCTGGAATCTTTCAAAATAAGGGCACAGGAAGTCCCAAGGAACTCCATCAGCCATTGCCTCTCTCCCTCCATCACTTCTTTGCTTCCCACTCCCTTCTCTTCTGAGATTTGTTGCTTTGGATTGGAGGGGCAGAGTTTGCAATCTCAGAGGACGTTTATTTTCACAAGTTGAGGTAGTAGCAGCAAGGGACGAGAGACCAACCCAGTGAGTGGGGTGGCTCAGGGGGAGACACACAATGGGCGCACAGACAGCCAAATGCTGTTTCCTATGCTTTTAGTACCACCCCCCACCCCCCCCACCCCTTCCATGTGGTGGGACCCATGCTGACCTTGAGGAGGGTGTGGTGTCAGAGTGAAGATGCGCACAACCTCCCCAGGCATGCCTATGTTTCCAGTTTCCAAGCCCAGACTCTTCAAGTAGGACAGCTGAGGTGGGGTAACAAGCAAAAGAAGTGATATCCCACGACAGGATCCTTCCTCAGAAATTACTAGTCAAGGGAAATATGGAAAGTACCGGCGCACGTGTGCTTTGACGGGATAATGCTGAGGGTACAGACAACCAGCTAGTCAGGGAAGATGCAATGTAAACTGTGCAAAGAGCTTTGGGGGAAAGAAGAGGGGGAAAGGTTCAGCTATACAAATCAGGGTTGGTTTTGTGAAGCACTCTGCCCGAGGAGTGGAGATAGACAGCCCTTTGTGACTAAGCACTGGAGATTGGGGTGCAAGAGTTAAAGAGTGTATACACAGCGAAAAGAGAACATCAGCCACTCTAAAAAGGAAAGGTCAGTAAACCTGAACACTTTGTATACAACTGACCTGATCCTAAATTTTAGTAGAAATCCTAAAAATGCAGAAACTTGAAAGAAAAGCCAATCAGCCCATACAGATTGGGAGTAGATAGTCCAATACTGTTTTTAATTTTGTTACAGTATCTGGCTTCAGTGCAGTAGGCATGGAGAGGAGGCAATGTCTTTTCAAGACTGTTTCATCTTGGCTCTCGGAAAACTAAAAGAGAAATACTACTACAGATTGCCTCTGGCTGAAGAAGAAAACTCAACCTATCTCCCTTTTCCTCACATAAAAGAGGTCTTGAGAATCTGCACAAAAGCAAGGTCTTCTCTGAACACAAAAAAATATTTAAAAATCCTTCATTTATTGTCCAGGAGAACTGGATTAATGAGAGCAGGATACAGGCAAGACAGTTATGTTATCATGACTTTGCAAATGTCTTCTGCTGTAGTGACCGTGGTAGAAATAGCAGGAACTGGCCTATTCTAGGTTTATTGTGTGGAGCTAAAATTTTCTACTGTAATTAGCAGGAATTAATATGGAAAATAACACTTAGTCGGGCATTGCAACACAGCAAATAGTTTAGCAAAATACTGAAGCTCTGTCACAAGCGAGAATCCTATAGATAAGTAGCCATCTAAAGCCATAAAGGTAACAGGAACTGTTACCAGAACTATTGTCTGTGAGTAACGACCTTAGAAGGAGCAGTTAAGATAATGAGAACTGTTAACGACCGTTCTATGATCCGGTGATGAGTCATGTACGCTTTTGCATTATAAATTGGTTCTTGTTTTGCCATACGGTGTGCACGTTTGTGGAGCGATCTCCCGTGCACATACGCGTAATAAACATACCTACTTTACAACTTTCCGAGTTGTAGAGTCTATTTCCGCACGTCAGAATGTTTTCCAACTACTTTATAGGCAATAGGATCACCAATCTAATAATAGTTTTCTGTTAAACTGAGTTCACTAAATAATTTAAAGCAGCTTAAAGAAGGCTTGGCCAAACAGGGCATGCATCTGCACCCCCTGAAAAATGGTCATATTTGAACTCAACTTACTTCGACCTATATGTGAACAGAGTTAAAATTCTGCTTTCAGATAAGCATCAGACTAACCTCTGCATAGATGCAACCTGATGGCTTTGTAAGCAGTCCGCAACCGTCCTGGCTTCACAAGAAGAGTCTCTTCCAGCCGTGGTAATGCCACAATATTTGCCTTGCTGGCATTGATTTGTTATTCTTAAAGCAACATTAATTTTCATGTTGGATCATTTGGAAATTGTAATGTTAAAAATTAAAACAAACCACCAAAAAAAAAAAAAAAACCAAACCCAAAACACATTGTCAGTTTTGTAAGAGCCAAACCCTTACGAAAGCAAAGCTCTCTGAGAGCTGGAGATTTGCAGGTAAGATTTCACTAAAGAGTAGGAGATGCTAAAGACTGCAGAGAAGCACAGCCTAGACCAGTAGACAGTGGAGGCAAAATGATTAAATAGCCTCCGTGTTTGTTCGATTTTTGTCAGAACAGAGCTGGTAATTATTGCCCAAAATTTAGAGATGCTTTAGAAATCACAATATAGTATTAGATAATCTCAGTAACCTCTCCGTTCAAGGTTAGTGGTTCACTGAGTTTTGTCTAGCAAGAGACATCCGTTTTTGCTTTATTACACCTTGGGATGCCTCCTTCCTTTAGCTGAGGTGGTTTCACAGGTGAAGCGCTGACCGCAGTTGGCGCACTGTGGTTTGTCTCCGGTTCGGGTCTGTCCCATGTGGTGCCCCCGCTGCCTGTTGTGGCCGTTCGCCGCCTGCCTGTGCTCCTGCGAATCTGCTGAGGAGCAGCTCCAGCAAAACCCTGCTGCCCCTCCATGGCGGGAGGCTTTGCTGCTCGGCGGCCGGCTGTGAGCCTGAGCGGCTGCCCAGGCTCCCGCGTGCCCCGCAGAGTTTTGAAATTCCCATTGGCAAAGGAGCGCTCCAAACAGAATTATTCTTGCTGCTGCAGGAAACAAACGGTGGCTGGAGTCTTGCCACCGTTTTGGTTATGCAAATCGGGAATTATGCAGAAGAGCTATTTGAGTCTTGTTTTATTTTTGCTGAATCAGTTGTCAGCATGTTTATACGGTTCAGTCACTGTCACTTGCCGTCGTTTTGCCCTGACTCCATGTTCACGGAGGAGTTTATCACAGGGAAGGGCGGGCAAAGGGGCTGCTCCTTTGAGAAGCAGCCAGGTGAGGCTTGCAGGCGAGCAGCATTCCCCAGAGGCACGGGGAAACCACCTTCCTAACCAGGCACTGCAAACCCCATGAGGCAAAGAGGAAAACAGAAACTGCCAACTCATAAATCTGCCTACTAAACCCGTGCCAAATCAGTCCTATTTCATGCTGGCTTGTCCTAAGAGAGATTCCGGTCTTAATGAAAGTTGGGCAGATCTAGAGTAACTTTATCATCTGTAATTGATTTATTCTGAATTTGCTCCACCCTAAGGTTGGTTTGTGGTGCAGGGCCCCTGAGGCAGAGCCTCCCTCATGGTAGGAAGAGGGAAGGATGATGACAGCAAGAAAAGAGCTTTGACGCCTGCACTGCCACCTACCTGGGTGCTGTGGCCAGGAAAGGCTGAGACAGGTATAAGCGAGAGCTACTCCCATTAGGCAGGCACAGAGTATAAACCTATCATCCTTATTGGGAAATGACTGAATGAAGCTAGCAGTGTTGACCCGCTTGTTCTCATTAGGATGGATCCCATTGGGGCTCAGGGCTTATACAGGCATAGGAAGCTATAATTCATATTTCACAACACTAGCTCTTGTAAATATGATGTAGAAATCAATAAGTTGATTTTTTAAACTCATGTTCCGGTTTTCAGGTTATTAAGAAGTTCCTCAAATCCTGCTTTGTACAGATCTCACTGTGTGTTCTGTCATATCACCTCTAAATGTGTGCTGCATCTTAAAAAGACACGCTTGCTTCCTTTCTTGAATTAGAGAAACTCTGAAAGAAATGATTATTTAATTCTCAAATCACCGTGAATCATGACAGCTGCAGTAGCTCATGGAGGCAAATTGATAATGTGTGTTTTTCGGGGGTTTTGGGTTTTTTTACTCAGGTAACTTTACCATAATATGCAAGTACCTTCAAGCAGTGTGTAAATGTTGCATCTAGCATCTGTTAAACATTGGTCCCCCTCTAAAGAAAACTGTGGATTTATACCTACTAAAATGGGGACTTGCACAGTGTACAGTACAATATTCCCATCCCTCAGCTAAAAATCAGTGCTCCTTTTTTTCTTTCTTGAAAATCATAGAATTGGTGGCAGGTAGGAGCAGTGCTTTATTCTCATAAATGAGAAGAGCTGTAAACATTGATTAATCGTCATGTAAATTCCTTTTGCCACAGCCCTGCTGACAGATCATTATCCTCTTGAATGCCTGTCTCTTTAGCCATACCGCCTTGCGACTTTGTCATACTCTGTTAAGTAAACTGAGTTGTGCGCAGCTTGGAAAGAAGAACAATAGAGACTTGAGTGTTGCAGTTGGGGCTGTTGGCAAATTAATAGATGACACCTCTTGTCACTTACAGAAGCAAAAGGAGTACTAAATCAGTTCATCAGCACAGGGCTCAGCAGTGGTGTTTTGGCTAGGTTTACTGTGGCTGATGAGACACGAAACTAAACTGTAACAGTTGCTCAGCTCCTTGCATGATTGTTAAGCCTGGTATCTTGGCCAAGTTCCATTTTGGGTCATTATGTTGTCCTTTCTGCTGTTCCCCTGTAGTTTCAGCTGGATTAATTCTTTTTTACTTTCCCTTCTGGAACCTGCTATGTGGTGCTGCTGGCACTCTTCACTGGCATCCCAGAGGCTGACTGCATGTCAGCAGTAGGTGGATGTGAGGGAGTAATCTTCATCTAAAGCCTATAAAGCACTTGATCTAAAAAGATGAAAGGACCCTAAATAAAGGAAGAGCTATCACTGTTACTCGATCACAGATAGAAAGTATTTCCTATTGTCATCATATTGAGGTTGACACCTGATGTTCGAGGAAAGGAAAAAGTCTTTTGAGTTGGTTTTGGTTTCTTCATTCTCCCATTCATATTACATCTGAAAGCCTGCCTGACAATATTGCTTTTATCCAGTCACTACTGACCAATAATGCATTTATCACATCACAATATCTCCAAGGTAACACTTTGCCAGCTAGAGATGAAAATTGTTGGATTCAATTTCCACTGCACAAATGACATTGCTCAGTCAGAATACACATGGTAAGCAAGTTATTGCCATCCACCACTGAAGAAGGACACCACCCTGATTTCTTGGTAACAGGAATTTGTATATATGAAACAAAGGGAGACTCACAAACCAAAAAGTACTATGGTCTTAAGTGAAGTAAAACAATACTAGTTATTATCAACTGTAGGTAGCACGAGAAATCACAGATTAAATAGACATTATTCCACATACAGCTATGCCAAGTAATTTACGGATATTTACATAATATTTCTTTTGTGTAATCAAATATTTAACATTATCTAAAAACCTTTTAGCTTTCCATGTTGTCAAATGCCTCTGTCCATTGTATTATGTTGTTAAGTAACCTCTGTCCTGCATTTTCATAAGCTTCTTGCTAATATTGTGCAATAATAGTCTTTGTCCTTTAGTTGAAGGTGTGAGACTAAGTATTACTTGGAGAAAACAAATGAAATGAACATGTTGACCTCATTACAAAATAAGTGGTTGCCAAACAAATATTTCTAGCTTCTTCTTTAGAAACAATCTGATAAGAAACTGACAAGTATGACTTCTGTTCAGCCTGTAAACACTTTGCATAAGTGTAATTAAGGACAGCATTTTTCTTTTCCTATAGTCAATTTTAATTATGATAACCTTCTCTTCCAAAGTCCATAGATTTCTCACTGAAGTCACGAGTTGAATCTAATATTTGAAGGGGATAACAACAGAACTGAGATCCTCTATGGAAACTGAGAGATCAGATTGTTTTTATCGTAGGCCACATTTTATTTTAAAATGAAGATCCAAATAGCCATTCTTAAGAGATGTCATTGCCAAAAACTTTAATACGACTATTTCCCCTTTACTTCCAAGAAATCTTACTGTAGAGTAATTTCTTCCTTGAGAGGTACCAGAAACTTACGGTAGTTAATACCTAGGAGAGTAAATCCAAATGTTAAGATGTTAAACACCATTTTATCTGTCTTTACTTTTCTTGAGTAAAGCTATAACATCAATAAAATTCTCTATTGATTAAAAAACTGCAGAAACTTAGCACATAGGAACCTTAGCACACTTACATTTTAAGAAAATACAGTCTATGGTCAGTGATTATATGAAGACTTTGAGCTGACTTCATTAGGACTTGTTTTTTCTCCTAGAAAATGGAATGGTATGCTACCTGTCAAGTAATTCTGGTAGTTATGACAACTTGCATTATCTAATTGTAGAAAAACATGGGAAAAAGTAGTGAAGCAGTGGATGAATTTCGTAATTGTAATGTGATTAGAAGTTTAAGAAAAAAAAACCCTAACAAGATATAATTCATTATAAAAACATGCTATATATGTTTTCTAATGTGCTTGCATTAGTGTGTTGGAGAATTTTCTGAGGCTAAGTGCTTTACAAAAATCAAAACTGTATCACTAACAGTGTTATTAAATCACATGCACATTAATAAAAACAGATGTTTTTCGAAATGTGGCTGAAGGGTTAAGCATTTGGCTTGGTGAAGTCTCTAGAAAGGCTTTACAAGGATTAAAGTGGGCTGGTAATTCCATTTTGCTTTCTTGAGGAAAGAATAATAGCATAGTCTGTGAATTTATTATATATATTTGATAGGGAAATGTCATGAATGTTGCTAAAGTCCGAGGAATAGTTGTTAAGAGTAGGACCTAAGAACTTCAAACAGAGACCAAAAAATTAGACTTGGACAATGTTCAAGTAGATACATCTGGCAAAAATATAACACAGTGCAAGAGTATTGAAAGGTTCAAGAAATACTCTGATATTAGTGAAAAGTGAATTAGACTTGAGTATGCAGTAAGGAATAACTCAGTTTTGCATGCCCACACATGGGTGTCAGTGCAGCAGGGTTATGGAGTGTGACAGTGTCTCTGTTACAGCTACAAAACTATTTAATCAACACAGCAAATACATTAGCAAATGAGAAGGTGTCTGAAGAAGAATTTGAGCATGCGAAGAGATAAGTTGCTCTGTCACAGTTAGGTCAGGTCTATGCACTGTAGACTGCCTTGCCTGCCAGATCCTCCTGGCCTGCTGCTTTGTCTGAAGGTTCACTGGGAAGAAAGGGGCAAAATTGTGGGCTGGATTAGTTATTCTGCCAGGCTGATAGCCTATGTTCCTGTGACATGTTCTCTCTCCTTTCCCCCACCTTCTCTAGAAACTGATGCTATCACAAAAATGGGTGCACGCTTATGTGAATAAAATGTGCATAGGAGGAGATCCTGATAAACAACGGCCTGGTTACAGGATAGCAGTTGGTATGTGTGTCAAATCGGGTGACATAGCACTTAGATGCCTTCTCACATACTCAGAGTGAGCTGACACATACTCATATGATAGGGACGTACTTATGTGTCTTAGTTTGCAACAGGTAATTCAGGTCCTAGGTACTATTTTCCAGATGACATTTGCAACCCTGATTTATCTTCTGGAATTAAATGGCTAGGCCCTTAAAAGCAAAACTATTTATACCCCTCTAGCATTTTTTTCCTGCTCTTATCCAATAGTTTCAGCTTTTTCACTCCCTCTACTCAGTTCTTTTCTTCAAGTTGTTGTGAGAGGTACAAACTTGCGTCTTTCTGCTGAGGAAGTCATAACTGGACCTCAGCCCTGACATGTTTTTGGTGACTTATAATCAGGGCAAGTGCAGTTATTTCCCTTTCAACTAACTTAACAGATAAATCTACTAGGCCTGTCTGGCTATGCAGCTGGAAAGTACCTGCTTTGAAAATCCTTTGAAAATATGACTTAAATATACTTTATCATGGCTAGCACAACCTAGAAGATACCAAAATTTCTGTAAGCTAAGCAACCACCAAAGCAATCAAAGTTCACAGAACCTTGGATAAAAGTGTTGGATGAGTACTGAGAAGGCATTTTGTTGCATGAGAAGTATTTGGGGGTTCATAGCTTGGAGTCCTTCTCCATAAGGAAAATTTAGAAATCTTTAGGGTATCAGAGTGCGTCAATTCCTTTGGAAGGAACTTCATGGATTGCCTTGACTAAAAATCTGAGAGATCGCAATTCCCTGTGTGGAATCTCAGCACTGGCTGCCACGTATAAAAAGCCCAAAACAAAACAAAAAAACCCCACGAACTTCTGGTGTCTGTGGACCTCTGCTGCCTAACCTGCAAATGCCTCCAGACTTGAGGTGCTCCAGGAGTTAGGGATCACCTGAACAGGTTTGGAAATTTTGGACAAGAATAACTAAAACAGGACTTAAACTGTTCTTTAGCCCATCTTGCATGGAAGAATTGGCTGTGTCAGACCCTTAGGATGCCAAGAAACAACAGGAAGGAGAAGAGAGTCTGCTTTCTTCTGCAGTCTTTGTTTACAAACCCTGGCATATAAGTGTGTCTTACACCACAACTATCCAGTTGAAGCTGCTATTCACACCAAAAAAAGCATTCAAAGAAGTGTCATTTCTTAATTAGAGTACTGAGTTTTGGAAGCTACCAGGGGAAAAAACATGGAGAGTGCTGGATAGAACCTCTTTATAAATCTAGTTCCTGGCCATTTCCTGCTTAATGCCACTTCCTAAGTGGAATCAAGTGGAATATTTATTAGGTATTATCTCTTTGAAAGAAAACAATCAACCAAGCATCTCAAGGATTCCTACAAACATAGCATAAGCTTCTGGCCCCCAATTGTTTGTCTGTATGTGTGTCTGAAGGATGAAGTTTAAGGGAAAAAGAGGACAGGGAGAGGCTTAGAAAATAGAAGGAAACTGGCCAAGTTTAACATAACCTGATTCTGAAAATATAAAATTGATAAAGCTTGGCAAGGAGTTGTATGTGGTTATCCTGTTTAGCTTTTAAGGGAAGTCAACATTTGGAAGTAAAGCCATGCCTATGAAAATCTCTCTAGGCTACAAAAAAAATGTTCTGCTAATTCAGCATAAATTTTAGATTTAGCCAACCTCTTTCCAAATCTCTTATAAATTTTTGTATCTTTGAGTGATATGCTGTAATTTAGATTTAGTATTCTTGAGTAAAAAGGAAGGACTGAAAACTGGTAAATATTGGAAAAGGGAGGTAAATTGGCTCCACTTCTCTCAATGTGCTACAACAATAACAATATCAGGTAGAATAAAAAGTGGAGAACCCATCCAGACCTAATTTTGGCATTCAGACATAAATTCTAGCAACACTTGCTGTCGTACACTGTGAAGAGTTTTCATTAGTAAAAATAACATCACCAAAATTACAGTCTATATTGAGACTGAATCCTGTAATAATTATAAAGTAGGTTCATATCCTTAGATGTGGAGAGAAACCAAAAAGAAGTGAAGTTGCACGTAAGTCCTGACGTAGATTTCTGTGTTTTTAAATTGCATTGTACTTGGATACCTCTGCTTTAAAAGCTACTGATAACAAAAGACACCTACTTCTACAGTTAAGATATGAAAATTTCTTTGGTCCACTGTGGGCAATGAAAGGATTAGCTATAATCATAACTAGGCAACAGTTGTTGTTCTGTAGCCTGTAATTGTAATGAAAATCTGTAATCCACTTCTTTTCTTGCAAATCCTAATTTACAGATGTTGGTAGGAACTGGAGGTAAATGTAGTTCTGCCATAATCTACTTTCTGTCAGATCTTCACAAGAACAAAAATTAAAATAGAAGATTATTGCATTAGGAAAGGATTTTTTTATTTAAAAGGTCTTTTTAAAGCAACCTGTTTGATCATTTTCCTAGCATTTGCAGGGTTTCTGCTTTTAAGTAATAGAAAGAAAAACTGAAAGCACTTCTAAAGGCTTGCATTTCATTTAAGTTGCTGGACGAGGGGAATACTACTTTAACTAAAGTACTTGGAGCTGGGGTATTGGGGAACAGCAAGCCTCCTGCCTTGATAAGGCAAGTCTTCTACTAGAAAGAGAACATACATCAGCTTCTGCTGCGTCCTACAAACTCTCCTTTTCCTCTCTCCCACTTCTTGTTTCAAAATGGAGGTAAAGCAAAAAATAATCTTTCATTTCCAGAGAAATTGTTTTAGAAGCACTGGCCCAGTTTCCTCGTGATCAGACTTGGGGATGTTGATATTAAAACCAATTTTGAGTAAGTATGATTCCTCTTTTTATGTGCTTCTGATTTGATCAGAGTGTTCTTTAGACAGTAAGATGGGTTAAATTGTTTTCATCCACCAAAACTTGGGAATGTGTTGTTAATGCAGCTAGTTTTGACTGGAAAGCCTTTATTCTGAATAATTATGCATTCTGTTCAGGACCTCACTGATGGGGAGCAAAGTATTTCTCTCCTTCATTTGCAGTACTTAAGTGAAGAGCCAGATGGGTCCAGTAGCTAGATTTATAAAAGAAGCTCTCCTGTGCCTTTGGTTGGAAGTTCAATACCATTGCATCCCTAATAGCAACTGCTTCTGTTTGAACCCAGGGTTATGAAAGATGAACTGCATTAAATGGTAAATCATTAAATATCAGCTGAGTAAAAGTACTGTAGTGTGTTGGCCTGCCTAAATCTCCAGCATCTGTCTCCTCACATGCGAAGAGTTGCTCTTTAAAATAATACAGTGAAACACTGACAGGAGGGCCAGTACTCAAGCCACACAAAAAAAACCCTCAAACAGCATTTTTTTCAGTGTTTCAGCCAGTGACTGATGATCAATCCAGCTGAAGAACTGATAAAACAATGTTTTGTAAAAATTCCCAATATGTGTGAATAGACATACATATATACATCAAATATATAGAAATTGGTATTTCTGTTCTTGTTCAAATTTGTCCCTGTTATGTGATTGTCCTGCCTTAGAATCTGTTTATTTTGTACCTGCCTGATATCTTAGCTTTCCTGTGAATGCTGCATTTGCTAGTTTTATCTTGCTTTTATGCAGGATGTGAAGACCACAGACAGAAAAACATATGCTATTTGAAAATCAGATCAAATCAGGAAGGATGCTGATGACCTGAATAAAATTGTTCCGAACTAGACCTTTATTTGTCTGCAAGAATTAGTTTCTATAAAATGTCAGAACAGATTAGTACTGGAAAGCTCCCTATTGTGTGTAGTCTCACAGTACTCAAACAGATCAGCTGTGGCTTGTGAATCTTTGCAGTGTGAATTTTTTGCTCAGCTTTGCTGTTTTGCGTGTTTCCAGGTTGTTTGCTACTGCTTTTCCCAGTGCTGTCGGTCCTTTATAATTTTGTATTGTCATATGCTCAAGAAAGATATAACAAAAGAAGTAAACATTACCGTACAGCTCTCAGCTCAAACTTCTCTAACCTCATATATACCAAAAGCCAAGAAAAATATTAAATGCCCACTCCCTAAGTTAATGATGCTGAAATAAGGCAAAGTCATGTACATATAAAAGAAAAGGATTACTCTTACCTTTTTTCACAAGGAAAACTATTGTCTTATGAGGTGACTTACAGCTCAAATTTGTATGAATACTTTCAATGTTATACTGTTATTTGTATGAAGTGTGTAACAGGTGGTTCTTGGGTTTTTAACTCAGAATGCAACTATAATCACTAGCAATGTTCCACTCAGTAATATAGCTGCATGGAACTGTGTGGGATAAACATATGGGATGGGAAGTGCTGCATGAAACAGTAATGCTATCCAGACTTTTGGATACACAGATGCACTTCAGACTTCTCCATAACTTCAGTTTACAAGTTACAGGAAAGGAGTTCAAAATCCTTCTATAGTTTCTTCTGTATCCTTCTCCTCTTTCTTGATGTAAGATACAGGGTTCTGAAGCTAGTACAAAAGAGCTTCTAAATGCAAAAGCCAGTGCTGCGAAGAACTGTACTTTTTACGTCACTCTCTTCATACATTAGATAATGAATGCAATGGCACAAAACAGGAAAAATAACAAATAATATGGCTATGGCTAGAGAACATACTTTTCTGGAACATGAGGTAAATACTATTTAAATAAGTGAAAGTATTTAAGGGGATGTGAACCTATGATAAATGCATATATTACATATTCTTTGACACTTGCAGGGGCATCAGAGAAGAGTGCTCTCTTAAAAACGGAAATTCATGGGAATCACTGTCTGCACTCTTGGCATGGGTGCATAGTAAAAATAGAATCCAGAGGACTTCTAAGCAGCAAGAAAGATTAACCCGCTGGTACACAGCATTAGCATCTCTTTCATTTCTAATGCTCAGACATACGGTTATATATGTGATTGTGCCCAGCCTGAACCACGTATGTTCCCATTGCTCTCTGAGGTCCAAAGGCTTGTTAACTGATTAGTGCAGATTAGTTGCCCACATCTAACTGTCCTGATCTAGCAAGGACGTTGTCTGACTGTGCAGCCCAAGAATAAAGGAAACAATAGACAGTGCTAAGTTAAGATTTTGGTTTTAGATTCTCTTAGTAGCTTGCTGCCTCTAGAGGTGCAATTTGGGAATTAGATGTTCAATAAATTAAGCTTTTGGCAAACCATGTAGTGTTTTTTTTTTTTTTTTTTATGTTGAAAATAAGTGGCTGAGATCCTATTGATCCTACTGATTAATAATAGGCTCAGGTATAGACTGAGTGCTCCTTTCTCTTACTGTCTTAACCATTGGATGATAACAGAAAGGAATACAGTATGAAAAGTGATTGAAATTGGCCTATCTTCAGTCATTGCCCTTAAACCTGATAGAGTGAAAAGGCAGTGATCTGGAGGTCCTTTGACTAATTCGAAATGTATAAGCAGTTACATCCGTCAGCTGTATTCTGTAGTAGCCAAACATTATTTACTAGTATTAGTAAATAATAAGTTGTGTTTGTGGAAGTTAATTTCTATGAAGATTATTTAAGATATCTTAATAACTTGCATAACTTCACACAGAACATACTTTTTACGACTCAGCAGTAGATTAAGTCCTGCTTCTGACTGTACCCTCACAGTCATGGCATCATTCTGCTATTACTTCCAGTGTTAAATCTAAGTTTAGGCTTGAAGAATTAGATCATACTTCCTAACTTTGGTTTCCCTTTCATCACACGAGAAGGTGTGTCTTGCTTACCTAAGTACTTGGTTAAATATCTCCTGGCTGTTCAGCAAGGACTGTTGACAAAGCGATGTAGCCCTTACATTTTCTTTCATCACTACTAGGGTATAAATTAACTTGTAAATCACATCGCTCTTAACAACATTAAAATAATAGTCCTCATAGTGAAGGGCATCATCAGGTGTTGTGCCACTAAAACCATCAGCTATGTTTGCAGTGATAGTCTCTGAACATCCCGTATTTAGAATGAGTTGTGCTGGAAACAGTATGAGAAAAATGTAGCCACCACTCCTAGGTCAGGACAAAATGCCCCTACCCTCCATTCCCAAGAAGTCTTTCTTAATCCCTATGATTAAGTACGTGAATTTATCCACCTCTTCTCTCTCCATCTCTTATCTCTCGTTTGTTTTTGTATCAGGAACCACAGTGACCGGATTGAACCTTGAGAAGCACAAATGTGGGACATGTACAGGGATTGTCAGTCTTTCCATTCCAAACAATTGTTAGATGGTACTATTATACAGCTGTTTTAAAACAAACAAAAACCCAAACAAACACAAAGGCAGTCTTATGTCTTCTATTCCACAAGCTGCTGCTTCTTCCAATGTGACTCTAACAGTATCAAAAATGCAATGGGAGTAAGCTTTAAAACTTAATTTAAGATAAAACGCTAAGCAGCCTTTACTACCTGAAAAGCTCAAAGATACTGTGTATCTTTTAGCTGTTTTCCTTTCTTTTCAAAGAAGTTGTGCTAATCAATTTCTTTTCAAAGCACTCTAGTTCCTAGCAGTTTCCTAAAACTGGAGAGAAATTGCTGTTCTTTGTAAGCTAAATCAATCTCTGAAGAGCCTTATAAGAATAAAATAGCTTAAGGATGAAACAGCAGTAAGAAAGGAGATCCATCTACCAATTTATCAGTCTATCTATTTTGTAGCCATATCTATCTATAATGGTTAAAAGTTTTAAAGGACACTAAATTTAAGTATTTTATATTGCTTTTCATAAGGGCAGTTCAATTATCTCTATTCCTTTGGAAAGAGAATATTGTCACTGTACGTTGTAGGCTTGTGTTGGCTAAAAGGAAGTCAGGGGCATGACAGCATTTATAGAAGGCATGAGCTCAAATGTCAGTAGAGCATCCAAAAATGGATGGAGCGTCACCCAGCCACTGCCATCTGTTGAGTGTTTCATGACAGCTGTATCTCCTGACCAGAGCTGGTGCAGATAATCATGAAGCACAGAGGAAGTGCACAGTTATACAGAGAGAGGGGAGGGGGGAATTCCACCTTTAACATTGGTTTTTAATTGCACTATAATGATTTTTTAACAGACACCATGGTATGTAGCTTAGACCATGGCCTGATTTAAAGCAAACAATAAACCACAGTATGGCTGAAAAGCAATTGGAAATTCTCTGTGTGAAGGTTTTGTCCAGGCTAAGTATTTAATAGTGTTTCTCCCAGAGACTTGCCCTAAAGATACTCTTGCCATAATAAAAAGAAAAAAAAAATAAAACTGCCTCAACTATTGCGTGTCAACAAGACTATCAAAGCAAATATTCTGGTTACTGACTTACTAATGTGAGTGTGGAGTTTTAACCGTTCTTTGTCTTAAAGAGGGGGGAACTTTTGACTGTCAAAATTGGAGGTACTAACACTACAAGGTGCACTTAATGCCAGCTAAAGCATTAATGACTGTTGAATAGAGTAAAATCATTACAGTTTTTCTATCATTTTCCCTAGAGTATGGATCTACTTTTTCCCTCAAGGCATACGAAACTGCCATCGACTTTATTGTTTCTGATACAACCTCTCATAAGCTGGGGAGCCTTCTAGATGAACTGGCAACCCAGACAAGTCATGAAATCAATGGCACAGGCAGTAGCAAAGGGTAGGTGTCATTGTGAAGCAAAGTCTTTGATGTGAAAGCCTTCTCTTATCCCCTTATCTAACCCTTGCCTTCCCATAGCCATGTCTCATATTGTTCTGTCACTTCAGTATGTCAGGGTCTCTGTTATTACAGCTCTAGGTTATCCAGCAGATGTTGCTGTAAACTGGTACAGCATGAACAACGGGAGTTTGGTTCATCCTTTTGATAACGCTAATAAAGCATACTGCTTGGGAAATTGAATTGCTTAAAGATGTGTCACTTTAGGAACATATCTAAAGTTAGGAGCTGAGACTTTTGTACAAGCTCAGATTAACTTTACAAGTCTATAACTTTACAGGCAAATTTAGATGACTTTAGATAAACTTCAGCTCCTAACTTATCTAAGATGATAGAATTCAGCTCTTACAAGTTTAGAGGTTTAAATCCTTATGATTTAAAAGCAAATTATGAATGACAATCATAGTGTAATGAATGCAAAGAGATATGCCTGAGTCTGCAGGTAGTCTGAGATTATTCAGTAACTCAATGGTTTGCTGATATGGTTGAGTCTCAATAGATTTTTTTCTTTTGTAAGAGCAAGGGAGGTTATGACTGCTTCCATGTAGCTCAACGGAGACCCTCAATATCCTCTGAAGAAATGATCCCTCCCAAACCAGATAACAGTTGTCCATGTAATCTATCCAAAACCAAAATTGTCTTGAGGATGTACAAAGGTCACTTGTAGGACTGGTTCCTCTGTTATCAATCCCAGAAAGATGTCAGGCTGTAGTACAGCTGTAAGATCCTTTAGGGCAGCATTGTTTGTTTTTTACATCCATTCAAACACTAAATAAGATGAGGAAACGCATAATTAATAATAGTATGAGCAGGGGTGCCAAAGGCAATGACTTGTCCTGGTGATGTGTTGTGTTACATATCTGAACTGCTCTGCTAGTTCAAATACCTTACACAATGTTAACCTTATCTGCCAGCAAGCCTCTGTTACTATTTGAAATAGGAGTGGGTAGGAGTAATTTCTGAGATGTGTGTGATTCCATAGTGTTGGCTTACACTTGGAAAAAATGAAATTTCAAATCTGTATATGTATAAAACGTATGTTAAAGCAGTACAGGTTTAAAATACCATTTCTCCTTCTAGGTCAGTGGGAGGCTCTGGTTTACTGATGCATTAGCTTTTACAAAATTGTTTGGCATTTATATCTTTTTATTTTACAAGTTTACTCTGAAAGAAGCTAGTGAAACAAAACATAAGTCTACCCTCCCCCTGAAAGTCACTTTTATGTTTCTTCTTTTTTAAGATGGCAAAGTGGCTGTAAAATGTACTCTTGATTCTTAAATAAAACAGCATGTAAGTAGGATAGGTATGGGAAGTGGGCCCCTTTCTCAAGGTTTTATAGACCGCACAGGACCTCAAACAGGAACACTGATGCTAAATGTAGATTTTATATATTTTTTAAGGATTTGCACAGGGTGCTTCACATTACTAAGAGATAGAAAGAAAGAGAGCAGATATTTCTAAGAAACTGTTAAGTCAAGGAGAACTATTTCTTAATATTCAAGATGACAAAATTAAGTTCAGTTGTGATACAATTCAGGAAGAAATGGGTGATTTCAGAATAGCTATTCAGATTCCTGTGAAACTTAACAGGGAACTGGATTGCCGCTATAAGAATAGGACAGGCCATATAATTCGACATCTGGGATCCAGGAAGACCCCCAGTCGAGGGTGCTATTGAAATTCAAAACCAAAAAAGAAGTTTGTAAGAGAGAACCCTGAAATAGCTGCAATTGTGATGCCTGCCTTGTTTATGATTAAGGCTGATTAAAATGCAAAAAACTACATTTCATTGTAAAAAAACAGTGAACTGGAAGAAGGGAAATAAAAGGCTTTAGGATTCAATTTTGTAATTCTTAAATCCTAGGATTAAATGTGGAAAGAAATAGAGCTGCAGCATTTTGGGGATTGGTTTTTTTTTTGTTTGTTTAAGACTGCAATTTGTGCTCTCTTTTCCAAGGTAAGTGAATGTTAAGTACACTGAGATACTATTGCTTCGTGCTTCCATGCTAATAAGGCGTGCTTCCCACAGTGTGTGACAGAAAGGATGAATACCATGCAGTGCTAATGGTTAATTTGTAGTGGCATGTGTGTTCCTTGAATGTTTGTGAAGTTTCGTGATTCACTATCACACAATTGAATCGCTCCTTTTTTTGAGATATAGTGATATGTAATAAGATGAAGCAATGCTGACAGGGTTTTTGAAAGATACATTGTCCTCTGCAGCCCATTCACTTTATTATAATAATAATAATACCCCTTAAATTTGTTAATTTCTCACGATTTGGGGGATAGAGTGAGTCGTGGTGGTCAAATAATTTCAGTATTGACCGTGGTTTAAAATGTTAATTACTGTGGAATCTGTCACAGATAGCATCAAACCACAGTGATGCTAATCTATGTCATGGATTTGAAACTCCTTTGGGAAGCACATATTTAGACTTACTGCTGAGTGAACATGACTGCTAGGATTACAGAGGCTGTGGACAGTGAAGAAAAGCAGTAATGCTCCTTCTGACTAGAAAGTAAACAATAGGGTGATTGTCTGCTTACACTTTGGGGCTAAACAGCCCAACTGCTGAGAAGCTCTAGGTAAAAAAACTGCTATCAGCAAGGAGTCTCGATGTTTTCTTCATGGAGGTAGATGTTGTCAAGGATTCAGCTGAGCCACCCTAGTGAGTGTACAGGAAGCAAAACAGGATATTCTTGTATAGGCCCTGTTTTGTGTAATTATGCAACACTTGAACTCTTGTGTGTATTCCAGAATGGGTAACACACCTCTAAAAGGAACAGGGAGCCATCAGCAGCAACTAGTGAGTGAAATATTCTTATGAAAAGTGCTCTTGATTGAAATCAGTGTGTTTACATTTTCATTTATCTTTGGTAAAGATTGCTCCACCTTAGTGCACCCTCAAAATTAAGAAATTATTTTCACCTAGTTTCATTTCCTGTGTTTGTTTCTTTTAACAAGCAATCTAAATAATTTCAGCTGTCTCTTAAAAAGCAACAATAAAGGAAATGATCAGGGAAATGTCACTTCATCAAATATCTTCATGTATTTCTCAGGAATATGCTGAATTTGAATAAACACGACAAATTTCCTGAGAAGCAGCTGAGAATCTTGCTCCATTTTAGTAAAGACTCCTCTTGTGCCCAGTGACTCCCAGATTTGTACTGGGGAGCCTGGATACGCAGAAAATCCTGGCATGTGCATTAGGCTTTTTGGGTCCACTAGGTTCCTACATGTAATACCAGGAGCCAGAAAACACTGGAAGCTCTAGCTGGATGTGTATGTGTGTGCACATGTGTATCTACATAAGTATACTAGCTGCATAAGTATATGCTCTTTTTATTTAAATGATCTGTCTCAATTAAAGTCCCTTTTGTTCTGTTTCTGTAAATAAAAAACACATGTTAACTTTTGAATAATCTCTGGTTTTAATAGCCTGAATCCTGACATGTCCTGTTTCTACCACAGATAGTAATGAGACTACTCTTCGAGTAAGAATGAGGGTTGAGTACTAAAAACTAAGTTTTGTTTTCAGCAATGTGTTTTTTTTTCTTTTTTTTTTTTTTTTTACGTCTTGCAATAATGTTGCCCCCCAAAAAAATTTGGCTAATGCAAAGTAATGGACATGCTTTTGTGGTCTGTGGATTATAGCACAAGCACAGATTTTTCCACCCCGTTATAAGAACATTCAAAAAGAAATCTGTCCCTCCCAGAAACAGAGGAGAACAAAAACAGATCCTTTATTTAAATTACGGTAGTAATGTCATGAAAACAAGGAAAATCTAACCTAATCTGTGTACACAAACCCAGATTCTACTGTGAGAGGAAGCTGAAGAAGTGAATGTCAACCAGGCTGCAAGAGTGTAAACAAAGGCAGAATATGGCAAATTATTTGTAACTTTTTCTGTTCTTAGTCTTCACTCTAGCTGACGCCCCATAGCCTGCCTTGGTCTGTGCTCAGCACAGTGTAGTCTGGAGAGTGGAAGTCAGAGGAAAACTCAGCTTTAGTTCTCACATAGTTTGCATAGCGGGCTATAGCCTACCCTTTTGCATAATTTTTATTAATTTATGAGGAGAATGGCACTGTATTTGATATTTGCATTTAATGAAATGAAATGGGTAATAGTAGAATGAGCAGAACAGGCACAAAACACTAATGTCTGTCTGCTCCATAATTCCAGGCATGTTTTAAGAGTGAGGTTTCATAGACTATTAAGCAGTCTCACCTACTTCTTGATACTTTAAAAAAAAAATCTACAGGAGAAAAAAAATATTCTTGTTTATTTTAGAGAGTGGAATATTTTTTACTAGGGTGTCAGACAAGTGCCTGTTTCAGCACAAGGGAAGAAGACCACATGGCTGGGAACAAAGCAGGGGAGTGAGGCCGCTTCCCCAGTCAACAGCAGCAAGCTGTCAAACTGGCTCAACTGTTGTGTGAAATCTCAACCTAAAAGAGGATTTAGGCAATAAATCTCTATTTATTTTTTTTACTGTGCTTTTAGCTTAAAAAGTAACAGTTTTGTTAAGCTGAGAAAACAGAACAATTTTTAAAACTGTTTTGTAGACCCTCTAGGGAAGGTATGCATAAGCAGGTTTTTTTTGTGGTAATAGATAAAGTAAGGCTGTTATTTTTTTTTGTGATTGAATTTTGTTTTTTTCCCCTCTTTATAATATGCTTTTTGTGCATTTTTTTTTTCTCTTCCGTATTTGCCCTTTCTGTACTCTTTTGGATTTTGTTTGGTTTTCCCCCTTCATTTCTATCCATGATTAAGATTCAGGTGATTCCTTTGTATTTGCTTATTCCCTGCACTTTCGTTGTAGTCATCAACTCTCAATATCTTAGTGCAAACTTTGTAGTATTTCAGAATTTTATGTTTCTTTATGTTCTTACCCTTAGATTCACATTGTTTCATGACTCTTTCACTGAGTCTTGACTTCTTGTTTATTTGATATTTTCTAAAGAAAAGTAGGCTCAAAAATGATTAGGAGGTATGACCAATAAAGACAAAAAATTAAAAGAACTGTAAATACAAAGTTTTTTTTCTGCTAGAAAAGTCTGTCAGTAGTCTCATGATTCTTAGAAGCCTTGCACATCATTTTTGAGTGTATTAGATGCCATCTTCTGGGTTTCAGCAGTGCATTGCTTTGAGGAGTTTTGGGCTTCAAATGTGGATGAGAATAGTTGCGGGGGGAGAGTGTCACAGTCTCTGCCAAATTTACTGCAGGGGCATAATAGGAAGTTTTCTGAACAAAATTTTAATTTATTTTCAATCAAGCACAGCAGCCTAAGCTATAGTGTAGGTTACAGCGAAGTCTGTATGCTATTCACTTTTTAAAAGCTTAAAAAAAGCTTACCCTCCCCTCCTCCGTTTCCCAAAGGTCTCTGGAAGAACTATCCTGGTTTGTATCCAACTCTTAAAGTCATTGTCACTTCTTGGAGTGCCTATTCACTTTTCCCAATGTTGCTCCTATGTCAGCAACCTCCGCTGAGCATCACCACTGCAGGTTCCCACCAGTAGGTGTGGTGGACAAAGTACTTTCAAAAGGTTAATCAGCAGCATTCATTAATAACTAGGTAACAGTATCCAGCCTGCAGGCTACTGGTTGTTGGCAAATCGCTTGCACGGTGCAAAGCTTGTAGTTTTTGTTCAACTGGTTGAGTGCCTTGTTGCCAGGCTTCCTGCTGGAGGAGGAGTTTGGCAGGACCACCGGGGCGTGTTGTGCAATAGCATTCATGGAACAGCTTCACTGCTGGCACCTCGGCGGCTTCCTCAGGCTTCACGTCTCCGTGCTGAACTCTCCCGCAGGAATTCGGTATTTTAAGCAAGAGCAGAATAGCCATCCTAAGGATCCTGATTAGCTTTTGGAGTGCCTCCGTTTGTGCTGGTGCCCAGCCTTGCTAGATTGGAGTACGGGAAAATTTGCTTGATTGTTGATAGTCTTTTGATATTTTCCGATGGCTCCCTTGCCTGCGATTAGAACCATGAGTAAACCCTCCTACGACTCGCTGAGAAAGACACATAGAAGAGATCAGCTTACAAAGGTACAAAAAAATCTGCAGTATGCAGTTCTGCAGCAGCACAGATCTCCCTCTTCACAGCGTCACTGTCACGTACCTGAGGGTGAATGAAGCAACAGGAAGACGCAGTGAATAAGTGAGGGCTTTGTGTCAGGCTAATCACTGGGTGGGCCAAAGAAGGTGCTCAGCCTGGGTTAATGGCTGAGACCGTGTCTCTTTACATTGCTGACTAACCTACTATTCAGACAGAATTTTGTACTGTAGACTTGGCCTCAGGTTTTACTCTTTTAATATCTCTGTCGAAAAGGTGCCAGTTCTTCATATATCTTTGTATATTCATTACATTTTCTAGGCTAGACAAAACATTAATTTCCTAGCTGGATTCTGTATTAAGATGAAAACAAAAACAAACGAAAAAAGAAAATCACAAACTTCCTGGCTTTGTTTGGAAGATAACAAACTGCCGCAACAACGACAAAGAACAGAACCCTCTTTTGAGGCCACGTAGTTACAAAAATAATATTTGAGTTAGCTCTTAGGATATTTAGCCTTACTGTATCAGGCTGATATTTGTCAAACAGGCTTATGGCTTACTCCGAGTGATTTTAGCAACTCCAGTGGGGCTAGTTATGGTGTGAATTATTACTCAGTGTGAGTAAGGAGATCAGAATTAAGCCCAGATACGGTCAGAAGGAAAGAGGATTTTGTCTGATTTGTCTATGATAGATCTGCCCTGCTGCTAACTCCCTGGTCTTTCATTTAGTTTCTTTTTAGAGACTTTTGTTAAGACTTCCAAGGAGTCCTGAGAGGACAATTGAGCTTTTATGGGTTTTTTGCAGAAGGAGGGAGAAACAATCAAGTTGCTGGTTTTCTTGTAGTGTTGATTTATTTTCTGTTCGTCCTGTAAATATTTTTAAATGAAATTTATTTTTAAAAAACAGCAAACAAACAAAAAACCACCCCAAACCAACCAAACAAGCAATATAAACTGGGCTTTGAGGGAGCAAGAGGGGAGCTTTGAGGTTAATCTGCAGGTAGGGATTTCCCAAGTACACAACAACATTATGATGAGCCCTTACAGCAGGGAGGGTTATAGGTTCTGTTTTCTAAGACAATGGATTTCCATCTGAGCATGTCTCTATTCAGAAAGGCTTAGTAGTAACTAAAGAAATCAGGCAGTTTCTTACGAGATGCTACAAAAATGAAACAAGCTGGTTTAGACTCTAAAGTTAGTGGGCCGCTTGCTGGTCTCAGTGATGCAAAATGACTTATCTGGCTACCTGAAGGCTTCCCCTCAGGCAGCCTCAGGATCCAGCTTCCCTTTGCAGAGGGGAAGGAGCCTGGCCAAATCCCTGTTGTCCCACGCTGTGCCTGCAAGTGAGCCCTGGGACCAGCACCCAGCAGGCTGGGGCTTCCGAATTCACCCCGCTTTCAGAGGAAGCCCCAGTTCTGGCTATGGATATACCTTCATTTTGCCTGGAAGTGTCTCTTACTCTCTCACCCTTTCTAGTGCTCGTATTAAGCTGCTGCAGCAGCAAACCAGGGGATCTGTGTGTGTGCTGTAAGATGGCCAAAAGAATTTATGGCCTTTGGAGCCAATGGGACTAAGTTTGCTCAGGATCATGCCCTTAGTTAGCATCCAGCAGCAAAAAGGCCTAGAGTTTAGTAAGGAAACTCTCTCAGGGATTTATAGTATTGATGACTGTAACCAAGCCTGGCAGCCCTTGGATCTTACAGCTCTCTCTGGGCCTAATCAAAGGCCATTGACGTAAACTAAAGCATTTGACTTCAGAGAGCTGTGGATCAAACTGTGCATCTACACTGACTGAGTTTGCCCTCCCCTCAGACACAACCTCACTTTAAATTCTTTTCTTCTGACAGGCCTGTAGCCTCATTCCTCTCTGTTAAGCTGGGAGGGCATTTCGCAGCTCTCTAAGATGCCCATAAGTGACTTTTCCCTTCTCACAGTGCGGTTTCACATTATATCTAATTCAGTGTAACTGCTGGCTGACACCAGAAGTCCCATCCCTGTTCTTCTGATGTCAGGTTTAGAGATCATATGATCTTGGCAGCATGACTTGACAGAAAATTAACCCAATCCAACATGCCCCTCCGAGCAAAAGGAGCCACTATCCTTTCAGCAGTTTTCCACATTTGCCATGGATTAGTGTAATGTGACTCTGTGCCATGAGTCTCAAAAACTCTGCCAGGGGCATTACATAAAAGCAAAGTTAATTTGGATTAAGGCAGAGAACCCAGACAAAGAAAACATTAAGAAGAATTCAGATGAAAATGATATGAAAAGTATTATTACCAGCATGCAAGACCTGGTCCACAAGTACTAATTAGCTATGGATCCACAGATAATGGTTAAGATGGATATTACCAGTGTGAAAACTATGCTTAATGTATGTTATTATACTTACTATGGTTCTCCTCTTTTTTATTTTTTTTTCTCAACCCAGTTAGCTGTCAGTCAACCTTTAGCATCTTGTTGAAGGGAGCTTGTTCTTGATTTTCAGCCAAGCGTTCCTAGGCCACAGCAGATATAATGTCACAGCAAAGAGGGCAATGTCTCTCCATTCTTTCCTCTTGCTCCTACAGACCTTGGTGGTTCCTTTCAAACCCAGTTGTTCAGTCTTTGTTAGCAAACTGTCTTTTTACTGCACTCTTTCGCTGAGACATTGATGCATAAATAACTTCAGATTTACATGATTAGCTTAATTTTTTCTTCGCTTCACATATGAACTCATTTTAATTTCTTTCTTATAATTTAGATGGTGTAAATGTCATCTACTCACATATTATTCTCCTTTCAAAGTATACCCTCGAACCTCACTTAAAGACTTGAAGTCTTTTACTTTGGATATGCATGTTTTGAAAATAAAGTCCTCATAAAAGGACTATGATATCTATTATTATCTTCCACCTTTCAGTACTTTCAACATGTCTTCCTACTCCTATTGGGAGTCTAAGCAACTGTTCTCAGTTTCCCTTGACACAATAATAAGGAATTCTCCGTATGTGTCCTCTCTTCTTCATGGTTTGAAAATTAAAGCTCTGTCTTTAGCTGTAAGATGTGCAGCACATCTTTCTGAAAGATAAAGTTCATATCAGATTCAAGCTACCCAGCTGTTTCAGAGCTCTGCTTTTATGTCAAGTTTTTGGATTTCATGAGGTTGGAAGCAGACTTGCATATGAAAATTCATATCAATTTTACCTTTTAGTGATACTCATTAGCAGCCGTATTATTCTTTATTTTTCAGTCTGATTTAATATTTTGATTTTTTAAATTTGGAAATGTGTTCAAATTTTATTGCAGAATCACGCAGAAGAAAAATAGGCAGTTACTTAGAACAGAACAAATGGAAGAACAGTTAATTTTTAAAGTTTGAGCATCCTTACTGAAATATGTTTGAAGTCCGGCTTTCTCTCAATGAAATATCTCACATTTGCTAAACAGTTTTCTAGTGGTTACTTGTTCTGCTTGATGTAAATTAAATGTGAGATGTTGTAAGCTAAGTCCTGTAGGTATTGTCACTGAGCAAAGGAGCTGCTAGTGCTTTCACGAAAAGATTCACAGGTGATGAGATATAACTGCAGTTTCCAGAATCACCAAGAACCAAGTAGGTTTTCATTTAGCATATCTTTTTCACTTTGTACCTTCTATGTCAACTGTGACCGCACAAGTCCTCTCACTTTCATCAGGGAAGCTAGAGGTTTAGATTGTATGCTGTGCAACGTAGCTTATTATTCAAGTAAATAGAAAAATATATTGGAATGTTTTCTGGTTAATTGGTTGGATGAAGCTGAGGTTCTTGCAACTCAGATCCTTTGTAAAACTGCAGCTACATGATTTTTATGCACTCATGGTTCTGAAATTGTCCAGTCGGCAGTGAAATATGTAACATGAAGAGTGAGAAGAGGTACCAACTCTCATGATAACAGGACTTTCCATCAATCTTCACTAAGAGTTGGTTATTCCTTTGTCTTACTTTATGAAGTAAATCTACCACATATAAGGATTTTCTAGCAGTATACTGTTTAAAAATTATATTAGGGGACTTAGGAGATCCGAGAATCTCTAGCTGGAGTATAAAGGCAAGGGAAATGTAAAAATATTTCCTTCATTGTCTTTGTATTTCTGCTTCTGGAAATTGCTGTATCAATATAGTAATCATATTGCTCACTCCTCCAGCTGGCACCTCCACATAAGAAAAAAGTGCAGGGAAACATCAAGACCAGAAGGAGCAGGATGAGAAACACATACTTCACAGAAGGTCTTCTGTATCTTCTTTCTCTTCCCTTGTCATGCTCAGTGACTGTCCTTACAGGAGGAATTACAAGGATGTCTTTATGCAGAAGTGGAAGTCCCCCAGAAACTGAGTTTTTTCTGTAGCATCAGAGAAGAAAATTTCGTAGGGCTGGCTTCAGATGTAAGCACAATAGGCCCAGCAGCACTTTAACTATTTAGCTCCAGAAAGGGATTAGAACCCTTAACTCTGTTAACCTTGTGTTGTCTCAAGCTCCCTGTCAAGTCCCCAGACTTCCTCTCTCCCCTCTTTCCTGCTGATGACTTTTCTCAGAAATTGGGGAGATGTAAGTAAGTGAATAGATGCTGTTGTGTAGAAGAAACAAGAAGGTGGGGCTGGGGAGGGGATGGAGGCTTGTGTTTTTCAGGAGGAAAAAATCTATGAAGAGGAGAGAATTGGAGGAAAGAACTACATGATTTGAGGGGTTTGAGAAAGGCATCTTCTGGTAAGATGAAGCAGATAGGGGAGAGACCTCTTCACATATAGCCCCCAAAGCCCCTTGCATTTCTCTGGGACACCTTTAACCAGTTTGGCCAAATCACACCATGTGCACATAGTGATCTTCCCAAGATCACAGCACCTCAAAAATCCCAGTGGTCCTGCGGTGACAACACCACCCACTTGAACTTTAGGCTACATCACTGAGGAAGAACTTGAACAGGGGACTTCTCTGTCACATGCAAAGTAGACCAAAACATGCTATGTCATAGAATCCAAAATATCTCTATGAAATTATAGAGACTTTTATGCTTTGTGGGCTATGGCCCTGGCCTGGGAAACTTATGACCTAGGTTCATCTTAATGTTCTGCCAAATACAGTGAGAAAACTCTGGTCAGAATAGAGCATACACAGCAGACTACATTGAGTCTCAAAACAACCACTTTAATACTATTTGTTTTTGCAATTTTTTGAAAGGCTTTTTATGAGCTCAAAGCAGGGCAGTAATAAGTTTCAAAACCACAATGTTGCTGCAGAAACAGTTTTCTATCTTCCCATCAGTTCTAATTAAGTGGCGTCTCTCAAAACAGGTGCTTTCCTTTTCAGAAGCCATGTTAGTAGCTAAAAACATGGAAACCAAGTTTCCCAAACAGCCACTTCTATTGCTGAAAATCTCAGATTCACCTGCAGTAATTTCCACTTGATTCTAAATATCCCCTGCCGAATAAATAAGGAAAGGGGGTATCTTACATGCTAACAGCTTTTCTGTATCTCCTTATTTACAGGGGTGCGGAATTAGCGTAACATTTGCCTTTCTCAGAAATAAAAACTTAAGATAAAAAATTTGCAAGTTGTCTTGATTTTTCTCATTTTTATAGGAAAGAATTCTTAGGGCTCATTCTGTGAGTGTAAATTTCACTGTTAAGTACAGCTGAGAGCACATTATGAGGTTTCCTAGGATATTTTTCTCTTATTACCTGATTCCACTAGGTCTTTTGAATCCATATATTGCATCCATAGCTTCTAAAAATCCTTCCTTTGAAGATTTGCTTTGGGTTTCCTTTTTCTTTTAATTTACTAAAGTTGGGGTTTTTTTTGATTACTGGTATGTCAGTGTGTACAATCAATGAACAAAAAGCCCTATCAATTTCTCCTTTCTGTTTGCAATTTGATTCTGAGATGGTTGTTCCCAAAGCTGCTCTGAACTTTCTCCTTTAAGACTAACAAAATTTTCTCTTCACCTGTGGTAAAGAGTACTGCTCTCTTACCCAAAATGAAACATTCCCAGGAGAAATTCTGCCTTGCATTCAGAACACTGCATTTTATCATCTTGAGAGACAGGTATCCAGTCTCCCAGCTTCTATTCTAAAAAGATGAGATTTAGGATTTAGTCACAGGTCTGGATATCTTATTGCTCTAAACACTACATAGTCCTTCACATGAGTGCAAGATGGGTATAAAATGCTGCCATATAAGAATGATTGTACTGTATAGGTCTGAATATAAAGTGAGATTATAAAGACTGGAGCAGGAGGAGCGTAATCCCACTTGCTATAATAATGCGAAGGGTGCAGACAGTATAAGGGAAGGTGCAACTTTTAAGGGGAAAGATAGTCCCCAGTTTCTAGGAGAATGAGCACAATAAAATCACTGTGTTCTATTTCTTGAAGACCTATTCACACGTGGTTTTTAAAAAAGCAATGGTGTATCTACAGCAGAATAACCTAAGCCTAATCTTTAGCAAATTATAAAGCTGTTGCATTTAAGCTGCAGACATATACATCTCAATCGTACTGTCTTTCAGTGAAATGGACTAAGCTTTCCTCCACTGTTTGAACAGATAAAGAATATTGTGCCTTTCCTTTGTTATTAAATCTTGCCTAAAACTGTAAAACTATACATTGAAAAAACTTGTATGCATTCTTGAATCATTTAAAAAAAAATCCATATAAAGAAACTGTCCTCCGTGAGCCTGTAAGTTTAATGCTGACATCGCTCTTTTATATGACCCATTCACGATAGATACATAAAAGAAAATAGCTCCTCTTCTGTGTTACAGGTATTTGAAAAACATAATTTTAAATTAACTACAACCTTTAATCCTTGAGGAAATTTCTTTCTAACATGATATTGTTTTAAGCATTTAGACTTTTAATTAAACTAAAACAGACCAAAGTATTAAGGAAAGTTGTTGAATCGTAACCTTTCCTGTTTCCCCCACACTTCGAAGTAGACCATTTCTAAATAAGTGACCATTGCCAACCTGAGCCAGAGGGCAGCATTCACCACCTTATGGTACACTGCAACTCCTGATGAATCTCAGCTACTTTTTAATTCCTCTTTCTCTGTACAATACCAATAATTGTATTAAAGAATGGATTGCCTTATACAGCCTATTGCAGAGTTGTTAAGTGAATAAATGACATTGCCATTAGCGCTCAGTTATAAATACATTTGAATTTTAAACTGAACATATGCTGCTTCTCTGCTTGAAACTAGCAGCTTTTGCTTTCAAAAACCACACCACAGACCCAGGCATGCCATAATAATAATACTTAGCATAGAGGATGTCAAAGCTCTTTAAAGAAGATAGTATCAATATCTCAATTTGATCCATTAGATACAGATATTAAAGGAGTTTCTTACTTGAGGCTGCACAGTGATCAAAACTGATACAAGAACAGAGCTCCTGTGTCTTAGCTGTGAGCTTAATTTAGTTTCTCATTTACTACTCTGGTTATCACTTCCAAAATAAGCTTTTATTCATACATTTTCTTTTTGCTCTCCTTCAATTATATTAAAAATCTTCTGTCTCATCTTAGAATCAAATTCTTACAGCCAATTTATGCTGGAGAATTCCTTGAGTACTCAGTTATTAATAACCCTAGTTTCATGCTCCCCTCCCCCATAACCCTTACCTAATAATTTATTCTAATAAAGTATTTTTTATCAGATCAGAAATGTATGAAAGAATGGAAAACATTTCTTGGCTCCCAGATACATAAAAATCATTATATTACTACTAATTCTTATTATTTAAGACAGAACCACAGATAAGATAAACATGTTTGAAAAATAGTAAAAATTAGTAATAAAACACTTGGCAAGGAGTTAAGTCTGGGACTGTTATCAAATACCAGGAGTAAGTAGAGGAGAAAGTAAGAGAAGGAGGTGAATGGAAAGACTATGTAGGGATAGGAGTACGGTGCTCTCAGTTAAGCCTGTGGAACAATTTGTTTAACCACAAATCCAAATCCTGAAGTAACTTCATTGAATCCAGTGAAAATTTGCTTGCTTGCATTAGCTGAGAACCTAATATTCTCTGTGTTGATTTCAAAAGAACATCTCCAGATTTGAATGAGGATAGCTTGAACAGTATTTCACAGATGATGATGATAAGAGGGGTTTCACTGTGTTTTCCTTCACAGCAAGTGATGAGAGAGTTTTAAATCTGCACTAAGATCACTTTGAACCCGTTTGCTGCTGACTATTGGCCACCACTTTGAAATTTAGAAGAAATCAAACATACTTCAGGAGGTTTATTTCAACCACAGATAGAAAACAATGGGGTCCCATGGCAAGCTGAAAGCCTGCTCCTTTTAAAGGAACACATGCCACTTCAACAAAAAAGCATGAAAGGGAGTAATGGTGTGCAAATCAAAATGACCCCTTTATCTTTTGCACTGGATCTATGCTCAGGGAAGAATAAACTGTAGGGGAAGAACTCAGACCTGTCTTTATTCAGTTTCCAAAGGCAACTACTTTCCCTGTGGATGAGAAAGAAATTCAGTTTTAATGGTGGTGGCAGCCTTCCACTGAATGACCTTAATTTTCATGATCAATACAGGCAGGTGGCAACACCGCTCTCTTCAAATAACTAATTGTTGAAGATTAAGAATTGATTGGTTTGTGTTTGGGTGGGGTTTTTTTTATTAACCCCCTTCCACTGTTAGTTAGCATTCAGCAGTTTTTCACCTGCTCTTGGCCATCTAACTGAGCTCCTGAATTCATTCTGCCACCTCTCCCTCCCTGTCTGCAACACCATTCTGGTACTCCTCAAGGTATACCAACCAAGGAAGGAAAGTGCCCCACATCCTTCCTTTTGCTAGATAAATATAGATTCATTTCTGGCCAGGGATGTGATTGAATTTATGATGTTTTGGGTTGGGTTTTTTTAATGCTTTTAATGTTTGTATTTTAAATCCACTAATATTTTGTGTTTGTTTGGTTTTGGTTTTGTGCTTGCTGTAGGTGACAGCACTCCAGTGACACCACTTCATCTGAAGATGGGGACAATGAGACCTAATCTTGGGTAAAAGACCCATAAGGGATCCGAGGTCCTACTGTGGCAGAATTAATCTGGCTTCTTCTTAATTGCTGTTTCCTGTTGTTCTTAAAGCATTTCTGATCAAGTTGAGATGAAGGTAGGCCCCTCTAAATTTTGCATATGTGTTTCTCTCTTAGCTGAATTAACTCTATCTTTGGCAATTTTCACCACTGTTAATTCAATGCAATGCTGTCTGTCAACACTCTGAGCCTGCAAGCTACCTCAGGACCCAGGCTCAGATCTCAACATTGCAGAGTGACATGCTGCCACTTAAGCACTTAATTATACTTAAGGAGACAATGATCCACGTTGTACCTTTTACAAAAGAGTCGCAAGGAAAATAAAGTCCCACTGCCTTGCCAGCTAAAGGGATCTTTGCCAGCACCAGGTGGTGGGAAGCACGAGGCAAGTGAGGTGACTCCTGGTACTGCTTGTGCAGCCATGGTGACAATTAAAAAAAAAATGCTGCTTTTGACAGAGAGGACAGTAACATTTGGTGTTTGGTGTCAAGGGGCTGAAAAGGGTGCTATGTGAGGCTGAAAAGCCTTGCAGGGGTTCCTAATGAACCATTTTCTGTGCTCTCCCTCCTACTTGGATGATTGTGCTTAGCTGGCTACTGTGCTCTTGTGTCCAGGTTTTGCCAAGTGGCTATCTTCCTGCTTGCATCTGTTTATTCTGAATTCACTTCTCTGTCTGGAAGGGTGCAACCGAATATCAATGAAGCTATTGGGATTTTTCTGTCTAATTGAGCTAATCTCTCCTGGAGTTCTACCAGTGTTTTAATTTAATTACCTTATTTCAAATACAGTTTTAGTGGGAAATGCAGAGAAATGTGAACATGAAATTCACCCATATACATAAACATATACAGTGCTTGTTTTCTATCTTCTATGATATCTATACCCAACTCCTCTTTTCTGGTAATAGTGGACAATCTTTAAGTCATTGGGCAGGGACAACTGGGCATTAAGTGAGTTTAGTGGCAAGTGTCGGTCTTGCAGACTTTCTGAAGTTGAGTAGCTTCATGTAAGCCACAGTAGTTTCCTTTGAATACTAATAACATCATGCTGTAACTTCATCTTAAAGACTTTTGTGTTCTCTTAATAGAAGAAAACCTGTCTTTGTATAAACTTATTTGGAGAATCAAAGTGTGTTATATAAATTAATTTTGTGCTAGGTAGGTAAATATCATAGCTGAAAATGAATTGCTGGAACGTTTAGAGTGGTTTAAAATCTATATTATGCATAGCCACTGCCTAGTTTAGAAGGTTGGAGCATTATGATCTGCACTACTGTGTCTCTGGTTGAAATTTATAGGAGAATAATAGCGCATTTGATAACGTATCTATAGTGGGAGCCTGAATTTATGCTGCAAGGTGTTTAAGGCAGTAATAGACAAGTATCACTTTAAAATACAAAGCTAAGTAATCAGTGAGGTTAGTCCTGTCCACGGTTTTGTTGTAGATTATGAGACGAAATCTCATCTATCTTAACTATGGAACAAGACATTATCTGAAACAAGTACCTGTCTTCAGGAAAATATGTCTATTATGCATTTAAAGAGACGTTTACTTTGTATTGTATGAAAGCAAGATATGCAAATGAAGTATTTGCTCATAAATTCTTATGGTCATTGAAGAGACATTTACCTAATTCTTTTCTTTTTAAATAAAAATGTACAACAAAGAAAAAGATTTTAAGCAGATGACTGGACAGATAATGCAGGCTCCTACTGCCTTTATAATAGTTCATTCTGTAAGTGAAATATGCTCTCTATTTAGAAAAAGAATGAGAATATGAAATATGTTGTGTCAGTGATTCTTCAGATTTTCGTTCTATTGATCACAGTGGAAGAAAAAGTCTTTCCATACACCTAGCTCCTTTTTGCATGTTCCCAGTCTCAGTACTTTGTGTGCTCCGTGGAGAGACTGTATACAATTATGCCTTGCTAGTAAAACAAGATGAAATAATATAATCCCATTGCATTGTCATGGAGATAAAGCATATGTTAACTTATTGTTTTAGTTGATCAGCAGGGTGGCCTAGTACAATGAATTCCTGTTTCCTGGCTTTGGTTTATCTTCTGATTCCTGAGAGACACAACAAAGAAAAATAATAATAGCAGCGGTAGTCTTTTTGCTTTCACCTTATGTGAATATTTTAAGAGTGAAGTTTCGTAACGGAAAGGACAATGATTGTGTGTACTACCTGAACATCAATGGCATCACAGGCTGTAGTGTGGCTAATGTTGGACTTGTGTGGTAATAATTTTACAGTATAATACAAAAACATTTAATATGCAATCACCTCTAGCCAGGCCTACTCTAAATACTAAACATAAACACCATAAGTTTCTTCCCTAAACAACTCACAGTTTTAATGTTTTAGTTCTTGGAACGTGCCATTTTTGACAATACCCATCAATTATTGCAAACATTTCCACAGAAAAGACAAAGGTTCTGGATCTCATCTACAAAACTTTCTGTATCTATCCAAGGAGAGCAGTCATATCATCAAAATATTATTTTCTCAGAAATAAATAATAGGCAGCTTCTGCACTTTGTATATTTGATTTGTTAAGAGCAGTTGTCTCCTCTCTTGGTTTGTGCAAGCAGAAAGCAAACACAGAGCATCTCCTGCATCTTATCTTGCTCTGCATGAAAACATTTCCCTGCTACCAGCCAGGGGTTTAGCTCAGGCCACAGTGGTTAATTTTTGAAGAAACCCCGCGTTAAAATATTCTCAACACATAACTGATAGTAAGGAATTAAGAGAGATGATACAGTCTGTTCTCAATACTCTCTTTTTCCCTGAGGTGCTGTGAAAGAAATGTGAATTTCACAGGTACGAAATGTATTCACTTGCCTCCTCCTTGCACCCCAGAGGCAGAGTACTGCACAAATCACTGTGCAAAACCCCTCAGAGCCCTGCTCAGGAGACCATGAACGCCTGGGCTGCAATCTCAGACCAGGGCTCTGCATCTTTATCAGCAATTCAAATAAAACACCCTAAATTTTGTGGTGGATATCACAAAATGGAATCATTCAGAGAACTTGCATTGCACACCGTATTGGTGTCCTTCAGCGTGTTCACAGCACAAGCTTCTTCCTCTCCTCCAATCCTTCAGTAAGCAGCGTAGCAGGGCTGCCTCTAGGAAGCGCTTTAAAGATCAACCTCACTGCAGTTCTTTAGGGGGGGATCTTGTGCCCTTTTGAGGCCACTGCGAAGCGACAAAAGCTGTATTTCTGAGCCTATAATAGATGCAAATTGTGCAGATGAAGGAGAGGAAGCTCTAACAGCCATAGAATGCAATCTGTGAACACTGTTTCATTTATAGTGATGCTACCTAGGCATTTGCACTTAAAAGGATCAATAAAGAGGTGTCAGAACAATCGCAAGGCTGCAGAATTTAAACTGCACAAAGACGTTTTGAGCCATGTGAAATGTTGCCTGCAAAAGATCTGCTTTTTCCGTTAGTTTTTGTTTTTACTGAAGGCTGTTCTAGTTCTCCTTGTTATATGACACCGAACGGTTCATTTACCTTCAAAGACTCAAGATGCAAAAAAGGAGGGAAACAAATTAAGTTAAAACTGCAATGCTGGTGAAAACTGCACAAAGTATTTCCCGATTCTTCTTTATTTCTCTGTTTAGTTTTGAAGTAGTTTTGCTGTGCAACTAGATGGTTGATTCACTAACTTGCCAGCCAACCTCTAGCAGATCGCTGTAGAGTTGCTGTAACGTTTCGGTGTTATTCTTGCTTACAGGACAAAGGGCCAGTCGTCAAATGGTGCAACCTCTATAGATATGCATGTGCTATGTTGAGGATCTGAACTGCTGTTGCCTTTTAGTCTCTTGATTTGGAGAGGAGGTTTGGCATAAATGAGAAATTGCACACTAAAAAGTACTAAATCTAGTGACTATCAACCAACAGACAGTTACCGATTAACAAAGAATAACGGGCTTGCATTTAGTCTCCTGTTAAAAGCACAATGAGCTGTGATTGTGAGCATGATTATCTGTGAGTGTTGCTACTTAACAGCTGCAAATGTGAAAGCTATGTGTGCCTAGGAAGAATAAGGGAACAAAAGCATTTGTTGTTGTACCACAATAGGTGTGTTCAAAGTGCCCTAATCCTACTGAATAAGAGCAAATAGCCTTTGAAAGGGAATATGGAGTCTAAAAAGGAACATATTCAGTTTGTACAAAAAAAAAAGATAACTAAAAACTTTGAGTAAAGCTATGTGACTGTTCAGGTAAGATTGACTTTGTATCTACGGCAGAATAAAATGCATTATAGGACCTGTTGTCATTTTGGAACTCCTAGACTTCCTATGAGATACTATTATCTGATTTTTATTAATATTCATTTGAATTCCATTAGCGTTCAGAGGCCCTGGTTGAGAATCAATCTAGCTGTATCCCAAAGATCTCACAGTTTAAATAGAGAGGATAGGCAATTAGCAGGTAAATGTCCCACAACTGAAGAGGATTCAAATTGCCTAAGACCTTATCATGTCTTAATGTTAGTTTGTTTGGCTTTTTACATCCCTCAGTAACATGAGTGATCTGCAAACTGAGAACGTGCTGTTCTCATCTTTCAGAAAAGTTATGCGATAACTAATGATAGTAAAATGCTCTGAGAACCTTCTAATTGATATATTAGAAGTTCACAGTGATGATATTTTTCATATAATGTGGATTTGAACTGTATGAGTCTTTTTAATCAGTAGGTTTTAGTGAGGAATATGTTTCCCAGGGAAAAGGGGAGGGGGAAGCAAGAGTGTTTGTTTTAATAGTTCTGTCTGTATGTGTGTCCGTACGTGTGAGTGAACAAGAGATCAGCAAGGCAAAACGTACCATAAATGCTGTAAAGTCTCATACAATTGTGTCAAGCAGTAAACCCAAATGAACTTGCAAAGTCATGCACTAGTTCAATTTTGGAAAGGAAAACCTGGCTTTGAAGCCAACTAAATCAATCCCTAGTTCAAATTAAATTTGGAGTATCCTGTGAAGCTCCAAAACACAACTCAAATAACAATCAGCACTTAAGGTGCAGGCAAATAATGTTTCATTTAAAAGAAATTGAATGAGGATTACTGACAGAGAAAGTTTTTGATGCTGTTTTGTCATTAAAGTCAAATTATAGCATTATTGTCTTAATCCCATATGTCTCAATCATCTCTCACTCCTTCTGTCTCTCTTTAATGCACAAAAAGCCCTGTGCATGGTTGGTCTTGTGTCTTCATCTCATTAAAACCTTGCCATGCAAATGTATCATAAGTGTTGCCTGAAGACTTCTGTCTCATGCAAAATTTAGCTTAAACTCTACTGGCATCAAATAATTTGTTATGCACAAACCTTCTGTTTGGTTTGCTGACATTCCTTCTTAGCTGGCTCTCATGGTGATTCATTATCTTGTGATATAGATTTCCAAGTATCATCTTTGTATTGATTTTTATATCTTTAATAACCACTCCACAGAAGATGGCTCCACTTGGTGTCATTGATCGCATCAAAAATTCAAGGCTTACAGAAATACTAGAGGGCTAATTGGTAGCAGAACATTTCAGACTTAATCTTAATGCAGTCTTAATCTTCTGCACTAACCTTACTTGAAGATTTCCTTACTGAGGCTAAAGGGAAACTAGCAAATAACTGGAAATTACCTGGTGAGAGCAGGTAAGACCAGGAGGACTGTAAATGTGGGAAATGGAGATAACAAAGATTAGATCTGAAAAACAACTTTCTTTTGTCTCTTCCCCTCTGCCTAAATATCCTCCTTAAAGAAGAGGCAGTACATAAATCTTCTATTAGCTGTGTGGAAAAATGCGTGTTCACTGTATCACATTCTGTGCAGTAGGTCAAATGGGACTGAGTTTCTGACTTGATTTAAAGAAAACTATTAGGTCTGACGAGTTCAAAAATGTGTGCTGTAGGTCACTTTTCAAAAAGAAGTGATCAAAGATAGCTAATTTTCATCTTTAATTTCTTCTGCAAAAATTAAGAACTCTATTTGTAAGCTTAAAGTCTCAGAAAATCAGGTATTGGCTAGGTTTGAATTTAGGATATTTGAAAATCTGAGCCCGAACAACAATCTGGAAGTCCTTCAGTCTGTTTAATTTGCTCTAATGTGTTGTTTAAAGCTTCTATCTTTTGTTAGGTTTTCAGCAACATGATCTGTCAATGACAAGGAGGTGATGTGTGTGTCCATATTTTTTTATGACTGTATTAGTGACACTTTTTCACTAATTTCTTTTCCAGGTTTTTGTACTGCTGAGTTATATTTTAAAAATTCAAAACAACTGAGAATAAACCACACTGAGATACAGGGACGAGTCTTTTTGGAAAATCCAGTGATAGACGAAGAACGTGTAGAGACAGCAACATATTAAAATCAGGAAAGATAATGTCTCAAAAAAAAGCTGCCCTTGTAAATCGTTAAAAAGCTGTTAAAAAAAGTGTCTTCCAACAGCTACATGGTCTGTAGATTAAACATAGCAAGGCAGATTGTCCAGCTAGTACTAAGAGTATCAATCAAGGCTACTCAATCAGTTCTTGCCAGTAAAAAGCATTGAGACAGCACCAAGTCTGCTAGTTCAGTCAGGCTTTGCATGCCATCTGTGCAATGGGAACTGCCTGGTATGCTTCCTAAAAGATTAGAAGAACAATTAGAAACATGGGATCTCCCATAGGAATGTGAGAGACATCGTATGTCTGGGAACTTGGTGAGAATAAGAATGAAATGTATTCATAAACTAGGTTAGAATAACCTTGGTCACTTTTTGACAGATTTCTGGGGAGATCTCTGTCCATACAAAGCCTCTGTGGTAAGCAGACCTCTTTTTTGCACTAGACTTTATCAAGTCTGTCAGCTTAGCACCAGTTTCTTTATGAACAACTCAAATTTGGAGCTGGCTGTAAGAAACTCACATTATTCTTGCAAAGTCCAATCGAAAACACATTACACGGTTAATGCATCCATACACCCCTCATGCCTTTATTATGTTTCTGTTGTCACTCTCAGACTGATAGGAAATTGTCCACATCAACCAAATCTTCTCAAATAGGAATCTAGCAGCTCTTTTCATTTCAGGTTTTTACTGTGTTCGTCACTATAACCTGACTGAGGAATGTATTCATGGAGTAAACCAATCAGTCAGGGAAATGCTGTCACCGTATTTCCAGGGAGAGGGCCAGAAAATACAAGGTCAGTCTATGCGCAGTGTATTCACAGTGGTGAACAGCAACTCCCAAAATTTTTGTCCAGTTCTTCAGAACAATTCCTATGAATAATTATATATGAATATATTCCTTAGCCATTAGTATGGCTGAGGGATTTATGGTTTGGTCCAGGGTCAACATGTAGGCTATCTGATGAGGGTCAGTGATAACAGCTGGAATGTAGTCTGAATCTATTGATTTCCAGCCTTGTATTTTTCCTTTCATTTAGTTTAGACTTGGCTTCCATTTAAAAAGAATAAAAATTAAAAATTGTGCACATTCAGTGACATTTGTTATGGACATGATATACAAGATGCGCGCACTATCCACCAATAAACAGCATTGGAAGATGCAACATATTGACAAAAATTAGTTGACTGAATACTTGTACCTGAATTCAAGTATAAACGCAGAGGAAACCTCTTCTCTTAGCCCCCCACAGCAACATAATACAAAAGGCTCCTAAAAAAAGTACCAGAGAAAACATGATCCAGATGTCTCTTGAATTGCTGCCTTTCTGTCCTCTTAAGACTTTTTCATTATTTTTTTTCTAGCTATATTATTAATTTTTTAAAGATCGAGAGAAAGTGAGCAAAAAAGCTACTGGTGTTTCCAGCAAAAAGCAAACACTGAACGGTAATATCTTAAGAGATCGTTTGTTCTACACAAAATGTTTTATTCATTGTTTTGTTTTCAGAAAACTTAAGGTTTTGAAGAAAAGACCCGTGGTCTCAAGCCTTAGTTACATGCTACGAGAAAAAGGAAGAATTTCAAAGTATGACTTACAGCTTTTAGTAGACATCATTCTTCAAATATATCCCTCACTTTGTCCACCTGCCAGTGTTCATAGTTCATGACACATAGCTGTGAGGCCTGGTTGTGCTGCAGGACATAAGAGTAATTCCCATTGATTTCAATGGGTATTACATGCATCCTGCAGCGGGAGAGTAGGGCCCTCAGGTTTCGCTGAATAGCAAATAGTCATGTAAAATCCACGGGTCCTATTCTTTCACTGCAGGATATGTTGAAGTCAATGGGAGTTACTTGTTAGATGCTGTGATGGGAAAAACTTATCCTTATAAGATAAAGCTGTCCGTTCATTGTTGCATTTTGATGAATTTTTTACAGAGATCCTAGTAATCTCATTTTTTTCTATAGAACATATATTAGCTTCTGACCTTCTTTATTCCACTTTATAATTAAAGACAACCTCAAAGAAAACATGTATAAAGCAGAAGCCCGTGGAAGAAATGGGAGAAAACTGAATTTATGAAATCATCATTATTTTAGCATAGATGCTAAACAATTCTTTGTGAGAGACTGAAATGTGGTCATTCTCTAAAAACGCTCTCTGCTCACACCAGGTATCCCAACACAAATATCCAGTGTTCCTGATGTAAAGTGATCTAATTAAGGAACTAGTAGTTGGCAAATCGATACAAAATTTGAAATCTGTTTCTCAAACTTTTTCTTAGGCCTTGGATTTTAAGGTTAAGTTCTCATCAAATTAAAGTTTGCACCCAAAGCAGAATTCAGACATCTCCTTTATTAGTATGTTATAGCATTAGCAGAAGGAAACGGTTTCTCCCCCTCCCCCTGCCTTCTTCTCTCCACCCCCAAGTGCTCTCCTTGGTAGTTTGAAAGCAGCAAAGAACCTAAGAAATCTGGGCAGTCTATCAGTTTGCTATGGTTCATTTTAGCTAATCCAGACATCCAGCACAGCAGGGGGAAAACTGCTGTATCTAGTGAAACAAGAGCATGAATAATTAAAACTCTGTTATTAATGAACTTCCAGTCGTTATGTAAATGAAACTGATTTCAAGTCTAATTTGTCAGCCTGAATTCTTTTTCTGTTCTCCTTTTGTCTAGGACAAGAACTCATCATAATGGACTTGATAATAAAACACTGGCAGACATGCTGTGTGCAGTGCCCATCGGAGTTAGGGTTTTTAGCATGGTTAATTGATACAGTTACTGCAGGATAAGTCTATAAGGCATTTGTATGGCTTTACATTTTACAAGCTTTTTTTTTTTTTTTTTCCTTTTGGCAGTACTAGCTATTCTTTGCACATTCCTCATTACCGTTTACCTTTACATCGAGGTGGCTTGTAATTACTGGCTGGTAAATAGTTTCCTTCTCATTTTGTGTGTTGTTCAAAGACAGCAGAGTTCAGAAAGGTCTGTGGGAAGGGAAGTCTGTAGTTATCAAACAATGGCTAACAGTCACCAGGAGAAAAAGCCTGTCAAAGTACAAGGCTACCAGGCACTGGTTCCTTACCCCATTGTCTTGGATCAGGTGTCAGTCATCATCCTGCCCACTACATTTACTTTGATATGAAATAACCAGTATTGAAGTTATGTGGAAAGGACAAGTGCTCCATTGGGAAGGGTGAGACTAGGATCCAAAGGAAACCCTGAATTTTAACTTTTTTACTTCCACCAAAAAAAGACAGGATCCTTTGAAATAGTCCATACCCTATATTGATCAAGCCAGTGGCAGACAGCAGAATTTGTTGTTAAGTTGATGAGGTTGAAGGGTTACCTCCAAAATTTAATTTTTAAATCCTGATTATTTTTTTTTTAAGTCCTTTTACTGTGTGTCCTTCAATTTTCACCAGTTAAGTCTGGGGGTTTTTTCCTTCTTGTCAATATATTCAATTTATTTTGGCCTATTAGTTCAGATTTATATTGTTGTCAGGATCAACTGTTGAATGGGATAGATGATGCCAGTGAAGGTTCAGGAAGTAAGGAAGGAGAGAAGCATGAGCATGTATTCCAGTATGTACCTTGTGCTAAGAAAGGAAGAGGTTAACAAAAGAATTATCAAAATAGGATATTAAGAGAATTTTTTTAAAAAAAAAGGTCCCCTGGCACCAGCCTAGGTCTGGTATCAAGTGGAGGGAGGGGACTGGAAACTGGCCAGCTTACTCACAAGAAAACTGTGAAGTAAGAACTGTTTATTTTATCCTGTGTCAGAAAGAACCCGTCTCTGTCTTTTGCTCTTTGGGGCTTTTTTTTGTTTGTTTTGGTATATTAAGTGTGCTCTTTTTGTGCCAATTTTTTGTAATCAGTGTGTTTCTTTAAAAGGGACAAAAAGCAGGGAAGGGTCACTGGTTCTACTTATAGGAAACTGAATAAGGGTGAAAAATGCTCTGTATAGAAATTGGAAAACATATCTTAAAGGTTTATTTTCTGGTTTGCCTTTTTTCCTCCACCTTAGGCTTTCTCTCTTTGCCATCTTTGTGCAGAGCTCTAACTCAATGCATATCGGGTAATGTTTAGAATTACCTTCTGTGGCATCTTTAGAGTAGACTGGCCTATTGGCCCTTCTTTAGCCTGGTGGGCCAAGTCAGAGGTCTCAACATTGTTGTGGATGTGGGAGACCTGAGGCAAAATGTGGAGGCTGGGGAGCTGGAAAGAATTAAGGTAAGAGGAGGACAAGAAGTAGGTGGTGAGTATAGAGAGAGGTTGCATTTCCTTCAGATGGTGACGCTGGGACAACAGAAAGGCTGGGAAATGATGAATGTAAGAGCAAAGATAATAGGGAAGCAGGGCTGGATCATATAGGAAAGTAACATTAAGCAGGGACAGAAGACATGAGAAACTGGTCAGACAGAGAGCCTACAGCAGGAATGTTTTTTTTTGCATTGGTTAGAGACTGATGGCAGATTTTACAGGAATGGGAATGTGATTGATTTCCCTTTTTCAGCTTCTTTAAATTTGTTCTTCGAAGTGCAGATTTTTTGCAAATGTTACTTTAGGTATTAGCAGGATTCTAAAGAAACTGTTGTTAACTGGAATTATTTTTAAGTAAAGCTTTTGCCCTGAAATCATGCTCATACATCTTATCAGTGCTAATGTACAAAAAGGCTGGACGTAGACTGCTACGTGAAGGGAACAGAAAGGTCTCTCCAGGGTTTTGGGACACCTCTCTCAGTTCTTGGGTTAACTTGCCGTGTTCAGCCTCCAAACCCCATGGAGCTCACCTGGAGCCTGCAAAGGGGAATGCCTGTCTGCCAAAACCTTGTGTGATTGGGAGGGCTTCCAAGAGTATCCTCAACCCACTGTGTCACACACTAAGTTGTGGTGTGTAAGTTAATGTTCAACAAAACTCTGTCCTGCCTGGAAGAAGTGCAAACTTGTCAGGAAGGAAAGAGTCTGGTGCTTTCCGCCTCTTGCTGGATGGGACAGACACCAACCTCAGGCTTTGCTTTGGATAGCTGTTGGGGACATTTCAGTTCTCATAGTTTCTTTTCTTTCCTGCACAAATTGTAGAAGGTAGTCAGGGAATACTGTGCAGTTTCTATCAAAGGAGAAAGAAGTTTTGAAAGCAACTCCTTTCTGTCGCACCTAGACAGAAGGGAACTATATGGTGCTTTGAGCATTTTGTCAAAGAGGTTTAGTGTACTCAGGGTATGCGTTAAAATTGCTGTGGGAATATTACTGCTTGAGAATATCTATTAGATGTATATTTGGAGGATGTCTTTTAATATCTGCTAGCCTGACTTTATTATTTTTACAATAATAAGACCTAAAATAAATTAGATACCTGCTGAAGCTTTAAAACGTTCTTGCAACATAAACATAATGTAAAATCTAATTTATTTCTAAGGCTAAAGCTGAAAAGAAGGAAGAAGAAAAGAGAGGGAAAGAGATTCCATGTTTCAGGGAAACAAGGTTTGTACAACCAAGCAGGTGTTTATGGAATGCTTCATTTTAATTCAGTGCAGCTAATATCCCAGTTTATGTTGTTTGGAGCAATAACAGTGTAACACAGAGCTGTAGCAAGGATTTGCAGGTTTCTTTTAGGTCAGTAACAGTTGCTATAAACACGTCGGGCTATTTTTTTATTATTCTACTCCATCTACATCCAGCAACTGGAGGGGTGGGGAAGGGGAGAGGGTTAACAGTTTTTACAGTTTAGAAGGCTTTTCTTTTTGTCACATTTAAACTAAATATACACAGGTGGCTAGGTGGCACTGTGGATTAATGTACTTCTGAATTAATGTGCCTAGAGTGGCTTGTATCACAAAGTGAGCATATCTGAAGTGCAAGCTTGCTTCCCTTCCTGATTCACCATTTGTGCAGTCATTTGAGTTGCGTTATTATTTGTATTAAAATCAGAAATCCAAAAGAATAAGCACTGTAGTCATGCGAGAAGTATATTGATGAACCTATGTTTGGGATCTGTATACTGCTTTGCAGTCACTGTGCTGAAGCTTGCTATTTATTATAACTTAAAGAAAGAGAAAATCACCTAAACTGCAAAAATTGTTTAAAAAGGGGAGACAAAGCTTTTCAGGTGTTGGACATTGAGTAAAAAATTAAAGAAATAAGTACTTCTCCAGCACTATGGGCACCGAGTGTGCTATGGGAGCACTCTAAGGCTGGGAGCTGTGGGTTCTTGTTGAAGCAAGAAGCATTCAGAATCGCAGGTTGTAACCCTCTTGAAATCCAACCAAGCAGGCAGGCACGCATTGCACAAAGCCATATACAAATTATACCTCTTTGCAGCCAGTTTTTGATGTAAATATTATAGTTTTTTTCAGGGCAGTCTTTCCACTGCAATAATTGGTAAATGTAGCTTCAACAGCAGCTTTGGTAGAAGTTCCTGATTACAGCAGTGTCTAAAAGCCAGATGAACCTTATCTAAGGAGACATTTCACTTATTTAAAATATTTTGCTTCTCTAAGAAATAGGAAGTGGAATGCATATAACCAATAGAAATCAATTATTGCACTTTCTTAGCCTCCTCTAGTCAGCTCCAGAGGTAATAATCACTATAGGGATTTCTAAAAGGTAATTACCGTATACTGCTTAATTATAGTTTATTAAGATCAAACATACTTAAGTATTTAGTTGATGTAACAGGAAAACACAGTCTGTGTTTATAGTTTTAAATGCAAACAGTGCAATCTGCACTGAGGCTTAAAAAACCTGTTTTTTAAGGATACAGCAGTTTAGATGTCAAGACAACTGAATTAGCCACCTTCTCCTTTGTAATATAAAACACAGTTTCTGTGACCTGAGGCAACAGTGCTTTATGATGCATGGTATGTACTCATTGTTACTACTTCTTTCTGCTAAAGCTGAATGTTGTAACAGAAGTGAGCTGGTCAGGTACGGAGTATTAACTGCAAGATATTCTTTCATGTGTATTATTAGTCAAAGATGTATACAATTAGTTAAAGAAACAACTTTGTAAAGAACTAAGTGCTTGTAAAAAGCAAAATTATTAAGAAAGAAGTACCTAACATCTGACTAGATTTTTTTTTTCCTTAAATTGAAAATGAAAGCTACCACTTCTACTAGAGGCCCTTGCAGCTGAGAGATTTCACAGCGGTTCAGTTAAAGCCTAGCTAATGAATATAAGTTACTTTGGTGGATTTTAGCTGACTTTGAAATTAAAGTCTGAAACCGTTGGATGCTGCTAGCAGAGCTAGACTATAGCAAAATGGACTTAATAAACTCCATTGTGCAGTTAGATCCCTAGTGAGATTTGCCTTCCATCCATGACCAATTGGTATTATTTTTTTGGTGACTGGTACTTTTGTCTGTGAGACTGGGATTTCTGGGAGTGATTAGCACTTTTCAGCAGTGATTGACAGGTTGTAGCAGCAATGAGACAATAGGAGGAATCATTAGGAATTCAAATGCAGATTTTTGTTTGCATGCTTTAGGACTGATTTGAGTGGAAGTGAAATCTAGATGAGGGCAGAAATCAGCTATTATTTCATCCATTTTTATAAAATACAAAAGGAAAAAATTAAAATGTGCTGAAAGGAAAAAATGGAAAAGAGAAGAATATAGACAATAAGATCACATTATTGTATAACAGGATTCTCCTACTACATCGGGTTTGGGGGTTTATTTTTTTTTGTTTTGATTTGGGTTTTTTGTTAGGGTTTGTTTTTGTTTGGGTTCCCCCCCCCAGGGAATCCTGTGAGTGTTTCGTACAGGAGTTTTGAGTACAAGTCAGAAGTAACAAAATGCTGCTTTAAAACTTTTAGAGTTTGTAGTTGAAATGTTTTTTCTTCCCACTGAAGAAAAATCACATGTAAGACAGCAAAAAATAGTATCACTTTGCACAGGAAGTGCATATGTTGGTGCTGTGCTGAGACTTGATAAAACTGTCTCTGTTGCATCTAAACAAGAGTCCGTAGGGAAATAATTATAATGACTGATTCCAAGCATTGACCAGCAATTGATAATTGGCCATAAATAATTAGGACATAATGGCATGTCAGTGGTGTAAATTATGTAAATGTAGTAGCTGTGTCCCTAGATACTGATTCTGAGTGCCTTATAAGTGATTTTTTTATTCAGATTATAAATTTAATATACTGTACATGACAATTTAATCTTGTTTGGCATCAAAGCTACCAAGATAATACAGAATTATACAAGCCTAATCAAAGAGGGAAAAATCAGATGAACATCATTATTTTGGAGAGCTGGTTTAATGGGAGTTGACATTTTCAAAAGAGCATGGATTCCTTCTCTTTTTTTTTTGAGACAACAATTGCTCTGAACTAGGTTTTTGAAGCAATACGCTGACAGAACAAAACATTGCCTGAAATTACAGATGTGAGAGTGTACTTCATATCTTATAAGATATTAAATAATTATTAAATAAGATATTAAATGTTGAAAGTATGATTTTGTGTAGCCCATAATGTTTACATAAAATGATCGTGGCGCTGGCTTTTTATTCTTATTCTGCTCTTCAGGGCAAGGGCTGTATTTTTTTTACCTTGTGACTAACTTCTGAAGTCTTCATAATCTTTTCCTTTTCTGTTGATATCAACAAAGATCTGTAGCTTTGATATTTTAGATCTTAATACACTCAGATTGTATTAAAAATACACTATATTAGCTAGCATAAATTGCACAGAGTTGTGTAACGCTGACCAAGAATAAAATTTAGGGCACAAGGAGAAGGGCTTTTGTGAATGCTTCTGCTCTATGTAGTTTGGTTTTGCTGGACTTGTTAGCATATGGGCTGAAAGATGTTCCAGAATTACTCAGTTATGGAAGAAATTTAGTCCTGATGATATTTTATCCCATAAACTACATGATGCTCACAAGATGGTCATTTTACTACATACAGTTTACAAAATGCCTGACCTTAATAAGAAACAGGTATTTGTCATAAAACCAGTTAGTTTCTGGGTGTTGATGCAGTGTAATTTGAAAGAGCTTCTAAAAAGTGCCAGAGAAGATATTCTGATGCCAAGCTGATGAGCCAAATATGTGTGGCTTTAGCATAGTACGCACATGCACAGTAGTTGTTGCTGCAGTGTGGTGCATCTGCATTAGCGTGGGAATGGTTTCAACTCCCCTCTCTACCTTCAGATTTTCATTATTATTAATTGGATTTTGTCACCCAGAATAAACAGAACCTTTGAATTTGCTCTTAATATTCAGCACGTATTTGTCTCCTGCTGAAGCTGGTAACGTGCTCTGCTGATTCAGGACCTGGAGGGATGTAGTGACACTAACACTGGCTCAGTAAAGATAGCAATAGTTAAGATGAATGGGTAAGGTGGAAGAAAAGGAGAAATGTGGGGTGGAGAGAAGAGCAAGAGAGATACATCTGTGAAAATGCTGTAGTTACCTCCCAGTGTCCTGCCAGCCCAGCTTGGAGCACCTGCTGTTGCTGTGCAAGCAGTAGCTCCTGCTGTTTCTAGAAGTGAAACCGCCCTGCCTGTACTTGCCTGTCAGCTCTGCTAAACATTTCTGCTTTCGGTCCAATTAGAACAAGATACTTGCCAAAAAAAGCCGGCACTTCAACATCAACATTATTTAAAAAGAACAAAAAAGCACCAAACTCGCCTGCCTGCTAAAGCCTCTCCCCACCGCCTTTCTTTTTAGTGAAGAATTCTAAACTCAGACCTTTTCTAAGCATGATCTTTTTTTTTAATTTCAGTGCATTTCCTCATTTTTCTTTCGTGTGGTCTTATTCACATCTCTTATTAAGAAATAGCTATTTGCTTATTTTCACTTAGCATTGGAAGATTTTTTTTTTCTCCCCTTATGGGAATTAGTTATGAAAGGCTTTTTTTTTTAAAAAAAAAAGAAGTCTGATTGCTCCTTCTGCAGTAGAGTCTAGACATTCTAAAAGACCTAACGGGAAAAAATATATATGCATTAAAAAAAAAGAAAGGTAATTTTTAAATAACTCTGAGATAAAGTGGACATATGGTATGAGATAAAACATGTAACCTAACCATATAGATATTTGGATTCACACTGCCTTTTTCTGGCTCTGACAGTGCTCTGTATGGGGAGATAAGGGCAGACTTATAAGACTATGATTCAGTAGAGGCTATTTTGACAAGTTTCCACTCTGAGATTCTGTTCATCAGCCCCTAATTAGCACTTCATCGCTTTCAGCTTTGTGTCACCCAGCTGGCTAGAGGAAGATGACACCTCCAACTTGAACTGGGCTTTTTTCCATTTTCTTGGAGCTCTTCAAGACATGTGGTGCTTTCTTAAAGTGCAGCTGGTGCTGGCACTTGCATTGTAAATTTAAATCGCTGTGTTTGGAAAAAGGTGATAAGAACAGTTTGTTTCATGTCCCTGGTGTTTAGCCTGAGGCAATTCCCAGCAAATATATTCAAGGCTCCTTCTGGTTTGATCTGCTGCACTTTTTTATTTTATTATTATTATTAATAACAATGCTAGAAAATATGCACCTAAAAGAATACCCTGTGCAGTGTATATTTTTTTTTCCCACAGTCGCTAAAGTTTAAAGTTTAGAAGAAAACAAAACCACTTTAAGCTTCAATTTAAATAGCAAAAATATGAACTTTGTCTGTGTATATGTTTGGAGAAGGAGTCATCAGTTTTTTGCAAGTTTTTTGGTTCTTTTGTTAAATCGTACATATTTTGGAGAAAGAGACATTTCATTTTTCTTGATTTTACATTCCACTCTATTGCTCATGCTATAGATAAGGTATATCTGTATTTTATTACACATTTTTTTCTGCCTATCTAATTTTTATATTACTTATGAAATAATGCTAATGAACAATGGGATGTATTTATATTTTGTGTAAGAATCTCAAAATACTTATGCTTATAGAAACATGTCTGGAAAGCCAGCTTCCAACACTTTCACCTGTGTTAATTATACTCTATTCTTATGTGCTTATTTGTGTACATTCGCACTGTTAAGATCTGAAGGTATACTGCTTAATTGATACATTTCCTGCTTTTTAAAGTGTGTGCCAAAACGAGTACAGTGTTAAGAAAATGAATTCAGAATTTGCACATCAACTTTTCTGTTTTCAAAATTCCCACATTACTATGTAAAGCTTTCTTCTTCCGAATGTGTACCCCGTCTTCACAACTTAGTCATAGAATCAACCAAATCAGAAAGATTCCATCTCAAGAGAGCAGCCATTGTATATTCACTTAGGGAAACTTGGATACTTTTCAAACTCAAGATTAAAAGTAATATTTATTTTTCCTATAGAGTAGGAATCAAACATCATGGTTACTAGTCTTTTTTCCTTTCTTTCGATAGTTTTACTGTCAGGCACCAACATAACTTTTAGAAATAAAACTCATATTAACAAAATTTCTATCAAATTTTTACTGGACTTTCCTGATTTGCTGCTGTGCATTTTAATGCTGTTTAAGACCTAGATCACAAGTACTGCTGCACCACAATAAATGGCATTAAAAGTCTAAGAACCTCCTATAATCACCTTACAGAGTGAGCACAGAATTGTTCCTCTCTTCCTCTAGTGAGGCAGAAGTGAAAGCACGCGTTAGAAAAATTTAGCTAGATCCAACTTTTAAAAACTGAGCCAAGACATTGACTTAGATCTAATTTTACAGTCTGACTAATAGTTCTGGTGTAAATTGCTATATTTCCATTGCTATAGAAATTAAACTCTCTGATTTCTGTATGTATGGAGAAATGCAACATATGTAGATGATGGCACAATCCTCTATTTATGATATTCCATTTTTCTATAAATATAGATGTTCAGTGATTATCAATAGAGTTGCTCATTAAAATTCAGACTTAGATACAAAATGATGCCATTCTGTCTTAATATTTGAAAATCTAAAAATGTCTCTCTAGCTCTCTGAAAATCTGTATTTTAGCATTTACATTCAGCATTTTATTGCAGTAGGAAATATTTCAAACAGAAGAAACAAATTGTCCCATCAAAGTACTCTAATGATTCAGAAGACCATTTATTTTCCAGCAAACCAAACATTAGGAATGAAGTTTAATCAAAGATCTAGTGCTGTGTATCCACTGAAGGTGGGAAATAACTGATTATTTTGCTGAGTTTTTGAGAATCAGCCTTGTTAGGGATAAGATCAAGCTCAATTGCCATCTTGCAAAATTGATGTCCCCTTTACTGCATCCCTTATACAAATGGTTTTACATTGTGAAAAGCTTCCTTTAATGAATGTTTGTTCCTTTGACAAACTAGCTAATTGTCCACTGCTCTATTCATCTTAATTCAGATTCATTATCCTTCATTTTTTCCTCTCTACTCTTCAGCAGCTACTGCTATGGCCTCACACTGCAATCATATCCAGACACATAAAACCATTTTCTGTAGTGCCACATGGAGCTTCTGTGTGCTACCTGCCAAGCAGATATGAAGTAAAAGGGCTTTCTCTATTCCACATACTTCAAAAGCTCTTTCTGGAGCTTTCACTGCTACCTTCCCACCCTAATACCCGAAATCCACTTTGGTAATTTCCTCTGTCTGGTTACTGGTTACCCCTGACCTGAGCACTGAGCTGCCCCCAGGGCTCTCAAACTAACCCTCCTCCTTTAGCCTTTGAGAGGTTGAGTATGGACTGAGGTATATCCCAGAGAGACACCTGTGACACAAGGAAGAGGGTTTTTTTTACTTTGAGCTTCTGGCTTCTGCCTTCTGCTTCATGACCCCACATGCCAGACATAGCTGATTTGGTACATGGAGGCGCAGAGCACAGGGGAAGCCTCTGCACTGGTTAGTAAATGCATTTGATGAAGGTCTGCATACAGGGAGTTTCAGGCACTCAAATGCATGAATGTTATGTTCAGTATGTGAGACTGATCTGCTTCTCCTTGCCTCTGTATTGCCTTGGTTTTCTGCCATTGATAAAAAGCTGTAGATGGTAATTTCTGAGTTTCTCACAAATTTCCAAACAGAAGATCAATGAGTTTCATCTTGTTCCTTGAATTGGTACTACTTTTACATCTCCCAGCAGCTGTCAGAACAAAGATATTTTATAACCTTTGGCTGTATAAATAGTTATGTGAATAAGAGTTGCTTGCAGTTTTCACATATTTTGACTCTCCCTGTGTAGTTCACAGCAGTCAGTCTTTCTGAGAATGGCTAATACATAGGATTGGATGGAGAGATCTGCATGGATTGACAATTGTGATAAATGAGGATCTTCTTATTAAATGGGGATAAGAGATATTTCCTGGTGAGGGCCCAATTCTCCACATAAAGACAGACAAGAAACTAATGGTAGCGTAGGACTATCTGTTAGTTGCTAGGCACTTAATTCATCCTTAGACCTCAAGGACTCAGCGTGGAGAACAGCTAAGATAAGTAATTTGCGTTGGCTGTGTCATCTCTTGCTTTGACCAGAAAGTGTCAGTTTTGCCTTGCCTAGTAATAGCACTGATGGCAATTATTACATTCTAGTATGTTTGATACAGAGTAACCATGTATCTGTGTATAAATGTATATGAAATAAATGGTAAAAAAAAAAGACTATGATCATGAAAGTGTTTCTGTGAGCCAAACGTTATCAGATAAACAGATATGTTTTTTCAGTGTAATTCAGCACCACAATGATAACCTAACAATAAAGCCAATAAAAGTACAGATATAAAGGTATGAAACAACATATTGTCAGAAGCAATAAAAAAGATTTAGCAATGCGTAAACAGGATAGATTCGCAAGAGACCAAGCATGGCAGTGGTTTATTATACACACCTACCTACTGAAAGCCATACTGAGCGGAATGTAAAAGAGAAAGAAGTGGTAAATTTGTGATGGCTGTTTTTATTATTCTGCTTCTTAAAAGGGGTCTAATTTGGATTCCACAAGAGTTCTGAGTTTTTGTGAGTCTGATTTTAAGAGCATTTAGCGTCTATGTAACTCTTAATTCATCAATGTACAAACATGAACTCTAAACAGCTGCAGCAGTGGCTCAGATGAAATATGTGAAGGTATGCTGTTGTGCTCTAGGTTAGTACAGCTAAACATGGAATGGGCATGGAGATACGTCCCTTGTCCCACTGTGCGAGAACCAGCTTTGGTATAGCTATGTACAGTCACTGCTTGCTGCTCTGTATTGGCAGCACGAACCTCCCTAAAGCCATCGCAGAGATGTGGGACGACAGTAAGACAATTGCTGCTTTGCTCTCTTCCGTGTAGTGAAGCCAGCTTAGTAGTTTAAAAAAAAAAAAAAAAATTCACTATCTGCATGCTTTCCTAAAGCTCTTCCTCAATGTGCATTTGCTCAGAACTCCAGGAAGCAATCTTGCCAGTCTCAGCATTAGCAAATTAAGGTGGCCCATTTATGCATTATGAGTTTGGCTTAAAAATAATGAAATTAAAAAACCAGAAGAACAAAAAAAGCTGTATGTTTATTATTATTATTTGTTTTCATTTTTATGAACTTTTAGGATATACTAGGATCATATTTTCAAGATTTTCCTGAGCTGATCTTTTAAGAAACTAGGGCTGAGAAAAATAGTGATTATTGTGAAATCTCAACAAAACCATGAGTTGTCAATGCACACTGCAGCTGAGCTGGGCCAAACGCTCCTCTGGCTTCTGGGGCAGTGCAGGCTTCTAAACAGTTGCTGCCATTCTGCCTCATCTAAGTGAGGCTGTGTATTTCTGAAACCTTTGGAGACCTCATAGCAAACCTGAAACTTACCAGTTGTGATGGACAGAGTTACAAGAAACACACTGAGAGCATATAATTGACGTTATTTTTTTCTTATAGCTTGCTGAGAATTCACCCAGTAGTGAAGAATCTAAAGAAAATTAGTGTAATTGAGCCTCGTAATAGTGATAATATGGCCTTAATTGTAAACTTCAATGCGTGATGATTTTGAAAGAATTAAACTGAAAGCAAACACCTTTGACTTTTGGAGATTCATAGTGCTTAGGCTGTACTTTATTTAAACCCGCTGGACGATGTCATCTTGGTCCTGTTCAAGTCAGGCATATGGATTTCTGTGAGACCAGGATTTAACCAGTAAGCCTTCCAACTACTCAAATTTTTAAAAAGTTTAGAACATGATCTATCCTACTATTCTGCTTGTGGATTATGTTACGCTATTTTTACTGGGATCTGGGGTTTAGGAGAGTTTATTTTCTGAGAGGGAGATGAGAAGTTGTTCGTGTTTTCTCTAATAATGCTTACTATCTTAGCACAAAGCGTGCTCTACTTAAACTTGATGGTCTGATATGCGTTTTACATGTATACGTCCTGCTGGGGAATTAGTTGCGTGCATACAGATGACGATAACTCCTCTTTCCCTGCACTGTTTTGCTCTTAGTGAAGCTAAGCTTCTGCAAATAAAAACTTACATGTTGAGTATTGCCGTTATGCGCATTTACAGTCCTTGTATAAAGATAAATATTCTTAACTCATTACTCTTTCTGTTTCATAATGTGATTGCATTACGAACCAGAAACAAGTAGTATGGCTTAACTGTGCCAACAAAGCACTTCACATGGGGCACAGTTTTGGAAATGAACTTCAGCACAGACCTTGTAGACATCTGAACTCTATAAATCCACAGGTGTTTAAGTAGCCCTAAGGGCTAGGTCAGATAGCAGACTTGTTTCAGTATGACTTTACAAGGATTTAGTACTGTGTAAACAACACTTGCAAGGTTTTCTCTTTACTGCTGAGTAAAACCAGTAGCAGGAAGAGCCACCTTTGATTTTTGTACCATAAAAGGTATAGTGTTCTTTTATTCCATAAACGGTGTTTGCTAGGATGTTTTTGAGCAAGACTACATACAAAATTAAAATTTCTTAGCCAGCGCGTTTTGAGACAAGATGATATGAAGTGTACCATTCTTGAAAAGAAATGGCAGGGTGACTGGAGAGTTCGTTTTTTACTTTCTTTTTGTTGCTTTTTTGTTGTTGATTTTGGTCTTTGTTTTGGGGGAAGCACTCAAGTTGCTCTGGAGAAAGATAAATTAGACTGTACTTTTTGTATGCTTGTGCAGTCTGCAGATCTTAGGTCTCTGCGTTTCCACCTAAAGTAATGTTGTTGTTAAAATTTTGTAAGCAGATGGGCCTATTTCTCAGTAAAGTAACCCCAAAGCATAAGCTAGCTTGCGCAGAAATATTGCTGAATTGATGTTGGGGCGGAAAGGGAGGGGGGAAAAAAGAAAAAAAAAAAAGGGGGGGGAAAAAAAAGAGAAGAAAATTAAAAAAAAACCCTGGCTAGTGCCGAGTGCTAAGAACAGTGTTCTATTTTTACCTCAAAATCTGATCTGCTAGTAATAGTGAAGGATTTCCATCAGTACTTAACAAAAAAAAAAAAAAAAAAAAGAGAGATGCTAAATGACTCCCCAGAATAATGTGGTAAAACAGCTTGAATGGGGAAACAAGATCCTAAGGAGGAGGAGTAAGGAGCTGAAAGGAGTAAAACAGCACTCAGAGAAGGAAAACAAGATAACTGGAACCTGAGTGGAGTACAGTAATTAGGAACTGGAGAAGGAAATTAAAATCCTTAGGGAATTCAGTGTCTGAGAAAGGAAGTCAGAGAAATCTATTGAGGTTTATGAGAGGACAATTACTACAAAAGCTTAATTAACTCGCGTGCAAAGCTTGGTTGAGGCTTCTCCTTGTCCTTGTTTTTATGCTAGTCTATGACTCAAGAAAATACAAATAATTTCTTTAGTAGTTAATGAAAGCTTATTGATTAGTATATTAATCTATAGGAGTGATAATGATTAGTTCAATCGTATTTTCCTGCAGTATTTTGGTTTCTGCTCCTTTGCCCCTTATCGTTTAGATTTAAAGGTATTTTGAGCATAGATAGTACAGCTGGGATTTAAAATGGAGCACTTGCCTAAGTTATTTAAGTAGGTTTTGCTGTAGCTAACCACTGTATTTATGACGTGAGATTTTTTTGTATAGTCTGCATAGACATTTGCAAGAACATATTGTAGAGATTGCTAGATGTTTGCTACATTTTGGTGGCAAAGAGGCACAGAAAGACAGTTTTCATTACCTTCACTCTGTCCTGGATTGTGCTTTCTTACAGAAGTCTGGTCAAGTTTGTACTATGTGGCCTTTTTTTGCTGCTCTGAAACATTTGCCACAAATGTACATATTGAATCTGATGTTCCTCTGTGTCTTCAAGCTGTCAGCTATCCTGACATCTACTACTCCCAAAGTCAGAGTTTCCTTTCTCAGTCAATGACTGCTCGTAACATGCACAAAGGTATAACTTCCATTGATTCAACTTAACTGAATTACTGAAACTATTTATTGGAAAGTGATGACGAGAATATCTTTGCACTTAACTGCATAGTACATAAATTAATTCTATGGAAACATCCCCACAGCTGCATAAACCAGAAAATCTCAGTGCTGGGAGTTGTCAGGAATTTAGGAGCATATTATATACATCATGCAAAATTTTTGTCCTTTGTCACAGAAATGATCAGATTGTAGATCCTGCAGTTCCCAAAAATATAATCTGAGAAAATATTCATCTTCTCTGGAACTAGACGCAAATTATGAGACCATTCAAAAGATTCTGAATTAAGTCTTATTTTTCTTACTCGTTCATAACTTTTTTTTGAATATAAAAATGTATACGTTATGTTGTCAGGGAAACATTTGTTTTGAATAATTGTAAGCCAAGAATTTTATTCCTGTTTTTCCCCTCATTCCATTCTTCGGGTTATTTAAAAATCCTGAGTTTTTACAAATCACATTAGGTTTGTTTTACGCATCAAATGAAAGGCTTTCAACTTCCAGGGCAGGCTGTATGAACAATTGTCTTGTCTGTACATCAACTAGCATCCTACCTAAGTGCAGTGAATTCGGGTTGTGCTAATTACAAGGTGCATTTGAATGTGTCTACATGATAGATTAACAGTTCCAAATAACACCATATGCAAATGAAAGGAAATCCTTTTTCCATTTTGTATTGCAGATGAGAAATAGTCTGTATCCTGAAAAGAAATATAAATGCAGCTATGCCAGTGGCTTGCTAGTTCTGTTTGTATCGGCTCTCACGGATATAAGAAAACTTACATGAAATTGAATTATTACAGTGTTTACACATAGTAGTGTTATATTTTTTTGACACTTCAAAGAATAGTTCTCAGTCTAAAATCTAAACGTTAAAGAATACACAGGAAAACATAATTTAGTACATAGCATTTTGAACTGGGTACAGGGAAATTATTCCACACTGCCCAAATATATTTGTGGAGAGACTCAAAGAGCAAGTATATCTAGATTTAATTTGGGGATTTCAAGATGGTTTATCTGATTGTTTTCTGATGCTTCTTTTGGTGTGTTTTTTTTTTTTTTTTCCTTGTCATTTTGCATTCTTCACTAACAGTAAATCATCTATGTCTATTGCTTAAATTCTCGTGTTCATCAGGATTCACTAGCAGTTTAGGTTTACAGTCTCACTAATTTTCTCTTTTTTTCTTGTTTAGGTAAGTTATGTAATAACTATGCAGAAAAATTTAATAAAAAAATTGAAGTCTCATCTTCATCACTGGTATTTCATATGCTTGAGTTAATAATTGTAAAGATCTTGATGCTCTCAAACATTAATGTAATTAGGACTATGTAAATTGCCTACAACAAATGGTGTATTCATGAGTTGAGTACTTTAACAAGGGCTGAAAGTTTGCTGTACACTGACTTTGTTGTAAGGCAGCCTGAGGAGAGCTAGCACAGGGGTATTTTGCATTTCCTTCCAGGCACCCCAAAGATGAACTCTGTACAGTTGTCATTGCAGAAGTGGAGATATATGGTATTTTCAACGGGGTTAAATGTAATTGGTAGACCTTCCTGGATTTGCTGGCTGTTAATATGGGAGCAGGTTGGACCTAATAACTGGTGTTACTACTACTTCTTTCAGTTGGAGATATTCTGTAATTCTCTGTCAAGAATAAACTTACTACCTCCCCTACTTCCCCCTCTGCTTTTCAAGAGGGACTAGAATTCAGTGCATTGTATTTCAGAAACTTCTTGCTTGGATAGGTGATCAGGTTGTTGGGTTTTTTTTTAGTAGAAATAAAGAGCTTAAAAATGGTTAAGACTACAGAGACACATGGAGGAGATTAGAATATTCCTTCTGCGTTGTGAGGCTGTGTACTTAAAGAGCCAGAGCTTCGTATGGTAAGAGGATTTAACCATGAAATAAGCAAGCTGTATTGCACAAAGTTTTAGCAATAAGGCATGCTTTCCTTAGGAAGAAAGAGAAATACAAATGCAAGACAAGAGAAAATGTTTCTCAATTAACAAGACTTCATATAAAACACATATAGTGCAATATTTAGTACACTTGACTAGCAAAATAATTAGGTGTCTATGTTGTTATGAAAAGTAGCACTGCTGTTTCTGTGATTTCCTCTCTTCTGTATCTCATTGGCTACCTGCCTATCTTTAATTTGATGTTAAGAATTTTGTCTTGTGAATTATTAAGATAGAATTCTGCTTTTCTATTTTTTTCATGTTTCTCAGAGCTACTTGCTTTGTACAATACATCAAAATAAAAACAAGGTTGAGACCAACCCTTGAAATTCATGGAACTGTATTGACATTGATTATAAAAACCACGATACAAATTAAATCTGCATTTTCAGTCCTCTAGTGAGATATGGAATAGGGAATTTCAGAGATTGATACATCTTTAAACCAAAAGAAACTGTAGTCGCCATTTCTAATCTCCGGTATAACCAAGCTACAAATGCAGTGAGCCCTGTAATTTATAGTTTAGTTTAGTTGCACCTCTAATTAAAACCAAACACAAAGTGTATTTTTAAATTCCCTTCGTTTGTATGAGAACAGGCTAACCCTTTCTCAAATAACTACTCTTTCTTCACACAAGTTGCAGCTCTTTCTAAGACCTCTGAAAGGAGCTGAAGTTAGTTGATAGAAAGTGGCTCCTGATAACTAATTCTAGCAGGGAGGTCACTGCCATTTCAGTCTTTTCTATTGTCATTCTGTTTTAAAAAAGATAAGGAGAAATTAGAACGCTAATCAACAGGGACTGCCAGAAAAGACTATTTAGAAAAAGATTAGTAGAAATGGTAGGCAGAGGTTTTAATGTCTGAGGCCACACGAAAAGAACTGACAAACTGTTCCATTTTAATAATAATTTTGCATTAGCTGAAGTTTCTGGTTTCAAAAGTAACAAAACGGGTCATCTTGATCTTTGGAGATCATTATATACTGCTTGCTAATCTAAAAAAGTAGAGATAATATTTAGAAGTGTCTCTATTTTTATAAACATTATGAACTAATTTACAGGACCGATTAGAGAGGCTCTCATTTTGTGTTTATTAACAGTGTTTCTGAAATAAGTATAGCAAAGAAGTTTTTGATTCCCTAACACTAATGTTCCTTAACATTTCAAAGGTTGCTTGCTTGTGAAAAGACTACACTTAAGTATTCAGTGCAATTCTCTGAATGCTGTCTCTGCATTCGTCTGTTCGTAGTACTGTCTTGCTACGGTGTCGTCTTCTTGCTTATTTTCCGTTACTGTTTTGCAAAATGATCTTTTGACAATTAGCAGTGCTGTTTTAAACCTGTCATGTACACATAAACCAGCAGAAAACTGGCATCCTAGTGTAAAAAATAAAGCATGCACATCATTATCACTGTGCGTGGGAAACTTGTTATATGAGGCCAGTGCTGCATTTGAGAGAATAATTTAATTGAGTTTTGATACAGCTAAATAGCACCTTTGTTAAAATCAGAATGACCTTGTGTACATGTACTTCAGAAATTCACCCAGGTAAAAGAACAGATACGAGAATTCAGTAACTGCAGCGAGTTTTACAAGATTGTATTTTCATTAAATTGATCATAACTTTGCCCTCTATTTTTTACATGTTGGAGGGATTAGATTAACAATTTCCATTTTTAAAACGTTCTTGCTTTGTAAATTAGTTCCCTTTCTTTCAGCTTTTATACTCCACGCTCTAGATAATAAATGTGCTCACAAAAGACTTGTCTGAAATAATGAGACTGTTAAAGAACATTGTAATTTTTTACTTTAATAAAATTAATCTGGCCCTGTAAACCATTGGAAGGCAAACTTGCTCTTAGAATGCATCGCAGTACTGCACTTGTGACACTGATAGATAACTATTAACTCCTTTTAAGCTTCAAAATGCTTCAGAATGCCAGAGTAAAGAATCTAAAACTGCAGATCTTATTCAAATGAATCAGGATAGAGCAGATGGTTGAAGAAGGCACACAAGAAAGAAGTAAATCTCCTGTTCTCCCTTTCTGATTGCTTTGCCCACAGAGGAATAAAGATTCAAAGAAAATCACTAATCATGGCGGATGTCATTAGCATATTCCCAATAAGGGAACTTACATAAAAATTCCCAGAGAAAATGAATGGCTGCTAGTATAGACCAGTGTGCAAACAGTGCATTTCCAGCTGCCTCCCAAAACATGGATTCCAGGCCTTTTAAAAATGAAGTTTGAAAAACTGAATTAAAAGAATTGCACATTTGCTTAGAGAAGGGACGGATATTTTATTAACTAATACAGCTGCATTTAGCACTCTCATCAGTTATAATGCTGAGCTGAATAATCAGAAAAAAATTTTCTGAGCTTAAAATTAAGATATCAGAAAACTTGCAGTAAAATATAGGGAGAAGCTTATGGTACTTGGTTGTTTCACTCTGGAGGGGAATGTGCAAACTGCTGTAAATCCCTTCCCCAACATGTTTTCTGATTACGTTATTGTGAATGCATGTGGTAAATGTCTGCTTCCTTGTTGGTTCACAGAAGTTACTAAGTTGTTCACAAATCAGTGGCAGAGCAAAACATTTTCTCCAAGCGTTGCGGAAGGAGTACTAACCTAGACAAATGGCTGCTTTCTTGTCTGTCCATAAGCAATGGGAAGCCCATTAGCCAGTGTAAATGAACAGAGCGCTATCTGAACAGTCAGGCTGCCACCTTTCATTTATACGGAATTAGGATTTGGCCTCTTATTTTCAGCTTTTCACTTGGGATGTTTCAAAATTATTTTACTTTTTTTTTTTCCTAAGGAAAATGAGAACAGATTGAAGAATTGCATGCGGGATTGTCACATTCTCCTACTTAATATAGTTCAGAAAGTAACACAATATAGTGTTATTCCCATTCACTTTAATTCCATAGCATAGGCAAAGTCTAAGAGCAAATCATCACTGCTCTGGCCTCTGGATTAGGCAGTCAGCTGCCATTGTTGCAACTGGAAAATGCATGTCTAATTTCTTGTGTGCCGGTCTGAATATTTATCTCCTATTGGTTCCAAATACAACAACAGACCAACAGTCACTAAAATAAGTACCATCACCTAGATGGTTGATAAATCTCCTTAGAAAAGCAGCCATGAGACATGATATTGACAGGTTTTGTTGCTGAAATAAGAGAGAAACTAGGTAAGGGTGACCATGTCCCTGCAGATGCCATCATTGATTGTGCCAGCAGGAGGCAGATGGTTAAAGAATACAATAGGAACTGTCACAATAGTTTCAATTTTATTATTGAAACCCAAACTTTCAGTGGCAGTGGACAGATTGCCTTCATTTTTCATCCAGGAAACATCTTCAACATTTCCTCAAAAAAAAAAGAATCTTTTAAACTAGCACTGCAACCAATAATGCCTTTTATGTATACTAAGATGGTAGAAACCATTAATAAAATGCCTGTCAACAGCACATCTCCCTTTTCTCTTTAGCAAAAAGGGGAGAAATCATTAATTACAGTTTCTGTCACACACAAAAGACATGGTTTTTGTTCTGGTCTCTTAGCACTTTAACAGCGTGAATTCACCTAGTGGCCACCTATTCTGCAAAATTCGAAAAGGGATGTGTCGTTATCCATCTATGAAAAACCTTTTGAAGACATTGCATGTGTCTGCCTGGGCAACAAATGCAGTATTTTGGGTTGACACTGAAAAGGAGGATTATGAATATGGATAGGATGCAAATACTCCATCTATCTTAATCAGAATACAGGATTTCAAGCTGTTGTAGAAGGAGGGGGAAGGAAGGGAGAGAAAACCTTAGAAATCTAAGCTGTAGGGGCCTGATTCTGCTCGTACCGCTATCTGCTGGAGTTTTACCACTAAGTTATTAAGGTCAGGATTGGGCAGTAAATTTACAGGATCTTTTGTAAGGTGAGCATTTTACACACCACTCTGACAGACATATTGACTTTGATTCAGATTGCTTGCCCTACTGAACTTACATGTGTTTTAAGTATTTGCTGGAAAGTGAGCTTAAAAATCACTACTGATCATTCATTTATCACATCTGAAAAGCATATAATCATGTAGATTTCTTAATATAAAAATTAAACAAAAAAAATCTAGGTATTGCAAATTTGAAAAGAATACACAGGAGGATGTAAGTAATAACACTTTATTGGGGCAGACAGTTGTTATTATTTCAATTTATCTAACCAAGATAAAGTCAACAGAAAGGTCTTAGTTTCTAGGTTTTCCCCAGCTCACCATTTCCTATCAGTCTTAATGGATGTCTGTGGTGCATGTAAAAACAGAATAATAAAAAACAGCTTTTTAAGACTTTTTTTCAGTTTAATTTATTTATTTCTGTAAACTGTGAGAATTGCATTTTTTAGTTCTCTGTTTTTGTTCCGTGCTATCTAAATATTTTATGAGACTCATACAGAGGATTCCTTTCTGTTTTGAAAGAAGTCATCACTGAAGTCTGGCAAATCATAAATCAAAATATATTTTCATTGTGAGCATATGAAACTTTTTTTCAGCCTTCAGATCTAATGAAACAGAAAGCAAATACAGTACTCATTCACTCGGAAGGTAAACATATGTCTATTATAGACTTCTGAAATGTGCCATTTATGTGGGGTTTTTTTCAATACATGTAAATTGTAAATGAAAAGCCCAAACCATCTATATGGGTCTTATTCTTTCACAAAAATATCAGTTTGGAAAAAAACTCCTCTTACTAAAATAGAAATTTTAGACCAAATCCTCAGCTGGTATAAAAAGAGTATAGATTAACATGTTTCAGTGTATGTTTGGCATTATAAATGCAGAATATAATTCTAGAAATGGGGAGTTTAGTGCCTTATTGCCCCTACGTTTGGTGTCATCGCTTACAATTCCTTGAATAAGAAATATTAAATTTTACAGGCCTTTTTCTGATATTGTGACTACAAATAGACCAATATTTTTTATAGTCCGATATATGAATACAATGTGTACTAGAACGAAATCCATTTTTGTATCTAGTAACTTTAATGCCAAAGTTAAATGGATTCCCAGTCAAAACTATAATAAGCAGTTTGGGCCTTTCATTTCTTGTACGCTTTTGTATGGAGAAGGACAGTCAAGACCTTTAATCACCCATAGGAATGTAAACATAATGTAAACACTAAAAAGTAGTTTTAGCTCACGTGTTGCACATGACTTGGCTCTATGATTGTGTGCCAAAATCTGTAGTAAAGACCCGGTCCTACACAGCTGAAGTCAGTAGAAATCTTATTATGCATTTTAAAGTCATGGAAATCGCAGCTCTATGTTTTTTAATAATCGTCTGACTCTGAAACGTATGGAGTTAGTCTATTCATAATTTGCCTGGGCTATAGTCCTTTTACATGGATGATTGAATTTGAAAGTGGTTTTGTACTTTTTTTCCCTTGGTAACATAGAGTCAAATCTGTGATATTTTTGCTCTAATGTCAATCAGAAAGTTTTGTCAGAGGATTCATTCATTTGGGGTTTGTCCTCTGAGTTTGGATGAGCTATACTATAGGTCTTGATCCAGTAAAATACATAATTCACATCACCGACACATATAGTATGAATGCAGCTATTAATCTGTTGGTTCTGAAACATAACAACCAACTGGTCTGTGAGCTACATACACTATTTTTACCCTATATGTTTTTAAACCTCTGGTGAGCAGAATATTTTAGTAGCATTGGTTATGAAATGTCATGTCTGAAAAATCTGGCAAGTATTCAAAGTCATTTAATCTTTCACCAAGATTTAATCAGAATAGTCTTATATCTTTTTTGTGCATTGTCAAATGCTCGCCACAATTTGTTTCCTCCCATGGTGGACTGACAGATTGAGCAAATAAGCAAAGAGCCGGAACATTTGACTATAATTGCCATGTCAGCACTGTTAAACTATATTTATGAGAAGAAAGTTAGCGCTGTGACATTAGTAATTTTATCAGTTTTACATATGTTTGCTTCATAAACAAGCAAGCTATTTTTTATAAATTGTGTGTGACCAATACTTTGTTCTTCTGGAAGAAGGCTACATATTCCCGTTTTGAAAGAAAAGCAGGCACAAAAAATAGTTTTGGCCATATTACTGCATTTTGGGAAGAAAAAAAAAAAAAGATCTTTTAAGTGTCTGCTCTGCGACAGACTATATAAATCGTAGGTTTCCTGTCAATAAGCAAAAAAATAATGGCTAGAAACATACAATAAAATAGGCAGCGGTAAGAAGTGTAGTATTTTGTCTAGCTGTACTGTAGCTCTAAAATCGCTTTAGGCAGATACATGAAGTCTTTTAGTTTTTCTTGACTTTTTAAACCACTAGATGCTCACCTGCGCTTTCAGTGATTTATGACACTATACCAAATGTACTGGCTAATAAAGGCGGTTTGTTACTCTCTAATTTTGGAGGGACATAACACATGAAACTGAACAGCAATCTCTTACCTACATATTTCACTCTATAAGGGGAAACAATAACAGAGAACATGACACGTATTAGAGAAGTAAATTACAATGTTATACTCTTTGGTCTAATAAACCACTGTTAGCTGTCATACCTCTGACTACTGAGGTGTTGTTTTGCACTACAGCTTAATCAGCTGGGTCTAGGCTGCTCCTTGGTGTTCGTGTGCCTTAGGCAGTATAAATGCCATGATTCACATGCACGATCACATGAGCCTGTGCTGTGCATTTTATACAGAGTTGAATAAAATTATTTGTTAGAATGATTCATCACATACTTCTTAGCTACTTAAATTATGAGAAGGTAGAGTTTAAAAATATATCTTTTGAAGCCACTTGCATGTGTATTTAAACTCAGCTGCTCATGATTTTAGCACAGGTGAGGTTGACTCAATGGACTTTCTGGTTATGCTGGAGAAAATGCAGCTGTACAAGCTATAGCATTTTTGAAGTGGTAGAAAACACACTGCAAAAATGAAATAGTAAGTGATTATGTTAATTTAGTCTTCTAACTGTAATTTTAATATATATATATGTATACATACACATAAAAAGCTATCAACTACTTACACTTACTGTGCTTCCACAAAGTTGCAAATGTTCTGGACACCCTAGCAGGGAAAGAGACTAGTCTCATGTCTGTTCTTTTGCTGTGTTCACCCTTAATCAGTTATGAAAAGTGATTAATAGAAGAAAAATAGTGAAATCAGAAGAGGAATAATATTGGGCAGTCATGTATTATTAGTATCTTAATTTCACTAAGATCTGGTAACTGCACCTTCCAATCAAGTTTCTTCCCCATACCTGGGTCAGAGGAACAGGTAAATGATAAACAAAGACTACTGGGGCAGCATGCAAGAGATCTGTTTCCATAGGATCCAGCATATTTCCTTTTGACTTTAAATCTGCCCAGATGGTATGCAGCTCCTTTAAGAGACTTGGTAATGTACTGTGATAAACTGAGCCATCTGGACCTAGCAACCTCATGAGGTTCCTACAGTGACCAGAGCGGATAGTGTGGGCGTTTGTGATTGTTGGCAGATCACACACATGGAGAAATTAAGATTTCTACACTTTAATCACTATAAATCACTAAAAAACCAGGGATGCCTTAATTTTAATAAGGCGTCTAATAACAGTGTCAATATGATCTTCCAACAAGTAGCCCACAGGAAGCCCATCTCCCACAACCTGAGGACTGTGGGAGTCCTAAGATACCATCTCTTGACAACACGGGCATCCTTGGCAGCTAGCACATCCAGTTGCTTTGAATTTCTCTATGGCTCTTTCAAGCCTTGAGCTGCTACATACTTCTTCCCCAACTGTAAGTCTTATGCATGTCCAGAGATAGGAGTCTGACTATACAAAGGAAGAGAAATGAAAAACTATGGAAATTGCTTTAGAAAACTTTTTATAGTGAATTACTATCCTCTGTGTTTGTGGAAAGGCCAGATACGGTATGTCTCACTAACGCTGACAGGGTAAGAATAAGTAATATTATGCACATGTTTATCTTTTACATCTGCATGAAAACTGGAATAGAAATTTCAGTACTAGACAGACTGAAAAAACTTCCTCTATAAATGAGAAAAAAACCTCACAAAAACATCATGAAATAATATCCAGATCACCTTGCACAATTGTCAGATTATAAAAACAGTCACAGAGAGTGTAGCATAATTCATAGAATGGGCAAATCACAATACACTTACTCCAAGGGCAGGATGTCTTGCTGGATAAAGCATCTGTCACTTGCCTTTCAAGTCTCTGGAACATCATCACCTCTTTCTTTTAAGTGAAGACAGTTGAGCTGTCTGAAATTTGACCACATCACAAAACTAGGGAAGCTTTGCAGTATTTGGTGCAATTGATGTGTTCAAGTGAGGTCAGAATTGAGTAAGCATGAAGACTGAATCATTTGTCACTAAGAAGAGGTTCTAGTGGGAAAGTGGAAATGTATTCAGTGGGACAGTAATGGGGAATTCACATTACAGCTGCTTGCTCTGCACCTGGCCTGTAAATAATTTGAAAGCTGCTTTCTGTGTGTAAGCTTCACAATCCTCAGGCTTACTCGATCTTTTCAAAGGAAGATGGGTTAGAGGCCGGTTGGTTGGAAGACTTGTTAAAATTTTACTTTTACAGATGAATATCTCTCCTGCCAAGCAATGAGTTCACTGGCTGAGCAATACAGGGAAACTCTTACTGAGATAGTCTTCTTTTCACCTGGCATATAGTAAACAGAGTTGCCTCATTTATTTCCTACTGCTATGTCTGTTACTGACATAACCTTTCGAAGGTGAAATATTCATGTGAAATATAAAAACAAATTACTTTGCAATTAGTTTCAGATCTCGATGTGAATAACTAGAGTCTCTTGAATATACATAATGATTGAGCTCAGTGGAATTAGTCTGGATTTGTTATATATTCAATGGAGTTGAACCAGTATATATGTACAGCATGCTTATTGGATCTGTAGCATGAAGTTCTTATCCATCTACGATTTATGCAATAGTAATGGTAAAATGCCTCTCTTTCTTCTCTCTGTCTTAGTGGAATAATTATTATCCAAACTATATTTTGGTTATGATACTTAGCAGACCAGTTCTGACATTTCCACATCTTAATCTTTCAAAACGACTAAACCTATGAGAAGCAGATGACTGTACATGAATTCTTGAAACCAGGACTGGTGAACACACTGTAATGAATAACTTTAACACATGGCAGAATGGCACCTTTCCTTCTGCCTGGTGCCATTGCTCCATCCTCAAGCATCATGCAGCCCTTTGCTCTGCTCCGTGTGTGTTGTCTCTGTTTCACGGAAAATCACTGAAATGAGAAAGGAGGAGGGGAAAGGGGAGAAAAGTTTGTAAGAGGAAGCCAGATTCCCCCCCAGTGCATTATTTCCCTGTCCTATTGCCATCATGCAATTACACTGACTTCCTGTTCTGTTCAGATAACTACTTTGTCACAGATACAGAATGAATAGCTTTTTGACAAACAGTTTTATATGAATTTACTGGAAATCTCCTGTTTGCTTGCACTGTAGTAAAAGCCAGGTAGCCAGCAGGACCTAAGCAGTGATGTTTGGTGCTGGTTTCCCTCTTTTCCTGCCTCCCTCCCCCAGCTGAGCCTATTTCCACATCCTATGGAGGACCATTCAAGCAAGAAAGCCCTTTTTAACTGTCATTCATGGAAAGAGTATTAGGCTGCATATAGTTGGACTGGCACACTCTCTGGCTGAGCTTCACTGATCAGATGAATTGTTTGAGCCAGCTATGTCTTACATGCAAACAGGGAGAACTTGTTCAGACAGTACAGTCAGCCTAGAATGGCATGCAGGGATTTAGCAAAGTGCATGCATGGGACCGCCTTTTTAATCCTTGTTAGGCTCTTTCTACAACAGAGCACATTCAGGAATGATGAGAAATGGCTTTCAATCTTTTACAACCTGAAGAAAGAAACAGAATTTTAGAGTTTGTTGAGGTTGCTGTAAGTGTGTTTATATTTTCTTTATGTTAATGCCCCTATTGAAATAAAAGGTTTCTTTTAACCTTTCCCTTAAGATGAGCAACAATCCCATGTAATACACTCAGATTAATGCTTCCTGCCTTTTTCAGACTGAGCACAGGGTAATGACTAATTGTAACATTTGATTTTATGTACTCTGGCAGTATTATCTTTATTTGGAAAATTAATATTAATGTGAAGACAAAATACACGGTGATAATTGTATTTAGGAGCACCTATCTATCACTTGAAAACAGAGGAAAGTATACCTCATATGTACTCCAAGTAAGTAAAAAGGTTGTTGGAAAACTTTCTGAATACAGAGGGGCTAACTCATATTAAAACCAAATTTGTTCATACTCTACATAGCTGTGAGTTCTCATTAATGCATATAGTATTCATTTTCTCTTAAATGAGAACCACAGAAAGAGACAATATGATATTTTGATGCATATAAATCTGAGGTGGACACGTATTTTTGATCTTACTGATTTAAAACAAAATACAACGACAAAAGAAAAACTTGAAGCTGAAGTATCATGATTGCTTAAGTGTTTTAGTGACACCAAAAGGTAAGAATTACCAATAATCGCAACAGTTTGGGGTGGAGTTTTGTTGTTCAGTTCTATTATGGCCGAGATGCAAAACGAATTAAAAGATACTTGCCTGTATTTACTTTTTAGTAAATAGAACACTTTAGCTTCACAAATATTTGGTTGTCTTTGTTCATAGCTGGTGAGTTTATTCAGGACACTTAATTCACTGTGAGAATGAAACAATTTGTTTATTCTTTGCCAAAATAAAGCAGGAAAATAAGTAATAGTAAAGTTTAATTTAAAATCAAATATAAAAATATAGAATGGCAAACTTAACCAGCTACATTCAAGTACTTAGAACAAAAATGAGTCTTTTCCAGCAAAATGTAGAGTTACATTTTGATCTTTGATCCAAACCCCATATCTCTTATGGAAAGTGAGGCACTGAAAAACATTAATTAATATCATGTCCAACTCCAAGTTATGTTCAATATTTTATTTTACTGACAAACACATTGTTATTCCAATGTTTTGAACACTAAATCAATCCTTCAAATAAATTACAGTAGCCAATCTCAACAGTGCTGGTTCTGTGAGAATGTTAATCTTCTGTCAAGTAAAGGGAAATGTATTTATTTGGAGCCTGTGTGAAAGGAAAAAAGTAGTTAGAGAGTGAAAAGTGAGAGAAAATAAGAGAAAGCGAAATACAAAGAATGGATTGTCAGTTCATTTATTAAAATTATCAGCAAGCTTTGCTGCTGGTTTCTTCATTTTTATTGAAACTTTCAAAAAATATTCCTTATATCTGCCACAGTCTTACATGTTAAGAAGTTCCTTGCCCAGAACTGCCAGAAATTAAGAAGAATCATGAGGTTAGGGTTCTTTAAAGCTAAATTAATTTTAAATTTGATCATGTTCTTCACATTCTGATTTTGTTCTGTCACTGTACCTAAGGATGTCAAAATAGGTAACAAGTAACACCTGATTCATGTCGCTGCTATCTGGAGTGCTTTTAAAGAACTATTTATCTAGAATTTATTTTCAGTATTAAATGTTTCCGATAAGGGCCCTATCATCAACAAGTATTAATTACCATGGATTTGTCAAATGCTAGTAGAGTTGATCCCAGTTCTCACAGAAGAGAACCTGAGTGGAAATGTCAGGCTCTGCTTGCACATCCTTTGGCTGAGATCCCCAGCTGCCTGTGCAGTGACTGGCATCATGGCAACTCACTTGTTGACTGGAAATTTACTTTAAGAGTTGAATCAAAATTAAGATTATTTTAAATGACTCCAATACAGAGTCAGTATTTATAGATATATAAAATATCTTCTTCTTTCATACTCCTCTTTTGATACTTGCCATTCCTTTAGATATACCTGCCCATTCTAACAGTCCTGGCAGTACCATGTCACTCTACCAGTAATCTAATGGATCTTTGGACATCTAAAGGAAGAATCATAGCATTAGTTCTGTCCAGTGCCCCAAAATTCTGGACAGGTGGCCAGAGAACGTGCATGGATTGATTCTATGCTGTGTGTACAGCCGAGTCCAACAAGTCAGAGTAATGCTTGCAGAGCTGCGAGATTCAATGGGGACACTTTGTAATTCCTTCGGTTCTGATCAGTAAGGTGAGCAGCAAATATTGTGTGTGTACCTGGGTAAACTTCCACAGTGTGTACTGCATCTCTTTCCATGCGGAAGGATTTGTCTCACACATACATTCTTTAAATGAAAGTGAATTGTCACCTGCCGTGGTGTGCTACTTGTTTAGTTCTTTCCTATGGTTTGTAGTGCAATGTTCTACATCAATTAAAAACATGAGAAAACGATTTAGCTGAAGAGTTTGTTTCCTTGTAATCAACTGCAAAAAAGACCAAGGTCATGTAACAGATTTTTTCTTCACTCTCACTTAGAAAAGAAGGCTGTGTGAATGCAAATTGCTTTATTGGTGAAGGGAATTAAAATTATAAAAAGCTAGGCTTAAAGAAGTGCAAAATCAGGACTGTGTCGGAACAGGGACAATATAATTGTGGTATGGATTCCCATATGGGACTAAATTATCTAGATTTTAGTAATGTCAGCAGTTCTATGTGACTGCTGGAATGCAGCCAATGTGCCACATTTGCTTCATTTTTTTAGATGGTTCTGATTCTACACAACTTTAAATATGCAGAACGCTAAATTTACTCTAGGTGTCATAGTGGCACTTCTGTGCTGCATAATTTTGCATGTTAATTTTATTTAATAGAAGCATAAAAGTAGCCTAGAATGTATCCTAATCCAAAGAAAAGTTCCTATGATTTTGGTCCAGCCTATGATATCTTCAGAAAAAAACTGCTTAGTTCTACGGGCACATACCAAGGTTGTCTTCCTTTCCAGTGCATTCCATTCAGTAATACTATTTTGTAGCAACTCAATAAAGCTGATAGTTTTTCTGGGTAATTACCCACAGCCCCCTGCAGGACAAATTAGCATTCATGACCTGAATAATGCTTACTAGAAAGAGTTCAATGGAATTTACTTAAATTAGAATCATTGCTTTCTCGTGGCTACACTATTTTTAACCTAGTCCCTATTGTCTGCTAATAGCAAAAATCCTGTCAGTGCCAGGTCCATCTTGGCACTGGTTGTATAAGGAGAGCAAGATTATCCTCCTCAAAGGTACACAATGTGTTTTTAAAGCTTATGGACTGTATTCTGCAGTCTTTACTCTGATCTTGCTTAGGTAAAAGTGCAGTGAAGTCAGTGGGAGACTTGCCAGATGACAGAGTGTTGAATCAGACATTATGAAAAGAAGTGTATATATGTTTGCTAGGCAGCCCATGATTTATAATTTCAGGTAACCATGAAAGGCTGCTAAAGAGGACTTTCAAAGGTGATTTTTCTTTTCTGGGCTTGTGAGAGAAGGAAGAGTTCCTGCCTGTTTCAAGTAATTTTGTAGGGTTGGTTTTTTTAATTACCTCTGATGTTTTCCGAATTATATAAAATAGAAATAGCTATTGCTTTGATGATTTTGACAGTTCATGTTTTGCCTTCCACTTCCTAAAACTGTGTAGTATGTCAAGGTTAGTACAACACAGGTGAGCCCTACAATGGCTTAACCAGATGCTCGCTAAAGCAGACCAGGAGAATTGGTGAGAATTTCTGAAATATTACAGAGATGAGGTGCATGTATGCACACACACACAACCACAGCCACCAGCAAAACCAGAAAAATACACGGCAGGAAAGTTATGTGAAGTTGAGCTACTGCTTCCCATGAAAGAATTCATGTTTTAGCTGTGTTTTCCTTGCACAGAGTGCATCAATCACAGTACTAGGAAATTAGAATTGGACCCAATTTGTACAGAACTCAAAGGCTTTGCCAGTCGTGTCTAACCAATGGCTTCAAACTATGGACAAATGACTTTAAATTCCTGGCCAATGCTACAATGTTAAAGAAATCATGCACGGAATTGTAGTCTTTTGATGTCCTGTGCCCTATTAAGCGCAGGTCTTTTGCTTTTCTCAGTGTGTGTTTGCACAGAAAAATGTAGCTAAAAGCAAATTTTAATGACTGATTTAATGGCCCTGGAAATGGATGTTGACAGTAAGGATGCAGGAAATACAGTAAACCTTGGAGGATTCTTCCAGGCAATAGTCTTAGTGAAAGGGTGTATATGAATGAGTATCAATATACAACATACGAATAGCATTCAGTACTCCAAAAAACCTAATTTTCACTTCGGTAGCTCTATCCAGCTCAGCCTACAGGAGTCAGAATCATCCCACGTGAGATTAAGCAAGAAAGGGGACAAGCTGAATAAAACCAATGTGAACTGTTGACTAAAGAGAGACTCATCAAGGCCAAATTTATGCTCAGCTGTATGTTAGCACAATTCAGTTCAGGATGATCCTGATTTACTTGTTTTTGTAATTGTCAGCAGGTATTAAGTAGTGCTGCTCTGTGAGGAATGGAGTAATAGCATGGCAGCCAGCAGTGCATTTTATTGTTTGTAGGTAAAAAAAAAAAAAAAAAAAAAGGGAGTTGTCCTTTAGGTTTGCGTTTCTTTAGCAATAGAGACTATGCCAGGAAGTTGCACAGAACATTTCCTCTCTGCTATCATTGAAGAAATACAGTCTGCTCAAGTAAAGCAGCAATTGCTTCCTCAAGGAGAGTGAGTACTCCAGTTTCAAATGCATTAGATGAAAAAACAGGTTAATTTATTTTAGATGAGCATCATATTGTTTATTTGAAGAGGAGATGTAATTACAATGGAAAACTTAACACTAGCAGAATTTACAAAGAAGTCTTAGTCACTAAGGTGGAGTTTGTGTAGTCTGTTTGGCTTTGATTGGACTGACTCATTCCCAAAGTAGACTGTGAAGCCTTCCTCTTGGATAATATCACCCTATCCCACACCCATCAATTATTTAAAACTTCTCTTCTGGATCATCACATCCATCCTCGAATTAAAACCTTTCCAGAAGAAGGCTAAAATCAGGTTCTAAAATTCTAAATTGTCAAGTTCAGGTTTTACTTTTAAAATTCCTTCAATAGATTCATTTAAATCTGAGACTAAATGTGCTTTTCCCAGCTTTATATCAGTACACGGAAAGGTTTTGAGACAACATCACAGCTGGAGAGAGAGTTTGGTTGTGAAAATACTCCTTAGGAAATCTAAATTTTGCATTTCCTTCAAAGTGACTTCTCTCATCAGGAAGCTGGCCAGGGCAACTGGAGAAAGAAGTAGGAAAAACAGCTTCATAGGAATTTATTTTGCTCTTTCATAGAAGTGTTTCCTAATTTTTTGTTTTCACTTTGGCTTTTTACAAAATGTTATTAAATCAGTTTTTCACATTCCACCATGATACTGACAAAAAGTATAAACTATAATGCATTTGACATTCTTTTGATTTCTAGTTCATATTATTCTAGTTCACATGGTTAAGAGAAAACCTTAAACAATTTAAAAATAAATGTTAAAAAGTAAAACAGAGTCAGCAGATGGCCAGGCTCCCAGAACCTTGTTTTTTTTTCTTTAATATCAGTGTAAGAACAGGTCACACATGCAAAACATCAGATTGAAGCTCAAATTCATTTATTAAAATAATGAACTTGATCAACCACGCCCATCAGGGTTATTTGCTGAAGATAGTACATCAGACTTGTAGACGTATTGACAGAGGAACAAGTAATGAAACTTCAGTTATTTCAAATACCCAGTTTATTGCCTGTGGGTTCAAAAAAAGAGTTTTTTAATAGTGTTTGATATAAAAAACAATCAGCAACACAATTTTTCCATAGATACAGGTGCGCAATGCAGAATGTGTCAAGCAATATTCAGCAATAGCTGTCTGTATGGGAACATAGTTCTTTGCCCAATAACTGTTTATTCATTCTGATGCAACAGCAATTAGAAGTCACCCACATTGAAACTCTGAATGCCTTGACTACAATTGAACTTGCAGTAGCACTGATAACCAACAGTAACTGTGAATATTTCCTTGATGAGATTCCTAAGGCCATTTTGCCTGGATGCACTGACCTCCGGAATTAAATTCTGAGATTTCCCTGCTACTTACAGGATTATCAAGCTACCTTGAGCTTGGACTGAGGTAGTAGCACTCTTATCTTGTCAATGTAATTGGGCAACCTGGTGTAGTGGAGGGTTTCCCTGCCCATGGCAGGGGTGTTGGAACTAGATGATCTTTAAGGTCCCTTCCAACCCTAACCATTCTATGATTCTATGATAATTCTCAACTGTAGTCATGTACAAAGCATGGAATTAAAAAGAAGCCTCTTAACCACCTCAGTAAAGTTTACAATTCCAAGGAATGAGGAACTGGAAGGTATCAAAAATACGGCATTTAAATTGGTAAAGTACTGCAGTAGTTTGCAAGCATGTAAGAATGAAAGCCCTCCTCTCTGACATGTGCTGATGCTGGTGATATCCAGTGTCCTAGTTGGAGATAAGGAACCAGTTTTGCTTTGCTCATGAAGGAACAGGAACAGTAGGAGCACTGTGGTAGCTTCTCAGGCAGCCAGTCTGGGAACTGAGATACAGCTGCTTGATTAGAAGTGAATAACTGAGAGATTGATATGACTTCAGTCTATCTTGCACTGTGAGATGTTTATGACATCTGACAAGACTGAAGGAAAAAATTCCAATGGGAAGACACTGTTACGTTTGCTGTATATTTCAGTAGAAGACAAGTTGCCAATATCCTGCCATCCAAAATGGCCAAGATCAGAAATAGTCCAAAAGATGAGGTAATAGGATACTTGATGGTGAGCAGAACTATTCATCACAAACTAGAGTTATGCTGTTTATTTATTACTGTATGTAAAGGGAGTGGGAGTTTGTACAAAAGAGATATTGAGGGAGAATCAGGCCTTGGAGACTTAGGGATTTATATTGGAGAAAACTGTGCTCTGGAAGTTGTTTAATTGGCTTTTCCTGCCCATTAAATGTGTATGCTTTTTGAAGAGGGTATCAGCATCCATGTGTCTGACATTTTTAGAGAAAATATGAACTATCATTCCTGAAATTCTTAGTTTCTCCGGAACAGTAAGCAAATATTCTGCTGTAATGTGAGAGAAACAGGTTAATATTTTACTTCTTCAATTAGTAGGAGACTTAAAAATACATATTCAGTAGCTCTCCAATGAGTTTGTTAAACACTTTTGCTAACTAAAACCTCAGCTAAGAAGAGATATTCTGGCACAGTTCTTCATAAAATATTCCCTGAACCTTCAACAGTTCTGTGCATTGCACACTGACAGAACATGTTCCTAATAGATTAAATGGTTTGATTTAGACATTTATTACTGCTGTGTGGAGATACGGACTCCTGCCTCCAAGTAGTCATGATGCCACCTTCTTTATTTTCTATGGTTATTTCTGCAAATGGGAATTTTGATGCCCTTCACCATAATACTGCTCATGCTTCAGAAGACATCTAACACCCACAAACATACTTCACTAGCCTCCTTTTATCTCTCTTTTCATATCTTTTACTATGATATTACAAAAATACAGGACAATGGTAAGGTCACTGGGATTTTCATGCAGGTTGTGCTAATCAGTATGATTGCACACATGCACTTTTTGCCTTTTGTCCAGAAGATTACTGTTATGGGGAAGGACGGTCACAGTCCTGTCCAGGGCCAAAGGACCTGGCAGAGGGGATGATGGTGGTTGGAGCCTACACAAAAAAATCTTGTATTTGCAGTGATGGGTGATTTATATAACTTGTCCTTTCCAAAGAGTGGATAAACTTAGTGTTATTTTGCAAAGCTTGTTCTAGTCATTAATAAATTTTATCAGTGTGTGCACTGTTAAGGTTTATTTATATTTTGGTGAAGGCCTAAAGATATTTGAGTGGTTTTTAACAGAAACAAATGCTTCAGATTTGCAGACAGACTGACGTAACATTATCTTTGAGAAAAAAATTTACAAGTCAAATGGTGTAGTATGTCTTCTACAGTATTTGAGTGGGAGCTTTTTTATCAATAACGTAGCTTTGCCAAACACAGAAGTATGCTGGAGACCATGACCTTTGGAAAATAATGTTTAGTGACATTAATCTACATCTAATAAAGGGTTTTGTATCATCACATTGGTTTATATCTGCATTATTGTAGCGCGTAGGCTGTCACCTGCATTTATATAACATGAGACTGATTATTCCTTATCATGCACAAAATGCAGACCTCAGGGAAGAGTTCATTTTGGACCATTTCCAGGGGTATGTGTAACACGTTACGGGCTGAGTACTGCTTTTAAGGCTATCGAGTGCAATTTGCACTCTTTTTCTCTTCAGTATGTCTTACGCTTGACAAGATAATTGCCCCTCATAACACACACACATCCTAGAACACATTCATTACAAAGCCATTGTATTGACATATAGATACAGATATCGGTGAAGGAATGCTCTTTATACAGTATGATATATGTGGAATAGATCTTCATAAGTAAAATAGAGTTAGTGATTGTAATAAACTGAAGATGAAGAACAGAATTGAGAACCTTGCATATGTAACCGTTCCACTTGTCAGAGAAAACAGAATACTCTATTTCACATAAATAACTTTAAAGACAAGGTGGTAATCAGAGTTTATTTTTATTGTGAAGTTTCTTAGAAGTTTGTGAGTATTCTAGATCTCAAACTATTGTATACCTATATTACCTATACATCTATACTTACATATATGTGCTTTGAGTGTGTACCTTGCTGGAATATAATATATATACTGGAATATCTTATCTGAGTAGTTTACTGTTTATTAGTATTACAATTCTATACATCAGTTATTTAGAGAATTTATAGCAAAATATAAAAAGTAATGTCTCTGAATACTTGTAAGTTACAACTGATATCTCAGCCTCATTACTGAGCCTGAGTTCAACACATTTTAGAAAATATGCAAAAATTAATTTCAAGTTAATTTTGTTAATTTGTTTCACATAAATTTGTAGGGTGGCTAAGTTTGCACTAGGATTATGGTATTATAAGATATTATTTGTTATATTTACTTTTTTGCTTTTACAGTTACTTGATGACTTTTCTTTCTCTTTTTTTTTTTTTTTTGGCAGAGATTATAGTCCATATCTTTATGACTCACTAACAAAAAAATGGGCTAGATGTCTCATATTGGACTTTTCCATGCTTTATTCTGAAAATTCTGCACAGGTCTTCAATTTCAAAGCACCTAATAGTGATCCCTGGTCCTTTGATATGATTGTACCTAACTTAAACGTTGTTAAAATGTAGTAGAAGATCGGCTGTGTTGTGTTGTACTTCTTGTCTGTTTCTTAAGCTATAGTTTTTATTGAGTGATATAATCAAAGATCCCATTATAGCAGCATCTAGATCTCGCATTTTGGTTTGGTGAGAGCAGTATATATGACAAATAACAGGGCAAAGCTGGTCACGTAGAAAGCAATCATTCCCTTTAACCTCTGTGATGAATCGTGTTAGGTAAGCTGTGACCCGCTCTTCCTCTGGAAAGCAGTTTGCTTATATCCATTCATGACAGTGACAGTATATCCTGTGGGAAACATTGTTTTACATTATTTCCACAAAAGTAGATTCAAGTAATGTGAAATAAACATATATCAAACAGAATGCTACATGGTATTGTTCTACTGAAACCCATATTGTGCAATTCTGAATGTGGATGGAGAGAAACCTTTCCTCAAAAAGAGCTGTATTTGCCTGTGACATGCACAGTATTCCTCTGTTTGGCAGATATAGGAATTATACCTTTGCTTGGTGGCCTTGATTTGTAGCTGCAGCTAAAAGCAGCTCTGTTCAGTGAAGGTCATTTTTGTTCTCTCCTAAACCTAATACAACATGTATGAAATCAGTGACCCGACATACTCAACAAAATTTGTTTTATAGTAAGGAGTTCCCAGCCAAGCAACCTTTATTCAGGCCTTGCATTTGCAACACCAGCTGTAACAACAATGAGCAATGTGTTCAGACACCATTCTGCTCGCTTAGTGCTACTGAGTGACAAGACCATGGTGAACGAGGTTGCATTACATCAGTCCAGCCAAAAAAGTCTGGCTAAGCACAAACTGAAAGTGAAAGATTGACGTTCTGGTGCAGTGACTCAGTGCTCTGTTCTTTTCACTTAAGTCCATATATAAACTACAGAGCAATGGAAACTTGCGGGGGAAAGAATACGCTTCTTATATTAACGATGCAGTCTATGTTTGAAGTGACAGCTTAACAATGACAAAGGATATTTAAACGTTTTTGTTTTCAACACTGGCGTCTTTAAATAGCTGTGCTTTTTACCAATACCCTAAAACTAGACCCTTTTTCTCACTGTTTACATTGCTGAAGTTACTGCTCTATGCCCTACATGTGCAATGAGGGGAATTTTCTGATGCACCCTCTTTGTGCTGGGCTTTCACTTGATTTTCAGAGAGGCTGATTTTTATTTCAGATTTGAAATTTACTTATTCTAGCCATAAGTGCTTTTCAGTCTCTCACTAATGTTTCTTTCCTATTCAGGAAAGTAATTTTTATGCATTAAAATGTGATTTTAAATTATATTATTTGCAGAAATGTGAATCTATGATAACGTCGCTGGAGTCGGGTTTGCATGAAAATAGCTGAGAGTTCACATACACAAATAAGTGACATGTGGAGTTTTACGTCCACAGACTATTGATGTGTTTATTAACTGTCTGCTTGTGTGCACTTAAATTGTTAAATTCAAGTTATCTTAGGCTGGGTAGGTAAGGTTCCAGAGCACTTTCTTAGTGAAATTTGAGGCATGTGAGGAACATTGACTAGATTTTTATTTTGCTAGCTAGAGTATTTCTCACTTACAAAAAAAAAAAAATGTAGATTTATCCTGACATCAAAGATCTGGGAATATACAAATAGTTCAGTACTATGCATTTGATTTGCCAGTTCAGTAGTTTTTTGTGGGACCAGTCAGATGTAAAACTGGACAGTAACATTGCAAAGGTAGCTGAATTGAATGTGCAAATTGCACTAATTATACATGAAAATTAAGACTATGCTACCAATTTCTTTTGTACATGTAGATGCATGCATGAAGTTTAGAAAATCTGTCCAGAAAACTAAAAGCACAAATGAACTACATGGATCAGTAAGCAAACAGCCTGAAAATTCTGCTGTATATGATGTCATCCCTTTGCTGTAGGTCAGAAATAACTTCATGCTGTTAATTATAGGTATTTATCATAGTTCATATGATTTTGTGGGGCCTCGTCAGTGATCAAAGGTGCTTCTTTGGACACCTGTCATCAAGTGAGTGAGTAATTGTAGAATAGCTTATTTACTGAATCTAATATGCCATTAAATAGACTTATTTTCCCCTTTTCAGCAGTTGATGTTGTTGATAAAAGTCTAGTCCTGTTTTAGTAAAGTTAGTCTGTTGCAGTCAGGTACAATAATTATGTACTCATATATACTATATATTTGCGCATTAACATATGAAAGTTATATTACAGCAACTTTAAAAGTCTGTCACACTGGTAATAGGCAGGGAGATATGAATTAAGGTGAAATGGCCTGTGGAAACATAATTTTAAAATTAATAACAAATATAACAAAAAAAAAGACAGTGAAATCACTACCATACATGTGTGTTTACAGTGTGCCCAGACTTATTCTGAAAATTATTGTGAAAATATAAGCTGGAAAATATAAGCAGACAAAAATGCTGCATTTGAGAGATGAGGACTGCTTTTATACATCATAATGAACATATGGAATGCAAAAATAGAGAAAGATTTGAACCAAACGTGAAGTAGATAGTGCTACTATTAGATAGCATTACAGGTGGGAACTTTTTTTCCCCTGCTTCTCTGAGCCTGAAAGTACTTTTGTTCTAACCTTGCACCTGGATTCAACCTACTTCCTTTGAATCTGCTTGCATTCTGCCTGGGAAAACCATTTATGTAAAGAATGACCTCTCTCTGGGTTTTGCAGCTTGTTTGTGGTGTAGATGAGTGTGCCAGTTCAGAGCCCTCTGTTCAGTGTTGACTAAGACCTTGAAGAGTTCTTCAGCCCCACTAGGCCACAGAAGAGCCTATTGAGACTGTCAGCCTTTTTTCCTGCCAGCTACTTTTTTTTATTAGGCTGATAAACTCCTGAATTGTTGAAAGGCAGCTGCTCTGAGGAGGATTTAGCTAATTCTCAGGGTGCTTCTGGGTGTGTGGGAGATATATTTACGTCTGGACTATGAAGGTCCCTTGCATTGTTAGACCTAGATGACCTCTTTCTAGATCAAAAAGAGGTTGCTGAAATGCAATTAAAATGCAGTGTTACTTTCTTGTAAAGCTCTGTAACCCAATCAACAGTTCTTTCCCCATCTTTTTGTCAGTTTCTCTGCTTTTTCAGATTTTATTCCTATTTCAAGTTTTGTCTGTGCTATAATTTGGTTTTACCTTATCGGAAAACACCTCAGATAGTATTATTAAAATTTTCCTTAAAAAAAAAAAAAAAAAAAAAGAAAGAAAGAAAGAAAAAAAGTGTCCTGTCTTTTAACAGCCAGTTCTGCTGAGGTTCAAGCTATTAATTTTCACATATTGCTCAAGTAAGCAGAACTATGTGCATTTGATTTTTCCCTAATAATCTCAGATGTAGTTTTGTTGTAATGTAGTACACAATTCATATTGATTAACATGTCTGTAAGTGAGATATGCATTTTTATAGACACATTCCAAAGTGAAACACGAAATCGAACTGTAAATAATTACATTTTTTAAAAGGATGTTTTTTTTCAGTTCTGTGGCAAAATTTGTATGCACTGAAACAAAGGTTTGATTAAAACTAAAAACAAATTTACATTTGTAGGAGTTTCAGCACTGTTGTTTGCAATTTGTTATATGCCTTTACCTGGCATGCTATTTCACCCTTCATGACACACATCAATACCTTCTTTATGTCTGGCTATTACCACTCATTTAAAAATCTATTTTACATGATTCTTTCAGCCAAAAATGGACCATAATGACATAGAATAGAGCCTGTGCTTCATAAATTCTCCAGGAATCAATACTTTGGCTGGGAATTTGTCAGTCTCACAAAGCTATGCATCATTAAACTTTACTATTATTACGGTGGACTCTGCTTCAAAGTTCACTACCTAGCTGATATTGGATGAACCCATTTAAACCCAGGAAAAGATATGAGACACAAATACTTCTGTACTGACATGTATTTATCCAGATAATGTTTAATTTATGAAATATAAGTAGCTCTTAAACTGCTTATTGGTTTATGGACAAAGTTCAGCAATATCATCGTTAAAGATTATATGCTGATTACAAGTTATTGTCAAATGACTTTAAACTGAATCCATTCAGATTATTTCAAATATGAGTTATTCTGCCCATAGGATCTTATACATTAATCACACAACAATGAATTTGTGAGCGCAAACATCCATTTGAATTCAGAACCCTTATCAAGCCAAACCACATTAGCAGGAGTTTTTATTGTTAGATATAAACAGTTTTTTGTCACTGTACCTGTTTGTAATATGAGGTTTCTTTGTAAAAATGCAGGTATTTGTGCAAACAGAAGTAATTGTTACACACTATTGATCATGTGGTATGCATTAGTGTTTTGTGTGAAATATTTTAGCTCTCTTACTGAAATGTGAGGATTTTTACATAGTTTCCAGACAGAATAATGACTAAAAAGTGAAATTCAAGAATTTGTGGATGGCATACAGGAGGAGAACTGTTTATTTCTACTACTCAAGATTAGTCTTGAACACTGAAAACAGACCCACAAATTTGGATTAGCTTAGAGGAGGGTTGTAAGCAGAATAAAAGCTAAATTTGAAAGAAGATTTTTTGTATGCAATAAATGAAGCAGGCTGTGTATACTGTCTGCGTCACACGCTTGCTTAATGGACTGATTCCTTGTTTTGAGAGGTATCAGACCCCTTTGGGTAGCCTTCCTCTGCTGTTCCACAGTGCTCCTGACCGTGGGCCAAATAACAGTCTGCTCAGCTGAGAGTACTTGTGCTGACGCCTGTGGACATCACACTGCCCTTCGGGTGTGAGTACTTGAGAAAACACTTAGAATCAGATTAACTAAGTATTTTCTCAAGCACAAGGATCAGGATTAACTGAATTGGTTCAAGGGGCTCTTGGTTCTTCCTGCTTCAAAGAAACATGGATGCATGCAAGGCTCCAGTGAAATCACAAGCCTCTAAAAATGCAAGTGTTTTTGTTAGTCCCATGAGAAGTCACCTGCAAAAAGATAAAGGACAAAATCAATGTTTTGTTGGCAGGCACACACACAGGCACATGTCCTCTCTATCCTCTCCTTGGGGTTGCCACACCTGCCTGTCTGCTGTCTCAGCATCATCTCTCACACTCAGGAGAGACAGAAAAAAGGAGAAAACAAAAAGGGTCATTAGTTAAGAGGCGCAGGTGTGAAGAAACTTTCTAAATCATAGACTTTGTGCACCTGCTTCAGGGAGCATTGCTGGGAATTGGGACAGGTGTACTAATCTCCAAGCCTTGCCAGGCTTGCGGGGATTGCTGGCTATGGACACTGAACGTTGTGTGTACGCAGGAGAAAATAGATAAGTGCTGGTCTCTCTTTGTGTTGTGATCCAGTGTATTCATGATCCAGGGCAAATTATGGTACTGTGATCTCTTGCACAGCTGTAAATGAGCTGCAAAATGAGCTCTCGTTTAAAGCTAGCACAAATTCTGCATGTCTTAGATCAGCTATAAAGCTTGCATTTAAAAAAAAAAAAAATGTGCTCCTGCTTTGATTATCTTGTCCATTTCTTTTCTTCTAAGTCTTAAATAATGAAAAGAACAAAACCACAGACAAGTAGGCTGGAATATTGCACTCAAGTTTACCAGACTTCCCTCAAACATGTTCATTTTAGTTGTTTTTTATCAGGTATTGGTTTTCTCTTAAATCTTTTTTTCAAAGTAGATTGGGTTACTGGATTTTTTTGTTCATGTTTTGATAGTATCTTAGGTGTCTTAAGGTTCATCATTCCAGGCCCAAGTTTATATGAAGATTTAGTCAGGTGCCAAAGTAACTGTGCTGGAATCAATGTTCCAATAACATAGTGCTAAAGATGCTGTTTGGAAATCATTAATGCCCCTCCAAAACCTACAATGTTTACACTTCATTTGAAGTGTTCGCACAGCTGAAAACCAGACATATCTCTGATCTCTCATGCATGCACTCTTTATATATGTATGTATACACACAAAGTATCTGTTAGATAGATTTCTCATCACCGAGGAGAATACCTGAACTAAATGTAATTAATAGGGTGGAATTTGAAAGTAAAACAGAGTAGAGAATGATATAAAAAGAGAATGACCTACAAAACAGGGGTGCACATGGCACGGTTGATAGAAGATCCCCAAGGTTTTAGAGAAACTATTCAGCTTTTCATTAGTATCAAACACTTCCTCAGGGACTCCAGCTACATGGAACTGGAAAGATAAACTTACCCTTTCACACACAATCCCATTCACAACCTTTAACAGCGTTTCCAAGTCGGAGGATATGACGAAGATACAACTACTGTCTTAATTATGGCCTTAGTGTTATTTCATTTATAACACTTATTTACGTGCCTGGCACTTCACAGATAAAAGGCAATCTAAGGCCTCTATCCTTGGCATCTTACAACCTAATCTAATCAACACAAATTACATCTGAAGCAAAGCCACTATAAACACATGTATGTCTCTGTGAAAAAAAACTGAAAACAAAAGAAAGGTTCTCTAGGAGATGTTTCTTTTTTGTTTGATTTTTGTTAGCCTAATTGCTTTAGTAATACTGGCCTGTTAAGGAGAAAAGAGTGGCAGTGGGCTGTTCTTCAGCAAGGATAAGAGGTAGAAAGAGAGGATAAAGAAAACTGAAATAAGAAAATGAGGAGTTGAAGGAGGAGGAATGAGGTCATTGGATGCACTAGGGAAATGTGGAAAGGGGTTGACTGCTTGAGGCGGAGGCAGCAGCCTGGAAGAGACTATGAAGTCGCAAAGAGACAAAAGGAGCGCAGCACAGGGCAGAGTCCGCAGAGTGAATGTGGAGTGTCTGAGGAAGCAATAGGAAGCCAGAAAGGAGATGTACATGGATTAGAGTCATTACAGGGATCCTGAATATGAAGAGCAAAAATCACTGGTTGTTTTAAAGAAACAGAAAGATGTTTTGTAAGGTAAGTGCTGATGTTTTGCTGATATTTTTTGTAAGTGCAAGAAAAGGCTTTGCTAGTTTGAGATACGGAAATTTGTGGGACAGATTCTTCCTCCAAAGCACCTGTATACATGGTGCACAACTATTGCTACAGGCTTTAGGTTGAAAGAGCAGATGTGTCTTTGCATCAGCCTTTTGAGTCTAAAACACTTTGCGAAACATGCTGAATCTACATTGGGCCAAGCCAAAAGAAACATCCCTGCTGTCCTTCCCGTAGTCTACTCATCTGTTTGGTCTCTGGCTGCCTGAAAGATGCAACCTTTCAAACCTACTGTGAAGGTCATCTTTTTATGTATCAAGTACAATCTTGACCCATTTGAACATAAGGTTTTCATAGATGTGGTGAAACTAGAGTTTCACCTAGGCTGTCAGTGGCTACCAGCAATCCCAGTGTTTTAAAGTGTTTTTTTCTTTAATACTGCCATGTAGGGGATGCTGATATACTCCTCATTGACTCCAGCATGTCTAGTTTTAGCTTTTTGCATCTATTGAAGCAGGCAGTCTTACAAATGTTGCTTTAGTATTTCAAAGTTCGGGATTAGGAGTGATTTTTTAACTGTCTGCCTAACAATCTGTTGTGTTGACATTTGAGGAACATCTAGCTTATTTTGAGCAAATATATTCTTATGGGAAATTCTTGTTGGACTGCATGAGGAATAATTTTTGTATAGCGTTTTCTCTGTTAAATGTTCTACTGTGGTTTTAAAATTCCATACATTTTATATGACTCTTATTTTATAGGTTTTTGTAATGGTTTCTTCTTGATTGTATCTACTGTCCCTACAGCCTTGTTTTCTTCTGCAAGATACTTGTCTTTTAGGATTTTGACACCTGTTTTTATAATAAAATAAATTTTATTTTCTTTTTATTTTGTGTTCGATGCACTGGTAAAAGGCGACTTACAGATACTGTGTTCTTTATGCAAACAGCTCATGATTTATAAAGCCTTTTTGAGGTGTCATTCAGTAAATAAGTAATTTTTTTCTCTAAAATTCATTAAGAGTAAATGGTTAGCGGGAACAGTTCCTTCACTAAATCCATAGTGCTTGAAGTCCTTTCTGTGCTGCCTTTATCATCCTTGCAGAGTTCAACGATTACATATTTGACTTCAATTTACAAAAGCTTACCACTGGGGTAAAGGTAATATATTTGGTGTTTTGATATAATCTATTTCGTGAGCACTACTGTCAATATCTATAAACTCTCAATACACCACACGAATGTTAACATTTTCCTTTTGACTAGTATTACCTCTAAAGCAGCAAGGATGTTCAGGAGGGAAGAGAAAGAGGGATGTTTTGGATGATTTGTCAGTTACAACCCAGGGGACTACAGATGAGACTAGCCTTATTTTTGTATTTATTGTAAAATTAAATGTTGACATAAGGTCTGAGGGATTTGCATGAATACAACAATGTCATTATTAAACAGCTGGGATCCTTGAATTTTTCAAAACTAATTCCAGGGGAAAAAAATGAAAGCAGAGCTCATGTGCTAGACTGTAATGAATAGTGCCTCTTGTTTTCTCAAGAAATTATTCTGCACTCTTGAAAAATTATTGGCAGTGGTAATTTCAGGGCTTCTTTCATTTAATATTTTTTGCATTATTCACATGAAGTCTGCAAAGCCATGTAACATGCACATTGGTATCCTTTTTGCTATACCAGGTGCCAATTTTATTGCGTAGTATGAATGTGTCCTATACAGAGGGCCATTTTTCTCCTCAGACAATAATGAGATCTGTTTGTGTTGTTTTAAATAGCATTGGTTGTATTAAAGCATCTGGTTACAGAGAAGGATTGTATTAAGCAAACGGTTATGCCCATCTCTCCTGGCATATTCAGGACACAAGGTCAAATTTTGCATTAAATGGGTGAATGAAGGGTAGGATGTCAAAGACAGGTGTCCCTGGCTGTGCTGTCAAATATTTAAAACCTAACATCTGCTGGCAAACTCCAGCCAAACCTAGTAATGGACCAGAGCTGTGTAGTTAGCATATGTATGTGCTAATTCCTTCCTCGCATAGCTGGTGTGTCTTTTATCTGTCAGTCCATAATCTGAGCCACCCTCCTCTGGTGGAACCTCTGGGCCTTGGGGACCTGCAATGCAAAGAGCTTTTGCGCTCCATAAAGGTGGAGGTTCTCCCCAAAGGTCCAGCACTCTCACTGCTTTAAGTAGAAGTGCATCAGCCGGCAGCTTTGTGGTCCATATACTCACCGCAATAAGCAACTGTGTATGAGCAAGCACGTATGTTAAAAGCATGTACACTCATTGACTGAAATTTAGAAAGTCTAGTAAACATCCTGTCATCCAGCCTGAAGATAATATATAATTATCCTTTTTATACTACTGCATGCCACCCAAATTGTGGTTGCATCAGTGTAGGTAGTTTCATTAACTCCTTCAAGAGTCCTGTTGAATCCCTTCTCTTTTCATTAAGTGGGCCACTGAAGGGTCAGTACAAGCGAGAAGCCCAAGACAGGTGCTACTAATCGTGGAGTCAGCTATTAGAAATAGAAACTCCTCTGTCCTTCCTGGAGCAGTGAGGCAGATTGATGTTCACAGCTGTTCCTAATGCTCTCAAACACTCTTACCCCTAGCACACACCTTATGCAGTAGCTGCTGCATATGGAATACGGATAATAAATGGTTCTGCTTAGCAGTAAGACATTTTTAGCTAGCACTAGTAGCCACGTTTCTAAATTTCTATAATGAAAGATTTGTCAAAGATTTGCAGACGAATTTGCTTCAAGCCCTTTCTCAATTTTCAAACCTATGTTTCTTCTCAGTTTACTAAAATGGCAAAGGATGCCAAATTGCAAGTCAAATATCCCAAAGGACTGACAAGACGTAGTCTATTATTGGTTTTTTCTGTTTGTCTATTGTCAGTCTTTCTTTCAAGCATGGAGTTTCAGCGTTAACATTTGGAAAGCAAGGTCTCCTCATCACAGCTTGCTGGATTCCAGTGAAGACTTTGCAACTTGTTAGTAAAGTTTCCAAAGCATCGGAGGCAAGAAAGCACAATGCATCAATGTATTTCCAAATTTCATTCACTCCCATCTTTGCACTTCTTAGGAAAATGGAAATTATGTCCAAATTCTCATCATATCCCTTTACACCTATTCTGTATATCTTATACTCCTGCTTATTCAGCCAAGTAAGAGAACAAAAGCTAATGCTGCTCACTTACCTTCTTGTTCCAGCTGTCTGAACTAAAGGCTGTACGCTGAGCCAGACTATTTCCTCATATCCATTACTTCTTTATATGTGTAACTGGGTAAAAGGAAGGAAGGATGAGCCTGGCCTTTGTACCAGTGCTCTTCTCCCTCCCCCGGATAGGCCCTGTTCTTCTATAGCTGATTAGGACAGCTAGTAAGCCAAACGAAGGGAAAAAACTGACTTTCACAACTGCAAGAATGTAGCTTTTGTGCAGCAAAGGGAGGGAAAGTGAAGAATGATTTATTTAACAATGGAAAAGTTTCATTACTATGTCAATTAGAGAACTAGAAGAGACCACTGTAATATCCTGTGTAACACAGACTATAGACTGTTCCTGAACTGATCCCTCCTTAACTGCAACAAAACTTTCAGAAACTTATGATCTTTTATTTTTAAAATTCCAGTCTTGGAAAATACACCACTATTACAAGTTATGCCTTATTCATGACTACACTGAAAAGTTCAATCTTGCTTTTAGGGTGTAGGAGTCACATTTATCCCCCTTAGTGGTACAGAGAGCCTTTAATAAAGCAAATGCTTTTCCTCCACTGAGCAGAGGAAAAAAGGAATGACTGGAAAAGGCCTTAGTGAATTGGGGCACGGTTCTAGGGAGGTCTCCAAGCTTCAGTAAGCAGAGCTGAGGAAAGCTGGAACGAGGTTGATCTAATGAGTGCATCATGACCCAATGAATCAGTTGGTCGTTCCAGCTGTGCTTTGCCTGTGCAGCTTATTTGAACTGATTTGTTCTGCCAGTTTATTGGTACAACTGAGTGATTTTCAGAACCCATCCTTGTTGTTTAGACTCACAACAATTTCTCCCTAATTATGTCATCTCTACAGTCATCTTTATAGTTTTATCCCCAGCACAACTGTTTTCATCCCCTTTCCTATTGTGCAAATCGGTTAGGCCCCTATTCGTGGCAATTTGCATCACTGATTATAAAACTGGAGGGTCTAAGCTAAAGACCAAGCTGTATTTTACTGAGGATGATACTTAACAAGTCACAATCTTTTGAGCGCTGATAGTCTGACTCTGTTCAGCAAATCTTCTGGACAAGACACCCACAGTAGAAATGAACTTTCTTAATTGGGAAGAATTTTAGAACATTTCATCATAAATAACAGTTTAGTATGCCCTTGAGATATGTGGAAATAGCAAGGATGTATAACACAAAGACCTTGCTGTGGGAATCCTTAAGCTTATGCTGAGCTAACCTGTGAGTTCAGATGTAGATGTCAATCATTTGAGCTAGCTGTGCAGTATAAACATCCTGGGAATTAAAGTACAAGTGCTAAGGCACATCCCAGTCTTTTTCCGTAGGCTTCAATTTCCACTGACTTCCAGTAAAACTGTAAGATTTTGTTACAGCCACATGCTTATTGAAAAAAAAAGTCAGACTGATGGCAATGTGTCATAAAAGACATACAAGCAACTAAAATCTAAACTCAAGATGTAAATTTAAATTAATGTCATCATTGGCTCTTTGAACATCTTTGCTGGAAAACTAAAGCAAAGATTTTTGAAGTTTGAGGGTCCAATCTTTAATTCTTGGGGAGAAGGATGTTTTGCACTTGGATATCTTCTGGAAATTCAGTGTGAGTCATCTTACATAATTTTGCAGGATTTGATATCTCAGGACTAAATCAGCACATCATACAATTAAGGATTGTAAAGGGTTTCTGCACCTTTTTAATGGCCACTTGCATCATTTCTTACGTGTGCATTAATGTGAACTGTGATTCTCCCCATGAAATCAATTTCACTTAGTGTTTAAGAAATAGAGAATATTGAAGCAGAAGTGGTTTTTTGATTGTTAATAACTAACAGTACAGTTCTAAAGATAATCGGATTATTCAAAATGTTAGTTACTCTGATTTACTCCAGTCTGATAAGAACTAAAGTTAGGTACTGCTTCTCTCTCTTTCCCAGAAATGGCATCACTAAGTGTGTCTGTGAACTTTTAAACATAAATACTATATTGTTAGGATTGGTAAAAGCACTGCTTTTTACGGGGTAAATGGTGCTGCTGAAAAGAGAATGTCTTGTCTTGAGTTCACAGAGTGAACAAAAGGGAAAAGAAAGAAAGGTTAAATGACTGATTTCCAAATCCTCCTTTAGTGTCCAAAACTACCCAAGTCCAACTCAAATTGACAGCCAGTGACATTATTTAAGTTTTATTCAAAATGTTTAAACTTTAGTTTTTAAGGCAAACACCTGAACCCATACTTCAACATCTGAAAAAAAAAAAAAAAGGCAGTCAAATCACCTAAGTGCTAAAGTTTTTCAGTCTGCTTTAACTTAAAATCAGTGCCATAAAAAGTACTCTGGTTTTGTGTCAGTGCCAGGATGTGGACTACATTTAAATTTAATCGTTGAGTTTGGACTTGGCTCCTACAGCATACTTTTCTTTACTGTCTGAGCTTCTTGGAGCTTCATAATATTAAAATGCAAGGAGTTGATGAGAGAATAAAAATTCCAGTTAGGCAAAATTTTTAAATTATCGGTTTTATCTGGTTTGATATGCAGTTCTGTCTTTTGTTTGTAGAAGGAGTTGGAGATCTGTGTCTCTCACTCACTAAAAACATTTTTGTTCAAGCATGATCAATTGTTCCTGAAAGTGAAGAATTGTTTACGTGCAAAAAAAGACTACTGCATGAATTATAGGAGGGTGTTGTAGGTTACTGACATTCCTTCAAAACTTTCAGAAGCTTTATTTTTTTAAGAGCTGATTAACACAGAAATTAAAATCTTTTCTGTCTTCATCTGGCAGATATACAACCTTTTTCTCCTCCCTCCCCATATGACTGAGGTGGGTTGTACCTCCTTCTCTGTGTCAATTACTGTAGGAGCACATGCTACACCAGCTGATGCTAATGAGAGAGGAGGCAGGATGTTTAAGGAAGGAAAGTCATTTAAGCCTGTTATACCTGTGAAAGCTATATTCACAAATGTATCAGCAATGTAAAATTCCCCATATTTCACTCTTCACATACTTCGACATTGGTCATTTCATCTGAAAAAATCACTGCTAAAGGTGTAGAATAATTAATTTTTGACCTTTCAGGAGACTGCAAATAATTCTAATTGTGTGATGGTGGTTTTTATGGTGGGAACACTTATTTCCTGAAGTTGCATTTTGATTGACAAACTCATTTCATGTTAAAATATCACATAGCCATCAGGTGGTTAAAAGCTTTCAGCTGTTTCTAGCCTTCCCTGGATTTGAACCAGTGACCTAAAGGCAAAAAGCTTTGTATCTCATTAGCAAAACCCTCAGCTATTCGGTGCACCCATTCAATTCCATTCAGTTCAATTTAAATGAAAAAATTTAGCTGTGATATGAGACATAAGAGAAGCATTTTACATTTAATTTTCTGCGTGTGTGTTTTTTTTTAAACATTGATAGATGGAGAGAGTTTCAAAAGGCAGATGATTTAAAAAAAATTAACATGTAGCCACTGCCATGACTGTTTAAACATCTGAAAACTCTAATCTAAACAGTGTTATTTCCTGCTGTGACTAAAGAAAAAGCAGAAAAAAAGCAGCTTTGCTTCTTTGCTGTTCTAACATATTTCTAATAATAAAGATCATTGTCTTTGAACTCTCCCAACCTTACTCTGCTCTCCTTTGCTAAAGCCATTAAAATGATTAGAACTTCAAGCAGGGTTACAGTGTTAAAATGCTTGACTTTTCCCTTTTTCCAAACAGAACAGGCTGGTTTTAAACATGGCACACATCACTGTAATCCAGTTTAACTCTTCTATCAGTCTGGCTAAATTTCTTCAACAGATTTGCCCAAAACTGTGTTAAAAAACATAAATCACTGGCTTACACTTGTAAAGAATGATGAAAGCTGAATTCATGTATATACATGTGGTGGTACAAATGGACTCTTTTATTATTTAACCTGAATGAAAGCAATAAATTTGAAACAGGTTTAACGATGATATTGGTAATCCACAACAGATTTCATGAATGTTGTTGAATGAACATTGGTTTTGTTAGGTAATCTCTCAGATTAAGAAGGGGCAGATAACTCAAACAGTCTGTTGAGATTCATATTGTTTTCCTGTTTAAGTTTTCCTTTGAATGAAAACTATAATGGTAATTGCATTTTTCAGTTATTCATAAATATAATACTTGCTTTAAATACCTGCTAAAAGTCTAGAAAGCCCATATTAATCCTCTCCAGAATAGACATTTTCAAGAGCAGAGAACCTTTTCATTGAAGTTAGTTTAGCTCCATTTAAATACAGAGCTTAAATTCAGATTGCTAATTTCTGGGAGTCTTTACAGACTATGTAAATTCCCCTCTTGGATTGTAGGGAACATGATTCTCCTATAATTTATTCTGTCCTATAATTCAGGAAGCCCTTTACTGGAAATTATGTGAAAGCAATGTTTAGCTGCAGGGAACCCTTATGGTGATTTGAATTTTCTAGATAAGAAGGATGTGAGCATAAGCGACTGTGGGTGTGTGCTGACACAGGCATCATTACTACCTTTGTCTCCATTTGATAATGATGGAACACGTAATACAAATATATAGCAACAATATGCTAATCAAGACTATTTCACCAATGGGAGAAGAAATTACACTGAGGAATGAATGATTGAATCACCAGATTACTGAGCTATCCAAGCTGGACCGAAACACTCAAACTGAAAACTTTGAAAAATAATGCTGCTGAAATGGATGAAAGTCAGAAGCAACATTTGCAATGACGGCAGGACAGCTGGGAGTCTTGTGAATCTTCTACATAGGAGTAATTTGAATGGGAGGAGCAGGGATTTAGAATCAGCCCTATGGAAGTTGATTTTGTTGAGGAGCTGTTTTGACATTCTTGTCCTTCTTTGTCATGTTGGAGGTTTTTAATGAGGCACGCGATACCATGATTCTGTTTTCATATTTGAACCAACCCACTTGGCTCTTGCATTTAAAAAGATAGGTTGGTAGGTAATCTGTGGAAAGAGCAAGGCAGATTGATTACTTGTAAAGTGCACATGGATATGTACACATATTCATGCACACTGCAGGGAAGTCAGGAAAAGAAACTGCAAACATAGTTGATACATTGAGCTTTTAATGAGTATTGCATCACATATTTTATGTATTGCCTTAGAATAATGTTCTGCACATAGTCATTCCTGTGCTTCTCATCAAATGTCATTGATGCGTATATTTAACGCATTTGGTTATTTAGATGTATGCTTATTTGACAGTGAAAAAAATCACTCAACTACATTTTTCTCCAATACCAATTCAGCAAGATATTTAAAGATCTGCTTGATTTAATATATCCATGTTGTCTCATCTAGAACAACAAGAATCCTCACATGGTTTAAGTTAGGCAAATGCTTAAATATCTTCATAAGCTCAGTGGTAACTATGTAACTATGGCATAATATTTCCAATGTCATAGATGTTTCTTAAATTTTACTTGCCTGTCACTAGAGGTAAAATTTGCCCCATGCTGCTTTTTTTTCCTGCTGTGTATGTTTTAATTCCTGAACCACACTCTCCACATTAAATATTTCTCTATGACAATTCCAGTAACATTTTCTAATCACAAAATAATATTTACCATCTTCCCCCATGCAGTTTTTAGAACAGAGGGAGCTGCTGCAGTTCTGTAGAGGTTATGAACCTGCTTGATGAAGCACAGACGAATATAAAGTATTCTACTGAGCTTAACAGGCTTTATTATTGTGCAGATCCAATACAAATTTTTATTTAAATTCATCTAAAGGCTAAAGGACACATTTTTCAATTGTTATTTTGGATTTAGTTTTGTGAGATTAGTTTTGCATGTTTTTAAAAAAGAAGTGTGATTAGATATCCACAAATTACTTTCCGTTAATTACAGTCACTGCACTAGTACTTTTGGACTTTTAAGGGAAGAATCAACTAGCAATTTAATTTGAAATAGATTTGCACAAAATTCTCTGCTTCTTGCCCCTAATCCATACATTCAGTCTCAGCTTTGACTAAGATCCAAACTTCACACTTCCTTTTCTTTGAAAGGTCAAAAATAATTATTTGAATATATTTTTTTCCCTTATTTTCTACTTCTCATCCTCTAATAGAGTTCCATCCACAAACAGAAATGTTTTCCTACATTGCTATTGGGGAAAACATTTTCAAAGGGTCTAAGTCAGTTCGTCTGAGCCTTAGTAATTTTCATACTTGATGTGTGACTAGTTTTTTAAGGTACTTCAGTAACTAAAGACTTAGTGAAGTGATGATTGAGATTTTTCACAAATATATGCTGATTTCAGTGAAAGACAAATGCCTTAATTCAAGTGGATAGTTCTGTAAATTCTCGTATTAAATAAATCTTTAAGCACCTAAGCCTTTGGCACCAAAGTCTTTGACACACACCTCCTTTGCAGTACAACTGCTGTGTGAGATGTTATCATCTTCCACTGTTTCCCCGCTGCTGGAGATTGCTGCTCCTACTGGAGAGCAGGCAGGTTGGGACACACCCTCATCTCAGTCATGTCAGTAAGAAGTCTGAGGGCTTTCGTTTAAACTGCTGGCCAAGGCACTTTTAGTCTAAGCTCTGAGACTTTGCATTTAAGCAGCCGAGAAGCACGTATGTGTTGCATTCCCCGTACTCAGCAGAGGGACAAAGCAGATAGTGGGAGAAGGTATCTGGCAATTTTCTGCAATTGCATTTGCTGCGTCCTATTGGTAAATGCCCTTACTCATCTGAATTCCCATTTTCAAAAATATCCTAGGCATTCCTAAGAGATTGGCTCTTCTCAGTATATTTAGGTGCTGAAATTATAGCAGATCATTGCCAAGGAGTGGCATGTTACAGATCGTACTGGTGAAAACACAGCTGAATAGGCTTTAGCTGCCATTTCTCTCCTAGTGTTCAATCTTAGAAGGAAATGGAGCATTGCTTCCTGAAAAGTAGTAGTGAGATGCCCACCGAGCAACTTTGCAAATGCCAACCCTGCCATCTGGCACAGCCCCACACACTGTGTGCCAGCAATATATCCCAGACACAAGCTAAAATGAATTGCATACAGCATTCCAGTGCTCCTTTTATTTATCAGTGGAGAAAAGATATGTGCACCAATTAGGATTAAGCGGTTGTTTCTATGATATAAAGGAGCCAGCCAAAACAGCGGGACCTTTTGCTCTTCCAGAGCCATTTTCTGGAAAAGAAGCTTCAGCCGCTCACCAGCTCTACTAGTCCATTTTTCTGATGCCGTGATAGGGGCAAACTGGCACTCATTTAGCTTGCCCCCATTACCTTCTTATTTGTGCTGAATCTATTGCTTATACATATTTAATTTCAGTATGTGAAGTTTACTTTCAGTGAAGTTTTAGCTGCTTACACTTTAAGTCTGTTTTTGTGAACTCTTGGTACTGACATCTGGATGCTTAGCTTAAAGGACCAGATCTTCAGTTGCAGAAGAAGTTGGCACAACTTGGGGATTTTAAGTTGTCTTTATACTTCTTGATCCTGAAGTATTCTAATTATGAAGCATGTCAGACCTGTTCTTGGGCTGCTCTGTGGCACCAAGGAGTCATTGCGTCAGCCTGATGCCTGCATAGGTGCAAAGTCATCCTTCCCTCTAGCCATGTCATCTTTGCTAGTTGTAAAATTTCATAGGGAAGTAAAGGGGTTTTGTTGTCAAAGATTGTTTTAGAAAGGTTTGCATCAATGCGGAAAAAAACTCTTCGTTATCAGAATGTCCAGCATTCATAACTGATCTTTATTATGCTGCTATATATATTTCAAGAAAGAAGTAGAAGGCAACAGAATCTTGTTGTGTATAACCATTGCAAACAAAACCTATTACAAGCAGCTTGCCAATCTGATGAGGAAGGCTTTAAACTATGTGGACTGGGATGTGGGGAAACAACCTTGTAGTTAAGGAACTGAGGTTGAGATGGTTAGTATATAGGGTAGATTGATAGGAGGAAGGGAACCAGAAAGGCTAAATCCCACCCTGAGGGCCAACCTCAAGTGCCTTTGCACGTAAGCACACAGCCTGGGAAATAATCAGGAGGAGCTGGAGCTTGACATGCTTTTGCAGAATCATGACATCTTTGGGATGACTGGTGCTGTGGAATGGCTCGTAGGAGTGAAGCGCAGCTGGGGTAGATGGTACAGGCTCTTTTGGAAAGGCAGGCATGGAAGAAGGCAATGAGGGGAGTGTCATTTGCAAGAAGGAGCAGTTCAAATCACTATTCTAGGAGCTTTTCTAAGGAAGAGATGGCAGGCTGGTTGAAGGAAGATATTTTGGGGGAACTGGTAGGAGAGATCCCATGAGAGCCAGTGTTGAAAGACAGTGGACTTCAGGAAAGCTGGCAGATCTCTTAAGGACAGGGGTCTGTTCTGGGTGCAGTGACATCTTTGTCAGCGACATGGATGACGGCATTGAGTGCACCCTCAGTAAGTTTGCCGATGACTCCAAGTCGTGTGGTGCCGTGGACTCACTAGAGGGAAGAGATGCCATCCAGAGGGACCTTGATAGGCTTGAGAATTGGGCCAGTGCAAACTGCATGAGCTTCAACAAGTCAAAATGCAAGGTCCTTCACCTGGGTCGGACCTATCCTAGGCACAAATACAAACTGGGCACAGAGTGGATTGAGAGTAGCCCTGAAGAGAAGAGTTTGGGGGTGTTTATAAATGAGAAGCTCAACATGAGCCGGCAGTGCGCTCATGCGGCCCGGAAGGCCAACCGCGTCCTGGGATGTATCAAGAGAAGAGTGGTCAGCAGGTCAAGAGAGGTGATTCTCCCCCTCTACTCTGCTCTTGTGACACCCCACCTCGAATACTGTGTCCAGTTCTGGTGTCCCCACCACAAGAGAGACATAGATTTGTTGGAGCGTGTTCAGAGGAGGGCCACAAAGATGATCCAGGGGCTGGAGCACCTCTGCTACGAGGACAGGTTGCGGGAGCTGGGATTGTTCAGCCTTGAAAAGAGAAGACTTTGGGGGGACCTAATAGCTGCCTTCCTATACCTGAAGGAGACTTACAGGAAGGCTGAGGAGGGACTTTTTGCAAGAGTGTCCACTGATAGGACAAGGGGAAATGGGTTTAAGCTGAAGGAGAACAGATTTAGATTAGATTTTAGGAAGAAATTCTTACCACCCTTACGAGGGTGATAAGACTTTGGAATAAATTGCCCAGACAAGTTGTGGATGCCCCCTCCCTGGAGGTGTTCAAGGCCAGGTTGGATGGTGCCTTAAGTAGCCTGATCTAGTTGAGAGGCGTCCCTGCCCATGACAGGGAGGTTGGATTAGATGATCTCTGAGGTCCTTTCCAGCCTATGCGATTCTATGATGACAGCCTCCTCAAAGCACAGCAGCACTCATCTCCATACTCAGGAAAATGCTATCAGGAGAACGTCTTGTGTAAACAAGGATGACTGAACTCCAGTGCAGGAAGGACATATACATATACAGAAGGTTCACATGTACAAAAGGAAGGAGAGGGTACTACGGAGGAACGTAGAAGCCTTGCCTAGGCAAGCAGGGAAGATGTTAGGAAAACCAACCCTCAGCTAGAGTTGAAATTGGCAAGTGAAGCTAGAGTTGGACCTGGCAAGGGATATCAAAGTCAACAAGAAGAGCTTCCTTGCTCTTGAGGTTACAGAAAAGATGCGGCCAAGCTCTTTACAGAGACCTACAACAGGATTGTGAGAGTTAACAGTCATAAACTGATACAGGGAAGGTTTTGACTAGATGCGAGAATTTTTTTTTCTTATGCTATGAAAATAATTCACCTTTGGAGCAGGTTGTCCAGAGAGGTTGTGAGATTCTCCAAGAGAGGAGATATTCAAGTCTAAATTCCTGCCTAAGGCTGAATTCTTAGTTACTTGGTCTAAATTCAGCATCAAGACAGCTTTAAGCAGTAATTTAGACTAAGTGACCTTGGAGGTCCTTCCCAACCAGAATGTTTCTATGATTTTTGATTTTCAAAGGTTAGGCTTGCAAACTCTAATTAAGCAAGCAGTTAATCTTTGTGTGTTTTTGACTTGTAGGGCAGATCACATGTACAAAATCTACAGGATCTGTTCCACGTTGCCTAAGTGCAAATATACATACAGGAAAAGAGGTGAAGAGAAAAAAATTCCAAGGGCAATAATTTGGTGGTGTTTCAGCCTACCTGCTTCTCTATGCTCTGTCATTCAGCCACCATGTGCTAACATTTCACTTCTTCGCATCAAAGAAGAATTGATATATTTTATTGACTTTTGAGGTGCTCAAGATTTTTGCAGTAGCTTGGGAAGGAGAAGCTGTTTAGTACAGGTGGTTTTGTAATTGTGATGTGTTGGGAGAATTCAGTGTTAAATGATCCTCTAACTAGCACTTGCTTATACATGAACTATGATGAGGGGTAGGATTCAGATTAGTACGTTGCCCTGAAATATAAATTATATAAGAGCAGTGGCTGGCTCAGATGCCAGATGGGTCGGATAGATTACACTTGATTAGCCACCTGGGTCAGGTATCCTAGTACAGATCCATTCTTAGCTGCAATACATATGAGTAGAAGTCAAATTCACAGTGGAGTGGGGTTGCAGTGTCCTTGCCATTGTCAGTTTAATTCAGACCAGAAGCGTTATATTATTGTGATTCATTGTGTTTATGCTGGAAAACACAGATAGGTGATTTAGTTTGCTGTTTGTCAGACTCAGCTGTTAGGAAAAACCCAGCCATGTGGCTTGGAGCAATGTGATGTTCAGTAGCTCTTTGCTACCCAGCCCTTGAGACAACTGATTTTAGGAGTAAAAATGAGGGAAGGAAAAACTTTGATGAAGTTGTTGTCTCATTCAAATTCTTGCATACAGCTTCTAGGGGCAGCACAAAGGAAAACTGCTGTTTAAGAATCCAAATCCAGTTGTATCTTCTCAAACCAATTTGGCACTTCAGAACAGCAGAAACTTTTACTGCTTTGGCATTCCTCTTTTTTTGGACATGTGCATCTGTCATGCAGAAGAAGTCACTGAGTTCTCAGGCTCATGAAGCTCTTGGAGATTTTGCCATCCATTAAATCTCTACATAATAAGTGAGATGTAAGTACTAAGTTTGGATCATGGTACCAAACATAACTGATAGTAGCCCTGCGGCTATCCACTGACTTTAGCTAAATTTAAAACTTTCATTCCTAAATACAGATTAAGAGAGCATACAGACTGTTATAGCATAGCTACAGTCCCAGCACACAAATGGATCTGTGTGCACGCATGCGCACACAATTAAAAGGTAACCTCTAACTCAGGGAAGTTTTATACTCAGAAGGCTCTAAAGACTCACTGGCACAGTCCCTGTGATTGTAGAGCTGAGTATCTGCCACTGTGTTTTATCCAGCCACTCCAGGGGAATCTTAAATGCATGCGGAAAATGTCTGCCTACACCTAGCATTCTGACTGCACCCACTAAATGAAAATGAGGATATTCAGTCTTAAACAAAGTATTTTTTATTTTTATAAAGAAATCAAAACCAGTTGCAATTAAATGGCAAACAAAGGAAGAACTGGAATCCATAAAACATCAGGGGCAATATTTAAAGCAACCAAACTGAAATCAGTTCAGTATTTCTCTGCTGTATTTATATACAAGTGCACTTATTTTTAAAGTGCCCTAACACTTAATTTTGCTTTCAGTTGTATTTTTTTATTTGGATTACATATGGTATTGTGATAGGATGTTTCGGAAAGCCATAAAGTGTTCTTGCCTGTAAAAGCAACGTCCTTTCTTGTTAATGCCAAGAATGCTTTTCCCAAAACACTCGTTCACTGTTCAAGACACTGTAGCTGCTAATGAGGAAAACACTGCAAGTACCTCATTCAAATGTTTTCTTTTGTTTATCTACAGGGAGTTTACTCAGTAATAGTGAAGAATCCCTGAGTATCAATGAGTCTGAGAGTACTCATATTCTGCCAAGAATAAAGTTGTAAAGCTTTGTATGCCAACACTTTAAATTAATCTAAAATAATGCAAAGGGGACTTTGTCATCTTGGAAGGCTTTTTAAAGCCTCATCACTGTTGTCTCAATTAATAAGAATATTCCATATCAGTCACATGGCTGCCTTCCTCTATTGCCAATTATAGTTTCGATGGATGATGTCCCTCTGAGGACGTATGTCAGAACTGACAGAAAGGATGATGTTGGCATGCAACAGGATATACCTTCACACCAGTAGCTTTGCAGCACATTGCTGGTCTCCTAGGCAGCTCTGCTTACTCACAACCTTCTTTCCTAGGCACCACTTAGTGCCCAATGCTAATCAGTCCCTTTAGATGGCTTTTAGCAAGTAGATAGAGCATTAATTCGGCATACAAATTGAGAAACTACCTTTGATGATGAAACAAGATTAAAATACCCGTGCTCACATTTCAGTTTCACACATAAAACATAAATAATGCAGTAACCCTCCCCAGCATTGCAGAAAGCTTCACTTTTCTCTGTTGAATAGTCTTTAAAGTCTACATCTACTGCAAACTTTTAAAAAAAAAAAAAAAAGGCCGTAAACAAACTATCATGCCTGCCAAAATACTTTCTTTATATTCCCATCCACAAGGCCCTTAGTCACAGTTCTGGCCCAGGATTTCCTCATGAGATGCTGTTTAAGAGCTTTTAAAAAACACACAATGCCATTCCCATGATATATGCAGTTTTAAAATTTGTGTTTCTGTATGGCCAAGGCTGCTGTGTTTTGTTATAAATACGTGAAATCAATAGATTGCCCAGGTTTCCATTTTTACAGGGGATACTGCATCATTAAGTACTGAAAGAATATAATGTAACTATTCAAACTGCTTAAAATATTTCGTAACCATAAATTATTATCCAAAAATATTTTTCGAGTAGATAAAAAGAGTTGTCAATTCTGCATACTGAATGCCTCATAAGGGGCTCATTTATGGTTGAAAACTGAATAAAAGCAGCAAATTGAGAACAGACGTAACCATAGAGAAGCTGTAATCCACAGCAGATTTCCTTGGTGAATGAAGTATTGTTGTGTGGATTTATCCTCCTTGCTTGTACAGTTAACCAGTCACATCTGTGGCCAAAGTGCTATCTATGCACACAGACAAGTTGGGTTCAGTAACCCCATGGAGGTAAGCACATGCTGGTTTACACTGTATTGATAAAGTGCAAAATAAACTTCACTGGCTGTTTCATTGGGGCATGCTATGCTGAAGGGCAGATTTAATATTGAAACTGAATTCCTGTGACTTGGAGACATAAAAATGCTAGGATGTTTGAAAAACTGGAAGCAACAGCACGTTTCTTCTGGATTCTATATTAGTATTACAGGCCTTGTTTTCTGGCAAGTTACAAAAGACTGTGTCGCTGACTCACAGAATTAGTATTTGTACTTCCTAAATACGATAATGAACGGGAGCTGCTTGAGCTATAGTGTTTGTGAAGGGAAAGCCACTTGTTATAAATATTCATTTGACAAAATGTAAATAGTTTTATAGGAGTGTAAACTGTTGCAAGTCATTTGATTCAGTACAGTTGTCTCTTCCGTATTGTTTGTCACAAATGCACATAATGAACCAGCGAGGATGACATGTAGACTTGACAGTGAATTAGTTTAGCCTTATTGCTGTTTGTTTAACTTTGTGATTACACACCAATCATATAACTCATCTCCTTTGTCTTGAGAAGGCCCCAGCAAGTTCCATATTTCTTATATCTCTCCATTTCTTTGCTTGTTCCAGTACTTCAGCATATCATCGGACACTAATTTTGATTTTACGTCAGGAGATTGTATCTATTGCAAGATCACTGACTTATTAACTTGGAAAATCAAAAAAAGAGAAAGATCCTTGTGAATTTCTTTTCATTATTGAGGCTTTTTTTTTTAATTATAATGCATGCTTCCCTGACAACAACAGATTTTATTTCAAACAAATAACGTTCTTTCTAGCCATGTCTGACACAGAATTTTAAAAAAGGCGGCTACTAATGTTGTTATTTAAAATTCGTCACACTGATCATTTAGACCCCACTGTCTTCATAAAGATTTTATTTTCTTTATCTAAGTATAAAAGCGCATCAAGATTTGTTTCCTCTTTAATTCATATTGTAGAGAACATAGTAAATAGTTATGATCATCTTAGCAGCAAAAGTGAACTGTAGCACCTGTGTCTTACAGAAGACAACTACAAAGTTTTGTAGTCATTATAGATTCAGCCTGTGTGTGAACTGAAACAATGCATGTATAAAATCAATGTCTTGCTGCTTTGAATTGTGTGCTCATGATAATGTGTGCACGCACATGCTTAACCATTATTACTGCACATCTGTGTGTAGACAGAGGCTTACTAAATTTCTTTTTACAATCAGGAAACATTAACTGTCTTTAGAGGTCTGATCCTTAAGTTGAACTGAGTGAAACACAATTTGCAAACTCTAGTGTCCCTTTTAATTAATCACGGACTTTGAAGGTAGTATATATTATGTTTGATTTTGCTTCTAACATAATTTAAAGTTTAAAATCATTTTTGTCATTTTGGACTGAGCAAAGAGGTCACAACTCTATGCCAGCTACAATCAGTTATACAACAATAGTGAATTTGGCTCAGGGGCAGTTTTACTGTTTGTTTTGGTGTTCAGGGTCCTTTTATATCTCTTGGTTTGGTCTAGATTGTGTTTTCTTAGAAAAAAAAAAAGTCTCATTCTTTAGATAGGAAAATGAATAAAGTATTTTGTCTCTATGTTTTGCCTTGAAATCTTTTCTGGGAGGTTTACAATCTGGAGGACTTAACTAGATTGCTATTTTAAGGCCTGTTCCAAAGACTTCAGTGAGCTTCCATCAGGCCCTTAGAGACTACTGGGAAAATAAAATATTATGTGTTTTAAACAAGAAAAAGTTTTAACGCTTACTGAAATTTACCTAAAACTTTATTGTGAAAAATTTAGAGAGCAAACTTATTCAGTGCTCTGAAAGATAATTTTCTGAAATGGCTGGAGATTCATTTAGACCTATCCAATGTAGAGGGATTTGGAATTTGTTTGGGTTTATTTTTTCATTTAGTAAGATTTCTTTCCAAAGAGGTCAGCAAGACTTTTCTGAAGGGATTTAATTAAAGTTAGCAAGTAATTTTGTGTTCTGCAGTATGTTACATATTGTGAAAAGGTTATGGATTCACCCAATGCAGCGCAACAGCAGTGTAAAGGTGATAGGTGAAATTCTTTTTGTTGCAAGTGCTGAGATATAATCATTTAAAAGGTCATTTGCGCTCAAGAAGAGCATTTATTTAAGAAGTAACTTGTTTTGGGATATGCTGCATTTTTAAAGGTTAAAATATGTCTTGCTGACCAATGTGATCAGTGAGAAGTAATTTTTTTCTTTTAAGGAATTTCTGCATGTTACTTCACTATTTAGACTATTTATTAACATCTGGTGCAACACATCATCAATTTGAAAGCTCAAAATGCTGAAATTTTCCACAGCTTTACTAAAACTTGATACATAGAAGCTTTGTGATCTATAATTAGTTCATTTATATTATTATGTAGTGTATATTGCTGTGGTAGTAAAGCTCTAACAATTCTAAGTTTAAAAATATAGGAGACAAGATTTATCGCAGTACAGAGTGTTACTTTGTGTACAAACAGTTGTTCTAATAGGAAATGCCAATCATCTGAAGTGAGGGGGAAAAGATTGGGTTTTTTCTTTTTGTGAAGTGATTTGGGAGTGAAATAGATGATGTAGGTATGACAGACAAAAGGGAGTTATATTTTAAATTATAATGTGAAAGACCATAAAATAAAAGAGGAGCTGAAAAAGAAGATTTTGTTTAAAACAATTATTTAATTCTTACTACATTTATGCAGAGAAGTTCATACGCAATGAAAATTTTGTTGTGTGTTTAGAGGAGCTTTTCCCTTTTCTTTAGAAACATTTCAAACTGGCATTAAATTTCTTTAAGTCACTGGGTTCTTTCCACTCACACTGCTCAATAATCCGTAGACATCAAGGAGGAAAGAGGTCTTTTGTAACCACTCTTTGCTGAATAAGATGTCACTCTTGTCCTTGATCTTAAAGATTGCCAATACAGAGCAGCATTTTGTTCATAATTTGTTTAAAATGCTTTCGTTGAACCGTTATACTGTAGAAATTATACCAGCCATGAAAATCAAACTATTTTAATGGAATCTTATTGATCATTATATCCACTGAACATTGTACATTCCAGAGTAAACTATGTGAGCAAGAAGAAGAAAAAAAAAGAGTGTACATAAGGAATTAACAGTTAAAAATGAATTACTTACATTTGTTTCAGGATAATTTTTACTCAAATAAAGTCATCCTCCTTAATTTGCCTTGCTTTCCATTTGAAAGAGGGCAAAATCTATTTCCTGGGCAATTTTGCACAGCACAGATATTAATACTTTGGGGTTTAATTGTATCCTGTGTTTAAATACACTGTGGGTGAAACCCTAGACCTCTGCTTAATTGCTGTGAGAAAATAGCCTGATTTCTCTGAGATTAGGCACACGCTTATGTATACTTTGACCCAAGAGTGCCTCCTTCAGAATTAATCTTCTAAGGTAGTGGGATTTGCTTTTGTACGTGCAGTAGACCCATTCATGACAAACGGTGCCTAATAAACCAACTTCACCCTCCAGACCTCTCTTTTGCTGTCAGAGTTTTTCTTCAACTATTCATTTCACACATCCCTTGTCCAGTTGCTTATTAGCAAATAAACTTTAAAGCAGGCAATAGGAATAAATTTAATGATTCCTCTTAATTAGAGAGGCTTAAGGTTTAAATAATGTGCTGCGGAACTGGAAATGTAAAGAATTTCCATTTAATTGTTGGGCAAAAATATTCTGAACCTGATCCAAATATGCTGGCTATTGGAAGAAAAATTTCATCATATTTATTTTTAAAATTTTCTCTGTGTTATACTTCAATTGAACCATCTATTCCATAAAAGCACTTTTCCCTCTGTCATCTGCATTAGGATTGTTTCTATAACATGTAACAAAAAGTTCTGGTTTTCAAATATTTATATTAGTCAAAGTTAGTCCTGTTTATACTTTTTGGCAATATAACTTTTTCCTTAAAAATGAAGTACTTCAGTTTAACTAAACAAAATGTGTTGAAATGGATGGTCTTATAAACTTAAGTACACCTGGCAACAGAAAGGACTAAGGCTCCAACCAGAAAACCCTGACTCATGTGAGTAGCCCCTACTCATACAAATATCTCATTAACTTCAAAGGAACAATCTGTGTGAATTGAAGTTTTCAAAATCTGGCACTAAAGCACCAATCCTGACTACAAACACTGAGACAGATGTAGAAGTTTACTTCATTTTATTAATGCCATTAAAATCAGGAGCTGGGATCGTTAGCAAAGTATTCCTTTATGTGGTTTTCTACAAATAGTATTAATGCTTGCAGGAGCATGTCCTAAAATTAGAAGATAAAGACATTTGTTTCAGTTTTGAGTTAGCATTAGACAAAATTATCTTTTTATGTTTTCATAGTTCTGCAAAGCAGTTCTCTATATTTGCATTAGAAATATTAAATCCAGCATCCTCATACTACATTTGTAAGAGTTTAGCTGCAAAAAGTTTGACTTCACTTTTTAAAATCAGTAAAGTTACAGTAGCAGAAATAATGATGTAGCATAAGAAGAAAATCCCAGATGAACTGATTCTTTTAATTAAATAACTAGATTGAAAATTATATGAATAAAATATTATTTAACTTTTGTAAGTTTATATTTGTTAAAGCAGACTTTTTGCTTATTATCAGTTACTTTGATTTTTTTGTCTGTCATTTGTCTGTCATTTTCAAAATAAGTGATCAGAAACAGACTGAAATGAAAGGGGGTTTTGTTTTGTAGGGTTTTTTTTGTGGTGGCTTTTTTTCTGTTTTTTTCTTTCTTCTTTTTTTTTTTTTTTTTTGTGGTAAACCCTCCAGCTATTGTTACGGCAATAAGCCTTGGTTGGCCGATACTGAACTACATGGTCGAGACTCTCGTAAGTGAAATGCAGTCTTCATTAAACAAGCCTTTTAACAGCAAGCCAAGCTTGATTAAAATCATATACAGATGAAATCATTTCTTTACAATTCCTTTGTAGTTTTGTACATTCCCAATAACTCTTTAGGCTTAATAATACTTAGGAGACAGCTTAGTTACTACTTAAGATTCTGTTGTTACTTCCAATTATTGCTTAGAAGTCAAAATACATAGTATAATTTCTGTTCAAATAACTGCAAGTGTATTAATGTGACATATAAATGTGAAATGGGTTGGGCAAAAGTAAACACTACAGAAGGCAAGGAATTATGGCTTGCTGTCTTATATGGAATTCTTCTGCTAAAACTTTTAAGGGCCACAACTTTAAAAACAAACAGGAAACATTCTGTGAGTTTTGTTATTGTTACTCTAATCAAGCTGTGATAGCATACAGCAATCCTAAATCACTTTGTGTTGTAAAACATAGCTACCAATTTGTCTGCTAAAATTTATATTTGAAGTGTCATTAAAGTTTACACCTCCTAAATTTAAAGGCTCAATGTAAAAGGAAGAAAACTTCACTAAAAGCTTGGGGAACTAGGAATTCTTTTTCCTGGCATCTAGTCAGAGGGGAAATATTGTTGGTAATACTAAACAAAAGAAAACAAAACAACTCTTTTAAATCTATTGCTTAATTTTATTAGCAAGAGTCCAATTAAGGAACTATAATCCTGTTGATCGTTATTACTGATGTGCATTCCTTCCATAGCATAAATCTCTATAGGAGAGAGCTTAGGACTTCATGGATGGCAGAGGCCCGTTGCAAATGACAATTCACTACTAAACAAAGCAAGAAAACAACTCAATCAAAAGGTCAAATTCCTTTCTGTGGGTGATGACGGAATGACGATAAGAGGAAAGCCTTTTCTTTCCTTCCTTCTTTTAATGCGTCCCTCCCTCAGTAAAGGCAAGCCTTTAAACTTCGCCTAATCGACAGGACCTCAAAAGTGGGTCCTCCCTACCCTGCCAGCTAACAAGGCAATCCGGGGTGTTAGCCACCAGTTGCCAGAACTGGTAGGATGCGTTGATATAAAGCTCTTTTTTTCAAGTACTTGTAATATTTGACCTCTTCTTGCATTCCCAGCTCATGCACACGTTTCTTCTTCACCTTACCAGCTGTTAGCTTCTCTAGCTTTTCCAGTGAAACAGCTTTAATGCTTAGGCATGAAAAACATCATTCTGTGTTGTCTTCCCAGAAGAATGATTCCTGTAACTATCCTTAAGACTTACAGAATTTTGTCCATAGCTGTTACCAGATAGCATGTTCAAGCATGCAAAGTGCCTATTTGTTTGCAAGATGACTCCCCATATTTTCTCTTTGGTAATTCAGATACTGAACTGTTTCTGCTTTGGGTCTGCACTCCACGCTTGCTCCCACAGACTGGCTACCCCTGTCTGAAGTAAGAGTAGGGATTGCACCTATACTCATTTGATTCAAGGAGTTTGTATGCAGTTAGATTGGTTGTAGAGGCATTCTTTTACTGTGTGGAAAGAACCAAAGACTTGAATCATGTGCGTTTCTGTGCACTTTTCAGCAGGATCAGAGATAATGCTGTGCTAATACATAAACTCTTGTGAATCCCCAGAGACTGTGCTGAAGTTGTGAACAACCAGCGACAAGTCACAGCAGTGCAGAGAGCAAGTTATGAATCACTGCAGTCCTGCTGTTCAGTATTTCATGTGTTCTTTCTTTCTTCTTTTCTTCCTCCTCAAAAATACAGACATGGGGTTGCATCTACTAAACCTACCTAATCTATACACTGCCAAAATATATGTATGCTATTTCACAGGCATTGCTGTTTGTGTTTACAGCCAAAGCAATCTGCTGCAACATTCAGTAGAAATAAACAAGTAAAATATCAAGAATGAAAAGGAAATATTGTGGCAGCTTCTTAGCTACCAAAAATCAGATAACACCACTAAAGCCAATGGAGCTGCACCAATTTATGTTTGTTGTAAGTCTGACTTAAAGTTTTAAGGAATAATTATTTCTGTTGTCTTCTTTACGAAACATTTTTGTATATTTCATGTCACATATATGTGCGTGCAACAAACTGTCTTAATCTGGAAATACTAAAAAAGGGAAGCTAAGCCAAGATAGCTATCAGTAGACAGGAAGATACTCATAGATAAAAGTAATATGATCTTTTCGAATAATTAACATTTCCTCTGTGGTTCTAATTGAAAACCAAAGGAAAGGATATAGACCATTCAAATATAGCCCCTTTTTAGATGGACATTCAGTTTATCAGTAAATATTAATAGCTACAGTTTAAATTCATAACCCAAGATTTATAGCATTAAAATTAAAATTACTGTACTACAGAAAACAAAGAGACGGTAAGGCTTAACTGCAAGTAGGGAGCAGAAAAAGATCATATAAAAATAGTTATCTAGCTGTTCAGTATTCAGGGAGTTTACATGTTCTGTTAATTTTCTTTTAAGTCTTTAACCCATTTATTTTACTTTCATGTTTTTTTTTCATGGTTTCCCTAGATATCTAACCTATTAGATCTAAAATAATCTCTAGTACTTAAATTTTTCCCAAGGAATAACTTTTCTGAAGAAATAGTCTTCTTTCGATTGGCCTATATTATCTAATAGGTTATTGTTCACACGACTAAAACTTTGGACTTTTCTTTCCTTGCTACTTATTTATTAATGCATGCGTAAGTATTACTGATCCAAAGAAGTATTGTTTCCTAACACCTTTTTAGCTACATGGTTTAAGTGATGAATGTACCTATGTTTTAGCCCAACATACTCCTTCATTCATTGTCTTTTTAGGTTCTTAGTTTCATGCTTCAAAAGTATTATGATCTTTTATCAGCTCACAATAGTAAGCCTCTTCATCAACAATAGTCCTTGAAATGAAGATAGATTGTAAATCGTCAGGTGCTCTTAGACAAAGGATGCGTTGGCGAAGGAGTTCTGAATAGGCTTGTACTCTCCTGGTCTTTGAATAAAAAATATTTTCAGTTCACTATCAAATTCCAATAAATTAAGCGGATTAGATCTAATTGAGAAACTATACAGTTCAGCTTGCTTTTAATCACACTTCAGTCTGCCATCAACTGGACTTATCAAGACTCACAGAGGTAATATTTACAAAGACCATCATTATTGTTCTGTGCATGGCATATCAAATTATAATATTATTTCATCTCACGGCTGAAATATTAATTGAATTGACATCTGTTTGCTCATCTGTGAAACATGACCATCTTTGAATATCATTATGTCGTGGGTTAGGCTGAACCCCCCACACACAGCCGGTCACTCCCCCTCCCCCACCCCCAGGAATGAGGGAGAGAATTAGAGGAGAAACGGGAAACCTGTGGGTTGAGATAAGAACAATTTAATACAGATGATTTAATACACAGTGTAGGTGCTCACCACCCCCTCATATGCGAAGCCCCCCGTCTCGTCCCGAAGCTGCAATCCCGGACAAACGTGAGGCCCTGAAATAGAGAGGGGCAGAGAGGGAGAGAGAGTACTCCGAGAGTGGGAGTACTGGGAGAGAGAGAAAAAGAAAGAAAAACAATAGAGTAACAGCGCAGCAAGCGCAAAAGAGCCAAAGCGGCGAAAGAGCCAAAGCGCAAAAGCCCTTCTTCCCGGCTGACCCTCACTTTTATACTGGGCATGACGCTGCATGATATGGAATACTAATTGGCCAGTTTGGCCCTCAATCTTAAGTTCCACCACAAATCACAAGGGGAATCGTGTCTCCCTTGTCCCATCTATGCTCCCCGCTTATCCCGCCGTGCTTCTGCACTCCGGCACACTGAAAAGTCCTTGGAGTATCACGTCCAACCACAAACATCAGCTTGCTATCAGCATTCTTCTCAGAGTGAGCCTCTGAGTAAAACCAAAACACGGAGCTCTTCTAGCTGTTAAAAAGAAGAGCTAACTGTCCCAGCTAAAACTAGGACAATTATTACCATTTCTCTTTGTGTATTGATAGAAGAATAAGACTGAGTTTTATTTGCTGTACTTTTTATGGTAGGCCATGTCAGCAGCTCACTGTTAGCTAAAACAAGACAGCCCAATGAATGTTGCCATTTTGGGAGCAGAACTGTTACAAAATATTATTTTGTAGCAATGGCTACAAATGGCTTTATTCAAGAAAAAAATAAACTCGGAAACTTTTTGACATTCTTTCAAATCTTCCTTGTTCCATTAGGTAGGGCTTCTCATAGTTAATTCAAACAGATGCTGTAATGTCATTAATAATATCTGCTTGTATTATACAATAATGACTGTCTACATGTCAGTCTTGATATTTAAATGAACATGTTATAGCAATAATATTTCTGAGCAAAACTAATAGTGAAGTCCCTTTAAGAGGACAATTTTCTTGATTATAGTAAGATCCAGGTTTAATCTGACATTTGCAAGTTCCTTTTCTACTTAGAATGAGTCTTTCTTTCTTGCTTTTTATCAGCTGAACCAAAATTTTCCTAGTCTCCTTTTTCTTTTCTTCATTTTTCACTCTTTAGCATGCTTTATTCCTGAATTCAGACTGTAGAGACCGTATCATTCTTTAAACCTCCTTCATTTATCTATCCATGGCACACATAGATCTCAGATGAGAGTTATAACATAACATTCTTTTGCTGAATAGTGGCAAATCTACCCCACGCGTTTATAGGTCTCACTATGTTCAAACTTGAACAGGGCTAAAAAGCTAACTCCACTGTGCAGACAATATGTTGTCCGGTACTTTTCTTCATAAAAATACAAATTGGGGTGAATCAGAATGTCCACAAGGTTCCTTTCCATTCATGTAGACTTTGATAAATATTAGTCTTAACATCCATTTACTTTAACTGCTCTATTATCTCCAATTTCATTTCCATTACAAAGTTTATCTATATAACATTTTTAAAGTTCAAGTGTATAATTATATATATATATTTGAGATCTATATAAAAAGCATAGGAAGGTTTAAGTATTTTTGGAGAAGCAACTTGAAGAGCTGTGATTATTTATCTGTGACATCTTAATTCTTGAAAAGTAGGAGTATCAAATTACCTGTTGAAAATAAATGCATTGAAACAACTTGTAATTGCATGCCTATTTTGTCTGCATTTGGATAAAACATTAGCTTCTGCTGTTTTTCTTTCAAGACTGATAAATTCAAATCAAATGCCATCCTGAACAAACAGCATTCAAATGTCCATAAAAGTAAAAGAAACAAAATAAGGCACAATCTGGCCCTGTTGATTTTACCATTGTTTCAAGTTGTTTGCTTACAATTATCATAATAATTGAAAGGTTACCAGAAAGAATGTGGAAGACAAGGGCAACTTCCAAAGTGATCCGTGTCAGAGCAATGTGAATACTAATGCATCTCCTCTCTAGGTGATCAGGAAAGAAGTAAGATCAGTTTCTCTGGAATAGTGCAAAGTGTAGCACAGTGATTTGTAAACTTCATACATTAATTTAAAAGAGAAGACATTAATTAAACAGAACAGCTCATGATAGTCCTTGTTGCCTTTTTACATCTCTCTTGTAAGAAAAAATATGTATATTGTTTTTAATAATGTACTGATAAGCCTGGTGTTATAATCTAAGGTTATTTATTTATAATGTGGCTCATCATTTTATGTATTGTCTATATTCGTGAGTATTGCTTCTCATTTAGATAAAAGTGGCATTCCTTTAAGTTTCCCAAACAAAAGCTTCCAGTGAAGCTGGTGAAGGCTTTTTCTGTATTTTGTAGCTTGTATGTCTTTTTGGGCTCCAAAAGTTTGAAGTTTACACTCAAATCCATCTTTAGCTCTCTGGATTAGAGATGGGCACCCATAACATTTACAGCCTCCCAAGTACTCAGTGTTATCAGACTATTGAATATTAATGGAATAAACAAATTCAAAACTAGTGTTACAGAGAAGCAACAGGTGAAATTGTCTAGGACCACAGACCATGAGGTCTTCACCAGTGTGAGTCAAATGATGCCGTGAGCCTGTGGCATGTGAGGAAACAGGCTCACGCTTCTTCCTCTGCATATCCTTTTCAGAGGGTAGTGCAGCTCTGGAAGAGAATTGGATATGGAATCTTGGAGGCCCTACACAATTGCAGTTATTTTTTATTAAAGAACATTTAAAAGTAATTTGAAATAGCAGGCAATACCAGCATACACCAAAAAAGCCTGGATATATGGTATCGAAGGGAACAGAGAAGGGGAAAGAGGAAATAAATTGGTGATCTACTTGAGCATCAGGATAACAGCCTCCTTCAATTCCTATTTACGCATTATGGAGGGAAAGAGTATCAGGAGAAAAATCAGGTAAACAGCCTGCACATCTAAGCTCTTGTGCTGAGAAGGGTAGCTAGATTTCCACTGAGATGCTATCTGGGGCTTTTTTTTTTGCTACAATGATCTTGATAAGTTTTTAGGAGGATGTTCCACAAACCTCTATCTTATAATACAAGGGTAAAGCTTCTTAGTAACTACTTTGTGTTAAGTTTTTTCTCAGTAATTTCTCCTTACGACACATCTGGAGTATTGTCTGCTATGGTTAGGTTTTATAATCCTCGGGGGAGCAGTGTGCATTATCAGTAAAATGTTATGTTTAAGAACAAGAATTAAATCCTTTCCTGGCCAATGCTCTGAAGTGTATACTCAGACTTCCAGGCACTTTTAATCACTTTCCTTTTAGAAACTTTAGCAAGTGGCATCCCCTGTCCCAACCCCTTTATTAATGGCTGGTTGTAAATGACTTTAGCAAATGGAGCACCATTTGTCACACTGTAACAAGTGACGCACTGTACTGTATTTCTAGCCCTACCACTTAATTTAAGCATTGAGATTTATAGCTTGTCATCATCCTCTCTATCTTTCTGTTCCTTCTTTGTGCCTTCCCAAGTGCTAAAACAGCTTGTTGGGAAAGGGGTTTATAAGTAAAAGCAGACATTTCTACCTTGGCTCAGAGCACTGAAAACACTCATTCAACTCTTTCACCTGTATAGTGAATTCTCCTGGTGGTTTTTCTTCTTCTGTTTAATTGCTTCTCCACATTGAACTGATATTTGATGAAAAGATCCCCCTATTTTACAATTTCTATCAAAATAATCCCACTGTAATTCTGTTGCAGTCACCTGTGTATACACTATGTTTGTTTATTACTTTGAAAGACCATATGGTACAGACAGCAGCCAAGTTGTATTGCAAATTAAAAAACTTTATTTGAACTTGAAATTAGTTCTTTCTTCAGTGTGCTACTATGCTTCATGCCATCATCAGCAAATTTCCCTGGGCTACAAATTTGTAGCCCGTCCCTCTGTCTAGGCTATATAGATTTTTATATAGATTACAGACTCTGTGTGTGATTTATATACTGCCACATGGAAAGTGGCAGACATCCAAGAAGTGACCCCACCAGTTTAAAGCTCCTATGAATCAAACATCTGTTCTGTGTTTGTGTGCATTTGTTTGTTTGTTTACTTAAGAGCACTGAGCATTGGCCTTGCACATGCCTACCCTGTCTCTTCTAACAGAGCAGTAGGTTGTTGGGTTTTACTTTAATTATAGTAGATAGCAGGCTTTTTTTCTTGCCATACTTGTCCTGTTAGCAATCAGCTGCTCATTTCCCTCCAAACTGGTGAGACCACTGGTCTCTTGGTCAACACTATGAATGCCTAGCTGGACACAAGGGTCCTGAAGCAAACATTACGTTTGTAGCAGTGTGCAGATTTAATGCTCCCAGACTGCAATATTTGGCCTGTTTCTCTACTGCTCAACATCTTGTGAAGTAATTTCACTGATGTAAAGAGAGTACAGAGCAGAGATTCAATGATACATGTGCAGAACTTCCAAGTACACTAGTGCTGATGTTTTTCACTGTTTTATGCACAGCTGTAGCTTATCAGAAAAGGCACAGGTTAGCAAAGGATCAGGACAAGTAACATATGTTATGTGTGCTGTCTGACAGGCCAAAGAAGTGAAGTTGACAGCCCATGTCTCAGTCTTTCTCTAAGAATTGTGTCACCCAACGTGGCCAGCTCTGTTTTCTGCACTGAAAGAATGCTGAAACCATTCCAGTGCTTCTTTCTTGAATCCTTGCAGCTACAAGCCTAAGCAGGGGCTCATCATGTGAAAATGGTATAAGAAGCTTTCAGAAATTCCATGTAAATAATGTCATATGACTGTAACTTTTCAGAACAAAAGAGCTAAAGATCAAGCAAATTGTATTAGCCAGAATTCCAGTTGCACATTTCTACCTTTCAGCAGTCAGAAGGGCAGGCAGGAGCTGCTTGCTCTATGTGCCTGCAGTAGGCTGCAGCCTCAGCTGAGACTGATGACCACTCCATGTTCACTAGTAAGGCTATCTAAGTTTGGGAGTTGCCTGCGGTGTTTGAGCTAGCTAGCAGTTGGGGCCTGAAACATTTTCATTTTCCCATGGGTGCTTAAAAAACCTAGCTCATAAATTGGGAAAGGAATTGTGAATAGAAGAACTGGAAAACAATTCGTCGACCTGTGGCTCTCTAAAGTGGTCTTCTTTAAAACTTCAAGATGAATTCCAAGGAGTCTACTAAATTTGCAGGAATTAAGAAGTCAGAGAGTTACTGAACAAAATGAATCAAATTCAATTCTAGAAAAAGGATGTAAATTTTTGTTAAATTTTATGAAGCTGCACCTGTTCACATAGCTTTGAATTTTAAACAGTAAATCACCTTGTATACCTCTACGTTAATGCATTATTTTCTACAGCATATTCTGAAATACTTCATCTTCTCATGCAATTCAACTGCTCCACTTTGAATGTGATCCTTTTGTATATCCTGGCCAAATCACATTTGTTTGTTTTCCCAGTACTGTATCACATTGCAAGCCCTTATTTAATTTGCTGTTCACTACTAGCCCTAAGTCTTTTTTTTTTTTTAATGCTTTCCAAACACTATCTTCCTTTCATAGTATATTTGTGTTTCAGATATTTCCCTTAAGTATTTGACTTTTTAGTTTTTGTTACTGAATGTTGTTTTGACTTGTTTTCAGATTTTCTCCTCAGCTCTTTTAAGCTCTCTAGGTCTCCTTGAACTTTTTCTTTACTGTCATTTAAATAAAGTTAATGGGTAAATAATGTACAATGAAGTTGCATTCCCCTCCTGCTCCTTTTTTAATTTATTTATAAATAAGAAAGGGGAAAATGTAAAAATGTTAAAATGGAAAAAGGGGGAAAATACTACAAATGGAATTAACACTAATGCCCACAGTATGTCGCTGGTACCTCTAAGTCCCTATATACATGCAAACCTGAAAAGTTAGTATGATACCTGTATATGTCCTCTGACATATCTTAATATACTGAAATAAACGTCTGTTTTCTGTTGGATGCAATATACCACAGTAATATAGAATATTTTCTCTCTTTGAACCTCTACATCTTTCTTCTTATGTACAGAAACACATTCAAAAATACTGCTTAGAGTAATATCGTTCCCATGACACAAACCAAAAATGCCAATATTTTACCTCTTTTCAGGGCAGAGCTGTGTATTTTAGTAGTGATTGCATTAACTATGCACCAGGCTAGAATGAAGCTTCCATGCCATCACGATGTTTCTTTAAGCAGTGTTTTTCCAATTTCAGACACAATTCCAAGAGCATAATCTAGACATTCCCTCTGGAGCTGCCTCCATACACAAGCACACTTTAATAAGTGAGACCTCTGCCAGAGTCATCAAGACCGAAATGAACAACAACAAAAAAAAATCTTCACCACTGCTCTTATTTGGTTAGTGACCCAACCTTACCCTTTAAATATAGTAGGATCAACATACTGGGCATGACCTCAAAGAGCTGTCATGTCATTTTTACTCTGCTTTTCTTTTAAAATGTTATGTAAGTTGGGGAACTCAGTTCCAATGTGTGATGTATCATATATCTAGATTTATTTCTCTGGATTATGGGAAATATCCGTGGAGTGGGTGTGTTTAATTATTTGCAGATTTATATTGGTATTTCAGGATAGAAATGGCAAAACTGAAAAATAAAAGTGTCACCAGTAAATTTTTAGCAACATAAAGTGGTACCCCTTATTAGTATTCAGTAGTTCTGTCCAAATCCTCAGCCATTCTTATTACTGCTCTCAATCCACCCCGGTTTGGTTCAGACTTGGACAAGTCTTTGGCTAAACAAGAATTATTGTAGCAGGATTGCCAAGCCTTTTTCCTCATGTAAAATTATGTGTCTTCAACACCTTCACCTTCCTTTTTTTCTTTATATTTTGAGGCTCAATGTGCTGCAGTATTAATGACAGGAAAGTAACTATATTTTTGTACCAGAAGTTCATTTTGTGTGTTGCTGAGGTTTTTTACACTGATCTGAGAATGGAACACAAAGGCAAAATACTCCTTTTTGTACCTTCAATCCCTCCAAAATCCTGTATCTCAGTTCACCTACCAAATAACTGATCATATCCAGACATAAATATGGCATGAATAAAACATTCTGTGATTATCTGATATAGTTACAGTTCATGATGAAAACAATTTCTTCTTTTTTAAATCTGAAAAGCTACTTCTGAGCTAATAACTCACAATCATCCCATCTTGCTTCAGAATGACTAAATATTAATTTTAATTTCACTGATACACAGTTCTTCTTGTGACAATAGGCAGGAACAGCATTTGCTAGCATGAGACAATATTTCAGTTTTTGTTTTAATGTTAACTGATATTGCAAGGATAAAGGCAGAATTCCAGATGTGGAATAATACATTTCAATTTATTGACTTTTTTTTTTTTAAAAAGTGACACTTCTGTGTAGACATTTATTCGTTTATTTTATTAACACATGGGTTAAAAACATTGCTCTCTAACCAAGCCAAGCACCTGCAGGGAAACAGAAAGTGGAAAATATAATGTGCTTAATGCTTTTGAATGACAATACTACTACTACTACTACTACTAATAATAATAATAATAGTAGTTCCAAGACCACACTAAAGCTACTATTCTGATACTATGGCCGCTATCATAGGCCTGGTACCTATTAGGACAGCATACTGTAACACAGAAGATATCCAAAGGAGTGGGAGAGGATGACACAATCTAAATACACAATGAGTGCAGCAACAGCTGTATTTCCTTTCCCTTTAAAGGCTGCAGGATCTAACATAAGAACACTTTCTTTCAGGACTTTTTGCCCAATCTCCTTCTCAAACAAAGTTTAGCTACAAGGTAAGAGAAGGTGGCAATTAACTCCATTATACTACATAGAGTATTATGGAAACATTACTTTCTGTGTTGAAGAAGGAAGGCAATAGAACAAAAAAGAGCTAGAGTACGCTCTGGGATGATTCATAGCACTGCATCGGAGAGGTGATGTTTGCAGTTTTCCATGGTGGATGTGAAAGGCTAGTGACATTTGGATCTCACAGGGTATACCAAATCAGGCACAAGAATAGCTTTGAAAGTTCTCAGTTTGATTTTGTAAGAATATGGTATTTCATCAGTTTTTGCATAGGAGGCCTTTTAAACTACAGATCATGATCTCAAACCCCAGTGAAAGACTGTGACTCAAAGTTTAGAACATATCTTTCCTTCCTTACCAATAAAGCAGCTTTTTATTTTCTCTTATAGCTAACTTTTCATGTAAAGTTTGGAGTGATTTTGTTTTGAAATTTGTCCACTTCTGCTTTTGAAGTTTTTTTCCCAGAGATACCTTAAAAAACATTTTTTAAAAAAATGCCATAAACATTGCGTAAAATGTAGTAAGAATGATTAGCTATTTTATTGGAAACAAATTGTGGCTGTGATTTTATTTTTTTTAATAGAAAGAATAAATCAGCTTCAAATTTAGAAGCAAGAATGTTGTAGGCTTCATTTATCCTGCCCTTGGCAGAGACATGAAGTAGTTCTGTTTTTCTCAATCTTTTGTAGTCAAAGGATCATCCAACCGTGTTCAAAGGTTCTGTGGACTACCTTGTCTCCAACTCTTATTCAACAGCTGGAGAAGAGAGGTAATAAATAAAATACTTAACATTTAGATTAAACTCTATTCTATGATTTTAAAAATATATCTTAATTTCATGCAATAATTACAAATACAGGTTCCTAACTGTGTCTGCCTGCAGGTACTGACTGCAGTGGGAAACCAGCTCCCGATTATGCCTGCCTGTGGGTATTGACAGCAGTCAGGAGCCAGGTTTTGCCTCTGCCTGCCGGGAGGCATTTGATAGCAGTTGGGAGGCAGCTCCTGACGATGCCTGCTAGCTGGCACGAGCAGCAGTCCTTCTGCAGCTCACCAGTGGTCTACAGGCTGTTGAGTTATACGGGATCAGATTAACCTCCAGAGGTCATTTCCAGTATTGTTTTCTAAAACACTATGATATGGCTTGCAATAATTCAGAGATGTCAACAGGGTTTTAGGAGAGGCTTTGTTTTAGAAGATGCTAATGAGCTCTGCTGATAGATTATCCCACTAGAGAAGAGGGAATGAATTATTATGTCAGCTGGAGACTTTCTAGAAAAGTTGTATAAATTTAAGAGCTCTGTGAATTATCCTCTACTAGTACCCTGAGAAAAGACTGTTAACTGAATAAGTTGTGTAAGAGCCGCTCATGATGACTACAGAAAAGTCTATCCATGCGCACCTGTATCATCAGAAAAAAATGCTGCACCAGATTACTAGTGATGTGATGGATCACAAAGGTATATTCAGTAATTCAGTGGCTGAAATTAACTTCAGAAAGTCAGAGCTGAAGTGTGAGAGGTAGGGGGAAGTGGAATACAGGTGCTCCAGCTCTGCTTCCTCTTCCATCTGCCTTAGGTTTTGTCATGGAGCCCTTAACCCAAGAGGTGGGAGAAGGACAGCTTGAATTGAGTACATGCTGATGCATTTCCTACCTTGGTGGAGCTGATAAAAGGCATGTTTGCACTCAGTGTGTTGACCCAAATACATACGCATCCAGACAGTTTTTAACTCTGCTTACTATATGTTGGACTCTAAAGAACAGATGTTCTTGATGGAGGGTACAGTGTTGTTTTTTGCTTCTTTTCTGAATGATAGTCAGTAACAATTTTCCCTCAATTAAATGTGATCAGCCTCCTCTTTTCCAGATGTAAATGTTCTGCAAAAGCTGACACAGTTGAGATAACTAGACTAAATGCTCTCCTCTGGTCCATGGTTTCAAGACATCTAATAAGCCCAATTCTTCAGAATATGGTCAGAGAATAATAAGCAAAGTTTGCATCCAGCTCTTTAAGTTCATGAGTGGTATCTCCGTCTTAAAAGTCACTGAAGGGTCAGGATTTATTTCACAGAATATGTGGCTCTCAGCAGTTGAACATCAGTATAATCAAGTGCTTGTTCATTTATGAGCCTGAAATCTAGCTGGAAAATATTCTAATAACGGCAAGTTACTAGATAACCTGATAGCAGGTTTTATATAATCAGAATGAGAGGATAATAAACAACAGCATTTGAAAGCAGGAATTGTAAGGCAAGATGGACTATTAAATTTTTCTAAGTTGATAAACAGCTTCCAGTGAAGGCATTAGTTAGCAACAGCACATGATATTTCTGACGAAGCCAATAGACAGTGTCTCTTATTGCAAGGTGAAAATCATAAATCGTAGAAAGATTTCCATTTTGTAATAATTCTATACCTCAGTCAAAACCAAAAATTTGCAACAGAGGTCCTAATATGCTTTAATTTTCTGTCAGTTTGGACTAAACGACACTGTTACATACTATAAAATTACATGTGAATATATCATAAAAGTAGTCAACTGTTAATTGACTCCTATCTTAATGATGTTGTACAATTTTAAGGGACAAACCACACAACTAGAGCTCATTGAACATTTGCTTGGACAAGAGAGACTTGCCAAATTTTTGAAGCTCTGAACTTGTATTTCAAGATAAAGGAAGCATTGATTTGAAGAAAAAAATTTTGTTCAGAATGAGACTGGAAATATAATTTGAATGTAATTTATTTTAGAATGCCAACTACAAATGTGCATTCTTTTAATTTTATACTTCCAAAGAAAATTTGTTGTTCTTGAGTTAAAATTCACTTTCAAATTAAAATGGCAAAGTTTATGTTTTGAGATTTCCAAATGATAATTCTTTTAAAATTTTAATAATCTGTATTTATTTATGTTATATATTTACTTGATATGTTTCAGCTTTTAAGATTTCAATTTTCATGATTTCCTGCAAGTATGAATTTGGTTTTGTTTGAAATTCTTGTAAGTTAATTATTGGAAAATACTTTAAAGCACGTAGATGAAATAAAAAAACCTATAGTCTGTAATACACAACACACTGAGTAGTTGAATGTACAGTTGCATCTTCGAAAAAGAGTAAGGTTATGAGACTGACACTAGTGACATATACAGTCACTAACTACTTGCACTCATTAACTACTGAAATTGATATAAAGCCAGTGGTGTCTGAGCCTCCCTAAAAATTTGGAAGGCTCTTAGATACTTGCATATTGACCACTTTTCAAATGCAATCATTGTATGCAAAGTTTTGCTCGTAGAGTAAAAGAGCTAATTGGTTGCACTGACTGTGAGTGGGTTGCAAGTTATACATGAATACAGGTCTTAGACTGAATCAGCCTTGTTTCTTCTGGGGTTAATGTATGTATCAAGTTATTTCCAGGGCTATTGTTTCTGCCAAACTGTCTGTTTGTGCAGGTTTTAAAGAATATGGTAGCAGGAATAAAATACCAATCTGCCAATTTTTAGTCTTTAGAAGTGAGACTCATTTATTGTTTAGAAAAAGCCAGTCTTAAGTTGTCTTACTACTTTCAAAAAGACATTCCCAGAGTGTTTCAAACAAGTATTAAAATTTCATTCCTTCCTTCCTTGCAAGTTTCCTTCTTCTAGCAGCAGTTGCCTACATAGTCTGAAAACACATCACATAAAATTAAACTAATATACCCCTATTGGCTGCAATTGTCTTGGGAGACTTATGACGCTTAATAATAATGACATGAATTACAAAAGATTTGTAGTAACTGAGTTAAAAGTCTGTTATTCAAAAACGTCGAGAAGTTTCCAGAAGAATTTGGTGTCTTTCCTTTTATTCATTGTGGTTAAGTTCAAGACAATCCTTGAGGGCATTTACTTTCCCATGGAATAAAATAATCATTAAGTATTTTGAAAGCAATAGAAATCAAAGGCAGTTAAGTTCCATAAATATAACAAGTATTTATCTCGCTGAGTTCAGAAAAGAAGCAGATGGAATGTATTTCCAGTATTATTAAGCATTACAACTTGTTTAAAAGCTCCTGAATTTGCAGTGCGGTGTACCTGAATCACAGATTGTATATTATTCCCCAGTCTCATTAGAGCTTTCAGGAGGAAAGCCATCCTTACTTCTACAAGCTACTAGTGTCTGCCAATACAATTTATGGTGCAGGAGTGACCATTAACTCCTACTCCTTTAAAACATATTTTCTCTTAGAGACCTTGACAAGTTATACATAGGACAAAAGTGTAGTTTATTGACTTCTGATTGAAGAAGATGGAAAAGTAGTCTACTAAAAAAGAATAGAAAGTAACAAAAATAAAGCTTGAATTATGTATACTGTAAGGTAATAAACAAGATGTCCTAACTACTAAATCCTCCCATGAGCATATATTGTTATTTATTACTTGTATTACACTGGAGAAGTTAAAGGAGTAGGGCCCTATTGTGCTCAGTGCTCTATGGGCAGAACAAAAGCATATTTATCTGAGAGAATTTACCAAACACGTTTTAATTAAACCATATATTCACACTCCTAACCCTATCATATATTCAAAATGTTAGTCACAGCAGTTATCTATTATTACCTATCAAAATGAATATGTACCTCACCTCTCAAAACAACATTTGCATTCCATTCATACCTACAGACCCTAAATGAGATCAGGGCAGCAATGCGTTATCCCTGAACTGTACCAGAGCGTTAGCTCATCAGGAGTCCAGAGAAGCAAAATGAGTGGCTGAGCATCCCAGAGCAGAGCCCGTCAGAGGCAAGTAGAGAAAATGCAGCCTTCCTTCCAGATCAGTTCCCTGTTGTCCTGATCCCTGTGTCAGTAATGAAGCCTTGCTTGGTCCAACACTCATTTCCCCATGCAGCACTTACTCATGGCAGCGGTCCTACTCCTTCCAGTTTGACAGCTGCTGCCAGCCCACTATTTAGTTATAAATATTTGCAGTATCTGGCTTTATTCATGACTAGTTTAGGTATGAAAAAATGCAATTGCTACTTAAAGGGACACTAATTTTAACAGTACGTTTTCTATTGCATTTCTACTGCTATCAGTGGGAATAAGATTAGATATAGTTTCAGCTCCAGCCCAGAGAACATGACTTCATTGCTGAGTTACAGCCTCTAACATGTGGCTGTAGGGATATTTACAACATGTAGTGATATTTCTAAAGACAAATACAGAAAAAATAGTTACAGACAAAAAAATAAAATATAGAGTGCACAGTTTGATAAAGGTATGAAGCCTGAAACATTTAGATATCTGGTCCACTTTCACTGGAAAGGACTTAATTGTGCTTTCAGTCACGTCGCATAGACTCCCTGTTTCTTTGTTCCCTAGCATAAGACTATTCAGACTTTTTCATAGAGAAGGCAAAAAAATTCATTCTCTTGCAAGGGTCTGATTTTGATACTGGATTAGATGGTGTATACAGCCAGTCTAATACTTGTATTATGACTTTGCTGTCTCTTCAAATTCATTACATCATGAATTTCTAGTGAAATGTAGATGTAGACTCCAAGGAAATGTTGTTCAAAAACCTGGGATCTACAGATAGGAAATGACATCTTGCCCTCTTTTCTCATTTAAAACAGTCAGAGATTTGGCAACCTTGGTAAAAATGTCAAATAAAAAATTGAAACTATTTCAAATGAAAGGTTTAACCACAACTTTGAAATTAACCAATAGGAAAGTCAGAAACTTTACTACTGTTATGTTGCATTTCAAAAGCACAAATTAAATGTCAGAAAAGAATTGATTTTCCCATCCTGGGACTGACAGCTACTTAATTTCTTTGATATTAAATATAGTATTAAAGTCATAGAAAACCCTCAAAAGCTCCTTAAGTTTCACAGATATTTCTTTTTCTATTTGTTTTGCTTTCCTCCATTCTTTCTAAGCACTAAATGGGAAACCACAAATCCCACAAATCATGAAAGATCCATACAGATCTTGAATATTGAAGGTCTTGTTTCTGTGTCCCAACTCAAGGGCACATAGGAGAAACAAACCTAACTTTACTTGCAGAATGGCTGAGTGATTGCTACTGAGGAAAGAGATCTTGAAGTTATAAAAGTTAGCTCTCTGAAAACCAAACCAAAGCCAAAACCACAGCTCAGTGCTCAGTAGTGAGCAAAAGCCACTAAGAAAGGAAGGGGAGCAATTACTACATCATTTGTGAGTCCGTGGTGCTATCCCAAACTGAAAACTCACTAGACCTTCCTCCCTCCCCTTGTTTTTTTTTTTAAAAAAAAGGTGATATCGGAACCTGAAAAGTTACAGAGAAAGGCAGGTGGGATGATCAGAGGTGTGGAACAGTTTCTGTACAAGGAATAACTAGATGCTTTTCAGTCTGGGACAGATGACTGATGAGGGATATGATAAAACTCCATAAAATCAAAGTAGCATGGAGAAGGTGATTAGGGAACAATTATTCACTGTCTCTCATAATACAAAAAGAAAAAAAAAAACAGGCATCAGATTATATTGTCAGCTAGCAAGTTAAAATCAAACAGCCCATAATCATACATAATAGCACCTAAGTATTTATGAGAGGGCTGTAGATAATAGAATTTGCATGGATTCAAAAAGCAATTAGACAAACTCATGAAATCCACCAAGAACTGACTCAGAATATATCTGACTGCAGATGACTGAGAGATGGAATATTATACTAGAATAGCATTACTAGATTCCTGTTCTGTTGTTACACTCTTTTCTAAGCATCTGCTACTGGGCACAGGACTATAGTGATTTTTGGTCTGAATAAATAATACTAGTCTTACATATTAGATAGTGCTTCCAGAAAATAAAGCCATGTTGGAATCATCCTGCTAGGATTTTCCTTTTCTTTTCTTTTTATATCTGAGACATAGCATACCCACAACTCCATTGTGATGACGCTTAACACACCTGAAGACCAGTCCCCAAGGTCTCTTTTAAAGGGATTCTATACACAGCTGCACCAAAACATGGTCAATCTTGTCTTCTGTGCTAGACACAAGGAACCACCTTAGTTATGTTGTGTTTTTGAATTAATTTACAATAGCAAATCAGATATGGATTAACTGAGGTATGGAAGAAAAATGTACAAAGAATCCAAAGAGAACAGACTTTTTCCTTCCCCTGTTAGTTAGGGGGAAGTTCCCCATCTGTGCAGGGTTTTGACATCCAGTAATGTTGCATTGCAGCTGCCCCAAACATAACTGATGTCAGAGTAGTATCGGAGATTTCCAGAGGAGTTTTTTCAAATGATATAGATTCTGTTTCAGTATTTTTTGTCAATTCTTTTTTGATCAGTTGATCCAAGACATCCAAAATCTTGAAACTAAAAGGGAAAGCTGAAGTAGTTCTTGACGCTGTTGAATAACCCTTTGGATTTGTGACTTTGGTTGATGCCTTTCCTGTTCCGTCTCTCCCTCTCTCCAGTCCTTGCCTCACTAAAATACCACGTTATCCCAAAGGCTGCCATTCTTGTGTTACTACTGCAGTACTCATCCCTTGTGTTGGTTTTGCCCATAATCTACCACATCATGTATATGCACAGAAGTACTCTTCTAACTGGAGCCCAAGACCTTTCAGTGAATGAAGAGTGCAAAACAAGTTATATTTTAATTCTATCACTGTAAATGTACAGAGTTGGAGAAAATCCTTGCTTCCAATATTTTCTCTCTTCTTATTGTAATCTGTCCTCATTTCTCACTTTTTCTATCTCCCTTCCACTTTGGCTTGCATTTTTAAGGTATAATTTGGTAGCAAAGAGGGAAAATACTGAGAGTGCATTATTTAAATGAGAGAGTGTGCTGTGCCACACTTTCATTAAAACTACAGAAAAAAAACTTAGCTGTGTGGAGTATAAGATCATAAAAGTCCCAAATCCTGTCATTACATCTTACCTTTTTTTTCTCTCGTGCAATAAAGCAGATCTCCTGCATTTATAAAATAGAGTTGAAAATGTCTGTAGCAAAAAGAAAAACGCAAACAGTACAAGGTTCTTTTCCCATTCCCACATTTTGCTTGACCTTTTTGTAATACTCTATCTGTATTTCTTCAAATAGTTCTGATGATACAATATAATAAAGTTCCCCTGTTCTTCCACTTCCTTTTACAATACTTCCCTGAGTAGTAATGGGAATTTACTTACTGGCTTGAGAAACAGATCCAAAAGCTGTATGAAATTTTTCAGTGTCTGAAGTGATATACAAAATGCTGAAGATTAAGTTTCTTCGAATTACAGAAAAATATAGCAGTTGTTCCTTCTCTTGCCTGTAAAAATATTCCATACCTGTCTTTGGAGACCAGAAAATGCTGAAGTTTGTAAGCCTTTTGCCTCATTGGTAAATAGTAATAAATAAACTAAATAAAGCACACCACAAGAGCCCACTCCATCATTCCTAAATCCACTTTGTCTACAAATAGGCAGGTGTTTGCTCCATATACTGTGTCAGGCTAAACATACTGCACTCTAAAAAAGTCCAAAGTACTGTTCATACTCCAAATATACTGTAATTCCTGAAACACAAACTGAGAGGGAAAACACAATCCAAATTTTGCTGACTTTTTTGGATGGATAGATATCCTGTGATATGCGCAACAGTACAATCTCACCAATCTTTTCACTATAACAATGAGAAAGATTCAGGGCAACAAGCCCTGTTCAATTTGGTGTCACAGTGGTAGTCTCATGGTTCCCATAAAGCATCCTTCCTCCCGACATGTAGAGAAGGAATCAAAGCTTCTGTATGTTTTCCCAATTGCCAGCTGCTGGTTCAATTGCTTGTTGCCTTCATGAGCTATTACTTATTCAAAGTTCCGTGCTCGACATGGAACAACTCAGGACCAAAGAAACAGCAATTTTTTCCTGTGTTGCCCCTCACACTATGTGGAGTGTCACTTAGATGTTGTTGATTATTTGGATTCATACCTTTGTATCTTTTTAACTCACTGCCTCCTGCACATTTCTCACACTCTGGCCAACTTTGTTGCAGCTTGTTACGTCTCATCATGTTTTCTTGCAATTCATCACTCTAGCTTCCAGCAGCCTAATCAGATGCCATGTAACTGAATTTAACAAAACAGAAAGTATAAAAAAATTTTTTTTTCAAAATGTTTTCATCTGCCAGTATGTTAGGTACTGAGCCATGAATCTGTGCATAATGGGAAATTAGAAGCTGTATGCCCAATGAAGTACGTCTGCTGTTTGTGAATTAATAAGCAGATCTCTCCCAAGTAAAACAGTATTTGAATTTACAAACATTTGCTGTAGCTATTGGCATGCCATTGCTTCATATTCCTGGTATTCACAGATCTTCAAGCCAGTGTCTCCCTCTCTCTTTGCCCATGACCAAAGGCCTGTGTCAAACATTTCTTTTCTGAAGGGCAGTGATGCTGGTAGTCCGTGGTTTCAATTTCTCTTTATTTCTATGAATTTCCATTTTTCCTTTGTTCTTTTTTTTTTCTTGTTTCTGAGTTTTCTTCACTAAAATGAAGAGGTAAATCCTGTTCCAAAGGAATAAATTAGGTGCAGTGCACAAATCAGCTATACTTCATTTTTTAACTAAACGTCCCTAAGCTTAGTACACCTCTTGAGGTACTTACATTATTGTTGTTGTCCACTTCACTTTGTAACGGATTTTTCCTAAAACAGTGTATGGATGGAAGTACTGCTCTTCACATTTGAGGAGAGGAGACAAAGGTACAGAAAGGCTAAGTATCTGAATAAAGATTATACACAAACTGGTATCACAGGATAGAAATTAACCTAATACTTCTGAATAGTAGTTAAACACCTTAACTCCTGGAACACCTTTTTATCCTATCTCAACTCTAAGTTTCTACTACACCCCTGTCTGATCAGCTGATTGTCTTAAAATGTTTGCAGCAAAAGAAGGATAAATACAGAGCAGTTGCCTGGTCAAGGGAGGCTGACAATATGGGACGTAGAAGGAGAAAAATTAAAAACAAATTAAAATATAAGAAACTCACAAAAGGAAGAGTAGGCACAACCATTGGAAAAGCAGAGGAAATAACACAAGACAGGAATAAATAAAATTTAAAAAAAAGCCAGTGCATTTAAAATGTTGTAGAAAGTTGAATTTGATGGAACAAGATAGGGAAGCAAGTGGAAAACACCAGAGATGATGTGGTCAAGGCAGCAGTCTGATGCAGCAGGTTGATTTTAAGAGCTGGCCTTAAGTTTGTCGGGAGAGAGATTAAAAAAGCAGGAATGGCGAAGAGTGGACAAAGAAAAACAGATTTCCCTAGACAGAATGAGAGAAGGCTATAGATGTGTTTCAGCTGGAATGAGCAAGATTGGGTTGGTATTTTAGATCTACCCTGTTTTAAAAAACAAATTTTCATAAAAACATGGAGGGTTTAAAAAAAGGAACAGTTGAGTAAAATTGCAAATCTAAGTGATGCTAAAAACAACATTTCCAATAAAAAAGGAAAGCAAGAGCATTCTTGATGAATATTAAGCTAATCTTTACACCTTTTAAATGCCACATATGTTAATACTGGTGAGAATTATCCCACATTTGCTGGTTTTACATGTATTATCTCCTTAATACAAAAATACAAACAATGGCATGACTGCATATGTATGGAGCTGTAAATAAGTAGTGTCCCCTGGACCTGTTTTGTCTTATATCCAGCTTTAAAATTAGTTTCCAGCACAAATAGCAATACTCTGTGCCTGCTAAAACCCATTAACTTTCAGAAACAAACAATAGGAAAACTCCATGTGGCACTTTGGTTACACAAAGAATCCAAATCACTAAAGAGATGCAACATCACAAATAAGTATCTGTAAAGGTTTGTCAGCTCCAATGAAGTTATACTTTTCTAGACTCTGCTTTTTCCATGCACCTCTGTGATTACTCACTTCACAGAAAAAGGATGATGCTGCTAAAATGATGAAACCTTAATATAACCTTTTCAGCAAGAGATAAAATATATTGATTGGTGACTGCTGAAGGACATCATTAAACAGTTCAATGTTTGATTTCATTTCTTCTTTCTTTCTTTCCTTTTTTCTTATTTATTATTTGGTTGCCCGGCAGGCATCTCTGTACTGACTGACCCTGCCAGTTCAACTATTAAAGAATTTATCTCTCTGAGGAGGCCTGATGTAAACATGATAATCTGTTTGGCGGCCCTTATGATGGCCTATGAATAAAACATATGACAACACAGTTTGAGCTGAAGAGCTTACTATCTGTTACCAAAGAGAATGTCTGGAAGCTCCCTGATGGCTTAGCCATTCTGAATCCCAAAGGTGGTCTACTTTATACTCCGGCTAACACACTCACACTACCCACAAAAGGTGTAGTTCACTATTTTTCTCTGCCAACATCTATTTTTCTAATGGCTTATTAAAAAGGAACTAATGCAAGAGATTGGAGATTTCAGTTGCATATCTGTCCACGATGAGAGATAAAGGATGTTCTTCAAGCCAAGGTAGTGCTTCTTGGGAGAAAAACAGCCAAGAAAGAAAGAAAAAAACCCATTGATTTTCTTTAGGGAAGATCCTAAATTCCTTAGACTAGAGTGTTAAAATAGCCACTTGAGCTTACTTACAGAGTACAAGTGGAAAGTATGGCAGCTGAACTCACAAAATGTGTTGCTCAGATGCATTGTATTTGTGAACTACTTTAAATAAGTGAACCTTTTCCTTTGATTACCTGTTGTAACCAAGGAACTCTGATTCATGGTTCTACCCACAAGGCTGAGAATCACATCTTGGCAAGTTAAAGAGGCAAAACCTGTTCCTAGTTCTTAAGACGGATAAAGCTGGTGTGGAATTGTTTCATGTGACCTTTCCAGTACAAGAGAACTGTTGTTTTTCTATTTTCAAGTTTGTTTTTAAAGCCTAGTCATTAAAAAATGCTTATAACACACTTTTTTTTTTTTTTTCCTTTCCTGGAAACCTCTCCCTTTATGTAGAAGTTTTGGCCATTAATCCTTTAATTATGTTCCTGCATATATTTAATATTTGATCTTCTGTACTAGGAACCATAAAATGTGCATTTTATATAAAGGCTGTTTTATACTACTGCCTAACAGCTGCTATTGGCCAAACAACTTTCCAGGGACTGTCTCTTGTCTATCAACAGTTCTCTTTTCAGCAGCAAACAGTATACTGCGCAGAGCACTTTTTACCCTGTAGATTCCTTATTTCTTGTTAGTTGTTATCAGATGCCACTTACTCCTTCATGGTAGTAATGTCTGCATAAACCCTGACTAAGAATAAATGGGTTAAATAGATGAGGAGGTTGAGGGTGGTTTTTTTAGTAAATTTAGGCCATCAAGCTGTGTAAGTGAAAAGTTATTTGAATAATCAGTGCAATACAGTAAGTGAATGTCAAGGAAATGTCTAGTTTAAAATAAATAAATTTAATGTCTAACTAATTTGGTTTTGATCACCTTCCTGATGAGTCTAGTTTATTATATGAGATATTTCTGATGTTAAAATACTACAATTAGTATTTTAGATGTAAAATCTTTCATTCTAGATTTTGCTTTTAGGAACACACATTAATATAGAAAAGCTTTAACTCCAAAGCTTGCAGAGGTAATTATTTTTAATAAAAATATAAATGAAAATGACATGCAAGTGATTGATTCACTTTTATAGGGTTTTTTTTTTCATTCCATCTTTATTTGGATCATGGATGGTAGGAATGCTCACTCCGTATTTATTATGTATTTTCTAGTATTTTGCAGGGTCCATTTTTGTGGTCATTGTTAATACTTTACCTGAACATATGACTGGCTATCTTCATCAGGAATTTTGAAATCAGTGGGAAATATGCTTCAGTTATGAATAAGTAAAGAATATTTCCCCTCAGATCTGAGTTTGCCATTGATTTCAACAGTATCAGGGTTTGATCCTCAGGGCAATCCACAGCTAATATATATTGACATCAAAGGAGCTATAAGGATTTAAATCAACAGAGAATCAACATTTGTTAAGTGTCTGAGAGCTACTGGGTTTTACTTGTCTAGGGTTTTCATAGCTCTTACTCTCTCTTTGTTTTCTTCTATCAGGTGTATTTATTTGTTCAGAAAATATAGAGTGCCTTAAATCGTAGAATCATACAATGGTTTGGATTGGAAGGGACCTTAAAGATCATCTAGTTCCAACCCCCCCTGCCATGGGCAGGGACACCATCCACTAGATAAATTGCTCAATGCCTCATCCAACCTGGCCTTGAACACTTCCAGGGATGGGGCAGCCACAACTTCTCTGGGCAACCTGTTCCAGTGCTTCATCACCCTCAGAGTGAAGAATTTCTTCCTTAAATCTAATCTAAATCTACCTTCTTTCAGTTTAAAGCCATTACCCCTTGTCTTATTGTTATATACCTTGTAAAAAGTCCCTCTCCAGCTTTCCTGTAGGCCTCCTTCAGGTACTGGAAGGCTGCAATAAGATCACCCCGGAGCCTTCTCTTCTCCTGGCTGAACAGCCCCAACTCTCTCAGCCTGTCTTCATAGGAGAGGTGCTCCAGCCCTTGCATAATCTTTGTGGCCCTCCTCTGGACCTGCTCCAGCAGGTCCATGTCCTTCTTGTGTTGGGGGCCCCAGAGCAGAATTCTCAGAGTAGAGGGGCAGAATCACCTCCCTCGACCTGCTGGCCACAATTCTTTTGATGCAGCCCAGGACATGGTTGGCTTTATGGGCTGCCAGCGCACATTGCTGGCTCATGTTGAGCTTCTCATCAACCAACACCCCCAAATCCTTTTCCTCAGGGCTGCTCTCAATCCATTCTCTGCCCAGCCTGTACTTGTTCTTGGGATTGCCCCAACCCACATGCAGGACCTTGCATTTGGCCTTGTTGAAGTTTCATAAGGTTCATACAGGCCCACTTCTCCAGTCTGTCAAGGTCCCTCTGGATGGCATCCCTTCCCTCCAGCATGTCGACCACACCACACAGCTTGGTGTCATCAGCAAATTTGCTGAGGGTGAACTCGATCCCACTGTCCATGTCACCAACAAAGATGTTAAACAGCACCAGTCCCGACATCAACCCCTGAGGAACACCACTCATCACTGATCTCCACTTGGACATCGAGCCACTGACCGCAACTTTCTGAGTGAGATCATCCAGCCAATTCCTTATCCACCAAGTAGTCCATCCATCAAATCTGTGTCTCTCCAATTTAGAGACAAGGATGTCATGCAGGACAGTATCAAATGCTTTGGATAAGTCCAGGTAGAGGTAGACGATGTCAGTTGCTCTTCCCTTGTCCACCAACACTGTAACCCAATCATAGAAGGCCACCAAATTTGTCAGGCATGATTTACCCTTAGTGAAGCCATGTTGGCTGTCACCAATCACCTTTTTTGTTTTATTATGTTCCTTAGTATAGTTTCCAGGAGGATCTTGCCGGGCACAGAGGTGAGACTGACTGGCCTGTAATGTGCTTTGGAGTCTTGAAGAGAATAGAAAATATGTTTCTGAATCTTGTTTGCAAGTTCCAGGCAATCAGAGACTTCTTCAGGCTTTTTTTTTTTTTAATGGAAGTCAGTCCTCATCTCCTTCAACTCAGGAAAAATCATTGTTTGTCACATTTGTAACTTAAGTCCCTCTGCTTCTCTATTTCAGCCAAAATCTTCACTTTGATTCATCCAGCAAGAGAAGGGCAAAACTCCCTCCGTGCTGTGCTTGTCTGCTCATAGTTTGGCTTGACAAAAAGTAATTCTTAATGTTTCTTCTTTGTTTCCTTCGGGATACTCCCACATAAGATTTCATTATAAAAGCAGACTAGAACTATTAAGGGTTATCATAATGATACTCCCAGTTTAGTCTCTTCATTATGTGCTTGTAAATTTGTTCCCCAAACATTGTCCCAAGATGTCAGTCACAGGTGTCAAAAAATTATGTATCATTATAGTTAAGTACTATATCTGCTACGTACTTTACCTTTGAGAAGAAATGGTGTGATAGCATAGATGCATTCAAAGCTTTATTAACTATGTTCTGGTTTGTTTGAGAAGTAGATTTTCAGCCTTTGAAAACTAGTTCTGAATATTATAATATAGCCGTACTCTGATAACAAAAAACTGAGGGGAGAGACGTGACAATAGCATCAAACATGAAAAATAAAGTCTTTACCTCTTTCAAGTGCCTGTAATGCATTTCACGAAGGAAGGGGTCAGGTTATGTATTGGGAAAATTTTCTAAGCAAGAGCTATGCAAGTGCTGCATTATATTGCCTGTCGATTTCCATTACAGGATTCTTTAAAAACAGATTGGTCCAAACGTCTGTTGATAATTTCAGAAAGCATAGTAGATCCACCTTGGGCAGGGGTTGGACTAGATGAGTTGTAAAGGTCCTTCTCAATCTTATTTTTAAATCATAATTTTCTAACATCAGTGTAAGTGACACATACAGCTATATAGAATACATTTCTTTCATTTTCATTCTGAGATAGAATGGCTTAAAGGTAGGAGACCCGAGATCCGTCATCAGTGAAAGCTACTTTTATAAGCCAGCAGAGTTGCAATGTGACCCTGCAGACACATAGATATCGTTTTGTATGCTGCTCAGCAGCAGTAAGGTAAAAAAAACCACAAAAATTAAAAAAAAAAAAAAAAAAGTTTCCTTTAGTCTGACCCAATGCAAATAATGTTGTAGACTGGATTAAGAATGCGACATTCCACTTCACAGCAATCACGTGACACTTGCAGGCAGATTGGAAAGGAGTTTCTTTGCTCGTAGACAGTTAGTGCGCTCCAGATTATTCTCTTCGTGTGTGGAGTTTCTTATCATCATGGTAGTAAGACTGAAAATTAAATCCTCTTAATAATTAAATGTTTTAAAAAATTTGAAATGAAGGAAAAGGAGAAAAAAAAGTAGATTTCATGCTTATCATAACTCCCTTAGAAGAAATCATTCATCTCACGTAGAGTTTATAGTATCTGACACTGTCTTCCGTGTCTTTGTCTTCTACATATTAATACAGCATCCATGATGTAGCAGAATATTTTGTGAGGAACTCTCATGAGGTGCTTTAGTGATATTTGAGACAGAGCAGATTTCCAGGGTGTATATTAGAGTCAAGGTAGGAGTAAAAATTTCATGGAATAGAAGAGCAGTGGGGTTTTTGATGAGATATGAACAGCTGTCACCTTTGAAATTTCCCTCTCCCAAATCACTTTTAGCTCTGAATATGCCTTACCTTAGGCTGAACGATGGTGGTGCCACACAGGTAACTGCTAATGTTAGGCATGAACTGCAGGGAACAGACACCTAACAAAACTATTTATTGAACATCTTTTTTTACAGCAAGCAAATTAGATTTTCAAAATTGAAGAGAATCCAATTGAAATCTAAGAAAACTATATTGAGTGAAAACATCAGATATAAATTAGAGAATATTCATTTAAGTCTGGTCCATCAGATACAGTCTGTAGCGTCAGATTCAAAGTGCCCAACAGGACAGGAGATTTACTAGCAGCATATGCCAAAGGAAAGCACAATCTTCCAGACACAGTTTCAATCAGAGAAGCCTCTTCACAACACATAACATGAGCAGTCCAGGGTCAGCTTCCACTGCCTAATGCAGTGCGAACAGACCTCTTTGTGCTCAGGAGAAGGTTTTGCCTCAAGTCATGTCTCAACTCTTTCAGGTCCTTTTCCAATTTTGTGTGTCCAGCCAGTACAATTTCAGTGTTACACGCACACATCAATTTACAGGACATTAACATTTATTTCTCTCTATCACATCAAATATTTAATACCAGTATAGACTTCACTGGAAGCTTTATGATAACTGTTAGCCTATGGTGACTTACGTGATCCTGCATGAAAGGCAAGAATGACATGCTAGCATGTCAAAAGGAGTCTGATCAAGATTATTTGGGGTTTCTACACCCATGCAGTGACTAATGCCCCAAAATTGTGTATTAGTTATGTACTTTTTTACCAGACACGTGACCGTGTGGACAATTGATGGGATGTTTACTTCAGAGTAACCTGGATGAGTTGTCTATATCAAATCTTTATAGAAGATTGCTCTTACCTTATAGAAACCATCCATATTATGTGATCCATACAATTAGATTTTTGCTGGTTTTCCCAATGCTGACAGCGACTGTTCAGGTTTTTCATAGTTACTCTGAGGAAAATAATATCCAGTCTTCAGACCTGGCTGAGAAAATAACACCTGCAAAATATAAATCTGAGACTACAACCATAGTGAGTACTATGAACACCCTGAGAATGTTTTATCTTAGAAGTACAGCACTTTCTTTCTGTGATCTCCTTTATAAAAACTAGAACTGTTTATGAAAATCCTAAAACTTGAAATAATTCTATCAAAAATGGTTTTGTTCTTTCCATGAGAAAACACTGATTTTTTTTCCTCTTCATCTTGAATAGACTTAACATCAATATAGCTGTTTTGTCTAACTTCAGCTTCTTGAAGTGAACACCTTATCATGCCAGAAAAACATTTTTTGTTCGTGCACCTGCACAATGATTAATGGAGGTACAACCCTGGAAATAGCATTTGGCAGTTAACAGCTGCTACCAGCACTCTGGAGAGAGCACAGAACCTTGCAAAATTAAAGCCACAGATTTGTTCTCCTCTATAAAGCCAAACAGAACTCCTGAGTCATGTGTGAGGGTGTAGATTGTGCATCATAATTTCAGGTATGCTCTTTAACCTCTTTGTTTTAGAGTGACAAGTTCAAAGCCAGCTGATATATTACACAAAGACCTCTCAGAAAAGTGTCAACTTACAACCTGGAGAATATTGCCAACACAAGCAAAGAATTCTAAAGCAGTCAAATTAAAACAAACTAAAAAAGTTGCAGTATGAATCATAACCAAATGGCACACCTCAGCCAAGATGAAAGGACCCAGCTAGTGTCAAGAGAAAATATATAAAAAATAACAAAATAAATGATAACTAGGACAGCAGCACTGAACGATCCCTTCTTGCCAGTTATTGGTCAACATCATCAGCTCAGCTACTGCTATGCTTCTGTGGAGTGAATGACCCTATTGAACTACACCTGCGGCAGAACAGTTGGTAACAGGTGGTAAATGACAGTCAGGCTTTCTGATTGCATGAAGCATGTATGACCAAGTCTTGGATTTACTGTGTATTCAGTAAATGTTCAAGTTGAGCTTCAAAAGAAAACTAGAGCTAGTCTTCTTGACTCTCAAGTGACCTGTAAAATCATTTGCCGCCATAGCACACTGGACAAGATGTCAAGAAAACTCATATAGCTTGTGATAACTTATCTAAAGTAAATATTTTCAGGCCACGAATTCAGCACCTGAAGGTTCTCTAGAAAGTTAGAAAGTTTGGATTTGGCCCCAATTTTATTCCCATCAATTCATCAAATGCTTATTGACCTAGATCTTCAAATGGGTTTACATATGCTTCCAATATCGATTTAGCCTCAAGGAATTTGTAATTACCAAGGGACTGAAGGGACTGTGAATGCTGATATAAGTGCCAGAGGTGACTATCTCAAGAAACAAGAGACTAAAGCCAAGTTAACCTAGCTACATTGTGAGAGTGCTGTCCCAAGTCTGCTTATGACTATTGCTATAGAGGATGTTACATACATGTTAGATACTGATGTCAAACTTCTGTTGGACTCCCTGAGAACGTGGTCATTGCTGGCTCGAGAAAATCTAGCTGTTTTGTATTAAAACTTGGGCCTTCTTGTCTTGCTATACAGATTGCTATAAATAAGCACTGCTGTTTATTCAGGTCAACATTCTCAAACAGCTTATGTTTTCCAGTTCTTGCTGATCCCTAACAGTGGTAGTAAAAGCCTGGAGAGAAAGCTGGCTGTGCACTTGTAGACATCTCACTCATGCTCTGAAGCCTTTTATGGTTTATTAAATAAATGGATTTAATGGATGTGCTGGCACTCTGTTCCTTCTTCTTTATCTAATACCTTTGAAGTACTCTCAGTGCTAGCTGTCAACTAAGAAAAAAAATATCAGTTAGACTAATGAATAGGCCCAAAGTTTCCCTCCCTATTCTTCTCCCCTGAGAAGAGGCCATGGCATATTGTTAAGGCAGTGCAATCCAGATTTACTATTCTCTTCATTCACTCTCAGCTAAAAAAAGCTTGCACCAAATTGCAAATTAGTAGAGCATCTGAGAACAACTACTTGTCAGGAAGAGAAAGTCAGAGTAAAGACTTGGCCTCGGAATTTTTTGGAAGGGAAAGGAAAGGAAGAAACTCTGCTTGAGAGATCAAATTCAGAAAACGTCTCTGCTGAGGAATTTGTGCCAAAGGGGCAATGGTAAGACATTGAGTTACAAAAGGAAACCAAGGGCTAGAGACACTGAAAGGAGAGGCGTCCCACTGTGGAATGACTGGAATGCCCCAATAAGGAGGACTGTGTATTGACCATCTTGCTTGATCTGCATGTCAAAAGCAACTTCTGCCATATAGAAACATACTGCTGCTCAGAAAACAGTTGTGATAAACAAAGCACTCGAGGCCATGCATTGTTCTCTTACTCCACTGTTTTCAGGACAGGTATATGGCATGGAATATCATGTCTTTCAGCAAATCCTATGTACAAAAGAAATAATGAAAGTAAATCGTAATGGTCACTTTGTAATTATTGGTTTACCAGAAGTAGCAGTAAAACTCACTAAAGTACCATCTCATTTTTTAACTGCTAAGTCCCATAAAACTAGATATGATTTTTCAAATTATCTTATAGTTTCACAGAATTCTCCAGGCAAACTAAAAGTATCTGAGTCCAGGCAGGAGAATACCTTCCCTAAAGAACAGCTTACGTAAGTTAACAGGTTTTTTTTTTTGTGTAGCAAGGATGAAAGATGCTGGTAAATAGATGACCATGGAAAAATGTTCTGTTGCCTGAATTATCCAAACATGTACTACACATGCTGAGTGCTTTTTGAGCACTTCCTGACATATATTTTTTTTCACTTCCTGAAAACAACGTAGCTTTTGGAGATGTGCTCATCCATTGAATAAATATACATCCCAGTTGTTAACAATGAGAGGATCCATTCTGCAGAAAATTTAGGAACATACTGACTTTCGTTATTCTGCCTTCCAGTTATATCTCCTCACACTAGTTAGTTCTTTTCTATTTCATACTGTGTCATATAGATTGAAATTTGTGAGACAATGTAGAGTAATTACAAAGCAAGCACTCTTAGTTAATTTATTTGGGATGAAGCTTAGTTTTTCACTTATCAGTTCTGCTTCTTTTTCAGCTTTTCAGGGCCTTGAACTGACTCCATTAGGATCTTTGACATTGGCTTTAACAAGAAAGTTATCATCAAAAAGCAATGACTTTTCAACTTGTCTGCTAAGGAGCTCTGTGGGTTTTGATATAAGTGACTTGATGCTGTTAATGAAAGAATCAATAGCAAATTGATCAATGAACCATCAACATAGACTTAGTTTTGTGCCTGTTTCATCCATATTTCTGTCTAAAGGATAAATCTGTCCTAAGCAACACTTAATTTCCACTCAAGGTTTCTGGTACCAAATAGATAGTTATAGATATAGGTATAGTTATGGAGACGTATTGTTTTCTACTAAAGAAATTAAAGTGTCTTGAAACTAATAATTCATTTGCTATAGTTAAAAGGCAAATATATTTGTCAATATCTTTAACTAGAACTGAAGAAAAAAGTTTTCATTCAAAGATGAATGTTTTAAACCTCACTTAGTGGAAAGCCAGTAAGCCAATTTATAATTGTTTCAGTGTGGTTCAAATGCCATAACCAATGTTAGCAAGAAGAAAAAAGCTTTGTAGTTGAAGTAGATTGACATAAGATACAATTATCTCTGCAACATCTTTTTTCCCTCCCTAAAATAAAATAAATATTAAAGAAATAGAAACTGTGACTTCAGAAATAGGGATTGTATTATTAATTATTTTGTAAGCAGAGAACATTACATCATCTAATGACTGATTCCAAATGTTACTATTAGAGTACCGAAGGCTGTGGTATAATCATGTCGTGGTTTAGCTGGGCTGGCAACTAAACCCCCCCACAGCCGCTCAGTCACCCTCCCCCACCCCCAGGGAAGGGGGAAGAGAATTAAAGGGGAAAAGGGAGAGAGACCCGTGGGTTGAGATAAGAACAATTTAATAATAATAATATATGAATATATGTGTGCATGTGTGTATAATGATGATAATATATACAAACAAGTGATGCACAGTATAATTGCTCACCACCCAGTGACCAACGCCTGTCCTGTCCCAGTTAACAATCCCAAAACAGATAAATCCTGACACTGCAATCCCGGATGAGTGAGGGACCTGAAAAGAGAGTGAGAGAGAGAGAGCACTCTACAAGTCCAAAAGTGAGAGCCCCTAGAAGAGTGAAAAGCCCTTCTTTCTGGTCAGTCCTCATCTATATACTGGGCATGACGTTGCATGGTATGGAATACTTCATTGGCCAATTTAGCTGTCAATCCTAAATCCAAGTTCAAATCATAACAGGAGTTGTGGACCCTTTGTCCCAGCCACGCTCCCCTGCAGCCTGTTGTGCTCCTACACACTGGCAAAAACATGGCAAGCTGAAAAGTCCTTGAGACCTCAGTGCCAACTATAAACATCAGTGCGCTATCAACGTTCTTCTCATAGCGAATCCCAGACTAAAACCAAAACACAGAGCTCTTCTAGCTGCTAAAAAGAACAACTAACTCTGGCCCAGCTGAAACCAGCACAAATCAGTTGCTGCAATAGACAAACTTTTCCAAAATGGAAGCTTGAGAAAGCAAAATTTCCAAACACAGTCCCACAAAGGTAAGACAGCTAGTACTTGGCATGTTTGGTGGGCATTATGGATGTATCCCATATGGAGAGAACTATCATTGTCAGCAACCAGGCACCATGGCTACTAGAAGAATCAATGAGATGCCACTATGTAAGATGGCATCTCTGAGACTGTTAATAGTAGAGGGTGATTTTAGATAGGCATGAGCTCAGGAGATGGTGCATTTGGTATGATTTGAAACACTCTCAGCCTTGGTGAGAATCTGGAAATTGCCAGGCTTCAAGGTTTTCAAAAAACACTTATCACAGATTGTATTTGTTTCCTACAAATGAGACTCAGTTTGCTAGTTATCTAAGTTCTGAATGGGCAAAATCTGTGTTTGCCAGCACCTTGTAGTAGTTGCTTGCATGACTAAACCAACATTTATTCCTGAACTACCATATTTTGCCACTCCTAGATGTTGGCTCATACAAAAAGGTTTTCCAAACTCATAGGGAGAACTGAAGTTGGGTTTAAACAATATGCAGGGTCAGTTTGAAACCTTTCCTTGGATTAGTGACCCTCACTGTGTCTCCATTTGATACATGGAATATTAGTCAGTGACACAAGACAAGTAGCATATGCCTTACACATCCATGCATGTGAAGTGCCTGGGCTAAATTCAGACCTGGTATTAGTAAATTCACCTCCTCTTGCCTTCAGTGCAGCCACACCCACACAGCCAAGTGGGAGTTTGTCCCAGGGCATTAGAACTTTGCAGGGAGTAAGACAAATCTTTAAAGAGACAATTTGTTAGCAACAAGATAGCCAACCTATCTAAGCAAAGGTGATTTTGTATTAGATATACTGTTGTTAGCTGACCAAAAGCAAACCAGACAGACTTAAGTTAACTTAAGAGAGGAAGCTGAGAGTGGTTGGTTGGTTGGTGGGCTTTTTTTAAAAGTTATCAGTCATTAGACAGAGGCCAAAAATAATCACAGTGGGAGACTTGTAAAATGGTTCTTGCAATCCTCAAGGGCATTTCTTTCAGTCTTTCAACAGCAGAACTGGTCTATATCGTAAGTCTTATTTATAAAGAGGCTTTCAGGCAATTTCACACTGCTTTTCTCTGATACCGCCCAAAAAAACATGTAAACCCGAGGGATTAGTAGTGACTTAGAGGGAAAATAGTGTAAAGTTACAGGATGAACTGAGCCATTGCAGCTGGCTTGATGCACTGTTCCCTTGGGCTACCGCAATGAATGAAACTTATCTAAGTGCCCCAGTCCACTCCCACACCGCCAGTGTACTGACTCTTTTGTTATATTGTGCACTAGAATTACTTGGTCCCAGGGGGCCGTCAAGTCTTTAATGGCCTGTACTACTGTGGAGAGAGAGAGGAGTTCACTATCTAGGAGCTGAAAGTTAAACCTCCTTTTATATTTGTTGGTTTGGGGTTTTTTTTACAGTAAGGATTGGGAAGCATGGTACACAAAATATTTACTCACACACTGCAGTTGGTGATCTATTTTCATTCAATTATTTTTATGTTATAATATCTTAGCATGCAAAATGAATTGTGACATTAATTATCCATTGTGGGTCTGTCCTGAGTTACAGGTATCAATTATATTGTGTTACAACTGGGTAATGACACTGTACATCCCAGAGCCTTATTTTGAGAATATATTTTCTCATTTATTAAATTTTATCTGCAGAGGAGCTATCAAATACATAACAAAACTGTATCTGTTTTCATCTTTTGTTTACTATATTGACTGACTTACATCTAGTTAATCCACTGTACATTTAAATTGTTACTAAAAGTCTCATATAAGCAATTGTCTTTCTGTAAACACAGAGAATGAAAAAGGACACAAATTTCACTTCAGTCTTCAATATGCACAAGCTCTATTTTTAAATAAAGGTCTTAAAAACCCATCACCTCAGGAAAAATAAAGTCTGTATAGCTCAATCCCATTTGCTAAATGAAATACTGGTTTGTTGTATTTACGGTTGTGCAGAAATGAAATACTGGTTTGTTGTATTTACAGTTGTGCAGACACTTCCAACAATTCCATACCTTGGAATATTTAGTATTTAATTGTCAGAAAGAAGTATTGTGAAAAAGGGTAGGAATATATATTTAGACCCTTCTACTATTGAAGTCAATAGCAATACTTTCTGTCACTTCAAAGTTGGAATTGGAGTATTTTTTAATAGCTCTGTAGTCCTTGCGGTCTATGTTCTAATGTTCCTACTCACTCTGTTAGTGAGTAAAAGTCTATTGAGGATGAATAAGAGTAGAGTTTTGCTTAGTAAATAGTGCCTGATCAGACTTATTCCTTTCTCACTGAAGTGCCGTGAGGATTAATTTGTTAATGTCAGTGCAGCACTTTGAAGAAATACTAAAGAAAACAAAGTTACTCTGGTGATGAGTGCCACAGAAGTGTCTATAAATGAATAAAGTGCTGTCTAAGTGCTAAGTATTATTATGATTACTGCCTGCATTTGCAAAGAAGTGGTTAAATACAGTGGGATGTGGGTGTAAAATTACATTTTAAATGGATCTATTTTTGAGATTACTTATCAGCATGATTAGTGTGATAATAATTACATTTATCATTAATAATACATTTCTGAAAAGTTAGGCAAAAAAAGCTAACAAGTTTGATTTTGATTTTGCCAGAAATGCGCAATGCTTTCCAAAAGCAATCTGTGGAACTTGTCTCTGGAATGCAGCTGTGTAAGATTTCACTAACATCTTGCAGGTGGAGCCTAATTTTAGTTCAGCCTTGAGAAGGGGGAATTGTTTTCTCTGATATGCACAGCACCATAACAGCAGCAAAGCAGGTGGAGCTTTAGACAAGTACTTGTTTACTTTCCTGTTTAAAAAAAAAGCCAACACAGATGATTCATATCGTTAATCATACAGTTTTGGTTTGATTTTAACAAGTCTAACAAAATAGTCTGGAGCACATTTGACCTACTGATTCTCAAATGTGGAACAAACCCAACAGAATGGAAAATGTTCAGAAAATGAGCATTCAATCCTAAATATAGTGGAGAAGGAGCTGGTAAATGATGGGAAGGAAAAATTAGAAATACATCTGCTCAGTCACAAAGAGTGAGCTGCAGAGTCAGTCTCAACAATTTCTCTTTCAGCTTTAGCAGTCTCTTATTAGGACTCTGAAGTTTACTTTCTGTAGAGCTTTGAGATTCTTGAGCTACAAAACATGGAAATGAACCAGGAGATAAAAGCAAAGCAGTAACTCACTGCTCTTAGTCAAACTGGTAAAATAAACTCAGTATAATAAATCTCATTGATTTATTTTTGATCATTTTATGCCTTAAGGTCACCAAAAATCCTTATTAACTAAATAATCAATAACTGGTGACTTTTTCATGAATTGTTACGAAACTTCTCAGTTTGTACATGGCATGGTAGAGTAATCTCATAGGGTCCATGGGGTAAACAGTGTATGATTTGGTTAGAAAGGCTATTTTGCTACATATACTTATTTTGTAGGTTTCCACATTTTGGATTAATGTACAAGATATATTGAGGTTTTTAACTTATTGCCTTGAAAACGCAAAGATTCTTTCCAGGCTTTCGTTCCTCTTTCTCTTATGTGGTAGATCGTGGAGCTGTTGGTTGCACACATGCTGTATCTGGTTGTTCTTGGTTGTTCTTTTCAGATGGCATTAGCTGTGATTTTTACACCTTGGGTTAACTTTATGCACCTCACTTATTTCAACTTAGTCACCGTAAAGTTAGTCCATTGTAAGATTTTTCAGGACTACCACAGAAAAAACAGCTGTGCTGTAGGTCATGTATCACCTGTAAGGAAATCATGGCTACTGGATTAGAAAATCTGCAGCTCTCTGACTCTTGATTTCTAATAGTTCCTTTAAAATGAACTGAGTGTACAGGAGCTGGATCCAACAAAGAACTATTGTTTCATGTATTGTTATTTCCAAGCATCCTTTTGGGCAGTTCATACATTTATTACCCTCGACTATGCAAACCTTGCCTTCTAAACATATCTTTTAATGAGCAAGAGATCAAAATTCGTCTATATCAACTAAACATGTTTTTGGTAATTTCTCAAGAAGCATAAGGTGCTCCTGCATTAACAATTGGATGGGCTCATTAAAGGTCTAAATTCAGAGTTGTTTTCTTTTGCTTTTGACAGACATGGTGTATCTAAACAACTCCTGAGAAGGACAATAGTTTACTTAATCAATTCAGTGATCATCTATTTATTTCTTCATAACAGTGATAACAACACAATATTTTTTATCCAATGGTCCCATAGTGCTTATCTTTTTTTTTTTCAAATGGCTCAGTTGCCTCAGAGATGCAGCATTCTGAAGCATAATGGCACAGACTGTTGACTTCTCTCCAAGTAATTCTAGTATGAAATTGATTGGTAGTGACATGCCTGTGAAGCTCAGAGATGGTGAACAGAGTTCATCTTATCCTGTATCTCACCTTATCTTAGCACTTACAAGAGGTCTTCCAGACGTCAGAATCGAAGAGCACCTTATACTGAAGGCATGTTTTGTTGAGTTGCATCTGTCGTCTCCTTCTTCTGTATGTACAGGGCCTGCGTGATGGGTCAGCAAAGAGACTGGGCATCAGTGAATGACCTCTAGTTTCATTCCTGTCTAGTCCAACTCATGCAATTGCGCCTGGGTAAGAATGAGGTGTGTGCTAATTTGATGATCCACCCTGAAATGATCTTGTTTACAGAGGTTTGTGAAGGAAGTCCTGGCAAGAATTAGCAGACTAAGGATGTGAGTTCACTGGCATTTTTGAGAAAGCAATAATAGCCCAGGAAGGATTTTGTGGTCAAAATTCGATTTTTAGTCTGGCACTGAAACTGTGCTGCCCCAATTGTAGGGCCAATTTACCACTGATGCTGAATGTCTTCTTCCAAAATATTTGATGGAGATTATAGCATTTATAGGCAGTATCATAAAACTGAACTTTCAAAACCACCAAGAATTATATCCTCAGTGCTGAAGAAGGAAGGTTGCACAATAATTCCCTTTAGTCTTGATATTAATATCAAGATATCATTTTTTTAAAATATATTTATTTATGCCTTCCCTGGGAGCAAACTCAAGCTACATGTGTAAAAAAAAACCCTCTCTTAATTGGAGTACTAGCAATGTTGGTATTTGCCCTGGTTTCAGCTGATAGAGTTAATTTTCTTTCTAGTAGCTGGCATAGTGCTATGTTCTGGATCTAGGACCAGAATAATGTCGATAACACACTGATGTTTCAGTTATTGCTGAGCAGTACTTGCACTAAGTCAAGGACTTTTCAGCTTCTCATACTGCCCTGCCAGTGAGGAGGCTGTGGGTACACAAGAAGCTGGGAGGGGACACAGGCAGGCCAGCTGACCCAAACTGGCCAAAGGGATATTCAGTACCATATGATGTCATGCTGAATAATAACACTGGGAGGGAGTTGGCCAGGGGGCAGTGACTGCTGCTCAGGGACTGACTGGGCATCGGTCAGTGGGAGGTGAGAAACTGCATTGTGCATCACTTGCTTTGGATATTCTTTTATAGTTATTATTTTCCCTTCTTTTCCTGTCCTATTAAACTGCCTTTATCTCAACCCACGAGTTCTACCTTTTTTCTAATTCTGTCCTCATCCCACTGGGAGAGGGGAGTGAGCCAAAGGCCATGTGGTGTTTAGCTGCCTGCCGGGTTAAACCGCAACAGTCCTTAAGCCTGTATAGATTAGCACTGTAGACATAGCTCAGAGAATGTTATTGCCACGCTATAATAAATAAGAAACTCCACAAAACAGTGCTTGTTTCTAGTACTATCTGAACTGCAGCAATGCTGGTACGAATGATATTCAGATTGGCAATAGAGACTAGTCCTTGGGCTGGGCATGTCCAAGTAGAGAACAGAAGTATGTGAATATACTGTAGCATTTGAAAAGAAGTAAACATTTAGAAAGATATGACCTGAGAATAGTTTTTGCCTTTGCCTAGTTTCACTGTATCTTGAATTTAATAGGAACTCACAGAACATGCAACCTTTGCTAAGTTTTAAAACATTGTCACAGCTATGCTAAATATTCGTATTGCTTAAGCTCAATTGATTTTGCAAGTGTTTGCCATGTCTCTATATTTATCTCCCTATATTTCTGATGTTTTCAGTTCTGTTAACCCAAAATAAGTCTTTCTAGCATTTCTATGTTTTTACCATGTCAAAGCAATTTGAACTGACACGTCTTGTTCTGATTTATATTTTTTTGTAAGTGATGGAAATGGATCTTAAATCCAGCAGAAGCTGAACATGCTCGACATTGAAGGGATGAGCATAACAGCCACAGTGATGTTTCAATTCTAGCTGCAGAAAGTGGGTTTTGCTCTCCTCATGGTATTGCAGCACTTTCTGTGTCAACTGAGGGAAGCTAAGTTACTACACTGATTAATATTGTTAGCATACAAAAATCTTCCTTCTGAAACAATGTTTGCCAGTGTAAATCAGGGTAACTCTTTTCAAGTGATGCACCAGCATGATACTGAACTAAGTCTTTTGTCATTACTGCCACAGCTAACTGTATTTGGCAAACAATAACTATCTTGGGGAGGTTACACCTTGTGCTTTTCAAAAATAATGATGTTATGTCATAGACATTTTCCCAGTGCCTTCCATTAAACGTAATTTTAAAAGACCATATCCTTGCTTTACGTTGTTGATAAGGACAGAAGTAATCAGCGAATGCAATGCTGCAAAGAAATAACTGATCACTGTAGCACTAATGGGGGGAATATCCTTTTTCATTGTTCTTTTTTGGACATCAGCTACTTTATCAGGATATCCACTTGTGCATTTCTCTTTTGTCCTATTTTGAAGGAATTGATTCTGCCTTTTCCTAGGGCCAGGTTATATGGAAAGAAAATATCTGATCCTACTTGGGAGTGTGATTTCTAGTTTAGTGGGAGAGTTAGATCATTTTTTTAAACTGTTGGTGTCCCTTGCTATGGTAATTCTACTGGTAAAAATAGGAGAAGCTCTCAGTGGCTCTGCATCAAGACCAGTCTATGGCTCTAAGGAAATAAAGTCATAAGCTCTCTAGGAATATTTTAGGTCTGCATTTGAAGAAATATTCTGTACAAATTTTGTAAATGCAAAATACCAATGGGCTTGATTATATTATTATCTGTTTCTGATGGTTATAAGAGAATGGTCCTATTGCAGACATAATTGTGAGATAAAAGATCACTATAATATTTTAATTTCTCAGAGGAGATCTCTGCTGAAAAATGTATTAAGAAAGGGCTTCTTTCAGTCGAATTATAAAATCAGAGCAGGTGACTTTATTGTGAAACCCTAGAAGTCAGTGTTTATGGATCTGTGGTGCAAAGAACTGCCTCTGCTACAGTTCCACTCTGTTTCATGAGGATTCCTGAAATGTTAATCAGATCTAACCATCAGCTCTTCTGCTCTGCCTCCCCAATTCCCTATTCTTGAACAGCAAGAGCACGCCTTTTAAAAATAAAAAGCCATTTAGGGAAAGAGAGAAAGAGTTTTTAAATTAACATTGAAATTGTCAGAGACTAATTGTATGTTAGCATCAAACAAACACTGTTGATGTTGTTGTTGGGTTTTGTGTTTTATAAGTTTTCTGTAACCCCTAATCAAACACGGGCAAGTAGCTGTTGAAACAATGTATGTAATTTGTTTACATTGTTAGTTGAGATAATTACAAAGCAAGCACAATGGAAATAACTGGTTTCTTACTTTTATGTGCGAAGTGTTGGGGAGGGGGGGAGTGGAACTCAACAACTAACCAGCGGTTGTCAGCTGCTCTCTAAAATATTGCCTAATTTACAGTTGTTGCATATTAGCATTGCTAAGAATGCTAGGGACATAAAGTGTCATGTTGAATATAGGGTGATGACTTCATACTAGAGCAAGTCTGGGGATATGACCGGTTTGCAGTCACAGAGAAATCAGCTTTAATTAATTTGAGTGCCAGCACTGTGTATAATTACACAGCATGAGAGTTTGCATGCAAATTCTAAAATGCTGATTGTTGAAATACTTGCGCTTTCTTATTAATACATTGGGACTAAGCAATCCTGGCTTATGAGAAAGGTATAGAAAAATACAGTGCTGTAAGGGTAGTTTGCACTGCCCTATAGTTAGCAAGCAGGATTCAGATAGTTCTGCTGCTTAAGTGATAAGCATAACATATTAGTCATTCTTGTGGGTGACATACCTTGTAGCCTGCTCTCAGTGAGCAACTAAAACAAGATGATCTATTGTTATTAAAGTTGTCAGAAACATAACAGCAGGATTTGAGCTTCATTTATTGTAGACATTAGCTACAACTCAATCTTGCTTTTCAATTTCATTTTTTATTTACTTATTATATATTGTCACTGTTCTCAATTAGAAAAAAACGACTTGCAGGCAAATGTAATGTACAAATTGTCGTAGCAAAATTAGCCCTCGTGATGTTTTGTACCTTCTGGAGACAATGACAAAAGACCCTATATAGCTTTTTCTTCCCTACCCAAAAATTACCAGTGCAAGACTTTTTTCTGGACTTTACAGTTGCCAGCCTTAAGTTCTGAGGTATCCAAACTGGTAGCTCAAGAAATGGAAGTTGTGTATAGTCCTGTCCAGTTTTTAATCAGTATGTTGGTCTTAGCCATGTGAGACTAATCCTGTTTGCAATCAATTTGTCTCAGTATTTTACTGCGGCAATGAGTTTCACTGATTAATTATATGCTGAATAACAGAATGGCAGGAGCACTAAAAACACTGTTCCTTAATTTGGATGAAACTCTTTTGTCTGTTGATATACACAGGGAAAAATCCAGAGGTCTTTTCTTGGCATTCATTAATTTGTACATGAACAACAACTGCTGCTACCTTTCTCCTTTCTAAACTCAGATAGTCCACTCTTCTTTAGTATCTCACCATATCTTCTTCATATCTTTAATCATGCTGTTGACCTTCTCTAGGTCTTGTCAAAATACCTTCGTAATTAAAAAAAAAGTTTGAATGTACTTGCTCATCACACAATGATTTTTGTATACATCTAGGTAGTATAATACAGGTTAATATAGGAGCTTACTTTGTATGTGTCTGAAAATTTGCTGTTTTTTCTGTTGTTTCTTAAAGAATGTTTTTCATTTGCAAAACATTAACATTTGTCAGGGTTATTTCCAGCCACACAGAAAAATGTTCCTTTGTGTATTTTGATTATTTAAAGCAATTTTGTTTCTCTAATGCATATGTGCATCCAGCACAGCATGTTCACTGCTTTGAATGAATATGTGGGGAATGCTGTTAATTTCCTCATGTGCATGTTCAGGAATGCTTTTATTGTCTACTGCACATGTTGAGATGGGGTTGCTTTGTCTTCTCTTTCACATTATTTAGTGCAGCCTTTTTCTTTATATTTGAAATGTAATAACTATCATAGATTACAAAATTGACTATAAACAGTATATGCTAGACACAGTTATGATTTGGCACTTCCCAGGGTCCCCAAATGAATTCCAGAGTTCTCTGTTAGGCACCAGGGCTTTCTACCATGCTTAGGATGCTGAGCAGTTGAGGGGAGTCCAATATAACTAGATGGTAGCTGGAAGGTTTTACTTAGATTACAGTGAGGAGAAATACTGATGCTCTAAAAAAAAAATTTGATGACTTGATTTCATGAGTTTAAGAATGCTCTAGAAAGCATTAGTTCCAAATCCTTCCCCTAATGCACACATATTTCTGAGTACAGCAGATTCTGCCACATAGCCAGCAAAAAGTGCTCAAGGAGGTCTACACCTCCAGCATGCTGCAAAGTTGTCTTCCCCATGGACCCAGGGTCTAATAGCTTGAAATGAGTGTCACAGAGACAAGACTGCTAAGGTGTTATGAATTGCTCTGCAACTGTATGTGTTTTCACTCGCCAAGCTTCAAGTACAACTTGAAAATATCATGTTGAGAGGATTATGTGCTTCATCCTGCCTTATATTTAAGCATGTGTCTAATTTTAAACACATAAATAGTTCCATTCACTTTACTAGGATTATTCTTGTACATAATTTTAAATATGTGCTCAAGTGATTTACTAAATTGTATTCGCAGAGGGCATGAGAGGCAGCAGTAACAATGAATACGATGGGCCAGCTGGAGAGCAACTGTCCAGTGGAAATCTCTCTCTTCTGTCTCAAAACTAGTAGGTCTATTCTTCTCCAGTTTAAAGATAAATCTCAGTTTCTTAGGATTTCTCACGTTCTCCCATGCGAAGCCATTGTAGAGTGTTTCTTCAGAGAGAATTCTTCCAGCAGTGCTCATGAGCTGTCCTAGCTATGAGGATGTATTGTGCTGTGGTCTCAGTTCAAGTCTCATCAAATGGTTTATCATATTTCTACTGTCCCTCACTGAATTTCAAGCAAATTCAGGTATTTCAAAAAACAAACAAAAAGATATTTTCCCATTGTTTTCAGGAGATTTCAGTAGAGCCCAGTGCTGAATAAATAATTGACAATACAGAAAAATATATTTTTCTTTTTCTGAAACACAAGTAGGGCACAAGCCTACAAAGTGGAGAGCTATGATTTAGAAAACTATAACACAGTATTAATGTTTAATAGATGTGGTACATTCCTTGCTGTGAGATGTTATCATCACTCATTGAAAGAAAACAACAGAATATTTGAGGAGCATGTTGATGAGGGTTTTGTGTGGTTCAGAGGTGACATGGAAACAATGACCACCTGAAGACAGTAGAAATCTCTGTGACAAAGAGCAACTCAACTCTGATAATTTCCTAAACACAGAAAAAAGAGTGCCTTTTTTATTGTTCTTTTGATTGTGCTGTAACTTGGTTATATCCTTATTTATTCTAGCAAGAAAAAATAAGATCTTCCACTCCTCTTCTCTCATTCTTGAATAGAAGCTTTTTTCCACACCATTTTTTAGTCTATCAGACATGAATGCTCTTCTCTGTGTTTGACTAAGTGAACTGACTGCTCCCAGAAGACTTGATTCTGCCATCCTTATTCCTGTTGAGATTGATTTTGATACTGACTTTACCCATCCTGTGTCGGTTCTTTCTTCTCAATAATTGTATTGAAATCAGTGGGACTATTCATGTTAGTAACTGCTCACCATGTAATGATGTTCAGAGCATAGCCCAGGAGGACTAACTGATGGCTAGTATGTTAATCCGCATGGATATAGGTAGCCGAATCTGGTCCACTGAGTAGTTAGCTTAATAGCACTTCCAGAGTAATTACTGCTTAGTATAATGGAGGCAGAGCTGGATCCTAACTTGTTTTCTTTCTATATTACTTCTTAGATTCTTCTTTGTTCCTGAAGTTAGTGTATTTGGCAAAATGTTTCCCTAGAAAAAGCAAGGTATTTCGTTATAACCAAATGAACAACTTGGAACCACAAAAAACCCCACAAATCACATTTGTTTATAACTTGTTGCGGCTTCTGTTTGTTTCAGAAAAGCCTATTACGTTTACTCCTAAATGATACAATATGACCAGTGTGATCTTGCGGTCTAAACAATAAGAATAGCTGTTTCTCAGATTTTACTTTCTGCAACTTCTCAATGTTTTTCATTAAACAACAGAACCTGTAAACTTTAATTCATAAATTCACCTTTTAACCTCATTGATCATCATAACAAACCTTAATAGCTAGATGTTCACGTCATATAAACTCTGTTGTGGTTCAGATCTTGGTCAATTCCTTTTTTGAAAGATTTTTGGAACACTAGTTGATTTCTGTTTTGATTATATGTGTTGAAGAGAAACTTTATTGTGAATATTCCTTGAGATTTGTTTTATTTAAATAAATAGATGCTTGTTTGAAAGAAAATTCACTTAAACCAAAAGGTCATGGGAAGCTTATGATTTTAGATAAAAACGGCACCAGTATTTTACAATTTCTGAATTTTGCTAACATTTCTACATGCTAATAATTCCCTTCTTTCAGCTCCTAAAAGCAGGTATTTTCCTCTTTACTCTAAGAGATGAATTTATATCAATAGAGAACCCATGTATACAAACACAGAGCACTATCAGTATTCGCCATACAGTTTTGCTTTGAATGTTGCTGCTGAATAGATATTCCTATTCAGCACTGTGAACCTGACTGTCACTATAGGTTAATACTAAAATTAACACACAAACCCCAGAAGATAAGTATCCTACGGCCTTGCATAGTTCTTAAGTAGTACATGTGTATTATGTTCTGTGTTGGCCTTCCCATGATGTCTTTTGTCTTTCTAATATTTAAGCTGATTGATGAACCTGATGGCATGGGTACTTTAATGTAGTGGAAGTATTCTCACTGCATCTTTGGCATCCAGAGGTTTTCATATCAGCTGAGTTGGAAGAAAGACAGAACTTGACATTGTGAGAGTATTTCTGGTCTAAACCTGTTGACTGTGTGCTTATGCTTGTTAGGTCTTTATCTATGCACACTTTTACAGCTATATACACATTATCATTTTCTAATCAGTAAACATACAAATTTGAAGAAATACAGAATCATGGAGTGGTTTGGATTGGAAGGGACCTTAAAGATCATCTAGTTCCAGCCTCCCTGCCATGGGGGGGCACCTTCCACTACACCAGGTTGCTCAAAGCCTCATCCAACCTGGCCTTGAACGCTTCCAGGGATGGGGCAGCCACAACTTCACTGGGAAACCTGTTCCAGTGCTTCATCACCTTCAGAGTGAAGAATTTCTTTCTTATATCTAATATAAATCTACCCTGTTTCAGTTTAAAACCCATTGCCCTTGTCCTATCACTACATGCCCTTGTGAAAAGTCTCTCTCCAGCTTTCTTGTAGGCCTCCTTCAGGTACTGGAAGGCTGCTAGAAGGTGTCCCTGGAGCCTTCTCTTCTCCAGGCAGAACAGCCCCAACTCTCTCAGCTTGTCTTCATAGGAGAGGTGCTCCAGCCCTTGGATAATCTTTGTGACCCTCCTCTGGACCTGCTCCAACAGCTCCATATCCTTCTTATGTTGACCCCAGAGCTGAATGCATTCAAAGCATTCATCCAGGTTCTGGTTCTAACACCCTATGATCCGAGCAAACACTGACAAGTTAAATTCTATACATTATGCGGGAGAACAGACTAGAAGATCATGGTAATGGCCCCTCTTGACCCCAGACTCTTCTTATTTGAAGCTCATTGGTAACAAGTGCTGTGACATATTCACAGACAGGTGTTTAAAGGTGTTGAGCTGAAAATATTCTTTTTTCCAAAAATATTTGGCTGATTCTTTGGTAAAAGTTGCCTTCAGGCAAACACATGGAAAATGATACAGCTTATTAGAGCTTAAACTGAGAAAAACTCTTGATAGCTGATGTTCACACATCACAAATAATCTGAAAAGCTATGGGTTTTAGACAGTGGTATTAAAAGCACATTCCACGAGATACATTGCACAAATGCCAATCCTATTCATACAAGGGTCCAAACGTTAAAAATATATTAAATCAGCTTTCTGAATGCCCCTGTTCATTATTTTGCTGACTTGGAAACCTTGGAGTGTTTTGTATCCATTTCATCATCTCCAAAAAGCATGAATTGTAATGGAATTTACATAAAAATCCTGCTGGATAGTGGAGACTTTACTGCACGGTCAGCTGCCCCTTCTAATCCAATCTTCCCCAATGCAGTTGGCCCGGTGGTTGCCAAACTCTAACAGTGGGGATCTCCTTTGTTAAGAAAAGTATGAATTTGAGCTTTAAAATGAGCAGAAATCTTTTCTATTACTCAGGATGCCTGCTCTTGCTGAGTTTACATGAGATGTCTAGCAGGAGGTGTTATTAAATAGCCTCAAAAATTAGGGGAAAAACCAATTATGTAGAAAAGGGACACAAAAGGTTTAAAGAAATGAGCATTTGAATTTTCATTATTGAGTATCCATGGGACACCACACCACTATTCGAATTTTGTTATTAACCCTTTGCATAAAAAGGATTTAATACTTTTAATCAGTTTTGAATTACACTTTCAGGAAAGCACAAGTTGGGAATTTTAAAAAGTCTCCTTCATTTCTTTCAGTGTTATTTCAGTGCTCTCATGTTTGCACTTATCTCAAAAGAGTTTTAACTTTGTATTAGATTTTTTGTGAAGGTCGATTACATGGGCATTTCAGTCTCACCTTCATTCTTTATTTAGCTGAAATTCCTAATCACTTCAGTGGGTGGTAGACAGGACTCAAGAGTTCCTTTAGATGAATTTCAGCTTCTAAAAAATCTTAGGAGTTGCGTAATGTATTCTTGTTTATTTTTTCCACTTTACAGATAAAATCTGGAGAGCATTCATCATCACCTGGATAGAAGTCATTTAAAGCAGTTCACAGTTTAGGCTGGCAGCCATTTTCTGAACTTTAGCAAAACATCAAAATCAGACTGGCAAGAAATAATTTAATAGTGATTTCATGTGACCATTGCAAAAGGGATACAGATAAAGATACACATGTTGCTAGCGAATTCTACCTGGATCAGCTTTTGCTTTAGTAACAAAAAGCATCCAGCTGCCCCTGCCTTAGGAAAAATGCTTTTTTCAAATTAACATTAAGGAACCTATATGCTTTTATTCTCCTGAAAATATTATATAACAGTTCAGTCTATCCTGAGGAATCCACTCCCAGGGCCCATGCCTGGTCATGAGACTCTCCTCACTTTCCTGGTCACTTTACTCTCTCAGTTCTACTTCTTTGTTTTCTACTTCTTTGTTTCCTTCTTCTTGTTGCAGTCTTCATATTATAATTTTTTATTCTTTTCTATGTTTGTTTTCATAAGCTTTTCTTTGTTATAATCCCTGTAACAGTGGTGTTCAATTTAAGCACCATTGAACAGTAAAAACAAGCTATTATGTCAGCACACATGGAAGCTTAGAAGTCATACAGTCACTAACAGAAATCTTCACTTGGTTTCCTTCAGTTTTACTGGGCCCTATTGATTTCTACTGGAGTACCAGTAGGAGAGCAGTCCTTTGGCTCTCTTCCAAAATGCATTTGCCAAATAATAGCGTTAGAAAACTCCTGGACTTTCTAATAGAGAAGACAATAGCAGTGTCCAAGAACTATACAGCAGAATCCTTGAGTCTGCCCATTTAGCCACTATGCCAAACCCTACACTCATTTAGAAAGAGATCCACAGAAACCTCTGACATCAATGGATTTACAATGGCAGAGTTTACTTGACACTAATAGCACTGATGAGAATGACAAGCTATTACAAGTTTTCTTTTACCATTTTAAAAAAAGTTCAGTTTCCAGGCAAATATGATATCACTTCACTTGAGACCTGTATAGAAGATATGTCTTCAGATGGCAGTAAGATTTGGCAAATGTTTTCCTTTTTATGATCTACCTTATTTTTTTAATATGCTTTTATGTAGATGGAGTTTGTTTCTCCATCTGAAAGGAATTCTTAAAAATAGAGTACAGCCTTTTTATTAAGGTAAGTACAGGCTTGGACTTTGCTCATTTTCTGACATTGTAGTTAGTTTTTGGGAGAAGGAATGAATGAAGCCGTGCATGGCCAGGCCCCCTTGAACATTACTGATGAGTGCACAGTGCTAGTGAACTGAGAAGGAACTGAAAGGACTGCCAATTTTTTTTTTTTTTGCTGCAGTACTACAGAATCAACAAACTAATGTGAAAGCCAAATGCAAAAAAAAAGCACTGTTATGAGAGGAATCAAATATTTTTGGCCATTGAAAAAAGCACTATGGAAAATCAAACTCAGATCTGAAAAATCATTGCTTGGGAAAAGCTCTGTTTGAAGATTTGTGGAGAGATTCATGATTGATCCTTGTACTGCAAAAAATACAGCAGGGCGACCTTTAATATTTGTGTCCACATCTTTAGCTAGTGAAAAGGATGCAGTTCCATTAAGTCAATGCAACTGTCCTAATTTGCACCAGCTGAGCTTCTGCTTCTTTGTTTGTGTAGCCTTCTCGGCACCCCTTTCAAGGGAAAGCAAACATTCATTGTTCTTTCCTGGGTCAAAGAAAAGTCAGTGCAGAATGATCCCAAAGTTTCCTTATCTCTTCTTTTTTCATTTTTTCAACTAGCATTATTCACCTACAAACGATTTGAACTTACAGTGCAGAACTTAATGCATGTGCTTCTGAACGTACCTGACGGTGGCTAATGGATGAGTAATTTTCATGAGTAGAATTCATGTATTGTCATTGTTTCATGCAACGTAATTCATGCTACATTAATTCAAAATGTGTAAACTGAAAAACCAGCACAATATGAATCACAGTTCATTTCTGATGAAATTAAAATCACCTTTTCCCCTAAAGATTTGCTTCTTAACCACTTGTTTCTTGTAACAGTCATTTAAAACCCTTTATTATTTTATGCTTGTGGTGTCACAGAACCTGTTCTCAGAGAGCTGCTTTTGCACTCTAAGTCAAGGCAATGCAAAATCTGGATCCATGCAACACTTGTCTGCAAACAAGCTATTAGTGATTGAGGCATGATCATAGAGAGATAGATGACGGTGCCTTCATTTGCATTCAGATATATACACTCTTATTGCACATTGAGTTATATTTCTAGCTACAATTTTATTATTTCCCATATAAATCCTTGCTTGTATTCTCATAGCGTGTTATGTGCTCATTAGAATAAGAGTAGCTGTCTTGATTAAGTTGAAATCCATATCATGAAGGGGTTCAGAAGTTATTGAAAAAGATTTTTGAAAGCTGTCTTCCAGGAAACAATTAAGGGGAAGTTCCTTCTCAAATGTTGGTAAGCATTTCCAGTCATCCAGCTTATTTCAGAATTAATTGTGAGGTCAATACTTAGTCACCCTTTAATTAGTCAATGTTAATAATAATGTAAGAAATACCACAGCAAAGTTGGAGTCCCAGGATCCATCCTGTGCTGAGACATTAGCATAACTTTCAGGTCTCTATTTGAGGGTTTGGTGCTGAATGTTTCTTGCAGCTATCTCAGAAGGGCTTGCAAATCTCGTTAAAATGCCGTAACCAGAATGAAATGTGGTTTGGAGCGATTTCCTTGTCCCTGATGGAAATCACCCGTTCCCAGGATATTGCTATCTCAGTTTTGCCAGGGACAATATATCCCTAAGGCTCACAAAGCACTTGGGAGTAAGGAAAATGTTTGGCCTTTAAAATAGACAAGGTTGTGTCAAGAGTCAGTTATTTTAAAAGAGAAAAAAAAAGTCCCTGGAGTGAGAATCTTTGCAAGTTTAAAAATTTTCCCCTTTTCAAGTGGTGCAAGCTGAGCAGTGGGCTCTCCTTGGCTGTACATTTAGCACTTTATCCATGAACAAAGTATAAATATTTCCAGAAAACCCATTTCTATATTTATTTTCAGAGTGATGTCACTTCCCCTCTTTGTATGGCTGGTAAGAGAGCATTTTTTTATTACTAGAGGACTTCAGTCCAAAGTGAACTCTATTTTCAGATAATATAGAGACACACAGCCAGTGTGCTAGCTCTGTAACTGCAGTGGTTTTCACTGTAAATGAAACAACATTACTTTCCAGTTCTGCACCCAAATTCTCTGTGGGTTTTTTTTTGCTTTAGTACAGGCTAAAGAGCACATCTTTTTGCAAGGAGTCTCATGTGAAAATATTGACAGTCAATCACCAGGCAGACTCCAGTAGCAATTACTGTAAACTGTGCTGTTCCATCCAATAACATTAATATTTTTAACAATTGTCTTTCCAAAAACAACTACACTTTGTGAAGATCAAAAATAAACGGAACCATATAGTTCTCTGCTGTCTTCAAAGTATTTTCTGAAACAAACCATTATTTAAATACATTCTTCAGTACACAAGTACTATATAATTGATGCAGTAAGTTTATCTGAGCCTTTGATCATACTTTTATCAGTATGAAAATATGTTTTATTGCATTTTCTATAAATGTATCACATTTATATACCTTTTTGTTTACTCTCCACCACTTCATCCCCAAGAAAAGGCTCTTAATGAGGCAGGGCACTTAGCAGCATCCTACCTATGTTTCAGCTTAAAGGTGTGCTTCCCTTAAGGAAAAGAACGCTGCTTAGTTTATAAATATCTTCTTAGCCTCTTTCTGTTCAAAAGGCCAGTGCTGCTGGGGCTCAATCACTGGTGGATAGGCAACCTTTCCTGTCTGGCTACGGTAAACAATCATCAGGTTTTACCTTCTGCAGGAGTCTGAGCACATTAGCTGCGTGATAGACCTATGCTCAGGAAAGAAGGGACCTGTCACTGCTTTTGTATCTGCAGAGCGCATTTAGCTGTGTTTCCTGAACCCCGGCTGTCTCATTAACAATGTTCTTTAGAAACATTTTACAAAAAAGAGAGATTTGTTTCCTCTTCATTTATTTACGTGTAATGCTTACCTTGGACCCTATGGCCATGGTTTTCAGAGCTGGGCTTCTTATCTAGCCCAGTAAAATGGATGATGCTTTAAGGAAGCCAAGCAGTTCCTCAAAGTCATGCATTCCTCCAGCAGCTCAGTCAGAATTAAAGTCAGGGTGCTCTCACTCCTTCTTTCTCCCCACATGGCCTCCCTCACTGCTGACAATATGCATCTGAATTACATTGGCTGGGAAAAACGGCAGCAGACAAGAAAGAAAATGGTATTATCACACCTCCATAGCCTTGGGACGTGAGGCAGGTCAAGGCAGGGTTAGCAACTGGTTACGGGTAATGCATCTTTTTACCAGAAAAGGTCAATTTCATGTGAGATCCCTATCAAAAATGCTAACTCAGTGCCCTGAAACTCTGCTTTGAGCCTCTAAAGAAGGATTTCAGTAGCTACATCCTCCATCTTTAACATTTTATAGTATTTGGAAATTGATTTCCCAGAGGTTTAGGTAAGACACTAGGTATCTTGGCTCCAATACAGGTTTTTTGAACTTGAGTTGGTATGAGAATTCTGTGTTGCGCTTTCCTTATTTTGTATATTGTTAAATTACACCCTTTTGAGGTGCTCTCATCATTAGTGTCATTTACTCTCAAATTCTTATGAACATTATTTTGAAGCACTTCAGATATTTTCATTTTAATGACGCATAATGATAACTACAATTATTAAAAAAGACATCCCCATGCAAACCTAGCAACTTCTTAAGAATCCTGGAGTTCCTTAGAAAAGTAATAAGACAATAAATTAAAATAACATCTAGGCTAATTGTAAGCCAATTTAAAACCCAATATTTTAGTTTGCTATTTAAAAGTAAGTGTTTTCATAGAGTCTGATGTCTAAAGGAAAATAATTCCATTGATACAGCAATTTTAGAGTGCGGAGGGCAGAAACACCCAGGTTTTGGTAAACTTTTGGAACAGCTAGCAAAAACAGTGGCACAAGAAAAAAGACGTAATCACTTCCATAATACAGAGAGTGCTAAGATCATGTACTAGCAGTACCCTGAATGTTAATTACAGAATCTTGAGGTCTATTCAGTATTATATAAAGAATCAATTCAATGACCTGAGATCAGACGAAATATGAAAAGGGTTCTTAGTCTGCCTTTGTACCCTGATGGAGGCACTTTCAATCAGCAGAAACCAGTAAGTTCATTTACTTATTAGGAAGTTATTAAAAAAGAGAGCTCCACTGTGAACTGTCTATAGAATAAATTAATCTGGTGTCTTTCCAGGAGAGGTGACCATCTAATGTCTGAAATTCACAATTTAAAAGAAAATTTTTGCTGATGGTATAGATACATGCTGATGCTGAATGACTATTAAAGATAGAAAGGATCAAAAAATTCATCAGAAGCTTTTCTTGCTGATAGAACATGTGTTATGTCAGTTTTGGGGAATGAAAGGGGATGTAAGAGGAGCAGGGCAGATCATAAAACCACAGCGTGCCTGTTATGGATAACAACTGAAACACACAATATAAGAAACAGCCCAGAGAATAAAACAAACTTATTAAAAATTCCACCGAACTACAGAAAATCATTAAAGCATTGAAATTATCTATAAATTTGCCCTAATCTGGTGATCACACAGTATGATCTCAGTCCTACCAGTAATTTCATGACTTTAAGCAGATATGTTTTTTAACAGCATTTTGAGCAAACTTCTACCCTAGGAGCCCAGACAAGCATCTTAATTTAGCTTCATCTGTAAAGTTTCTAGATTGTCTGATTCTATGGAATAGTCCAAATGACATTTAGATAAATATGAAATTGTAGAAATCAGATATAATTAAGGGGTTTGTCCATTCAGCCCCCATAGTCATCCAGTTCATATTAAGCTCCCATATTCAACCGGTTTGCTTATGTAATTGAGAAGACCTTCAATATGCCACTTGTTTGATATTCATAGAATCATAGAATGGTTTGGGTTGGAAGCAACCTCAAAGATCATCTAGTTCCAACCCCCCTGCCATGGGCAGGGACACCCTCCACTACACCAGGTTGCTCAAAACCTGGCCTTGAACACTTCAGGGATGGGGCAGCCACAACTTCTCTGGGAAACCTGTTCCAGTGCCTCACAACCCTCAGAGTGAAGAATTTCTTCCTTATATCTAATCTAAATCTACTCTCTTTCAGTTTAAATCCATTACCCCTTGTCCTGTCACTACATGCACTTGTAAAAAATCCCTCTCCAGCTTTCTTGTAGGCCTCCTTCAGGTACTGGAAGGCTGCTAGAAGGTGTCTCTGGAGCCTTCTCCAGGCTGAACAGCCCCAACTCTCTCAGCCTGTCTTCATAGGAGAGGTGCTCCAGCCCTTGGATCATCTTCGTGGCCCTCCTCTGGACTTGCTCCAGCAGCTCCATGTCCTTCTTGTGTTGGGAACTCCAGAGCTGAATGCAGTATTCCAGGTGGGGTCTCACAAGAGCAGAATAGAGGTACAGAATCACCTCCCTCGACCTACTGGCCACGCTTCTTTGAATGCAGCACAGGATACAGTTGGCTTTGTGGGCTGCCAGCGTTGTAGAATATGAACTAGATATTGCTTTATGTCACTCAGTATCCTCAGCAATTTAGCTGAAGAAAACAAAACCAGGAAGGAGACAGTGTTGGCAGGTGGATAGAGCAGCAGGGTGGTGCAGTTTCAGGTTTTGCACCTGACTAGATGGCTGAGCACTATTTAACCTTTCTGCAGTGCCATTTCTATGAAATTTCAGTTAACTGATTTCTTCTGATTTGTGATCTACATGTGGAATATACTAGGAAAGACAGATATTATTTATTACTACGGATATGTCTACTCAGAAATTAAATATTTTCTTTAAAAATGTGCATTTATATTGTTGCACAAAAATGTTTTCAAATCTCTTTTTTTGATGTTCTTGCATTGATCTCCAAGTGACTGTTTTCAATTTTGCTTAAATTGATTATGAACAAGTAAAGAAGCTAAACCAAAATATAACATCCTTTAACCTGGGTTGCACCTTTTTAATCAAAGCAGTTCACGTTTGTGTTTTTTTTTTTTAATCTATTGAGGCAGTTGATGAACATGAAGCAGAAAGAAAGCAAGCAGAGTACAGGGCAGTAAAGACATTAATGATAGGAAAGTCTGGAAGTTTTTGGACACAATAAGACATGAAGTTTTATATTTAGAAATACAATTTTCTTTTTTTTTGGGTATTTGTAAATCATGAAGAGGAAATATAATTCTCAGGTCTAAGCTGTTGAAAGCTCAAAGTATGCAAAACATGAGCAGCAGAAATGGTGTCCAAAAAAAAGATGGAAGTAAGAGATGAGATGAGATGAAAGAAGATATGAAACTCAAATAAATTATATGCATGTATGTTTATGTTTGGAAAGCCAGATAGAAAACAACAAAACAGAAACAAAAAGGCTATGATTAGGAAAAACTGTTCTTATTTGCTAAAACAGAATAAATTTTGAAGAGTTATATATTATCATTGATATTTTCTGATATAAACTGACTAATTAGCAGTAAGAACTTTTTACAATCTTTTTTTCCTGTTTTGTTTTGTTGTGGTTTTTTTCTTCTTGGTCTAGTATTTCTTAACTTTTTAGGTGTGTAGATTCAGAACAAATGCTTGCCATTTCTCTGCCTTTAAAGGCAACACAGCTACATTTTAATAGGAGATTTTTACCATACATAGGGTTAATGAATGTTTTTTGGTATAGAATCATGAAAGGATATAACTGATGGAAAGTCATTTTGTAATTAGTTAAGGGTTATATTTATTCTTGAATGGAAACATACCGCTAGCACTTTCTAAACAAATTATTGCATGACAGACTACTGGGAGTCTATCATCAGCGCAGTGTTTACTAAGAGCTCCCTGAAAACATCCCAGTTGATTGCTGGTATTCAGGGTGAGGTTTACAGCACTGCTTCTAGTCTGCAGGCCCTGCCTGTGTACCTGGTGGATGCAGCAAATGGATACTGCTTAAGTTAGGTCTGTAAAGGTTCTTTGCTTGCTTGAGATTTTCCCATGGACTTAGCAAATAGTTGGCAGAGCCTTTTATGTATCAGACACACCACATCTCAAACCACATTTAATATACAAATTTTTCAGCTTTTTGTCATGCCCATATGCACACTATTTCTGCAATATGTCTTTGTCTCTATTGATACTTTTGTGATCAGGAGGGGCTGTTTGATTCAGGTTTCAAAAGAGGGTGAGAGCATAATTTTTAAATGCTTTGGGATCCTTCATAATGAAAGGCTCTGTATTATATGAATTTATTGTATAACTAGAACATTATATGTAAACATAAATCACTGTATTATATTGACATGTGTAAGTATAGTAGGTATAGTCCGACTGTCCACATTTGAAGTGAAAAAGTAGCAATATATCTGTGGGTTATGTTGTCATTGGGCTAGATGTAACTGTGAACACATAGCCATAATCATAATTTTCTTATATCAAGGAAAAGCCTAGGAAAATTGATACAGCTTTTAACCACAAAGATTTCAACATGCCTTTGCTAAAATTAACTCAAGATAACTGTGAGCCATATAAGTTTCTATCCTGCAGAGACTTCTGTGTCACAACACCACTGTGCAAGTGAGAGAGCAGGCTCCACAGAGCAGCTGCAGCCTTGCCCGTGCAAGGCAGCCGGCTGCAAGGGCGACGGTGGGTCTCCCCAGCGCGATGTCTGGCGCAATTCAGATTGAACGATACAGGCACTACTCGGGTCCAGCTGCAGGTTCTAGGGCTATATACTGCATCCGTGAAAGAAATCATAAACACTTATCCGAGAGAAGCAGAGAACTAGCAAATACGTATACTATCTGTATAAGAGATTGAAGAATTATAAGTAAGAAATTTAGGTTAGCATTACTGGTTTTAATTCAAAAGTATTCTTTAAAAAGATTGACATTTCTGTTTTAGTTACTACATATATTTATGATATTCCCTAATGCTGCACCTGTAACATAAAAAAATCCAACCCAGGTGAACAGCACTGTGGGGGTCACTCATGCTTCGATTCTGTGATTTCTCGGTGATTGTGAGTTTGTTTTGAATTATTATTTGATTAAGACAGGACTTACAATGATCTGGATGCTTTCTCAGCACTGAACAGCTTACACACCTTGTAATTGCCTCTAATGTATTCCAATTTTTGTGTGCGTACTATGACATCTGGTTCTTTGCCAGACTTTTTGGGTGGCATCACTATACGCTTCATTCTCAAAGTGCTGAGTGATATGGTCATGAAAAATACCTCCTCTTTGCCCATAAAAAAACCCAATCATACCAGAGATGTTAAAATTTATGCTAAGTCTATTCAGTGAAACATAAATAGTCATCACTTGGAGGACTTGCTATGCAAGGCATGATCCTGCAATATGCTAGGCTCTTCCTAGATATTCTCAGCACTCTCAGCTTTTAGTGAGTTGCCTGATGCTCAGCACCTTTTAGGATCTGGCCTCAGAGAAGCAGCATGAAAAGACCCAAAGCAAAGTGGCAAACATTCAGCTGTTCATTGTATAACTTTTCTTCTCTCTCAAAAGTAACAGTTCAAACAAAGGATTAATTTAGAAAGAAAAAATAATTAAAACTGAAAGAAAAGGAGGAAGGAGGATGTGTGAAAAAGAATGTTAATAACAGTATTTGAAGAAGCAAAGAAATTAGAGAGATGAAAAACCTGATTTTTCTTTTAAATAACATTAGGAAGGTTGTAGATGTTGTTTAATATTGTCCTTGAATATTTTGCAAGTGGCACAACCACTTCATGAGATGCCAATTGCTGAAGTACAGAGTTGTGATTTAAAGTGACAATGTCACCTTAGTTTTAGTCCAAGTGATGGATTTTGTTTTGAAATGGGTTATACCAAATGTAACATGGAGAGATGTGTTTGCATTTTTTTAATTTTGATTAAATTACTCTGGTTAAAAACACCACTCCCGTAACTTTCAATTAAAATTTTATATTTTGTAATGTCAACTCAAATGGGCCTTACAAGATACCAAGTACTCAGGAACAGAGCTGATACATCCAGATAGCCATGACAGACACCAAAATTCCCAAACTGTATAGATTAGCTTTGGATATTTCTTTCCTTTTTAACTGAATGGCTATAACCAACACAAACAAAGAGTTTTTAAAAAATTGAGGATGCATATTCTTAATAGCTTGCACCTGGTTTATGTGAAAAGCTAATATGGAATCCTGCAATACTGACTGATACCACTTTCTTTTCACTTCTATTATGATAAAGTATAAAAATGGCAAAGTGGTAGAATTGGAAGCCTTAAGTCTTTATTTCACTGGTTTTTAAGTAGCAGATTGCATAGTAAATCAACTTAATTTATGTACCGTGTTTATTGTTAAATTCTCCAGATTCATTAAAGCCCTGAAACTGCATTTGTATAACAGAATATGACCTCTTTTCCTGGCTGTTTAATCCATTTTCAAGCTGCATACACCTCTTTGAATATGTGTTAAAGTAGTAGCCTCATTTGACAGGGAGATTTCATAAAGCTTTGAAGTGTATCATTAAAAGGGACACTGTCAATTTGAATTTTTTCAAGATGACCAATTTAAAAAAAGATCTTTTGAATGTTGGAGGGTTTTTTCTAATTCCTAGAAAATGTCTACAATTTTTTTTTGTCTATGAATATTTGGAAGCATCACTTAGAAGACCAGAGACTATTACTATCATAGCCATCATTATTAGTCATGGACACTTTCATATGCCCCCCTCACATCCTTTTCTCTAACAGGAACTAAGTGCATACAGCCAGCCTCAGACCTGTGAATCGTTTTAGCATTATTTTAAAACTTTGAAATAGGACTTTACTACAACCTTGCTTTGTCCTGTGCACTGTGGTTATTTTCTTTCTTTGACTGCTGCCTGTTGTTTGGAGAGGTTTGTAGGCCTCAGCTTTCCAGTGCCTCTCTCTAGCAGACCCCTGCCTGCGGAGACCACACTGCCAACCAGCCTTTCAGTCATGGGTCTTTGACAGACAAGCTCTGCCAGATGTAGCTGCCACGATTTCAGATATTCATGCTCACAGCTGTCCATCTTAACAATTCTGCTGGAAATTACTGTTAACCTACAGGGACAAGAGAAAGAAGCATGTGTCTGTACTTGAGCCACCTACATTCACATCGCCTGTTAATTTAAATTGCCAGTGAAAGAGCCTTTGCCCTAATCTTCTGGACTGTCGATGGGATTACGATTTTCCAGCAGAAAGGCAGGACATAATGCTGGGAAGTGGTAACGTCCAAAATTGTGGCAGCTTTGTACTTCAGCGTATGATGTGAGCCAGAGCACAAACTACCTGTGCAAGTAAACAGGAAAAAAAATAGAGTAAAAAGAGGTCTTTAATCTTTCTCAGCTGCCCTGCATGACAAGTTTTTAGATGGGAAAGTGGTATTCAAGTTCCCAGTGTCCTTTTAATGATTCAGTGAAATATATTTTATTTTCCCAGTCAGGTTGCTAAACTGTGAATATTTTATCCAAGCGATTAAAGTTACTTTTTACTCTTACAAATTGGGTACAGAATATTTAAATATACGAGAGAGAAGGAACATTAGATATGATAATATCTGACAGTTTATGGCAATGTGTTTCAAATTACAAGCAAAGCATGTGCATGCACACATGAATACAGCTGTGGTTTCTCTTCAGTATTAGGTAATGTTCTTTCATAAAAGAAAGGAGTGAAAGCTCCTGCTATTCTGTTCAAAGGAAGGACGTTTATATATTTTATATAGTGCTCTTTATACTGCTGTGTTAAGGTATGTAATATATTGGAAGTTCTCAGTCTGTGATAGACCCCCAAAGGGTAGACATGTAGGTCTAAGAGATGAAAAAAATCAAAGACATGATCTCTTGACAGAATTATATAACCTTCTCACACTGCCTCTGAACTTCATTGAATCCTCGAGGTGACAGAAAGCTGGCAAGCTAAGTAGAAGCAGCTGCTTGTGATGGCATGCCTAAGATATATGAATCTATTCAGTGTGATCAATGGCTGAATGCTCAACAGCCCAAGTCATTGATCACCACGATGACCCCGGTTCCTGCTAAGTCCATCAGGTTGCTGTGAAGGCTTTGAGAAGGAGGGAGTGGAAAATGTAAAGCAGGACATAAACAGCAAAGGGAGGAGAAAGACAGGCACGAGCCCTCCTCATAAAAGCTATTCAGGAAATTGCAAAGCTCATTACTACGTGTGCGGTACTTGATCACACTGAAGTTTTACTTTAAGGTGCCTACCTGAATAAATGCTGAGAAATTCTGCTTTATACATAGTCTGGGATTGCCACAAGAGCCTGCCTTCCACGGAATTTCAATCAGGGTTAAGGGTCTAGGTTCTCCATGCTCCTGTGGCACTCTCAGCTCTAATATGCACGTGCGCGTGCACATGAACCTTATTTTTTATATCCTTTCCACAAATGTTCTTTAAAATATTGCATGTAATAAACAAAATAGCAACCCACAGCATATGCCAAATTTTGCCAAAGAAAGCAACAAAGATATAGTGCAAGCAGAGTGTTTATTATGTAAACGTGTGAAAAGGGTAAAAGTGAGTTTTATTAAATGTGTTCTACTCATACGCAAAAATAATTTAACAATTTAATTGTTTCACAAAAGAACTATTTCAGTGCAGTTGCATCATGAAAAATGACTTTGTTAGAATGGCAGAACAGGTTTCCACACGCTTTAAGTCTCAGAGGATTTATCTAATTTTCTCATTTCACTAATAAAAATGTATTTTACAGCTTTTAAGTACAAAACTTGGAAAACTCAAATGGGCTGCAAAAGGCCAAGCTGGGTTCCTTCCCTCTCATGCATCCTGTTATTACTAAAGATGCTCCCAGTTAAACCTGCACAGTTTTTCTGCTACCCTTCAGTAGGATAGTTCAGTTTTAGTATAGCACAGAATTTAAATGCACTGAGACTGCATAAATCTCATTGTTGATACAGTAAGTAATGCCAAAAGAGAATTCAGTTCACTCCATCAGAAGTGGGAATAAAAACACTTTTTCCACTAAAGTAATCATAAATGAATGTGAATATACACAAGGGGCCTGATCCAGAAGTAAAAGTCTCTCCCAATAACTTGGAATCTGGATTTAGTCCAAAGAGCCGATCTGTTGAACAAAAACAGTACATTTTATATCGGTGCTTTTGAGAATGGGAAGTGCCCTATAAAGGCAAATGTCTTTAAGGCTGTTGTTTAATTTAAGGTTAGATTTGTTTCACAGACCTCTGTTCTGAAGGAAAAATAGTCTCACATATACAAATTGTTTAGTTTCACATAGCAAAATTATATGAATCTCAGCTACTTGCATTTAGTATTCCTGATGCACCAATTAGATTATAAGACTTGAGCTTAGAGCCAAAGTGCTTAAAGCAGAAGAGAAGATTAATTTCCGTTTTCACTCTGAGAAAGCCACTTGCCTATTTGTTGTATTCTTCTGATGCATGCATTAGTATTTCTTTTGTTTTCATTTTCACAAATTTCCTCTCATTATGTAGCAGTTAGACTATAAATATAGCCGTTAGTAAGATGTAGTTTCCAAGTACATAGAATCAGAGGAAAAGATGTTTTCTTTTGTCCTGGTGCAAATTTGGAGTACTTCCAGTGGTATCGCTGGGATTATAGTATTGTAAAAATGAGACAGAATTACATTTTCAATCTTTCTTCCTACCATATCTTCATATCCTCATCTCCAGGTCCAAATGCTCTTTGATTTTTGAGCACTTCTAAGTCAACAAAGATGCATTGTCATGGTGATAACTGTTGGATAGCACTGTCATGAAGATAACTGAATTAACCAATTACAGTCCCTTATTTCATTATGTGACTAGGATATCGAGCCGTCTCATTTTTCTTTCTCAGTGCAAAACACGTAATAATTTACACAGCAAATTCTTTCACTGCGACATGCATGATTTTGAGGTTTGAATAAAGGGAAGTAGGAAACCTAACAATTTTACCCACAAAGATAAATGGTCTATTTAGTTTGTTCACCTTCGCTTCTAATGAGTGCATCCATTTGCATAGAACGTGATTTGCAAATCCAAATTCAGTATATATTTAACAAATACTACTATGACTATTTCTTATGATTGTCTTTGATCTCAATATGCAGACCTTTGGCCATGTCAGTTCTGCACATCTCATGTATTCTTTATGGGACTTCATTGAATCCCAAGTACAAAAGAATGTCTCTTTGCATTTAGTCTTAGAAATATTTCATTAGGACAGATTTTTGAGGAAAGTTTTCAAAGCTGATCTCACACATTCCACTGATTGCAGATGCTATTAGATGTTCTTGTCTGCAAAACTACTTGCCATTACATTTCTGACCTGGGTAGATCTCTGTCTTACTCTTACTCTTTTTCTGGGCTCTTCTGTTATGTATTGCCACCATTCCTCTCCATTCAGTCTTGTAGCTTAACAAGTTTGACAGAAATTCCCCCTATTTTTATCTTAAAGGCAAACAAAAAAATGTGCATGTCATTTTGCTTGAAAGTCACAACACCTACATGATTTTTTTTTGCAATTGCATTTCCTGCAGCAGAAATGGGAGCACAGTGAGTTGGCCCAGAGGAACTTCTAGACATACACAGCTGGATAAATTCCTGCTGTTCACTTTTGTCTTGCCTGTAGGCATTTTTTAACAGTTTTCAGTTCAAGTGCACTTTTACCTCTTGTTTAATTTTAATTTGTCTAACAACATAATAATATCTTTAGGGAGTATTAGTGCTGCAGAAAGAGCATACATAAATTCTGTATATACATACATGTATGTATGTGTGTGTGTATAACATACATAAAAACTGAGCAGTGCCTCCTCTGTAGTAGTTCCACTCCCCAGCTTGGTTAAGCTGTAAAGAAATAATATAGTCATTTCCATAAACAAGGAAAATGGACTCTGTATTTGTTAGGCTTTAGAGAAAGGTTCTTTAAACTTGAGTAGAGTTGAAACTAACTGACTAGAGAACTGAGCAGAAATTGCTCCAAGCAATATACCAAACAGTGAGTCTTCACCCTGGGGAGAGGGAGAAACAGAATGTGTTGAGAACCTGGAAGCAGGAATCAAAAAAATGAAACTCTGGAGAACTTTACTCAGCTTTTGAATTTTCCTGTCATGCTACCCTGTCTCTCTGTCACACAATTTCCCCCCTTCTTTGGTCCATATGAAAGGTGGAGCTGCAGCAGCTACCAGTGCCAGACTCCATGTCTTCTTGAGACAAGACATTCAGGCTGCAAAGAGCCAGGGTCAGAGGAAATGGGCAGTTCTCCCAAGAAAATTGTGTGTTTTGGTGGATCAGGAAGAGGCTCTGTGATGGATACCTGAGGCACAGCGGCTCTTTGAGAAGACATCTGCAGAGAGCAGGGTGGTGCTGGGCAGTGGGAGGATGCCAAGAGCTCTGCTGGTGCCGGAGAGAAAGGGAGCCATGCCAAGATAGCTCAAGTGAGTTCTTAGAGGTTATAAAAAATCTAGTTTATTATACTCAAAATGAGGGAAGGGGTGGAGTTAGCTCAAAATAGAGACTAAGGAAAACCTACGTGGAGAAGGAATGAAAGGGGGTGGGGGGGGAGGAGACAAACTCTTACTGAAAATCAAAGGCGACCCATGTCAAAAATTTGTAAACTGCTGATAAGAAACCTAGTAAGAACTGTGCGTCCCCTATAGACATATATGCCACACGCGTGGCATGCCTTAGTTTAGAGATTACATTGCATTTATACTCTATTGCACCCTGTGGAAAGCACCCTCACTAAAAAAAAAAATTTGAAAATGTTTAACTTTCAATTATTACAAATAAATGCAAAGAGGTAAAGTGCTTTATAAAGTTTAAAACACTTTATCTCTAACAAGTCTGCTTTTTTTGTATAGGTAACTTATTCCTAATATTTTTTGGGTAGGTCTTTCATAAAATCCTAGACAAGAATCAAAAGGATAGGAAAATATGTTCCAGAACTGGAATATTTTTACTGGAAATGTACATGAATAATCCCATATATTTCAGCCTTTAACTCAAGTTATATTTCATAAATTCATAAAATTAAGAAATTAAACAGGAATGTGCACAGAGGAACATATAACAACTGTTTATTTCCATATGTTCTGATCATTTCTGTTCCATGCATCTTTCTTCACATGTTCTTTGAGCCCATAAAATCAAATTTCCTCTCTTCTGTACTGCAGTAAAATCCCACCAAGTCCAAAAAGCATCCTCTAATGACAAGGCACTGTTCTGTGGGGGTTTTTGCAATATCTTTTACGAAAGTCTCCACTTTACAAACTATTCAAACAAGGAATATATTGTTTTGCATAGATTTCCAGTTGTATATGGCATAGATAATTTTAGCACTATAAAATTATTATTATAAAGACTATGCATCAGATTCTCAGCTGGTGGAAATCAGCATAGCTCTTCCCATGTTACATGAATCAACTTTTAAATGAATTCTTTAAGTCGAACAAGTTATGTTACAAACATTTTGTAATCTTTAGCTATGCATGGATATTGGATTTTTTAGGTATAAAGTTTTGGGGTTTTTTTTAATTTCAATTTTAGTACAGAATTCCAAACTCTGAACTTTAAATGATCTTTGCATCCTTTATGGCACAAATGTTGTTTGGACACAATATTAAAACTTACAGTGTATAGTTATATATAAAGCTTATATTGTATATACAAAGCTGCAGGGAAGTACCTATTTTAAACTACTGGGACCAGCCGTGCAAACATAAATTGTTTTCATATTTAAGATTAGACTCATTGATTTCAAAGGGTATATGTGTACATTTTCAGAAGTACTGATATGAAAAAGCATTGTAGATGCTGTAACTTGTAGCTTCTTATTCAGAACCCTAAAAATATAGCAACTTCACTGATGGATTAGGAGACAGTACTGTAATATGACAGGGGCCCACAATTGTTAGGCTTCAGCAGGTCAGCTGGAAAAGTCTCCCCAGATCCTCAACAGTCATCCCGTGTAACATGGACTTTCATGTTATATATGATCAGATCCCTTGTCATGTATGAAAAGCATATAGGACACTTTCTTTTCCTGTATTTTCCAAATAAGTCGAAGCTTTTGTGGGTTGTTTTTTTTTAGTATCTTGAGTTATGAAGCCTCTAGAAAAGCTTCTCTGGCTCACATGGAGATAAACTGTAGAGAGTGACTTTATATTGCACAGTCAGGGGGACGGATCAGATTTTGTTATCACTGACAAGATGTAAACTGGCTCTGACTCTGACTCCATTTTACCTCTCTGGGACAACAGTGGCCCAAATCAACTCCGCCCTGACCCAGGGTTTCCAAAAATCTTTAAGACAGCAGTAATCCAAGACCTTATTTGAAAATGAGCTGTGATAGTTTATTACATGTGAGCAGATGAACGGCTATGAAAAATGCATGTAGAAGTAAAAAGCAGCATAGAATATTTTTCTTTAATGCAAAAAAGCAAAATCAACTATTTAAAGACAATCTTCAGAATATGCAGAATTATGTTTTAATGCCTAATGTCTATCATTCCTTCCTATGTGTCTGACCATAATCCAATCTAATTCAATCTATCTAATGCATTTCTAATGTGTTTTTCGCCATAGAAGCTAGGCACCATTAGGAACTTATCTCTGTTCCCACTTTACCTTGGTGATGACATGTTTTCAAACCAGATGATACTCTATGTCAGAAATATCAAGACTTCCCATAACCTGAATTTAGTAACCCCCATGTACTTTTAGCTTCTTGACTCTTCTTACTGTCTGGATTTCAATGTGGAGTCCCCAGTATCTGCTCATCACTCCTAATTACTTTTATTTTAGCCTATGTTCCTAATTTCTGGGCCAAGAAGTTTAAAGAACTATGATGTACTCTGACGAAGCATTTAATCAGGGCTGAGTAATCAAACAAAAAGCTTTTCAGGGCAGGGTGTAATATGGGAGGAACCATATTGTCTGCCCGATTATTGTGTTTCCTGTTCTCAGCCCTGAATGAGTTCCTGCAGGGAGCAGAAGACCTGCCCACAGCTTGATGGGAAGAGTTCCTGAGTAAGTAGAAGCCATGTAAAAAGGGAGCGGTGGCAGAAAACAACAAAAAATCAGTGAAGTAGGAAAGATTTAAAGTATACACAGTTTTCATCTCCTAAGGCCTTTGTCATCAGGGTGCAAAACTGTCTAGAAATATTTGTGGCTATGGGTGAGGGGCAGGGGAAACCTAGCCATTAATTCCTAAGAGGTGTTATCAGATGCATCAGGGTTTGGCTGTGAATTTGACTACATTGCTGTGGTGCACAGAGAAATGAGTGAGGAAATATCTGATTAAAGTGTACATTGCTGCTGAGGCAACTGAATGTTGCCATAGCAATTGAGATGAAATGTGCAAAGAAGTGAGATAATTAAATCTAACCCCTTTAGTAGTTTTGATAGTCAATGCACTGCCAATAGGAAAAGTTATCTACAGTGTTAAAGATAAAACATATTCCTCGTGGAAGTACTCCTTGCTGGTATTTTGTTGCTGTCTTTCTAAATGCATTGCTTCAGGTAGCTAATTTGAATGTTCTCTTTAATAATCAAATACAGTTTTGACCTTGGTCTGTAACAGCCTAGAACTTTTGCTGACTTCTTGTATCATGGGAGCTGTCTTGACAAAATATCCAGAATGTTTTTATTCCCCCTTCCTCTTTGTGCAGTACAGTAAAGCCCGGGCTGTCATCTTGGAGCTTACAGTTCAATAATATCTAGAACGTGCTGCCCTCTTCAGGAGCCGATGATTAAAAATAGGCGATATCGTTCATCGATTCAGAAAGTAGTGAGCAAACAGGAGCTACAGAACTGAACAAGTTGTGGGGGTTTTGGCATTTGTAATGCCAATGCCAGAGACACTGAATGAAGTTGCAACATTAGTAGACAAATCTGATTTTAAAAACGAAAATCAAAAACTTGTTAGCATTTCTCAAACAAAATTTGAGAACTGGGGGGCCGTAATCACGTCCACTCAGATTACCTATTTCAGCCAGTGAAAGCAAAAGCTAGGAGAAGCCTTGACTCACTTCTAAAATAATAATTCCCTATTCTATATACCAGCAAATAACCTGTTATTAAAAGTTATTTGTTTCCAAAAAGAACTCGTACATTAGCTGTCACACTAAACTTATTTTACTTTCAGCTGCTCTGCTCATCTAAATCCATCTAAGGATTTAAGCCATGATTGAGCAGAACATTGAAACATACACTTAAGCACAAACATTGCTGCAATGACTTCAGAAGGATACTTGTGTGAAAGTATTGAAGAACTTGTGCATCCATCTGGAGGCTTGCATACATGGCTGATAGGTAGGGGACAGTGCCACAATTTTCAGTTCATATCTTTCAACATTGTAAGTCATGTTGTAGAATTGTAATAATTAAGCAGTTAAGAACTAGAGGCAAAATCTACACTTTTGTGAATATAATTCCTTTTTGAGGTCAATGAGAACTTTTGTTCATTCATGAAACAGTGACATTTTATTGGTTTACAAATAGCTTTGGAAAAAAAATATTATGGCTTTGTGGCAGGGGGAACTCAAAAGCTGTGTGGAGGAAAGGCAACTACTACTTTGCTGAAATGAATGGATTTTTTATGTAACAGCCCTGAACAGGCAGTGGATTAATGATTACCTCACCCAAACAGCATGGCTTGCAAACTGTGAGAGCTGAGGAGCAAAGATCTCTGGGAACAATGGAGAAGCCAGTGCTTTGTGAGAACTTGGCTCAACTGAGATGGATGTTCAAAGGGTTCATGTTAAGCTTACATAAAATACCGTTTCTTTGGCTGAGGGGGACCCTATTTTCCTGCATTTCGTAAATGAAGTAAAAGAGATATTCTGTGCTACATCTCACATGAAGCACCATGCAGAAGATGTAGCCCACAAAGAATGGAGGAAAAGTGGCTTTAAGCCATCTCCATAGATGCTCAGATTCAAGGCTGGATACAGGCCAATGAATCTCCACGTAAATTAGAGCAGCCCTCAGGGACTGTTCTAATTTACATTAGCTTTATCCAGGCTCCCTATATCTTGTGCTGTGCTGCAACCTAGATTAAGTCTGAATTTCTGCAGCACTGAACACCCTGGAAACTCCCTTCTTGCCCAAGGTAAACTCTTTGAACGGAAATAACTCCTGTCCTGTACTGGGGAATTCTTCTCTATGTGGACACTCCCTAACCTGTAAATAGCTATATTTCATCCAGCGGTATTTGCGGTCATGGTGAGAACCTGGAATCAATCTTCCATTTATTTTAGCTTTTAGTTTACCTCTTTAAAGGTAATAGCCCTACCTAGACATCAACGTTTTTTTTTTCTAAGTGGTTTGTGACTGTATTTCTTGCTTATAATAACATTTTCTAAACATGATTTTTAATTGAATTCCTTAATTCTCTCCCTCACATGTTTACTTTAGGATTTAATTTTCTCAAAGAATGAAAATAGTTAAGAATAACAAGTGGGTTTTAAGAGTTCTCCCTTCTTTGGCATAAAACTGTTTCACCTCTGAAAACTATGCACGAGGCAGGCAGATTCTGTACCTAACCCTGGCCACTACAGCAGAAGTAAAGTTGTATTCTGTGTGATAAATGATCACAGAATTTAGCCTATTGTCTGGAAAACTTTGTATTCTCGAACTGCACAATTTGGTCATATAACACAAGACGTTACAGAAAAGTTAAAATCCTCTCTGTGTAGATACTGAGTGAAAGTGATCACCCTCTGTTCAGCCTTTAGTTAAAGGAACTGGTAGCAGTGATTCATTTCTTTCTAAAGAAAACAGAATAGCTACGATGTCAGGTATAAAACAGACTGAGAGGGACAATAGAAAAGAAGGAAGGAAAGAGTTAACTAGCATTCATTCTTTCATTTCCACATCACAGTTAAAGCATGCTGATGAGGTGTGTGGTGTACTTGGTACTTTCTCAGTACCCCAGTCTAACCATTGCAAACTTACAACCCATAAACCATCTCTTTCTAAAGCAAAATGTAAAGGCTGATTAATTATTTTAGTAACTGTGAAAATATTTTTCTTAAAAATCATAATAAAAAATTCTTAATGAGTTAAGAAGAAAATGGTTAACATTTCATTGATAATTTTCTCTTCTTATCTTAACCCTTTATGCCTGTGTTTTATCCTGTTTTCTCCCACTCTATAGCAGAACGACAGCAAGCCCATGGTTTTATTTTCTAAAGTACAATCACAAGTTGGATGCCACGATCCTATGTCTGTATTTTATGAACACTATGCAGATAAATTCCAGCTGTTCCAAATACAGATATGCACAATAGCCTGTGCTTTTTTCTAATACAGTACCTGCCAAGTACATGTAATATAGATTCAGCAGTGCATTAAACTATTGATCTATGATTTGAACACATATTTTCATTTTTTTGTTTTGATGCTGATGCATTGTTTGGCAGCTAGATTCCCTGCAGATAAGAGTATAATAACTAATAACATTTTCTTTACTTTCTAGGGTCCTTATGGCAGAATGATGAATTCCATCTTTTCCAGAATGGTAAGCAGAAAGCTATTTCTGTTTCTGATAACAAAGAACATAAGGTAAATTCTTGTAAGAAAAGATTGTCAAATTGCTTGAGAAATAACTGTACTGTACAATTTCATAATTATATGGCTTATACAACTGAAAATATTTGAATATTCAAATCCTGTAAGCTACCTAGCAAAGATTTGCAGAACATTATGCTAATTATTCAAAAGAAAATAAGTTAGGATTTAGCATCCTTGTTAGAAATGCTGCTGACCTCGGAATGCTCAACGCTGTATTTTTCTTAACAATTTATTATAATGCATAAATTCCCATAAACATAAATACATCGTTGTATCAGTGAAGAACATAAATATCTCTCTCCTTTAGACTGAGAAAAGGAGAGTTCCATAGTATGCGTTTCTATTTCAATTGTGTAAAATTGATCTTTATGTATGTTTCTCTAGGGCTTTGCTGTATCTGTGAATTTAAAAATACGTAGCTTCCAAACGTAGTCATCACTTCTGCATGCTCTCACGTTGTTTAAAAAAAGATGGTTTCATTTGTCGTTCTCTTTTTTTATATAGCTGAAAAAGGCAATATTTATTTTGCCCCTTGATCATAACATCTTTACAATCAAATAAAAAGAAAAATTCATCATACTGTATGTGTAAAGGTCATCCTAAAATAACACTTCTGAGCAAACTATACTGAATCCTATGAGTACGTTGCTAAGGAGAAATGTTTTCCAACAGGTCTTGGGCATTCACTTCACACAAAAAAATCTTTCCCACTACATAAAAATGTAGTCTGAAATCAACATAAAACCATCATGAAGTGAAACTACTGTTAACGTGGAAAGAAATATTACTAGAAAAATATCCCATTGGAGCACAAATTCTGACTTGAAATGTGACTGCTTCTTAGTGTTGCACTTGAAAGATCTTCCATCTAATCCCAAAAGGAACTCAAGACCCTTTAAAAAAGGAGATTATTCACAAACATTAATGCATAAGAGCTTAAAACAATGATAGATTTAAAATACGTGAGACTGTTTTTTTGTTGTCTTTGATATAAAAAGTATCAAAGTTGACACTGTTCAAGAAAACCTACAGCAAAACACAAGTTTTATGATGAACTTTAAGAATGATAACTTGATTTCTGATGAACATGGAAGGTTAGTTGTTCTTTGAAACTTTTTTCGAGGAAAGTAAAACCTGCAGGTGAAGCTGTTTTGAAACATTTTTTTTTGACCTGTAGATCTAGTCCTCTGGTAATAAGAATGAGGTCTGCTTTGGCAAAGTCTGTAATGTATTTTTACCTGCCTGCTAACAGGGGATATTTCATAGGTATCAGGGTTGAGGATCCTTTAGGGGTGTATATATGACTAAAGAGAGGGAAAAGTCATGTTGAACTAAGGAGGGGAATAAAAGTGTGGGTTTTTTTTTTTTAAAAAAGAACAGTCCAAACAGGCATGAGAACTACATTTAACCTCCTTCATCCACAAACATAAAAATGTTCACGAAGAACTCAAGAATCATTTTTAATCAAAAAGATTAACTGTGTGACAGTTAAGTATGTTTGGGATTAAACCATCAAAGGGCCTGTCTCGTCTCTTTTGTGTATATTTGCCTATTAGCAGTAGGTACTTGGCACAAGGATCGTATGTAGGTTGCAGCCACAGACAGACACTTGCACTGCATACACCCTTTTCAGCAATGTTCATTAGGCAATAATATTGTCAAAGGTAAGTGTTTACCAGCAGCTTTAGTCTACTTAAAACCATTTTAGCCTGAGGCTGATCTTGTGAAGAAGGCTTGGGGGAAGGGCAGAAGAGAGACACAACATTTCATTTTTTATGAAAACAAATTTATTCAGCCAGTATCTTGATTTGAGGTAATTTATAACTCTAAATTTGCATGTTAAGTGAAATTGTAATTATTTTTATTTTGAGGCCAACCGTGTGATTTACATTATAAGCGAAGAAGATAGGACAAAGGCTTGGACCTTAAGGGTTACTACAACAAAGACAGTAATAGATTATTTTAGAGAGAATTAATTTTTATATGTATAACCATGTACACCTCAATGAATTTTCCCTAACTTGCTCGAGAAGCCAGGGTTACTCGGCTGATTATGGATTTCCTTTATGTAAATATTAATTCAAATATAAATATATTTTCAAGCTGAGTGTATTTCGTTTAAGAAATGGGAAACTGAGCTTCCTTATATTACTCCCTTTCAATATTGCAAGGCTTTTTTTTATCCCCAAACCAAGATAAATATCACAGAAGAAAATAAATTGTTGAATATAATTAATATAATTTTAAGAAAATACACTTTCCTTCTTATTTCTAACTCTAGATGAATAAAGATTAAATGCACATTACTATGAACAGTCACAACATATAGATTTTAATCTAAAAATGGTTATTTTTCTATATATGTTAGTAAATAACCAGTTACCTCAAATTATTCCTAAATATGTAATATTTAGTGGTAGCATTTCATTAAATATATAACCATTTTGTCCTGAATTTTTAACTCCACAACTGTTTTTAATATATGGAAAATAAAGTTTTAGAAGAGCATATAAAAGAGAATATAAAAGACTTACTAACATACATGGAAGGCCATCACAGCTGAAAACTGAAGAATACAAAAAATATTTCTCACTTCCTCTCAATTAAAACTCTGCAATTATTCTTTAGATTATAGATCTCTTTCGGGATTCTGGTTACACAGAACTTTTTGGTTAACTTCACAGGCATAATATTCATCTTAATTAGCAAAAACAATTGATGGGCTTTTCTCTTTTTTACAAGAGGGAGTTCACTTGGTGTACTGATTACTTGTAGTAGATTATCCTGATAAATGAAAAGTTCTTGTCTGTCTGAACAGCAGCTGAATATGTTATCTGTCTTCATTCAGTCTTGTAGCTTCTTTGTTAGACATCACCTTGTTGAGACAGAATGACTTAACTTGGTAAGTGGTTGACCCGATTTTTTGTCTGGCACCGTAACATTGCTGGGCATTATGCCAAGCTGGATTCTGTAGCTATTTATGACTGCATTCAAGGTTCAACTATGCAAATCACAACTATTAGCCAAAAAAGCATAGCAGATTTGTTTTTTAAATATTTCCATAGCTCACAAGGTCAAAGCATTTGTTTTCACAATTTAAAAATATAGTTTTGTAAGTAATGATCAGTAATGTTTAAAGACATTATCACCTTTTAACATTTTATTTAGACTGAATTAGACAGAACATAAACATTTTTCCTCACGTGCCACAAAATAATCGTATGGAGCACAGGAAGAAGAGACATGAGCTCAAGTGAAAAGTACATATAATTTTATCTGTTTGTGAACAGCTTAGCTGCACCATAAATAATCACAATAAAATATAAGGAAGATGAACTATGACAAAAAAATCCTTGGAGAGTGCAGTCTTCCTCCTGAAAGCCTCCCTGAAGAAGCCGGCTGCAGGGAGCTGCAGAGAAGGGCAAGGCTCAAACATCTGCCCTGCCCGCAGCCTGGCCAGCTCCACGTCACCTGCACAACTTCTGCTCCTAGTCGGTGTGAAATCAGACCTGAATCCCAACCAAATCCCTACAGTATGGATTCACAAATATTTTTGCCTCTGTTGTTTCCCAGACCTAAATTCATCCAGCATCTTTTTGATGGATCGTAGTTGCAGGCAGATACAGGCCCTGTAGACCTGTTATTGCACCACGGGCTGAAACTGTGGTGGTTTGTTAGGCTTCAGCTTGGCAGAGTTTTGTTGGGTTCGGCATTGGTTCCTCACCCCACCCTCCCACCCCCCGTTCCATGACATTTGAGCAGCACCGAGACTGAAAAGTAGACCTTGTGCAACTTCAAAAGGAGGTAGCACTACAGAAGATCTTTGGGTTGGGTTTGCCATTTGCTCTGTGTGTTGTCCAGTATCAGTCCTGATTTGAATTCTTTGATAATCATATGCATAGGCTGTCCTGGTCGTTATCATCCTGCAGATTAGCTGTTGATTTGCCTCAGTTCTTCGAAGTAACAGTGAAAACATGTTTACAAAACTAGCAACGGTATATGTTACGCAGTAAGAACTGCGTCTACAGAAAATGAAAATGTGATTTAAGCACATATGAAAAGATTACTGATAAGCAGAATTTGAAAAGAGGTGTGCACACGATGACACGAGGCAGATTTTAAAAACACATATCTCTACCATATCCTAATTTCCTGACAAAAAAAGTATTAATAAGCCTTATACGTGTATCAACAAGCTTATCTATTAAAAATAGATAATTAATTTAATAGATATTTAGATAGATACAGAATTAAAAAATAATAATTCTATTAACCCAGCACTTCTTTGACAATATAATACAAATAAGCAATAGATAATATGTAATATAGAATATAAAGAGACAGGTATAATGATAATATATTATAGACTATATATAGTAGGCAATAGAGTAAATTGAGACATTTCTTCTTAGAGAAAAGGGAAGTAGATTTAAATATGAACAGTGCATAGCCTGTTTTCTAATACAGATTTAGGCGTACTTTGGATTAGGTCCAAACTTTGTGACAGAAACTGAGGTGGGAGCACATGTTCCTTCACCAGGTGAGCATCCTTCACATAACCCAAGGGTGGATAAAGGCTGCTTAATTTATTGAATGTAACATGAAATAATTAACAAGGCTGAACCTCTGGTTCAGAGTACTTCTTTGTCTGAAATCAAGGTTTACCATTTTAAAAAAAAAGGTTATCTGGCCTAAGTTTGCCTTATCAGTCAACAGTTTTCTTTATATTTGTAAAGCAAAAAGCATTTTTGTTTAAATTCTATTGACTAAGAAAAACAATCTGAGTGTGAGCTAACAGCAGCTGAGTGTAGTTTTCATTTGTGAGATACTTTTTATTCATCACCTGAGTTTTGTGGGTTGAAGTAAAATAATGCGTTTCAGCACAAGTGAAAGAACTATGGGAGAAATTATGTGAATGAGTGCAGAATAAAGTCAATTAAGATAAACTAATTGGTCAAAGCCTGATTTCTCTGTTTTAGTTACCATCCACTCAGAGCAGAAGAAGGACTCATTAATCTTTGTACAGTTTCTTCCATTACTTGCGAACTGCCAGGCTGAAACTGTAGGGCTTCCCTGAATCATCTACAACAGTATTTCCCCATACTTCTCCTAACAAGAGGAGAAAGAAGCTTCCAACAAAATAAGGAAAATATATTAAAGGGGGACAAAAAATAAAGGTTGAATTGGGAATATGGAGATTTTCCATTGAATTCATAGGATTTGCACAAAGAAGTGGAGTTTGAGCCTTATTAATACAATACAAAGCCCCAGAATTTATTCATGGTTAAATTTCTGTGCTTTAGCCGATCCTTTTTTAAAGAGTCCCTTCTCCAAAGAAAGGCACAGAGCACTGTGTTATGGTAAACACTTGCAACTCTGTCCACAGTCAAATCTAAATAATACTTAAGAAACTAAATCCAAAACATTAGCAATAAAAATACTTAGCATGTATTTCTTTCCTGGGAGCCTATATGGAAATTGAATTCCACTGAGCTGCACTTACACAGAACAGAATTCAATTAAAAAAAAATCCTCCTGGATTCCATGCTGTGAAAAGCCCTTGCAAATTTATTTTAGGGACTTCGGGTGTGGAGCCTGGACATAGTTTTATTTTATTTTTAATGGAATCAGTCTTAATGTCTAAGGTTATTCTTTACTTGCCTCTGCTGCACAGTTTTCACATATAAGCCAACTGAGGACAACTCGTTATTAAAGAAGTCAGCAGGTGTCCTGTGCTCTGAAACATATTAAATAAAGAACTCAACGGGATCATGTTGACTGTAAGCTCCACAAAGAAATTAAATAATGAAGACAGAAGCTCTTCAACAAAGACCAGTTCTGCATAAGTAAAAAATGTCTTGTGAGAAGATGGAAAGTTCTACAGATTTTTACTAGAACTTCTATTTTGATATTTTCTGAAAACAGGCAGTCTATGGATCTCAGACACTTTAACTTTCTGACCTGAGTCTTATGCAATAGAGAGTGATCAGAATGGCAACAACTGAATAGTCAGAATCTGCCCTTCTCTGCACATCTTCATTGCTCAACAAAAGAGCCATTGCAAAATGGCCTCGTTATCACTCTGAAGTTTGTTGAATTGTCTTACCCTTGTCAATATTAATATGAAATAGCTCTGGGAAATACAAAGAAAAGAGTAGAAAAGGGTCCATTGTATTTTTAGTTAATATTTTTCTAATGTATGAAGCCTTCCAGCCACAGAAACATTTAAATACAGTCCCCTTTGAGATTTAAATGTATTTTGGGATAAGGTAATTTTAAATTACATTAGGAAGGTTCAAAACCAATATAAATACAGTTTTGAATTTCCCACTTATTCTGAGTTGCTGAATAATTGCACCAGACAAATGTTTTAGAGTGGGCTTTAATATAAGGAATCACAAAATGTATTGGATTTTCATTTATTAAACATATTGTCATGCAGCAATTGTTTGAAGAAAATTGACAATTAAGAAATCTATCTATGTCTCTTTTTGAGGAAAAAATAAAATTGATTTAATTCTCTTTGGAAAAAAAAAGTTGACTTCAACAGAAGTAGGTCTGGGCAACTCAGAGTCCATTGGAAAATAAATTATGCTAAGTGCATCCAGACTCACCAAGCATCTTTAAGAAATGGAGTGTTCATAATCAACCAAAGTCTTCCGACAGCTTAATATGACTTACAATAACTAATATGAAAAAATATTACAAACCTTTGTTGACCAGGTGTTTTCCCCTTTTTATCAATACAATATATTCCTATAATGGCCATCCCATGCTCTGTCATTAAAATGTGAGCTTTCTTTTCAGGTGCTTTGCCTCAGACATATGGAATTCTCATCTACAGTTTTCATCTCCAGTCTCCAAGTTAATCACACAGGGCTCCTTGAACAACAGTTTGCTGCAAACACGATTCCATACTCTGAGACTCAGTGAGTTAGTCTGAATTTACCAGAACAATTAAAAACTCCATCTGCAAAACTCACCATCAATTTTAATACAAAACATAAGATGACACATTTCCCTGTATCTGTGATTGCTAAGTTAATATTGTCTATGAGATTTAACAAGCGTAAAGTATTTTAGGGCTGGGGATATGGTCTTGGTCCAGCAAATGTTTGCTCACCTAAACCTGTGCATCTGCAGAAGTGGGGCCTCAGCTTATGTTAAGTTACAAGTGAAAAGTAAATATGAGGTTCCTATGTCCTGATGCCATTAATTCCTACCAATAATTTATTCCATATTCATATTGATTTTTTCAAGAAGGAAAAAAATTATCTAATATTAATTCTTTCCTAGACATAACTTAAACTTGAATTAGTTACTGTTTGCCAATCTCTTGTTGCCATCCTAATGCCTATTATGTGTTTAATAGAAATATTTCCCAGAGTTCAGATGAAACCACAGAACTATTCCAGTTATATGCCACTCAGCCTCAATGTATGATGGAAAGTTTTTCTCCCACCAGTTTTTCATTCCAGCTGCCATTGCCAGATCCCCTCAGCAAAAATCTATAGTGATCCTCATCCTTTCTTAAAATGAAAGATGTGCACATTGGTCTGCCTGGGTCAAAAACTCTACCATTTCTGCATTGTGCCCATCCACGGCCGAATGCAAAAATAACTGTAAGGCACCATATGCTATAGCTATCAGGTGGTGCACTGGTAAAGCTGAAAGCTCAATTTGAAGCAACATACAAACTGAGAGCTATGCTTGCGGCTTAGTCTATACAACTGTCGAACACTGTAATCCCAAGTCAAAGAACGTGGTAGGAGTGTAGGAGCTTACCCTTGGAGATCTCTTGAGTGGAGCACAAATGGCAGTCTCTAAGTGCACCGGAGGAGTGAGTGACCAAATAAATTGAATGCATTCAATCACTTTTAAGACATCTCATCTGTGCGTAGCATTTTGATCCTGTGCTTGAGTAAATGTATGATTAAATTTTTATTAAAAGGTAATGCTCCTGTTTTAATGATAGTTAATTATATATAATTAAAATGAAAGGATTAATTATATTAAACATTTCATCAGAGGTAAAGATAAATATAAATACATATATTGTAGTATGATTAAATACGAATATATAATATTGAGCATATATTATCTTCAATGCATTACGTAAAATAGCAAATGAATAACACAATATATGAAATAATATTATGTTCCGGGTACTATGTAAATGAAAGGCCTGGTTCAGTACTTCTGTGTTCATAAAATGTTTGATTGGGGGGGCGGCAATATGCAAAAAATAGTTGAGGTAGCCTTAAAAATTGTTGTAAAAAGTCCCTATGAAACAGATGCTTACACTTTATTGCTACGTCACCTTTCCATGTGAAAAGTGAATTACAATGCTAAATGACATACATTTTGGCGACAAAAGAAACCCTTTTAGAGTCATAAATTAGAATTTGAAAATACCTCATTTCTAGCTAACCCTGAGTCCATACATCTTACTAGGCCTAACTTCTGATTTTCAGAATCTTTGAATCAGGCCTTAAATATTCATACACACGGTACTCCTCTTGCATGCCACTTGCTTATATCTGACATACCTAATCTCATTTTGCCTCTTTTCAAAAAAATTCAGTTTTTAGTGAAGCAACAACACAACTTGATCTCTACCCATAGATACACCATGTTTTAAACTACAGCACTCATTCCACTTGTCATTTCCACAATTAGATACAGAAAATCTGTATCTCCAGATTCAAATTGCTATGAATCCACTGAACCTTTGTCCTGTGAAATTTTGTCCATTGACATAGTTTAATAATCCAAGAAATGTGTTAGCTTTTTAAATAAATCTTTAAATTGTGTAGTTTTAAATCACAGAGATGTTTTGGTCTCTGCAAACTATAAGGAACTAGTATTTTTCTAACAAGACCTTAAGACCCTCAGAAGAATTTTAAGGATTTTTATGAACCTCCGTATGCATTCTTTAGCTAGAGTTTGGCATTGTTTCAGTGTAACTCCAGTACAACTCAATCAGTTTATTTTATAATTAAAAACAAGGAAATAGTAACAAAAATACATAATATATGGTACTCGTGTTTATAATAGAAACATCCATAAAGAAAGAAACATGTTCTAACTCTTCTCATTACCCCAAAGGGAATTGCATCTTTAATCACACAAAGCACAACGGCTTTCTAATTTTGTTTAAAGTGTTTCAGTACTTACAAAAACCAGATCAGGTTATTGTAAATCTAGAGCAAATTAGAATCATTGGCCTCTGCTCAGCTGTATTCAAGAATACTATGTAAATCATAAATTTAATGGCATACTAAGACGCACATCTGTTTCTATTTTGTAGAAGTTAATAATCTAACTTCAGAGTATTTAAACATTACTTTCATTAACTGGAAAACTGTGAAAAATAGAGACTGCTATGTCACAATGTGTTGCTGCATTATGCTAAGGGAAATATAAAAATTCCAAGTCTATATAGTAAAGCATGATTTTCTGAGAGATGTGTGCCATTGTCTGCTTCATGACCTTGCAGCTTCTCTGTTTACTAGGGAAAACATCACTTACACAAACAGAGCTGCATTGCTAAGTAGAATCTGCACCTGCACATAGTAGATTTCAATTTATATTTTTAGTAGCTAATGTCTTTCAGGGAAGGGAATAGATGATGCCTTAATTCCCTAAACCTATACAGATAATGACCTAATGACTTTTCTTATAGTAAGCATTCTATAATCCAAGTAACTAATCTGCGGATCAATATGCATATTGCAACTGATTTTAAAGATGCTTTTGTCACTAGAACTGATAAAAATGTTGTGCTGCATAGACTGATTCCCAGTATATTCTTATTTTTATAAAACTTAGTTTGTGGTCTAGCATGTACACTATCTTACAAGTTACTTCATACTCTAGTTCTTATTGAAAAGTTTAATTTATTAGCAGATTAATATACTGTCTTAAACTGCAACAAAATTAGGCGTCATGCACAATTTATATAATTTCCAAAGAACCAACTGTGTGTGATTCATTGGAGAAATAAATCACTGTTTTCAACTTTTAGTTGTAAAGACACTGCTTTCCCCGAAGGAAACAAATGTATTACCATATATGTACTGATCTTTTTGAGAATGTCGTTGAATCCAGTTGCAAGGCAGAACAGAGTTGGTCTGCCAACTTTAGCACTGTAATAAAAGATCTAATCTGTAAGGTTTACTATGATAATGGATTGTAAGGTGATAAATTTTGACCAATAAATTCCTTGCAAACTCCAAACTGAGTTGCACTAAGTGGCAAAGTTAATATATGCAGAATATTGAATTAAATCTTCATTCATAAAAATTGCAATGTCAAAAACGTAATTTCTTATAAAATTTTTTCTCTTCAAATAATCTATTTATTAAAAGACATCCAATCTTTGGGAAGTCAGACGTCACATGTGCTGTTTCACTTGTGCTAAAATCACCAGTGGCAGTAGATACTTTGTATTAAAGCTTAGGGTGCATAAAGCTGAATGAGATTTATGTAAATAACTGTGTGAATATGTACCTCACCTTTTACCAGTGCTAATTTCAATAAGGTGTATTTAAGAGAGCATTATATTAATATACACAACTGATAGGGAAATTGCACATTAATTTTACTATCAACAAAAATTCTAAAGAAAGCAAATTAAACCAATGTAGTCATATAGAGAAGCGACAGGAAGAGAAAACAGAAAGGCAAAACTGGGCACCTAAATGGTACAATGCAAATTTGTGCTTTGTTCTTCAGTAAGATTCAGTGGTTGCATATGCAGGAAATTCTACCATTCCTGTATAAATGCATATGGAGCTCTCACTTTGCTTTCCAAGCATGCAATAAAAGCTTAAGTGTGTTGTCTTAATTATATATTAAATATAGTACTATGACTTACCAGATATATTATGAAAAGATCATATTTTGGTGCTGATTATTCAACAAACAGCAGCCAGTGCTCATAGTGAGGTGGGGAACAGCATCTTAATTAATTATTGAATATATTTTAATATTTATAATTAGCAGTAGTACTAAGCAGTCAATCGATGTTCCTCACAACAGGAGCACGGTAGTAATATCATTCTTTGACTGCAGTGTTTTTAGAAAGGCGTAACCATACCTTCAGTCAGATTCAAATACTATTTGTCAAAAACATCGAGGTCTGTCAGAAGTAAATGATCATTTAATTAAAGAAAAAAAGGTGGAATATCTTTGATCCTTATATTTTAGTGATATTAATTCCCCTGTGCTGCAGGTGTTTGTAATGTATAACAAATCATTACTGAAACAGAGGCTTTTATAGGCAGTTTCAGTGAAGGAAAATGACTGTTCTTACAGCTGCCAGAGTTACACCTGGCAATGTAACACAAGCGTGACAAAATGTGAACTATAAGATGTAAGCCTGGAAACAAATCTGGGTCTCCCTCTCCATGCTCTGCCTATGCCAGCCGAGATGGATTGCAAAGCAGTGCTGACGTACAAAGTTGATGGGGAGGGGGGAGAGACTGAATTTGCTGCTGTTTCTAGGCTCTCTGACCAGTGATCCATGATGCATCTCTGGTATCCGCTCCAGAGGGAGCCAATCACATAACTGTCAGTGTTTCAATGGCAATCAGTACCAAGAGGAAAAAATATATTCTTATAAAAAAATATAAAGGACCAAATCCTTGGTTTAAACCGCAAAACAAAATCAAAGCAAGTATAACCAATCAACTGAGGTTATGAGCGCTTCCAGAGTGGCATGGGGAACTAAGAAGCAGAACCAGATGAACTGTACGTAAAGCACAACTTATACTTTGTCTTGATTAAAGCCGCCAGTTGAAAATTCTAAACTAAAAAAGAAAACAACAATAACAACAACAACAACAACAAAAACACTTGCTCTTACAGAATAACACCTGGTGACACACTGGGAAAACAGTAAATGTGAACTGAAATATGCAAATTTGGAAAGAAATACGGCTGTCATGCCCCGCCTTTCGATACAGGAATTTAAAAGTTGCAATCATGAGGTGAGGAAGTCCCAGTGGGAGGTTCTTTTCTGTTCATGATTGATCATGAGCACCCTGTTCTTTCCTGTTCATAACCTATTACCATATCTCTGAACTTGATTATTGTGACTATGGACCAGATTTTCATGTAGGCATCATTCAGAATTCCAACAACTAGACTCCTAAAGAGAAATGTGGAAGGAATTTAAGCCCTTAAGTTTAAAAACCCCTCTGCTTCAATGCTGCCTACCTGATGAAGATGCCTCTGTTCAATAGGCACTTCCATGTTTTCACATTAAATTTTCCTACAACTCTAATGCTCATCACGCCGAATATTGCTTCAGTCAAGATAAACCAGACTAAGGAGCTCTGTGCCTACGTCATTGCTAAGGCTGTCTGTAAAACAAAGCTGAGCAGTTAAAGGTGACAGTCATACTCTAAGCGCACCTGATATCAAAGGTAGCCTGTCACTAAACCGAGTGGTAATCACCACTTTCTTTTAAAGGTGTAGCTTTATTCTACAACCAGCACTTAGAGATTTGTCTGAAGTGTGTAACAGGATCAGTTCTTTCCTCTGCCTGAAGGGATTCAAATGCATATCTCTCCCCAGCTAAATAGCTCTCTAACCCACAGCCTGATTGGAGATGGAGATATTCTCCACTTCCCCTGGTAAAGTCATGCACCAGGCAGAAAATGATTCAGGATTCACTGGGCTAGAAAGCGAGAGCACCAGAGGGAACATGACTCTGTAGCTTAATGATTTGGGCAGTCGATTGGAATGAGGCCCGAGTTCTGGTTTGTGGTCCAAAAATTTGATGTAACTTCTCAAGAAAGTAAATTTAACCTTACCCCCAACATAGGTATCTAAATCTTAACGGGTTTGTAGAGCTGTGCAGATAAAGAGTAATACCTCTGCAAATCTTGGCCTATGTCATCAAGAACATGGATTTGAAAAGTGCCTAGGATGACTATATTAGTGCTTGGGTAAGAAGAGAAAAGTCTTTATGGATTCCTACTTGCAAATACAATGGTTTGCCTTTGAATTCTCCATTCTTTGTTCATCTTTTTTGTATCACCTTTCATTTTGTGACACACAAGCAACAGAGGAGTGGCCAGCGACCCAGGTAATACTACAGTTAAAAGCACTCTGTAATGAAAGTAAGTTCTAGATCTGCAACTGGAGTTTGGTAAAGCAAATCGTAAGACGTAAAGGGGTTTAGCATAGACATCCAGTCCTTCTCCCATTCAGTTTCAAATCTTCCCATTCTGTTACATCAAGCAATAGGGCAGCAAGAGGTGAGGAGAGGTGGTGAGAGTACGCAGTAACCTCCACACATGCCAGTCTGAGATATGGAGTGCTTCTCTGGCTGCAAATTACTGAGTGAAAGAGATACAGAGATTTAGCGAAGTCATAGCAAATTGTATAATATAGTTGTGCAAGGCAGAGGAGGAGAAGGAGCTCACGACTTGCTAGGCAAAATTACATTTATTTTAAATAGAAAAATCTATTTAATTTCTTACTATTCTCTTGGACCTTGCTTCTTTCCTTAAAAAAACATTATTTGCTGCCCAAATGCAGAAGTAATGCCTATGCAGATATACTAGTTGGAGAAAAAGGAACCTAGAAATGTGCAAAACTATTTGGAGAATTGGGATCTCATGACATATCTCTTTCCCCTAAAGCTCAGCACTGCAGTTCCTTTCCTGGTATGATCGTTTCAACTTCTGTGCTGAGCTTTTCATATGAAAACAGGGAATTGTACTTGTCTCCTTTTAAACATGTTCTGCTACGTGACTCCTAACAGCTCAGTCTCGAAAACTCTTTGGCCTTTATAAACGCCTGCAGCATTAAACTGTAAACTTTTCTCCACCAGCATACACCCATAAATACCCAAAGCCCAAAGTAAGGAATGTACTTCTTCAATTACACAGAGCTCTAGCGCTTCTTTTACTTTTCAGAGAGTCGAGAGGAAACTGCAACGTCTTAGCATGAACATAAAAAACTGCATCTAAATTCACTGGTAATAATCATATTGATCTCTTATAATTTATTAATGCGATACGAAAATTCTATTTCAGAATACCTAGTTAATATGGCATACACATGCTTTTGTTTCATAGCTGCATTTCCTCTAAACAAAGTTGTTTCTAATATTACTTAATTAAACAAAATTTAATTAATTTCTAAGAAACAACAGCTTTGTTGAATAAAATGATCTTCATTTTCTTGAAGCTATTTAAATTAAAAACATGAGTTTCTACAGTTGGAAAAAAACCATCCATGGTTAAAATGTTTGAAGCCCATCAATCTCTTTAACCACATAGCTAATGTGTTCCTTCTGTTTTCTTTGAATGAAATCACCATGAGTGGTTGGATGTTGATTTAACATAAAGCAAATGGAAATGGGTGTTTCCTTAGTCATGTGTAGAATTTATTTTTAAAAACAATTAGCAAGTGTTATGAGTAAGTCAATGATTTTGTAATTTCTTAAATAATGATATAGATTATGAGTCATTAAAATTGATTACTGAAGTAAACTATGTAAAATGCAAATTCATATTACATTTATTTGTTAGGAACAGCTGCAGAATCCTCTTACTTTATTGATGGGTTTCATTTTTTCCCAAGTGACACTAAAATCAATTACTTAGTTTAAAAGACCGGTAATTGTCAAGATATATTTCCAAACTTTTGAGACAATCCATTGGATATTTCCTCTTATGGGTTGTATCATTCACACTTTATTTATATAAATTTGTCTGCAAAATTAATTGGGGATTTCCCTAAACAAAACAAGCAAAATTTTGCCTTTTCAGTTTTGTGTTGAAATGGTAAAATCATGTAACGGTTTGTTACTTTTCCATGTACCATGGGAAAAAAAAAAACCACGTCTTTACATTACACCAATTAAACCGTATCTTTGTATTACCACAATTTTACCTGAAGCTACTGAACTATATATATACAACCTCTTCTGTCAACTTTGCTAACATTACTTCTAATTATAAGTACATTGATACGTTATTCACAGTACTACATACAGATAGGACGAAATGTCAGTTGCTAGTATTTAAAGTTCAGTCATAAAACTCCAGTAATAAAAAAATAGCTTGCATAAAATCTGTGTAAAACATTTCTTATGGGGGAACTGATACTTAGGGCAATACAAAATATTATTTGTCAAGATATTAAAACATTTTAAATTAACCTTTCTAAGAACAGGCAGATGTAGAAATCTATGAATCTATGAATCTATGAACAGGCAGATATAAGCTGCAATTCTATGACAAAAAACCCTCTAGTGGAGTCTACAACATCACACTGCAGACATCATAATTTGGCTAATTTTTGCTGCAAGTTAAATCATCTTTCTCAGATGCATCTCCTTCAAGTACACAGATGATAGTTAAATCTTTTCTAGTTTTTACTGTCCTACACTTAGTCCCTAGAGATGCTAATTGATGCACAGTTCTTGTGACTATTTCAAAAATCACTGTGAATTTGCTTTTAGTTTTTCAGGGACATAATCCAGAAAGTTCACCAAAGCAATTCGAAAGCAATACATGTAGAATACACAGCTTAACATGAAACATGAAATTTAACATTAGTAAAAGGGGTAGATAAAATGTTATCAAATGATTTTGCTAAGATTATAACATTTCATGTAGCATTTTCAAGCTAGATATTTTGCACTGTTGCAGCAAAGCAAGATTTTAAGGAAAATCTACCTGTCCGTACTTGTGGAGTCTGTATGGAATGAGATATGTATTTTACAGACATAGGAAAAAGCAAATAGTAGGCAGTTTTAATGGTGAAAAGAAACTTGATTTGTTATAATTCCTTCTTATATATTAATATTCAAATCTGGCAATAATTGTGGCTAAGCAAAAACTGAAGGATCAGATTCAAGTATGCCATGGGTATATGTGTGTAAAAATTTCCTGTTTTAAAGAAACAGATGCTGATTAATGTGAGGTAAAATTAATTGCTTGAATAATAATATTTTACTTGCCAAAACAATATACACCTCTGCCAGGTATTCTTATATCTTAATTCAGATTTATTAAGAATTAATGGAAGCACATGTTTTCGAAACAAATGTTGAAAGGTCTCAGGTCTCTGTCTGCATTTTTACCAATTGTTCAAAACTCAGTTTTACAACTAACAGTTGTAAAACTTAGGAGTTGTAAAACTCCATTTCTTCATGTAGAAAGAAATATGATTCCAGAAGTTTTTGATGAAAAGGGGGAAAATAAACTTCACTCCTGCAGTTGAATCCACGTAGGTGAATTCACGTTGACTTCAGCAAATATTAACACAAGGCCCAGTTCTGCAGTTCCTTTCAATCTTTTTGTGGATAAAAAAAATTTACTAAAACCAACAGACTTTTTGCTCCAAATAGAAGAATTCCTCTCTGTCACGTCCTCTCAAAGGAAAACCACCAACCCTACATAATTCTTGTATTCTCGACTGTTTTCTGGCTAAGTCCTGCTCTCATCAACCAAGCAAAAGGCTGTTAGCTCAGGACTGTCACTGCTTATCTGCAATTACATTTATTTGACAAAAAAAAAAAAAGTTTTAAAACTCTGGTAAAATGATAGCCAATCAATATGTACATCTTTATATTTCTGTGACCTTTTTAAGCATGTTTCCATAATAGATGCATCCAAATCTTTGAATGAAAATCAGCTTCTAATAAAATACATTAAAATGCCTGTATAATTTAATTCCATTAGAAATGCGTAAGGGGTTATTTAGGGTTTATACAGCTATTTATAAGGATATTTTCAGCAAGAAAGGGCAGTTGGCTATACTAGATATACACAAAGGACTTAAAAAACTGCGGAAAAAATAAAGAAACTGCCCTTTTTCTATATTTTGCCCTCACAGTAACCCATACTTTTAACCATATATCGTAGGAACAAAACTATCACATAGACACACAATCACCTGTCCTCCCATGCTGAGATTGGTTTTCATGCAGTTTGCAGATTTAACCCAGCAAAAACTGGCCTCAGGAAGATGCGCTGCTCACTATGGCAGAACTCCTCCTTTGGTCCTAAAAGCCTGGGACTGCTCTTCCACTTCCCAGTCCCCTTGACAGGTTGGGTAAGGTCAGTGTGGCTATGGCATGCAGATATTTCAGTGGTTTTTAGATACTAATCCCTGGGATTATGGCTAGCACTGTTGAAAGTTTAATGTGGTTTTGAAGAGCCCTGGACCAGCGCTATCATTCTTACAACTTCATGTTGCAAGGTCTTAAAGATCCAGTTTTCTTTTAAACGTGTCATGTTTCTCTTAATATATGTTACCATTTTCTAAGCAGAAACACTAATCGCACAGGTATGCAGAGAAGTCAAAATAATTAATTAATTAAAAAAAAAAATCATTACCATCAACAAAGGTAACGATCCTGATTTCCTGGTGTGGTGTGAGTGTTTTAAGATGAATTGTCAATAGGCTTTGGACCTAAAAGAGCTGATCAAGCCCCGAGTGGTCCTGTCTTGTGCATGCGATTCTGAGGGTACATCTAGTTGAGAGGATTCCAGTGCTGCAGCTAGAAAAGGGAGGGGACGGCTAAAAACCCCCGAACAACGGGGATGGGGGAGTTATCAGGACAGGTCTGCTCTGCTTTGATCTGTCTATACACTCTGCTTCCCCCTCCGGCCCCCGCAGCCTTGCCCCAGCTCCGCGCAGCCCCCGCCGAGCGCGGAGCCGGCGGGAAGCGCCCACGGGCGCGCCCGCAGCCCTCGCCGCCCCCGGGCCCCGCGTCCTCCCCGGGGCCTGGCCGCGTCGAGCTCCTCGCAGAAAGGAGCCCTTGCTAGTGCCCAGCTGCTTCTCCCTGACCTTGAGAGCTGGAAATTGTTCATGTCGCACATCCTGAAAGGTCAGAGCGGATCCTCAGTATTTTGCATCAATACAGGGGGAAAAAGCCCTACCAACAACCCCAAACCGTGGTTTCTAAGAGCGGATTTTTGAAAGAACGCAACAGCGCTTCTAGACTGCGTTTGTATCTGAGCACAGGAATGAGTCAATTTCGTGTCCTTTAAATCGTTTCCAAGTGCTGTTTATCCTGTCCTGACATGTTTTCCCTAACGTATCGGTGTGCTTCGGAGCGCCGTGCCTGACGGCTGGTGCGGGCGGAGAGGCGCAAGGAACCGCGCTCGGCAGGCAGGAGCCGGGCAGTTTTCAGTGCGAGGAAATGAAGGGGCCAAAACAGCCGTGAGAGCATCGGGGAGCTGAGATCCCCCTTCCTCCCGCCCCTCGCTGGCCAGTCGCCCAGCCCGGTGAATTATTTCTGGGTGCAGCCGGGGCGGTGGTGGGGCGCGCACACCGTTCCGCAGGGAGGTGGCCCGGGCCGGGCCGCCCCGCTCCGCGCTGCACCTGAGCAGGGCCCGCCGCGCAAGTTCGGGTGCGCGGTCGCAGTGCGCTGTCGCGCTGGAGGATACGGCCAAGGAGAAAGTGCCGCGGAGACGCCTGCCGGCCTGCATCGCGCCAACAGCCGCCGGGGAAGGGCGAGGGGGCGGCGGCAGGCCCGAGGCCCCGGGCCCGCGGAGCGCCGGGGCCCGAGGCGCCGGGCAGGGGCGGCCGGCGGCTCCGCGGCGGTGCGCGCCCCTCGGCAGCCGCGGCGCTGGGGCGGGCAGCGGGCAGCGCTGGCGCGCAGCCGATCTGCTCGGCCTTTGGTGCCGAGCGGCCGGGCATTGGTTATTAGCCTTCACCCCCCCGGCTGCAAAAAAGGCGGGGGGGGGGGGGGGGGGGGGGGGTGTGTGATAAAAAAAAGGCAGGAAGGGAGAGATTTTTGTCCTTCGCCAGTGCTGGTCTACGTGATAATATGTTTATATGATTAGCTGAGCCCAGGGGTGGGGAGCGGAGGGAGAGGGGGTGGAGATTGGAGGGGGAGGAGGCTGGAGGTGACTCCAGTTCAGAGCCGGCGGAGAGTCTGTGTCAGGACTTCGCAATCCCCAGTCACACACGGAGAGGTGCATGAGCAAAAAGGAGGCTGCGATACAATTCATTGGGATTTTTTTTTTTTTTTGGTGTGTATGTATTGCGTTTTTCCCATTGCTGCGCGCGTTACTAGCTCGGCGCCCGGTCTTCAGTCGCCGGCGGGGCAGCAGCACCGGGAGGAAGAGGAGAAAATCCGAGGAGGGGCCGGACCCGCACCCCGCCAGAGGCCAGAATGTCATCCCGGGAGATGTAAATCCGGTCGGTGCGAGCGACAGAGACACAGAGGAGGGGGGGGTCCATTGTAACATTTTCGAGTTGCTCCCCGCTACTCCTGCTGCTGGCATCGCCCCGGCTTCCCGTCTCCTCATCGTTGCGCAGAAAGGACTCCAAAGGCTGGGCACACACGCTGCGCCTCTCGTCTTCTCCATTTCGGTTTTTATTTTTTATTTTTTTTAATTTAATTTAATTTTTTGTGCGTGCGTGCGGGAGCCTGGCTGTATCCTACGTTTCGTGCAAAGCGGAGTGTCGGAAACTGCAGGAAAATGTTGACTTAGCCCCAGAAAAGCCTCCCGGCTGGCTGCTCGGAGGAGAAGCCGCGTTCTGCTCGGCGCTGCCCCGGCCCGCCGAGCCGCAGAGCCAGCTGCCTCCCGCTCCCTGCCCGCGCCCGGCGCTCGCCCGCGAGCTCCCCGCGCCGCCGCCGGAGCCCCGGGACTAACTCCGCCGCGCTCTCCCGCAGCCCTGCGCTCGGCGGGGCGACCCGGCTCGCGGGTCCCGCCGAGGCGAGAGATCCCGGCCGCCTTCGGCTCCCAGACAGAGGTAAGCGGACCCCCGCGCCGCAGCCTCGCCGCGCGTTGCTCCTTGCGCCTGCTCCCCACTTCTGCCGGTCCTCACCGAGCTGCCGGCGGGGAAACGCACGCTTTCGGGTCTGCTTTGCCTGCCGGTGCCCGAGGCCGCTGTGCCCCCCGCCCCGCACTCCCGCGGGGGCCGCCACCCCCGTCTGCCGGCCCCCGCCGGAGGAGGAGGAACGTGCCCCCTCCGTGAGGCCGCGGCCGCTGGGCGCGAGCAGCGCGGCGGCGCCGCGGACCCGCGCGGTGGCTCTCCGCCCGCCCCCCCCAGCCCTGCGGAGGGGCCTGCGGCAGCCGCGGCGGCTCCGCGCAGCCCCCGCCCGCAGCCCCCGCCCGCCGCCGGCTGGCCGCCCCGCCGCGGGGGCTGCGGGGCCGGGGGCTCGCCCGCCGAGCAGGCCCCGCCACGGCTCGGCGCTCATCGCGCAGCGGGGAAAGTTGCATCCATTCAGTAAATAATTACCTGTTGCGGGTTTATTTTTGTAACTCAACCGAGCGTCCGTCCACCGGCCCGTGCGGGCTCGGGGGGTGGGGTGGCTTTGGGAGGAGGCATAAATTACCCTTTGTCGGCTGTGGAGTGAGAACAACTCTTTTTTTTTTTTTTTTTTTCCCTTCTTCCCTCTTTCTCCTTCCCTCCCATATTTATTTTCACATGTAGAAATCTGGGGCCATCTGGAGACAGAAAACAGTGTGTCATGAGGCACCGTTGCTGTGTCTGGCTCTAAAAATAACATCTTGTTGTTAGTCTGCGCTCGCCCTGCTGGGGTTTCAACGTGGTTTGTCAGAAAGTAGATCCGCTGGTGCTCAGGTGTGGGTTTTCTGCCCAGAAATGCCCCCGTGCGCGACGGAAGGAGTCCTGCAGAACAAATGTTCTGCTGTTTGCTTTCCCCAGGCGCTCCGGCACCCTCCTTTTGTTGCTCGCCGCGAAAAGAGGTGCCATTTCGCATCATTCTGCACAAATTGTTTGAATTAATGCAAGTGTGAATTCTTACCGTTTGAAGGAGGGTATTAGCATATCAAAGGTTTCTTAGCTCCGGCTCAATTGAGAAAACTTTAGCTTGTCTTCCATTTGCTTCCAAGCAGAGGCCCAAAGGGCAGTGGGAATTGTAAAGGGGTAAAATGGGGAGGTGGATTTGGGTTATGTTTCTGAACTTTTGCTGTTTCGCAATTATGCGAGTGAAAAACAAGGTCCCTTCGCTGCAGAGCCCTCGCGAGCGCTCGGACAATTACACTCTCTGATTAATGGTTTGTTCCGAGGGGAAAAAAGTGACCTTTTATGACAGGCACTCTTGCGTGGTTTCTGATGTCTCCTCGCTGTTAGGAGTGTTCAGAAAGCCCTTTCTACCGCACTTCTGCTCCGGGTATGGCCTACATGTCCCTGTGTGCCGGGACTGAATGGGGAAGACCTTCTAATTACTTCAGAAAACAAATGAAATCTTGTAATAAAAGACCTCTCGGTTCCAGGCCTTTGAAACAAATCCGCTTCCCTCCTTAATGGGTGGGTAGGCTGGAATAATAGATATTTTTACGAAGAGTTTTAAAAGAAGTTTTAGTGGCCACCAGCCATATGCTTACATTTCTTTTACGTTCTAGAAAAAGTGAAAATGAGTTATTCTGCTGGTCTCATTTAATCAGTGATACTGTGTTTACTAAGATAACTTAATTTGCGGTTAGTATTACCCTGTAATAAATAATTTGAAACCAAGCATGGCAGGAGTGCTGTTTTGGTGGCAGCGTAGAATGTTTATCGCATTGTAAGTTGTTTTACGTGACTACATATTTGCAGTTTTTTATTCTTTTGTTACTATTTCCTGGAGTCTGAAAGGGGATGCGGCCCGGCCTACCCTTTTATTATCTTTGCAAGTCAATATTCATAATCTGGCAACTCAAAAGCCGAGCAAAATCCAGCTATCTGTCAATAAGTTGGGACCTTTTCCAGGGACCAGATGTTTATTGGGGACTGCGTTCTGGTTTGTATCTCTGGAAAAAAAGGAACTTCCTATGCCTTCCTTGCCTGTTCCTTCCTTCTGAACCTTGTACTTGAATGATACAGATTTTAAAAACGCACAATGTGTGTTTTAATAAGTTTGTTTAAGTGCTTGGTATATAGCGTTTGATCTCTTAGTTTTTTCTTCTGGTTCTCCATCTGATATTTTGGGGGAGGGTGTCTTTTTTTAAGCCATGAAAGTGATGGGAATTTAGAGTAGGATGTCTTCGCTCACCCTTCAATTTCATTTAAGGAAGCAACTGAGTATATATGGTATGTCTTGGCGAAAAACCCTGCAGTTAATTAAAGTAATTTAAGTAGATTTCTGTTATTCTGAAATGGACACGACCATTTGGGTGTTTTGTAAATAGATGTGTTTAGTGGTCCTAAAAGTGCATGTCTTGTTACTTTCAGGTAATTTTCAGCAGTTTATTTACCTAATGTCTTCAGCTGTCTGAAGTGGTACCTTTTGGTGATATAAAAGGAACATATTGATGCAGTTGCCACTATCACACTTAAGTTGCTGTTAACTAGTCTGCTTTGAATGCAGAGTGCTATAAAGAAAGCGCATTATCCTTTCAGCTATTAGGGATAATCTAAAAATTGTCTTGAAAATGTTGCTCTTCGGTTTATATGATGGCACCCTCAAATTCGACAAGTCTCTAAAGGTAAAAAAAAATGTAGTGGGAAGATGATTTTCAACATTCAGATGAAAAAAACGGACCACTTAGAGCAAAATTAATGTGCTGCAGCAGCACTTCAGCTGCCATTTTCAATCACTGTGGGTTACTATGTGTTGGCAACAGCAAAAAAGCGTAGACGTTGAGATAGCTCAGGGAGCTGGTAGTTGGGGGAATCAGGATATTGAATCATGTGGGGTAGAACAAACCAATTACTTCAGGTTTTGACTTGAGAATTTCCAGTAAACATTTTTTTTTCTGGCTCTTGGCTCCCCTGCTCATTAATAGACCAACATCAAAGCAGGCAACCAAACTTCCAAATGTTATAAAAAGTAATGTAAAGATACAGATCTCACATGTAGTCTTGCAAGTCTTAATTTAAGACAAGCAGTTGGAGTTTTTATTGCTGCAATTTTCACAATCAGCAGAGACATTAACACCAGGCTTTTGGGTGTTTCCCTTCTTAAAATGAGCAAGAGGAGAGCTTTAAAAAAACCCAAAGTTTGCTTAGTTCTTATTTGATCACTTCAGAAGCTTTCTCAATGTTTTGTTTATCTCTTATCGCTTTTAATGCGTAATGTCAGGAAAGGGGGTTACTCAGATTTTCTAGTCGCCAGTAAGGAAGCACCTTATTAAAATTTAAATAAGCAAGGTAGTATAGACCTAGGAGTTTGTAGTTTTTATAGTTAATAATATATAATAATATGGTTATTTTTGTTCCTGAAAATGCAATATGTAGACATGACATTTTGATTAATATATATTTTTCAATTGGAAATAGTTACGACGAAGAAAAAAATGCTACAGTCTTGAATGACAGATTTTAGAAAGGTCCATGATTTTCAGTTAAGGGTACTGGAAAGAGAAATCTCTGGTTAGACAAAATATTTATTAAAGTTATATTTGCAATACATTTCTATATAGTGTGAAATAAATTCATACAAATAATAATATCCATCCAATATAATAATTGTTTAATGTTTAGAGAGGGTAGAAACATAATCATAAATTTTTATGGAAATTTAGTCTAAAAACTTCATCTGTTTCTGAGCCCTTGCTCCCCATCCTGTGTGTGCCGAAGTTGTTGACGTACATGTAAGAAAATGCTGTTAACTTCTAGTACAGTTCTTGCTAAGGATAGCACCACGCCTAATAATAATAATAATAATAATAAATAATAATAATAATAATGAAAAAACTACCAATAACTACTTGGAGACAGTTTTATATCAGAAAATGCTGTCTCCTTTGCATTTCCGCTGAGGGATATCTGTGGATAACTGGTAATACAAGAACTGGAAGTAATGATTAATGATTTTACCTGGTGAACTGCAAGAGAAGAAGTTAAACTATGTCTGGTGTATAATTGAAATAATATTCATGCATAGGTAGACAAACAGTCAGTTATAAAGCAATAGACTTCAGAGCACAGGTTAGTGAAATTTATAGTCAGACGTGTTACTTGGAGATGTCATGTTAAACAGACTCTTTCGAAGTATTTTATAAGATTGATGTTCGTGATGTACAAAAGCGTTTTGAAATTGCAAGAAATTCACCTTTTAAAGTATTTATGTGCAGCTTTTAAACTTAAAAGCTGTCTGTTATTTTTTAAAAACCCTCAGTTTGAAACAAGTAAAAGATTTAAACCATCACGGTTGTAATTGGATGTCAAGAAAACTGGAAAAAACAAAAAGCTATTTAAGGCCATTCTCAATACTCTTTAACAATCATGTTTAATATTTAAATAGTTTTCAAAGATAGCTGCATTTTGTTTCCAACAGTTCTTAGAATAAAAGTAGTAGGTGGCTCTGTTGGAATATTGGTGACTTGCGATTTAATGTGAGTATATACCTGGTTTAGAAAATACTTCCAGTCTTTATTTAACAAATACGATTCTTTTTAACATTCTTCATTTGAAAGGTGAAAGATGACAAGCTTAAAGCCCTTCTCAATAGAAAATTTTCTTGGAGTTTATAGTTTTTTCAGCCTGTAATGTATGAGATGTGTTTCTGCAGCATAGGTTGTGCAGATTGTGTCGCTTACTACAAGCGATTTGGTTACAGAAATACACTTGCTTAATGAACGGTAAGGTCTTACAGCATTCTCTAGATAAAAACTGATAGTTAACCAGAAATTGATTCCTTAGGAAAAAAAAAAAAAGCCTTCAAATTCGGAGTTTTAGCCTCTCCAGGTTATGTATCGTTACAATAAATGGAGTATTTTATGGGTTTTGGAAGAATATGTAATCTGCATATGTCATGATTTCTTTCTTTTTGATTTTCATGGGGTACTGTAGTGATTCAACTTACTGTAGCCTCCTATTTACCCACATTATTTAGTAAGGCATAATAATCAAAAGCATTGCAGCCTGACTGAAGCAAGCACAGTGCTTAACACCTGCAGGTAGAGTGCAGTCTCCAACAAAATGCTATTGATTTTTATCCTGGCACAAAGCAAGCTTAAATACAGTTTGCTTAATTACAACAAAAATTCATTTTTATGAGTAAGGTACTTCATGTTTGGGAAATGTTTTGTGTGTTGTCTGCTAAGTAAAATCCCATCACACTTGTATAAATTTGTTCAATTATCAGAGCAGCCAAGAGGAGGGGAAAAAATCAATTTACCCTGAAAAGCACCAGAAATAAGATTACCTTGGCTAGTAGGAACTTGCCAGCACTGTCTAAATTGCTTAATATTATCAAATGTTGCCGTTTTTCGTGTTCGGTATGAAGGATATTGACTATTCTACATGTCCGTGTCTGCTATTTGGCTATTTCTTCATAAGGTATAAACATGTCTTATTTTTATTCCTACAGTAGCCGATACAGATAAATCGGAGGATCTAACAATAACTTTATAAAATAGATGGAATAATACCATTCACTGGAGAAATAGTATTTACTTGAGATAAGTGATTACAACTATTTTTTTCTCCTGTCTAGCTTGTTGTTCTTGTAGCAGACAAATGTAAATACCTTAGCAGACATTTCAGAGTGAAAGGCAAGAGATAAAATGTAATTACTTTTCAGGATGGCCCTGACGATGCCCGTGTTCTTGTCTGTAATACAAAAAAAAAATATCTTTGCTCATCACCTCAGAATATGAAGGCCATTGTTACTTCTGAATATAAAAATATTTTCTGATTTTTAATGTTGACCTCAGTATTTATCTTTAGCTCTTCTGTGTAAGCTGGAATCCTTATAGCCGTAAATTCCAGTCGCTGTTATCCAACCGAGCATTTAATAGAGCACCTAATGGACTCTGCTCCTGTATTTTTCTTGAATGCATAGCATCTTGCTTCATTCAGTCACCAAAACTAACTTTGCTACAAGGGCAGGCAACGCGACAAGTTAGAATCAATGGACCATTTGTAGGTCACAAAGTCAGTTTACTGGAATTTCAGAGGAAACTGGTTGAAAAGAGAGGACAAATGTCACTTTGAATAGAGATGTTTAAATCAGACTTCTGCCTTAGGGTAAAATTTAGGTCTGTTATAGCTTAGATGTAATGTCTCCCTCTACAGAGCACAGCATTAATCATGGCTTGACAAGTGATCATGGGCTGAGAAAAACAGGACCTGTCTTGGTTGTGTAGTTATTTATTTTTTTTTTTCCTAATCCTAATCTCTTAGGAGCACATTATAAACACTAACACTAACACAAAAAGATTTAAGTATTCATGTCTGTATTTCAGTAGTGAAAGTAGCTAGCTTCAGAGAAAATCTGGTTAGAGCTAATAAGAAGCTACTTTGGTTTCTTACGTAGATGCAATATTAAAAATATTTTCCTTTTAACGTAATGCATTTTTTTTTTTGTCACAAGAGAGTTTTATCTTATGCCATTTCCTCATACAAATATGGTAGAGTCTGGGTCTGCCTGTTGTGTCCCTTGGTGTACTAAATACCTCTGAAATGACTGTCTTTTCCCTTTAATAGTGTTTTACAAAATATTTACCACCTAAGAAAGATACTTGCTTTTGCCCAAGCAGCAATATAGGGAAAAGGTGGAACAGTTTTTAAAACGTAATGCAAATTGACTTGACACTGATCAATGTACATGAGTTTTTATACTATGTTGATGTTTTAATGATGTGTTACTTGGCCGCAATGAGCTACAAAAACTGGAATTCTAACTGGAGAGTTGTGCTTTAAAAATTAGGCTACTTCCGTTTCTTTAGTTGGCTCTCGAGGTGACAAAATCCCAAATCTCTCATTTAGGGTAGGTTGCTGCTTTCCTTTGTGCCCTCTGTTGGTATTTTCCTATCCGTCGACACCTCAAACCGATTATTGCTCTGAATCTAGATGACAGAGTAATCTAACGCTGATTACTGTTAGGAATTGTTTCTGGCAGCTGGGGAGGGGATGACCGACCTTGTTTCCGACTATCACACTTGCTTTGCTGTTGATGGGATCTGGTGTAAATAGAGACTTACTCTGAAATTACTGCTGCAGTGGTGGAGAGAGATTGCATGCCAGAAGGAGACTTCAGGTTGCCTTTCTATATATTCTTTTACAGCATCATGTTTGTAATTTTTTACGGCATAGCAGACTACACCGGTGTGAACAGCGTGCAGAAACAGTGCCCTCGCGATAGGCAGCGTCACTTCTAAATAAAGTGACATTTTAAGGAAAGATTCCTGAGAACAAGTTCTGCTGTTGACTCTGCATTTCTCTGGCAAATTCCTGATGCCTGCGTTGATGGTAGGAAGAATTATTTTCGTCTGATCCAGGCATCCTTTCATTCATTCTTCGAAGCTTAATTTAGACTTTTTCTATGCAAAGTGACCGATTTGGAAAACTCTGCTTTCCCAGAATGAATAGTGATTGTGTCTTTGGTTTGAACAAAGTGAGTGTTCTCCAGAAGACCAATTCATAACTATTTCGTTGGTAAATCCTGTCTCGCAGGTATTCCTTAAACGCAGGCTGTCAGTCGGTGAGGCTGATTCTTGTGTAGATCAGTATGAAGTGCTTAAAGGGGAGAAGGTGCCCCCGCAGTTGAGGTGTGTTCCTGACTGAGCTGCCGCGCCAGGAAAATGGGCTGAGGCTGCGAGGTGTGTTGGAGAGGGAGGGGAGTTTTAGGCTGACATGATTTGAAAGTGAGAAGAAATCCTTTTGCCCTTCAGGCGATAGTCTTACCTGGTGCTTGAATACAGCATCGTCTCTCCAAAATACTAGATTTTTTTTTTTTCCCCTGCTTTCTTTACTTCCTCATTCTTTCCCTCGTTTGAGGAGGTGTATAATAGTACCTGATAATAACCGGTTGTGGATCCAACTGTTAAAGATACTCCAGCAGCAGAGAAGATCTCTATATGCAGCAGTCTCATCATCTTGGAATGAACACCCCAAATTTGTCCTACATTTGTCCCATGTAATGGCTGTAACCATACTAGAATATCAGGAGTCTATTTCCACTATTTTTTTTTTTTTTTTAAAGCTGACATTGAAGCCTTGAAAGGTTATGTTTTGAAGTTTATTTTTCCTGTGAAAATTAAAGTCACACAGGTGATATGTGACTTTATGTCCTATGCGTATGCATTTATTTTATGAGGATTCTTCATGAGTCTAATGGTACTACTCACAGAAGTAAAGAAAGTGGAATTTGGCTCTGTGAGAGAAACAAAACCACAAGCATACTTTCATTCTTTCCATGTTAAAAGAGAAACTAATGTTGTCTGATGACTTCCCAGTTTTTTGATCGTGTGCTAAAGGCTAGATAGGATGAAGGCTTAATTTTGATCTGCTTAATATTTATAGCTTCATTCATTGAAGCTTCTTCCAATTGGCATTGAAGAGACTTTTATCTAGAAAGCTCATGCTATTATGGCGTACAAACTTGAGACATTTAAGGTAAGGATAAAGTATTTTGGAAGAAGAGGAGTTTACCTCCAATTGGATGAAAACTACATTGTTACTTGATAATTTGATATAAATTGACAGATACTTTTTTAATTTTCAGGATAACTTACCAAAGTTCAATTGCTTTTTAAACTTCGGTGGAGTGCACCAGTAATTGTATCCGAAAGTGACATTGGGTTTTATCTCCAGCAGTAAACAGAAAAGAGGGATGCTGATGTTTGTTTGTTTTTGGTTAGGAAGATGCATCAGATAGGATGAATTTGTTTCCTTGTTTGGGGTGGTCTTTCATTTCTATTTGATTCTGGGTAAGCAGAGCAATTTTTTTTCTTTACTTTTTTTTTTCCCCTCTGCCCTGATTAGATGACTTTGAAAGAGAAATCCGTGTATTTTGATATAGGAAAGACTAAAGCTGAACGTTTAACTTTTCTCAGGGGACAAGAAGAGATACACAGCTGGAAAAAAAAAATAATTCTGTATTAACTCCTTATGTCAGATAACATTGGAGAAGAATTTCTGGGGGAGTTTCTTTAAAATAATGACTGATTATTTGGGTTCGTATGCCGACTGTTACCCACATTTTTCACATACTTTTGCTCATTCTTCTTATTACCTGCAGAGGGAGCTTGTATATGAGATAATCAGAGTAATCAAGGCATTCAGGGCTGAATTGTTTCCAGTAAGTACCATTTCATTTCGCAGTGCCTCCTCTGTTATGTAAAGCAGAAAGGCTCTGTAAGATAGCTTTTAAAAAGGCTGTCCATCAGTAACAGTAAATAACAATGGGCAAAAATATTAAAACGTCAGTAAGCAAAAGCTGACTTTAGAAATACTTTGTATTTCAAAGAATTGCCTTTTATTGAAAGTTTAAAAAGGAACTGAGGAAAACAATTCTTGCATGTCGAGGTGCAAGAGGACAGTTTTGGTTCTCTGTATGATGGGAAGCAGACTTCTGTTGCATAAACTCTCTTCTCCTATTCAAAAAATGTCATGTCAGCATGAGAGAGACAACACTGTACTTTCAGGTCTTCGGTACATCTCGTGCAGTGTAGTGTGCTAGCCAAAAAGCAATAGGTAAGTCTTTTCTATTTATGCAAGCAGTGTTATGAATCATAATTAAGGTGATTGCAGATGCAAGGCTAGCTCTTAATTTTGCTTTTTCTCTTTTATAAAATGTAAAAAGGTGGATGAGTTTCATCCAAGTATAATTGATGAATTTCTACAGTCGGACTAATGCAGGCAAACTGTGATAAGGATTGCTGTCTTAAGCTTTAGAAAACTAGTAACGAAGAGCAAGGAATATCATAACCTAAGTTTATTTGTAAATTGTAACTTAAAAACGAGCTTGAAAAATCAGAAATACTTAAACAGTGTTTTTCCTTAATCTAGCACAATGAAGGAAACGATGTGGTGTATTGCAGATTTTATAATTTGTATTACAGTTATCTGGATGGTGAAACTGTATGATCCTTCAAAAAGTTAAGACTTAAGAAAACAATTCATTTATAATACAGTTTTGCTTGCTGGGCCAGAAGCATAATAGATGGTACTTAGGTGAATTCTGCACTATTTATCTGGAAAAATGTTGGCAGTCATTTTACTTTAAAATATTTCAGTAAATTGAAAGGTGGTTTGCTAGGATGCTGTTCAGAAATAAAGCAGTAAACATGCACATTCCAGAAAACAGAAACAAATCTGCCGCATAAATTGGTTCTAGAGTTGATTTTTTTGTTTTTTTGTTAGTTTAAACTAGCAGAACTTCAAACGTAACGTATGTTCAGCCTAACGTGGTGTTAGGATTTTAGTTTGGATTCTCTTTTTAAACACCAGGAAAGATTTACCATATCTAAAAGAGCAGCAACTCCGTGTGGATTTATTATTTATACTGGCTAATCCTTGCTAATGTGAAAAGTCAGCTTGTTATTGTAACACCAAATGGCCCTCTAAGTAGGGAAACAGTTAAGTAGATCTCCTATAATAGGTTGTTGTCTAATAAAGAGATTTATGGTATTGGCAAGGGCTATTGTATAGGTATTACCCTCTCACAGCATGATCATGTATTATCTTAACAACCCAGTGCCACATTTATGTTGAGCATTTTCATAACAGGGTAAGAATATTAGCCACAGCAATTACACTCCAATAGGATTATAATGGTAAGATTTAAAGAAAAAATATAAATGATGTCTTTGGTAGAGATTTTGGTAGGTGCTAGGAGTTGAAAAGTTGCATCATCCTTTTTGCATGGGAAAATACCGATGTATTAGTCATGATGAAGAAAGAGAGGTTTCTTAATTTAATCTTGTTGAGGAATTATGGGGAGGCAATGGACATAGTCTTTCTTTACACAATGTGTCTTTTTCTTTCCCGGTGAGGTAAAGATGTTTCAGTAATTCCGTTCAGTGGAGGTGATTTTCATATTGTACTGCAGCAAAGATGTGTATGTAACTTTAGTTCTGTTGTCAGGACAATACAGCTGGGATTAAGATATATTTTTTAACACTCTTGCATTTTGAAGGTAGAACTATGGTAATTTACTTGCTACATTGGAAGAGCCTACTGGAATAAAATCATGTTACTTTGTTTTAGCCATAGCATAACACGTTTTCTGTTTCATTAGCACCAGGTGTTCATAGTGATAAGTAACTTACATACTTTTCAAAATTACTACGAGCAACAAAAGTGACAATAATGTCACACTTGTGCAGTTTTCATGTAAGTGACATTCAAGCTGTTCCTTAATTCTTAAAATTTTCCATGTTTTTTTTAAAAAACAAAAAAGTGAGACATTAATATTCACTTGGCAGAAACAATGTAACAGTCACATTTAATAAAACTAATTGTTTTATCAATAAAAAACACGTCTGGAGACTGATTGAACAAAATACATTAGATTATATAGTCATTTGTGAATAAGTGCATTGAGTAGAACAGCAGTCTGAATAGCAAAGTGTGACGAAATAGTCACACATTTTAACATGGTATTTGAGATATAATTCAGTAAATACTGGAATAATGAGTGTTTAAACAAACAAAATACCTTTCTTGCACTCATTTACTGTAACAAAATGATAATTAGGTCATTCCAAATTAAGAAAATGTATAGATGGCAATTCTTATTGTGGAAGAACTTTCCAATACATGTTCCATGTATTGTACACATTCATGGATAGTGTTAGTTAAATGTGTAAGACATGACATTTCCTGGATGTTTTGGATTAATTCTATGTATAAGACTTTGTGTAGAAAGGTCTTGTTCCCATCTGTTTCAAGTTGTTATTGATTACCAGAAGCCAGAGGAAAGATGCACCTGTTTCTTTTGACTTGAAATATTCTACTTCTGAAAATGTGCTGATAGAAGGTAACGTTGCACACAGGTTTAAATGTTTTCTGGTAGATTGCTGGAAAATAACTGGGGCCTCATGACTGTGTTAAATGATGAATATTCAAAACATCATTATTTTTGTAATCATGATAGCAATGTAGGACTTCATCTGTCATAGATAACTCGCACATCTTGTATTTACACAACTAGAGCAAAATTCTGGAGCTTTGTCTTCAGTCTTCTGCTCAGAACAAGAATTATGACCCCAAAAATAACATTTTCTATTTTAGAAAAACTCCTGTGGGCTCTTAGATTGGCTTCACGTTTCATTCATTTTGAACTGTGGAAAACGATTTTATCTTTTGTCTGTAAGTAAAAAGAAAACACAAAAGGACAAATGTTACCCCCTGATGAATGTGGAGCTCCAGCCGATTTAAGAGTGTGAACTGTGACTGCATTGTTGAAGGCAGTGTTTGGCTTGTATACCCTAACTAAGAAGTAGTCAGTGCTTAGAAGAAAAGGGAGAATAATGCAAAAATTCAGTAAGAGGTAAAGCATTTTTATCAGTGCTTTAAATATTACAGTTATTTATTATTTATTTAAAAATAGGTTACAGTGGATTTGTTTTACACATTTATCATTAAAGAAGTTTTCTGCTGTTTTAGAAGACAATTTCTGTGTTTGAAAGAGGAAAATACGTGCAGAAATATTCTTATTAAATTGTTAGCTTTAAGTGCTCTCCTGAAACATTTTTTGAATATGTATATGTAACTGTAAGATAAAGATTAACCAATTCTTCTTTTTGTACCAACGCCATAATTAATGGCTTCTGAAAATTAGTATTCTTCTGTTTGTGAGACAACAAATCAAAGCATAAATCCACACTGCAGTCTTTTACTTGCAGTGTGCGTTTAAAAAATGAAGCCACGCTAAGTCATACTTAACTGCCCACAGACAACTAACCCTGAAGAAGGAATGTCAGTCTTTTTTTTTTTTTTCTCCCCTCTGTCTTTTTTATTATTATTTATATCTCTCTGTCTGTTTGGAGCAGCAGTTCTTTATGACTAATAAAGCTTTTGTATCTGGCAAATGGGACGCAAGTAATGAGAAGTTCTTGGCTCATGACTGAAAAATCTGCCAAACAGAGCACTTAAAACCACTATAACCTTTAAACTATACCTGTGAATGAAAATCTTCCTTTTACTTCTGTCACCTGTACAGAATTCATTTATCTTTACTACATCATCACTTCTAATGATATTGTTTCTGATTACGTGATATTTACAGCAGTGTTTGAACAGTGGCATGATTAGAAAGTACTGTTTCCAGACTGCTTCTGAACATACAGTCCCCTAGATATTTTTTTTTTTTTTAAGATAATAATATAGTGACTTCCAGTGAAATCAGCATCTTTCTGTTACTTATCTAATTAATGGCCAATTTAAAAATTTGGGTTATTCTGATTACATGTAATTTAATTTTTTCTCCAGCTTTGACTGATTTTTGCATGTGGTAGATTGCTAAGATTCTGTAAACAATAAATTTCTTAGTTGTTGTGTATTTTTCACAGAAAATGACTTAATGTATGAAACAACTATTTAAAGCAAAATAGTTTTTTTCAATATAGTTTTCTATATTTTAAAAAAAAGGTTACCTAAGTTTTGTGTGCTGATTGAAGGAAAGTCAAATAAATGAAAATTTTACAGTAGATCTGTTGGAAGATATCCAGGAAATGATTTCTGTTTATGTTTTAAATAGATACATAATAACCAATACACCAAATAAAGCTGCAGCATTAACACAGTATTAAAACTAATTGGTAAGGATTTATGAAAAATATGTGGGGCAGTGGGAAAATTTGATGCTGTTTCAGTGCTGTGGTTAAGCAGTTTGCACAACTATCCACGACTTCTGCACAGTTTAGAGATGCTATTAATATCTCCTCATTCACTTAATTTACAGCCATTATTTAAGTTACCTAAAAGAACAACTATTCCGCTCTTGTACATATAGGAAATATTAGCTGCTTCTAAACCAACGGAGCAAATGCACTTGGTGGGATTTTATTACGGCTCACAAATGGTGTAAGGAAGTAGGTCCTGGTGTTGTGCTCTAAAATTCACTCAAGTCCATCTGACCGTTGAACAAGTTGTGTTTTTACTGCAGTGTTATGCTGGTGTGTATGAGATGTTTCCATCCAGAAAAAAAAAAATTAAGAAAATAAAATAGGGAGCACCTTTTTTCCTCTAGATTTGTGATGTGGGGTCATCGGTGACATGGTCCCGTAGCTATGGTTGTCCCACGGGCAGCGGTAGTCTCTGTCGTGGCTGCCCCTCGGGTGTGGGAGGGGACGAGTCCTTTGGTGCTGCAGATCCAGATTCATGGCTAGATTCTTTCAGTTGCTTCATCATAAACCAAAGGTGTAGTTAGAACTAATTTAGCTAATCATCGTGAGCTGGAGGTAGTGCTGTCCGCCCTCAAAAATCACCCATGATATAAAAGCGTGATCATTCCGAGACAAAAGAGCGGAGCGTTGTGTGCACTGTCTGCAGATGAAGATCCTCAGAAACCAGGTTTGTCCTTTTTCTGTTATTCACAGTGAAAAAGTCAAAATCTCCATTTTAATGAAGACATTTCAAAGAACAGACGGGTTGAGAAAGATACTGTGTTTCTTTACATGCTCCTTCCCCTTAAACATGGAAGAACCCTTAGGCTATAAATTAAAGAGTATTTTACCCTGTGTAGTTGATCTCAGGCTGCCCAGCAGCAATGAAGAGTTAAAGTTTCAAAAAAAAAAAAAAAGGGTTGTAAATGGCTCAGTGGTTTTATGTTTTTCAGTCTGTGGTTATCTTATGTCCCCCTCATGTCCTGTTTTTGTCAATATTTCCCTTTCACCTAAGAACCATAGCAAGTGGGAGGAAAAGTAACTTGAAAGAATGTAATTATGTCAGAGATGCATTTTCATGTGGGAACCTTTATAATGCCTTCATGTAAATGACATTCACTATGGAAACCGTAAGAGCACTTATGAGCAGAAAGGTTCATCCTGTGCTCCATGGGAAACACTGATTTACTTCTCTCTCTTCCCGGAAAGGGCAGACACGTGTGCCAGGGCTGAGGGAGCCTTCTACCACGCTCCCTGTCTGAGGCTGCAGGTGAATGGCATGGGGACCCTGGGAGGCTTGCGGAAGCGTCTTGTGTAATGGTGTGTCCAGAGTCCGTGCACTTTTGTGAATGTATAGGAGATAAAGACACCTTAGAGGATAATTGCATGCTGTATTTTTAATTTTTACTTGGTAAGTTGTTCTTTTTTTCTTTTTTTCTTTTTTTTTTTTCCCTTGAATTGATGTGTTCTCAGGTGTGCTTTCTGACATCAGTTTCACTGGATGCTTACTTCTGGAGGGGAAACCTACAGCAGGACAGCTTTAAGATCAAAAAACCCTCAAAGTTGTGTTGACAAACCTTCTTAATTGGCGCAGTACAGTATATGGCACAAAATACTCTTGGGCACACGTGGAGCAGCAGAGCAGCCCTGCGCAGCAGCCCGGTTCACTGGCAATGCTCGTAGCTTTGCTGGCTGGATTCCAGAGTTGTGGCTTCTAGAGTCCAGGTTTTTTTAACCTCGGACAAGAAGAGATGTGGATTTATTTCAAAGGCTTCATATTTGTAAGCTTTGTTGGTGATTCTTGTAGAATTTAAAATTGTTCTGCGATGTTTGTTACTGTCCCCACCACATTCTTAAAAATTAATCGTCTTGTTGAATAGTGTTTCCCACTCAGCTTGAATTATTGATGTTTTGGTTCTTAGTAGAGGGGCGGTGGTACTTTTCCTCCTATACCACAGCCTGTTCAATCCCAGTTTAATGAGTTATATCCCAGTACCTGTAATAGAATAACAACACGAAAAAAAAAATCATAATTATGGCTTATCGAATGGGGCTCAAAATTAAAAGTGGGAAGTGGACTTCTGTCTAAGTCCAGGATTTAAGAAATTGATGCTTTGTGAATGTTGAAGCAATCAGTAACTGCTATTTGGAAGTTAGAGCTGTTAGTGGTGATTGCAAGACAAATAACTTCCTAGAGAGGAATGCAACATTTAGTAGTATTTTTAAATACCTGAAAGTATTTAGCTGAATATATTTTTGTTCTTACCTGTCTTAAGTTATTCTTAGAGACTGTGTTTTTTATAAATATTTTTGAAAGTGAGTGAAATAATAAAAAATGTGGAACAATGGTAAATGAATATCTGCTCATGAATGTGTGTGTGCTTGAGTACATGTATGTCTGAGTATTTATTAATCAGATACTTTTTCATTCAAAAACACAGTGTCCAGTTTATCATGTGATAAAATTGTGAGGCACATCAGGAGAAGAGATGCTTGTCCGGAATCACAGATGAAAGTCGCTGCCAGCCAGAAAGAGCCTGGTTTCCTTCGTTCCGCTCTCAGACAGTTGGACTGTACGTGTACATGTTCTAGTTAGTAAACACCACCACTGTGGAAAAGCTAAGAAGTGATACTTACTTAGCTGTCCTAAAATAATACTCTAACAGTGAATTTGGTTTTTATTTTGCTGACCAAAAATCATTGGGGTGAAATGTCTGGCTGTTGAAATCTTATGCTGTGCTTGCTGCTAGGTCTTCTTGTGTCATATACCATATTAATCTTGGATTAGATATTTTTATTTTTAGAAGATCTACAAAGCTGTTATTTTTAGGTTGAAACCATCAAATCGCCTTTTGACTGACAAGATACGAAAATAAAACTGAGTAACTTCTAGAGAGTATGTTGATAAGCAGGCAGTGTCAGGTGAAGCGGTCTGTCATGCTTCCGTCTGTCACTTCTTACGTATCCAAGAAGATGGGCCTTTAGGTTGTTTGTTTGTTTTTTTTTTTCCCCTGTTCCATTTTTGTCTGTTATTCATCCTCCCATCTTTCTTTTTCTCTTCTTCCAGAAATAAAATCTCAGCTCAGCCCAGTAGTGACCCATAAATAAACTGTACATTTATTACTGTCACAACGTCTTCTGGATTTGATTTTTAAACAAACAAAAAAAATTGCCCAGAATGTGCAATAGCTGTGTTGAAATCCTGGTCAGCTTTTTAAAATTATTACTATTACTCTGGCACTGTAAAAACATCAGTCATTTGCAGAATATGACTACTTGCAGCACAGCAAATGTTTCTCAGCAATGAAGTGCAAGTGCACACGCAGACGTGCCCGTCCTTGCGTGTGTGCCGGCCCCTCTCGTAGCGTGTAGCGCCAACGTTAACCTTCTCTCTCTCTCTCTCCACGTTTGTTACCGCTTTGACCCGTTCTTCAGACGGATCTGTGGCTTCTGATCCGGCTTGGTGGGCTTTCCGTGCAGATTAAAAAGCGACAAGTCGCAGTTAGTGTCGCAGACAGAAAGTCAGTCCTGTACATTGGGTTATGAGAGTGTGACAACTCGTCCTAAATGCTGGCAGTCCGCCCGAAGGAAATGGCATTGCACTCGGATATTTCATGCTGGCGAGTCCTTCCCTTTTCTGTACTGATCTGCCTGTTTTCTGCTCCCTGTTGACTTGTGTTCCTTCACTGCCAGTCTTCCTTGGCTCCTTCCGCGGCCTCTCTCTTTGGCTCAGGCTCCCCGACACCCGCTTGCCCACCCTGCTCCGGCGTTCCATAGGCCTTCCCTTTTCCATCTGTTTCCTTTCCTTCTGTGCCCTACCCAAGGGCTTTCTCACTGCCACTGCGCTTGAAACTAGCTGGGAGGATGCGTCTTCCAGCTCTGCCTGTTCCTTTCGCTCTTTTTTTTTTTTCCCTCCCCCTGATTTTATCCTTTTTCCTGTCTTCACGGTGTGACTCTCACTGATTCCTGGTGAGTAACCGTCAGTACGGAGGAGTCTACCTGATGATGATGATGATTTCATTGTGCATCTGATTTGTAATCTATTGCAGAAGCGCCTGCGATGCAGAAGGCTTGATAGTGTTATTTAGTGTTAGAAATTTAAAACATGACACAGAGGACCAGTTAAATCAAGGTGGCTTATTGAGCATGTGTATAACTTGTGTGATTTTGTGAGTGTGCAGGTTTTGCACAATAAGACATTTTTGGGCAAGCTGTGAAATACAGGGATCTAGAGTAAATGTGGAATTTTTCCGGTTGCTGAATGAGAAGCTGGTAAAACGGCATGCATTTTCCGAGCGGGGACACCTTCTCTCAGATTCGCCTTCTGTCTGTTGAGCTGTCAGCCACTCTGTCACTGAGGGCTTAAAACTGTATTCATGAAAACAAGAGTTTGCTGGATTTCAAAGAAAATGCTATTTTTGTTAAAAATAGCAATCAGACCAAAAGGTTAGACTATCATCAAAGTGTCTGTAAAAATATGCTCAAGACACTGTTCTCTTCTTTGCTATCACAAGAGAAGACGACTTGTAAATTGCCTTTCATAAAAGTGAGTTTGATTTAAGGTATTAATAAAATCTAAATTTGTGCATTCTTGCTGTGGGGACTGAAGATTTTAATTTAGTGAAATGCCAGAATGATTTTTTTGTGCTCGTTTTGATAAGTGTTATGTGAGAATTCCATCTTACTAAATTAGGACAGACATATATATTATACTGTTTACAAACTGTTAAGATTAAAACCTGTTAAATTTCGTATTTAGTATTCAGTCATCTTTGAGCAAAAAAGTCACCTCACTTTCATCTCAGCGCTGCTGCATTCTTGTGTTAAAATAGATTAAATTGCAAATGTTAATCTGAGTAACTGTGGAAAGTTGTGACCTGGATTTGAAATAGCCATGAGACTACTACAGCAGCAGTAAATCTTCAAGAACATGTAAGGCTAGCACATGGCAGGGGATATGTCTGATGTGAAAATTAGAGTGCGGGTGGAGGAATAGTCTGAAAACAAAGTCGTGTGCCGATATCATATTATATTCTAAAAGAAAAAAAGTAAGAATTTGTCACCTTAATATAAAGCTATGTTTTTATGGGCAGCGCACGGTAAAATTTTTTTTCAAAATGGTAATCTAAAATTGAAGCTCTGTTTAAGAAATACTGTTTGTGACACTGAGGCATCTGGGTTCTCAGTCCCCATGTGCTTCCTCCAGTGACAGTGATTTCGATATTTGAAGTATGTATGGGAATTGCAGGTGCAGACTTCAGCCTAAAGAAACCATCAGTCTGAGGAAAAATACGTACTGTTTTTTTTCTGATACTAAATACTATACTAAAGGTACTGATAGTAGTACTTACCTTTTGTTTTAAGCTTTTCCTCCTGTCCTTAAATGACTTTTTTTTTTCTCCTCAGGCTAAGCTTGGCTTCAGCCCTGGTTCCGGGTACTTTAAAGCCTGATAGCATCAAAAGGTCTTGAGTGTTAGTTGTCAAGCACTGGCATTGCTGGAATCTTTTATTATTTTACTGCTTTGATTTTCTTCATCTCTCTTATGTCAAGTAAGAATGTAAGCGATGTCAGGAGAATATGATGATAGTAATTTTTAAAGCAATGTTTTGACTTGAAAAATAATGTTAAAACAATCATGTGAAGCAATTCATAATGGAAAATTAATTGCTAATTAAAAAGAAGAGTAGATTCATTATTTTCCACATACCTATTTGATCCAGTTTTCTGTTCTGTCATCTCTCTGAAAGTTTTTGATACAAATCGTTTTTTTTTTTCAAAAAATGAAGAAATGAGCTTGCAGATACTGGCCCACGTGTCCACACAGCAAAATTATCTTGAAGCGCTATACAAAGATATTCTACCTGTTATAATACCTATTACTGCAAAATTGACTATTGATTCTTTTCAGTTTCTAAAAAATACTTAGATTGTAGGGCTTATGAAATAAGCCTTACATGTTTTTAAAAATATATTGAAAACGTCTTTACAATGAAATGGTAACACCAGCTAGAAAATGCCTTAGTTGGTTCTGTTCGCTGCAGGGAAGGGGTGATTGGCAGGCTCTGACATTCGGCTGTCCGCGGCTGAACTGCAGGGCTTGAGTTGTGTTGGCAGGGCCGCACGAGAAAGTTTGTGCTGTGTTTGCCAACTGTGCTCTTGGCTCAAGCTGATGTTACACGTCTCTCGACTCCAAAGCATGCTCGTTTGCCAAATTCTACCTAAAAATGTATACTGGAATTCCTAATTAAATAAAACCCATGATATTTATTTCATGCCTTGGAAAGACAATGTGTTCCCTCACAGTAGATTCTGCTTTGGTAAAAATACAAATGAAAAATAAAAAAGCCCAAGGTGGATTAAAAAGCTGTAACTGGTATTAGGAGAGAAATTGACTCTTGCAAAGAGATCGGTAAATTTCTGTTCAGTTTCTTATAAGTATTGAAATTGTGGGACTTGACCAGGTTCTTACCTGAAATTCTTCACATGCATACATCTTTGTTGATTTTTTTCAAGTATTTTGCAAATAGTTCCACTACAAATGCTAATTGCAGTCAGTATATATTTTGTTGGGTTTTTTTTCCCTGCTATGTAGTAGTATAGCTACCTTATTTTTGCCGTAAGCTAAAGTTACTAGTGGAACGATAAAGGTATAATTTATGCCAAACCAGTCTAGAAGCTTTGTCAGAAGACTGATAGCAACTGCTTTTATACATATTGCTATGTAAAATGCTTATTAATGTTAGCAGATGTTGCACTTTAATCCCCCAGAATGATTGTTTGGTAGCAGCAGGAGATTTATTAAGCTTGAGTTGTGTGAAATTGTGTGTGCATAAGCTGCTATTTAGATTGTAAAAATGCCATTGAAAACTGTTAAAAAGTTCTGACTGTAATTGGCAGAGAGGTATTAGCTGTTCTAAAAGAAGTATATGTGTACCGTTGGCCCTTGTGTTGTAACCTCTTTATCATTTATCTTCTTGTATTAATGTCACTGAATTATTAATTCATGAGCAGGGTTGGATAGGGTGAAGGCACTATTTAAATGTGTGGCACATGTATCCTTATCGCTGGAGACATGAAAAGAGTCGTTTTGTGTTATCTATAAAATGGAAAGGACATTTAAAATTTCATTTACGGTAATCCACTTCACTTCCCAGTAAAACACCTAGATTATTGCTACTATAATATAATGTTCTTATTAAAATTTTGTAATCTTTCCACTCTCTTCACTTATAAATATTGTTGATAAACAAATGTAGACTTTTTTCTTTTTAGTTGCACATACAGTTCATGAACTGCAGCAGAAGATATGAAGCGCAGATTTTTTATTAAAAAAAACATTATCTTTAATTTCTAGTAAAAGAATACAAAGGAAAAGCCATTAAATATTTGTAATCGTGAAAGGCTAAATAAATTATCGTTTAAAATCATAACGTAACTTAATTAAAGAAAAATACGATGTTTTTCGAAGTAGCAGTGTCATTGTCACATTGAGCTACTAAGACCTATGTTATTTAAAAGAAATTGTAAATGTGCGGCACAGAGTTCTTGGTCTGCTTGATGAAACCACAGAATATCAGAGATCGTGTTGCTGCTAAAAAATGTGTTAAAAATGTATCTTAAATTTAATCTGTACTCTATGGATGATTTAAAAAAAATTAAAATGTATGGGAAATATAATGTTTTCATTCACTCCAGTGAATGAAATACTTCATTCTTTTGAATACTTTAAAAAGTATTCATTCTTTTTATAATTCTTCCAGTGAAAGCAGTTAGGGATGCTTTGTCCTCAAGTGCTCACTGTGGCTGGCCTGGCAATGCTGGAGACAACCCATATTCCATTTTGTTTAATAGTTAGCAGATATCACTTCACACTTCCCTTTTCACAGTGCATGGAAAAGGCTTTCGCTATTTCCACAGTACATCTTTTCTTGTTTCTTTTCTTTTTTTTTTTTTTTTTATTTTTCTCTTCCCCCACCCCCAAGGGAGAGAAAATACTATGTAGGATGCTAGGGAGAAGAGTTTTAAATGGTAGTAAATGCAAGTAGAAGGCGCCTTTCTGTTGAATTACAATTTAGAGCTCTTTTTGCTCATAACTTCTCTAAACATAGTCATTATAGTTTTTCAGCTTAGACTTTCTACAAAAAGGAATAAAAAATGAACTGAAATAGTTTTCTGTTTTTTGTATTATAGTTTGAATAAATAAGAAAGCCCACCCCGGTTAAAGGAGCGGTACAGCTTTGACCGGTGACTGGTAGTCATTCAGCTGCCTTGCACAGTTAAGAACAGTCACCTAATGTTCCTTGCTTATTAAATTGTACAAGAAAATACTCTTAACTATAGTTGCACCATTAGATACTTAGTCAACTTGTACATCTTTACAGAGCCCATCATGCAGTAGCAGAAGTGAATTCTTAGTTTCGTTGCTGAATCAGGCCTTTTCTGAATAGCTACCGAAGATTTATTTGCTGTATTTATTGCATATGTTTTGCACACTCTTGACGACGTGTGAGCAATAGTTACATAATTTGGTTGTATGTTTGTGCTTAGGTACAAGGAAGAGAGTGCTGTTTGTGCAGTACTGTCGTATATGGCTTTTCCACCCCTGAATTCTTGTTTTCACCATGAATTTGTGTATGAGAAAAGCCAATTACGAGGGAAGGAAAATAGAGAGTTCCATTTTTATTTAGTGATTTTTGAGTTTTCAGCCTTCTACTTCCAAGTGCTGCTGGATTGTAAAATTGATGAACCTGAAAGATGTGTCTTCTGTGAATGTGTGCTTCTTTTTTTGTACTTAATACACACGCAGAAGACCTTCAAAGGGCTATGTAAGTTCAGTGAAGTTTCTACCTGTAAGTCATACTTGCCTGGAGAATCTCGTGTGCTTAGAAAACAGTTAAAGACCATTCTTAGTTGATTATTCTTTCAAAGGTGACGTATTTGAGATCTCCATCATTTCTTCCCTTCTTCTGTTTTGAAGACTTTGGCATGGCTCATACATGAGTATGGGATGGTAGCACACAGTGCTTCTCAGTTTTGTCTGCAAGAGGTGATCCACTGCCTTTCAATAACTGTATGGTTTGTACATGGTTTGGAAAATAGAGCTTTATGGAATTGCTCTTAGAATTTTATTTGGTGGTGGTGGTTTTTAGTGGAACTAAAATGTGGTCTTCTGAAGCTCCTGACTATCAGGCGTCTGGGAAGAAAATACTACTCTCTGATCACTGTAATACTAATTATGCTTTGCAGAAAAGAAACAAAACTACCGATAACTTATGAAGGAGTTATTTGGAAGAAGAAAAAGACAAATGCTTAAGTACAGCATGTTTTAAAGTGTAACTAAAAGCATGGATTATTGAAATGGTCTTTCATAAAATGCATTATTGTGATCCTGTGGTAAATTTTAATACTTGAGGATGTGGTGGAAGAAGAGGTATTTAAAAATACCTTTCTTCTTCTGTCTCTATAGTTAGTCACAGGTTTTTCACATTTCTTTGCATGTTAGTCTGATATATTTTATCCTAGATTACCTCATTGCTCCCAAGAAATCCCTTTTGGTGATATTGATAACCTAATATATGACAGATTTTGGTCATTATTATTTCATTTAGTGGTCATATGTATAGACCAAGAGGGAATCTGAATATTGATTCACTGAATGGCTAGTAACAATGATTTATGAGTCAAGGATTCAGTGCAGTGAGCCAAACACAGTAGAGATTACATCTTATGTGCCACCATTGATTTTGTTTCGTATTTCACTGCACAATGATTAGGCCATGGTCTCACAGATGTTAACGTTGGAACCGTACTGCTCTCTAAGCAAAAGGTGTGCCACAAATTACGCTCAGTGCATTGTGTGTATATGTATGTGTCTCCAGCTTCTGAATTTTTAAAAGTGATAAATATTCTTCAGTTACTTTTTAAAGAGTTGATATTTCTCTGGTAACAACAAAGATTTTTGATATAATTTTTAAAAGTAATCAAAAATTACTTTCCAGCCCACACAAGCTTGTACTTGAACTGTATCACTTGTATTGAATACAGACCACATACACTGGTCTTAAATACAGCTGGTAGAAAATGGGATGCTGTAAAATGGATGCAATCACAGCACCTTCATGAATCTTTTTGATAATATTCCTTGGCACGTACCTAGAAAAGAAGTCTTCAGTGCAGTAGTTTCCAGGGGATTGATGCTACTAAACTGAGGTTTGTGCGGGAATACCAAATGCTGAGGCTGGAGCACAGCCATCCCCAACCATGGTTCGGTTGCAGGTCAGTGTATTGGGGCTGTATAGCCACCACTAACCCCCTTACAGCATGGGTGAAAGTGCTCTAAATGCGTGAATAAAAACATGTTCTTGTCGGCTCTTGCCTGTCACTTGACTTTTTGGAAGTTAGCAGCTCCCGGGTGTTGTGCTGGTGGCTCTGTGCTGGTCTGCTGAGGTTGTCTGACCGCATCGTGTCAGCCGTGAAGGCCATGTCTGAACTCATTTCTCTGCTTGGGTCCAGCGGTGAGTGGTTGTGGAGCAGATCAAGTGCGTTGAGATCTTTGCAGTCAGCTGGAGGAACACCACGTCGCTGCGTAGGTACCGACGTGTCCGACCACAGTCCCAGGACTCAGCTCGGCTTGTTTTGTTTTTCAGTCTACTTCCACTTCAAACAATTTCTTGACTGTGAAAAACACTGGATGGGAGGAAAGAAATAGAGATCAGCTAAGTGGCATAACAGCTTTGAGAAATATGGGCCTTTGCAAAGCCTTGTCAAGACTGTCAACAAACAGTTTGCAGTCTTACAAGACTGCAGTGTCTTTGGTTGATGTTAGTCTAGTGGGTTTTTGTTGTGTGGTTTTTTTTTCTTTGAGGGAAAGGAATGATGTCTTCTAATATAAATAGATTATTCTGAGGATTTCTCTTCTGTGAAAAGCTTGAAAAGCCTTTGAATTTTCTTCAGCTGTTACGGTTGCTTCTTTTGGTTTGTCATATGGTTCTTGGTGTTTTTTATAGCTATTCATTATTTTCTTGTTTATTTTTGATGTTCATAAAATCTGTCCTACGTAGGTTTGAAAATGAGAGCTATTTGTTTTGCAGTTTAATGAAGAGAACGGCAAACAGCCTCAGACTGTGCCTCTGGTGTCCAAAGCCATCAGCATATTTAACATGCTCAGCGTGACACTAAGATATTACAGCCGATAATGGTTGTAATTGACTTACAGCATCCCTTTCCCTCCCCCCTTCTCTGGATACTGGGGATTTATCGTTGAGACTCCAGGAAGATGTAGTGACACAGAGGACGGAAGCGTTAGGAAGGTTTTACCTGCACTATTTGAGTGGAGGTGGTCTGATGTAGCAGCATGGTGTCGATTCAGGTGAAATACAGAGAATTTGCTATGAGGACTGAGTGACACCCCCCGCTCCCCCCCCGATTCTGAGTATTTAGCAAAGGCAAAAAGAGAAATTCAGACTTGGCAAGAGGAGAGTGCCTGGAGCCAAAAAAAGCCATTCTTATTAGCGCTAGCAAAGGTTTACTTTGCTGGCTTATTGAATGAAAACTCCCCAGAGTGTCCAGGCTTTATCCTGTGTTAACAAGAAGGGGCAAAGCTGGCTTGTCAGCAATGGAGCACTGTGTAACGCGGCTGTAAAACACGAGAGCAAGGCCAAGCTGAACTGGAGTGCTGATGAGAAAGGAAAAGCTTCGTCTTTTCCTCTCAAATCCTGTTTATTTTCTCTGTGAATGACTGCGGTAGACCACTGAGCTGCTGTGGACTGATGGACTAAAAGTGATGTTGTGGTGTTAAAACAGTGCCAGCGCACCATTCAGTGTCTTGTCTGGCACGGGCAGGTTTGGTGTTTGGAGTGGTCTGCTGCACTGGTGAGCTGGGAACCCCGGCTGGGGTGGGGTGGCATTTCTGTGGTCGTTCTCAGCTCAGGGTACACATTTATTGCGCACTATTTCAGGTGTTCCCCAGGCATGGGTATGTCACTTCGGAGCACAGTGCAGCTCAATGCGCTGAAGTCATCTTTTTTGTAGCAAGATTGGATGACCTTGGTCAAGTCTTGTTCTTTCTGTGTTATTCCCTTCCCTGATACTATATTCCTTCCATGCAACTTGGGAAGAGATGTTTTGGGTTAGAAATCCAGTGTTCAAGCTGACAATTAGTAGGGACTGTTAAATACAGAATTGAAGGTAAGACTCTTTGGTATATTTTAAGCATTGAATTGCTTTTAATGGGAAAAAAAAGTCTTTGTTCACCAATTTTAGACAGAGCAGAGTTAGCCCTTCCTTTCTTGCTATTTGCAACTTGTTTAATTGAAACAGATCAGACATTGATTGTTTGCTGTAGGTAGTAGAATGACACTAACTAAATCAGCATGAGGTCTTGCTGGTATTCAGTTTTTTTGTAAGATCTCGTAACTTAAGATTTTCTGCAATCTGATACTGTAGCACTAATGCAAAGTTAGTAATGTAAGTCAATTTTTGAATAACTATATTGAAGACTTAAGAATAACTCATATTGAATGCATCTGAAGATATGTTCCATGTTGAAAACTAGAGCTGGGTCTCATTGCCGATAACGTGTACAACTGGCTTTTGCATCATAAACAGTATTGGTCTCATTCTGGTATTTTACTAATGTGGCTTAGACAGTTTTACTAATCACACTGCACTAATTAAATTCTTATGTTACAGATTATAGGAAGTTTAGCTTTTTTTTTTTTTTAAATTGGGAAAGCCTCATGGTGGGAAAGCACATGGATGCATGATTTCTCAGGAGACTAAGTAGTCTATTATATTGTATGAATATATATCTACTCACCCTTGCCTCCTCTTCCCCCTCCTTTCCTCTGCAGAGTGTCTCAGATATATTACAGAATTACTTAGTTTCATAAACTGGGTTATGAAAGGCGGTGGGGGTGCTGCATGCGTGGCAAGGTAGGTCATACAGGATTTGTAAGAAGGACTGCCTGGGTCCTGCTAATTCCTCGGCACGTATGAGCTGTGCAGCTATAGCTGATGTTCCTTACCTTTCTGTGCCTCATCGTCTGTAAAGCTAGCGTAAATTTTATTTCTATAATAGGGATGTTAAAGCTTGACAGAGGTTGCAAGTGCTTCGCAGTGTTTCTAAGATGATTTGGAAAATTAAGCACTATATTGTATAATACATCAGCGTTAGTCTGACAGACTTTCAGCTAAAGAAAAACATCCTTACTTAGTTGGAAAGATCTCTGCATTCCCCTCTGTCTTAATTGCCTGAAGAGTGGGATGGAACAGGAGGGGAGAGGCGGCTGTTGAGCATGCTGTGTCAGTTGTCCGGGAGCTCTTAAAAGACCCTTTTTTGGCTTTTGAAAATAAAACCTTGGGAAGGTTAAACAGAGTAGAGTCGCGACGTGGCAGTCCTTTAGAGGTCTTTCTCTTCAAAGATGAAAGTATTTCAAGGAGCATGCTTGAAGCAGCTTTCTCTTATCTCTGGGGTGCTCTTGAGCAATGTTGCGGGGAGAGGGATGGCCAACAGCGGCACGTATTCTGCAGCGGTCGTGTTCCATCTGTAAGAAGTTTCAGACGTACAGAAGAACAAGGAAGCGAGGCAGGGGCACTAAGATATTTGGGACTTGGAGCACAGCTTATGAATACGGTATGAAGAGGTGCCCAGTACCTCTGCGGTGTACAGGTTTGAACATTAACATTCCTATTACTGATCTAGTGTTCTTTAACAGCACATATGCGAAGAAACTTGACAAGGTGAACCGCTCTGTTTCCAGCGAAGAGTTGGGTTTTTTTTCTTTGGGAGACTGCAGTATGGCCCAGAGGTAGGGATTTAAGTTACAACTGAAATTTTCTGGGCAGCTTTTATTGCACTCTGAAATTCAAGCAACCTTTTGCTCTAGGGAGTTTCTCGCCGCCCCACCCACAAGCCCAAGCAGTCAGTGATCCAGAGAAAAGGTTTATTAAGGTCTGTGGGGAAATAAGTTATTTGCGCAAGACAGCCGCTCGCCGTGGTCTTCTTTTTCTGTTTACAAAGAAGTAACTTAATACGTCTTTTCCTGGTCCTACTTGTTTGGTTTGGGATTTGTTGTTGTTGTGAGATGCCACTGACAGTCTCCCTATCGCTGATAGATGGATGGTCAGCAGTGTCTATAGCCGGAATGCTCCCTGGCTCCAGCTCCTGTCTGGGTACTTTTATCAGGATTAGCTTTTGTTACACTGATGAATAGCTGGTTCAGAACTGCACAGTTCTTTTACTTGGAGCCACACAGAGTTTCTCAAATATATAGGTTGCCTTAAAAATTGTTCGCTGTGAAGCTGTTAATTTTTATTCGAAAGAAAAGAAAAAAGCAAAACCAAACCCTATTGCAGCAGTTTTCAAACACTGCTTCATTTCTTGCTTTTTTGGAAAAACATGTGTTACTGATAATCTGGCAGGGGTTGGTTAGTTTATTTAGAATTCTTTTGGCAGCAGCACACTGAGTTAAATTCTATGTCTGTAGGCTACAGCAATCTAGAGAGAACAATGTATTGCACAAAGCACTTAAATTTGTCCTTAAAATATTTTGCATTTACTCTTAGTTGAGTAGTTTCTGCTGGTTTTGGTATCACGAAAACATCAATATCCTTTCAGAAACTGTGGTTTCTTATTAAAATAGTTAAAATAAGTCAGTTTACAAGGTCAGGAACTCTTACTTGATTTTTTTAAAAAAAAAAGTGCCATAAATTTTGCAGCTATTTCCTGGAGTTGTTGGGTACCGCAAGTGGTGCTCGGATTGTTTTTAGTTTTAACACAACCCTTTCCCCTGCCTCCAATTTTAAAAAAGCCGACAAGGAAGCAATGAGTTCAAGGATGATAAAGCACGTGTGTGTCACTGTCCACTTGAAGGTGAAGGAAGATGTCTCAAAAATCTGGGTATGCAGTAATATGTTATGGAAATAATGATAAAAATTGAATCTCAGAAAGTGAAAATCTTCTGGACAGACTGGGAGCAATCAGAAGGCTGACTTAATTTTACTTTTAGCCGTTATTGTTCCTCATCTGTTCTCTTGGATTATTCTGATTGCTTACTGAAATTATGCTGATGAGTCTGTGGTGTCTGTGAAGTAGTTTTGTGATTTTTCCTTTGGGTGCTACAGGTAAAAAATTAATCCAAGCTCTTCCCAGGCTTTTAGTTGAACTATCTCCAGGCGTTTTTTTTGGATATATCATGGTGGTAATTTTTTCTTCTTTACTCAGCAGGAGGTCCTTTGCAATTGTAATTTCTGCTGAATGCAGTGCATCCTTTGTGGATTTTTGATTTTTATTTTTTTTTCTAGTTGCAAAACACTTTCAGCCCAGTGTGAAAGATCTAGAGATACAATATGACTGTCTCTTCCTAACTGCTTCTGGGTTGTCCTGTAGCAGCTGGTGTATCACCATCTAAATTGAGGGCACATCTTTTACCCCTAGGCACGTGGGTCTGTGCCAGGCAGAGCCACGCTCCGGCTGTCCCGTGCTGAAGCGCTCCGTTTGCTACTGCATGCTCTTTGTTGAAATATGTGCGGATAAAAGTGCCTGTGGTTGAAGAGCACCTGTCTGTAGTTGGAAATTGGGAAGAGGTTCTGGTTTTATGTATAAATAAGCTTAAAGTCAGTCGACCTCGGATGTCAGTTCTCTTTCATTTCCCTGTGTGAGAAATCACAAGCACGCTTGTGTTCTGTGAGAGGCATGCCTGGGCTGAAGTGGGATCACTCCTCTTAAAGAGGAGCCCAGTGAAGATGCCTACTTGCCTGTTTAATAATATTCTATTCTGCCACAGTCACATTGCCTTCATTGAGAGCCGGAGAAATTGTTCCATAATGTTTTCTGTTAATTCCCGTCTTTCTCTCCTTGGGGAAAAAGTGAGTGAGTGAGTGCCAGTCTTGTTGCTGTCTGTGTGCTCAGGGAAAAAACTTATCATTGATTAATATAAAAGGAGTTACACTTTCTACTTCTGAACATGATGTACAGTTCATAGAATTTCTTTGTCTGGCATTTTGTGCTCTTCATCCTTTCCAGTTCCTCTTGCCAGAAAGATAAATTTATTTTTAAAGCCCTCAACATGCTTCAGTACTTGTAAGTCTCATAAGTGGCCTGTGGATCCTGCCACTTAAATTTTTGCATAGTCGTTGCTATATGTTTTTAAAATAACATTAATTTCAGATATCTCTGAAATACATCCTCGCAGTCCTGTCCGTTGGTCTTGGAGAGCGAGCCGGTGTGGCACCAGACTCCGCTCTTCGGGTCTATAATTGCTGCAATGTTCGGAGAATCATTCTTCCAGAGGTGTTTCGCATATCTGTAATATATAGAGCCAGCTCTGTAGTTAGAAATAATTTGGGATATATGGATGTTAATTTTTCTCTAGCTTCCCAAACTCTCATAGTCAGGGCTGAAGCACGATCTAGCTTCATACAGTGAGATATGGAAGAGGGTGTACGAAGTTACTCAGTTGGCTGGTGAGAGAATGAAGCCATTAGTGAAAGGGAGCACTCTGCTATCAAAATCTTCTATCACAGCAACTGCACTCTATCACTGCAATTATATTTTTCAAATGCAAATGATACCTTTAAGAAGTCTTCCTTTGGTACATTGTTTACAGGAGCAGTTCAGTTCATATTTCTCAGTCAGAGACAAATCTGGTTGGAGGCTAAGGACAGAAGAGTCTCATTCCTTATGTTTACTCTCTTTTCTCTGAAGGTGTTTATTGGGTAGAAATATAGCAGACTATAGAGTCATACAAAGAGGCCGCCTCACCAAAGAGTATTTTGTCGGCAAAGCTGTTGTTACTGCTTCTCATCTGAGGGGAGTGACCTATGTGTAGCAGGAAGGGAATGCTGGAGCCGTAGCAGGGAGGAGACCTGCAGAGCCTTACCGTTGAGCAGTGCTGCTCCATTGTCCTCAGCCACTCCATGTTTCAGATCCCTAAGAAATTCGACAGCGCCCGAGATTCAATTTTAGTGTTTCTTTGAGGTAGAGAAATGCAGTTTGTGTCAGATTTGGGGAGTGGGAAGAGCTTAGCCTAGTCATCTGCAAATCCAATGTCTTAGAGAAAATATTCTCTTTCCTCCTCCCCCCCCCCCCCCCCCCCCCCCCCCCCCCCCCGCCATGTGTCTTAGTGTGAGAACATCAATAACATTCATACTTTAACATGTATCATTGTTTGGCATTCTCTTTAATGATCACTGACCTTGAGAGAGTACATCCCACAAACCCGCCAAATTCCCAGCTACAGTACAGGTGTACTGTCAGTTTTCATTAAAAATTTCTGTCTTCATGTCAAGTAAAACTTGGTATTCCAAATTATTGGTGTTCAGCTATTGATGGATTTTTTTTTTTCCCTCCTTTTCTTCCAAATCTTCTGCTTCTCCAGGTATGAAGGTGAATAATGCAGACCACTGGTTTCGATGATGCTGGGCTTTTGTAACTGGATTCATTAAGGAATACAAAGAAAATTCTTACAGGGATCAATAATGGTGTCTTCTGGCTGCAGAATGCAAAGTTTTTGGTTTCTGCTCATTATCAGCTTCCTGCAGTGTACTGAAGGTAAGCTTTAGTTTATTTTTTAATTGAGTTTGCAGATGAGATGAATGTACAATTAACTTTTGTTAGATGACTTGAAGTTTTAGGATGTCAAACTAAAAGTATCTGTAGCATGTTTTAGGTTCCATTTACAAGACTCAAATTGTCTCTTTTAATGAGAAAATATGTTTTTTGGTTTTCGTACAGCGTGGTATGTTCGAACTGAAATGCAGTGTTCAGGCAACTGAAGTAACAGTATTAATATCTTTGATTGGTAGGTGCCTTATTTTTGGTCTCTTCTTGTTATTCTTTTTTTCTGTTTTCATTGCACAGCCATTTAGAAGCAATGTATAGATAAGTTAAATGGGATATAAAATAACTACTCAGTGCGAAAGAAATACCTGGTTTACTTTTATAATTTGACTGGCTGTAAATAAAATGACAAACAATTAAGATTAGAACTCTGCAAGTTAAATTTTAGGAAATAAATCAAAGTGCATACAGAAATAGCATCTACTTAAAAATATTTTTGCTTTTTTTAAAAAAAAAAAATGTTTGAAACAGCTCTTAAAGAGATGAGGAAGAAAAAAGGGAAAAAGATTTATTAAAAAAAGCTGTATCATCTATTCTTTATCTGTTTTTCTTCGTAAATTCTATCTTATCTAGTTAGTTTTGGGGCCCTTTTAATAGAGAAACACGAATGATCAGGAAAGCATGGTTTACAATTTTTTAATTACAAAAATTTATATAGAACTTGAGGCTATTTCTAGTCAATCATTTTGATTGACTAGGTTGCAGATGATAAGACTGATTTAGTAATAAAATAGCACCTTCATGCCTTCTTATACTATTCAGTAATCAGTATATAATATGTAGGCTTCTTTGGCGCATCTGTGGCGTGATCTCACCATCTTTTAAAGCAGATACGTACCTTACTCTGTCAAAATTCTTTGAATTTTATGGCTAAATTTTCAGAGATACTTCAGGAAAGCTGCTCTGCCTCCCTCTCTCTTCTTTCCTAAATCTGTGCAAACAAAAAGGATCTATTCCACAAAAATGGCAAAACCCAAAACTAAATAATTACTGTAGGCAGTCTTTGATGTTCCCTGTGTAATTTCCTAAGCATTTATTCTAGACTAACACAACTCGGGCCTCGTGTTGTACTGACAGACAAGCTTTGCTAAAATAGGTTGTTCATATGTATGTGTGAACACATTTCCCACGGCACACTGCAGAGCTTGGATGGTTTCATCACTGATGGGATTTCTGATTTGGTAGCTGCTGTACTGACTGCTCTCTTGGTGTCTGTTGAGTCTGTGGACTTGGGCATAACGTCACTTTTATGGGAAAGTAAGTACCAACAGCTGGAAGGTAAAATGCTTTTCGGCCGCTTTCACAGGTAAAGAAGGTGAATTCATATTAGGACAATGGAATTATAGATCTTACAGCTGGCTGGTTAGGTAATAACTTGTGTTAATTATGAATGCCCTGACCTTGCAAAAGTGGCTGCACTATTTGAAACCAAAGGTGTAGGAAGTAAAGACATCTACTTTTTTTTTTTCTGAAGTTTTAAAATACTAAGGATTTTATTTGATATTATAATAGTTTCAAATCCCTGTATCTAGTACATATTACAAAGGTTCATGTACTGGCAGTTTAATGCTATGTGGTGGTTGAAAACATTTGGAAACAGAAAGGAAAAGCAAACAAACAACTTTCTCTGGTTTGGTTACAGTAGCAAACAGCATGCTACAAAGAGTGTACTGTCTGCTGAGTTTGGAAAGGAAAAAATCAACTGAGAACTTCTGCAGATTGAATTTTTGCCATTTGCAGAAAGCTAATTTTCATTGTCATCTGTAATCTTTCAAGTTCATTTTGTTCTGTCCCTGTTTTTCTTGTTTTTAGTAGCCAGTAGCAATCTTTTGATGCTTCAGTTGTGAATTTACTTTTTTAAAGTCTATACAAGAGCTGCTTTTTCAGCTAAAAGAAACAGGGAAGGAAATTGGGAGCAGATAACAGAATCATATGAAATTAATTGTAAATTCTTAAAATAAATGAAATATTGTGGCTCCGTATACTGGAAATGAATATTAATATAGAGTTGGCTTCCAGCCACAGAAGCAAAATGAATACCGCATTATTACACTTTCTCACAAGATTACATTGCCTTCTGCTTCAGTAATAAGAGATGCCAAGTGTAACATGCTTTAGTAGCACTTCATGCCTGGAAGTACGAACATGAACAAAGGTTAAAATAAGAGCATCTAACTTTTGCTAGAAATAAGAAAATCTTTAATTCTCTCGCTTGGAACTTAGGGTTTTTTATAGAAATCTTCTGTGTATATGTGCATGTTGTTGCAGTTGTTGGGGGAGATGAAACCTGGCTGAAGTCCTTGCTGCTGTATTTCAGTGTTTCTGTACAGTTAAACAGAGCTGGGGGGAGGAAGATCCTCGGTGTGGACAAGTGCTTCATTTGTTCATATAATGAAGTATTTTCCAATCAAGATAAAGAGTTCATTACTCTCACGGCACCTTAACTTTAGCTCACCAGGGAATTAGCAAGCAGGCACAGTTATATGAAGGCTGCAGTTTTATTTTAGCGTTGCCAATCCAAACAGGAATCGTATCAGTTAAGAAGGTCTTGGTTTTGCTTTGTTTTTCCTGGCTAGAGCAGTCCAGGTGGGGTTGCTTTTGAAGCAGTCTGTTCCTTCAGGTAAAATGAACCTGGAATGAATGAGTGCTGGCAGCTGGAGGGGAAAACCACGCCGAGTTATTATACACTGCTGGTACATTGATCAACAACAGGTCAATATTATCGTGTAGAGGCTTGAAAAACATTATTACCATCAACAGCAAGCATTTCAGCCCTAAATAAGGAAAAAATGAGAGGCAGGAAAAAGGAATGAAAAGCTTAAATCATGAGCTTGAATATTGATGTCACTTCCAAAGGTATTTTTCTGTCCCTTTTTCTAGCATATTTTCCTAGAGGTACGTCCTTAAAACTATAGTTTTATTCCAAAAGACAGATCAAAAGAACTACCTTGGAAAGGAGTTTGCATCAGAGTTACGCAGGTAGCTGTGTGAAGCCTGGCCTCGTTCCGTGGCTGACTGCCTGGGAGAGACGGGAGCTCCCACTGCGGCTGCGCTGGAGTCCGTCCTTGTCCCACACCGTCCCGGCATTCTGGTCTGACGAAAGGAGCTCTTCTCGGTCCTGTGCAGTTGAGTCTGGCACCTTTCCTTACCTGTTTCCTACAAGCTGTAGGAAACAAATTGCTTCTGACACCACCTCTTTTTTTCTTTTTTTTCCTCCCTTCCTAATTAGGTGATATTCATCCAACAAGTTAAAAATTATTTGTGAAAATACAGAAAGTCAGAGAGTGAGATCACACATGCCTTGTTTCCATAGCAAAGCAGAATAAAAAGCTTATTATACATATTATTGGTTTCTCTTAAAGGAAGTTAAGACAGATACACCGATATGCATATGAAAAAAAGATGTCAGAGCTAAATAGTCTGATGAAGATTGGGTTTTGGACTGTATGAGTTTTGATATTTTAAGCTTTATCTTGCTTACAAGGTCCAGCTTTATGAGTAGCCTTTTACTTTTACTTTTTTTTTTCTGCTGCTTGAGAAGCACAAGTGCTTGGGAAGCACTGAAATAATTTTCTTTGCTTACATTTTATTTTAATCAAGATTTAATACAATTTTAATTCTTTTTATTACGAGTTAGTATCTACGCTTTCTCCAAAGGAAGAAGCGTCATACTTTCATTATCTCTTTAATTCTGTTTTGCTGAATGTCATCAGTATTTTTTAAAAAAACTCAGCCTGTCTTTGCCTCTGAATGTACGTTTTAATTAACATTATGCTGAAAAATAGAAGTTCCCGTAAATTTCACTTATGCCTGCCAAGGAGCTAAGTGTTAAACTGGAAACAGTTTTAAGTGTGTATCCAATGTTAGTGCATTTACTAAAGAAGCAGCATACTAAATACAGATAACATACATTGGGCCACTACAAAGGTATTTGCTATTTTACCATATTGCTTCAGATCTGCAGCCTCCTGTCAAGCCACTCAAAGTGTCTGAGGCACTTGGCACAGGTACTCAACAAACTGTAGAAGCACATTGGTTTTCCTACACATTTACTAGGAAATACTAGTAGGATTTTGCCCAGGATAAAATTTCAAAAAATCTTGCACCCTAGACTCGAGAAGAAATCATCTTCTGTTAATTAGCGGATTTGAGTTCTACAAGGGGTCACACAAGAGAAAGTAGGAGCACTAATTTAATTTCTAGCCAGGGAATTTATCACAGTGAGAGCTCTCTGAAGCGCAGTTAGTAGGCAACTACTTGGTTTAACAGAGATTGCAAAGCATCCATAAGCACACCCAGTGTACTAAGGCCAGCCAGTTACTGCCTGCCCTTTGGAGGGTTTCTCTAATGAGCCTTCCAATACTATATTCATTTTTATCATGTATACCTAATATATTTTATGATTCTTTAGCAAATATTTTGTCTTAATTAGTTAATGGAGATTATGCAGAAGAAAGTATCTGTGTGAAGGGGGCAGTTTGGTTTGTGCAGAAAGCATCTGCTGCAGAGTCCCGTTTTCTTTCCTGGAAGAGCATGCCATTTTTCACTGGGATATTCTGGTGCATACTTATCTAGGACATCTCTTTTTCCTTTTCTCAGGGAGGTGTAGGCCCAACATATCGTCAAAAAAGAAAATTGATCTAAACAGTGAGACCAAACTTATTAAAGAAGAATGTCTGTTAAACTTTTCAAGTGCATTTCCAGATTATGGAGACTGACAGACTGCCTGGAAAAGCCGGAGATTCTTTAATGTGCTGGCAGTGAATATCCTTTCATATATTCCCTGAGCAGTGAGGTCTGCAGAATCCTGTGCTGTAACATGACATTTTTGAAACCAAAGCAAAACCACCAGTAGTTTAAAATGTAGAAGAACTCTGTAGAAGAATGCACGAAGAACCATTTTAAATACTGTAGTAACATTTATATGAGAATTTGCTAGGAAATGTTAATGTAAGGGTCTTATGATTTAAGCAAAGAAAAAAGTATAAATACATAATTGCTGTAAGATAAGCGATAGTATTTTGAAGTACTTTCTTCTTCCTCAGTTGCTAAAAACATCCTCCTTTATGAGAGGAGATTTTGCATCTTCTTTAGCTCAGTATTCAGAGGAAAAGAACCCTGTAACGTGTGAAACTGCAGAAACGTAGTGTGTTGTGCTAAGGGCAGATGTTAAATTTTCAGAGCCCTGTAAGCTATTACTTCAGTTTACATCTTTGGTTGCTGTAATCTCGGTAGGTCTATGTGGGCAAGGCAAGCCACACGGCTGACCGCCGCAATGAGAGCGGATTGACTTAACCTTCAGCTACTCTGCACTGACACCATTGCCCATGGGGCTTTTCTTTTATTAAATATAAATCTGAGCATATTTTAGATTGGTTTATTACGGTCAGGTGCCTTTCCAAGAACACAATAGCAGAGTTTCGACATACATGTCTTTTTAAAAAACTGAAAGGCTTCATTAGTATTCTGTTACTAAATATGGAAAAAAAATACCATTTATTATTTTTAAAAGTTGTATTTTAAAAGTGTTTAGCTTTTTTTTCTGTCAAGTGGAAGAATACTGTTTGTTTTATTAACAAGGTTTTTTTATATGGCTTTAACAACATTGTCTGTCTTTAGATTGTACTTTTAGGCCACAGTGTAAAATGGAAGTAAAACTGTCTGAAGCATCTGATATCAGTGAATGCCTCAGCACTTGCTTTCTTATTATATTCAGTGTCCTTATGATCAGATTATAAGAATTATCATAAAGTATGATGATTTTAGATTTAATATTTGTTGACAAGTTCTACAAGCACATAAGGGGTTTTATACATTCAAGTAGATCCATTGATGTTCATGGTGTACCTCTGAGTAAACGGTACAGAAAAGTAATACATTTTGTGCTAATTGTGTGTTGTACGGATGTTTTAATAGCAGCAAGTGTATATAAGATGAAAGTACTATAGAAGAAGGACTTAACGCAAACAGCTGTAATACGTTTCATGTACATGCCTGCTTCTGTGTTTGTGATAGCGTTTCAGGTTGTGTTACATGAGGAAAAGGAAATAAAACCATTCACAGGGAGCTGTCCATCCATACTCTTGTCATAAATACACTTAATAGTATAGGAGCTTCCAACATGATGTTACGCGATTGTATATATTTATACAGTAACCTTCATGGAAGAGACACTTAAAAATTGTCTGGTCTTTTACAGTGGTTAATTGTGCTAAAGCTCTTTGTGTTTCTGCAATCTCTGTCTCCTAGCTTTCTTCTGAAGAGTGAAGAAATAAGGGTTGTATGAATGTTAGCTTGGTTCGTGGGTTGTCCTTTCAATCAAGGAGATGATTCATCCATGTGCCGGTGGCATTAAGGCAACCCATGTAAATGTACAGGAGTGTGTTGGTAGTGGTAGAGGAGATTCCCTGGTTGTTCCTCCTGAGCTTGGACCAGTCCAGGTGGTTGGGAATGTTTCATTCTTTTCATTTTCTCGATTTATACTAGTATAATAATCACTGGTGTTTTCTCAGTGTATAAAATGTGTGTGTAGGAGACTAGTTGGGAAGCAAAATGATTTTTTTTCATCTGTTGCCTGAGCAACACATACATATGAGAAGCCCGGGGGACCACATAACTTTCAGTTGTTGGATACAGCACTCTGCGAGTTTTATGAGGGATCTTGACGATGGAAGTAGAGCTGGGTTTTGTATTCTCCCTTGTTGGGGATTTTGATGTCTCTCTCAGGAGTTAGGTAGTTTTGTTCTCTGCTAGCAGAAAGTACAATTAATGCGAGGTGCTGTTTGAGCAATTTTGCTGTTAAATTTGAATTCAGTAATTCATTTAGGAAACCTGAGAGGAACTTGATGCTGAAACCACATTCTTCTATCTGCTGCATTTTTAGTTGGAAAAGCAATGAGAAATGTTTGCTTTTTAAAGACTTCCACACTATTACATATCACTTCTGTTTTAACCATCTTCCGAAGTGAGCTTTAGTTGGATTTGCATGTTCGCCACTGATCCTGTTTGACTGTGCGTGGGACTTGATCTGCCTTCCACAGTATTTCACGTTAATTTCTCCTATTTCTCCCCATTGAGCTGCCCTAGTTCTTTTCTCTAACTTAGACTTGCAGATTGCTTTTAATATTTTGTCTTTTCTTTTCATTATAAAATGTTACTTTAAGAATAAAGTTGGGATTTATTTTGCACCATTGTTAACATTTACCATTGAAAGTCTATTGGAAAAATGTGGGTTTGTGGCTTAGAACTGATCATGCTTTTTAGTGGCTTAAGATAAATATGCTTTTAATAAACAAAACCGAACAGTTTGCTGCTTACGCTTTTGCATCATTTAATTTGCAACAGATGAAGCTGGCATGCGTGAAGAGCGAAACATGGAAAGTACTAGAGGGCAAACGAGTGGTTTGTGATGTGGATTATTACCCGTAAAGATGGATAGAGTCCACAAAACATCACTTCATATATTAACATACCAGCTGGAAAAAAAATTAAATATATCAGTGTAGCATATCATGCATAAAGTGTTTGGTTTAGCCCTTCAATTCAAATCCTGCTCAGTAATAAAAAACTTTAAATCTTCTATCTCTTTATACTAGTGTAAAGATATATATATTTATATCTTCATATATATAAAAAGCATCTGTGCAAATACATTTAAAAAAATTCAGAATACAAAAGTCTGGAAGTCCTCCATATGTAAACTATCTTGAAGGATTTATAATATACAGTGCTTTGTTCTGCAGTGTAAACTAAGTGCTGACAGCAAAAGTTGAGAAATGCATCTAGCCACCAGTGTTTTCTTTACCAGTTACACTGTAATCTAGTAATATAACAATTATTTTGTTATACGTTATATATAACAGTATAACAATTAATTTGCTGTATAAATATTTTGGATTTCACTCAGTTAAATCAGCAGAGTCCTAACTCAGTCCTGGCAACAATTCCAGTTGTAATGTTTAACCTTAGCTCTTTGATGCATTATTTTCTAGCTCTTGGATTTGTTATGGATCCATTTTAACCGCATTTCTATGTTACCTTCTTTTTGCAAAAGGTTTTTTGAAATATGACGGGAGACTTTCTGAATATTTGCTATTGAAAGATTGTCGTCATGTTAATGCCATTTGTAACAGACTCAATAACTTTTTTTACCTCAAAGCCTTGTCTGTCTCCATTCTTTTTAATTCCTTTTTCTATTTGCCTGATTTAAAAAAAAAAATACCTAGTGACAATAACAGGGAAAAACTTTACTAAAGAAAATCTTTGGTCAAGGTATGAATGATTGTGACCTGACCAAAATTTATTCTCTTGTTTCCCTTTGGAGTAAGGGATCAGATCATAAAGGGGGGTGGGGTGGGGTGGTGTACATTTAAAAGCATTCAAAGATGTTAAGCAACAATAAAACTCTGTAACCATTTAAATGACAGCAGCTGACTGTTTGAATTAACGTTGCGTTTGGCTTAATTTGAGGTCCTAATTATTCCTAACTTACGTGAGTAGATTTCAATTATACAATACTGCAGGGATTTGTAGCTAAGGCAACTAAAGGAATCATTTTACATAAAGTACTTTTGTTCAACTGATTAGGCAGGTTAAAATGGAATGATAGAAAATGGGAACTCTTGTCAGATAAGGCCCAATGAATTGTTTCCAATGGCACTATGAAGAAATAACATAAGGAAAGCTCATAATTGAAGATTTTGAGAATTTTTATGCAACATGTTTATATATTGATAATGTGGCATTAGTTAACTGCTCACAAGCAAGTGATTCTTGTGAGTATTGGCAGTAGATCAATCAAGAAAAAGGCAATTCACATTTTTGTGATGCCTTAGTTTGGTCTTCATGAGATGACTTTTCCTAGAAGCTTGTTAACTAAAAATTTAGCTCCTAAAAAGATTTTTTTAATGTATGTTTATTTATTTAAATGGTTAACTGGCATAAATAGGCAAAGCACGCTAAGTTTACTGCATGATATTTCATAGTTTTGACATGAAAGCATTTTTAGATGTACAACTCGTCTGCAATATCCCATTTATCTAAAATTGCTGTTCCATGAAAATAATTCTCAATTATGCTACATCCTTAAGATAACCTAGGGGAATTAAAAGTGAAGGAGGTATTGGAAGGAAAGACTCTGGAATCAATTTCCGTTTGTATTACCCATACAAAAGTATACCCTTTATTGAGAATTAATTTTTGAATAAATTAGTTGCATAGTTTGAGCTTAAAACCAGGTATTTTTATATATACATATATATAGATCTTTTCTAAAAAACTGTATGTACATACATACTCAGCTAAAATGTCTTTTTTATTCTTGAAGCACTTACAAAGTCATGCCTCCTAAATTAGATCTGCAGCGTAGGTAGGTGTCTCCTTTGGATGATAGTAGACTAACATCCTTAGGCTTAGAATACTTGTTTTTGTTTTTCTCTAGGTTTTTCGCACTCATCTTTTTTGGTTTCCTCAACCAGAGTATTGAAGGTTACGAGAATGCTTATCCTGCTGACTCAGGAGAACAGACAACACAATAGCATGTCTGCAGCCTAAACTGATAAGTCTGTTTTTAGAGCTGTTGGATTTGCTTGTGTCATTTGAATATACACCTAGAGCTTATAGTCAGAGACTTTTAGAGAAGCACTGCAATTGTTCTCTGTGTATGTTGTATTTAGGAGTTCAAGATTTAGAACTTGAAGTAGCTCTAATGAGGTCAATGTAAGGCTGTTTAAAGGGAGGAAAAAAACCACCTACAAAGCATATGGTTAGTATGTGTAACAGTAATTTATAAATTAGATCCAAATAAACACTTATTAAAAAATACCTACACAATAATCGATCCATATGCATCTCTTTCCTCCCCCCGATAAATTCTTTTTTTTGGTGGAAAATAAATATTTTTGATCATATATGTGCTGTTAACATATTAACACTACACACTTTCAATTAGTACTGCTGATAGGTTGTTTAGGAAAGTCTCTGGAGCATGTGGAGATGTGCACAGCTTCTCTGCGTCAGGTGTTTGCTTTCCAAAGTGAAAGTATTAAGATTTAATTATCAGAAGATGTTTGCAGTAGGCAGCGTGCCTTTGGAAGACCATCAAGGGCAAGGCTGCAGGTGTCCTCCATGCACCTGGGCTGGAGGACATCTGCGCCTGCCCCAGGAGCCAATATCACGGAGATTAGGCACTGCTGTGCTTCTGGGTACCTGCACGTCCGTGGGGTGAGCCAGGTAGCACTGAGCCACGGTATTTTCATCTGATGGTGGTGGGGAGTGTTGAGTCCTGCTCTCTCACCCCATGAGCTTCCCCTGTGCTAGCTCTGGCACACGTGGTGGCCCTGCGGTGGGCTGGTATGAGGCGCAGGACTGGCAGAAAACAGTCCATCTTTCTTTTAGGGAGATGTTTCCCCCAGTCAACTCCCTGAACCCTGTCACCCTGGCATGTGGCATTGGACAAGTGGGAGATGTATAGGGAGGGCATGGTCAGAGCGCTCCATCCTTAGGTAGATGAAAAAACGGTGAGATCTGCATGTCTGCTGGAGCTTGGGAAGCCACTGTGCCAGATGAACGGGGGAAAACAGGTCTAAAATATGTCATTCTTTTTGTTAGAAGCTGATACTGGTTTGACTCTTAACATGATTAATGCTACTTTGTGGGACTGTGTCATCTGAAGTCAGAGTATCTAGAGGCTGAATCTCCTTGATTTAGTTATTAAGAAGTCGAAAGGTATCAAAATTGTCTGCAAATATTTAAAAGTGCAAATATGAAAACTCTCTGCAGCTTTATCAGGGTGTGGTTAGGTAGCTGTCAGAGTCGCAGCTGATTTTTGCCTTGAAGAGGGAAACAAGATTTTTCCAAAGGACTCATTTCCTAGATAAGCTAATCTTTTCAAAGGTGCTTTAGTGATTTTAAGATTGGGTACACTTTTACAGGAACGGTAAATTGCCTCATTGTATCTTGGGCCTTCTAGTTGAGACTTTTTTTCTTCCGCTGGTAGTCAGTATTTGAAGCTTCAAAGGAAGGTGTCAAAATACTAAAATGCACAAAATAGCCCACTTAGTGATCATTTCTCATTTATTCATTGTCATTGAATCCCAGTAGATTTATCACAATTCATTGCTTAATTCAACACTTTTTTAATATCCTAAGTTATATCTTTAGGTTTTGGAGTGCGTCCTTGTCTTTTGTAGACTTTACTTTTTAAAGACATTATGATGGAGCAGATTCCTCTGTCTTTCTCTTCTCACCCCATTTCCAGATCATTTAAGGAGTATACCGAGTAACACTATTGCCTTGTAAACTTCTTCATCCTGTTTCTCTCCATCCTCTCCATCATCCTTTTTTGATGATCTATGCCACCTTGCAAACCTCAGCTGTGCACAGGAAATCATTCAGCTTCTCTGCATTGTTTTCCTTAGCCGTAGTTGGTCACCTAATTCAGCAAACTCGTCACTTCTCACACAAAAGTAGGTTTCCTACTTTTGTTGTCCTTAAAGAATTTCTGATTATGAAATCATTGGAAAACATACTGGAAAAACACCTGTGAGTTTAAGATGCGTACGGAACATAGGCATGGCAAAATATATCACAGAGCCAGGAGACCAAAGCAGTCATGTTTTGCTGGTTTGGTTAACTTTATATAGTGATACAAGTCATAGTGCCAGATACTTTTCAGTTTTGCAGCACAGTTATAAATTTTGCTATATCTAATTGCAGCAAGCTTTTCCTGCTCAGCAGATTCTTCTTCTTGCTGAGCAAGTAGTGTGTTTATATGAATGATACTTGGGTATATAAAGTTGGTTTATGGATGTTTAAGGGCTTATAATTTTCTCTTTAAATTCAAACTTAATTTTTATTTTTATTTTTTAATGAAAAGATTTTATGGCTAACACATGCCCCATGAGAAAAGGAAGAAGTTACAGATGGTCCAGAAGAGAGGGTCTGCTTCATACATAAAAACTTCATGTCAGCATTTCAGCAGAGCATTTTCTTAGGGTTTCTCTGTTATCACTGACACTTTCACATTGACAAGCATATGGGATGTAGTGCTGAATGTGTAAATTGAAATGATCACATCTAGCATATCCCTCTACCAGGTGCCAGCTTGCTGCTGCAGCTCTGCACTTAATGTTGAAGGAGTGCTAGGAATAGTTTCGTTTGCTAATTACCTCTTATCTCCAGTACATAGTCCTTGGGCAAACAGCTTACCCAGGTGTTTTTGAGAACACCTATCTGGACAGTGCAGGATTGCAGGTGGTCCTGTGGTGACAGTACACTGTGCAGAACATGTACGAAATCTCCATCCATCTGTGTGTGGGGTGTTTTTTTTTTTTTTAGTCTTCAGTGAAGAACAGAAGACAAATTTGAGAGAATTTTTTTGTCTTTATAAAATTTGTCAGTGTGAAAAGCAGAAGGCGGCTATTCCTCAGCCCAAGAAAAATGCGTGCATGTGTTTATGTTGGAGGTTTTTTTGATAACAAACCTCATTGTCCTGTCTTGTGAATTTCAGCAGAAAGGAAAGTACACGCGTGCCAGTAAGTTTTGCAAGGACCTGCAAGTTAAAATAAATAGAATGTGGTAGTTTAAGAAGTGGTAGAGTCTAAATTGCCTTTCAGTACTCCTTTTCCAGGATCCAGTTTAACAGGATTATATAATTTTACTAATACCACTTTGATCTGTCATTTATACAAAAAGGCAAGCTTTCCGAAGCATTTGCCTTACATGTTCTTTTTGGGCTAGACTTAATCACTTGCAGAACTGATAATATTTTCTCATTCTTTAAGAATTCATATTACAGTCTTATGCTTAATATGACTGTGATTTGAGTATGGAATGGTAAAAGGAGCCTTTTAATTCATAATCTAGTAATTCAGACAGCTAAATTATGCCTCCTTTTACCTGATGTTTATTAAAATGAATCCAAAGGAAATTTCAAAGTGTTGATGTCACCTAGTTGCCCTTTTAGTTTTCTTTAATGCTATTTATAGAATAGATAAATGCCTTACTATGAGTAAGTGCAACATCTGTTTCTTTACGTTTTCTCCTTGCATTTTTCCACACTTCTCATAAAAGTTATAGTTTTCATTCTCAGGCATTCTCTGCAGTCCAAAATTCATGATGTTCACTTGAGCAACTCCGTTATATCTATATCTGCCCAAGACAATTTTAGTAGTAGTTGCACCTTCACGATTGTTTTATTTCTTGCCTCTAGTTTGCCAGTTAATATTTACCAGCACTCAGGAGCTGCTATATAGCAACTTGTTAATTAAAACAAACAAACAAAACCGAGGAAAAAAAGCAACCACAAAAAAACAACCCAAAGCAACAACAACAAAAGCCTGATTGATGGCAATACCTTTCTTTTGAATTGAAAAACTCAGGCCAGAGTTTGGAATTCCAATGAAGAAAATTTAGTTACTAATGATGCACTCTTTAAAACCAGTTATGAAGAGTTAATAAATATTCTAATACATAGTTAATCGATAATTACAGAATCTAGCAAATCAACAGGATTTTTTAAACTAGCTTGAAAATTACTCCTACCATCTCTTGATGTACTCATGTTGAGCTCATGCTGCTATATGGTAATTTGTGTTTAAAAATAGTGGTTTTAAGTGTATTCAAAACCCATCAGTATCAATCCCAAAGCCTATTTTAAAGGATCTCTGGTTGTCACCAAGGTTAATTCTTATACGGGTCTGTGAAAACAAATCTGTGCATATCTCTGTTTTCCTCTCTTTCATATCTTCTGTAACCTCTTTGGTTTGCAACATTACTGCAAGAAAACAAGGAGATTGTGTTTCAACAGCTAGAAAAAAATTGCCATTTCATTGTCACTTTGAGTAGGAGTAAAACTGATCAAGGTAATAACTCTAGCTAATACATGAGGCAAGGCTGACTAAATTATGGGTGTATTTCTGAATGTGTTAGGTGCCTAACTTCTGTTTCAATCAGGGAGAATTGGATGCTTTAAAAACCTTAAAAAAATATAACACTTGATAAGAATTCTCACAACAGAGAAATGCTTCCTGATAAATGGATGAATTTCTCTCTGCCTTTCTTTAGATTAGGAAGACTAATCAAATTTATGTCACGTTTATGTCATGCACAGATTACGATGAATTAATCATTGTTTCTTTTCACTCCTGCCTTGGCTGTGTTCATCCCCTGCTACTCTTGGGCTAGTCCTGGTGCTAACCTTGGAGGAGTGTTGGGAGGCTGAGCAGAGGCAGCTCTCTGCGGATCAGGTTAGCTGTCCCGGGGACCTGACCCCACAAAGTGAGCTGAGCAGGTTAGCTGGGCAGCATGGAAACTTGGAGCTCTGAAACTTTCCTGCGTGTTCTCACCTTAAACCACCACCATCCCATTAGCTGGTACATTCGTGTCTTCTGCATAAATTTCTGGAGAAGAAAATGCAATTTTTATAGGAGAAGAGGACAGTTCTGTGCATCCATTGAGTTTTATCTTCCCCCTGCTAAAGCCTGGTCTTGTACTAGGAAACTGGTTCTAAGTAAATTTCCTAATTAAAAAAAGAAAAGTAACATTGACAGAAAATTTTGAAAAGGGGAAAAAAAAATGCTTGAAAGCTTGGGAAGGAATGCAGTAGAGCATAGCACAGCTCTCCACTGCACAGTGTCCTCAGAACATTTTGGGAACAGTTAACTTCTAGTTCTGTTGTGTTAACATTTCTTCATTTTATGAAGAATAAATCGTGGGAAGAAAGGTCCAGTTAGTTGCTCTAAAATACAGAGGGAGTAAACACTGGAACCCTGATGAACATTCGGAGGTCCTTTTCTCTCAAACGAAGGATGCTAAAGGAAACATTATTTTAAAAATAAAATTCACTTACAGTCAAGTCATTTCTCCTGGTATGTGTTGCATAAAATATACGTTCATAGATAACCAGTTTTGACTAAAAACTCAGCAGGTACCAAAAGGATAGTTATATTTATCTCTTTTTTCATCTTACAGGTGGGAAACTATCCTTAATCTGTAGTCCTAAAAGGAATGTGTCTGGAATAATACCTGAGCATGCAGTTACTCTGCAAATCAGACCATCTTAAAAATCAGAGTGTGGGTTTTGATGTAATGGATTAGATCTTTCTTTTCTCTTTGCATATTTAAACTATTGGCAATGCATGTTTCTGTTAGTGCCAATCTAAAGTAAAATAAATATTCATGATAATTGGATCCAGCTCCCTGAAATTAATTTAAACTTTCTCCGTGTGCTTAATCTGTATTGTTTTCTGTCTCTCAGTTTGTAGGCAGCAATTCAGCAAGCTCAGAGAAGAATTAAGTTCTCAAAGAATTTTTTCAATCAATTAACTCTAATTTAAATCTTCTGATTCTGGAGGTAGAATGGTCTGGCTAATTTGTGAAGACTGGAGCTTACTTGAAATGCAACAGCAGCACTGGCCAGTTTGCTTCATGGGCTTTGGGAACTTAAAATGAGTACGGATGCCATTAGGCATTGTATCTGCATTTTAGGTGCCTAAAATAATTTAGTCATGGCGAGACTATGACGGTGGTGTTTCCAGCTCTTGTTTCTGCTGAAGTGCATTAATCTGAGCAAAATGGGTAAATAGCAAAGACCAAATAGCATCTTGCACCTTGGAATTTATTTCAGGCCTCTGAATAACTCACTCACCTTGTTCAAGAGGTCACTTCTTTAGGCGACTCCTAGACCAGGAAAAACAGGATTTTTCAGGGAATACCTCCAGGCCAGGTAAGGCCCCAGACCTTTTAACTCTGATTTTCATTATAATGGTTTCCCTGGCCCAGGCATGAATAGACATCTGGGGAGCTGATTTGTTCATCCTGCAATAGCCTGAGCAGAAAGTCAGATCAGCCATTTGTTGTCTTTCTGATATTTGTTGTGGCTGTTTCGTAAGTTTTACTGTGAGATTTATGAGCTCAACTGGGATTGATCATATAGAAACAAACTGAATTCAGAGAAAACAGGACACTTCCACAAACACATGCTTTTTTTTTTTTACTCCTTTCCAAAGCTTGTAACAGAAAAATGTGCCTCCAAATGAAACAAATGGCAACTACTTGTAGTGAAATATTTTCTCTTGGAAAAAGATTGATTGATTTTAAGAGGAACGTTTATGACATCATATGTTAAACACTAATTCTTCAAAAGATGAAAAACTCGTTCCACTAAAACTTCAATGTATCATATTAAGCAGATTCAATTTCTATGTCCTGTAATTCAGATTTACTATTGGTGTTTAGTACTATTCTGTGTTATGTTGCATAACTGCAATGTAATGATTATTTGAAGGAGAATTTTTCTTATTTACCAGCCTTTTTGCTGGAATGCATGTTTCTTTAGAACATTAAGATTACATTCAGACACTATTTTTGTCGAATAGAGAGACAGAGGGAGGGGGAGAGAGAGGTTGAGCTATAGAAAGAAACTCTTCCATTGTTTTCATCATACTCATATTTCCTATGGTCAACATATAATCTCCTTTGTTATGTCATAACCAAAAAGTATTTAAACACATTATTGAGCAATTCAATTCTATTTCTAATTCTAAGTAGTATAGTTATCACTATTCTCGAGTATCTTCTCATGATTTGATTATTCATATGGCAAGCTCTTGGTGCCAAGGCATGACATTCTTTATGTACAGGTTGCCCTGTACCACGCAGAAGAGACTAGATTCATGCAGAAGGCAGTAGATTCCTTTGGGATTGTGTACCAATTATTTAAAACAATTCGAAAAGAGACTCTTGCTGTTATTTTAAGAAACACAAACTGTATTGTTTCACCTCTAAACACAGCATAATTTCTGTTGTTTGAGCTTAATGGATATGAATCTGAACAAAAAAATTGGATGTTGCAACAGTATCAGAAATACAGATTTGTTATGTTTGGTGTTTCTGCTTAAGATTCAGCTGGAGGCAACTGCATTTTGTACTTACAAGACTCTCAAACTAATACACAAAACAGTAATGGACAGTAGTTTGGAAAAGGCATTCTAGATGCTAGCCATATTATTCATATGTTGCATTTGACCTACATAAAACACTAAAAAGAGGCATTAGGTAATAAGTAAGCTATGTATATGCTGAGTACTTCTAAATAGATAAGATTTGTAATTTGGAGTTTTACATTATAGTAAATCTTGAATCTCATTTGAATGAAACCTGATTCCCTAGTGCAAGGAGAGTGGTGTCCTACTTAATTGCATTTTTTAAAAATAAATTTTTATTTTTATCCAGAAAGCAGGTGGGAAGAATACATGTTTCCACAGCCATATTTGATATGACTAGTGCTGAAAATTGTGGAAGGCAGAGATGCCTGATAGGAGACTGAGATATTCCACTTTGATCAAGGGAGAGGGAGGTAGCCCTGAGCAAGTGCTGTGAGCAGCCCTGGGGGGACTCCATCTTCAACAAAGGAACAGAGGAAATGTAGCTGCGAGTAACTCTCTGAATCGAGTTAGCTATGGGTAGAGGAGGAGCTCAAAAACCTGCCAAGTGAACCAAGACAGTGCAAGAGCTAGGAAGGGTTTCCTTGGGAAGCAAGCTCTTCAATTTTGGGAGGAAGAAAATACTTCTTACGCAGGATAAGCTGCAACCTCGGAGTCCAAATAATTGTGCCCAAGAGACATTTGTAATAAGTAATACGCAGGTTCTCACATGGATCACTAAAATAATGAAAAACAAATATTGTAGAGATTTTCTAGTTATTTTTTGTGAAGTTGAGAATATTTGGAAGGTGTCTGAGGGAGAATAGCCTGTAGTATCCCACTCCAGGTTTCTCCACAGTGATGTGCTTGAGCAGGATTGATGCAAAAAAACCCCAAACAAAAACATTTAGCCATATGAAAAGAGAAAAAACAACTGAATTAGCACTGCAATTGAAATATTTGCCTGCGATGTTTATTTTCTACATTGTAGGTAGTCAGATTATTGATGCTATAAGGGGTTAGAAATGGTAACGTATCTTGCATCTCTCTGAATTGGGTTGTTAGCCGTAATAATCTCATGAGAGATCTGAACCCTCTCAATTCTTTATCATCTGCAGGAGTTTCATTTTCTGTCTAATTTCCCCTTCAGCTGTTGTTCTCTTTTTGGCTTGTCTACTATGAAAAAAAAAAGTTTTTAGAACTCACTTCTTGTTAATCCCTTTCGTTTGCAGTGTTTCCCTTTGGGGCAATTCTTAATCTCCTGAAGCATCAAGGCATTCAAGTTAATGTTGGTTTAGTGGCCAGTTGGATAATAGAGCATTCTTTAGCTGATGTTCTTGTATCTTTTTTTTTTTTTTCCCCCTTCATCCAGTAGGATTGTGAATTTTTAGAAAGGTTGGGAGTTGAGGCTGCAGATGTGTTCAGCTGGTAATCTATGCCTCCCACTATCCTTCTCTATTTCCTTGCCAATTCAAACAGCACTTTCCAGATTTTCTTAATGAAATTCAGTTCACCTTACTCAGCCTAAAGTGAGTGGTAGAGAGATGTATTAATTTAACCTAGAAACTCGATCTGTGAGTTATCTCAGATCTATCAGCCTAGGTGCTTGTTGGGACTTGGATCTGAGTTGCAGGAATGAAAATTTCTTGCCAGAAATTTTAACTGCAGTCTCTAGGCATAGCTAGCATTGTCGAAATATGAAAGAATTAAGTTGTCTCATTATTCTTCACTTAGCAGAGGTGAGAAGTGTGTCAGCACCTTCCCACAATGAGTAGAAGTATTTAAGATTAGGTATATTTTTTTCTTATTACTTAAACTTAATCTTTTCCCCAGGTGCTTATTATTTTTTGTCTTCTTTGCCTGCTTAAGACTCCCACTGAAATAAATAAAAAGTCGTGCTGTGCATCTGGGAAGAGTGCTTGGCCCTTTGGAAGTGTTTTGCTGTAGGGTCTCTACTGCTGTGGTACAAGTCTCATAATTTGAAATTCCTACTCTGCATTTTAAACCATAAGAGAACCGGAAAAAAAAAATGAAGTTAGTAAGGAAAGAACCTGGTTGAAACCAACATATATATCAGTAAATCCCAAAATAATTGGCATCAAGTTAGTAAAAGAAAATAGTCACTGAGATATAGTTTATTTTTTAAATAAAGGCATCGAAGTTTTTAAAAAACTGTGATTTTTATTTTGACATAATTATAGACACATTACTAGCATTTCAGTGAAGATGGCATTTCCTGAAACAAAACACACCATTTTTATAGGCTGTTGAAAACTCAGCTCTCAAATTATTCTGACTTCAGCGCTATGAATTACGCATATAAGCAGAGCCTTTAACATAAAATGACTGCGGCACCGGCATCATCTTTCATCTCCTTTCCCTGCCCTGTCTCACACTTACTTCTTTTTGAAAAGGTCATATCTGTTAGTGTAAATGGTCTTGTGTGCCAGTACTGATAATAATAGAAGGGAAAGGCAAAGGAATCTCGATTATGGAGAATTATCAATACTTGTTGCCTTGTCTATAGTTCAGGTGTTATTACTTAAATTAACAAATCCTTCAACTGCTGAGAGTAATAGAAAACTGATTATATTCATTTGCGATTAAAATAAGCCAGTGTGACCACTTAAAAAAGCATCTTACCCTTCTCTTCCATTCCTGAGACCTGTTTCCAACTTTAGTTTGCCCCTCCCTACAGAAATGTGGTCTGAACCCTGATCAGTTATGCAGCATGGGTGATCCATTTGCACTGTAAAAAAACCCAACCACACAACAAAACACCTAGGCAAAACAAGGGAGGAGCAGCAAAGATGAAAGCCAAACGATTTTTATTTCCCCCTCGCCTCTTTCTTTTTTTTGTGGTGATGCTCGTTTATGCCATTTGAAAAGACAGCCTTGGTCTTTTTAAACTCAGTTTGTAGCTGGAGAATCGAATTTTCCCAGTGCAATAGGGTATGCAGAGACGAAGGATAGAACTTAACGATATTTTTTGCTCCCACTTTTGGGAGGAAATGAGAGATTTTTATGACCCTTTTTATTTAAGGAGAAAAATAGAACCCACGTTGGAGTTGATGTTACAAGTATTCCCTTGCTTATATTTTTCAGGTATTATCAGTTTTAATAGGTGGATTTAATTTCCATGGTGTAAAATTGGTGCTAATATCATTATGTGGCAGGTTACTGTAACGTTACTTCTTTTCACAGAATCATAGAATTGTAGAATACCAGGTTGGAAGGGGCCTCGAGGATCATCTGGTCCAACCTTTCTTGGAAAAAGCACAGTCTAAACAAGATGGCCCAGCATCCTGTCCAACTGAACCTTAAAAGTGTCCAGTGCTGGAGAATCTACCACTTCCCTGAGGAGATGATTCTAACGCCTGATTGTTGTCATTGTGAAAAATTTTCCTCCTGTGTCCAATACAAATCTTTGCAGGAATAACTTGTACCCATTACCCCTGTGTTTTCCATGAGACTCCTTGTAAAAAGGGAATCTCCTCCTTCCTTGTAGCCACCCTTTAAATACTGGAACATGATGATAAGATCTCCTCTAAGCCTTCTTTTCTCAAGGTTGAACAAACCCAGATCTCTCAGCCTTTCGTCACACGGCAGGCTTCCCAGTCCTTTGATCATCTTTGTGGCCGTTCTCTGGACGCTGTCCATCCTGTCCACATCTCTTTTGAATAGCAGGGACCAAAAGTATTCCCCAGAAGGATCAAACACAGTATTCCAGGTGTGGCCTGACAAGCACTGAGTAGAGTGGGATGATTCCCCATTTTTAAAAAGGGGAATAAGGAGGACCCGGGCAACTACAGGCCGGTCAGCCTCACCTCTGTGCCTGGCAAGGTCATGGAGCAGATTCTCCTGGGAACCATGCTAAGGCACATGGAGAGCAAGGAGGTGGTGGGTGACAGCCAACATGGCTTCACCAAAGGCAGATCGTGCCTGACCAACTTGGTGGCCTTTTATGATGGGGTGACAACATCGGTGGACAAGGGTCGACCAACGGATGTCATCTACCTGGACTTGTGCAAAGCTTTTGACACTGTCCCGCATGACATTCTTCTCTCTAAACTAGAGAGGCACGGGTTTGATGGATGGACCACTCGGTGGATAAGGAATTGGCTCAATGGCCGTACTCAGAGAGTAGTGGTCAACGGCTCGATGTCCATGTGGAGACCGGTCACGAGTGGCGTCCCTCAGGGGTCCGTGTTGGGCCCGGCCCTCTTCAACATCTTTATCGGTGACATGGACAGTGGCATGGAGTGCACCCTCAGCAAGTTTGCCGATGACACCAAGCTGTGTGGTGCCGTCGACACGCTGGAAGGGAGGGATGCCATCCAGAGGGACCTCGACAGGCTGGAGAGGTGGGCCCGTACCAACCTCATGAAGTTTAACCAGGCCAAGTGCAAGGTCCTACATCTGGGTCATGGCAATCCCAGGCACAAATACAGACTGGGTGGTGAATGGATCGTGAGCAGCCCTGAGGAGAAGGACTTGGGAGTACTGGTGGACGAGAAGCTCAATATGAGCCAGCAATGTGCTCTTGCGGCCCAGAAGGCCAACCGCATCCTGGGCTGCATCAAGAGGAGCGTGGCCAGCAGGTCAAGGGAGGTGATTCTCCCCCTCTACTCTGCCCTCGTGAGACCTCACTTGGAGTATTGCGTCCAGTTCTGGAGTCCCCAACATAAGAAGGACATGGACCAGTTGGAGAGGGTCCAGAGGAGGGCCACAAAGATGATAAGAGGGCTGGAGCACCTTTCCTATGAGGACAGGCTGAAAGAGTTGGGGCTGTTGAGCCTGGAGAAGAGGAGGCTCCGGGGTGACCTTATAGCGGTCTTCCAGTACCTCAAGGGGGCCTACAAGAAAGATGGGGAGAGGCTGTTCAGGAGGGCCAGTTGTGATAGGACAAGGGGTAATGGTTTTAAAATAGAGGGAGGTAGATTCAGGTTGGATATTAGGAAAAAATTTTTTACCATGAGAGTAGTAGAACACTGGAACAGGTTGCCCAGAGAGGTGGTGGATGCTCCATCCCTGGAGACGTTCAAGGCCAGGTTGGATGAGGCCCTGAGCAACCTGATCTAGTTGGAGATATCCCTGTTCCTTGCAGGGGGGTTGGACTAGATGACCTTTGAAGGTCCCTTCCAGCCCTAACGATTCTATGATTCTATGATGGCTTCTTTATCTCTGCTGGTGATGCCCCTGTTGATGCCACCCAGCATCCTGTTGGCTTTCTTTGCCACAGGAGCAGCACACTGTTCACTCATATTGAGATGGTTGTCCACCAGGACCCCCAGATCCCTTTCAGCAGACCTCTTCCCCAGACGGGTAGATTCAGGCCTGTGCTGCACTCCTGGATTATGGTTTCCCAGATACAAGACCTTATACTTGTCCTTGTTGAACCTCATATGGTTCTTGTTAGCCCAGTCATCCAGCCTATCCAGGTCTTCCTGAAGGGTAGCTGTCCCTCCCAAAGTGTCTGCTTCCCCGCTTGGTTTGGTATCATCAGTAAACTTCATCAGGGTACTCTTGATCTCATCATCCAGATCACTTACAAAGATATTAAATGGCATTAGGCCCAATATCCATCCCTGGGGGACCTTACTTGTGACAGGTTGCCAGTTTGAAAAGCAGCTATTTACCACCACCCTCTGGGTGCAGCCCATCAGCCAGCTCCCCACCCGCTGTACAGACCCCTTGTCTAGACCGTAACACATTGGTTTCTCTAGGAGGAAGCTGTGGGAAAGTGTATCAAAAGCCTTGGAGAAATCCAGGTAGAAAATGTCCACCGCTCACCCTGCATCAACTGAGTAGGTTGCGTTGTGGTAGGTGATCGGGTTTGTCAAGCACGATTTGCCTTTGGTAAATCCATGCTGGCTTTTCCCAATCACATGCTTCACTTCACTTATGATAGCACTTAGGAAAATTCGTTCCATAACTTTCCCAGTAAGACTGATGAGCCTGTAATTTCCTGGACCCTCCTTTAGCCCTTCTTGTAGATGGAGGTGACATTAGCCTTCTTCCAGTTTTCTGGAACGTCCCCCAGTCTCCATGACTGCTCAAATACTATAGAGAGTGGCCTTGCAACAATGTCAGCCAGCTCTCTTGACACCCTGGAGTGGATATAGTCAGGGGTAAAGCTCCTGCAGTAGTTCACATACCAGCTCTTCCTTTGCTGATGGGAGGTCTGCACTGGCATCAGCCTGGGTGTTTGTTCCCAAGGTCTGGGGCCCAACGGTGGTAGTAAAGACAGAGGTGAAGAAAGCATTGAGAACCTCTGCCTTTTCAGTGTTGTTGGTGACTAATTCACCTCTCCTGTTCAACAGCAGGCCAGTGTTTTCCTTCTGTTTCTGCTTGTTGTTTACGTACCTGAAGAACCCTCTCTTGTAGTTTTTGACATCTCTGGCCAATTTTAATTCTACTTTTGCTTTTCTATCTCTGTATGCCCTGGAAATGCCTTTGTGGTTCTCAATGGATATTTGTCTTTTGCTGTTACGCAGTTTCTTTTTGTGGTCTACTGCTTGATTACTTTTTACTGTAAACTCATGAAACAGCTGACAGAATGCAGAGATTAAAATTACTCTTTTACAAGAATGATAAAGTGTTAAATTACTTTCACACTGACATTTTGGGCAGCTAGATTTTAATTATTTGACTAAAGTTGTTAATTCAGCTCAATAAAAGCCATATCCACATGATAGATGTAGATGTCAAAATGCCACTAAGGGTTCCCCGTCTTTGATTAGAGGTGTTACTATGATGTTAAACCCAGATTACAAGAGCATCTTAAATTCTATTGATTCTGTCATCCTTCTGTCTAATGTGCTGTTCAAAATCGATGTTTTTTAAAAAAAAAAGGTGAAGAATGACACTATATTCCCCCCCTTAGACCTGGTGGTTTCTCTGTAAGTTACCAAGAGACAGTCCCCATGTCTTTCAGTCAAGAAAGGACTCAACAAAATAGGGATTTAGTCTGACTGGGCTGTCGTGCTTTAAGTTTCATTTTGTTATACATGCTTCACCCATCTTGGGATGCTGTGTCAGAGCATGTGCTTGGGGGATGCAGCTGTCAAGCATTATTCCAGATAAATGGAGCCCAAGCTACATCCTATCAGAGAAACTGTCCAGAAAATCAGATACTGCTTCTTTTGGGGTTAGCTTGACTTTTGCTTACATGCGGCAGAAAAGAGCTTACAGAGAGGAAGCGCAGTACTTGGCACATTTTGACTAGTTGCAAATTCATGAATAGTCTGTGTGCTGTCTTTGTTTAAGGCTTAGTCCTTATGACCCCAAGTGTTCAGTTATTCCCTTCCCTTTCCATTACCTTGCTCTTCTTTTTGCGGGGAGATAACAATAGTAATTCTTCTATGCAAATGGTACAATTCTTAATGGCCATATTCTTTAAAAAAAGAATCAGTAGTGTTTTAGAAATAAGAAGAGAGTAAAGAAAGAAAAAGGCTATCAGTGTTTATGGGAGTAAACATACGAAGTAGTTGACTCTTTTCCTTCAAGTGTGTCTTCCAGTGTGTTTTGTTTGAACCTTAAAGACATAACCTTCTTAGAATTACGTAGTTAAAGTCACAACTTATAGGATAAATATACATACCAACTTTTAGCATTTGAAGGTAGAAGTGCGGCTAGGAAATGCAAAATCTACTACATTGAGCAGAACATTTTACTTTTAACGTATGTGGTTTAAATCTTAAGATTCTGGATCCTGCACAGAAGAATAAAACTGGAACCAAATCTTGTTCAGTGCATGCTATCCTGCTTAAAAGTGAAACTTTCACAATCCACTTTTTTTTCTTAAATATTAAAAATCATCAGCACAAACTTTTAAAAAATGTCTTTTACACAGGAATTCTGCAGAAACATAATTTAAATGTTATGTACTGTGACTTGACATTTATTACATTTCAAATTTTATGCCTCAAGTGTATGACTTAAATAGGAATTAAGACAAAATGATTCTGCACACCCCCCCCCCCCCCAGTTCTGTAGTTGCTGGGAAAGAGGCAATAGTCTGAAAATACCATCTTGCAATCATGAATTAGAATGAGTTATGCCAAGTAGCTGTGGAGGCCATTTAGTATTTCAGAAACACAGCAGGGGAGCTTTTTTAAAAGACATAATTAAAAACAACGGATGATATAGGCTGTTATGGATCTTAGGTCCCAGGCTTCCAGAATAATTTAAGTTCCTCTAAAATATCTCTTGCTGTTGTTGCCTATTAGCATTTGTGCTGTGTTTCCCTTCAGTTGATAGATTTGTAAGGGGAGATTTCAGTAGGTCGTGACTGCTGTTGGTCACTTCCATAACATTTTGGTCAAATATTGTTTGTTTAGTTTTAGATAATAGACCTCCTGAGAGAATATTTGAATAACATTCAGAGATTTGCTACTTTGAAAACCTTACTTTAACTAAGAGAAAGACTGTACTGTACCAGTGTAAGTGAAGTTACTTCCATTGTTATAAATGACAAAGTTGTTCAACTCACTAAAGGTCAGTATTTTTCTTGACTATTTACCAAATTGTACGTGAATTGTTTACAATCACCTCTCTACTGCTTTAGGCACAGAGCACCATGCTTTAAAACAATTCTGCACAGCTATGCAGAGATAGATCTTCAATTCCATTGTAGTGTCAGCACTTTTTACTAGGGACTGCAGTATTTGGAGGAAAATTTCTTTGCCATTAACAGTGAAGATTAATGTACATCTTTGAAAAATAAAGAACATAAAAACATGCATAACATTTTTAATACTGTAACAATATTCCTGAAAAATGTTAAATGAGATTTTGAATTGAAACCTTATTCTTTCCTTATTGCAGTGTTGATCTATAATCATTATATACTGTCCTCTAAATTCCAATGACATATTCACCGCTGTATACGTGGGTCAGTAATGCTGTGACACTGACCATTGTCATCTTTAAACAGGATATTGTCTAATACAGTTTATAGCTTAATTCCCTGTACCATTAAATAAATAAAGCATTCAGTGTGTGCATCAGTGCCATCAAGCATGAATACCCTGGTGGACTGGGAATTAAATGCCAAGTGAGGGTCAGAAGCAACAAAGGCTGAATAACACTCAGCAAATGTATACATATTAGGTAAGAAACAGTGCCCCTGATGCAGAAGAAATTGAATAAGCACCTTGCAACATCTAGATGGAGCATAAAGGCTTCTTTTGTTTGCTTGAGCTGCCATCATTGACCCAAGTAGAATATTCCATTATTGAATGAACTGAACAATAGTTTATTATAGGTAAAAGGAAATATTGGGATCCCAAGTTCTTCTGTGCTATTATGCAATTAGGCCTGATCATTGTACAGTCTGTAGCCCCTGAGGCCACATGGACTGGTAAAATACATTTTGCAGTATGTTCTCTTAGCAGGCAAAAAAATACTATCACGGTTTTGCCAAATTTTCTTTGTCTGTCTTAACATACACTTACAACTTTGTGTTCTTACATGTGCTAGTTTCCCTGTTTCTAGTAGTTCAGTTTTGGTTCTATGAAATACTCTCCTTTTTCCAAATACAAAACGTTTATGTAGGTGACAGTATTGCATTCTGGTTGACCAACATGAAGTTACTGCTGAAGCAGCTTTTCGTTGTCTAATTTAAACCATTTTTCTGGAAATATCAATTATGTTTTATGATCTAATATAAATGTAAAACAATGTGTCTAGCAAAAGTTCCCAGAGGCTGAATATACTTGTTTCTTTCTTGGGTTGTGTTTTAACAGTTCCCATAAAGAGACATATTTTTGTAAATACTTAAATTGGTTGTTCTTCATGATTATAGTTTGGCTTGCTTCATATTACCCTGTAGTCTACAAATATCCTAGTAGTATTATTTTTGTTATTAAGATTTAACAGGACCAAATGCTTAAAAGAGTTACCGTCTTTGCTTTGCTGGCCTAAAGTATAAATAATGAGCTTTTTGACTGATCTAATATAGGTCATTTTATTTTAGCATTAAAGTACCCTGCGTAAGCAATTGAAATGAAAACGCAAAAATCGTATTATGAAACCTTTGTTAAAACGGAAGGGCAAAAATTAAATAGGTGACTTCCTGGTAAGCCGAATCAAGGAATAATTATTGCTTTGGATGAGTAGTAGCCTGGAATGCTGGAGTACTGATAACTGTCTGTGTTCCTGTAAAATTTTTTTTCTTCAGTCTTCATAGATAAAAACGAAGTTGATTGTAACCCTGTCAGTGGGTTGGGAGAATAATTACCAATAGTTAGAAGGAAAAAGCGTGATTATGACAGAATTTTCCACTCAGTTACTTAAATGTGTTCTGAACAAAGACATTCAATAGCCAGAAAACTCAGTGAATTGCCTGAATTGATGGGAATTAAATAATGAAAATTAAATGAAATTTGTTTTGGAAATAAAAATGGAAAAAAAAATCAATAATGCATCAAACTGTCATAAAAGGCTATTCAGTTTCTTGCATAGTTTTAGTAATTTATCTCAACTAAACTGGTGGATGTGCTGATACATGATACTACACACTTACCAAATTGTGTAATTTAATCCACACTGTAACTCAATAGCCTTTTGCCTAAGATGTTGTAATCTCTTTAGGATGTGCTTACCCATGAAAGTAGAGCCTACCAGCCTCTGCGAGACTATATGCGAGTGCAGAATTTAGTGCTCATTCAAGTGGTCTGATGCCCTTTTCATTAGGTAATTGAACAGATCTGATATTGTAAGGTTTAGTTTCCTTAAAAAACCCTTGAAATTAAATTAAGCTAAAATAATAAAATTAAACCATCGTGGTAGTTGTTTTATTCCTGCAAGTGAGAGATTTCAGACCAGATCTTCATTGAATGAGAACAAGTTTAATTGCAATGACTTTACTAGCCATGAATTCAATGCTAGCTTTCTCTTACTATGATTTGTTTTTATGACTTTGTGTAAATATCTCTTGTTTTCCTGAGTCTGAAAATATACATATAAACTCTAGAATAGACAAGCATTTAGTGCCTCCACTAATTCCTACCTCTGTTTATATGTTCAGAGCTAACAGAAACATAAACAGGTATAATGCTGGGTGCTTTAAGGGTTTCCTGTAATCTCCATTAATGCTCTTTATTTGTGAATTAGATAACAGCATGGAAAAGGTCGCGCTATTGTCTTTTGATTACTCATAGCATGGTGTCGTCAGCCAGGGTTACAGTAGGTTTGCATCTGGCCATATGGAAAAGGTATTTAATGTTCATCAGTCTCATAGCAGTTTTGAAAGTTTGATTCAGGTGTGTAAAAACAGTTATTTGTGTGGTAGTAATGAGAAGTGGGTGCTGTTTAAAATTATAACAACACAAGACTTCTATATGGTTAGGAATGCCCACTGCCTAACAAGGGTTGCAAAGTGAACAGCTGCAGAGCAGGAAAAAAATTCAGGTCCTCCATATTCTCCCGGTTTAATGATTATATTAGCGGTTTCATGGAATAATTGGAATACAGGCAACTATAAATACAATAGCCAAGGTAACTGGAATACAGATGCTTTTGTATTTGAAGATAAATTCAGAGAAACTAGATAATGAGATTTAACTGTTTTGAATCCAGTGAATAGTTTAAAAAAGTTACTTAAAAAAGGTAACAGTAAGAATAAGCAACGAATGATCCCTTGGCTGGATGTAAATGCAGATTGCAAAATCGTGTAAGATTATTTTTTACTCTGTATCTTTGAAGTCCTTACCTTTATGGAAGAAGTTACGCAGATGGGGTATCTTTTGTTAGAGAACAACATCTAAGTGAGCTTGTGGACACGTCCCCTCTCCAACTTTACCTGAGTTCAGTGCCTCACATGGCTGGACTCATATATTCTTTAATTACAGTGAAACTCTGAAGAGAGACTATAAAAATGAATTTTTAGGCCTAACAATTCTAAGTTCAGTAATATTTAAATGTATTCTATCCTCAGTTAGAAAGACATTTTCCTCTTACTTTTCAACCTCTTCAGTCCAATCTGTGTGTAAAAGAAGATGCCATTTTTTGAGCATTTTTGTGGAATTCATAACTATAAATAAACAACTAATTTGTGTGGATTCTCAACAGCGTACAATTTGACCCTGTTAGATTCCTCAGACCCCATCATCTATCCACATCCATTTTTACCTGAAGTCGTTAATTTGTAAATGTTAATTAAGATTTTGTCGATTTCTTTTAAAGTTCTAATAAGTGTATTGTAGCACTATAATGAACATGTTCAATTTGTGCTTGTATGGCACAATTTCTTCTTAGGCATCCTATAATCTCTGCTTCATTATCCAAACAAGATTTCAACTTCCTTTTCAAGTGCATCCTCATGATTAATTGGGCTATTAGCTAGAAGGTACCTCATGCAACTGAAAGGGTAATGTAGCAACTGATGTTTTGGGATGTGTGTGGTGTCATCCAGAGACCAGGAGAGGCACCCCCAGGGTTCCGTCTGTCACAGACCTGAGATACCCTGTTTGCGCTTTAATAAGCAATTGGAATGGGTAATCTGGCAATGTGTCATTCTAAATAGTGAGTAGTAATTGCTAGAAAATAAACGGAGATCTTACAAAACAACTGTGTGCAGATTTTCACTGTAGGTCTGGAGCCAGGAGATGAGTCAATCCTGTTTGTGGAAGTCTGTTTCTACTGAGAAAATAGAATGAAGTATAAAATAAAACTTGTGACTAAGCCTTCTAAAAGTAGTGATCTCTCTTAAGATTGATAGGCACTGTCTAAGCTCACATTTCTTGTGGTAAATAATTCTCTCATTCCCGTTTTTCGCCAGCCCCTCCTGCGTGCCTGTGTCCCCCAGTCCTGCTCTTCCCAGTGCAGCAGCAATGAGCCGTGTCAGTGGCCCTGATCTGTTTTTTCAAATGCAGACAAGGTTTACTTTGATGTTGACTGTACAGTTTTATTTGTCTTAGTTAACATAGTAACTTCAACAGCTGCCTGAGTATACCATGGCATAAAACGTGAGTGTGCCCAGAGCTGCCCAGGTGTCTAACTACTCAGTGTTGCATTGTGCTTCCTCACCCTCCCTCAACCTTGAATAAAGGCAGTATAGTATTTTATAAGCTAATTGTGCTTGATCTTACCAAACTGTAGAACAATAAAACATAAACACTGATTTTGACTTCTGAGCTGAAGGACAAGTGGTTTAAATACTGACTGATTTTGAAACCGGAGCCAAAAACCAAACAGTTTAGCCCAGGCACGCAACCTGGAGTGCTGCATTAATTCACCTGGTCTATCCCTCACTGTTCCCTCCGAGGTGTCAGGGGCTCTTGTCTGTGTCATGCCAGCTGGTGAGGTACGCTCGTTGGGTTGAGGATGGCTCTCAGCCAACCTCCATTGCTTCCAAACATGTTGAAGTGACTAAAATTGAGATTTGAAGTATTTAGTTACTCTGAGCCAGCTCTTCAAGGTTTTCTTTTTCCCATCCCCAGTGACACCCCTTTGTTTTTATGTGCTGGAAGATGCAAAAAATTGTGGACTGCTGCTTTGAGATTTGAGCAAAAGCTTCTGATGAACACCAGATGAAGAAAAAGTCATCTTTTGTAAATGTTTATGTTACAGTTAAGAAATTATTTCTTCCTAAGCACCTGCAGTTTTAGACAGTAGAGTCTACTTATAGTTTGGGGATTTTTGATTTTTTAGTACTTATTTGTTGTGCTTTTTTTTTTTTTTTTTTCTCTTGGGCTCTCATTAGCTTGGCAGATGCCATGCTCTGAAACCGTGTGATGCCTTCCTGGAAATATAATTGAGTCATATAAAAATGACTGTACAGATCATTTGAGATACCGTATTCAGTGTTGTTTTAGTTCTGGCCTCTTTTCTTTGACGTATACGTATATAGTTGATCTTTGCATTTTTTCTTTTCAATATAATTTTTTATCAGTGAGTAATTGCTAATTCTGGAAGCAGTAATCTTTAGACATTTGCAATATCAGCATGGGAGCTTTGGAGATTAGACATTCAGTCTTGGTCTTGCTTAACATTAGGTATGTGGTCCCACACTCTTAAGGGCACCATGCTCCTTGTACATTTAGTGGTACCCCCAAGTGGGATATGAAGCTGCTGGTGGTCTGACCTGGAGTTGTCCCCTGCCAGTCAGTAGGAAATGTGTTTTTCTGGCACTTTTTGGAGTTAGCACTCAGGACTACTTGTAGACATCTCCTTCCACCTGAGATCTGTAAGTTGACACTGGTTCCTGCATTTAGCATCTTTCAAAGGTAAATGTGCCAGATGTGGTTCTATTCTTGTTTCTGGTGCCATTTCCCATATTTTACGCAAAAATAATACTATGCAGACATACTCACTCGCACAAGGAGCTGGAAACTTGGAAAGTGTCTTCTGTCCTTGACAGGGGTTGAACATTTATCTCCTCGGAAGCCACCCTGAACTCTGGGCTGAAGGAGTCTACTCTGCCTCTTCTGTACATAATTTGCTTGGGGAAGTTACAGGAAACTCTGCAAGATGCTGTTGTAGAATAGCCTTGATGCTGATGTTTATGTATGCTCCAACCTTGATCAAGCATAAATTGTCTTAAAGTATGAAGGCCTGCTGCCAGTGATCTCAAAGGAGAGTAAAAGCTTCTAACTAGGTCACTCCGCTCCTGGTCATGCTCCTGATTGGATGCAGTTATCTGTCTGTGCTCAGTTCTAGGCCAAGTTACAGCTGTAGTCGTAGCCAGAATTATTTGTTCGGTCCTAAAATGAATGAATCCTCAACTGCCTTTGGGTTACAATTCTATAATAGGTCTCTGGAACAACCTGGTATTGAGAACTCACAAAGGTATTAATGTGTTACCTAGGAAATGCTAATTAATCCACACATATCATTTCCACGGAAAGCAAATGCTGAGTGGTTTATTAACCTTTTGTCTGAGGGAGGTGGAGAGAAAATGTAGTCCTCACCATTAATCTCCCCTCCCAGAGAGATGGCAGAGAAGAGGTGGAATTGCAGTTTATTATTCCTCCCCAGTAAGAGTGCCAGTGCCATATACAAAGTTTATTGTCAATTTCTGCCCACAGGGAAGTGGGAGAAAAAAGTCATTAGTGTCTGCTTAGCAGTAGCGATGTCAGAAGTCAGAGGTGGGTTTATTAATTGCCCGGTAAGGGAGGAAGGCTGGCGGCGAGGGGCGGCCAGGCGCACCCACCTCTGGGCACTTGCAGGCGCGGTGGTTCCTTGCAGGCGCTCCTCGGCTTCATGTAATAAGCGATGTTCAAGAAGTGCCGGTTTGCTTCTTCCCTCTCTGAGAAAGGGGAATGGTGAAAGCATTGATTTGATTTGGAACAAAAGTCTGGGAGGTGCTAAACCAGCTTTAGGCATGAGTGCTGTCCTCTGCAGGCCTAGAAATAGTTTGGGATTTATTTTTAATTTCCGTTTGTTCCACTTCTGTGACAAGTTTGTTAAAAGTTATCTAGGAATAGTGAAAGCGGAATTTTTTTTTTTTTTCTCTGATCTCTAAATTTTAAGATGTAAGAGGATGAGATTAAACTGGGTTTAAAATTTTGGATGAGCTGGTTGCCAAACCCAAACAGTTCAGTTTTTCATTACAGAAAATGCTGTACTTTTTTTGATATGTCCATTTGTAATGTAAACAAGTTATATAATTTACTTGAAATGGAAATAATCTACAGTATTTGAAGAGGTGCATGTTTAGTTGAATTCCAGTCCATTTTTTCCCCTCAAAAGGTCCAACACAAGTAAAAGTAAGATTTGATACTAATTTAATTTAAAAAAATAGAGACTTATTTATCCTTTCTAGTATAACAAAAAGAGGAAGAATGTAAAAATGTCAACTGAAATAGCATTGAGGTAGATATATCTACAAATTGACAAAGGGAAGTGAAAACTCAGTTTAAAAGTGATGTTTATCAGTATGTTTGATTATCAGTCCCTGAGTTATCCTTTAATAATAAAAACACAGACATAAATAAGAATAAATTGATTCCCTAAATACAGTTTTTTTTTCTGACCATTTGAATAGTTGAACTTTAATTTAAACAGCCATTTAAATGATTCTAGACAGTTTGATTTGCATTCATCCATTCACTTTCCAGAGGAGTGGATGGCAGTGGCTCCACATGGCACCCATTCTTTGCTCCCGCAGTTATTCCTTGGGTTAACGTTCGGTTGTTATTGCATCAACAGACTCTTCTCATCTCCAGTATGTAAACAAGCACAAATGATACTGGGTATCATACCTAGGAACACTGTGTGGCAATAGCAACCAAAGACCTCTCTGAGCTTTGCTCGACGTTTCCACCTGCATGAACCTGTAGAGCAGAAGAGCTTCTGTCCTACCTGGGAGTCTGAGGGATCTCTCGGTCAATCCAGTCTCACCACTTGCTAAGGAATTTCTGAGTAATACTTGTCACCAGAAGGGATCTCTTTTATCTTGGTTGCTGGGTTGCTGCCAGTGGAGCTCTGTTTTCCTGTCAAATGTCCTTGGGAATTCGCTTAAGCACTGTGGAAGTGACCTAAATCTCTGCTTTTATCATACAATTAACGGCCTAACTTAGGCATGGAAGATGCCTCATTGTTTGACAGTTATCTTGAATTCAACTTTTAACACCAAAAGCTAAAGAAGACCAGGGAATGTATTTACCAGCAGACCGCAGATTTACAGTAGGGAAATAAAATGAAAACACTGCTTGTGCCTACCAGTAATTTAGATAAACTCCAAGGGGTTTCTTTTATCTGTCTTGAGCTGATGGGCTTTTTCTGCAGCCCTGTGACTGGGCATCAGCCTTGCACGCAGATGCTCAGTCCTAAGGTTTCCCTTTGTGGAGGAAGACCGGTATTTGAGGACTGGTGCTCAGGCTGGGGGATGCCATTCGAATTTACATTCCCTTCCCCTCTCCAGATTTCTGTGAGTGTAACTTAATTACTAAGTTGATCTTAACCTTCTCCTGCTGCAGCTTAATTTTTAGAAATGCTAACAACCTTTGGGAATGGTTAGGTGGAGCTACTCCTGTCTAGACAGTAAATACAGCTTAATGACTGTCCTGGTCTTTAAACAATCTTAAACTCGTTGTGAAGTACATGCTCCCTTACGCTTAGTAGCACAGGGGGCACCTTCAGCATCCTGACCTCTTTTCATTTTGTGTAAACAAATAATGTGTATTTGTTAGCAACCGAGCATTACTCAGATCTTTAAATGCGAATCATGTATGTCAGTTTTTACTAATGCTCAGCTGAGGCCAGACAGGGTAGGAAATAAACCCTCTCAGGCTGTAATGGATTTCTGGGGACTGACCGCAGCTTAGTCTTGCAGGGATACTGGGACAGTGTATTACACTTTCTCCACCCGCTCTCCAAAATGCGGGAGCTAATTTAGCATAATCTGCAGAGTCTGGGGAGTTAATACTGACCTCCGTGTTTGCTTTCAAAAAGCGCTGTTCTTTACAGAAGGTTGAAGCCAGACATCAAAGTATTAATTTTGATGGACACCGAATTTCACAGAAATTCTGAGGGAGTTGTCAAAATGTGAAAGCAAACATCACAGACGAAAAGCAACCAAATGCTGGTTTTAGTTACTTTAATCTATTCTGGTTTTGTATAAACACATTTGTGATGTTGCTTACTGCTGGCTGTGTACTCTTTTGGGCATGAAGATGTCCTTGATTCCTGTTTCAGGCAGTGTTTCTTCTCACTTCATCAGAAATTGGTCTTGATTGACAACAGACATTTGTGTTTTTAAGCTGACTGTTAGGAGTAGTCACAGTGCCACAAAAAAATAGGAGACATATGTCCCTAGAAGTGTGTAGTGAACGTAATCTATTCAAAATAGTAGTTTCCAGTGGGTTAGCAGCAGGAAAACTTGAAGCACATGCGTCGAAGGATTCCAGAATCAGTCTTCATCTGCTTATCCTAAAAATGTGTGCTTAAAAAAAATAATCTGTAGAAGTCTTTCATAATCTGTTGCGGATTTTACTCAAATGTTAGCAAATAAACTTCTGTAACTCACTTTGCGGAGATGGTTTTGCCTGCGACTGTCTGCTAACATTCAAGATTAAGGTGCTTAGGTTTATGTGTAAAACTTATTTTTTTAATATAGATTAAAATATGAACAAAGTAAGTGCCGTACTTATTCATGTTCTATTACAGCCCACACAAAGCAAACAGGAAAGTTAAGACTCAAGGTCTATTCTATAATTCAGGGTTTTTACCGAAATTCGAAGGCAATTTAAACCACCTACTTATTTCAAAGGTAGTATCGATAGACCACCTGCTGTTGACATGCACTAAGAAAGATGGAAGGATGTAAATGAGTTTTAGTGATTTGCCTGCCTTTGAATACAAATGAGACGAACAGTCTCCCGTCCTGCACTCTGGCAGTCAACTACCGGAATGTTTTCAGCGTGCTTATTGGAAAGTGAGCGTTGTCACCATGAATTATCATTAGACTTTGTTGTTGTTGATGACTACTTGTTAGCAGTAGATAATTCAAGTGTAATTCAGTTAGAATATTTCAGGTATGTCACTAACTATGTATTTTGTAACCGGCATTTGACAAGGAAAACTACTTCCAGCTGAAACTTGGGAAGACTCCTCTTACCTGCACGTAGGCGGCTGTTGAAGGATTTGTGGTGGAGAGCGAGATTTCAGCTGAATTAGCTGAAAGAGGGGACAGAGTAGAAGGCTGCCTGTCCCTATCCTGTGGTTGTAAAGGTGCTTTTCCAAGTTCAGTCAGCGTTTTCAGTCTGTCCAGGGAAGATGTGTAAACTTCTCTAACGGTTGTACGTGCTTTTCTGATGAGAACGCCAGGAGACTCGGATATGAAATCAAAGATTATAGACATGTATGTAAGATTTTCTTTTAATGCAGATGCAGAGGCCTTTGTGATGAAGCCATTATTTCTTCCAGTGGCCTAACAAAAAACTAGGAAGCAAACGATTAAGAGCAGGAAGAGCTCAGTCACTTTTTGGTCTGAGGAGATAAGAATCTGAACAATCGGGACTGTCCCATCGGAATAGCACAGTTGGCTGCTGGGGGAGGTTTTTGGACTGATTTCCATTCATTGTTTTCAGTGACCCTCCTTGAAGAGCCTGAAAGACGTTTTTAAAGTTACCAGCTCTTCTTTCTTCACTTGCAAATTTTGAAAGCACTCTGTTGTGATTCATCCGTGGTTGCAGACTGCCACTGGCTGTCTCTTCCCATGGTATCAGCCAACCCTTTGAATATTTGCCACCTATTCCTTGTTTATGCGTTCCTTCAAAAGCAACAGTTGTCACAAAGAAACAGGCTATCCTAAATGACAGCTTTCACTGTCTTTAAGATCATAGGTCAAAATGGAAAATGAAGGTTCGAGGATGATTTGATAGCACCAGATACTATCCTAATGTCTTGGTAAACTGATTTCACAGTTTAATTCAATACTATAAAACTTCCAAGTCAAAGAAATGACTGCTTGTCCTTAAATGGGCAGCTGTCATAGCAGTGATTTGCTTATGAGATGCTTTTCTTTCTGGAAGACTAGTCTGTCTCAGTTCCTATCAAAAATAAATCAATTTCCTGCAGAAACTGGCATAAATCTTTCCGATTGTTTTTTCATGTTTTTGCAGCTTTGTTGCAGTAGCTGTTAGCTGTAGCTGTTAGCTATAGCTGGGTATTGTCTCCTGATGAATTGTAGCAATGGATGAACAAAACAATATTAATTTGTTTTTGTTAATCCTGTTTTGTGATTAAATACATCCTTCGTGTAAGTTCTGTTAAGATTTGAATGAAAGGGGATTTATGGAAACATGACTTGCTTTTTATAAGATAGTTTTAGGATTATGAAATCAACACTGGGAAAAAGAAAAGTTTGACTTGCTTACAGAGCAAAAGATTTTCTCTTTGTTATTCTTGCTTTGCTGGTGCTATGAAAAAAAAATATAAGAGCATTCAAGCTGGGTTGCCTGTGGTTTAACTCTAATTCTATAGGCTGCACACTCTTTCTCCCCAAAATCCCCACAGCAAGTGACCTTGTCAAACAAAAGTGTGGAATAATGGGAGGCAGCCCAGGGACTGTGGCTCATTTACAAGCAGCTGTTTGCTACTGTCAGAACAAAGGCAAATCAAAGTTGCATTAACGGGGTATGACAGGCACAGTGAGCAACTCCCCAACAATGTTCATCCTCTTGTGTTGTTCTGGTTATAATATTGGTTTGCCTGAAGGAGAAAATGGTCATAAGGTCACGTCAGACATGTATGTTTTCAAAAGCTTTTCAGAATTGCACACATTTTTCAGCTGATCAACTATTGATGTTTTTAAACAAAATTAGCATAACGGCAAATAAATACATATTTATGTGTACGCCTGGCTTCTTGTATGAGAATTACAGCCACACCGAGAATTAACAATTATGTCTGCACAGCAAGATAAGTTTGTAGTGTCATCTGGCCTTCCCCTCTGGTCTGATTCAGTCAGTCCAAGAACTAAGGCAACTGCAGGTAATGTCGCTTTTGAACTCCTACATGACATCCAAGCGCGTTTGGAGGATCACTCTGTCTTCTGCATAGCTTTTGTAGTTTACTGCTTGACTACAACTTTTCTCTGCACCTTGCAAAATAACACGGAATTATCTGACACTTTGGTAAAGAAGTTACATAAATGACATATAACTTTCCTTGAATTTCTATTAAAAGTTTACGCTGAGCCCCAAGAAACATTGTGAGCAAGGTCTACTCAACTTAGTTGAAGCCTGGTAATGTGTAGTTATTGGGAAAACTCAACACCGATAAAGACCACTGGAAATTTCCTGTAGAATAGTGGAAGTTTTTAGGCAAAAAGGGCCAGAATCCAGCATATGAGCGAGCAGTACTCTCTGATCATTACTTAATGGAGTATGCAGTAGGTGTGTTTTTAGCCATGTGAATGAGGCTGTTGCATAACTTGAATCTGTACCACTCAACACCAGTCTGTCGTCCAAAATTGTTACGAATCAGGTAGACTTGGCGAGAACATGTCTGAGAAAGGCTTGGGAAGAAAGGAAATTCAAACAGAAAGGACAGGAGGATTGCTTGACGTGAACTTTAGAACAAGGCACGCAATAGGCAGCACATTTCTCAGTGTTTATTGTACCTCATGTAGGGTGATAAAGGCTGAAGGCAGAGTGACTTTAACAGTCCCTGAAGTGCAGTATTCCCTGAGAAATACACAGTTTAAAGTGCCTTACTGCCATTATGAGATTTATAAATAAAGATAAGGAAAGTGGTAAGATCTACACATTTATTGGGCAAATGGATATGACTACTACATCATTAATAGATGGTCAAAAAGATCTATTTGTTCCAAAAAACAGATGAGAAAGTCTTGTATATCTCGCAAGTATTTTGTGCAAAATAATGCAGATTTCTGAACTGCTTGATTATTTTTTGATAGGGAGAGGCATACTAGGAAGAGGAAGAAGAGAAAAATGATTTTAAAGTAAAATACACTGCAGATTTAAGACAACTGTGGAATGCATTTTGGTAATGTTGCTTGATGCCTGCTATATTTCACAATTCAAGATACAATAAACTCTTTTAGAATTTAACAATTTGAACTGCAGTTACTTCATTTTCAGCCTAATTTGCAATTTAGTTATGTGTAAGGAGGTACAGATATGAATAATGCGGATAAAGGCCTATTAAAATACGACCAATGTATCTCCTAACCTTTAGAGACAGCGTGCTGGAATTCTAAACCTTTTAGGGTAAAACTTTAAAAAGTGCAGTGCCATGCATGCATATGAAGTTGTACTGACAACATCTTTTAAAGTGCTAACATGAATGTGAATTTAGTTTAATTTATTCTCACAAACTTGCAGTTCTAGCTGTATGTGTTACAGTATCATGTACAGGTGCCAGCCAAGATTACAGCTCCATTGAGCTCTACTCATCCAAAAAGTTCTATATTTATCAGCATGGAGAGCTTGTCGAGTTTCCTCTTTCACTGCCGTTATCAACTGTTTTGAAATATTCAAAACCTTAAGTGATATTGAAAACTTTCCCAGTGTCCAAAGCACATTGTGTATTTTGAAGTGAGAAATAGAACTGTACTTGTAAAAGTGTGCTTGCATTTAGCTTGACACTCAAAATAGAACACAATTTGCATAGAAAATTTGATACTAATTTCTTTCTTTGAAAGGTTCAGATTTCTTGTGCTGCTCTAGATGTCACACAATGTGCAGCAGTTTTGTATTATCATCTTATAGTCAGTATATTTAACAGTAATTAAAGAAATAGAGATTTTATTTTGTTGTGAATCATTCTGTTAGACTCACATGACAATGTCCTAAATTCCTTTCAGTTAATGGTCCTACTGTTGCAGGGAAAGGAGGACATTTTGTGCATTACTTTGCTTGAATAGTACTAACAGACTAGCAGATGGTCACTTTCCAACTGGTTTGCCTTGAAAAAAGAAATTAAAATATTATAGTGCCGGGGAGAGATGTTGTAATGTGTCCCTTTCAAATTAACAGGTCATTTTTTCTACTACTTTATGATTGTAAAATAGCTCAATGTCACATAAAAGGTTAAAAGCTGGAGTAAATGGCATCATGGGAAATTTGAAATAAATAGGGTCTCATATGGTTTATGGCTCTATACTTGAACACACAAGGAATATATTTCTTTCTTTGAAAATGCATTCTGTAAGAGCATGCCACGTTAATATGAATTGTAGTCACAATAGATTCTATTAAAGTAGTTCTAATTCACAAGGTAACGTTTTTTTTTATTTACTTAAATTACTCCTTGTGAAGGCAATTGTTTGCAATCCTAACAGAAAATGTGAGATTTCCAGAAAAAAATTGAAGCCACAGATTTCAGTTCATTGAATTATTCTGCTGGTGTCGTAGTGGTTACTTTTCATAAAGCACAGACGGTCAGAACTGATTAAGTTTTAGACTCCAAACTGTCAGGTCTGTTGTATTAATGCCAGATTTGTTTTCTGTGGTAAAAGTGCCTGCACTATGATGTTCTATAATGTCCTGGTTCCAGGAACCCTGCTGAGCAAGACTTGAATACGTTTAGCTCCTGTATCTGTCCCACTGGTTGGTTTATTGCTATGCAGATGAAGAGAGGTGATGGGAGAGCCCTCGTAAAACTTCTCACTAGCTACCTGGGTGAGATAACCCTCATTTCTTCTTCTGATACACCATCACCTGTGGCTATTACAGGGCTAGTGTCAAAAAACTAAGAGGTTGTGTTTGAAATCGAACTGTGAAAATCAAAGGCTTTCTGATTTACAAGTCTGTAAAATTGTCGTGACAATAGGAAATGTTTTGTCTTCAAGATCATTAGCAGTGATAACCTTTAAAATTACCAGTCCCACACAGCTACGATGTTTTTATGTGGAATCTGATACCAAGACAATTGTCGGTTTTGTTTTGAATGGGGTATTGTGAACTACATTTAAATCCATCATGGACCTGAAAGGAGAGTTGGGAAAGAAAAGAGCCACTGTAACATTCTCCTGCACCCAGAGCTCATTCCTCAACATAAAGTTTGTGTAATTTTCACAAAAGAGAATGCTGTGGTTTGCTGTTTTGGAGTTTGTTTTCAGTCTCATCCTGTTCTCCCAGAAATAGGCCTATGGATAAGTTGCCTACACATGAGCATCACAGCCAGTTTGTTTCAAAGTGTCTGTAATTTTTATTTCTGTTTTGCTTCTAGTCATCTTTGCTTAATATAGTTGGTAATCTGTGAGGAAATACGGAATACATTGCCTGTATTTCTTTGTAGATGAATAGCAATGCTAACTGCAAAAAGAGGCTATTCAGATAGGTGATGAAGCCTGAAGATATAATTTCCCTAAAAGCTAGCTTAGGCCAATTAAAATTAATAACCATTTCTCATAACTACTGCAGGAGAGAGTTGTGGATATTTCCGCATGATGTTTTACGGAGACATACAGAAATTGCATTTGAGCTCAGAACTGTTCGCAAAGTGCTAATCTACAGTTTGGTGGTACCACGCCCAACCTAATGAAGCAGGATCTGGCAACAGCCTGCGATGAGCAGGGAGCTGCCCTGCTGCCCAGCTTTTGACCGGTTTTAAGCTCAGTCAGTTAAAGTTTGCAGCACCACGGGAGGCAGCATGCCCGCACCTTCGCCATGCAGGCTAGCACAGACTTGAGATGGGACACCCTGGGCTTCCACCGTGACGGGACAAACTGCCTCCGTTTCAGTTCATGTCATATGAGTAACCAGTTGATTTCAGATAAGGAACCAATATTGCCTTGCAAAAACTCGCTGCGTAATAGCAAAGTTTATTGAAGTCCAGGAGTTAGTGTTATCGACAATAAGAAGTGTGAAGGCTTTTGTTCAAAATTGCAGGAGTCTAAGCAAAAAGTGAAGACATAAATGATGGATAGAGAGATTGCTCAAACAGAGGACATAAAAATTCTAAAGAATCGAGAAGTCAAATTGACCACCTGGAAGTTTGTTCAGAGGACAAATATCAGGTTGTTATGGCTTCCTACCAACAGAAGAGATGGAGGTATTTTTTTCACAGTGGATTATGATGGAGCAGAGTCTGGGTAATATTGAACTCCTTCTCCAGCATGTTGTGCCACTGGGAAAAACAGTGACACCGTTATTTGAATTCTGAAAAATGTGAAACTCTTGGATGACAAAAATAGATTGTCACAGAGATGTTTAGCCCTAAAGGTTCAAGATCAAAGATGGAATTTAGCAAAAGACATAAAAATAAACTGGTTGCTGTCATTGTGCTCAGGAATCCAGACTGATTTTTCACATAAGAATAAAATAGTAGTAAGAGTGTGCCATAGTAAATTATCTGTAAATCAGCTAAAGGTCTTTTTTCTTCTGATGGATGCTACATGCGTAGTTTGCAAATGAACGTCTTTATACCCAAATGGCACATTCATTTGCTTTTGTGTTATCTTTTCTAATGGAAACCTTTATTTGTCTTTTTCATTCTTTTACTTAAGGTGATTGAGTTTTAGAGGCATGTACAGTATTGCAGATATTAATGTGCGTTATTGTAATCGTCTGTAATTAATCCATAATTGTACCTTTTTAATGGAGATGACAACTACAGGGGCTTCAGTTTTTAAGTTATGTAGGAATAATTCTTCTATATGTGATTTAGGTTATATAGCTGGAAGAGGTATTTAGATTAAAGAGTATTTTGGCCGATTAGGAAGAGGCAGGAGTTCATTTCAGCCTGAATTATCTCAGGATGCTGTGATCCTGTGAACTGTTTTGGGACAAAAGTCAAAGATGAATTTGGCCTTCTATGATGAGGTTACAGCATTGATGGATCGGGGAAGAGCAACTAACATCATCTACCTGGACTTATGCAAAGCATTTGATACTGTCCCACATGACATCCTTGTCTCTAAACTGGAAAGACATGGTTTTGATGGATGGACCACTCGGTGGATAAGGAATTGGCTGGATGGTCACACTCAAAGAGTTGTAGTCAATGGTTCAATGTCCAAGTGGGGGCCAGTGACGAGTGGTGTTCCTCAGGGGTCAGTACTGGGGCCAGTGCTATTTAACATCTTTGTTGGTGACATGGACAGTGGGATCGAGTGCACCCTCGGCAAGTTTGCAGATGACACTAAGTTGTGTGGTGTTGTGGACACACTGGAGGGAAGGGATGCCATCCAGAGGGACCTTGACAGGCTGGAGAGGTGGGCCTGTGAGAACCTTATGAAGTTCAACAAGGCCAAGTGCAAGGTCCTCCACGTGGGTCGGGGCAATCCCAAGAACAAGTACAGGCTGGGTGGAGAATGGATTGAGAGCAGCCCTGAGGAAAAGGACTTGGGAGTGCTGATGGATGAGAAGCTCAACATGAGCCGGCAATGTGCGCTGGCAGCCCAGAAAGCCAACCGTATTGTGGGTTGCATCAAATGAAGCATGGCCAGCAGGTCGAGGGAGGTGATTCTGCCCCTATACTCGTGAGACCCCACCTGGAATACTGTGTTCAGCTCTGGAGTCCCCAACATAAGGAGGGCATGGAGCTACTGGAACGAGTCCAGAGGAGGGCCACAAAGATGATTGGAGGGCTGGAGCACTTCTGCTGTGAAGACAGGCTGAGAGAGTTGGGGCTGTTCAGCCTGGAGAAGAGAAGGCTCCGGGGTGATCTTATGGCAGCTTTCCAGTACTTAAAGGGGGCCTACAGGAAAGCTGGAGAGGGACTTTTTACAAGGGCATGTAGTGATAGGACAAGGGGCAATGGCTTTAAATTGAAAGACGGCAGATTTAGATTAGATATAAGGAAGAAATTTTTCACTCTGAGGGTGGTGAGGCAGTGGAACACGTTGCCCAGAGAAGTTGTGGCTGCCCCATCCCTGGAAGTGTTCAAGGCCAGGTTGGATGAGGCTTTGGGCAACCTGGTGTAGTGGAGGGTTTCTCTGCCCATGGCAGGGGGTTTGGAACTAGATGATCTTTGAGGTCCCTTCCAACCCTAACCATTCTATGATTCTATGATTTGCCTGAGCTCTCAGCTACCAACACCCTACACTGTGCTTCCTGGGAAGAGGAACATGAATGAGCTTTGAGTTAGGTTTGGAGAAGGATTTATTTTGTTTTGATTGAGCCTGCTCTGCAACAAACATTTATTGCTTTTTATGCATTGTCTCTCTACAGATCTGTTGAACAAAAGTTTTTACCAACGTCCTTAGTTTATGTTGGAATAGTTGAATATTACAATAGAAAAAACTGTGTCACACCATATGCTTTCTTGAGATGCTTAGTTTATCTACCAACCAAAAAAAAAAAAAAAGACAGTTGCTAGTGTCAGTAAAACTAAGTAAATAGCATTTTTTGAGTAGCAGCTGAACAGACAGAAGAAAGTGCTGTTAACATGTTATACCCCTTTGAGTAATAAATAAAAATAAATTTGTGAATTACAGCTACCCAAATGTGATGTCATGATAAAGCTCAGGAATTATATAGAGGGTGTCTAGTGTCCCATTGAAACTTGGATCCTGAGCTTTCTTGGATCCTTTGCATTCTTTAAATACTTAAAGAAATAAGGATCATTGGAATGACATACAGCAAAGGATTAAAATCACCAGGTTTTATCGGTCTTGTTACTTTTAACAAATTTTGCTAATATTAAATCTATAAAAATACGTTAAAGACATTGGTTTTGGTGGTTGTTGCTTGGAAGAATTAAAGGAAGATTCATCCATTGGTAAAACAGCAAGGAAACAACTAATTGCAGCATTTCAAACAAGAATCAGTTGCGTTCTTCCTTTGGAAACCTTTTTAGTAGTCTTTTTTCCCTTTGTAGTTCCTAAAGGGAGATTTAAATTTTTTTTCCCTCCCACAATCCTTCCCTGTCTCTCTGGATTTTCTGTTGCTTAAAGTCAGCTGGGAACATAATGTACGTGCCCGTCGTTCCTCCTGTTTCCTTACTTTGAAGATACTTCCTCTGAAACCTGCTTCAGGATTTCTTGAAGGATGAGATAGAGACACTAATATAGCTTTTTCCCCTTCTTGGCCTTCCTGGTGTTGAAGTACTGGGAATTGCTTATGCTCAAAGTTTGGTGTGTATCCAGTGGTGATGTGCGATTACACCAAAAACAGAAGGAAAAAACAAGTTTGGATATGTTTATAAAAGGTAATTACCATCTCAGAGGAAAAAGACATTGATGCAGTAAGCTGTCTGAATGGCTTGGCGTGGAGTCAATTTTTATCTATTTTGTTGCGCTTTTGAAAGCATTTATTTTGTCTTATACTTCCCTTGGCCTGTTCATCTCTTTCAAAAGCATGTCCACGAGTAGAATGACTGGCTGATTCCTGCTTCCGGGAAGATGTGCTCAGGGGAGCACAGGGGATCCAGAGATTCCCGGGACTTGAGACAGGCTCAGATGACCAGGCTCAAGATGTTACCAACAGTAAATCAGGAATGCCTTTCTAGTAAATGCAGAGACCTTCCAAGGCCACGATCGAGCTGGTTGGTCCCATTTCCAGGAGCTGATTGCAGTGTACTGGAGCTAGCTAGTTCATGTCTGTCTGCAGGCAGGAGGCGGATGGTGCGGAGCGTGCTGCGAGGTGCAGGGCTGCCTGAGAGGAATAGAAGCGACTTTCTCAGTCTCTGACCAGAATGCATGATAAGGCTTGATGTCAAAAAGGGCAAGATTGGGCTCACAGCAATTATGGCAGAGGCATACTGGTTTCCTTGACAACCAGATTGAGGATTCTTTGTGATTTATTATTTACCACTTCAAACTCTCATTCTCTGATTTAATTAGGGAGAGGGATTTCCATAAGTCTCCTCCCTCCCAAATTTGAATACCCCCACACTATTGTTAGTACCAGCTACACCTATACCAAATTGCTGTGGCTCTAAAAAAGCTACCAAGTAGGCTCAGCTTTTAGCATTTGGCATTTTAGGCAGATTGCTCAGACAGCAGTAGACTGAAATTCAATGGATATTATGTTGGGTGATGACTTGTTAATCTGTGCTTACTAGCAGGGATAATAGACATCTGCACTCACCACCTCCCCTTCTACCCTCCGCAACCTTCCCCCTCAGTTTTTCAAAGACTAGAGACTGCAACAAGTGATACTTCTCAATTGTCCTTAGAGCTGTGGGAAAGATAAAATAGTATATGCAAGTGCCAGTTTCCCTTGCTAGAGCAATTCACATCATTTTCTCCTTGAAGGCTTTATTAGCAATACATCAGCCACTGTTGTGTAAACAAAGAGTGTGTTTTGATACTTGGGAGTTTTTTTACTACTACCGGTTGGATAGGTATTTGAAACAGATATCTTCTCCTAGAGGAAGTATAGTTAAGTCTGCTCTAACTTCACATATATTTCAAATACATATTTCCCACATTTATAAAGCAGTGACTGAATTGTGATCTACAGGGCCTGTTCTAAGTTTAGTAATTCAGAATAGAATTTTGAACACAATAATATATATAGTAGAGAATTTTATTCAAATGTCATCGGCAAATCTGTGTCATTATATATCAGGACTGAAATTGGGTCCTCCAAAGGACATTTTTCTTAAAGTACTTTCCTCAGTTGCATATTTTTTATTTCGTATTCAGCATGAGGTGTCTGCTGCATTTAATAAAATAAAATGAAGGTCACAGAAGATCACTAGTTTTCCTGTAATGTGTCCCAGTAGATGGCTGGAAAAAAAAGGTGATTGAAATGGGTTGAGGACCCTCCATGCAGACTATACAGAAAATTTGTGTCATTTTTTAATTATAGGGAGGAATTTTAGTTTTAATTGTGTTTATTTCACTACGTATAGTCTTTCAGCTGTACCACCCCGGTTTTAATTTCAAAAGTTTATACACGTTTTGTCATCTTTGCCGCAGGGAGTTTCTGAAGTGAGGCAATAGGTGTTGCTCTTCCCTTGGTGGGCTGAACGTGAAGCTCACTGAGTCAATAAAAAGACGTACAGTGACCTAAGCACTCTTGTGTCGAGTCCTCACTCACTGATGCACCAGTGCCCCATTAGGGCTTTGAGGGAAACTGACTGCTGAAGATGCTTCTTTAAAATGGAGTAGTATAACGAAGCTCATTAATGCATTTTTCATTACAACAAGAATATTGAGTGTCCAGGTTAAATTCTAAGGAGTCTATCCTGCACTCATTGAGGTTAATGACAAAGCTCCCAGTGATATTAGCAATGCAGGATGAGAACTTAATTGGGGTAATTAAGATTCTGCTTACCTAAAATTCCCTATTATTTTCAAGTAGATAAAATATTACAAAATTACTACTGTGAAGAGTTGTATAATGTTGGATCTCAACACATCCTTCAGAGATGACAGCATTTCAGTGGGAGTTAATACTATTTCCATATTTTGCATTTGACTCATAAAGTACCCTTGTCATCTTCCAGAGGCTTGTGTGTGTGGAAAATAGGGTTCTTTTCGGTTTGGAGCTCAAACGTTGTCTTTATTGTGTGTTTAAAGATGACGTGGGCCATACATCGCTGAAACCCAGTAAGGATCTGGACTTCGAATTCAGGAGTGGCAGAGACGGAAAGGCCACCGCAGTGGTGCGGTGGGATGTGCGTGTCGCAGAGGAAGTGTCACTGAGTGCCGCGAGCTCTGCGGTGGCTGGCGCACACGTGCTAACATCTCCGCGTGCCGAAAGGAACGCAGCTTGCTCGCTGAGTAGGACAGGCAGGGTATCCAGCTTTAGTGCCTGCCAGGGAGTCTAAAGCCTCTGTTATAAATGATTATGTCAGGATGCCTAATTTAAACAGTTACCCTAACACCTGCTCGTTCCTGCCTCCTTCGGACACCCCTAACCTTCTCCTTCCCTCCTTGGCATCCCCGGAAGATTAACAACTCCCTCCTCAATTACGCTGCCGTAACGGCTGCTTTGATCACGCTCTGAGCTCGCTCTGGAAATTATCTTGATTAATAAAACTCACCGCCGTAGAAGCAGCAACAACGTAAACAGACGGAGGAGCGGAGGGGCCGCCGGGCGGGCCGGGCCGGTGCGCGGCGCGGCGGCAGCGCCGGGAGCGCCCCGCGGCGCCCCCCCACCCGGCGGGTCGGTCGGGAGCCGTCCCCTCGGACTTGCGGGAGGCGTCCGCCTGTTTGTACACCTAAATAATGTATCAGGAGAACATGGCGCTTTCGGGAGGAAAGTGTCGGTTTAGGTGGTGTGGAAAAAAGTGGAGCAATCAGATCTTTCACACTTCACAGCTGCCTCTTCCTGAAAATCTTGCTTTAGATATGTAGGGAGAGATTTTTTTTAAAAAAGAAAACGGTGACCTGGTACGGTAAAGCACTGTGTAAAATGCTTAATTACTGAAGAAACTACTTTGCCTTCCACACCTGTAGTAGCAGTGCAGTACTTCTGTCTTGCTGGATATTGAGCTTATACTTGAGCACCTAATGATGATGTTTTTCCCTGGTCTGGCGTGGAGCTTTCCTAGTCCTTTCCTTTGTTATTGGTTGTTACAAGATCAGTGAAAACTTTGGAAGCATAGTCTTTCAGCAGATGCGAAGTTTTCCTGTCTGTGTTGTGTTACAGTGTGTATTCATCCTTTTTGTTACTTTCTAATGTAAATAGCATTAATTATGGAACTCCTATCACATAATTGCCGAAAATTGTTTACTTTCTGTCTTAGTACTCAGAGAGAGATTTCAGGGATCCTGATTTTTCATTTATGCCATTTAAGCCCTCATTAGCTGTTTCTCTAAAAGCTGGGAACGTTACTGCATCCACATTGTGACAGTTGGGACGGACACACACACACACACACACAAATTCCAGGATTAAAAACCAGAATCCAAATTCAGAAGCCCTGAATTTGAGTCCAGGTGGAATTTAGCTATTCTGTCACTTTCTCTCCCTTGTCCCTGTTTGCAGTGAGGCATATGGATATGCTGTTCCTTTTTAGGTGATTAATAGCAGTTTGATAGGGTAGTAGAGGTGCATATTTCCTTTATTTACTCTGGAAATGGTACCTCTGTTGCCATTCTTACTCCCTGCTCCCAGGGAGCATGGTAGAACTGCATATATTCCTTAGGACTTTTAAAATTACCTATTTATTTATAAACAAATAAACAGTTTTCCTTTCTTTATGCAATTTATTATTCAGAGGATGCTCTCCAGTATCTATGTGGGATTATTCCATGATTCCCAGAATGTGCCAGAACCTAAAATATGTTGTAAAAACTACGTGTGGTATATCCCTCTCCTCTCTATAATAGTCTTGTAGAAATCCACAAATATTTTGTAGAAGGTAAGGTCAGGAAGAAAGCCTTTCACTCTGACAGGCATTTTCCGAGATTGCTTGCTACTCTTGTCTCATATCTATTTGTGGGAATATCTGAAGTGACTGCACATTTACCTTAAAGTACATTAATCACATTGCTCTTCTCCTGGTTTTCAGAAGGTATGACTGTGTATTTAGGTTTAGCAGTTTCATCTGCAGGATCTTGAGCCTTTATGTTTCCAAGGGTTCTTCCTTTTACTCTTGCGTCCTCTGAAATATTTTGAAAGCTATACTGAATGAAAAGGGGGATTGCTGTGCTATTTGCATACTCATAAGCACCTTTTAAGTTGCTTGCCATCATTAAAATTAACCACATAATTTTTCCACTGTAAATTATACTGTGACAATTGACTCCACCCCATCATTTTATTGAAACAAAAGAGTATATGAACTCTTACATTGTTGCTTGATTCTATTTCTACTGTATATATAATTCTGTTTGTAAGCTAGAAAATGCCCCATTGTAATTTTACAACTATGATCTCAAATATTACCATGTGGTAGCAATCGTACAATATTTTTAATTAAATCTGAGAGAATTTTTTAGCACTAGGCCTGCATTGATTTGTTTCAACTCTGGCACTTGTAGAATAACATCTTTAAAATGAGCCATAGGGTCCAATTTCTACATTTTAGTGAGATTAAATGTTTTGCTTTCTTAAACAGGTTAGGATATAACTTGTTTAAGAAGGCGGTGTACACAGCACACCAAGGGTTATTATTGGCAACCGATATGTCACCTGCTGGAATGATTTAACTTTTACCAGTGCACATATTCCCAAGGAAATGGTACATCTCTGCATGGTTTCTATCAACCTCCGAGGTGACAAGGCTTTGAGTTTCTTAAAGATGGGAACAAAAGCGTATCTCTTTAGTTAGCTTTTCATTCTGAATACTGCCGATGGAAATCACACTCCCTTTCTTCCTCTTCCCCTGCCCCTCCTCAGTGCATGGTTTCCAATCAAAAATGATTGAGATAACTGGCAGTACAAATTGTTGTCAAAATACATTTTTATAGAAAATAAAAGAATATTTATTTTTATGCTGCTACCAGCATCCTGTGCAGAGGAAATAATTCAACGGGAAATCCTGTTGACACAACGTTTCTGATATATCAGCTTTTGTGTGTATTACCTCCCTGTTTCAGAGGTTGTTTCTGATTCAGAAGCTTCTCCTTCCTGACAGGTGGTGTGCTCGAAGAGTTCACAGTTGGTAAACTGGCGATAACCTCCAGGAGGGGGATTTACAGAGACCATGGGACTTATTTGCCTTGAGAAATTTTGAAGATGCAATGCATTTAACGGCAAGAAAAGGGTAGAGTGCTTTCTGTAAGCTGGCAGAGGATCAAGTGTGTATGATGTGAAGGAAAAAAGGAAGGAGATTCTTGCAGCCTGAGAACAGACATCTGGTGGACAAAAGAAAAGAAATATCATTGACAGATGAATACTGTTTCAGACTGGGATAATTTTAGATCAAGAGGGCAAAGTTTTGCTCTCGTGCATACAGCTCCCACTGAAAGGGATGGGAAAGGTGCACACATATGAGAACAAGATTTGGTTGTAAGTGAGAACTGAACAACACACATATTTTTACACTAGATATTTAGACTTTCATGTTTAGGTCACGTGGTTTCCATCTGCCATATGTAGGCATTGCTAAAATGCTGCCAGGAACCAGGCTCTGGTTTGGTGACTTTCATTAAAGGAATTAGTGGTTTCTGTCCAGTTTCAGTGTGGCTGGATTCAAAGTGCAGAAGCCCATTTTCGCAGTTTAGCATTAATTAGCACTCTTGTGGCAGCCTCAGCAGGGAGGTGAAGGATTAAATGGGCATGAAGACCAAACTATCTCTTTTCCCATAGTGGTGATTCCTTCAAAATAGTGTTGAGACATGATGGGCTAATGTGGGGATGTATGCACGGCTGCTGTCAGGGCTGTTCTTGTTCTGGATGACTGAAGGACTTCTGTTTGCAGGTCTGTCGATGTAGCACTCTTTTTCTCTCCCGCTATTTAAAAAAACCCAAAACACAAATCCCAAGAAAAACGCAATCCAAAAAACCTCTTAAGTCTGCTGCCTTGGAGAGATACATTCTCACCCTTCTGAATGAGAGGTGAGAGCTGTTTAGGAGAATTTAAATGAGATCCTTGCCAGCAGTACGCAGGAAGGGTCGACGCTGTTACGTTAAAAGGCTGAGATGCTGCTGCTCACATTAGGTTTTGCTGAATCATTCAACAAGGTGCAGAAAGCAGGTAAGCCCTGACTCTTTTTTTGCTGAAGAGAGCCTCACAGGGATAGTCTTGAGAATTGCATGGAGACTGGAAAACATACAAGGGAAATTGTAATAAGTTTCAGTGAACCTGGAAGGCAGGACCCGTCCTGGAGTGAGTCAGAGGGCGTAACTCAGGCTTCTGTCCTGAATTTCATTAATCAGACATACCCTGCATTATGTTTAGGTACACTGAATATTAAATATATAATTACAGAAAATTATTTGTGGTTGTAATTCTGCTGCTCACACTGAATCTTGGAAAACGCTAAGATTTTACAACGTTTTTTTAAATTTTAATTCTTTTAAAGACTAAATCACAATCTAATAAAATGTAAAAAATATTTATAAAAAGCTGTCATTAGTTACTTAATATTTCTAAAAGCTTTTATTGATACCAATTCATGTTTCTATTTTGTAAGAGAAAGGCTTCCAGATTTTAGCCAAGTAATTAAACCATGAAACGGTGTGTCTGAGAAACTGAGCTCTAGAAACGGTGTTAAAAATCACCCTGCACAGCTTTCCTTCAGTGTAATGTATGTGCGCATTTAAATGGTCAAGTCGGTTCTTAAGGACTTCGAGACTCTTTGTTAAATTTCAAATAATGAACATACTTTCATGTACCTTGTTTTGGGTTATTCCTATTTTTATGAATGAGTTAGAAAAAAAGAGAAAGTTGTCTTTTACTAGAAAACAGATTTCCTTCACTAAATAATCCCTTTTCTCTACATGTCCCCTCCTTCCACCGTCTTACATGAAAATAATGAGTATATACTTCAAAAGGCAAGGAATACAGCTGTAGGAGAATATTTCTGAAATGATCGCTTCCTGCCTAATTTTACCCTGTCTGAACAGTGGGGTTTTGTCTGCCGGGCTGCGGCGCAGGCTGGCTGTGGGCTGGCTACTGGGTTTCCCTGAAAGAAGAGCTGAGTGCTGTGAACTCCAGACCTCTGCGCGGTATCAGAAGCTCTTACTGTGCCAGTGTAATCTTTTAATAGACATGCTTGCCAGAATGACTTTTTTCCTTCAAAGACAGAGTGAGAAAGCGCAGTTGTCATTTAAATTGCCTCTATCTTTGCAGTAGTTGGTAGTGATCTGTTGACCAGGATTGGATAATTTAAAAGCTGTTTAACAAAATAACACGCTCGCCTGTGTGAAATATATACGGTGCTGAGAGACGGGGAGAAAAGTCTCCCTTGACATAGTTCGTGGGATTCTTTAGAAACTGCAGGATGCTGAGGCTTTTCTGCCGAAATATAAAAGCTTTGCGGAGCCCATGTTGAGCATTTGCATGATTTTCAGATGGCGAAGTATGTTCAGCTGTCTCTGTGCACCCTCCCTGCGCGCACGTACGCCCTTCGCTCGGAGAGCGAGAGGAGTCTCAACACAGTTTTCGTCGGGCTTTGCATTTGTTGAACATATATTATTGAAATGCTGCCCAAGATGCATCACTTCATCTTGTGTAGAACTGGAATCATCCTGTTGCATGATTTGGTAAAATAAAAGAGATTGTGAAAGAGACAACTGTAAACATTCTGTTTGAAAAGATGTGCTCTTTTCAAAAGACCTTTCTGTTAGAGCCAAATAACACAAGCAGCAATATTTCCGTGCTTGCAGAGACACACATATTTATTTCTGCAAAGATTTGTTTTGGATTATCAGTTCTTCCAGTATCTGCATTCTTTGAAATAATTTTATATTTCCATGTTGACTTTATCTGTGCTTTAAGTTTTAATCAAAGGTTCCTTGCTTCTGATGTCGAAGAGTACTGATGTTAGCCTGTTTACATTCCACTGTTTTTCCTCTGTATGGGGTAAACATTCAAATGTGGTGGTGCCTTTTTGCTTTTATCTACCAAACTTAGCATGCTCTCTTATTATTGACAGCTCAAAAAGATGGTATGCTAGTGGGCAGGATGCTGTGAATTATTAACTTTTCTTTGCACTTTGACAAATTTAGGTTATCTTCCTGAAGACAAATCATTTTTTAGGAAGGAACCGAGACCCTAGATAAGGCATTGCAAACTTAGATAAAACAATTTTTAGCCAAATGCGAATTTAATGTATTTCCGAAACACGGTTCTGAGTTACGTTTCTTTCACACGACTCGTATTTTTTCATTTCATAGACTGTAGTACCAGAGGAAAGATTTTTGTTTGTGATGTTCCATTTAGATTTTTTTCCCAGTGTGTTTTTCTACATGGATTCATCAACGAAGCATTAAAGAATGTATGTTACCACTGAAAATCCCCTCTACCTTATTTTCTTAGAAATGCAATTTCGCAAAAGCAGTTTATTTTATTCTTTCAATAAAAAGCCTGCACTCAACTAATTTGTGAGCAGATAAAATGTGCAGGAAACATATGTTTGCCAGGAAGCTTTTCTATAATCAAAACAGTCAGCAGGACAGAAATGCCGCTCTTTTTCTCATTAGGTATTAGTCTTCTTCCATTAAAAAAAAAAACAACTCAACACACACACCGATTAATATATATAAATGTGAATGAATGAGAGACAGCATATGCTGCATTTGGTAATAGACGCTTACTTGAGTTAATGTATAGGTTGTGCTGGAAGTCCCAGCCCCGGAACCAGAAAGGCCTTTGCAGTCAGGAAGCAGTGTTTGTTCCTGGGCGGCAGACAGCAGGAGCAGTGGCATCCGTGGCACAGTTTGCCGTGAAGCAGTTAGCAAGAAGAGGAGGAATGTTGATTTCAACTGTAGGAGGAGAGCCAAACAAAAGATGTTTATGCAAGGTACAGGGAGACAAACAGCAGGTTGAACACAGGTTGGTTAGAAAATACAGTATTGAAAATATTCACGAGGAGTTGCATTGGAGAGACGAAAGTTACCAGTGACAACAGTAATTATTGACAGAGCCACATACTTAAGTCTGAAAAGCTCTGGAATGATGCAGAAGCAGGCAGTAGCATTCAGATGCCAGTCGTTCAGACTTCCATCCTGTGGCAGTGCATCTGTTTATCGGGAATTATCTCCTGAATGTAAATGAATTTCAGTCCTAAGTCATTGCACCTGTTGCCAAGAGGTATTTATTCCAATCACTTGCCTAAAGCGCAGGGAGTTATTGCTTGACATTTTATAGCTCAAAAAAAAAAGCTGTCGTTTCAAAATCATTTGTTCAGAGAGAAGAAAATGGAGCAAAACAGTTCATTTTACCCTAAGCACTGCTATTTGGCAGTATTCACATTTGCACGGCACAAAGCTGCAATATTGATTTTTCGTTCACAGGGCCTCCCACTAGTTCTCTCTTCGATTGTCAGAGTTGCGAGATGGATTGAATTACACTTTGCTTGTTGATATGCTGATTTTTTCTTTGTTGATAGGAAAAGATTACAAATAAAACTTCAGAATAAAGATCACAGCAGCTTTGTTAGTGGACTTTAAATTTATTTATTTTATTCAGTTAAAATTCTGTCTGCACCACAGAGATTCCTCAGAGCAGCCACCCCAGCTAACACACGCTGCATTGTTTTGCTTTATTGCTTGCTACTTTTGCACTGTAACACCTACATTGCAATCTCAGGTGTGTCCTCTGTTGCCTGTGAAGTGATCTAACATTACTCTAGTATTTTTAATGTCTATCCTAATACAGAACTTCTCATGGATGCCTGCAGGGGGGAAAATTGCAGGTTAAAACACATTCATGGTACTTGTAGCAGTCGCCATAGATGATGAAATAAGATTTGCAGGCAGCTGATCTCTGTAGCAAACTGCAGAGGTCTTGAATTTGGATTCAGGGTGTTCCCTAGCAGAAGTGGAGGCTGCGCTGCAGGATCACAGAGTCATAGAATCATAGATTTGCTGTTTGAAACCCAAAAGTGGGGCTCTGCATCCATGTGATGGCATGTTTGGGGCTCCCATGGGAGGCAGGAGGGAGGGAGGAGGCGGACGGACTCCCCTGGCCAGGCCGTGGCAGTGCCGCACACTGGGGGAAGCCTGGCTGAGAGCAGGAGATACAGGCACCATTGCTGCCAGCTGGAGGGATGAGCTGTATGTGGACGGCATTAAATTTGACAGGAGTGGTAGGATGTAGGAATGGCAGTTGCTAGCAGCATTATATTTGGTCCCACCGCGGCTGTCGTGACGATAATTAATCAAAGGAGCTGCTGTATGCATGTGTGGTGGGGGCTTCGCACGTACCCCTCTCTGTGCCCATTTCACGCCCTCGCTGAACCGTGAGCAGCTTCTGTCTTCGTTGTATTAATTTGCTGCATGGGAGGAACATGTAGGGGGTTAATGTGATGGGTTCATGTTTTAGCTCTTTCCAGCTCTCAGCTCACGATAGTTCAGCAAGCCTCTAATAATAGTGTTTGCTATTGTGCGTGGTACACGCAGCCAAACTGATGGCCAGGAGTGAATTTGAGATGGAACTGTGATGCCATCTACAGCGATATGGCTTCTTCCCTTATTAACAAATCCTGAAACATCGTGGCATAGTCATGGTACCACCTTCATGTAGGATATGTAATGTAAAGGCAGACCGGGTTGCTGCGCTCTGGTTTTCTTCTTGCCCTTGTGCTGGGGTGAATTCTCGCCCAGCCAAGGATTTTGTCTTCTGAGACCTCATCGGCTCTTCTGCAGTAGAGAGAGGTTAGAGCCAGACCAGCCCCTCGCGTTAGTTTACTACATGAGTCGAAAAAAAGCTGGTGCTAGTGCAAAGTGGAAGGCAGGGAAGTGCAGGTGGAGAAGGGGCAAATGGGAAGATGGGCTCTGGCTGCCAGGGAGCCACATGCTGGCACTGGCGTGGTCGTTATCAACAGCTCTCTTTTGCAGTCCTAACAGATAATCATCTTCATACACCAGTTTTAATCCACATATCATTAATTCAGTAGAAAAAGTGACAGCCTCTGGTTCGTGTGAAAATTTACTATCAAGGGGTTATCTCAAGTTGTTCTTGATCCTTTTAGATCCATGCTTCCTCGCCTCTTCTAACATATCATACTTTTTAAGAAAAGTTTATTTTCTTTGCCTTCAAAACACCATAGAGCTCTGACTTTCCATACTTACTAGCTGTTTCTCTTTGCTGTCACAACTTGTCTCCAGCAGCCTGCATTGAAATATTAATGACCTTGTGCTACTGTATTAGGATAACTTTTTTTAAAAAAAACATCTGTGATTTTGTTGAAAATTTAGAAAGGATTTACTGTTTTAAAGAAACAGATATTTAACATTATCACGTTACACAACTTGTCTTCCAAAAGGCAGTAGTACGTACATTTTGTAAGAACAGAAATATTCTGTTTAATAATACAGTAGCAGCTGTGTACAAGAAAGTGTAGAATACAGCTACAGTTGTTTTTTTGACACTGTATTTTTTGCATAAAGAAATGTCTCTAAAAGAGAAAACATCTCGATGAATATCTGGACTATTGTTTTGTTTCTAAAGCATTTGATACTGCTTCATTACTCTTAGAGAAGTTACCTATTTTTAGGAATTCTCTCATGCAGAAAAACATGTTAAAAATGAGAATTTCCTGAAATGCACATAATTTTTGGGAGAGATTTTATACAGTTCACATCTGCAGTTTTGCCGTACTGATGATTTATGTATTTGTTTAAAATCTTATCTGTCTGTGGTTTAATTTATGTAAAAGGCACAGTAAGGAGCACTGAAGTTCAACTAGGTACAGCATCAGCATGTATATTGAATCTGGTGGCACAGGCATGTCCATGCTGGGGACATAGAATAGCTAAGCAGAAGAAAACGATTTTTCCCAGAGAAAGGAAGATACAAATTAAAAAAGACTAATAAAGTTGGATCTATGGCTTTGGGTTTTTCTGCATTTGGAAATCCTTCCTGCTCTGCTGCTTCCCACTTTCAGACACGGCCAGTCTGACTGTGCCCAAAGAGGGGAGAAAGAAGCAGAGAGAAAAGGAGGGCAACGGGAGCATGCAGTGTAGCCATGCAGACATGTGCCACTGTCTGCCCTGGCAAGGGTTAGAAGAAATTTAGAGGAATTTCTTCTTTTTCTAGATTAAGGACACAGCAGCAGTGGTGTAGGGATGTGACTGTTCCATGAAGGACGCTTCACTTAACATGGTACAGGTCAAACTGTTTAAAGGTGCACTTCCTTCAGCACAGTGATGAGTTAGTGCCTACGTCACAGAAGAATAGTCCAGTGCAGTATATCCTTTAGGCTGAATCCCATTTTTTGTTTCTTTTTTTCAGGTTTCAGCCGAGCAGCACTACCATTTGGTTTGGTGAGGAGGGAGCTCTCCTGCGAAGGCTACTCCATTGACCTCCGGTGTCCGGGAAGCGATGTCATTATGATAGAAAGCGCTAACTATGGACGGACAGATGACAAGATTTGTGATGCTGACCCTTTCCAGATGGAGAACACAGAATGCTTCCTTCCAGACGCTTACAAAATTATGACACAAAGGTAAAAATACATATTTTGAGGGCTAAAGAGGAAAAATGCCTGAATTAATACAGTAAGAGGTATATACTGTAGGAAATGCTGAGTTGTTGTTGCCAGTTTGCTATTGAGGTAGTGTTATTTCTGTCTAGTAATAGTGGAAGGAAATGAAAGCTACCAGCTACAATTAGAGAGAGTTTGGTTTTGTTTTTTTAATTCTATGAGCAAAAGTTAAAAAGCAGGAAAATAACTGCAAGGAGAATGGAATAATTCATTTATTTGGAGATTACCTGTCTCCTTGTCTTTTAGGTGGTCAGACAGCTCTCAAAATGTGTCCAAATGACTGCTGCATTTTTCAGTAGCTTCTACATTCCTTGGCAAAGTTACACATTTCCTATGAATGCAGTAAATCATTGCCATAGTTCCCATCTGTAAAATGCATCCAATGGAAAATGCCAGGATGATTATACGTCATTATACGTGTGTGTAGAGAAGCACATATGCGTATAAGCACAAGTTTCAGTATGTCTTAGTGGTAGTGATTGTCGTTCAGAGAAGCCAGTCAGTCAGAAGAGCCAATAAAGTGTTTTCAGTACAAAAGGTGCATCAGAACTAAGATTCACAGAAATTCCTGTGATACAGGCCACATACGGGCAGCAGTCACCTGGTACTGACAATTGTGGAAACGTCAGCACACATCAGTCACTGGCATTGTTACTGGCAAGCCCAAATAAGTTCAGGATTGGTGGGAAGTTTTCATCTCAGGACATTTTTCCTGGGGTTAGGATTTTGACCAAAAAGTAGACGGGAATAACCTGGGAGCTTTCTGGTGCATGTACACAGATGTGTCAAATAAAACCTGCAAGTTGTCCTGCAATGCTGTGCTCCACTTACTGTGTTCTGTTTGAACGTGGTAGCACTCAGTAACATACAGTCATGTCTTAAAAATAATCTTCCATTTTGATTTCCCAATTCACTCAAGTTGTCATGAATGTGACTCTTAACGATTTTTCATCATTTTCATGTGAATACGTGGATATTCTCTACTTCTGTAGTCAAATACTTGAGCTAGATCTCAGGCTTCAATTTGAAATGCTGGAGGTAAATTGAGGATATCAGGCCTTTTATTCTTGTTCTGTGTTCAACCTATGACTTGTTCTGTGATCAGTAAGGGAAAGGCTCCATTGCTACACTATTAAAAAGGTATATAACTTCTTTAAATCATGTTTGAATTATCTTTTTGTGGTTCTAGTTCGTTGTTGTTAATTAGATCAAGCCAGATTTCCACTGAGACTGCAGCAGCAGTGTCATCATCCTCTAATCTGTCAACTCCCTTTGAAACCACCTTCAATTGCTTTTGTAAATGTAGTACGTCTCTGTAGACATCCTTGTTGTGTAAAATGCATGTTGTGTTTTGATCAAAGTCCTCCTTATGTTCACTGCAAATACGCAGATTAAGGTAGTCAGAGACAAATACAGAGGCACAATCTTGCTTAAAGTGACATCTGACTGTTACTGGAAAGCTGAAATTTCAATCCTCCCCTTTTAATTAATCAACTGTAAATTTGCGATAGCAGAGTATTTTTGAACTTCCCTGATCTTCCACTCTTACCCTTTTTTCAACAGACTAAAATGAAGTTGTGATCACATGTATGACATTGGTTCAGAATATCTATGCTCAGAGAGAGTTTTTCATTTTTGTTCCTCTTTTTTTTTTTTTCTCCCTGAACAAATGGCAAAGATCGTTTGCCACTTTACTTTCTATTTTTGCCTGGCATTTATAATAATTCAGAGGTTTGCTTTTGTATTTTTCTTTCTCAGATCCTGACTTGTAAGTACAAAAGCTGTCTCTTTTGCTTTTAATCTTTTCTCAAAATTGCTTAATTTGTGCTATGTTGCAAGCATAGAAGAATGTTTCAAATTTCTTACAAAATATTAAAAGTTCTTGTATAGATCTCATTTATTTATAATTGCATTGGTGATCACAGTTTTTTGTTGTCTAAGCCAAACTGTTGTTTAGTACTCAGTGCATGTCTTTGATGTCATATCTAGAAGTATCACATCAGCTGTATTTTGATGGCAGCAATTGCATAGGAAAATCTCACCTGAAGGACTATCAAATTCGTTGGTTTTATTTTTTTAAAACTGACAAGGAAAACTCAATCTGTTACTCCACTTGATCACAGGAAAAACTTTTCTTACATACCGTTAGAAATAAGCAGCAATAGTTTCTACATTGCTACTTAAAATCTGACAGTGTTTACTTTTAAGGACTAATGACATGTTTTTATCAATTCAGCCATCAGTGTTTTTACCACTGTGTTTGACCACTCAATTCAGTTTAGACCTGCAGTTAAATATAGTTCCACGGCAATTATTAAATGCTTATCATTCATTTGCAACGTTACTCCACAGCTTTTGCGCAGCAACTACGTTCACTGCAGTTACAACGTGAAAAAACACTAGCATGATGAGATCAATATTGTGAAATCTGAAGATGGAAAAATAAGATCATAGAATCATAGAATCATAGAATCATAGAATGGTTAGGGCTGGAAGGGACCTTCAAAGGTCATCTAGTCCAGCCCCCCTGCAAGGAACAGGGATATCTCCAACTAGATCAGGTTGCTCAGGGCCTCGTCCAACCTGGCCTTGAACATCTCCAGGCATGGAGCATCCACCACCTCTCTGGGTAACCTGTTCCAGTGTTCTACAACTCTCATGGTAAAAAATTTTTTCCTAATATCCAATCTGAATCTACCTCCCTCTATTTTAAAACCATTACCCCTTGTCCTATCACAACTGGCCCTCCTGAATAGCCTCTCCCCATCTTTCCTGTAGGCCCCCTTGAGGTACTGGAAGACCGCTATAAGGTCACCCCGGAGCCTTCTCTTCTCCAGAGGCTTCCAGATGAGGTTTCCAGTTTAACACCCAGCCATGTAATCATATGCCCTGCTCCCCTTCGAGAGAATTTGAGATACCAGCACACAAACTTTGCCAGCGTCCACTGACGCATCAGCTCCTCCTTCTCAGAACAAGCTACTACTTCATCTTTTCTCCTTCCTTTTTCTTTCTTTTCTGCAGTTCTCAAAAGATTTTTAACTTAATGCTTTCCTAGGAATCCTGACTAGAACACTAATGACTTCATTGCTTTGCTTTTACCTTAAAGTAGTTATTAAATTTTTAGTCCTTGATTGAAATTACATCCCAATTATTCTAGAATAAAGTCTTTCAGATGTATTTAGATTTCGTGTAAACTTCAGACTGGTACGGTTAAAATTAAAGCTTTGAAGAAATCAACTAGACCTCTCCCCTTTCACACTTCTCTGATAATTAACCTCAGTGTTTGCATGCAGTCAAGTTTGAGAGATCCTACCACATGCTGCAGTTAAGCGTATAAAAAAAGCTTATTTCTGGAATATTTGGTGAGGGAGTAGTGTGAGTGAGAGGCAGAGGACCGACCTTTTGGGCAGTTAGATCTTAAAATAGTCAGACTCCTTGGTGCTCCACTGTCCTTTAGCAGGGACAAATCTCCTCTATTCCTTCTTTGTTTAAAAAGAAATTAAATGAACAGGGATGCAGAAGATGGAAAGCAGGCTGAGGAAATTGCTCTGGTTGCTTGCTCATGAAGTGTGTTTGTGTGGCTGTAGCCAGAAACTGTCACGAGACTTTGAAGTTCATAAGGCTAACTGGTACTGCAGAGATTTGAAAATTAACACAATGAAATTTACTTATGACCTAGTCTTAACTCCACTTCCATTGTAAGCCATTTGCAGGTGGATTGTGTGAGTTATATTCAAACCGCCTTTGCGTTTGTGGGGACTTTGTGCCTCCAGTGTCAACTTCAAAGCCCAGCTCTGCAAGCTGCAACTGCAGGTGGATGGACCATAGGTTTTTGTTGGGACAGGCAGTAGGGGTTACATAGATACTACATAGTGTTTGGATTTCTCTTTTATTAGCTTAAAATAACCACAGGTATTTAAAAGTACTTGTAAATATATACTTAAAATACATTTCAAAGGCAAAGGTGTATTGTGTATGTAATTTTATAGTTGAACAATAAGATGCTAAGATGTGTTTTTGCATGCTGGGACTTTTATCTTCTGAATTAAAAGTAGGCTTTTTTACGTAGGAATCATTTTTCCTAGTCCTGAACTTTTTGTTCAGGAAAAGTTCCTGATTATTTTAAAGATTAGACCTCATAATTACCTTTGTGATTCCAGTCCAGTGCGATTAGATATTTTTTGCCTGTGGATTTAAATAAATACTTAAGTAGTGTGGCAGATAATAATTTTGAATAATATAATTTTAAATCTCGAGAAATCAATATTAGAAAAAGTCAGTTCCAATCTATACACCTTATTTTTTGAATAAGTTACAGCTATTGATGAGGCTTACAGAAAATTAACTTCTTACGCTTAAAGTACAGCCTATTAACTGTGAATCTATGGAATCATTTACTTAGATGCAAAATTCAAGCATTTAATGTTGACTGCCAAATTAATATTAACATGAGAAAGAAAACAGTTTCCCTCCTAATAAAGGCTAAAATACCTTGATTTTTAAATAGAAGCTTCTGACCTGTGTTCTGATACTGAGAGCATCGTTGTGATCATTAAAAAGAGGAAAAATTGAAAATGTTTGAAACTACAGACTTTGCAGACCACACATACATCCATATTAAAAAATATAATCTCACAGTTGGTATATTCAGTTTATTTTTGATCTGCAACTGAGAGGAGGTTACATCAATCCTACACTAAAATGGCCTTGAAATTATATTTTCATCTACAGTTTATACTATAATTGTAACTTTATGTGATCTTTAAATCTTTATGAAACATCTAATCGGTATCGTTTTACTTTTTAAATATGCATGAACAAAGCAAACCTCATTATAATACGTAGGCGTAAATGTAAAAACACGTTAGGTACACTAGATGAACTTAGGGAATGTAGTTTTTTCAAATACTCTTCCGTTTTAAAACCTTGCTGTAGAAAAGTAAAAGGATTAAAAGAGGAATAAATCCTCTTCAGCAGTGAATGTTTTTTCTGTTGCTTGTATGCTGTCCTATCTATAGCACATGCAACACGTGTACCTTCAATTACCGTGTCCATCATGACCGGTGAAGAGTTCATGCTTGGGGTTTTGTTACCGTGAACTTTTCTCTCACGGTAATACTCTTAACCTGTTGCGTCCATCATCTCTCTGCAAAACAGCTGTGCTTCAGCAGAGGGTCTTCAAAATGTGAGTGAAGTGCCTCCTGTCCCGCAGAGTGATCAAGGGAGGGCCGAGGGAAATAGCATATCCGTTCCTTCTCCTGAGACACTATTTTTTTCTTAATCCTTCCCAACGGGGAAGTGGGAGAATGGAGCCGTTAATTCTTTTCCACCTATTCACACATCCAACAAATATGTCATTTTGAAAAATCCTGTATACGAATGAGCGTGAGACATTTTTGAAAGAAAATGAGTTCTCCTCTGAAGAAGACACGTCTCTCAGGCCCTGCGTCTTGTCCCTGCTTGGCAGGTCTGCAGAGGAAACATAGTCATACCCTATTAGTGTCCTTTCAAGTGAAAACGAGTTCGGTCTGTTCCACAATGTGAGCGAATAAAGAAAATCTTCCACTGGACTCCAGGCCTGGATGGATAGTGGGTAAATCTCCCGTAAGTGATTCATCTCGCTCACGGGAGCGAGGAGCGAGCCTGGAGCGGGGCGCGCTCGCTGGGCGCGGGCAGAGCCGCTGCGGTGGGCGCGGCGCTGGGTCCGGCCCCGCCGGGCTGCCCGCGGAGCGCTGCAGTGCCTCGGAAAGAGCTTCCTCGTAGAGGGCCCGCGGCTGGTTCTGTGTTTGAGCTGTAGCACGCTTCGGATTCGCATTTCTGGATGTGCCTCGAGACAGATGTCACGGGCGGGGTTTCATCCTCTGCCGCTCACAAGTGAGGGCGGCCGCGGTAACGGCGCGCTGTGCTGCGGGGTCCGCCGGGCTCAGACAGGGGCTTTGCTGACCCCTGCTGCTGTCCCGGCTGTGTCCTGCGCCTCTCCTGCAGCTTCGGCGAAGGTGTTTCGGAGTGGAAAGTGGCTCAGAATGAGATGCGCCTTGCCTTTTTCTGCTTTGTGGTCGTTAAGGGCTTGCGTGCCTGTCCTTGTCGTGTCAGAGAAACGCCGTGCTGGTGACAGGGTAGCACAGGCTGGTGGGGATAAGGGACGTTCTCGGAATTTGTGTGCATCGGATTTGCTGTGGTGCTGACGCCGATGTCGTGTACCGGGTCCTTCTTTTGCTTCGGCATGCCAGCAGATTCTGTTTCAGCTTGCTGACAACTGCTTCCCAAAACATTTACCATACAAGAGTATCAACATTAGATATATTTTTTAAGCATCCTTTGAAAAGGAAGGCTTCTAGTCGTCTGAAACAGACGTAGGTCTGAGTATGGCACTCACCCCCGTGAGTATTTTGATGTAGCAGAAGCTTAAAATGCTCTTTATTTTTAAACTAAGCTTTTCACAACACCGGGCCATGGCCTGGTTGATTTTTTTGGTTTGTTTTATTTTTTGTTTTATTTTCTATGTGTTAGTCACAAGACTTAGTTGTGACTCAAATGTAAAGAAAAAAGCAGAAATACGTGTAGCCTGTTTTCATGAACTAGGCATAATCACAGAGACTATTCATGAGGCATATCATAGTCCTTGGCTTTATTACAGAAAAAAAAACAGAAATATCCATGACTAAGAAGAACCTTATCTGGCATTGTGCAGTTTCACTATTATTAGCTCTTAATATGAAAGTATTATGTCTAGTTTCCTCATTAAAAATAACAGGTTTAATTAATGAGGTTGTTCCATCTTGGCATTACTTCGTAAATTAAGTACAAATCCTCATATTAGGAGGTTCTGAGCAGCCAGGTAAGGTGGAGTAACTGTCACTTGATCATCTTTCTGCAGTGTGTTCTACTATTATTTTCTGCAGAAGAAATTGTATTACACGTGTGCAAGCACATAACACACACACGTGTGTTGCTGTAGTCACAGCATTGGACAAGCTACAAAGGAAACAACAAAAGGATCACTGATACCAACTAATGACATTTAAAATTTAGATTTCGTTTACTTCAAAAAGGATTGGATTCATTATTTTACCAGGGTGTAGCTTGATATTTTATTTAGTGTTTTCATATCTTCTATCTAAGTTGTTTTCTTTCCTTTATTATTGGCAAAAACACCATCAAATTCTTCATAAGTCAGTGTATATCTTATCTAGTGGGATAATATATGCATATTCATCATCTTTCCTTGCTATTCGTAGGTGAAAATAAATATAAATAACTATACATACATATACATGAATTTTGAAGTATTATATGCTGTTTCTTGTATATTTGACCGTCATATAAAATACATGCTTCAGCCTGTTATTTTCTTGGTGTTTTTTTTTATTTTGTTTCGTTTTTTTTCTGATTTCTGAAAAGGGCTCTACTAAGTGTGCATACTGTTTAGCCTACAGTTAATCATGCACTATATGTTTTAAGTATGTAATTACGTCTCTTGGTAATTTACTGGTTTTAAGAACTTGACTGAGACAACATCGCTTAACCTTCAACACCTTTCTGTTAAATTTTGTGTTCTCTTGGGTGAATTTGCATGAATTTTGTATAGTTTTTGAATTTTTAGTCTAGCCAAGATAAGTTCCTAGTTCTTTTGCACTCTAAACTTTAGTATTAAAAAATTCTGATTTACGTATATATTGCTGTGCCAAATTTAGTTCGTATAGAATAATACCATAATAATTGAAGCCTATTAATTCCTCCCACCCCGATACATCCTCTGTAATACTTAGCCAAAAAAGCTACGTTATCTGATAAGTTGATTTAGGACTTTATACATGTGTTCATATAGCCATTTATCTCAACCCTTGCTGAGGAGACCTTTATTAAGCTGTGATGACTGCTGAATATGAAATGTAACCAAGATTATTTTTTTATTCAAATATAATTTAAATATTCATCAAAGAGGAGTTATGCTTGAAACTGACAGAGACTATTAACATCAAAAAATATAATTAACTGCACTGGGTATCATGAAGCAGAGTTAGCCAAATAGCCGAGAGGTCTAATTGCTCTAGAGTCTGAGAAGCAATAGTTTTATTTTATACGGTTGCTGTGGAATTAATAGCGATGTGGTTTCCTATGCGAGGCAATTAAAAGCTGCCTGTTAAGGTTCATTGCACTATAGGAAATCCGTTGAATATCACTTAGTAAACAGAACTGACATGGAAAAGGTACATGAAGATGGGCAGAGCAGGGTATAGATCATAAATTAGGACAGATTAATATGAATTAAATATATGTAAGTAAATTAGGAGTACTTTTTAGTATTATGAAGTCGGCAGTAGCGATGAAAGTGAAAAGTTTTCATTAGTAACACAAAGGAAATAGAATTTAAAAGACTATTACAGTGAAGCTGTTTAATTCAGAGGAAAGGAATAGAAGAGTAACGGGTTTAAAAATTAAAAAGTAGCTACAGAGTACTATAGAAATGAGGAGATGTAATATTCTGGAAATTTCCTTCTGCCACAGAATAATCTCCTACTTACAATAAAAAGAACCTTCTGACCTTTGTGGCTCAATTAAGCTTTTTAGTTGAATTCAACAAGAAAAAACTTCTTTATTGCATCCCATAGATTCTGCCTGTGCCCAGGATATACAGTCTAAAAAGAGGTGGCCATATTCATGGCATTTTGACATTAATGAGGTTGCTGAAATGGAAAAGTTTAAGGATCAAAGATACAAGCAATAACAGTATTTTACAGCATTTATTTTTTTCTCTCTAATAATAAAATTGCAATCTAATTGCTTAATAAATGTGCCATGATTACTGAAAGACATAGATAATTTCCCTCTTTGCATTTCTCGTCTTTGATTTTATTTTCTACATATTGCAGAACAATAATTAGCAAAAATGCTATGGCCACAAATGAAAGAGGTCTTTATTTTTTTTCTTTCTTATAATAACTGTGAATGAAAGGAGTTTGCGTGTATGTTTTTTAATTTAGTATGATAGTCAACTTCTATGTTTTTTAAGCAATCTTAAAAGATAGTGTTGTGCAGATAAAATAATATTAACCAAGGAATTCAACTAGAATTCCTGTTTCATATAAAGATTGCCTGCCTGTTTCATACATTATTTAGCATGCTTACCCTGTTTATATCAGTGACATAAGAGTGCGTGCTACTTTCTCAGAAGAGTACCGTCTTTGCCGCTTCACAGCACAGTGCCTTGTACTCCCAGGCTTGCACATGGTGTTAGCAGATATTTAAAGCACTTCAGCCTAACATTTTATAGGTCATGATGAACTGAGCCTATAAAAGAAGTTACTGCAATGAAGTTAATGCAGTCTTAAGAGTGTCACATAGACTGAATACTCACTATTCAGTATGTTTTTAGCCTGCTGTAGACACATCAATGGGGAGGAAAGGTTCTTATCATGTACAATTTTTCCATGTCAAACCTGCTTTATAATACACTTGCAAAGCAGAATCTTTACTACAAATTTACTATTGAAAGCCATATTTTTTTTCAGGTTTTCACTATGACACAGTATGTATTGGAACCTTTGAATTTCAATTTCTCCTACCTCATGCCTCCCCCCACCCCATACAGAATCAAAACAGAGAAGAAATTAGGTAGCAGGCTAATTTCATTGAGCAAGCTGCCCTGATCAGCCATGCAGTTCTAACACCTTAGAGGAAGAAGTCTTAACTTCTTCTTAATGACACTGAGCTGTATAGCGTTTCGTCTGGCAAGATACGTATTTTGCCATTGTATGCACAAAGGCATCTGTATTCCTTCCTTAGTAGTAATCTGTGCTCTTTAACCTTACTGTTTGTTGCTTCTCAGATACCTGGCTTCTTGTGATACATATCTGTACGATGAAGGAGCAGCAGAAATGAAATGCATTTAATACACGCGTTTTTCCATCATGGTAAAATTGTTGTTTTACCATAACTGAGAGTTTGTGCTCCTTTTCCTCTGTCTATTTAATACATTAATTTAGGCTGACTTGTAAGTGTAACAATAATGTGACAGTTCTGAACCCATAACCTTTCCCTGTTTACTGAATTTCTTAACAGCATTGAACACTACAGTAATATTACGCTCCTGAAGCTGTAGGTGTTTTTCCATCTAGGATGTAGTAGCACTGATATTGTCTTCAGTATATTATTCTAGTGCCAGCATCACTGGTGGATATGAAAAACATAATTTACTTTGTATACTTAGCTTTCTTAGATAATTTTGCTGCCTTTGTGCCAGAGATACAGCAAAAGAACACCTCCTGGAGTCACATTTAAAACAGGAGCACTTTGGGTAATGTACTGTAGACAGAACACATATGAGTTAGTGCTCAGTTATCATGAATGCCATCAGCAATGCCTTGTTGCTTTCTTATCAGTCACTTCCTGCTGTCAGCCCAGTGCTTATTTCAATAGAAAAGGGTTTGCATCAAACGTAATACAGTATTATGTATGGCTAACATGGGGTTTTTAATTGTGCAGGCGCATGAGACTCCTTCAGTGGTAGACAGTTTGATAAAAGGATTAGATGATGAGTATTTTTGACACAATTAAAGATTATCTGTGCATTGACAGAGTCAAGCCAGAGAATTTTCTGTTGTGTTATTTACAGAGGTGAATCTGCTTGACTTGCGTAAAAACCAACCACAGAATATGCAGGATTTTTGCAGATGTAAAAAGAAGCAAATGCAGGCAGCACCCTAAACTTTGCTGGGCTTGAAACTGGAAGTTCCAGGAATCAGAGTGTGCACAGCTCAAATGAGTAACTTAATACCTTAGCTTCAAGTTGCAAAGAAGAAAGTGGGATTGTGCTTTCCAAGTTAGAGCAGAAGGATACTCTTGCAGAGGAAGTCCAATACCTGGAAGCCCTACAAGCGTTCCAGATGATAATTAGATCCAGACATCACTGTGGGTAATGAATAACAGTGCTTTTGTGACAGACATTCCTCTCAGAAGAAAAGAAAGTACTTGTAATAAGGACTCTCAGACACGTTTTAATAGGAAATGACACCACTGTTACAGAGTTGATTAAAGATCTGCTAAGGGACAGCACTTCTGGAAAAAAATCAGCAGATGAAATAAGAAAAGTTGTAATTTTATTATTAGTTATCGGTTAAATATATATAACTTTAGAGCCCTGAAAATCTGCCTTAAGATGATGAGAAAAAGGACCATACCATCTTGCTAGCAGATTGTGCTTTTATAAATCTCGTAAAATAACCACGTTGTCTTTTGGCCTCTTGCTCAGCATTTTGCTTCAAGTTCTGTTGAGCTGTAGAAATGAGTCACTCTGTGGCCCTGTGGAATTGGTAGATATGCAGTGGTGGGCACATGGCCTCTGTTGATGAAAATTATAACCCAAAAAGGGGATATTCCCTGAGGCAAGTTTACAAAAAACAATTTATTCTTTTTCACCCTGTAAAACTCATCTTACATGCAGGATCTCTTGCATTATTACAAACTGTAATCCTCTGAGTGGGTAATTAACGGACCAGAAAAGCCGTTTGTGGAAAGAAAGAGCCATAAGGGTGAAAAATATTTCTCCGCTGAATGATCTTTAAGGAGTAAATAATTACAAGAGTGAGAGGTTTGGGATGACCAATCTAAATCTGAACATAATTAGGATGAACACAGTTTGAAAATCGAAGCAGTTGGCATGTGCAACAATTCGCATATCAGAAGACTAATTAAATATTTAAAAGCCCCAAACCCCTCGCTATTCACAGAAAAATAACCTGCCACAAAAGGGTCTGTAACTTTTCAGATAATTAGGAAGGGTTACAGGGGGAAAAAATCACGGATTGGCTCCAAGGTTCTGCAAGGTCACGTCTTATTATGGTGTATCTTTTATATGGTCCGATAACAAGTTTCTTGCTAATTTAATCTAAGTAGGGCATCCCATAGCGATTTCCCATTTCCCTTGTTAAAATGTGATCGTTTTTCTATATGCAAACTGCAATAGGTGAACATTTTTATAAATAATTGCTCCTAATTGATATAGACTATAATATTTTTAATTATTCAAGGAGAACGCATGTGTTAAAGTTCTTTTAGGGTTGCCCCCACCACACCCCCCATTTGAAATCGTCCTCGTCCTGTCAATTGTAGAGGGAAACCAAAGGACCTTGTGAAATCACGTTGCCTTAGCAGCCAATTCTGTAAATTAGTAAGTTTTACCTTCCTGTTAGAGCTAAGATGCATTTATGCTGAATACGCATTTTTGCAAACGGAAGAGCCGTGTTAAGCTCAGGAGACTCGTAGTGAGTCAAGTGGAATTTGCCTTGAACTGACCTGGAGGTCCAGTCGAAGCATGAATGATAAACGTGTACTGAGGCTTCTGCATTTCAGAAGTTGCATGAACAAATCACACCTGTCATTTGAAATACCTTATTTTAGTAATTAAAGTGAGTGATTTTTAAAATTTATTTAAGATCTGTGTAAATTAATGTGAAGGATAAAGCTACATGTTTTCAATATTGTAATTCTTCAAGTTACTCATTTAATAATGACTCAGAGGCTGTCTTAAGTTACATAACTTCTAACTACATTATGAATACGCTGAATGCCAAGCCATGGATAAAAAAGATTGACAGTGCTGCAAAAAAGAGTTTTAAAGGGATTTTACTCTTATCCTATGCTCTCTACCTGGGAGTCCCTTCTCCTGCAAGTCTGTTCCAGTGTTATGCCTAAAGATCAGACACTGTGCTTCAGGATTTTCACTTGGGTTTTCTATACGCTCTGCTCCAGCACTGTGCCTCAGAAATAAACCCTGCTTCGTAAAGCTCTGATATGATTACCCAACCCTCTGTTTCTCCCCTGAAACCTGCTCAACCCACGAGACATGATGCTGCACTCACGCTCACTCAGTGTGAATAATCTGTGTAAATTGCTCAGATATTACAATGCTGCACTACTAAAGTTTTCATTAGTAAATAAGCATAGCTGCAGGCTATTTATTTTGTCTAAATGGTGAAACATTTAATTGGATCTTTTGAACTGATTACTTTTCAGCAGTGTGGATCTGCTTGGCTTAGTTGGTGTACTCAGATGTACAACTGCCTGTAATCCCACACACATAAATAATATGAAAAGATTATGAATATGACCTTATTTCCATTTCTTCTTCCTCAGGTGGTATTGCATTAGAAACATTTTTTTCTGAAAAGCAGCTCTCTTCTGCTCCATACTGTTAAAAAGCGTGGGTTTGGCTTGTACCTACACAAGCCTCACCAGGAGATTGTGCCGTTGACTTTGAGCACCTCATTGCATCTTTTGATGCCTAGTTTTCCTATCCTTGCTTTACAGTCAGCTCCTCACAAGCTCTGGTAGTTCTAGTAGGCCTTTCACATACGAGGTAGAAAGTAGTGGGGATAGAAGATTGGGATTATAAAAGCACTTACAAAATTACTGAGACAAGGCAGAAGTTACGTATTCCACTGGAATCTACATTACGTTTTTCCTTTTTCTTTTTTTTCCCCCTTCCCTGTTTTATGTGATGTTTCAGTTTTACATTAATAATAACAACCCCATAAAATAATAGCACTTACACCAATAAGCAAAGTACGGGAACAAGAATGAATTGTAACAAGAAAAAAATACCTCTGATAGCTTAGATGTGAGCTTTTAAACAGTGACTGCTTTGAGTTTAGAGAACCTGAATACTAGAAGGCAAATGGGTCATAACTAAATGTATTAAAATTGTAAGATGAGGTTGAAAGCAAGAAATACTCTGTTAAATTACTTTGCCATACAAGTCTGATATACATTCATTGATAGTGAGTCAAACTGGGTAATCCTAAGAAAGGGCCTGTGGGAGTTACATATTTTCTGTAGTGTTTTGTTGTCTATTTGGAGTTTTCGTCCTTAATAGGTACCCTTAGACTCCCACAAGATTGCACTGTATAAAGAAAACACAATTAAATCTTACTGCGTATTTATCGAGCAAACAGAAAAAATGCTATAGTGCACCTTCTTCTACAATATTAATTATACACTATTTAGCTTCCTTATGTCATGTTTCCTCAGTAATTAGGAAGATTCAACAAATTATCAATATTATATTTAAAAAGAAAATAGCAACAATTTTCTCCAATTTTTTCCCCTAAAATATTTTTCATCTGAAGTCACCAGGTTTATTGCTGTAGTGGTCATGTTGCCAAATGCATAAAAAATCCCAAGGCTGGATTGTGAATTTTCAAACCAATTTTTAGCGTTCCTTGCTGCTGTAGTGGTCACAGGAGGATCTCTGATATCTAGACACGATTCCAGTGGCCAAATTCTGCTTTCATACATGCTCATGCATCTCCCGTTTTTTTTCTTGGATTATCAAAACTACAACCATAGCACATTACATCTGTTTTCCCTTTGAGGTAGGTAAAATTGGTGCTTCCCTCCCCCCTCCCCCCGCCCCTGATCATTTCCTCATATTATTTTTAGGGATTCTAACTTGAAAATAATTTTTAGAAAATCTTATACATGAGTAAGCGAAATTGCCAGTGTGGCATCCTGGGTTTTTTAAAAGCCAGTTGCAGGATTATGTCTATCTTCGAGGAAGCGTGGCTCTGTAGGGATGTGTGCGCTCGCTCTTCCTGCGTGGGTAGGGTTGTGCTGCTGCTGCTGCGGTTCCTGGAGCCCTAAGGATATTGCAATGATGGCTGGCCAATGCTGCTCCAAATCAGGCCTTATAGCGAGGCTGGGTTTTTTTAGCAGGTCTTTTTTTCAGGCTTTGGTTAGGTTCAATTTGCTAACTCATTAGGTTTCAATATGTAATAATGCATTTCTTGTGAGGTGAATTTGAAACTCAAAATTTAAATGCATTCCTTTAAATAATTTTATCTACTGTGGTATGTGTTTGCATATGTATGTATCTATACACCTCTCAAATAAAATCTCCATTCTTTGGCTATTTTATATGTAAGTTTAGTACATACTTTCTAAGATCAAATTAATAAAATGTAGATTTAAGTAATATTTGACATCTTCATACATATGCAACTTTGACAACAGGAGTAGAGGTCTAGAGAATATGCATACAAAAGAAGAAGCACATCTCACGTGACAGTTGTAGACCATTAGGAATACATATGTAAAGACAGCCATTTACTCTGGGTAAAGATGTTCAGGAATTTTTCAATTTAAAGTATGCTATTGTTAAAAGTCAATACACGAAATGCAGTCATTCCACATTCCCATCTCTTTTTACTCAGACTGCAGCTCACCCAGGGTGAATAAGGAACAAGAAGACCATATGGAGTATGTGGTGCTACAACTCAGAGTTTACGTGCTTCAAGTGGTGTTTAAGCAGGTTGCTGCAGGCGATATGCAGGAACATGTCATCATGCTTGCTTTTAAGTATTTAATCAATATGCTGAAAGAGAAATATTGTCAGATCTGACTTAAAAGTTTCAAAACATACCAAGGTAGATTTTTTTTTTACTGTATTGACAATTTTATTAAAAAATTAATCTTATTTATTAAATGTGGCTTTGTATCTTATTTTTCTTTTTAAAATTAAGTACACGTGACTGTTTTCTGTGTTGGCCTGTTTTACCTTACTTAATGAAACACTGCATTCACAGAAATCCAGCATTAGAAATACCCAAAATTATTTTGTTAGCCCATTTCTGGCTTGACATTAGCCCATATTCTTTTCAAAATTACATGATGTTTCTTTTATGTTACTGTCTTTGTAAAAGTTAAGTATGCAAACAAAAGCATTTGAAGCATAAATTGCACTGTAGACATACTTCTTACATACCTTAATTTTGCAAACTGCAAGAAGCACTTAGAAAGGAACTGTATGTATCTTTATGTGACTTACCCATAAAGATGACCTCTTCCCTCAGTCAATCGATTTCATCCAGGTAATCCTAATGTCTTTCCAGAATCTGCTTCTCAGATTTCATTTTTTCACTTTCTGGTCCAGTCATGATACACTGTGTTTTTCATTTTAATGCCGGAGTATTTGTTCAAGTCCATAGATTTTGCATTTTTAATCTTCCTTAGAACAGTGGTGAATAATGGCCCTTGGCAGGAGATAATGAAATTTTCTTAATTTATATTTTCAAGCAGAAGCTTCAATTGAAAATGGCATCCTATGGCCTGGAGACATAGCTCTAGTGCAAGTTTCAGGGGAGCTTTAATAATAATGCTATGCCAGCGGTGACGAAGAATGATAGGACAGTGAAGAAGTAATTTAAGAAAGAAAAGAGAATGTACCAAAGCTTTATTGTAGCATATCTAATGATCTGCTGAAGATTCCCAGTAGCTTTTGGAGCATGACAGGAGAAACTAATGTTATCTTGCCAAAACAGAAGCCCCTGCGTAATCAGCAGAACAAGATTATTGATTAAAACACCTCACACAATAGATTGCACATGGAATCTCATCTGCATATGTGGCACATGGAAAAGTGCAATAATGAGCATAAGATAATAAAAAAAGAGCAAAAGTGATTTGTTGGGAATTGTACAAGTCAAGATTAGAGTTGAAATGCAAACATATTATCATGGAAAGTATAGCTGTCCTTAAGCCTGAGCACAGAAGAGGATGGATGCAGCAGGGACATGGCTACATCGTGAGCAGAAGATACTTGCTAACAGTCCTGGTGGAGCTGCTTTACTTTCCCTTTTTTTCTGTATTCATCTGAAATGTGAAAGGGCCATTCCTCATTTGCACTGTCTTCTTCCTGAGGTGAAAGGAGTTCAGACATTGTACTGTAACTGTTAATTAAACACTCCATTTGATTTTTAGATTACTTTAAGTGATGCATCTGCATTATGAAAATTTAACCTTTCTTCATTCATACTAAAATACTGAAGAAACGAGTGTTAGAGTACACAATTACTCCTTGCATTCATGAGAATAATGATACTTCCTACATTTCCCCTTGCAAAATTCTTTCTGCCACTAGCACAGGAACCTGAATTATTCCTTCCGTGCTACAGTTAGTCTTTTCCTAACTAGGATTTAAAATTTAATCCATATATTACCTTTCCTAAGTCAACTGTTACTGAGTTTGTGTAGAGTCCTTTGCCGATCTGCTTTATTTCCTTGTAAATGACAAAGTCATTGTGTCATAAATCTTTGTCAATATTGTGAATGCCTTAAGTGTGAAGGCATTTCTCGGTGTGAGATCATACGAATTTTAAATTTGTACATAAAAGCATGAGAATTTGCGTATTTTAACATAAGCTAGGGAAGTATGCAGTTACACATTTTACAGAACACTTAAATGGTACTTGAAACCTGTGGAAAACTTAAAACGCTAGGTTACAGACACAAACACTAAAGTATTTGTGATTTGACTCCTTAAATTTGCAGGAATTAGAGCTGATTTGTATTGTGCCTTCAGTTGGAACAATTCTAAAAGAGATTGGATAGATGGACCAAACTAACAGTATATCATGTAGAAAAAAATAACATTGGTTAAAATTAATGAGAGACTTCAAGATATTTGCCAATTAAGATTTTCAAGGTGAGGATTTTTTTTTCCCTGATGGTATCTAGGCCAATTTTGCAAATCGCCAGAAACGTTATTTCCACTATAGTCTTGTTTTGGAGAATCCCATGGAGTGGCAGCACTCAGAAGGGGCTTGCCCATACAAAAAGTAATGAAAATGGGTCACAGGATTGAGTTGAAGGCTGTAACAGTGTAATATGCTCTTCTTTGAGCATTGTGTTTCTAAGTGTAAAGGTTTCTCAAAATTATGAAGCTCTGCTATGTCAGTAATGCGGTAGCTTTGATAATCTGTAGCCACATAGGATAATCTGCTGTTTAGTGTTATTTTGTGGAGAGCGGAGTATCTTTTTCCAATATACAACAGAATTCAGTGCTTCTTGTCTTAAAGAAGTTCGACTGAATCCTTTATCAGTTTGTAAAATGGTCTTTGCAGGCAGCAGCAGAACTGTAGGCCAGTAACTAATAGAGAAGTTAGTATCCCTGGTTTTACAGGGGAAGAAGACAATGCAGCAGACAGAAGACTTTCATTTGTCCAGAGAGCAAATCGCAGTAGTGTAAATTCCCTGAATTGCTTGTCTCAGAACTACCTCTAAAAGTCCACTTACACTTCATCTCGTCTGTTACCTATGAATCAGGATTGACAGCCACTGTAGTCACTCTTGGTTTTTTTAAAGGTTTCACTGGAATCGAAATATGACCACTAACTGTAACAAATAGTTACCTGAATGTCAACTTTTTAAAATGTGAATATCTTAATCAGGTGTCTTTAATTTGAAATCTTAGAAATGCGTCAAAATCAGAACCTTATATGAAAATTACTCAGGTTTTAAAAAATGCAACCAGCAATGCAGGAAAATCAGTGATTTGTACGTAAAAAAACTGCAGCTTAAAGCACAAATCCTTCTATTCATTCAGTTATCCAAGTAATTGCACTTCTTGAGGAGGTGGTGGTGTCCTTTGTAGCACTGCCATGTACTGCAGCAGTGGGCGTAGGTGATTGTTTTGGAATTGGGGTCTCCTTCGTTTTGGCCAGGTGTGAGCAAAAAGTGGCCATATGCACATCGGTCAAATCTTGCATGAAGAAATAGTCAAAAGTTTTTAGAAGGTCAAACGCTTCCTGTAAATACCACTCAATGCCTGAAGTTTGACAGTGACACTTACTGTACAAAGAAGAAAATACTGCATTTTCTTCTGAATTGTTATGCTTTCTTTCAATACAAGCTAGCATGAAGTTCTTCTCAGTTTCCTGACTGATGGCAGCATTATGAGTCTTTCACTGGGGGAAAATGAAAGAGAGGAAAACAACTTTTCGTAGGGGAACAAGAGTCAATCTTTTTCATAAGATTTACAAATACTGCTAGTAGAACTCTTTTTTCCCACAGCTAAATATGACCTTCATCAGTTTCATTCTCAAGCAATTTCTCCAAATATGTATCCATTTTCTTTTGTAACAAATCAATATTTCTCTCTTAATTGCCACTCATTCAAGTGTAAAATGAAAGTTTCATACAGCTCAAAGCTGTGGAAACCATTATACTGAATGATGCACTACACAAAGTATTTTGTAGGAATTATTTTGGCTTCAGCATACGATTTTCACTGACGAAACAGAAAGAAATTTAAAGAAATTGATCACAAAAGCTTACATCCAAGGTTTTCTCATGCTAATTAGTCTGACCTGAGGTGTGGGGCATAAAAAACCCCGTACGGGGGTTAGAACAGAGACCCCTATGAGTTTTGGGGCCGTATTGCCTTCTCCTGCTTCTACAGCGTCCACCTACACAACACATACAAGAGCAGCACTTTGACCTTCGTGTGAGTACAAAAAAGTGACTGTCTTGTACATTTTCAGTATTACAGATTCAGTACAGTGATTTTCTCTGCAAGTTGGGTGTACATTTCATCACTTTGGCGTGGGTCTGAAAGCCATTGGATGTGTCGTACTCATTAGAGACTCTCTAATATACTGTACAAGCTGTTGCACTGAATAATAGTGCTATTGGGAGTGATGTGACGTTACCTGTGCCTTATCTTTCTGCTCTGGAAAGTCACTGCCACAAGCAGCACAGAGGTGACAGGTGAATTCCTCACCATTTATCTGTATCTGTGGTTGTGTGTATATACAGGAATCCCTGGCTATTTCTGATTAGTTCTGCAATTATGAGCCTTATGAGGCTAGAAATAAGTAGCTTAAAAAAAATAAAAAAGGAAAAACAAAAGAATTAACTGATAAAGTCAGAAGAGTTGGTGTTCCCTAGTTCGCTCAGCAAGAGGCACAGCATGTCCTGACCAACTCTGTGCTAGTTTGATTAGTCTGTAAAAAGGAAAGTGATCTGTATCAGAGTTCTTCAAATGTGCTTGCTCTACCTTTTATGAGGTAGCGTGAATTATTCTTACACCTGTTGGCAGTGTACAGCCGTGGAGAGCTGTTGATGCAAGATAGATTATTTTAGCTTGGGATGTGGTACTCAGAGAGTGTGGGAAGTAGTAGGGCAAAAGAGAAGTTGATGTACAGCTGGAGTCAAAGGCTAGACTATTACTTAAGTTCAGACTTCTGTTATTCAGTTGGCTGACAAACAAAACTAACCCCTGAGAAGATCAGTCAAGCTCTTTTTCTTTTGGTCACCAAACTCCCTGACCTTCTTTTTTTTCTTCTTCCACTTGCTTCTGACAGTATTTTCTGAATTACAGTTTGACCATCTCTTTAGGGTTAGGTGATTGTTTTTTCACTTTTAACTTCCAAGCTATTTTTTTTTTTTGTGGAAAAATTAAATCTCGTGGTCATTTTTATTAAAAAAACCCTTCAAAACCCATCAAATTCAGTAGACTCTCGTTGTTAGAGGCATTATAATAAAGATCATCTTTGTATTAAAATGCATTGGTTTCCATTGTTAAGCAAATCATGTATATGTTTCGGTAATTAGTCTCCTCTAAAATACATTTTAATTAATTTTATTGCAGTACTTTTTTTAAAAAACGTTTTTCTTATTTCCTCATACAGTCATTCTTTATCTCTTCCTGTAAGCTAACAGAGAAAGCTCGAGAGTCCACCATTTGCTCTTAAAATAATTAAAATGGCAATGTTCATGCTCTTTGTCTACAATAACTCTTCCAACCAAAATAGTCTCCTTGAATCACAACAAAAATCACTCTGAGATGTAAAAGCATTCAGTAATATGTGTATTTCTAAAGCAGGAAGGAATTGCTCATTTGTGTTATTGTAGATTATTCAAAATTGCACATTTTTTTCATTTTGTATCATCTTTGCATTTTGCTTTGATTTTATTGAACAGTAGTGTCAAATCAGTATATATTTGGGACAGCTGTCTCTACCAGTGGGAACGAGTGACATTTGAGATAACATCAATCTCCAAACTTAAAAAGTATGAAGCCTGAACTGAAATACTGTCTTGAAGCCTTATTTATGGACTTTGACTGATCTACTGTTAATTAACTTTGTTGTCTTATGGATCCAACTGCCCAAGTGTGAAGAGAGTTAGCATTGCATATAGTGCTTTAGCATGAACTTGCAAATTAAATGTAATTTTAAATTAATTAGCTTGCTTTCTTTTCCCATTACAGGTGCAACAACCGAACACAGTGTATAGTAGTTACTGGGTCAGATGTGTTTCCTGATCCTTGTCCTGGAACATACAAATATCTAGAAGTTCAGTATGAATGTGTTCCTTACAGTAAGTATAATCTTTTTATTCTTGCTCACTTCCTCTGGCCCTCACAATTAAAGCTGGAGTGCTGTTACATGGAAAAGAAGCATATGTTTATGGCCCACGGACCCATTATGCATGCAGAGCACTTGCAGACTAGGGCCTCCAATTAGCTCCACGAAGTGTGGAAGGAAGCCATGGTGTGATGCTGGCCAAGTGTCTGTCTGTGTTCTTAAGTGTTTGGCTTTTAAGGCTACTGTTTTTCCAGAAAACAAACTCAAATCAGCTATTCAATAGGCCAGATAGAAATTTGTACTTTTGCCCGCTACCAGTTGCTGACAAATTGGCTTGGCTCACAGACTTCTAAAGCCGGAATTGACTTCAATTTTAATCATGATCTGCTTGAAAGGCTACCTGCTGTTGTGGTGACTTTAGGTGCCCAGCAAAACCCAGCACTGACCCTCGGAGGCAAATGCCCCAGTTGGGGGACATTGTAAGAAGACTTTGTGCTTCAGGGGCACGTTATAAGTGAACGCAGATTCAGAGTGAATAATTCATTGTTAAGTTACTCAAACTTGGTTCTTAAAAGCAATGGGGAAAAGAGAAAGAAACGTTCACTTTTAATGTAAATAGAAAATATGAATTTTGCCTTGAATCAGCTGCCAAAACATATTTTTTCACTGAAAAAAAAGTAAATACTGAAATCATACTGAGATACAAAATTTTGAAGTTACGGCTACTTCAGCACTTCTGTAAAATGTTCTTTCCAATGCCAAAATTCAGTAGCTTTAGACATGCTTCTTACTTCCTTGCAATAATGAATGCTTTTTTTCATTAACATGTATGCATGTTTATAAAAGTTCTGCAGATTCGACACTTTTAACTGGTTTTGCTTTCTTGTAAGGTCGTTCTTTGCAGGGACTTCTCCCTCGTCCTGTAACTCAACAGAGAAATAGCTGTGTTTGCAATGGAATTGGAACAGTGCACTGATCATTCCACTAAGTTATTATTAAGTGTGAATTTCTTGATCTGCAGTAGTCCTTAACCAAAGTCACATTTTCTGTTGGTACAGGAAACAGGCCAAGTCTGAGATGCAAAAGCACTGTGGTGACAGTATATATCCAGACAGGAAGTAAATGAGTTTTTGCATAAGCAAAGCTATGTCAAAACTGTCCATACTGTTGCCTGCACAATTTAAAAATTTTGACTTCTTAAACTGAAATACTACTCTGTACTACTTCACCACATTGAACCTTCACTGTTGTTAAAGGCCAAACACAGATCATGTGTTTTTTTTCTTTATTTCTGGTGTGTCATTGTGAAATGGTTGCTTGCTGTTTTTTTTTTCTGTACCATTTGTAGGATTGGAAGCCCACTGCATACAGTGATCTCTAGTACCATTCCTCCTGTGTGTAGTATTGGTGGCTTGTTGTAACCATTCTTCTTGTGCCACTTTTGAGGAGTGATGTTCTACCCCAATCTAACCAAAGTTTTGTTCCACAAAGATCACTTTTACTTTAGCGCTATTTTCATTCCCAAATTCTCAGAAAGAGGGCAGTGCATCTGATTCCAAACCATGAGGTCAGTCAAATGACAAGAGATTACGTTTTGAATTCCAGTAGACTAGCTCATAGAGAAAAAGTGTAATGCAAATAATGTTCAAACATCATTTTTTATGCTGTTTTAGGAAGAGAAGTGTGGATATGTTCTACCGATTGGGTATTGCTATCTACGGGAATCTTTTCTTTTCCAGTTTTCAGAAGTATAGTGCCACAGCGCGGCCTACCCTGCACTCTAACGTGTAGTTATTCTACTTTTAAAATGTTTATTTTTGTTTACTGTCAATTGCATTGGCCTACCCTTTGAATTATGTGATTCTGTGTCTATCGTAACTCAGGATTCTGGATACTTCTTGTCTTTCAAAGTCTAAGTTTTGGAGTTTGTCAACTGCAGCATGTACAGTGATGACACTGTGCCCAATTCCAGAACTGTAAGAGGTACCACCTGTCATTAGCAGCAGTCATCAAAAAGGTTGCCAGTTACTTAAATCAGTTTTGAAGTTTGATTTCAAACCACATTGTGCTTCATTAGCCATTTTGATGGTTGATCATCTTTCTTCCCTGTCCCAAAAAGTCTATCCTGGTATTTTTCCAAGTCTCTGTTTTTGACGCCTGACAAACTCCAGTTATCGAGTATAATTTTTTTCTCTTTTACTTGTTCCAGTGCTCCATATCTGAATGTACGGAATGACTGAAATCGTTAGGTTTACAAATAACAGCTGTCCCAGCATAAGACACTTGTTAGGAAGGTGGGATAGGCTTTTGTGGGTCTAGGAAGGGAAGTTTTTAGTGATCAGAGCACTTCTAACCAAAGTTCAGTTATGGTTCTTACTTCTTCTGAACTTTATCTTCAGTTACTGCAAGTTATTTCAAAATTTGCTATGTCTCACTGTGGCACCTTTCAGTCCATGAGAGATTACAAATAGCAATCATACCAGGTTTTTTGGTAAAAGCTGGGAGTTCTTACACACTGGAGTTGGAGTCACCCTTGTACAGAATACAGTTTATGAGCTCCTCTATGTCTTGTTGGCCTCCAGAAATACACAGCTGCTTTGCTGATCATACATATTGGTTGAGCTTTCTCTGGGTTCTGTATTCATCCCTCTCCTAAGAAAGTCCTTAATGAAAATCTTGCTTTTTTGCGTCTCAAGTGTAGACCTGTTGCTGATGTTTTTCTGATCCTCTTTAGTAAAAAAAAAAATAAATAAATCTATTGAGATACTCAGTTGGATCTCTAACAAAACTAAAATTCTACACAGATTTGATAGGCATTGCTTTGTCTTAAAATAAGAGTGTTATTGATGAAATTACAAAGAAATTGAGAGTACCGTGCTTGACATTTCTCTCAGTTATACTGCACAATGTATGTTGACACTTTGACTGAATAACAGAAGTCAGCCCTTTTATAAAGAAGAACATCAAAAGTACCATTTTGTACATCTGTGCATTTTTATTTTAAGCCTTTTTTTGGACTCAGGAATTCAATAGAAAATGTTTTAAAGTGCTTTATTCTCTCTCTGTCTGTATTGATTGGACTTTGCAGCATTTGTTTATTTCAATAAGCCCATCTGTCCCTGAAAAATGTACAGCTGTACACCAATGCACACAGAGCAGACATGCCAGTAATGATTTTAGTTATCTCTATCTTTTTCCCCCTCTCCTATTACTAATTCTAAGCAGGTACGATATCAATATTGATCTTTGGCAAGGAATAAACTCATGCATAAAAGTTCACAAACAGAATCATCTGAAAGTCATTAACACTGGTTGTGAAACCCAAGAATTCACCTCAGAATTTTACGCGGATAACTCAGGAATTACAAATTGCAGAAGAAACAAGTATTTTACGTAAAGATGTATAAATGAACAAAGGCTAGGAAAACTACTGCTCAATTTGAGAACATTAACCCCCTCCCACTCCCCCATAAAGTTGTGGAATTGTTCCCTGAAGAAACACTAGATCAGCTCAGCCAATAGCATTCTCTCAAAATAATCATATGTAATTTTGTTAAATGAAACTGAAAATCCAAAACTTTATATGAAACATACAAATACATTTTTCAGGTCCTTTGTACCAGCAGCTACTGTTAGACAGATTGGTACATCTGTCATTTTCCAGGTCGTTTTGTAAAACTAAGGGAGCAGACTTCAAAGGCTACTGAGTATATGAAATAGATTTTATTGCAAATAATTATTGGAAAGCTATTTACTAGCTGGACTTCAGCTATATGTCTTCCTGTAATATGTTCCTTAAAACTTCCTTGGGGAAAAATTGCGATAGTAATGTCACTTTGTTACTCGGGTTCGGTTTATATTTTCCATGTGCGGTGGCGGGATGGATATTTGTTTTAAACACTTAGTATGACTGTCCTTGCATACTAGCTTGCTGTTTTGGGCTTGATCGATGATGCTGGAGAATATCTGAATGAGCTAAATGTTAATTTTTTCTTCTCTTTTCCTCTTGCTTACTATGCTTTTGCTTCTTTTTTCTAGATGTTTTTGCTTATTCCTTATAGTCTGATTTTGCAGTTACAGACTAAGAAGTGGCAAAATTTCTCAAGATTTAACATTCAGGAAAACAAATAAAATGGAGAGCTAACGGATGCAAGCTGCTTTCTTTACAAGACAGAAAAGCAGAGGGATGTCTGGGACAAAGATGGGGGAAGGATTAATAAGCACACATACAAGCCTATATAATTAATATACTGCATTTTGGATTTATAATTATCTAGTTAATATAATATGTGTATGTGCAGTCGCACATATATGATAAATTAACGTGTCACTTCAAAACCAACTTGATAGCATTATACTTTGAAAAGAAGAGTATGTATAGCATGCATTAGTAAAGTCATTCATTATTTATTCAGGTTCACTAAGTGAAACTACATGCCAACATATCTGTATTGCCTCCTTAATCTACTAAAATGATTGATCCGTGTTCACTTGTGTAACCGTAGAATCTCTCTCCTGCTAGGTTTTCCTGTTGTCTGTTTCTCTTTATCCAATATAGTGCAGTTCTTATTCTCCCTATATTTAGCGTCTGTTACTAATTTAATCTTTAGATTAATAGTCAATTTATGTTAATCTTCTTTCTTTTTTCCTTGCACTTTTTTATTTTTCTTCCGATGCTTAAAATAGAAGTGGAGCAAAAAGGTAAATAATGTACACAGTCCAAACCCCAGCTCCTTGTTATGTGCCTTATGGATGTTAACCTCTTCCCTTCCCCTCCCCACAACACTCTTATATTATGATAATCAGCAGGATCTCATAAGTACACCTCATAAAGAAGTCGACTGTTTGCAATAAAGTGACTTGGCTGCTTAAAGTAGGTGGCGGGGTATAGTGTCTGAAATACTTGGGCTGGAGGGAAGACTCCCTTGCTTTTTTCTCTCCCTTTCTCTTTGTCTTTCTCTCTCTCTCTTTCTCTCACCCTTGGGTAAATTCTTGTTAATCAAGTGTCATCTTGCCTGGCTTCCAGAACCCTCTCCATAGCATGCCATGGTTACAGGGTTTCCTGGTCTGTTTCATTCATTGCTTTGGTTGTGTTTTGTTTTCTCTGCTCCTAATGCTTTCTCTATATACCTGATGGTTTGATTTGTTCCTTTATTTTTAATCGAGGCACCTCCTTTTTCAGCCTCACCACTTCTTAAAGTTCTAAACAAGTCGATGTGATTTTTTTTTCTGGACTGAAATGACCTAGCGCACTGCTGCACACCAGTTAAAACCTCTGGAGCGTTAATGCATACTCACTAAAAGTCTAAGACGAAAATGCAAGAGTAGCTCTACATTTTCAGCTGTCTGTATATGCCATTGAGCCTTGGTCTGTACTAGTGAAAACAGTTCCCATCCACTTTCCGTACTGGTACAGCAAGAACATGGTAACTTTAAGAAAAGTGGATGATAAAGGGTGATAATTGCATTAATTATAACATAAGGTATAATCTAGTGCCAATTAAATTGATTTTTTTTCTTCCTGACACAGTCATTATGATTTACCTACCTTTTTTTTTCTTTTTTTTTTTTTTTTATTTATTATGAGACAATCTTAATTTGACGTAATTCTTGTCTTACTTCTCTCTGTGACTGTTAGTTTTTGTTTGCCCGGGGACGTTGAAAGCAATTGTGGACTCACCGTATTTATATGAAGCTGAACAAAAGGCAGGTGCTTGGTGCAAAGATCCTCTCCAGGCTGCAGATAAAATATACTTCATGCCATGGACTCCATATCGCACTGATACTTTGATAGAATATGCTTCTTTAGAGGACTTCCAAAACGGACGCCAGCAGACAACGTATAAACTGCCAAATCGAGTGGATGGTACTGGATTTGTAGTGTATGATGGCGCTGTCTTTTTTAACAAGGAAAGAACTAGAAACATAGTAAAATTTGACTTGAGGACTAGAATTAAGAGTGGAGAGGCCATAATCAATTATGCTAATTACCATGACACCTCTCCATACCGATGGGGAGGAAAGACTGATATTGACTTGGCAGTTGATGAAAATGGCTTATGGGTAATTTATGCTACGGAGCAAAACAATGGGATGATAGTAATTAGCCAGCTGAACCCCTACACCCTGCGTTTCGAAGCCACCTGGGAAACGACGTACGACAAACGAGCAGCATCCAATGCTTTCATGATATGTGGTGTCCTGTATGTAGTGCGGTCGGTGTATCAGGACAACGAGAGCGAGACCGGCAAGAACGCCATCGATTACATCTACAACACCAGATTAAGCAGAGGCGAGCACGTGGACATTCCTTTCCCCAACCAGTACCAGTACATCGCTGCAGTGGATTACAACCCCAGAGACAACCAGCTGTATGTGTGGAATAACAACTTCATTCTGCGATACTCTTTGGAGTTTGGCCCACCTGATCCTGCCCAAGGTAAGAACTTGTTTTTTTCTCATTTTTAATCCTTTTATACTTCCATTCAGACAACTATGTTATGATATATTTGGTCTTAGACTTAGCTCTTGGCAGAAGGGCAAGGCGGGGTTGTTTCTCAGCACAGAGCTGAGCCAGTACAGCGTTACTTTGGTGCAAGGCAAATTTGCAGCACCTGTGAAGAGAGATAGAATTACTTTTTTGGTTTACAGGCTGGTACTTTACTTTTCTTCTTTTTTTTTCTTTTTTTTAATGCAAATGTTTAGCTTTTCTGTGTTTGAAAATGAGTTGGGGAATTATTTACTTTATACCATCAGTCAGTTTGACTTTCTATAGCTGAAGTAAGTTTGAGTTCATTCACGCTGAGCCAGAGCCCTGGTCCCATCTGTTCAGTGTTACCTGACTTCTGAATTGATTACAACATACGTGCAGTCCTTTTAACTTGGCGCCAGCAGTTGAGAGTGGTGTGTGCTGGGAGGTCCCAGAGGAGATGTATGGCGTTAATGTGCAATACTAAGCATAAAATTTTTTCCGCAGCCCTATTTTCACAGTTTCTAATTCCAGGTTAGACAAGATTATCCGACCTCTTTTTAGCAGGTTTCTCGGTAAGTCCATTACAATTGCAGTACAGCTCACTTGAAGTTAGAACAGCTGCCTAAAAGGAAAGACTCTAACTGCCAAAAGAGGAGAGAAAAACGGAGGTCTTTAGGTCTCAGAAATCCCTAAAAATGACACGAACAGGCACAGCCACATATTAGCATCTCCAGGGGAGAGTAAATACCAAGAGAAATGCTCCGTGGCAGAAGATGCATGCAGCAAGGAAGAGAATATTGATAAGCTGCTTTAGCAATGAAGGTAATGCTTCACTTCTCTCATCTAACTGGTATGCATGTTTAGCAGCCGTTTTTTCTGCTTCAAAAAAGTAGTAATAATGGCTTCTCCACGTGAAAAGTAGCTATCCTGCTTCAGCGAAGCTGATTCATGCATAGCAATGCAAACCACATAGTGTGCACACAACTATATCATCATATGTATAGCTTTTCCTAGGGACAAAAATACGTAAGACGCAGCAGAACAAGACTGTTCAGAACCAATGCATAGTGATCTCCAGAGCCAAGTGAAGATCTGTCCAGTCTGTCTTCTGCAGGCCTCCCTGGCGATACATGGCCAGGCTCAGGCAGATTCCAGGTGCTGGGGATTGTGCTCTGGCCGTGAGGGTGGCTGTGCTGGGAAGCTTTGCTCTCTGCACGTCAAGCTAGTCTGTTCCTCAGGGAGGCTTTGGGGCTGCTCTTAGCAGAGGCGTACCCACCTATGTAATTAGAAAAAATTTATAGCTTTCATTTTTGTACATTCTCATGCATGTCACTTTCCATTCGGTTTAACTGAGATGAAGATGCATTTTAAATTCTTGAAAGCTTTAATAGTAAGAGGAGAAAATGGAGGTGCAGACTCTAAGTAGCTTTTGCAGTTCAGGCAGGTGCCATGGATGTGGCAAAAGCTAATCTTTAAATCATTGCATTGCGGGAAAAGTGTTAAGGAAGAGCAGGGAGTGAAGAAAAGGCTTTGTAGAATCTTTCCTTTTCTTCAGTGAACCACCAAAGGTTTCCAGTAAGATATTTCATAATGTTTTTATTAGGAGAGTCTTCAAGATCCCAAGTAACAGTACATGTACTGGCCACATCTCATCTAACATCAGAAAGAGATTTGGACATCCACCAGCACCTCTTCGTGTTGCTGGGTTCCTTTCTGTTGTGCAAGGAAGGGCAAGGGAGAAATGGTTTATTCCACCCAGACCCAGATGAGAAGGGGTCCAGGGCACACCGCAGAGTGCTTGCCTCTCATCTGAGCTCTTTGCCCATTCACCTGTGAAGACAGAAAAGGAATATTTTTTGAGTCATTTGTGAGTTTGGCTTTTAGATGCATTATAACATCAGTAAATATATTTGATTATGACCTTTCTTGAATGTGGAAACCGTATAAAGACACTTGATTTATTTGAATATGTGATGCATACATTCAAAAATAGTATTTTTCCTTATATAGAGCCAATACCCAGTATTTTAGTTTTGTATGGATCTGTACATAGCAGATTTAAGAATATGTTTCAGTTCATTTCCTCTTTTGTGTAAGCCAATTGCCTGTAGTTAAAGACTACTAAATGAAAAATTATTTAATACGATTGTCCTTGAGATGTACAGCTATAAAACTAAGAAGAGATTCTGTACAGTTTCTAACTCTATGTTATATTTGTATTATATTTTCAGTTCCTCTTAGGCTTCAGCTTTAAGTCTGCATAGATTGAAGATCAGACCTTCTATTGTTATACAGTTAAATGATCTATATGTATACACATTTGAATTTTTTAATATTATATGAAATTAGACCAGATTTTCAGCACATTTAATGAAGGGCATTTTTGTGTCTCTTTTGTTCTGTTTTATTTTGTTGGGTTTTTTTTTTTGTGGTTGACTCAGGTTTCTTAATCATCTAGTCAAAGACATAGGTGTTAGGATAACATTCTTTAAGTCACCTAACACAAGAAACTTTTTTTAGTCTCTTTTTGCAATGGGACTTTAATATCAAGTATTTAATGGTGTCACAAGGTCAGTGCCTCAAAATTGGAAGTCGTGGCCTTTTCTGTTCGAATGGTTAACTTGGGGCTGTTGTGGGAAACTCAGCAATCTGTGTTCCTTCTGTTGCCATGGGAGCAATAATGATATATAGACACACGCTGATTCTCTTTTTTCCCCCCACATCTATCTGTCTTGGCTATCAGTTCTTGTCTACACCATAGCTTTCAACTCCCAAGTGCTTCAAAAATAAGTCTTTCTTCCTACATGAAAGATGAATTTGTCACATTTGAGTCACACTTTTGACGTCGAGGGTTTACATTTGCTCCCAGGGCCAAAATGTTGGACTCATCCACGACCCTAGACCTGCCTTTCTTCGCTCTCTTATTTCTTTTATTTTTAAATCTGCCTATTGAAACCTCTGAAATACCACTATAATTAACCTAATGTTGACCTTGCCCTTTCTGCAAACGTACACCATTTTCTCCTCTTGCAGTTAGGTTATGTATTCCCTGTATCCTTATTTTCTTAATCTTCAGGAGAACTCTTCAGATTTCTCAAACTGCAGATGCTGCAGCCAGGCTACTGTTTTACCCTGGCAATTGGGTCTGCTGCCCTTAAAACTCCCCTCTTAACCTCGTTCTTCATGTGTTGTTTTTTCTGCTCTCCTCTCATGGGAATTATAGTACATAGATGCAGAAACGGCTTTCAGAGGTACAGCTGACAAGTACCACTCACATACTGCAGAAGAGCGCATTTTCTAAGGTTAAGTGTAAATATTACACTTAAAAATCAAAACTGTAATTTAGAAATAAAATATATCAGGACCTTCAACTATGAAAAATTCAAAACAGACTAGAGTTTTTATATCCTTGGTAAATTTAATGGATATGTCATGTTTCTTTCTGAAGGAGGAATCCAAGGGACCAAATGAATCCTCGCTGAAATAGGAATTTTTAAAGTGATTTTAAGTTAAAAGATCAGGAAGAATGAAGAGAATTTTCCCCCTAAAAAGTGAATATGAGCATTACATTGTGAGGTTTCCTTGGTAACATAAAGAAGATTAATCCTTTTGTTCTATGTTAGTGCGTTAGGGAGAGATTTCATCTACACTCATCCCAATTTGTGCTAACTGTGCAAACTGTTCAAACTGAAGTTGTCTCTCCTTTTGTACCATGATACCCATCATTAAGTTTTATTGGATCACTGCAGGAAAATACGGATGTTGCGAGTGTGGACAGAACAGAAACTCGAAGAGTACTATCACCAAGGGCTTGAAATAATAGGAAACTAGTGCAACTAAATCTTTATATAATGCCAAGAATCTACGATGAAGTCATGCAGAATTTGTTAAGTAAATTAAATCTTTACTACTATATTGAATCTGATACACCACAGATTGATGCGAGAGAAGTTGTACAAGCAAAGACAACATAATGAGGACCAGATAGCACATTTCTCGATCATAGGTATTTTGCTAATTTTGTGGCGTATTTATTATGATTTTCAGGGTATAAATTTATAAATGGCTGTATAAACATTTCGCTTTCAACTAAATGGTATATGACAGGGTCAATAGAGTACTGGCCAGCATAATAGCTGGAAGCTAAGAGTAATTAGGTAAAGTCTTAGTGACTTCCCTGCCATTTGCCAAAGCATGAAAACAGGCACATAGCGATAATAAGCAGAAGGCAGGGAAATCTGGATTTGCACGGGTTTCTGATCTCTGTTACTTTACATGGCAGCTCAGCATATGACACCTTTTGAAAATGAAGGCAAGTACGTAGATTTTCATGTGTCCAAATACATTGAAATACTTGACTTATAAGAGCATACATTTATCTGAAAAATCTGTGGAGCCAATTCCTAAAATTACCTAGATGCCAGAGATGAAAATGGAACCATTAAGATTTTAAGCAGCAGCGTATCATCTGGGCATTCTAACACAATTTTAAATCTAAGGTCAGAGTTGTATTTTGGGTGGGGATTTTTTTATTTTGGCGTGGTTTGATTTTTTTTTATGCCTGCTTAGAATAGAACCTGTTGGCAAAGAAAAGCTTGTGTGCCTTCCCTAAATCTACTCTTCACTGTCAGTTGGGGAAGCAAAGTTACTATTCCCCTGCTGTCCTAGGCAATTGTGTTATGTTTTTTATAGACATCACACTGTTAAACAGGTGTTAAGTTTTACTCCAGTGGTGTCTTCATTTTTAGAAGCACATAGCATGCATAAGGGTTTAAATCAGCTGTTAAGAACTGCATGAAACAAATGTAAATTAATTACCCTCAACTTGAGTCTTGTATTTACTTCCTATTGCTCTTTCCTGATTTTTTTTTTTTTTTAATTTTACAAAGACTGTCTTTAGCTGATAATGAGGCACACCTATTATTAAAGAAAAGGAAGAAGGCAGAAGAGGTTTTGGTTTTCTTCTCAGCGTGTCAAGCCTAGTCAAAAAGTCCAAAATAGAATCTCGCATTGTAAAAGCGGCTTCTTTGGCGTTGGAGAAAAATTATGTATCTTCAGCCTTGTACGGGCTCACCCCTGCTGCTTGGAACAATAGGTTAATAACCTCAACATGGAGTTTGTTCCTCTCCTTAGTTGTGGCATATTAATCATCACTGCAATTATCTTATATTGGTAAAGTGCTCTGCAAGACTGTGCACGGCAGCCAGCGGATGTCGTCACCCTCAGCTTTCAGAACGAGACACATCAGGTGGTGGCAGCTATCATGTGTCTTCTTGCAGCTCAGGAGAATGGCCTTGCAGATAAAGTTCCCCAACAGGTCATTAAAACCAAAATGGTCTGCCTTCTAAAAGCTATATGTATTCCTTAAAGTGATGTGTTAGTCATTTCTTATTTTTTCAACCTTCTTTCCCAGACTTCCAGCACTGTGTGAAGTTTCCTGGTACATTCTGAAATATACTGACTTCTCTTTTTAAAAAATTTAATTCAAGAAAAAAATCTCTTAGAAATGATCTGTATTTTTTTCAGTTTTGTGAGAGAAGTGATTTGAAGTCTTTTCTCCTAAAATGTGAGATTATAAATGTATTTCTAAAGTATGTACTGCTACTAAGCTATGCAGGTCATTTTTGAGTCACAGGTGATGTGCTTTGAGATGGATTGTAATGGATAGCATTAAAATTGTTCTACCTAAAGTTGCGTAATGACAGCACGATATTTTATCTCAGGGTGCAGCATAAAATAGGTTCTGAAAATTGTTAGCTCACTATGGAACTTCAAAGAGTTGTTATGAATTCTTGCAATGATATTTTGCTCCTGAGACAAAGCTATCCTAAACATTATAGGTTTTGAGTACTGATTGCAATAATGCTAGCACACATTTCAGTGATTAAATATGTACTAATTAGCACAGTGTGTTACGGGATGGATAGTAATAATTGGTTGTCCTCTGCATCGTTCTCTGTCCCCACCAGTTCGCCATTCCCCAGGACCTGATACAGCAGGCGCTGCCTGACACTACTCCAAGTGATTGCAAATGCTTTTGACAAATGTTAATTGGGAAAGCACTAGAAGACTGGGTGCACTGTAATCAAAAGAAAATAACAGCAGTTTCACAAGATGTCAGGCAAGCACTGGCGGAACAGATCCGGGGATTTCAGTAGGTTTCGTAGTAGGTGGCTACACCACGAGTTCGGCACAATTACACAGACTGTATTCAAGCAGCCAAGAATGAGACTGAGGGGATGACAGCCTCTGAAGAAGTTTCTCATTTGTGAGCAAAAGCGGGATGAAAAGCACATCTTTGCATTTAGTCTTTAAAAACAGGTTGTGATGTTCAAAAACTCCACTTTAAATTTATTTGAAAATAAAAAGGTAAATTCATATTTGAGACTCCTAATATATTATAACTGAAAATAATTGAAAAAAGATTTTGAAATAATTGCTATCTGCCAAACTACTGAAAGTAAATCTTATTCGAAACACTGACTTAAAAAGCATATACTGAAAGAGAGTGAGGCAGCTCTTTTGTTTTTTGTTTATGGTTTAATTTGGAGAAGATTCATTGCCCAGTAAGTCAGAGTGCAAAGGCCTAGCAGAAGAAAAAAAAAGAAAGAAAAAAGCAACTTTATCCACTGGAGTTAATCCAGAATTTAGCTTCATTTGTTTCTGTATCAGTTAGTGTTTAAAAAATACTTGGTATGAGCTTATTTATTCTCAGCACAAGGATCTGTGCTTTTATGTATCTATAAATCACTGTGAACACTAATGAAGATTTTGAAATAATTAATGATAACTGGTTCAGTTACTTTGCTCCCTTGCGTTGTTTCAGCTGGTGCTCAATATACATTCGAAGGTGCCGAGCAGGAATTCCAGTCTGTTATCTGCAGTAGCATTAACCAGCATTCTCTTTCCAAAGCCCTGAAACCGCGGCATGGCTCGGGCTGCCCCTCGGCAGCTCCAGCAGTGGTTCCCGAGGCGGGTCAGTGGAGCGAGCTCCTGCCGCTCTGGGCAGGAGGGGTTCGGCCCGAGCCGATCCTAGTGTGTCGTACGAGAGTAAACTAGGTACTGGCCACTGGCTTTAACGAGTTGTGTCTTCATACCTGCCTTGTCAAAAAAGGATGTTAAGGACCAAAGTGTTGAAACAGGAGAACAGCGCGTACGTGCTAGGCGCTGCTTCTGTTTGGAGCTAATGGGGCATGCTGCAGCGCTCTCAAGCAGAATGACTGCCGGGTAGGAAGATGTTACCGTAATTATTTTCCTGGAAGGTGTGCACTGGGTGACTTGAAGTTTTGGGATCTGTTTTTTTTTTAAATGGTCTCGTTAGTTACAGCCCACTGCCTTTGTTGTTAAAGCTGGACTGCATTGTTTATGGCACACTGATTCGAGTGATTCTGTCTATTGAGTTATTCCTTCTGCAAAAGTGATTAAGTAATCTTTAATTGCTTTGAGTATATTTGTTATGTACTGATAACTCACTAGGACTGCCTTTCAGCCTTTAGAAATGTAACTATCAATTTTTATTATGGAAGAGATTATTTGGAGAATGTGCTGAAACATCATACTGGTATGAGCTGGGAGTAAAAAAAAAATAAAATCAGTTAAAGTTATAAGCACCCAGAATAGCAATAAGAAAAGAGTAATATTAAGATAGAGGAAAGGAGACACAAGAGAATCCTTCAAAACTACATAAATAACATTTAAAGAACTTTTTTTTTAATAATTCTGAAGTCATTTACTTTATTATTACTCTGATTTTCTTTGTGCAGTGCCTACCACAGCAGTGACAATAACTTCTTCATCAGAGGTATACAAAACCACAGTGTCAACCACTAGCACTACATCACAGAAAGGTCCCATAAGCACAACATTAGCTGGAGGAACAAAGGAAGGAAGCAGAGGACCTAAGCCACCGCCACCCGTTTCCACAACCAAAATTCCTCCTGTGACAAGTTTTTTCCCTTTGCCAGAGAGATTCTGTGAACCGACTGAGGCCAGGGGGATTAGCTGGCCTCAGACACAAAGAGGAATGATGGTTGAACGCCCTTGCCCCAAAGGAACACGAGGTACTGCCTTTAAAAATATATCTTGATTTCAAGCAGACATTTCAAAAGCAATGTGCCGCTGTGTCATGGTGAATTTTTTTTTAATCTCAAATTGTCTGTCACACAATTTTCTGTTACTTGGAGAATGCAGTATCTACAGGCAATGGTCAAATTTTAGTCTGTGAACGGCATTTGAGCGTAGCCGCAGAATTACCTCGCACATGTGCTTTTGAGAATCCAGGTCAAATTTTAGGGCTCTGCTTGAGGACTGTTGTGAAATATGCTTACAGCTGCCTTTCTCATTATGAGCTCTCCTCTGGATGAGCTCCAGGAAGAATCAAGGGCTTTTTGTTTGTTTGCAGAAAACGTCAGGTACTTTTCACTGACTTTTTTATTGCTGTTTGTAATCTACATTATTTCCTTACGTTTTTGTCAATTATTGTCAACTACTGCAATTAGCAGCATTCAGAATTTAACATTGCTTAGGATTGTCGCTGATTTCCTGAATGCATGCGGAAAAATGGTTTCCATTTCACTGTAGTTTTCTACATCTGTTGTAGGAACTGCCTCGTATCTCTGCGTGATCTTAACCGGAACGTGGAACCCCAAAGGCCCTGATCTTAGCAACTGCACCTCACATTGGGTAAATCAGCTGGCTCAGAAGGTTGGTTGAAACCTTTTAATCTGATGTCCACTGGTGATTAAGGATTTTAACTCTGAGCATTAATAATCCAGTTTGTTGAAGCTCTCTTTATTATTCTCTGTTCATTTAAAATAGAAGGAGTTAGGTGCACTTGGTGTGCGCCAACAGGTTCATATGTGTGTTTTGGTACACTCTCCCTCTAAATTCTTGTATTGAATCTGTGATTATGTGTTTTCATCACTCTCTAGTGAAGTAGCTTTGCTGGTGTTCAAAAACCAGAAGCTATATTTGCCTAATAAATCAAATATTGTAAATCATGCAGCAAAAACTGCAGTATACACCAAGGTTTTTTGATTCAGGAAAAATTATACTATAATAAATAGAATTTTGGCTGAGTGCATTAATAACGGTGTGATTAGAGCACCGAGCCACTTTCCGTGTTTTCCCTCCCTACTGAGATTTACTAAGTTTATGAAAACTGGATAATTTGTTGTCAGTACCAGGCTACTTGACTTTCAAATGCCTTGAGCACTGCTATGAACAAATAGATTTCTTACTGTCTGATAGCGGCAGTAAAATAAAAGTGAGGATGAACAGAAGATCTAGCCCAAAAGTCCCAGTCTGATTTCTGGTTTTGATGGCTGTTAAGAACTGCTTTTGTGTGTCACGGATCTAAGAACCTTTAATCTTCTGAGATAAAGAGAACGTTATTGGTCTCAATTAGTTGCAGATTTCAATGTATGTGCAAATGGTTATTTCACCACAACAAAGGTATATGGGGAATTGGAATTAAGAGCCGCAAGCAGAACAAGGGACCCTGCTGAGATAATATAAATTGTCATTTCAGATCAGAAGCGGAGAAAATGCTGCTAGTCTGGCCAATGAACTGGCTAAACACACCAAAGGACCGGTCTTCGCTGGCGATGTTAGTTCATCAGTGAGGCTGATGGAGCAGCTCGTGGATATCTTGGATGCTCAGCTGCAAGAACTGCGGCCCAGTGAAAAGGACTCTGCTGGAAGGAGTTATAACAAGGTACACACCTCCTGTCACCTCCTCCTGCTGGGATAACCATTGCCTTTGTTTTTCTTATTTTTTTACTTTCAGAAATATTAATCTATACTTTGTTCCTGCGTGCTTATAGTTCTGAGATAAACATGTAAGAGAAAACAGCAGTAAATACACAACGGAAAGTTCCAATTACCTTCTTTAGGGAGTAAGATATAATTCACAATAGCTGGCTGGTCCTAAAATACAGAGCTGTGTCCTTGTTAAAATCTGGAATGCGTTATAACTAGTGTGAGAGAAATGGGCATTAGCTCTCAGAAATTCTGTAACAAATCTGCATGTTTATCCAGTGATCCTTTTAACCTTGGACATATAATAAAATCAGTGGGATTCTGCATGGGTGCAGGGTTTTATTTTAATCTGACTTCCTGCAGAATAATAGCACTTTCCTAGCCTTTTAAGACACCAACATCGCTTACAATTGATCTTTATAAAAATGCCTTAATATGCATATCTAAAGCACAGATAAGTGTTTTCTCCACAATGATGTTCAGAGAAACATTTCAGAGAAAACTTGTGTCTTTGTGGTTTAAATACAAATCACAGCTGCTACTACCATTCCACTTTTTCTCAGAGGAAATGCTTTATTTCTCGTCCTCTTCCTTGCGTCAGCTTAGTCAGCAAGCTACAAACAAAACATTTTTTCAGCCTCTGTTAGAGAGAGAGCTCCGTGCACTCCTCTGTTATTTTGGCAATAGTTTTATTTACAATCTCTAGCTGCCCTTAAAGAGTTTTCCCAGAGACAGATCAAGTGCCCACACAGGGATTTTCTCCTTTGACCTTTTCACACAAATCCCACCGTTTGGGCAAATATGTCGGGCACTTGTATGAAGGTTGGGGAAAAATGTTGCCTGTGTGATGATTTTTATAGTCATCACTGGACAGAAACTAGATTAATCTCCAGGCTATAGTTCAAATTTAGGATTTGAAACACCAGTCTATTTTTTTTTTTTATATTTCTGAAGCTATCCAGAATGTGTCTAACTTCTGATTTTCTTTTTTCTTACTAAAAAGCTCCAAAAACGAGAGAAGACATGCAGGGCTTACCTTAAGGTATCTCTCCTGTGCTGTCACCCTGCTTTCTCCCTGCTTCAGCAACCTGCCACGCTTTATCATCTTGCTGCATGATCCTATGTATTTCAGTCTTTGATAAATGTGTATTGTGCCCCATATCAGCTGTACAAATGTTGGCTTTGCACAGGTATAACACTCAGAAAAACAAATTAAAGATCAAAGTTTATACCGCTTTTACCTCAACTTGTTCAAAACTGAAAGAGCAGAAATGGTTGTTATCTGAATTGGAAGTAGCATCTCTGTCATAATACAGCTTTGGATAGAGGAAAAAGCTGGCAACTTAACAGAAATTACTTCAGCTTGGTAGTATTTTATATCAAAGACTGTTTAGAGTTAATTCGCTTGCATGAAAAACGTGCATTATATAGCTTGCCTTGTTCTTTGTGTATTCTTATACCTAGTAAAATCACTCTTTCTTACAGTTTTAAGAGTTGTTAAAAAGGCCAAATTCAGTCATTTCAGGATAAAATGTAAAGACAAACATTACTCTGACTTTACTAGTAAAATGTGTGCCACGTGTCCCATTAACCAGGCTATGTGGAAGGCATGTAACACATTGCTACCCAATTTTCAGTTTCTTTCATGTGCCTTAGAATGGTTGTCCATAGTGGCCAGCTCCTGCTTTGCAGTACAATGCCAGTAATGCCACCTCACACCTGTGGAGAAGAGGAAAAAGTCCTAGAACAGATCACATCTGGCTCTGTAAAATCTTTTGGCACATTTTTTCAAAGTTTAAAATACTGATATTTTCAAAGTTTTAAAATACTGATATTTATTTACACCCTCTGAGGTAAAACATAAGAATGATTTTTGAAAAGAACTTTGAATTACTTTGCAACATAATAAAATAATTCAGACTCTTACTGAAGAGGCATTTCTCTGTACAAGGTGCTTCTGTCTTTTATCCTGCAGCCCAGGAAGTGGATGAGAGATGTCCAGTTATGCACGAATTTGACAAAAAGAGACAAAGATCTGGAGAGAAATTCACTTCTCAAATAAGAATGCTTGTAATAGTTTTTTATTATAAAATATTTTTTAATAGTAAAGGGAAATGCAGCAGGTATGGTTTGAGTAGGCTGAGTTTTAGTGCTTCATTTTCAATAGTAAACATGAACGTGAGAAGAGCAGCGATGGGGTTGCTCTGACAGCTGCGATACAGGGGCTGCGGAGTCTTCCCACCGCCCGCTTGCCTCTGTCTGAGAGGAGAGAACGCCTCAGAAATATTACTGGGCAGGTGATCATTTTCCACAGGAAAAATGCAGAGTTAGATTATCCCATAATATATAAAAAGTGTTTCATATTAATGAATGCATACCGTCAGTGCTATATGGAGATACACAACCTTAATTTCCGACCAGTGTCATTTTCTGTAGGTCTCAAATGGGCTTCTCTGCTTAGATAAGACTAATAAACCTCTTGAAATTACAAATCAAAAGCTGACTTACACTATGCAAATGAAGCAAGTTCCCACTTTGTGACAGAGGATTCATTTGTACCTCAGATTAGAGGCTCCAATCTGTATTTCTTGGTGACTAATGAATCTGGCCTCTGCAGACCAATTTCTGTTCCACTCTAGTTAATGGCTGCAGCAGTATCAGTGCGAGCATTTTGACTATTCTGTCTCCCATTAGAGAAAGAAAAAAGGCTTTAATGCCACTTCGAACTATCTTCCACCTGCCAGGAAGGTCATGGTAGCTCACAATGCAGACAGAAAGAGGATATTAAAATGGATTAGGCTAATTAATCTTGCTCGACGATAGCCTTGACCAACTTTTCCTATTCGTTTATTTGCACAATATAGTATTCCAGACCGACGTCTTTCTGTTTGTACAATGCATTCTGTTTCCATTCCCAATGCTTTTAAATTGATCAAACAAATTATATATGTGCTTAATGACACATTATGACTAGGTAAATGGGACAGAGTAAACAGGGTGTTTCAGCAATGTATGGCATACTCGATGCACAGCATACTCAATGCACAGCTACATTATGCATTAATGTAAGAGCTTGCCTTCAATTGATTAACGGATTACTCTGATTGATTGGATTATTTTGTAAAAATAATGTAATCATGTCACTGAATTCTTCTTCTTCCTTATTTACTGTTACTTTATATGCAGCTTAATGAACCTGAAAACATGATGATAGAGTTGTTACTTTAAAAAGAAAGACTTTTTAAAATGGCAGGTTGATTCAGTTTTACAGTTTTGCCTTCACTGATAACAGAGACAGTCAGTGGACATCTTGTTTGCTCTATTGATTTCCTTTTTTAACTGACCTTTGTGCAGGAATGGCAGTTAGTAATCTTTTTAAGTATCTATGAACAGGTACAGGAACAGGAGAGGGAGTGAGAGTGGCCCAGGGTAATTTATATCCACTGAGTCAGCTTCGTTTCATGCCTCCTGTAATAAGGAAGGCAGTTTATCATAGACAAGCAGTTCTTCATAGTGCTATGGCTACATGAGTTGGGCTAAGTTTCCAGAAGAGTATTATTGTTGTTTTAGTCTAAACCGCAGAATGCCAATTTTGACGTTAATATTTTTAAATAGAAGTTACACATTTTGACATTAACTTTAAGATGAAAGCTGCAGGCAAAACTTCTGGCATTTATTTTTACATTTTTCAGCACATTAATAAGACCATCTTTCTATCTGACACAAGACGAATCAAACCTGCATGTTTACCGCTTAGAGACCACACAATGCTAATGGCTAACTGCACTATTAATGTTAATCCAGCGAGAGGATGGAAAATATTTTTATGTTGAAAATAGTTTTCTAGTGCCATTAAATCACAGTAAATCATTCTGACAGTTAAGTATTATAATTGTCACGAGATAACGTTGGAAATTTTCCCCAGGTGCCTAGGGCAGTCAGACCTAATGATAGTTTTCTAATGAATGCAGGCAATTGTGGATACAGTGGACAACCTGCTCAGGCCTGAAGCTCTGGAGTCCTGGAAGGACATGAATTCTTCAGAACAAGCCCATGCAGCCACAATGCTACTTGATACGTTAGAAGAAGGGGCTTTTGTCTTGGCCGATAATCTCTTAGAACCAACTAGAGTCTCAATGCCCACAGAAAATATCGGTAAGTAAATTTCTTTTTAAGCGTAATTTAAAGTGCTATGCATTGCTTTAAACAGAATCAGGAAAAAGTACTCTAGATAGCGACATACTCTGAAAGCTGAGCTGTGCAGCATTTGGATTAAAGGTGTAGATGCTCCTACGCGGAGGAGGCACGCTTTTCTTGTTTAGTTCTTCATTAAAACAGTGTAAAACAGAAAGTAGTTGATGTTACAAAGTTGATTTACCACTGAAAAATCATTAGTAGTATGTATGGATATGAAGAGTGCTTAAATGGCAGAGTGTGGATTTTTGAGGTAACTGCTTGCTATAGAGCTGCAGAAATGCTTTCCTGTTATATATAAACTCTTCCTAATGAATTTAAATTACTTTTTTGCAACATACTCTGCCAGTTAAATATTTTAGGCACTCAGAACATAGGCCAAATGTTTATATTAAACATGACTGCCTTCAGGTAAAAACGTGTTCAGTGAACTACATCTCCCATAATGCAGAATGGGTATGCTCCAGAGACTGCAAAATAGCTGAAGATAGTTGGAGCATAATTTGGAATTTAAATGGTGACAGAGAAATGTAGGGGTTTGGTATTACAGATGTGCAAATATTGGTACACAGGATGTGTTAAAGCAAAAATAATTTCTATGCATAAAATAAAATTCCTTCATTTTATTATAGAGATTAATGTAGTCTCAGTGAGGTACAAGGAAGCTGAAAGTCTGCCAATTTGAGGGATACCAAGATGGAGACTTGGAATAGACTTCAGAAATGAGACTTTCCACGTTTCAGTGTCTGCATATTTGTAACTGTAGAAATGATTCTGCCTAGTTATTAATTTCAGTAGGAAGAAATTGGGAAAGGATGGGAAAAGGTGTTACAGTCGTTATCAGAGTAACTGCACCGGTTGTTTCTGAAGGAATGTGGTTAGAATCACAGAATCTCTCTCTCAGGATGTACACAAGCAGTTCTGTGGAGCTCAGTAAACTGTCTGAACATCACTTCTTGTGATAAGCTGTCTTGAAGTCATCGTTAGTAACACATTACTGATGCCATGCAAGACTGGATTCACAGCGCACATACATATGTGGCTTAGAGAGAGAGAAATCTAATTCATACTTGTCTAATTCAAACCTAATTTCATACTTGTCAGTCTATAGTTTATACCTATAGTTAGACCAGTTTAATATAATGGAGATATTTCTCGACAAATTGACCACTCTGACCTATGTGATTCTACATATCCAAGGGAATCCAGCCTTCGATGGTAATCTCATGAAAGCCTCCCAATATACGTCATAAAATTAAAACTTCAAGTAAGGCCAAGTGGCATCTAAATTTTCAATTTAAATGGTTTTTAGCAGAACCAATAAAATTGTTTCCTATAAACCTTTATACAGAATTAGATTTAGGGAAAAAATTAGAAATTATTTTTAGATACAAGTACTGGTTTAGCTAAATACACAGCATAAGTATACTTAGGTATTCATTTGCTGACTGTTTAAAAAACTATCTAAATCAATACTTAAGGTTCTAAATTTGTTAGCAGAGGATACTGCATAGATGTTAGCAGCTTCAAAATAAACATTTCTCTGCAGCATGTGTGGTATTTTTAAATGCATGTTTTGAGGGCACAAATTAAAACAAGTTTTGATGTCATGTTACCACCATTAAAGCGCTGTCATTTTAGTAGCGTGCACTAGGTTTCGTTAAAGAGACTAACTCTGCATACTTGAAACATGCAGTACATATCTGTCTTACAGTGGCAAATGAGGACAGCAGTGTGAGAAAAGTAAATAAAGAGTGGGGGGAAATATTGTCATCTGGCATATTGCATTCTAGCCAAGAGACTTTCTCTGCATTCTCCTTTCTTACCACTTTCTTTTTTTTTCCCCTCTGGTCTGCTTAGTTTTGGATGTTGCAGTGCTCATTACTGAGGGCCAGGTGCAGGACTTGAAATTTCCTCAGGGCAGTAAAGGAGGCAACTCGATTCAGCTCTCTGCAAGCACCGTGAAACAGAACAGCAGGAATGGTGAGTCTTGGGCACGGAGCACTGAAACTCCATCAACTTCTGTAAAACCCACGTTACCTTCCCTAGTTAAAATATCAAAACAAAACACAACAAAACTGCTCTGTGACTTTTTCTCGAAGGTCGTGGGTACCTGGCTGTTTTTCTTTGACTCTGTAGCCTGAAAGTGCCTCTCTGTTTACTGACTCTTTATTGTCAGTTCATTATAGTACAGGTTGCTGTGTTTCTGTAGACCTCTGCGTTATGATGGTGGGATTTTTTTCTTTTGTAGGATTAGCAAAACTGGTTTTCATCATTTACAAAAGTTTGGGGCGTTTTCTCAGTACTGAAAATGCAACCATAAAACTAGGCAGCGACTTTGCTGGGCGGAATAGCACGATCGCAGTCAACTCCCACGTCATTGCAGCCTCTATCAACAAGGAGTCTAGCCGGGTGTACCTGACTGATCCTGTGCATTTTACACTGGAACACATTGATGTGAGTTATGCTAATGAATTAATGGGAAGGTCATAAAATCAGCAAGAGAGAAAAGCAATGCAGAAAAATAACCTTTTTTCCATTTGAATTTTAAATGTTGGACTAGGTCAGAGACACAAGCTTAGTTAAGTCTATGAACATAAAATTAAATGAGCCTGGTTCAGTGATTATTAGAACTTAAGTGTATTCTTAATGAAAGCTAATTCAGTAATCAACATGAAAATGTAAATGACTAATTTGTTTCTAACTGAAAATTAAGTCTTACCTTAGTAGCAGGGTAGAAAATAATGTTAAGATTCTTGATGGTCTGATGTAGCAAGATTTAATGACGCTTTAACTTTTTACATTAATTTTGGACCAAATTCTGGAAGCATATACAAATTGTTTAAATGCATTTATTCAGTGAAGAATAAAGTATTATATCTTGATTTGTTATACTTTAAGTTTGTGTATATTTTCTTCACGGTAATTTATTTAATGTGTTTCTTTGCTTGTTAGCTTGGTCCTTTCTGTTTTCGTGTTTCACGTCAGGAAATAATCAGTACTGTGATAGAGAAAATATGATTGGGTTTTCCATTCATTTTGCCTTTTTTTTTATAAATCTGTTTTGATCGTTTTTCATCAAAATAGATAGGCATTGAGAAATGAACATTTTTCCTGATGTCTGTTCACATGACTTTGGCCTGACCAAAGGTGAGAATCAAAGGAAAAAGATCATATTTTCAAATTCTCAATTACAGGAAAAATATCTTCAGAATAAATTTGCAGTCCTAATTTTGCAGAAAGCAAAAATGACTATAATGTACCATCAGTGCATAAAATCGTAAGATGGAAATTGTTTAAAATTGGGTCTACAATAATTGAGACTACACTTTAGAGTGTTTCGGACTATAAAGTCCCTTTTAAACTACATGTCTTCCTTGTATAACATAGTCTACAATTTTGCTGATGAAAAACTTTATTGTCCGAAACTTGCAAAGTTTAATCTAAATTACCCTTTACACATATTAAACAATTGTTATTGCCATCTTAGTGTCTAAAATCCTCATTTTATGTTATCCTTTTATCTCCCAGCCTGACAATTATTTCAATGCAAATTGTTCCTTCTGGAACTACTCAGAGAGAACTATGATGGGATACTGGTCAACTCAAGGCTGCAAACTGGTTGACACAAATAAAACTCATACAACGTGTGCTTGCAGTCACCTAACCAACTTTGCAATCCTTATGGCTCATCGGGAAATTGTGGTAGGTAATGATGTTTCCAGCCATCGGCAGGGAGCAAACTTTTAAAGATGTAGCTTCAAATTTTTAGCAAAATCCAAAATTGCTGATGTTTCTTAAGTATTTATAGCTTCTACCCAGTCTTTCCAAAGCAATTTGCTTTCTGTAACACTTTTCTTCCTCACCCGTAAAGGCACAAGCAAAATAACAGGAAAGAAAAACAAGGAAGGACAGCAGTTTTCTTCTAGTCATATTTTACAGTTACTGACCAACCTCACAACTGTTTTACAAACTTCCGCTCAGTACAACTGGAGAGTATCTGTAGGGGCAGCTGTGCAGGCTGTTCCCTGGAAGCACAAGTGCAAGCTCTACTTAGAGCAGGAAGGTCAAGGATTTTCCATACCAGTTGTTTAAATGCCTCTTCATACGCTGAAATTCTGTTGTCTAGTTAAAGCACTGGCTGAATTTAAGGGGGCATGCAATATTTGCAAGGATATGAGACTTCTCATAAAGCCATTGCATTCGCAAAGATTGCTGAAAAGATAACCAAGATGACAAAAGTGATTCTGTTGCAACTCAAGCAAGGAACCATTTTTAGCTGATTAGAGCTGGAATTACACGTGTAACAGTCTGCGTTTTGTCCTAATTGGTGTTTAAATTGTTGCTTTCTTCTCCACTGTGGAGTTACAGGTCTGTAGGATAAAACATGTACTCTTATAGGAGGTCCAAGGGAAAGCTCTCCTCTTTGTTTGTGCCAGAGCCTAGTGACACTTTTAAAATGTTATGTTTCTCTACTTGTGCTTGCCTGACAAGTTTACAGTTAGCCATAGGAAAAGTAAAAATACTATCTGATCTGGCTAAAATAGTCATTTTTCTCTCAGACCTCCTCCTCTTCTACTTACCCTATCTTGCTCTTCTGGGACGCTGACCTGAGACTGAGAAATTGCAGAGTACATTTTGCCCATCTCATGTAATGAACAAGTAACTTTTCTGGATGCTACCTGTGAAAATAGGTTTTCGTTTATACTCATAAAGAGTCATATTAATTTTCTCCATTCTTGGTTATTTCTAGTACAAAGATGGAGTGCACGAATTGCTCCTCACTGTCATCACCTGGGTGGGAATTGTCATCTCTCTTGTTTGCCTGGCCATCTGCATCTTCACATTCTGTTTTTTCCGTGGCCTGCAAAGTGATCGTAACACTATTCACAAGAACCTTTGTATCAACCTATTCATTGCTGAGTTCATTTTCCTAATAGGCATCGATAAGACAGAGTACAAGGTAAGTTTTCTCTGTGTGTACTGATCTTGTTCTCTGAAATGACTGTTTGAAATGGATTTGAATTAAAACATGTCAACACTGCCAAGCTTTCAGCATTCTGACACAGCAAGGCTGAAATAAAAGCTCATTGTGAAAATAAGATAGACATATTCATAAACAGTATTTACATCCATCAAAATTATCACTGTGGCCTTAATTTCCCACTTACTGCAATGTTTTTCATTTTCAGTTGAGAAACGTCGACTATTAACAAAGCAGGTGGTTAAACTTTTGAAAGAGGAGATGAAATTAAAGGTCAACATACTAGAAACCTATATATGTTTTCTCTATGCATTCATATGTCTCAACAGCTATTGACTACTTTTTTATATGAACGTATGTTAGTGCAGAGCCTTATCTGTATATTTACACATTTTTTACACTGCACATTCATGCAGGTTTGTTTGAGTATTGGTGAAATTAATTCTGAAGCAATTAACTGGATTGAAATCTAATAATTCAGTATAGTTTCATCCAGAACTCAACCAAAGGGGAGAGAATTCAGATAGATTTCTGTTATGACAGTAGAAACGTCCAAGTTACAGCAGATAAAAATGGCTTGATGGCTGCTTCATAATTTTAGTAAGCAGTATTACATCTAGAACCAACTGTTCATGTCTCAGATTATGTAAATCATAAGTCCTAAAACCATCTCAGTTTCAAAATTAAAGATTTGCTTATAAAATTGAAAAGTCGGCTCTGTAATTGAAGACTGGGAGGTGAGGACACGATTTCCTTACCTTCATTCACACTGTTTAGCTAATTTACTTTCTGTAGCTACCGAGCACACATTAGTATTTCCAAATGTTCAGCATATGTTTTCAGGTAGGGAAAATGCTCCTGAATTTATGAAAGATCTCTGATAGAAGTATATTTGTTTACACACTATTTATTGGAAATGTAATGATGTGAAGATTTTGTGGTTTATATTTCTGTCTTTCTTCTTCTTTGCAGATTGCATGTCCAATATTTGCAGGTCTCTTACACTTTTTCTTCCTGGCAGCCTTTGCCTGGATGTGTCTAGAAGGAGTGCAGCTTTATCTAATGTTAGTAGAAGTATTTGAAAGTGAATATTCTAGGAAGAAGTACTATTATGTTGCTGGCTACCTCTTCCCTGCTACAGTAGTTGGTGTCTCAGCAGCTATTGACTATAAGAGCTACGGAACAGAGAAAGCGTAAGTAATTGCAAGTGACCTGAGTGTTTTTCAAGTGAATAATTTTTTAAAGCCTATTAGCTGTCAGAGGGTCCCTGACAGACTAAAATACCATCTGAAAGCTTTATTGGTAAGAGAATGGCAATGCTCTGCACAAATTACAATCAAGTCTTTTGTAATTCTCTAGGTTCAGAGGATTTGTACTCTAGAGAGACCGATTCTAAATTATGGTCTTTCTTTTAACACAAAAGATTGACCTGAAACAAATTGAAAAAGTAAATAACTTTTTGGCCTTAAATGTATATTAAGTAAAAATTCTCAACTTAAAGTATCTGATAGGCCTAACCACCCAGTTTTAAGCTAATGCTTCGTTAGATCTCTTTGTTCAACTGCCCCTCTAGCTAACTCTCATCCTGAATTATGACAGTACAATATTCCAACCCATATGTTTCACTTCGATATTTTATCAGGCAAGTAGAGCAGGATTAAAATTAGCCACTGCCTTTTATTTACAAAAATACAGATATATATAGAAAGTGACAGAATGTAGACAGAAAACATTCCTGAGGATTTGAGTTGCTGGAGGCATGAATTTGCCTTCCAATAGTGTTTACTTTGTCCTTTGATGAAATTAGTTACAGAACGGGAAGACACTGTTGACTACAAGAAAGCTGCTTGATTTTGCTGCTGATGAAAGACAAATGTGAGCAATTCAGCAGGGAACTGGGCTGTATGAAAAACGAATCGCTAAGTGAAGTCAGCCCTAATAGGTTTACACGTCATTTAGTCTGGCATCATATGTATTCTTTCTCTACTGTTCAACTCCCCGTTGGGGCATTTTGTTCATACCATATTGTTTTTCAGCAAAACATGGCATCTGAGCATTTTCTGTCTCATATTCCTCAGGAGTAAGCACTTTGCATCTGACACAAAGTTAAAAGCAGATTTTGAAGATTGCATGGAAAACCTGTGAAAAATATTTACTGATGTTAGATTCATTAGTCCGTGATAGTACCTGTGATCAAACCTTTTGACTGAAAAGAGAGAGAGCTCGTATTGGTTTTTGGTTTTGTTTCTTCTTATATATTAGCTATTCCTGATGATGTATTTTCAAGTTTGATAGTGTTATTAAACAGGACTCAGCAGAAGAGATTCAGATTAGGAAAAATTGTCCATGGACTAAGTGATACTGTGCAATGTATATCATTGTTTACTGGCAAAATGTTAGCTTAAGAAGTTTTTTTGCATTCTCTGTTTATTGGACTGAGGTGCTAATGCAATTGTTCACTTTTCATTCTCTTTTTTACATGATAGTTGCTGGCTCCATGTAGATAACTATTTTATCTGGAGTTTCATTGGACCTGTTACATTCATTATCCTGGTAAGAACTTTGTTTTTCCTTTCCTTTTAGGCTGCCTCACAGCAAAGTTAAAAAGATTGAATATCAGTCAATACCACCCTTATTCACAAAACATTTCATGAAAATGCTTATAAACAATTTGTAATGTGACCAATGGTTATATAAATGTTTAGAAATCTTTAAAGAGTGCTGACCAAATGATTAATTGTCAAAGCTGTGGTGGCACTTCAGCATAGCCATTTTTTCCTAATGGCTTGAACTCTGAAGGTCTTATTGACATGTGTAGCCATGTGAAAAATCAATGAAGTACTGCTAAACACTGGGGTTTTTTAAAGGAACCATTACTACTGCTTTCAATTGAGTCACTATTGTACACGTTCCAGAATTTAACTGCTAATTATCCAACATAATTATCTCAAGAGGGTTTTCTAAGGCATTGGTTAATCAAATAAATCTTATATTTCATTACACTTACACAGTAGTTGTATCTGTATTTTCATATGCACATGCTTTTTTTTCGATGACTACTTCTGTGTGTATTTATGCTACATATAATGTATGTCAGACATACAAGTTGATCTGTTTTAGTGTAAATGATAGAATATTATGTAACCAATAGAAAGCTTATACACATTCTTGCCATCATTTGAGTAAAGTCAAGTATGCATGCACACCCATCTGTACACCCTCAGCTGAGTGCCCCATTGTCCATTTAATATTGAACGTGATGTTCATACATCAATTATCCGTTCTCTGAGTGCTTTCCAGTAAAAAGCACAGTTGTCTGTCAACCCAGGGAAAAAACATTTCCCTGTTATTTCAGACTAATAATACCAACACTGCATAACTTAGGAATTTGGAAGCAAAGTGAATGCAAGATGTGCATTTTGGCTCACCTTGTTTTTTTCCTGCTAGTTCAGTATTTTTAAAGCCTGGCTATACCTGGGAAATTGGGAAATATTCCAGAAGGCTGGTGGTGGGGACATAGCCTATGTACATAGAGAGTTATTCTCATAACTGCTGGTAGTTTGGAAGGATGAATTCATGCTTTTGAAAGTCTAAATAGTTGCCTGTTCCCCTGCCTTTATACAGTAGTAGAGTTGTGAAATGTTAACAGAAGTTCAGTTCCCTTCAGTTTCCAAATTCAGGAATTGGTATTTTGTCAGTATTATTATTTTTTTAGCCTGAATGGCATGCATCAGGCATAATTTTGAAATTTCTGACTTTCATAGATCTATACTCCAGACCTACTATTTCAACACTTTTTGTAACTTATAGTTTACATTACTTCTCCATGTAAAAAATAAACTGATACTTTGATTAAGGAACTTTCTATAAAAAAGGTACCCGACCAGTCTCTTGTAGGTACTTTATTCCTTCCTGGTATCTTCAATATTAAATAAACTTACGTATATTTGGGTTAGTTTTACTCTCTGTTTGTATCAAAAATTTTCCATCCTTGAGCAGTCACTCAAGAAAAGATACTTGTGCAATGTAGAAGTTGTTTGAGTTCATTGACATATTTTCAAAGAAATAAGGGTAGATCCCAAAACTCATGTGCGTATGAGTTGAATTAGAAAAATTATAGTGTTTGTAAGGTGTAAGTATAGGCCATAATAATTGTGCAGATTTTTTAGTATTTTTAATATTTTCTAAATACATTTAAATTAAATCAAGTCTCAGGTTGATAGGCCTTCTTTTTTAATTAAACCTACAGTTAAAATTGGAAGATATACTTCGTATTTTCGATATGATAGACAATATTTTTCAACGCAAAGTTGTTTCTTGCAGTTGTTGTAATCATTACTAGAAAATTGTCTAAGTTTCATGCCACAATAGTTCAGTTACCTCAGGTCTGATTGTGAGGTGATAATTTTGGTTTTTGTGTCTAGCTTTTTATTTTATTGTTACTGGGAGTGTTTTGCTAAGTCACCTCTATTTCTCTCCCTTGCTTTAAAATAACATTTCACATGGGAAGCTTTGGGCATTGCTGACGGCTTTTTCACTTCCTCATAACCAGGTCAGAGTGAGAATAGAGGTGAAGGACATTTAATCATATTGACCATGTACAGACATAGTTCACTATTATTTACTGGCCATGACATTATTATCCTCCAGCAAATCATTTAGGCTGAGACGCAAAAGGCCTTTGGGAGCAGTATTCCCAACTTCAAAAATATGAAACAGCAGGTAGCAATCACAGCACAGTTCCTGGGAGTAATTCTTCTCTGGCAATTGCTTTGCCCTCTAATCGTCCCAACTGAGAAAGCAAGAGAGACTGGAGGAGGAAGTGTGAGAAGTGTAATGGCTGAAAAATAATATGTCATGTGTGCAGTGTAACCAAAGAGCTATATTTGTAGTGTAGCTTGCTTAGTGTCAGTAGCATGTGAGAATTTCACCTTGGTTAGCCTTTTAATGTGTTAATTGAATCACTTTCATGATTCTCAACTTAATAGTACTGTCAATGCACATAAACCCTTTTTTGACAATATTGCTTACTACTTTAATTTATAAATTTTTCTCTGAGTTTATAAGCATTCGCACCTGTATCTGTATACAGGTTTGCACAAAATAAGGATGAGAAGTATGAAGTTCCTCAGTATGTCTTCTGAGGAGCTTTCAACTTCACTGTTTCCATAGCCTGTCGTGCCTTTGGGCACCAGGGTTATTATATCTATGAGAAAAGAGCATGTAAGTAATGAGCGGTGGGAAACCATTAGTATGCCTGAAATGGTTTAATGAAAGCTTGGATCATGATACGTCAGGAGCTGTTCTTATCATTTGGACAGCTCCATCTGCATCTTTAATAATTAATTCAGTTCAGTAAGAGTTCAGTGTGCACGCTCATTTAGAAGCCGCCTTCAGAGAGCACCTCTCTCGCTGCCAGTCCCAGAGAGAAATAGGCTTCTGCATGGCTAAGAGCAAAGATCTGGAGATACAAGAGCAGTTTTAGAGCTGCGTTTGCCAGGTAACAAAAGCTCCGGGGAGTTCAAAAAGGGTCAGAACATGTGCAGTTCAGCTAGGTTACTAAAGAGTGGTGTTTCTGTTCTTCTGTCTTATCATATCCATGTCAGCACTGCAGGCTGTGTGGAATGAATTTTAAGCTGCTAAGCTCAGGCAGACGTGATACAATTGAGCAGGTTCATGGCTATAAAACAAACAGTGCACTCCTCTAATCTGTGGTCAGAAAAGCCTGAGTATTTTGTCTTCTATGTAGGTCCCTATTCATTCATATCCAAGGAATGGATGATGTTGGTTTGACTTTAGTTCAGCCAAAACTACTGGAGTTTGCTTCTCGCAGATGGAGCCAGTATATGAGGCTACTGAAGGTTGTTAAAGCAAAAACTCCTAGGATGTCCTGTTTGATTAGCTTGGGAAAGGCAGTTTAGCTTTTCACTCAGGTTGAAGCATTACTTCACCAAATCAGTGGATGTATACATATAGACGCACACATTATCTAGGTCCACCTGTGAAAATGGACTGTATTTATACACTTATGTATGTAAATAATACATGTATATCTTTCTCTAGTAGACACTTGATAAATGGTATTTATCTATTGCTCATAGGGGGAAATTTATCATAATTATTGCAAAATCTAGCTTTATTTGGCAACTAATTCATTATACCTGCAACTAATTCTGATCCATTAGTCTTCTCTGCAGGTTATTACATCCACTTTTTAAAATAGTTAATTTGACTTGAAGACACTTTCGCTCTCAAAATTACATAGATTTCCGATGCCAGAAAAGACAAAATTCCTACTTACACCTTTTTCCATGTCCAGTACCTTCTGATTTCTAAACCAGAAATGACCTTCTGTGTGTTGGCTATGAAAGAAGCGTGTTCTGCCAGGATATTGCATTTGATTATTACCATAAAAATTATTCACATTTTATATTTTAAAGTAGTTACTTTTTTAATACATACCTAATTGTCTTTCTTTCGCTCCCTTTTGTCCAATACACTTGTTGTATTAAGAGATAAGAAGGAACTGGTATTTTAAATCGTTCTGTAATTATTTTTTTTTTACTTTTACATACATTTCTAAAATCAGATTATAGATGAAGTTCGTGCTCTATGTAGTCCAGTATCCTGTCTTTTATAGTGGATCATATATTTTAGAAATGATAGTAAAAACCTAGTGTAAACATTAATGAAATACTATCAATCCAAGTTTTCTCTTATTGTTATCTGCTAATGTTATAAGAGATGTCACCATGCGTTTTGTCACTCTTGCTATGACAGCAGAATCTTCAAATCCAAACCTGATACCTGACCAGACTTTGAAATTCTTATTTTTTAGCCTTCAAAAGAGTATTGGTCTGATTTTCAGAAGCGCAACATGAAAGAGATTTTACTGATTTTGTCAAGGGTATAATTTCATGACTGTTTGAGATGTATACACTGTGGCGCTGTGTGTGTTTACACGATGTACTCATATTTTTTATTATCACTGAAGGAGAGTGGCACTGTTCAGATGCAGATTTTGGTTTATCTGGGATGGAGGCAGCCCTTTTGTCAGGATGAGGCCCAAGCAGTCGCTAGCCCTTTATGTTTTATGAAGTGATGAGACAGTCGTCGTTGTCAGAGGCCCATTTTTTCCTCTCACCAGTTTGCTTTCAAAAGTCCGTTTTGCCATTCATGTGGACCTTTCTGTGACCCCAGAGTATTACATGTTTGTAGTGAATGTTGTTAAAGAAAGGTGTCCTGCTCAGACCATCTGTCAAGCTTGGAAAACATCTACAGATTCATTTGCTTAGATCAGTAACAGTCCAGTCCTCACACAGTCATGAAGCAACCCCACTTGGAAGGGACTTCAGGAGATCTGTGGTCCAACCTCCTGCTCGAAACAGACTCAGCTCTGAGCGCAGACCAGATCACTCAGGGCTGAAAGCTTTCCTTATACAAAATTGGTACAAATGAATGCAAAAGCACTAAGTGTGTTTCCTTCTCCCTCCTTGTATTTCTCACCAAGAGAAGTAATTCAGCCATTCCTTCTAAAAGCAGTTATTCTGCAGCAAGTTCCCTTCCCTCACTGCTTAGTGTCTTGTGTAGTAAAATGGCAGGATGCCCAAAAGTCTTTAATTGATGAGTTCCTCCAAAACAATAAATTTCTAGATGAAACGCAGTAAGGGAGACAAAGCAAATCTATAGGAAGGTTTGGTTACAGTATTTGTAAGCAGGCAAAATAGGCGTTTGATAACGACACAATGTGTAACAGAGAAGCCAGCACGTTTGAACAAGTGGCAAACCATGGTCTTTTGACTGCTGAAACTGAAAACTATGCAATGTTTCACAGTGATGGAGAAATGAGTATCATATGCTCTGTTGTCATAGTTACTTTGTCTTCAAAGTACAATATTTTGCTTTTTTTTCTTTTTTTCTTGGAAGGACTTTTTCAGCTACTGTGATATAGCATTATTATTTCTGTGGGTTGCTTTTGGGGTCTGTACCTAAATTAGAATTAAAATGTCTATTATGTACAGTTATTCCCTAGTCCATCGAGGACGTGTATACAGACACAGCTGAGTATCAAATAAAACCTGCTTAATACACTGGAGCTTGACTCAGGCTCTGGGGTAGGGCCATGTCTGCTTGCATCTCACCAAAGGAACCTCAGTATGTAAATACAAGCTTTTGTTTTTCATATGTCACACCAGCACTTCAGTCGTACAAAGAATCAGAGGATAAAAACCTCTCGTTTCTTAAGGCAGTCGTTTAGGGGCTAAGCCATATCTATGAGTTTTTGATCCAAGAACGATGTTGCTAGTACAATACAGCATACTCCAGGGTAGCTACTTAGGCAAGGATTAGCTTCCAGCTGTGCTGTAAATACTATTCTGAACTGGATTGTGCACTCCCAGTTGCATAGGTTGCAGCCAAAGTTGATTTACATGTTAGGATTGGCATGGGGCATGTCTCTTAGCCCTTAATCTGTTTGTTTTCACAAAAAGTAAATTGAAGTTACATTTTTTTTTAAGCAGGCTGGAGAAGTTCATGTTATGTCAGCTAGCAAAACATGCAAGAAACTTTTTTGAATACAGAACAAGAAAGTCTGCCTGCAAAGGCAGATCACATGCAGAACCCCCATCCTCTGTCTGGTGCAAAGGCCAGGGAGAGAAGCAACTTGTTTTCTCGCCCAAGGAACTTACACAGTACAGTGGAAACCTAGACAAGAGGAACAAAACGATCATAATGGTATAATGAAGTGTTTCTCAACTGGTTAGTCATTACCTATAAGAATCATAAAAGATAATCAGCAGGGTCATGAGATATTGACACTTCTATTACATTTTACAGCAATGGAAATCACGGTTAACCTACACCATGTACATACCTCCCCTTAAAGGTCAAGTGTTTTGTCAGTTCTTGAAATACAGACAGAAATAAATTATAAAAGCTTATTTTTCCTATTTGTATCATGTACACTTTTTGTATTAAGATACATTTGTAAAAATGTTTTGCTTTGAATCAGAACTGATGACGTCAAAAGCTGCCAAACACTCTTTTGGTGTTGAGAACTGTAGTGCAGGATGCTGGCCGTCCTGATTTTGAGACGGCAGCAGGAGCAGCGATAACTTGATTGCCCTTAGCAGTAGGAATTATTTCTGTAATACATGTCTTTATTAACAGACTGTGATCAGAGCCTTCAAAATACTCCTCTTTTCAAGGTAACTGTTAAGACCTGCTCTCTATTAGAACTTGAGTGGTATTTCTGACCATTGTGGCACAGCTGTAGGAATGCATCTGGTAGGAACTGGTGTACCCGATGTTATAAAAATTGTGAGGGTTTTGATGCTGTCTCAAACCAAAGATTCCCCAAAATGAGAGACTGGGCTTGATTATGCTCTGTCAGTAACCAGTTGCAGATACATATGGAAGATTGTAAGAACGAGGTTATAATCAATCTAGTACATGTTTTGTAAGGATGTCCAGGCATATTCTCCCATTTTCTCTTAGCTATCATTTCAGCCATTTCTTGTGGACCTTTATGCTAGTAGATGAGGATGTGTCTTCTCCCTGAAGGACATAGCTCTTACTGTTTTCAAACATATGATTTTATTTGAATTGTCTGCATGATATTGGACAGCACGTACTAATTTCTCAAATTAACTGTATACCACTTTTCAACCTGTATTCCGCAAGCATCCTTGTATTTGGCTTACCTATGCTCTTCATATGCTTTGAAATCGATAGGAGAAAGGCACCTAGTATCTTTGATATCTGTGATTCTGTTTCACAAAAGGAAAACTACAAAAAATTACTTTCAGTATCTTCCCCGGTGTTACCTGTATGAATGACACAACAAGAATAAGACAGCATAGTCCTTCCTTCAAGTGGCATGCAGTCCCACTTTGACAGAATCCAGACTACAAAGGGAAGGAGGGCAGTAGGAGGGTGCACCATCAGCATATGTCTATGGCACTGTTAAGTTTGATGCATTTGCTACATCTTTGTGTTTCTTTTTCTTTTTTCTTTCTCCTCAGTTACATTTAAGACCCCAGTGGGATTTGTGAGAACAAAAGGCAATAAAAAAAAAGAAAGGGAGAAACCAGCAAAGGCGAAAGACATTGCAGAAGCAGATGGGGTGATAAAAAGGCAACCAGTGTAGAACAATAAAGGAGTAACTATAGTCTGCGTCAGAAGTCAGTGAGATGGGGAACAGTGCCAGAGGTGACAGGCGAAGGTGAACAGGACCTGAGCACAACATGCTGGATGACAGAGCTAGAGTGGCAATGACAAGTGTTGGACATGAGCTAAATATGGTGGTTCCTGATGATGTGGTGAATTTGCAAAATTAAGCAAAACAAGGACTAGTAGCATTTTTTGTCCCCTCATCCATATTTGCAATCACTTTTTACAGACTGTCTGAGATAGTTATCCAGTTTCACTACGCATTTGAAAATAAACTACAGGATTTTTGTTTAGTCTTTAACATCATCATTAGTCAACTTGTTACATGAAGTAGTTTAATTTCATTCTTATCTGTTTTGACAGCTGAATCTTATCTTCCTGGTGATCACATTGTGCAAAATGGTGAAGCACTCAAACACTTTGAAACCAGACTCTAGCAGGTTGGAAAACATTAAGTAAGTGCTTTGTGTTCAAGTATGAGAACTATGATTATTTTCTGATTGCTGAACTGATTGAAAGCTACTCTCCATTAGGAGCACATGCCATTGTCTCCCAGCAACTGCAGATGTCAATTAGAAGCAAACAAAGCCAATCCTGCTTTCGTCACATTGTTGCTGTAATGTCACAAACGCCGGTCAAAATTAGATAATTTCAGCCTGGAACTAGTGCCAAGAAACTGTTTCACGGAAATGCCACAGCACTGTAGTAATTTCATTTGCATTTAAAATGCAGTTCAAAAATGATGTTCCTGTTTGCATGGCTGATATGATTATATTAAGTTTGTTTTGTTAAATGACTTTTTGATTTAAGGATTCTGAGCAGTTTCTACTCGTAATCCTGTTCTCCCAAGAGAATTGACTCTATTATTATTGTTAACTTGAAGATTATCTGCTGTTTTCATGCTAATTTAACAAATGTTTACTTTATCATGGTGCTGTACTGCAGTATCCCTTTTGCAGAGTAATATGTGTTATATAATTAACATAGCTTTGGCAGCTCTTCTTTAGATAGCCTTTTACTGTATTCTGTATAGCTTTACGTTGTACTGGAGGTTTTTGTTATCAACACTGAAGGGATGGTGCAACTTTCTAACACTGAGGGTTGGATGTGAAAGGGTCTTATGGATTTGCTTTGAATGTTGAAAATGGCCAAGGGAGATTTTCAGTAAGGCTAACTTTGTGAACTAGATGTTCTAGATAGGTCAGTATCAGCTTCATTGCATGTTGCATGGTGAGAGAGAGAGCTAATCTTTAGCATCTCTCTCTTTTCTTCCTTTTCCTCTTTCTGTCTTCTCATCCACACCAGTAATTACCGTGTTTGTGATGGCTACTATAATACGGACTTACCTGGGTAAGATAGAACCCTACATTAACAAATATCTAGCATGATTTTTAACTTTACAAACTCGGTCAATATTGTGGATTTCCCTTAATTTTAATTAACAAGTCTTGAGATACTTGATTTGCTAAAGAATTTTTAACTATTATATGCCTTTATAATTTTAAATTGCTTGCCTCTGCATTTTGAATTTCCTAATTTTGACTAATTTTTATAGACAATTAAAATGCTCTTATTAATTTCTGTTTCAATTCTGTCTAATAATTTTGTTTCTCTTTTCTGCTTATAATGCTTTCTAGCTATGAAGATAATAAGCCATTTATCAAGTAAGATCATTAGTTAGATGTGGAATTCACTGACTAAATTCCCTTTCCCTTTCATTCTGTGACGTTCTATATAATTCCTTTTCCTTAACCTATTCATGATGGAATCTTTTTTAGACTATTCTGTAGAGCAGTATCCATATTTTTGTCACATTTCAGCAGGGTTTCTTCATGCGGAAGTTAGATCATCTAGCTTCAGTTTAGCTGAGTTTATCGGAGCATTAAAGATTTGGGCTCTAGGCTTTTAATCTGCTGTTTAACCTTTGTGCATTTGTGTTACATTATTTGGTGTCATATGGCAGCACCACTGCTTAAAATCTATGGTGTGATTAGTGGCTAAGCCAGATTTATCAATCTCTTTTCTAAAAGCAGATAAAGCAATGGAGTAGCTGGGCTTGCGCTATGCTTCTGCATTTCAAAATAGTTTTGATATCCTATGCAGTTCTTGAGAAAGAAAAAGGTCATATCTACTCTTGCTGTTTTCACTGGAGACTGAGAGTACTAAACGGAATTGTTCTTTCTTTAATAGATAAAAGGTTAAACCCAAGGAATTTTTACATTTGAATGTGAACCTAGTAAAAGTCAACTTCAGGAACTGAAATGTTAATATTGGATTTGATGACATGCGTTCTCATAAGTAATGTTACTAAAATTAATTTTCTTTTACAGATCCTGGGTCCTGGGTGCATTTGCTCTCCTGTGTCTCCTTGGCCTAACATGGTCATTTGGCCTGCTGTTTATCAATGAGGGGACTGTTGTGATGACGTATCTCTTCACAGTATTTAATGCTTTCCAAGGAATGTTTATTTTCATCTTTCATTGTGCCCTCCAAAAGAAAGTAAGTTACTGAAAACACAGATGCATGTTCCCTAACTCCTTAAAAGTACCACATATATGGCTTAAAAAATAGAGAAATAATAGCAATGTCAAGAACTGGAGTATTTTGAAGTAATTTGAGGAGGAGACTAGGATTCAAAAGCAATTCTTGCTGTGTGTGCTTACGGGAGTCACGTAACTGCTCTGTGGCCTGGGCGGGTTTAAAATGGATGCAGCATTTCCAAAGTAAGCTTGAAAAGTTTTGACGCTTTGGGGAAGAAAATTACTAGAGAAAATGTACCGTTTAGCATTGGTAATGTAGTACGTGTTAGTCTGGACTTACAGCCAGAAGTCCTTAATGTGTACATGACACAAATCCTGCCTCCACTGCAGCACTGCAATCAAAGGATCATTTTCAGTGTCAGCCCATCTCAGCCTGGAAACTCTGTCTCTTTCTCATATCAAGGCAGAGGACCTCTCCTGAGATCCCATTAAGCTGCCACATAAAGCTACGAGTGATAGGCAGGGATTGTACTATGAGTGCTCGTTCATTACAAAATTAAGTGAGATCTAAAAATTAATTTTATTATGAACTTTGACACACCTTGGAAAAAAGTAGTCGTTAACACTAGATAACTGCTGACGGGGAGAATTTTCCAAAGATGCCAGCATGACTACTTTTTTCCAAGTGTTTGCCTCCCGCAGCAATCCAATAGCTTCATGCTCTTAACCGGGAAAACTGGAATCCCCTGGCAAGAGCCTTCCCTCACGAGTGGGCTGTGCTAAATTAGTTGTGCTCCTCTTTGCCTGATGGGAGCAGAGGGGTCCAGAAGGAGCAGACTTGCTAGGGAGAGAGAAAGCTTGAACGGGAGAGGGGAGCAAACAGGAGAGAAGGAAGTGAAAGGTGCAGCTGGGTGGGATTCTCTTTGAATTCCTTGCACCCCTTCTCTTCCTCAGACTGAGGGTGGAGACTGCTTCCAAGAGTGCCTTAGAGGTGCTTTAGTGAAGGACCGAAAAAAAAAAGCTCATAACCTGTGTTAGAAGGCATGACAAATGGAAGTGAAGAGAGTTTAGAGGAAGGGTAAACATCAAAAAATACCACCCAAAAAACAATGTAAAATGCAGTACATCTTACATTTGGAAATACCTAATTTGTAGTATTTAGATTCTAAATATTTTTACCAGTTTTAAAGCTGGAGACCTAGCAATTATTAACTCCCATTATAATTAGCTCACCAGAGACATAATTAACTGATATTTATAAAATGGTTTGAGACCATTGGATAAAGCGTTGCTGTGTAAGTACAAAAATCACATGCTTGCGTGTTCTCAACTGTACCAGCTCTAACAGTATCAGCATCTCTAAATTTGGTGTAGACAATGGTATTCAGCCATGTTTTAGGAAAAGATCTGGTAGACAGAAAGAATTTTATCCAGATGAATACAGCACTCCTCTCATTTTGAGAAAACAAAGGGGCACTTAGAGAGGAGATTGAGCCTAAGAAAAGAAGAGAGGGAAGAAGATGCAAACATTCTCAAAATGCAAATAATTTCTAGATTAGGGTTTCATATAGTGTTGCCCTTTCCACCGCTTGTATTGGACTTGAAAATCAAAAGCAGATTCCTTTTTTTTTCTTTTTACAGCTGCATTGTTTTTATATTAAGTGGAGTCAGCAAAAAGCAATATTAAAATACCAGTCAAGTGTGAAAATGCATAACCTAGAGCCATAAGATTTATACCTGAAAGAATGTTAAAGCTGCCATTTAAGATTTTTAAGTTTCGTTGCCTTTGACTGGATATCATCCTATCCTCTGTCTGCATAGCTAATGTAGTCTTTTTATTCTGTTATTACTACTTGGTCACTAAATTGAACAGAGAAATAGAATTGTGAAAGTGAAAACTATTATGTTTCCAGTTCTGACAAGATGATAGCGCTGTTGCTTCCATCAGTTTCCAACAAGCTATAATTTAGAAATAATGACAGTGGAATGCGCAGTGCTGACAGATAATGTACATTCACTGCAATATAGGCATTAGGCAAAACCAGCCCTGGAGGGTGGTATTTGTGTAAAAATACAGTTTTGATTGCTATTGTCTCTACTATGTAGTGGTTTGGAGCATTTAATATCCATTAGTGTTCAGGAATGTATTTTCTTAGGTGTTACACCATCTAGTCATGATATATATAGTCTTATGTTTTTCAGACTACAGAGTTAAGATTGTAATTCTATGTCCATGCATTTCTGTTTTCATTTTTTATGTGTCTTTTGTGCTGATATAGATAGGATTTCACTTAAAATATATACCATATACTTTTAGAAAAAGATGAGTTATTAGCTTGAGGCTAAGGCACTAACTATTCAAATTTTCTTCAACCTTGTCATTTATAGAAATATCACAATATGTATTCCATGAGTAAAATTCTTGTAATATTAAAAACAGCACATGGCATATGTAAATCCACACTATGAACTTTTTGCATTTTCCTCTCTCCCCTTTTTACATACACATAACTTTCTTTCTGTCCTGTATATTCATAGGTCAAGCAGAATTTCCAGATAATCTGAAATCCAGCTTTTCTCAGAAATTTAGGAGTCTTATTGATGTAGAAGAGACGCTTAGATTCCCAAGTATCTGGTGGAAGATTTACGAATGTAGACTTACACATCTTTACCAATTTTATCCACTGAGTCCTTTCACCGAGGGAAAGGACTGTCACTCTGCCGAGATGCACTCTTACCTGAAAACAGTAGTCAGTGTAGCAGTCACCAAATATGAGAGAATTCACTGCATGTAAACAGACCTGATTACTTTTACAACAAATGTTAACACATATTAGTTACAAAACTAAAGTTTCCAGTAGGTCACTGGAAACAGAAAGTGAATAAATGCAGGCCAAATACTGGAATTGTTAATGAGTTTTGCTGCTCTCTCAGACAAAAATCTCATATACATAGCTATATTCAAATTTCTAGGTTCAGCAAAGACACAAGGATTTTATTTTTTGGTCCTAAAAGTGAAAGATGCTTCATTTCTCAGCCTTTACAGCTCAAAATCTGAGTTTGGAGCACTGACGATGCCTCCACCAGCATAGCTGACGCTCTGTCTAGAGTGGGGCAGTGGCTTTTGCAAGCAGGTGTGTCTGTATAAACTAGCAGCTGTTTGAGTTACAAAGAGTAGCTTTCTATGGAAACGGCTTTGTAGTCATTGCAGGTTTTGCACACTTTCTTGGAGGGATAACGTAATGGGCAGTACTGAGCAGTGCAAAAGCTAGTTACCTCAGCCCTTCTTGTGTGCTAGGATGGGAAGGAAGATAGGCTTTCTACGGTTTCTGCACCAAAAGCTCTCATAAAAAGGGCTATTTTCAGCCAGCATTGAATTCAGGTAAACTTAACTATATTAATCTAAAATATGAAGGTGAAATAAAAATAATCCCATAAATAAATCAGTAATTATTATTCAGGCACATCTAAATGAAGTGCATTTATACTTTGGAAAGAATTTGTTCAAAAGTCCTGGATAGCTGATAATGCTGTCACTAATTAGGGAAAAATACCTGCTTTTGCTAATGGCCATCAATTCAACAGACAAGAATTATCTATTTGCTTGAAAAGTGTGTGAGCAGGTTCAATGCAAGGTTCATGTGTTTTTGCCAGCAGAGATATTTAACAGTGTTTTTTGTGCTAAGTAATTATTTTTCCTCCATAGGTACGTAAGGAATATGGCAAATGCTTCCGACATTCCTACTGCTGTGGTGGACTGCCAACTGAGAGTCCTCACAGTTCAGTGAAGGCATCAACAACAAGAACTAGTGCTCGCTATTCTTCTGGCACTCAGGTAACAAAGATTTTGACAGCATCTTTTAATTAACCTTATTTATAGAAATCCTCTCATATGTGTTCCACTCAGAAGCACTAATTGCCTTCTCATTCTTACCGTTTAGATGGCAAATACGTACTTTGCGTGGTAGAACTGATTTCTTTTTAAACATTTCCTTTTACGTTGGTCTAATGCAAACACCTTACTTTTCTTGTATATAGGAAGGTTTATGCCATCATGTTTCATCTAAATGAAATTTAATAAATCAGAGTTTTAATAACAAAAGAAGGAGTTTTACTATGTGCTAGAAGAATGGCTTACTTTAGGCCCAAATACAAATATTCTACATAATAGCACATAAGTAGGAAAAAATCTTTTTGTAACTTACTATGCTTCTGTCTCACCGCTTTATGTTAACAGAGTCGTATAAGGAGGATGTGGAATGACACTGTGAGAAAACAATCTGAATCGTCTTTTATCTCAGGTGACATCAACAGCACTTCAACACTTAATCAAGGTCAGTCACTGGGAACATTTCAGTTTTAGAAACCTTAAATTTTATAGAGATTTTATATCATTTAACAAAGAAGAATTGAAAAGAATGTTTTGGAAAAAAAAATCTGGAACAACTGTTCTCTAAAAGCAGAATTTTAAAGTCCTCCACCAGCACATTTTAAATCCGTGTTCCCTCAACTGGTCCCCTGCTATAGAAGTTGAATTCCTCCATTCGTGGGAATGTATTTAAATAAGTTTCATCAATAATTTAACTTAAAAGCAAGATCATAATTTTAAATCTTTCCTAACCTTTATAGGTTAAATCTGAAACAGAAATATGAGTGCAGTAACATTTTAATGCATATTGGACTATGATTTTTAGGTGCAGAAATTTTCCCAGTGAAATCTAATTGATATCATTTCTATGCAAAAGATGTCTGTAAAGCATTTATCTTTTCTATTTCAAAGAGCATCGTATCTGTCACATGGGATAGAATCCAGATTTTCAGGCACAGAGAAGCCAGAACTCAAAATTTCTCAGCTCAAATAGACTTTGAAATCTGTAACCTCATTCTCATGCCCAGTTAGAAGACAAGGGTATTAACCGAGACAGAATGTCCCTTCCTTCCTCCCCTTCCCCTTGTGTTTTTTTAAGGCAGTTTGAGCTAGCAGTGGAGGGAAGACTGCTCTGTGCAAGCCAAGTTCAAAGCCTGTTCTTCCACCCACGTCCCTAGGAGAAGAACATGTAGCCCTGATCTCATTGGAATCAATTCCTGCTCAACTCAGAAAGTTTCAAACAGAAAATTCACCACTGTCAGGGCTGCTGTAAAGCCCTCATCAACCACAAAGAGCAAATTTTCTTCCCTTGTTTTTTTCCAAGATTTGGTAGTAGGGACATGTACTTAACTCATATTCATTTTGGAAGTAAAAAAAAAAGTGGTATATTGCAAAAGAAAAGAAAGCATGACTCTATTTTAGTTATTTGGTATACAAAAAGTGGATAAGACCTGTGCGTCTCACTGCTCCTTCCATCTGAATCTTGCGTGTTCCTGTGGCAAAATCAAAATTAAGTAACGTCTTGAAGGCAGAAAATATGTATTTTTCATGCCTGAGAAAGAAGTATATTCCCTTTCAGTGTCTTACTAAAATCCCATAAATACACTATAGATAGAAGTCTGGGATTTCACCCTAATTTGATCTCTCTGACTCCTGAGATTTACTTTAACTGTGCTGCACCCTCAGTTAATGCAGAGCTGAACACAGGTCTTGGAAGCTTCTCACTGTTTCGGAGCTCTGGTCTCAAGTCATTGGATATGTTCTGCCATGATACCATCTTTATTGAATTATAACATTGTCACTATCTCAGCAATACATACATATAAGGGTAGTTTAGTAATTAATGACAAGTGTCATTTTTCCTTTAAAATAAAAATCAAGCTTTTAAAGGTAGAAAAAAATTTTGGATTGAAAAAATTTCTCTTAACTATAAATTACAGGTAATAATTCTAATCAAGATTAAACACAGTACACAAGCAAAATATATTTCAGTTAGTATTTCTAGTAATATGTACACTACAACTGAAAAACGCTATGATAAAATCTTTTTAGTTGTTCGCTCATACAAATATTCGAATAAGACTAGCATAATCAGGCAATAATTCTCTAAATCTTAGAATTTTCTGCTCATTTTTGCTACCAAGTATCTATGGTAGTACAAAAGCATTAATATTTGGAATATATACTATCTTTTACTTGCCAAATAACAATACCCATACTATAAAAATATAGCTGGCTTTTTAGTTATCCTTGAGTCTGTAATACACTGATCCTGATACAGTGCTGTGCAATCCAATAGAAAAGAAAGTGGAATTTTTCCTTAATGAAATGTTTAAAGTAAGTTTTAAATCACAGTGTTGGGGTGGAATGTGTGTCATTATTCCAACACATTTTTCTTCCAGTAGCTATAAATTAGAGATTAATTTATTTTTTAATAATTTCTCAGAATATGCTGATTTTTTTGTAGTTATTTCAAGAGTTGTTTAAATGGTGTTTCATTAACATGTAAAATGGGTTTTAAAAAAATCTGTTCATGTAGTATTTTGCTTCATCTTACATTGTTTGTAAACTGATTATTTAAAGAAAATTTATCATTTGAGGAATTCTTTTTTAAAACCTGGCAGAAAAATTTGCAGCATGAATGTCCCAGGAGAAAATGTGAATGCTCTGATTTCTTAGAGCAAATATTTTGCTTTCCCCTCAGCATGCATTCTTTTGCATATACTAAGATATGCTTCTTGCAGTTTGTCATCCACTGTCTATTTGAAAAGAGTAATTCCCTTCCACTATCCGTGTGTTTTTAATAAAGTGAATAACACCTCTGATCCTGTCATAGGAGACTTTTCAATACCTTTCAGTTTGAGAAATTCAGTTCTCTCAGTTCTGGACAGAAGTGTTCTATATGATCATTTTTAAAGTTATAATAGCTTTATGTAGTACCTTGATCTGTACACATTTAATTGCTATTCTTGTGTAACAGTGATTCTGTATACATTAGTAAATGTCACTCTCACCAGATGTTTACTTTGGGGATTTGGACAGCACCTGTGAATTACTGGAATCTAACTGTATTTTCCTACTCCCATTTAAAATACATAGCTCAAATACATTCAGAAATTTTCAGCTGAATTACATCTGACAAGTCCTACATGATTCATGATAAATATAAAATATTCTTTATTGAAACTGTCAGCCTAAAATTAAAGAACTGACATTTTTTTCTGTTTCTTTTGCTTTAGGAATGACTGGCAATTACCTACTAACAAACCCTCTTCTTCGACCACACGGCACTAACAACCCCTATAACACATTGCTCGCTGAAACAGTTGTATGTAATGCCCCTTCAGCTCCTGTGTTTAACTCACCAGGTGTGCTTATACTTCCTGAATAAAACCGCTTTTCTTGGCTCGCTCCAAATCCTTTCTTTTCCCTAGATAGAAACTCAAGTTGCAATACCCTAGCTGTATGTTCTGAATTTCTGTCAGTTTGAGAAACACAGTATTGCCAATGTCAGCTTGTAAAACTGCACTATATTATAGTAATGCCTTTGCCATAATGGTATTTACCAATAATTATCCATGTTTTTAACACAGGTGGCATAAATCTTAATATACTATTACAGGACTGACACCACATGGTCCGAGAGCCCATCTTCAAGATATATATCACTTAGAGGTATCATGTCTATGCAATGTAAGGTTGACTCTAAAGCTTGCTGAGAAAAACCTGGTTATGGAACAGATTAGATACGAAAGCAGCGCAAGGCATCTTGACACCTTTGGATACTCCAGTGTAGAAAATTGTATCCAGCGTCAAATAGATCTAAACTATAGTATAGTGCAGCTTTATGGTAGATCAATTTCCTGTAGGAAAATCTTGAGATTAAAAGTTAGCACAGTTTAGTTCTGTAGGAATCAAGGGTGTCATCACTTACGTAACATTTTGTTGTTACATTATCTAGTTGCCTTTTTTTCAACTACGGTGCAATTCATCAGTAAATATCTAGCAGTTACTGTTTGATGAGTCGTAAGATCACTTTAGTATAACTGGAACGATAAGTCTTTGATAAAGAGCTCATAAAACCTTGTTTCCAGTTTTTATTTCAAGTTTCCTTTTTAACTGAACTGTAGTTTCTATTTTCATTCTCTTGTTTTCTTACTTTCCTTATGCTTTCCTCTAGCAACCTACAGAGAGACAAGTATGGGAGTAAAACTTAACTTTGCCTATCAAATGTAAATTTTTTCAGCATGATTTTTAATGGGCACAATTAAAACATAACTAGCGGTCATGAAGTAGACTCAGCGGGCAAGTGGTTCACAATTTGCAAATGAAATGTTTCCGCATTCAAAAAGTACTTGCATACTGCTTTTTGGGAAACAACTTGAGGTCTGTAGCAAACCCTATTGGTAGCAGAAGTTATGCTATGCTGAAATAATTTGCTGTTTAAAATCAAAGAAGTGTCAAGCAGAAATGCTTAACAATTTACTTATATTTTTACATTCCCACAGTAATCTTGCTACAGGCTATGGAAAGATTTCAAATGAATTACCTGATCATGGGCGACAAAATTTGCCTCATCAAACCAATTTGAATATATTCTAGCATGCTTAACTCTGCAGTGTATCATAGAAAACTCATTTTGGATTATCAGATATATTTTGGTATCTGTTTAGCAGAAGAAAAGAGAATTAAAATTATAGAATTAAATCACTTTCATGAGGGAAATGAATGCCAGCATGTGGCCCATGTGTTGTCTACTTTTATAAATGCCATATGTTCTGTGCAGCTAAATCCATTGCAAGAAATATCTTGGAACATATATGAAATTGCAAAACTACAAAGTTGTTTAATCAAAGCTTAAAGAGACCTTTCAAGCAACCCTCGTCACTGTTTAAATCAGTACACATGGAGAGGAGTTAACAATAATGCAAATACAAAATGATTTGCAAATTACTCAGAATTTATTTGGAAATTATTACTCTATTTTTTAAAGTTGAAGACAAAAATCTTTTCAGGAGAAAATGCAATTACTTTTTAATTGAAAACAATATTTTTCAGAGAAGATTGAATTTTCTAGGATAAGCTGCAGCCTTAATTATGAAAAAAGCCCAAAACAGGAAAATGTATAATCTTTTCCAAAACAGCTTTTTTCTTATACTCCTCCAAGCCTTGCATATAATGCAGCAGCCTCACAGTGGTCAGTCTCATTTCAGTAAAGTCACTCCATTCTTTCGTTACATCCAGACATATCTGTAGATAAAGAGATTTTCTAGGAATGCTTTAACCATCTGACTTTCCATGGTTCGGACTGTTTAATTTCTTTCAGAGTTTTTTCTTTTTCCTTTGCTTGGGAAGCACTGTGCTGTCATGGTTTACATGTCTGTGTCTATAGGAAAACCTTTTCTTTATTGTGTTACCAAAATAAATTAAAAAAAAAAAGCCAAAACCAGAAACATAAAATATTTTAATCATCATAAGACTTCATTTTTTCCCCCCCTTAAACTTCTTTTCATATTTCCAGTAGACTTACCCAATCTGTCATTCCTCCAGCAGCTATGAGATATCAGCCATGGCTGATTTCCTCTTCCCATTCCACAACTAATATTTATTCTTTGGTTTAATTTCTGTGACCCATACTTACAGAAATTCCTAACATTTCTGCATTTGACTTCCATGCCCATGGTAACTGTGGGCCTAACTCTTAATTGACTATTCTGGTTCATTCAGCGCTGTCACTGTGACTGATGCAGACTGCAGGCAAACTTTGACCTTTAGAAGCCTGGGGCCGTTGTTGGCAGATAGAATATTAGTGCGAAAAAATTACATTAAGTGGGAAAAGAAAAGCTGTTATTGCTTAGTAATCTAATTTGCTGAACCCTTGCTCTAAGTTGCTGAGAAGCTCAGTAATTCTTCATCATGTTACAATAAATCATTTTACTTTCTTTTATATATCAGCTACTCTTAGGCCAGATAGCCTGAGCAGACAGACATGATGTGAGTTGTCCAAAGTGAGTCATTCCACCTGCTGTCTATCGTGTTGTTGGATGGTGCTTGTGGACCCTGGTCCCTGTAGTGTGAAAGATGGCTGTCCTTGTTTAACATAAATTCTTTGTATTTATCCATTTTTTTCATTCTTTTCTTTACTTCATCTCAAAAAAAAAAAAAGGAAAAAATGTTAGAAATGTTGTTGAAGTAGTTGCTTGCCAGTTATGTGGGTTTATGTTGTACATTTACCTTCAGTTATGTCTGTGATCTGATTCCTTTTTAATTTAGTGTCGTTTAGGACAAATTCTGTTAATGTTCTTTTTCTAAATCATGGTGGTGTACTTCAAATCATAGATGTTTCCAAATGAATTGCTTTGCATTACATATGCAAGGGCATGGAGTGAACAGTTCCTTGTGGAAGAGTCACAGAATTGACACTAAATTAAGAAATCAAAATGCCACTATTCCCCCACAGGAAATACACATTTTAATATACATCTTTCCTATAAGGTGTGCAACTGTTTATGTTTGGGAATGTTCAATAACCTAACTTTTCTCAAGTCTTACTTCCAAGTACAACTTTGTCCTGAACCACATTAAAGAATTTTGTAAAAAAAAAAAAAAAAGTGATAAAAAGCACATCAGGCAATAACCGGAGCTGTCCTTTTCCATTTCAGGACATTCACTGAACAATGCCAGGGATACAAGTGCCATGGATACTCTACCGCTAAATGGTAATTTCAACAACAGCTACTCATTGCGCAACGGAGACTATAACGACAGCGTGCAAGTTGTAGACTGTGGACTAAGCCTGAATGATACTGCTTTTGAGAAAATGATCATTTCAGAATTAGTGCACAACAACCTGCGGGGCAGCAGCAAGAACCACAACCTGGAGCGCACGCTGCCAGCCAAAGCTGTGATCGGGGGGAGCAGTAGCGAAGATGACGCCATCGTGGCAGATGCCTCATCTTTGATGCACAGTGACGCCCCCGGGCTGGAGCTCCACCACAAAGAGCTTGAGGCCCCGCTCATTCCTCAGCGGACTCACTCCCTTCTGTACCAGCCCCAGAAGAAAGTGAAGACCGAGGGAACCGACAGCTACGTCTCACAGCTGACCGCCGAGGCTGACGACCACCTCCAGTCCCCCAACAGAGACTCTCTTTACACGAGCATGCCCAACCTCAGAGACTCTCCGTATCCAGAGAGCAGCCCCGACGTCGAAGAAGATCTCTCTCCCTCCAGGAGGAGTGAAAATGAGGACATTTACTACAAGAGCATGCCAAACCTAGGAGCTGGCCATCAGCTTCAGATGTACTATCAAATCAGCAGGGGTAATAGCGACGGCTATATAATTCCCATTAACAAGGAAGGATGTATTCCAGAAGGGGATGTTAGAGAAGGACAAATGCAACTAGTGACAAGCCTTTAATAGTGTAGCAAAGAAATATTAAAGGCCACGTACAAGTATTAAAAAGACTTAATTGGCCCCGTGCAGGCTCCCTCATATCTGCTTGAAGAGACAATTCTGTTGACCCTGTGGTTCTCCAGTAACGGGGATGACTGGACATCGCAGTTCTGTGAATTTTTATAAAACAAAAACTTTGTATATACACAGAGTATACTAAAATGAATTATTTGTTACAAAGAAAAGAAATACCAACAAGGTATTTTAAGATATCTTCTGCTGCTGAATTTAACAAAATTGTGAAAAAAAAGAGAAATACTTTCCAGCCATTTTACTGCAGCAGTTTGTGAACTAAATTTGTAAATATGGCTGCACCATTTTTTTTTCTAGGCCTACATTGTATTATATACAAGGAGTAGGCTCTAAAATCCTGTGGGACAAATTTACTGTACCTTACTATTCCTGACAAGACTTGCAAAAGCAGGAGAGATATTCTGCATCAGTTTGCAGTTCACTGCAAATCTTTTCCATTAGGGCAAAGATTGAATACATGTCTAACCACTAGCAATCAAGCCACAGGCCTTATTTCATATATTTCCTCAACTGTACAATGAACCGTTCTCATTAAAAAAATGGCTAAAGAAATTCTATTTTGTTCTATTGCTAGGGTAAAATAAATACATTTGTGTCCAACTGAAATATAATTGTCATTAAAAAATAATTTTAAAGAGTTTGAAGAAAATATTGTGAAAAGCTCTTGGTTGCACATATGTTATAAGCTGTTTTTCTTACACTCTGTTCATAGTACGGTAGTATGTTTAAAATGCAAGTTCTACCCATTTTCACTTATTTTTCACTGTAAACAGTGTTCTGCTTTGACAAGTTAGTTTTTGTTCTTACGTTCTGAATTTTTATTGCCAAAAACCATAATTTGGGGAGAAAATTGTTTTAGAAGCCAATTATGCCAAGCCTTGCACAAATTTGATATAGCTAACAAAGATTGTAACTCAGTTCCCTGTTCATTCTTTAATCAGGGTTGGGTGGTAAGGGGTAAAGGGGACACTGGACACTTCTCACAAGCTTTCTCGTGAATGAAAGGTGCCTGTCCTTTAAAAAAAATAAATAAAACATAACTATTACTCTTCCATATTCCTTCTGCCTATATTTAGTAATTAATTTATTTTATGATAAAAATCTAATGAAATGTAAATTGTTTCAACAAAATTCTGCTTTTTTCGTCCCTTTGTGTAAACCTGTTAATATTGAGCCCATCACTAATATCCAGTGTAAAGTTTAACACCTGTTTGACAGTAAATAAATGTGAATTTTTTTCCAAATAGGTAAAATGTGCATTATTATGTACGAAGCATAATTGGCATCAGCAGTCCTTCAACCCAGCTGTATCCTGCTTAGAATGGCTTCTTTACATTTCATGATTTAAGTGTTGAGAATACAATAGAATCTGTCTATATGGCTCTACAGAAAAAAGGTCATCTTTACTCTAGTCAATTGAATAGGATCAAACTCAGACATAGCAGGGTCATTAGGAAAATGCACTGTAATTTCATATATTTACATAACTTTTAAGTAGGCGTCTGTACTGAAATTAAAAATAAGGTGGTAAAAACACTACCATCGTATTCTCGGCAACAGTAATTCACAGTTAATTGTTAGTGATGAAGAAACGAAATGCCAATTGTTGCAGTGGGGAAAACATGAATAAGCAGCATTTGGATAGCACTCGGAGTGCTATCCAAATAATTAGTCCATCACGGCACTGTTTGGAGTTAGATAAATAAGCATGACTGTCCCCGTTTTTATATGACTAGAGAACTGCAGAAGGCAGCTGATGCCCAAGATGTTATCTAGAAATCAGTGGCAAGTTGGAAGTCTGAAGTCTTTGTTGTGTTGATTCCCAAGCCTCTTCTGTCCCTCTCAACCAGGGCCTCTCAAAAATAACGCCAAGGACTTCATTTGTCACAACTTCCAAAATTGTGTTCTTCCAAATAACTCTAAAATTAATGCCCTGTGATCACAGAGGGCATAGTTCCATGTGAGGCCACTGTGGCTCTATGTATGAGAACACCAAAGTTTCATTTGAAAGCCGTATCAATTCTGTTACCTACTAATATATAAAGTCCATTTGGAAAATAAATCAATGCACTTTGAAAAAGTTTGGATTTCAGAAGAATATTTTGGGCAAGACTTCCTGCTATTGAGACAATTCAAATTCTGTAAAAAAAAAAAAAATCCAAGTTGAGATGGAATTGTGGGGTTCAGGTAACCCCAATGTATGTTAATCAGGACTGTGACACCATAGCAATTGTTCTTGAAGAAAAAGGCATCTTCACCATGGACCCTACTGGTAACTTTAGCCAGTATGTTCCTTTACACTTAAAAGTTACTGTGTTTACAGTAGAGTCACTGGAACATTTAAAATTTAATCAGAAACTGTTTACTTCTGTTTAATAGAGATGCTTTAAAAATCTGAAGTCTCTATGAAATAATTTGTTCTGATTCAGGGTATACAGCAGACTCTTTGGAACAAAAATGATTCCCTTGATCTGTCTGGCAACTTAAAAGCATACTGCCTTCTACCTAGGAAATCGTGTCTTAGGGATTTAAAAATTGTGGTGCTCAAGTAATTACAGTACACATGACCTAATAATATCACCAACTTTCAGCAGAATCTTCAACCTTAGTTTGAGCAAGTACTCCTTTGTGTCTAACTAAAGGTGGCAAAACTACATGCTGGAAAAAGGTTTGTAGCATTGTGATCTTAAATATATATTCAGTTGCAAATATAACAAGTATTCATAAAACAAGAAAAATGCAGCTGATGAACCTAAGATGAACCAGCTGAACCTAAGTATCATAAGGGAATTCTTTTGTTAGCTTCTTTGTAATGTAGGTGTTGCTTTTTAGTGAGCCTGTTTTTTTTAATGTTATGCTAGTGAGTGTCCTGTGTTTAGCTAGCAGCTAGCAGCTGATACCCTGCCATGTTTCTGTTGGTGTAACTTCTCAGTGTAGTAGGTTACAATATAATTATATAGCCGACAGCTTATTGTAATTTCTTTATGTTCTCTCTCACGTTCCTGCCATCTTGTCTTGGGATCAGAAGGACAGAAGAATTCAGAGGAAGAGTTCGAGAATAGCGAAATAATGACAGCAGAATTAATGGAAACAAGTGTTTCTTCAGGGTCATCAGTTAACCTGTTCCTATGATGGTGCCAAGGATATGCTGCTATTTTAGGCACTGCCTTTCAGAAGAGCTGTAATTTTCTTAGGGCTAGTAATCTCCTGTTAGTATCAGCGTTAACCCTACTGGCTCAGTTCAATTCTTCCTTGTAACTTCAGTCCAGTTATATGAATTCCTACAAAAGATTAAATGGGATGTACATTTAGTGAACTGTTGTATAATGGTGCTATGCATTGTTTGATATAAAATACATCTCAATTCTACATAAGTGAACCATAACATGAAGAAATGCAACACTGGTAATACCTTTATAGTTAAAATTAACCTTTATCTGTGAATTCTACAATACACCTTTGCTTCTTTTAAATTGGAAATGAAATTACTAATAAAGTTTACATATATTCAGTTATGTAGGCAATAAAAGGTGTTTCAAATTGACATAAGTTATGGATAAAATATGTGTCATATTTTTCCTATTTTTTCCTAATTTTCCTAATTTTTAAGGAAATATTTTCTGAACTACTCAGAACAGACATTAGCAGAACAACAAAAAAAAGTAAACAGTCCCTGTGTACTGTTGTTATCCCACTTTGCCTCAAAACTAACAAAACTTGTCTTCTAGACTTGATTACATGACAACATATGCTAGTGCAAAGTTTTATCCCTGAATAAAATTATTTTTTAAATCAAGAAAAGTTACAGGTAGACAATTATATGTATATGAACATCTTCACTGGGGTTTTAACTCACTAATTCTAGGAGACAATGGAGAATGAAAAGTAATGGCACACCGCAGTAATTCTTCAGTTCCACCTCAACTGTAGCACTGCAAATATTCTTATGCCAGTAAAGCACACCTTAGATTTTTTTAAAATAGATGGTGACAGTCACCTTCCATGTTTATGAAGAGCACTGCTACCATTTCAGTAAGTAAGGGTCTTGCTGTATGGCCGCACTGAGGTAAGGACCCCAGGTTTATGGATGTCACTGACATGCTGGGTCTCTACTAGGCAACTACAGCACAGGTTGGAATCCAGCTTTGCATTGAGTTGGGGATAAAAATCAGCACTGCCACAGCCCTGGAAGGAAGAGATCTGTGCCTCTCATTTATGTAAACACTTTGTAAATTAATAGAAATTCTATTAAAGGATCTGGCTCAAGCATCCAGCTCCGACAAAAATCTGGAATAAAGGTTCATTAGGACCCTGTCTATTTCAACAGAGCGTTTGGGGATTTTTTTTCAGTAAAATCCTTCATGTGGTTTTTAGAACGACAACTTCCAAATCCTTTTATTCATGCAGGATAAATTCTCAATAGTATTTCATTAATTCATGCCTAAGAGCATTAATATCTCTTCTTACTGTATTATGTCATCATTAATCTCAGCCGCTCCCCATCAAAGTTCCTGGCATGTGAAACGGATCACACCATGGTGCAGCCTGAGTGGTTATAAATGCTACTGAAAATCATAGACGCCTCAACTCAGCAGTGAGGAAGTTTTAAAGGACCATCCCATATAATGCACCAGCTGCTGAAGTCGTCAGTCCAGAACTCCAGACTGGGGAAATCACAGTTGAACAGTCACATTTAGAATAGGTAGTTTTATCCAGAAAATTCTTCTACAGCAAAGTTTATGTAATGCTTAACGATTTCTTCCTTGAGTACTCACCTTCTGTGTGTTGGAGCAGGAACCCTGGCACAATGCAGACTCTGCACTGCCCACCAGTTTAGAGACAGCAAAGCTGAGCACAAAAATGTCTGTGCACTTGAAAAGGTCTGATTCACAAATAGGAAGCAGCAGGTCAGTATCTGTACAGGCTTTTTGAACGGAGAAGCAGGATCTCCGAATAAGCAGCATTGAATAGCTATCGAATAACTGTTCCAGTCCTCTCGTAGCGTAAGAATTGCTTTAAAGTAGCATAATGCTGAACTTTCGGCTTCCATGATTGCTTAAGAGAATGAGTCCCAAAGGTTAATGAGGTTTTCATGAAAATAATTCATTTTCATTCTCTTTAAATATACCACTTCGCTGCTTTTTAGAAACTTCTTAGCTTTTATTCTTTATATCACTCATTGTTTTAAATACTTCCCCTCCATCTTCTATTACTTGACTCCTTTCTAAACAAATCTTTGTTTACAGCCTCCTCTGTTTGCCTCATCATTTAGATGCCAGTCCACAGAATTACTTTTTGTCAGTATGCTGTAAGAGGTAGGGAATGAGATAGGGATGAATTGTTATTGTTGATTTAGGGATGGAATTGTATTTTCTGTTCTGTGCTTGGTTTTTGTGGGTTTTTTTTTTCCTTCCCCCACATGGTCACATCATCTTTTGTTTTCATAGTATCCCTTCACAACACATTTTTTTTCCACTAAGCTGATCATAGCAAGTAATGACCTAAATAGCTATGGTTAATTTAGAACCCTGCAAAGCCTACAAATACTTCCAGTTATTCGCTTGAATGTGTGCCCAACCTTGTATTTGTCAGCATCGCATTTCATCTGTATCACACTGCCCATTTATTCACTTTGTTAACCCAGGTCATTCACAATCTTCTCTAGTTCTGATCAACTGAAATAATTCTCTGTTAACAGCAAACAGTGCCACCTTTCAGACAGCATGTTCATCCCTCTTTTTAGATAGCACCGGTTTGAATACCGAGTGTTGGGGCACTGTACTATTAGCCTTTTGCCATGATAAAAAAATTGACCATTTAATCCTGCTCTGCCTCTTAGTTTCTAATGCACAGCTACTTCAGCTCTTACTTCCTCTATACTGGTTTGCTTTAGTGGTTTCTTGGTAGGGATATTTTTACAAGGATTTTTTTTCTTTTTTAAATCCAAATAAATTACATCAACCATTACCTCCACTCTCAGCAGCTGCACGATTGACTTAATTTTAGTGTGTTAGAGAGGCACAATTTTCTTGCCCTAACCATTTACATCTCTTTTGGCAATGTTTCCTCTGCATTATGTGCTTAAATGTGGACCTGCTAGATGTCAGACCCAAAAAGCACTTAACTTTTCAAAGTGAAACGGGTGGAATTTAGGCACTGAAATCTCAAGGTACACCATCGACAGGCAAAATGGGCATCACTTCAGGGGAAGAAGTAATTCTAACCTTGTAGACACACACATTTTCATCACTAAAAACCTCTTGTCATCCTGTTTTGCTGACGCATGTGTGCAGCTGTGTCATTACAGCAGAGGTGAGCCGAGGCAAGCCAGGCACCACCAGCAGCGTCCCTGCCTCATCGCGTGTCCCACTGCAGCCTCCAAATGCCACAATCCCAAAATCAGGTTACGAAGGGGCTCCTTCCCTCCCCCTGCTGTAGCTACTGTCCTGACAATAATTACAATTCGTCTGGAGGTGAGAGATAAGCCCTGTAAGTCTGTGTAGCCTTGTGGTGTGAATGCCATCATCAAAGGCTGCACCGCTTGCTGATCTGCCTGCACATCCATTGGCTCCATGCAGCCACAGCTGCAGTTGCCAATCTTTCCAGATCTACGTGTGTATCCCTTCTCTGTGGAAAACAGGCTGTGAAACTTCTCCCAGCCCTTTGTTTGCACCACATGGCAGTTGCAGGCTCTGACCACAGTGGGTTCACTATTCACGTTGTGAAAGGGTCACGGATCCTGCGCGGATCCGAACCCACCGCACGTTCTGACATCGCAGAGGCGACCCGTGAGTACTGCCATGCCGCACGGCCAGCAGCGCAGCGTGCAGATGCTCTCTGGCCAAAAGCGAGTCCCACAGCACCGAGGGGCATGCGGGGCCCTCTGTTTCCCACACACAACTTCAAGCCAAGAAACTCCAAGAGTGGAACTCGGTCTGGCCAGAGCAGCTGGCCCCTCCGCACGCCACTGCAGACTGCTCACGGTGGCCAGCTTCCTTCGGTGTCGCGCTGCTGCTGCAATGGTGACCTGAGCACTCAGCTCACTGTTTCTCTCAGGCAGGAGTAGCTTAATGTGGAGCTACTGCTAAAAACCTTCCTGAGGAGAGTGTCAACCATTGCTGAAATGGCTGGTGACAGGGTTGTCTCCATGGCAAAACACAAACACATGCAAGTTTATGTGAAACAGAGAAGGTTTCCAAGCACATTAGAGGCTGCTGGAAGAGCCTGAGCCTGGACTTTTTTTTTCAAAAGCTGGAGCAAGGAAGGGAATACAGACAGATGGAGAAGAAAATAAAAGGATAATATGAATCAAATCAGATGATACCAAATTAATTTTGCTTTTTCTCATTTCTCTCCTTTCCAGCACCACTAGCTGCTACACATTCAAGGCAAGAGAGAAAAATCTTACTAGTGTTCATCTGTCCGGATAATTTGACAAAATATTTCAGTTTAGTGAAGCATTTCTAACTCTTCAAACTTGTTAATTCATGTTTACAGCCTAGAATTTCCAGATCGCAATATGCTTACAGAAAGCAGTCTAGAAATTTATCATTCCAAGCACATCTTGAAATTTTCAGAGCATGTTTTCAAAACTGAATTTAACCAAACTGACTTATTTCAATGGACCCAAACTCTACCATTCAAAAAACCACTGAAAATGAAGAAAACAGTCCATACATCTAGTGAGAGAAAGATGGTTAGGCATTTACCTTAGCGCAGGTTTCCTGTAAATTATCTAGCCTAGTTTTCTGAAACTATGAATATACCTTTCCCTGGGAGCAAGAGTGATTAGAACCAGCAAGGCAGTGTTGCCTATCCAGAGGTGCTGGTAAAATGTATAGCATTGTATTCCTCAGCATCACTTGAGGAATCTGGACTACATCCACTCTTAAAAGCTATAGATCTGCTGAGATAATGTTTGTCTCATATTTAAAGGATTGCTGGCCTGAATGAATGCTAAGAGTAAGTAGGCAAAAGTATAAGTAAAAGCAACACCTATACATAAACAAGGCTAACCTACATTTATGGACAAAACTGCTCCTACAATGCGCTGTGTGACTTGCTGAGGACCTTTCATGATTAAAGCCATGGTGTGCACACAGAAGTTGCTCTTAAAGCAGATGCTGAGAGTACAAGAAGCTACATTCTGGATAGGCTGACATCTAAAGTAAGCAGGTAGCTGCTGCAAGGGGTTCTTCTAGGTCTCAGCAAAAGTTTGTTGTAGATTAACTGGCACTTAGGGGACTACTTGGTCTCCCCACGTCAAGATAAGAACACGCTACATGCTGCTTATAGTTATAAGTGTTCTAATTAGGTCGACTTGATTATTGTTCTGTGGTTTGATAGATGCTGTATTTAAAGTAATTTCAGATACTAATTTTTAGACCTTTTTTGTGAACTACTAAATCAAGTGCAATTTATTCACGGAATTATTCTTTTCTTTCTTAATGCCTATTCCCTCTGGCTTGTAACTTTAATTAGAACCTGCTATCTGTTCATATTGGTAATGGTAACAGTTGTCACTAGAGTACAGATGCATAGATTCAGCTCATATTGCCACTTTGACTTTATACTTAAAACCTAACAATCTCCCCAGCCATACATCTGAGAATACCATCCATTAATGCTTTATTTCACTGCCACCCTGAACTCCAGACTCTAAACACTAACAATCTGATTATTTTTTAACCATCCAATAATGCCTTTTCTAAAGAATAGAAACTTTACAAAAAATAGCTTCATTTGGAGATAAATATCTACCTGAAAAGGTTATTCAGCCCATCCAGATTTCTTTTTTATTACTATAGATTTTCCCAAGGCAGTATTGTTTCTTGAATAATTATCGATCTAAGCAATTGTGTGCTAAAGTAGCCTGATTCATTTATTAAACATACACACAGAAAAGCTCTTGGTTGCCCTGGTAAAAACAAACAACTCCTTTCTGTCTGCTCCTTAACGCTTGCCTAGAATATGATGATTATATTGAACTGTAATCAGTTAACATTTGATTTGCATTTGTCAGGAAACAGTAAAATAAAATATATTTCTTTAGAGCAGAAGAATTAAGATCTCGAAAATGGTACAGAAAAAAGCCTTGTTTGCTTTGCTTCTTTACACACTGATTTACAAGTTTCAGTAATTTGAAGGGAGTCTTCCAGCAACTAGTTGCAATTGGTGAGGATCTAAAAGGTTGCTAACTTATTATTTAGATAATCTTTTCCTTCCAATTAAAACTAAGTCCTTCTTCGTGATGTGATATAGCAAATTGTATCTGTTTCATATTTTTCTGGTTAAATATACCAGGAATAGAACAGCTTTCAAGGTCTCTGTTCAATATAAAGATACAGACAGGCTTCTCTTGAAATGGTTTGCAATACTAGCCAGTATACTTTGTGTAAGGCAGCAACACCAGCAGGGAACAGGGTCGAGAAGGAATCCATTAGCAAACGCTGAAATGGAAAGGACCTTTTTTCATTGACTTCGGTATGCCATGGATGGTACAAAGTTGCATTCAGCAAATCTACATACCCACAGCACCACTTGCTTACAGAAGGGCTGCATTTCTCCTGAGTGAATGGTGATGATGCTTAAGTAGGTAAGGGGAAGGGTTCCTGCATGTCAAATATTTAGTATATGGTTATCCTCCAAAACAGGATGAAGGAATGATCAGAAGTGTTCCCATGTGAAATGCTGGATCAGCATGCTGCTGTCTGCTGTGTGCCCCAGAACAAAGTACAACAGGTTATATTCTCAGCAAGAAAAAAGTGGTAGCTCCAGACAAACAATGGCTGAACAACTGTGAAGCTGCTCAGTATACTGAAATTTGTGTCCTGGGTGCTAAAGGTAGCAAGAGTTACTGAAAGCATCCAGGTGAAAAAAGTCAGTATAAGGAATGCAATTTATTCCGTAACTCCTCTATTTGAGAAATCGTGAACATATCTGGTTGGCTTTGGTGAATTATGGAAATATATTCTGGCCTCCTGATACAGCTCTCCGTGAATATTTTTCCTGAAATACTGAAAGATTGTCACAATTGTTTCATTGTAGTTACAAGGCAGTACGCAAGCAGATGTTCTGTTACAACAGGCAGTAGCAGAACATGCAAGATCTGCCCAAATAAGTTTTGACTCAATTTATGCCAACATGAAATTGCATATTTTGATTGAGGTCTGTGAGATTATTCCAGACCTGCATTGGTTAATGGGAACAGAGAGAGGTTTGCTGCCTGGTACCGTCTATTTCCTGCCATTTCTCTCTGTTTCTCATCCTCTCTGTTTTATTAGCTTATTGCAGACCCAGTGCTGTTACACATCCACACTCTCCATGTAGCATCACTGGCAAATTTACTGATTACTGATCACTTTTCTCTCAACAGGTAAGGCATAACAGAACAGTTGGAGGGTGGGGAATGTCAAGATTTAGTGCTTTATTTCCTCTAAGGAAACAAGATAACTTACCCATTTATATTTACGCGTATTCAACTTGTGTTAGCTGAATGACCCGAGAAGTAAAGGAATACAGGTCAACTAGTCCAATTGGCAGAAAATAACCAGTACCACATACTCCAAGCCCAGCACTGGGCCACAGTACCATCTTCAACAGGAAGAAAAGTGAAGAGAACAGAAGACAGGAGATTTTGCAACATTTTCTAGTTGCCATGTCTTGTTCTGCCATGAGTACCAGATGATACTGGTCGTAACAGCAAAGGCTATAGGGAAGCCCTGGCCCCAGCTAAATCAATGGCAAAAGTTTTTGCTGACTTCAGTGTGATTATTATTTCTCTTCTGAATCATTAAGAGGATCTTTTCATATTTCAGCTTTTTGATTCTTAGACTTGGGTACTGGATGTTAAAAATAAAGACCAAAAAACTCTCAATTTTTCAAAATGCTTTCCAACTATGGAAAAATGCTTTGTTTTTCACTTCTTGTAACCTTGTTCCTGCGTGCATCACCCCCAATAAGTGCTATTTCACAATGGAGAGCATACGCTGTTCTTCCCCCACTAGATCAATACCTGTCTAAAAGTATTTACTCAGCAAAAGGGCTGTGATCCTTTTCTTTGTCACCTTTTAACTTCTGTTCTGCTCTTCAATTTTTTTTTTTTTCCTTTTTGACACAGGTTCTTCTTTTACTTCCTGGCTATCACTTGCCCCTTAAATAGGATGTTTTTTTCTTCTTTGCTCTGACATTTATTACAGAGTATGCATCACAGCTTTTCCACTTGTCTAATCAGAGGGTTGGTCCAGCACTGAGATTGCAGCTGTTTTGAAATGCTACCTATAAACATACATTTTATCTTCAGTTCCTGTTTACAGTAGCTTAAAGGAGACAAGAAGATGATGATCAAAATAGGAAGTAGAAAAGACTGACTGGGAGACTTGCTTTATAGAAACAAAAGAAGAGTAGGAGGGCAAGTAAGACATATAGGTAATCCATTCGATATTGGAATAGGGCAGAAGCTATTGTATCATACTTCTGTGAATGTATTCAACTGAACCACTCATATTCTGACTAGCAAAGACTAAAGTGATGAAAGAAGCTGAAACAAAAATATATTAAATAAGCCCTGGATAGTTGACTGCAATATTCACAGCTTTTGGAATCCTTTATCTTTCCTGCAATTGGCCGCTGACATACCATTTGTCTTTAGAGGAGCTCGTGCTTCCATCCAGCTGTCTGAAAAACAGATAAACCATGTTCACTGTCAGTAGGGACTTAAAACATGTACTCTTATAGCAGTCTCCGGAGCAATAAAAGCAGTTGTTCACCTCCTCCAGTCCAGCTGAAAGCTTCTTACAGAAATAGAGATACAACAAGAAAATTAAGGCAGTCATCCTTTTGGCACCTCTGAGTTGAAGTCCCTGCTTTGAATCAGCTACAAAGGATTTAACAATGGATCCCTCAGCTCGAGGAAGAATAAGCCAATTACAGCAACACTGCGTGCCCAGTACACACGGCCAGTGCCTCCCTCCTGGGCCTTGACAAGAAATGACCACCGAAGTGCCTGGTTTGGGAATGAGTCTTTTAACAGAGACGTTTCCTTTACCTAGCACCCCAAATTTGAAGTTTTATGTAGTATACATCCTATCTGAGAACTTATCTGCTACAACTTTTTCAAAAAAAGGGTGACAGTGTCTTATTTCACATTCCACACAACAAAATCTTTACCTATACCCTGATATATAGAAGAGAGCTTACTTCTGCTTATGCTGATTTGCTTCCAGAGTATACTAACCTCTGTTCTACTGCACAGAGGTAGCACCATTTACAGCCCAGATATCAACATGAGACACATACATGACTTTCGAATAAAGTCCAAAGTGAATCTTTGCCAATGTAACTGAAATAATAAGAATACTTTTTTTTTTTTTTCAAAAGGGCAGCATTTTTGCATATCTCTGAACTTGGCATAAAATGGGAACTTTGACAGTGCTCTCTTACATAATGAAATGTATTAATTAATACACTTTTCCAGATTTCTAGTGGCAGTTACCTTTTTCAACTTTAGCAACTAGTCAGATTGCCATAATTACAAAGAGTACACAGTGCACAGTGCATGATCAGAAGCATATAATATACTTCAAGTGTAAAATGTTCCAACAATAAAGCTAGAATGAATGTATTGTTTAGTTATTGGCACAACTGGTACATTTATAGCTGCATCCAAATAGCTATGACTCTAAAATGAATGCTTGTGTGTAATTTTTGCAATTTGGTGCATATTATTTTTCATTTATTAAGGCATAGGTTAAAGCTGAAGAGAGGAACATTTTAAACTACAAACATATTGTAGCTTATACTATTACATTCATATTAAGGCTTTTTTTTACTGGAGGTGTGTGTGTGTGGGGGGGGGTAATAGAAACCTTTTACCTATTCCTGTCAGACACCATGATGAATAACTGCATAGAAATCTAACTAAACCAAAACAAAATTCAACTGCCTTCCCTAGTCGCTCACTGAATTTTCTCCTTAAAGTCTATTGAAAGGTTAGATAAGTTGGTATATAAAAAATGAAGTGTCATCAGATTTTTTCTTGCATCATCTTCCTAGACTCCGAAGACAATTGCAGTTAATGAGCATATTGCTTTTGATTTAAAGAGGCTTTGAAAGATCGTATTGCTGTTACTTCTTCAACCTCTTTGTGTTATTTGCTACTCACTCATTATACCTCATTTACAAGTGTTGACTGTAAGCTTTCTGGGAAGTTGCTACATCTATTTCAGTAGGAAGAGAAAAGACAATAGACGTTGACAACCTAATTAGCATGCCTAAATTCTAATATAAACACAAACAATGATGTTTTATCATTTGCATTCATTGTCTGACACTCCAGCAACAAAGTATGAACAGTCTCAGTATCTGTTCCAGCCCTCATAACAAGAAAAGTTCATCGAGTCAATGACTTTGCCAAAAAGAGCCAACGATCTGGTGTCTTATAGGACTGCAGGAACGCTAAATGACATTAACATAGTGGGTGTTCAAGAATATTTTCAGTAACCAGGACTGCAAGAGGAGAGGGCAGGCATATCAGCATAGTTTATACAACCTCTAAGCTAGATTGCCATATTTGTATACCAGAGCTGCTTTCTTTCCAAGTTTTCTCATTCATTCCAGAGCCAGGAACAAACCCAAGTAAGTGTTACCAGGCAGAAATGTACTCCTGGTTCCTACTGTTTTGTCTCTAAGCTCCTGAAGTAGCAGTGTTTAATGCAGCACAAAAGCCTTGAAGCACATAATACCACTTGTAACCATGCAGCTGCATAGACCCATTTCTCCCCTAGCAATAAAATGGCTACAGCTGACCTTGTATCAGCCTGGTTTTAAAAGAGAGTGGCAATGAGGACAGTATCATATCAGGGCCTTCATTCTACTGCTGTAGAAATAAGCCATTGAAGTCAATGCAAGTTCTACCAATGTATCTTAACTTGCCCTATAACTTGTTTTTCCACCATGTGTCTGCCACAAACTCTTCTTTCCCTGCCCTTGCCAAAGAAATATTAAACTTACTCCATGCATATAAGATCTGGTAAGAGAGAACTCCCTGAGTTTTAGAATTAAAGGTAGCTCGACCAATACGATCATCCAAAGAACCAAAAAAAATATATGTCACAATCTATCCATAGACCACTCAGAGACAAATTTGTCCTGCACTACTATGCTATTAATAGTATTCTGTAGGTTACAAGCTGATTTGCCCATATTATTTCAAGGTGACTGCATTTTTATGTAGCATATGCCTAACACCATGGGTACGATTACTACTACCATGTAACATCAGTTTTCATGGGTAATTAATTGATAAATGACAGACAACTCCTTCTTAGCTGCTACATAAGTCCTTTATTAACACATTTAATTCAATAAAGAGTGGGATAGTACAAATCATAGTGAAGGACAGAGAATCAGTTTGTTCATTTTCATACACTGACTTCTGCAGTGTGCAGTAACAGGGCATGGCTCATTGCTTTCTCTTACAATGGGTCATCTGCACTCAGGAGGAGAAAAAAGTAAAACCAACCGATGCCATTCTTTTCCCAGAATAGCTTAAAATTAAGCTGAGAAAAAGGACAGGACTCTCAGAGGCCCGTCCTTTAAGGTTATTCACTGTCGCTGCAACACTACATGAGGAAAGGCAAGTGAACACACTGAATATAACATGTGCCTCTGGAAAATAAAAATCAATCAAAAGGAAGCAGGATGACAACAGAGAAACAAAAACTGCAAAAGAAGAAAGAGAAACAAGGTAAAAAAAACCAATCACAAACCAAAACCAAACCAAAAAATTGGAGTGTGTTCGCTAAAGAGGATGAGAATTTTAATGATTCACTAAAATAATCACAAATATTTGCCCAGTGAGTGATTTCAACATGAAGACATAATGGCACTGAAGGAAGGATCTGAAATAGATCTTTCTTCTGCGAAGAATAAAAAGCTGGTGAAAATCTTTATTGTAGCAAATTCAGGATATTTTAAAATAAACCAATCCTACCAAATTTTGAATAAAAATAGGCCATCAGCATCAATATAGCAAAAGCTCCTGTTTACTTTTGTGAATTCGAATTCTAGTTCAACTTTGAAAAGGGGCTACCTAGAAACATTTGTTACATTGATGTTGTTGAGAAGAGGTTTCACAACAGCTGCATGAAACTAATATCCATGTATCCTTCTGAGGTTAATACTTGTAAAATGAAGTTGCAAAATTAACATATGCATTTCTAAAGTGTGTCAGAACTATACTCCTGACAATGCTAACTACAAACCATGTCCTTCCCTGGAAAACTTTTAAAGAAAGTCTCCCCTACATTGTCATTCTGTACATAAAGAATAATACAAAGCTTGTTTAACTATTCTTTATTCTAAATAAACTGAATTTGAGGACCTTCTGACAGGCTGCAAAAGGCATCTCTCTGACTGAGTTTTTGGGATAATGCCAAAATGAAAGAGGCACATTCTAAAAGGTGCCTTTAGGCAGCTAAATATCTTTAAAATATTCACAGCAATAAAAAGCTATTGTCCAAATTCCTGCCTGAGTCATTATTACAGTCCTGCTAAAACATTGTGGCACTATTAATTAGAAATTATAATAACTTGGTTCAGACTTAGGAAGATAGTCAGGCAACTATCTAACATCAGCCTTGTAGAGCTTTTTAATGATTATGTCAATACAAAACTAATAAATGATAATTGAAGCAAGTGATTCAAATGTATTATACTTTTTTTTTCTATACCAGTATTTCTTTGCTGAAAGGTGTCTAAGTTTTGGAATATCTATTCAAAACAGAATGAATACAGATGAGCTGCAGTTGTGTTTTTCACTACTGAACCCCATTTTGAATTCTTGTTTTACCTTTTTACCTCTTCATTGAGATATGAGCCAGACTCTCTTCTCATATACTTCTTCAAACCTGTGTGGAGGTTCAAAATCACAGTTATGCTGCTGTATTAATCCACAGAATACAGATAAATTTAATGTGTAATTGGTGGTGTAACTCAGAAGTTAAGAATATCTGGGAGAAAACAGTGCTCTTACACCAGAAAAACCTCCCTCAAGATTTTTGTTTCAAATACTTTTCCAGAATTATGCGACAGACACTTTTACTAATGCTTATTTCGTTTAACTGTGCATGTTCTTTTCCCTGGAGCAGTTTGTCCAAAGAAAGACTTGGACAAGCAAGTCTCTTGCAACATGTTCTAGATCAGAAGCTGTGAGGCAAAGTCCTTTTCCACAAAGAGGATGGAGCAGCATAAGCACTGGCAGCAAACTGGGGAAGAGTCCTCTGGTGTAGGTTCCGTTTTAAAACAAGATTTTTAAACAGCTGCTCTCCACCAGGCCCTTTGCAAACTTCAGCTTCGGGAACAGCTGGGAAAAAGCCACAACTTAGATCTGCACTCATAGGGCTAATCTCTAGGGCTGTCTAATTACATTTGAGATTTCTCTGCCCCTGTAAAACACAAGGAGCAGCCAAGCAATAAACAATGAGAATAATGCTGTGCTTAAACAACAGTATCTAGTGTCATTTTAGTCACTGAGCGAAGACATCTGCCCAGAGAGCATCCTAGATGAGACTTTAGGGGACCATTCTAAAAGACAGAGCAATTGCTGTTACATGTCTAATTCTTTAAACAGAAAACACAAGTTTACATGTTTCCATATTTATTAGTTGAGGCCATGATCCTTAAAATATCACCAAATATTTAATACTAATCACAGCAAAACTATATGCAAAGACAAGGACTTGCACTTCCACTGATTTTTTTTAGGCATTAGTATAATATGTGACGGCACTTGTGAAGCTACAATTTTCAGAAAATCCACAAGACTTTCATTCATTTAACCTCTTCTTAGAACTTCTTGCCTCTCAGACATTTTCCTGTAGAGATACACAACCTTATGAAAAGGTTTAGCAGAAAAAAGTGATATATTACAATTTTCACTGTTTTATATTCAAATACATTATCATTCTATCGACCAAGGAGATAATCATAAAAATCCGTTGTATTTATTTCTGCAGTTTAAATTGGAAATATTGTGAATTATGAGTCTTCATCTTTGTTTCAACCACATATGTGTTCTTAAAGGCATAAAATAATTACTATACAAATGCCATACAATACCAAACAAATGCTATGCAATTGTTCAAAACATATTACAGTTCAGTGTCAAAACTAAGTACACACCTCATATGTCTTTTAAAAAGTCCCGGCCCTTATTCTCAAAACATTGATGTTTCATTTAATGTCCGTGTCTTCAGCCACTGCCATCTGCAAAAGGTCTGGTACACACAGAGCTTAAAGAAGGGTGATGGAGCAGGTGTAAAAAGTGATACAAAAGGAATGGTTACTTTCTGAATTCCTAGTAGAAACGGAAAATGAGTGGTTTAGACTCTGCATCTATAATTTACCTGCTCAAAACAAATACCTAGATCATTCTAGTCTGTTAATAAATTTTTTCATTTACAGAGTTTGGGGATGAAAAATAACCCTCAATGAATGTGCTTGCCTGTACTTCTGGAGTTCAGGAGCAGGCAGGGAGGAAAACAGACATTGTTCCTTAGAAGCTGCGTCTTCCTAAGTTTGCCTGCTCTTCCACACAGACTCAAGTTACTTGTGTCAGCTGTGTCCTCCTCAATCACAAGCAAGCATTTCAGGGTATGGTTTTCTATTCCAATCACCCACTCCAAAAATAGGACATTTGAAGGATGACAGTAAGACTTACATGTCTGCTCTCTAGAGTCTGCAAACTATAGCATGGCAACTTCTTCTCCTGTTGCTAAGAGAACAATCTGGAAGTATTGGGTTGTTCTTTGTTCAACAACCAATTTTGTTCAACAACCAATTCTTTGTTCAACAACCAACAAAGCAAAGGAAGCTTTGTTCTTCCTCATCAATAGGGATTTCCTCTGGGAAAGATTAGCCAGGTGTGCTATTGCCACCTTTCACTATATTTAGGAATGAAATGGAAGAAGATGGACTTTAATTCTGCTGATATCTTGAGAGTCTCAGTTTTCATCTCCATCTTCTTCTTCTACAATTTTATCCACTACACTGTGGGGAAAAAAAGTTGGGAAAATGTGACCTGACAAATTTTAAAGCCAATCTTGGGCTGCAAAATAAATCCTAGGTCAGGACTATTGATAACTTGGCATTCATTGCTGACAGTGTCAAATAGGTAAGGAAGATGAAAACCTATCTTGAAAGCACTGTTACTAAGGTTATTAAAAATAAAGTCCTGCAATGTCTGTACAACAAGAGAATGGGTTGGACTATATGCGACACTGCATTGCCACTGGACTTCTTGAACCTGTGTCAAATGCTAGGAATAAAACTACTTTCAGATGTAATTGAAGATTTCTTTTTTTTTTTTCCCCACAGGAAACTGTACAGCCAGATAAAAGCTGATCCTTCAATTTTACAGGTGGTAGGAACTAAAAATCATTGCCAGTGAGAAGACAGGAGGCTGGACTTAAGTCTTCAGGAAGATTTTTCAATAGGGCGACTCCACTTCTGAATGAATGTGTCCATTCATGCCACAATCATTCCATGCTAGGACCTGTGTTGTCTGCATTTTATATGACACTTTAAGAAATACATTAAAATATGTCTGGTTTATCTTTTAATGAGTTCTGCTGAATTATTAGATGTACCTATGTCACTGTGTGTGTGTGTGTGTGTGTATATATATATATCTATCTCCTTTGGATTTACCCTTTTTGCCAGGAAAAAAGTAAATCTACTCCAACAGATGATAACTTTCAATTCTGAAGTCCATGAGTTTCCAAATGACTTAGGTGATACCAGCTTGCTAGCAGCTGCTATGGCAGAAAATTCTATGGTCTGAGAATCCATTTCATAAAAATGGTACACTGTAATTCTTGGCCATAACAAGCCATACAGCATTGCGTAAGAGGTGACATTCATCCCATGCTGATAGTCTATATAAGCATAGGCAGCTTTCAAGTCACCTTCAGTTCAATACAATTAAGTGAAATTCAGTGGTACATAAACCGCAGATAGGCTGTTTGTACAGGACTAACATTTATTCTGCACATAAAATACAAGCTTGCTGCTGAGTAATGAAAGAGGTGGAGGAAGAAAATACAGCAAAGATCAGAAATGAGGACAGTTCTAATTAACATAAGCAAAAGTATAGCATAACATACAAGACAAAATTGCCCTTTGGAGACCATGGGTGGTGGTTTATTAGCAGTTTCAGAAATACGATTTTACACTTTAAGATATCAGCTCAAGAGTCTCCAGAGTCAAGGCTTCTGCTTTCACTACTGAGCTGCTGTTTGGCTGAGCGTTACAGTTTCCAATTTGATCCTGCCTGAAACAGAAGCTTCCATGGTTGGTAGCACTGAAAATGCAAATTAAAACTTTGAAAAACTATATTAGTGGAAAACATTCACTCTCGTATACCACAGTTCTGTTTTGAGTCAGGCTTCTTTGAACACTCTCAATTTAACCATTTACATCCTAGAAGATTTTCCATTCTCCATACTTTATGCTTAAGGGGCACCATTACTGGTTCTCTGCTGTTGCAAACTCTGAAGGAACTAAGACAGTTAACATAACTGTTCCATGACGAGGATGTTCCCAGGATAAGTACCTCGTGCACAATGTAGTTCCATGAATAATTGCTACCTCTGAATTAAATAGTTAATTTCTGGGAGCCGTATAGCCATACCACTGAGCACTTAGATGGGCTTAGCAACTCTGATGAGGAACACAACATATTTATTCTGGCAAAGAACCACTCTACAAACACTGTACTATTTCTTATACCAGCACTATCTTAGTTATCTTTGTACAGCATCGCACTGCAACATAATTATGTTTGTGTGATTATGAAAAGGCAAAGGGTAGAATTGCTTTCAAAACTTCATAATGTCTATCTGAAAATTATTGCTATCAAGTGTAAATTAATTTTTAAAACTGTTTGCCAGAACTACCAATTCACCTTGAAAATACACCCAGGAGAAACAAAATATAATTTTGTATGACAATAGTTCTGAGCTTGCTAAGAGACAGAGAGATGTGTTCTCACAGAGTAGACAGGCATAGATCTTGTTTGTTGGCTTTTTTTCCATCTCCTCACTTCAAGTAATTGATAAATGAGGATTGTTATTAAACATACTCATTCAAAAAAAGTACTCTCGGTCTTTATCATCTTTCTCATGCATGGAAAGATTTGCTGTTAGGGCAAAGAGAAATTAAACTACTACCAGAAGTAGTCTTTAAACTATTGTAACACAGCCTTTCTTTAGATTTTCCAAACTTTCTGGGGTTTAGTCTGAAGACTGTTTTATCACAGCCATACCAAGTTAAAGAATTGTTTTGGTATCCCTAGATGTCGTTACACTGCATTCAAAGTTAGTAGGAAGCCATGAGACCCTTGTCTTCTCTTTGTCTTGACAAGAGAGAGGTATATTTCCTGATTTTACTTTCAAGTATCTGCTGGACATGAGCTTTTCCAAACCTAAAGTAAAAGTCAAGTGCTTGTCTCTGATCAAATTTCAAGGTTGGCACCAGACCCCACTGTGGTTGACCTCGCATGCTCAGTCTATGAGGCTGCTTTATCTTCAGCATGATTCCCGTCAATTTTTAATGAAACAGAGATGCAACCTAGTAAAATAACTATCACAGAAGAACGCAGCAATGTTGATGGCAGCATAAGATGACTACCTAGGTCTGGAAGATCTCTTCATCTTTTCCTAGGTTACCTATGCTCAGAGTAAGTTGCACATAATTTTAGACACTGGTATATCAAATGTAAAGATTTTGAATATAACCCTCATTGTCATTAAAAAAAAAAAATCTACACCAAGAGGATCATCAAGAACTCAGCAGAAGCTGCTGCTTTCTTCACATTTCTGCATTTCTAAAACAGGCTATGGGATTCTAGCTCAGGCTGTCTTTAAGCTTACCAGCAGCTGGGAAACCAAGTCTCCCCTGACCTGGGGATCACAACAACTCTCCCACTCTTCAAAGTCAAGAGCCTCAGGAAGACAAAGTTTTACCTTGAGAATAAGAGGCGCTAAGAGCTCTACAGAGGCTGTGAAATCAACAGGACCAGTGAGAGACTGATGCAGGATTTCACCTTTGTAAGAACAGCTGCTTCTAGCTTCCAATCCAAACCGAGTTCTGTGGTAGCCTAGCTGCTAAACTTGATTTCAGGACTAAACTCTCCCTTCAACTGCTGCCTTGTGTACAGCAAGCAAAGATCATAGAGCAAATAAAACATTACACATCTAGCTGCTGTAGTAATATGGTTCCTATTAACTTCTCTCCCCTCTACTCTCCAAAGCCTTCTAATTCCTGGATTCCTCTCAGCTTGTAGGGAATTGTGCTGACACAGGTAAAGGGGCAAATAGCAGCAATCATTTGCTCTCTTGCATTGATTCTGCCACAGAGAAGCATAAACAAAGCCTTCAAAGGGCGTGATCCAACATCTTGCTGGAAAGCCAACAACATTACTCACTAAATACATAAGTAACACATGTCTAAAGGAAAGGTAAAACATCTGTGCACAAGATGTACATAGTCCTACACAAAACCACCAATTCATCATCCTCAAGCAGATAATACAGATATTTTACTATTAAGGATTTAATTTCTTAGTTCAGCTATGAATTTACATGAGTTACTCCAGGAAACCTAGAGGAGGAGGGAATTATAAAGGCAGTAGCAAAAGTCGTATGTGTTTAAACCACCGCTGTAAATATACATACAATACTATACATACTGAATGCTATGGGAAAGCAACAATGATAAACAGTATTTGATCTATCAGTAGCTGTAACACAATGGACCCTTTAAAGTGACAACTCAAGTACAGGGAAGAGCATTACTTAAACCAAACCCACATCATACAGTTGTTAGTAGATAAGCTCTACGGAAAAACAAAATTAAACTGAACAGCTTGGCAGGGTGAAAATTTCTTATTTGTATGCAATAAGGAAAATTAATCTGAACATAGGAAGAGAAAACAACACAGAAAATGGCTTAATGGTCCTACAGGATGGGCCAAATCCTCAAAGCCTCCAAGATGCCCAACATTTAACATTCTACCACTCCAACTAATCACTTTCTTGGACTACAGACCTGACTTCATATCCTGGGTCATAAATTTATGGGAAAGTTGCAAACAAAGGATGTCTTTGCAATGGTCTGGGTCCTGGGAAGAAATTCTTCATGTCAGGTGCAGGTCAAAATCACCCACATACAAAAAAAAGAAAACCATATTTGGTGAGAGGTAATATATATATAGGCCTGCAAGATTAACCAAATGCTGTCCTTATCTGTGCTTACGGAGGAGAGAAGGAATGAGAAAGGGCCATATTCTTTGTTTCTGCTATCACAAGAGGTGCTGTAGTCAGGCTTCATAATGCAGTTTTCTGCACTTTATTTGTAGCATAAGAACAATAGCAACAATAAAGAGAACCACTAGAAAAGACTCAGAAAACACAGCAATGGGCAGGACAATGAGGTGCCATACAAAATAAATAAGGACCAGTGAGTCAGATCACATCAATAATGCAGGTCAGTAAGAATGTCTAGGAGTAAGCCTCTGTAAGGTTTTTTGCAATTAAGAAAAGAAATCTTTTGACCTCATGGCATGTCTTCTGAGATTAATATCCCATGGCTACAATTAAAAATATTGTTTGGGTTGGTGACCCTCTCTGCACACACACCCTGAGCTTTTGAAATATTTGTTCTTAAAGGTGAAAGGAAGAGATCATGATGGCAAAAGAGGTCGGGTCTACAAGTGAACTGAGATGAAAGGTTGCCAGTGGCAAATTTCATTTCGCTTTTTTTTTCTTAATTGCTAACCTGACTGTTTAAAAAAAGAAGAAAAGGAAAAAGATTTACTTTCAAGGCCTTCAATATTGTCTTTTCTCCTCTGCTTATCAATAGATTTAATTTTAGTAATTTGGTTCATTAAATCAGTTTACATATCTCTTAAGCTTAAACACCTTTGAATGTTCAGAATACAGATGCATATCCGATGCCTGGTAAAGCTCTCTTGATCGAGGCTAAATGCTCTCACAGCTACTTACAGTCATGCCCTGCTTTTTCCAGCAATATCCACAAACTTTGCAAGACAAAATAAGGAAAGCAGAAGACACAGACCACTGTTTAGTGAAAAACAGTAATATGCTTTTGGTTTTCTTTATTGTCCAGTGACCTACAGCTGTGCCAGCAAGGCTTGTAGGACTACACCTGTTTGACATACTGCTATGCTCTTTCCTACAGCCTTCCATATAATTCTACACAAACTACTTCAATAGATGAATTAATTATATCTGCAGTTGGTATAAATCAACATAACTTCATTACAGGTAATAGAACTATACTGATTTATGCCAGTATACATTTTAATTAAAAAAGAGTTACTGAGCCACAATTTGATGCAGAGACATTGCTTAGTTATTTGCTCCCTTTCCGCAAATTTTCTTTCTTATGAAATGGAACAGCACAACGTTCACAGTGAAAAATTATAAGTGGCATGGACACACACCAAGAAAACGTGTACGATGCTCACAAAAGATGCATAATAGTGGTGATCTTGCTCATTTTATGAATCACTTTTCTAATCCCATCATATTTCTGTATTCCGTCAACCAACTAACATCACTAGTATTACTTAAGATTTGAGAGGGGTAGATTTGCAGAGACCATAGATTTCCTATGATAGCTCCTTTTACCAAAAGCCTCCTCCTCTCTTTTTCATTATTCTGTGAACTGAAAAAATCAGGTTGATTACTGCATTGCGTCACGCAAATACGAAACAAAAGAGAAACATCCATTCATTAGTCGGGAGGTGTCTGGCCTTCTATTGCTCAGCTTCCCGTAGCATTTAACTGTGCTGAAGTAATCACATTTTAGTTTTTAGAAAACGTACCTTTAATTATACAGTTATCTTCAAGATTAAAAAAAAAAAAGAAGATAGTTTTTCTTGGCTCTCAGAAGACAGCATTTCATGCCTCAATGATTTTTTTAAAAGGAATTGAAAAAGTAAGTCTGAATAGTTTGAGTATAAATTACTCCAACATAAAGTGAGCTCTCATTCACCAATACTACAAATAGCTTAAGCAAAGATAAAATAATGTGTATTGTAATTAATATTTTAATTTGCTAAGAAAAGCTAAATAATGATTAAACCCCTTCCCCTCCTCCTTCCCCCTGATAATAATGAAGCTAGGCAATTTCAAGAGAAGCAGAGCAGCCAGGAGTTAATGTCGTTGATTAAGAACATGTTTCCATGGTGGCTATTATGTCCCTCTTTAAAGACGAAAACAAAACCAAACCTTAATTCTTTTTAGAGCTACAGGGTTTCTTCTGCCGTCCTAAAACAGACAACAGAAAATGTTTAGGGATAATTAAAGGCAATTAGGCTCATCAAGGCTCATTCTGGTCTAGTTCCACTTCTTCTCCCTACAATGTGTGCTAATTGCTGCTTCAACATACCAAGTAGCATGGGTTGTTTTTTTTTTGTACTTCCACAAACAAGACTATTTGGTCATTACCAGCTTTGACAGGTGTATAAGAGACTCCTGATTAGCTTTTTATTTGCTTTTTAAAAGATTTATACTACATGGTCCTATTGAATCTGATAATAAAGAATAATAATTAACACTCAACAATTGTGTAGTACCTTCTGCTAGAGGATCTCAAAGTTCTTTGCAAACATTAACGAATTAATTCTTCAACAGTTGCGTATAATAGGTATCATCATCATAATTTTTTCGGACTACTGAACACAGACACAAAGAGGTTGGGTAGTCCATTTAGTGTCACAGTCAACATGTTATGATGTTGGTCCTCTGTTCACACACAATGGAAATATTAGCTTGTTTGCCATAAACATGCCTCCTGTACAACTTCTTCTGTTACATCTAGTTTTGATTCATTGATAGTCAGGTTATTTAAGGTATTTAAATGCCTAAACTTCAAATAGAGGTTTCCAGTGGGAAATTAGTACGAGGCAGATATCCAGAACTAGATACAAAAATATTCAAGTATATCTACATTATGTGTTGCAGTAGAGGATATTAGATAGTTGGATATTGGAAGCAGAAAAGGTTCATTAGCACAACTCTCTGATTATCAATTCACAACAGCATAGTCATGACTGCTCAACTCCCACAGACCCCTTCATGTAAAACTGCAATTCAGCTACCCAACTCAACAGCTCTCCAGCCTTGAAAGCAGTTGGATGCCACACACATTTAATTTTTCCACCAGAAAATCTTTTTCACTGCTGCTTCTAATCCAGACACAGAAACAAGAAATTTCATGCATGACTTTATGATTTTGAACATGCTTTTATGACTTTGAACATTTTTGAACATTAAACAACAATATCTCTTCCAACAGTGACAGATGGTTAAGATTGTTTATATGTACAACATATAAAAAGCAGCTGACCAGGATCATGCTGTTACGTTTTTGTGTTTCACATGTACTACTCACACCAGTTCTGCAGCTTTTTAGTGTCCTTATTTATTGTCTGCTCCAAGTAACCAGAGAGAGTTAGGATTATTACTGACATTAGTTTACCTACACATACTTATGGTTTCCCTAGGGTCTTGAACAACAAAGGAAACAATATGGACACCAGGCATTCTGCAAGTCTTCAAGATGGTATCATAATGCTCATATGGCAATGAATTACATGCAAATTTAAATAGACATGGCATTACCATTTCCTGTGGTGAATTTCTTCAGGTACAAGGGTTTATTTGGTGCAGAAAAGTATGCTTTATAACAGATACAGTGTAGAGAAGCAGATTGGCTGGAAATTTCAGGCAAGCTGAAGTAATATGCTTTTGTGCAGCCACAAAGTGAGGCTGAGTGCCACAATCTCTGGCTCTAGCACAACTGTCTCTGCTGCTACTCATCAGTCTTTGCTCAAGGCAAGTAAGAAAAAGCATGCAAAATGGCGACACCACTTCTTTCTTAATAATAAAAACGAATGCTCTGCACAAACTTTACTGGCTTGACCAAAATTGAGTCATAATTAAGTTACTTAAATCAGAACGAATTTTGTACCTACTTACATCCTAGACCTCAGCGTATCTTCATTCTTCTGGACAGTTATAGCTCTCCAAAGACATTAGTACAACTGCACATTGCCTTTTACTGAGAAAAGTGGCACAAACCTTGCTTTGCAAGTTTGAATATGAAAGTGTGGTCTATTTACAATTGTCAATAAGGTGTACTTCAGGATGAAAGCAGAATGATTTTTTTTTTTCCTGCAGCAAACCTCAGTGTATTCTACAGGTATTGTGAAAGCAAGAGGCAACCACATGGATTTTCTTAATAAAAGGAGTATGATTTAATAAAAGAATATAACACATTTGAAACAGTCAGAGATGAACAAGACAGTATGCTCCATTTTAAAAATAGAAATACTTCTCTCACTTCTCAAAAGTTGTTCCCATTCTCAACACTGCTCCTCCACACTAATAATATCTTGGTGCAGCTAAAAGATTAGTTACAAGGTGCACTATATTCTTTTGGTTCCTTGACTTTTATGACCAGGGGACACATAAGAATTTTTCAGATTCATAAATCAAATAATTTTTTTAAAAAAAACTTTACAAAAAGATCACTTCAAGTATTTCCACCATCCTTTTTAGCAGACTTGCTGAGTACCAGTTATCACTTCTGATATGCAAACTCCCTGAACAGAGGTTGATTTAAGTCCCTGCTCAACCATATACTGCATAAAACCTTCTACATCAAGGATAAAATTACTTGCTTAATGTTGCCTTTAACTGAATAGGAGTCTAATATCCTTCTTCCTGCCAGTCTGCACACCTGTTCACCAAAGAAAGCCTGGCTAGGCCAGTCTCTCTAGCTTCCCTTTCCTCTATTACATCTGCAAACATTTGTTTTGTAGGGCTAGGGGGCATTTTGAGACCCATAGGTTGCAGTATTCTCCACAGCCACTGTTTTAGACCTCTGTTCCTGAGCACAAATACATACCTCACTGTTTGGCTAGTCTTCCAGATAAGCAGCAGCCGCTCTGGACACACACAATGCTTTGCAGTAGATAGGAATGAGGCATCTTCAGAAAGGGTTTTAGACCACAGGTTACAACATAGATACACTTAATGCAGAAGGGCAGAGAATTAAACAACTTTTGTTATTTTCTAGTCACAGGAACCAGATCCAGTCCAATAGTACCTTCGAGCAGTTTCCATGGTCTTCCTACTGACTCAAAAAGCCAGAAATTACTTTGACATTTAGGAATCGAATCAATGCTGCTTTTTATCCAAGACTCCCTGAACACCAAATGGTGAAAGGTACTGCTGAATTTCCCCCATGCAAAACCCCACATAGTTTTCCTGAACTAGAGTGGCAGGATTCAGGCAGACTGGCACAGGAGATCAGAGTTAGGTGTCAGTTCAGACAGCAGTTTACTTGGAGGTTAAAAAAAGAGTTCTGAAAATGATGTTTAATGGATATGCTTCTGAGGTCTGGCTAGTTTACCAGCTACTTTCCATTGGTTTTGAGGTGGTTTCTAATAGATGCTTTATGTTTTCTGATGATGACAGCTTGAGAACTCCTTTCACTATTCTAATGGCTGTTAAAGTGGCATTATTGTTTTTGGACAAATAATCAAGGATCTCATGAATTTTCTCCCTCCCAGAAACTCATTTAATGCTCAGACATTTGTCTTATCCTGTGAAATCTGCTACAGCACAAGGTAAAGACAGACAAGCATTGTGCTAGCAAATCCGTTTTTAGGATAAGAGCTAGAATACTCTTTCTAGTAAAGCTTCTTTTTTTTTGCGTGTGTCCAATTCTTTGAGACACTGGCTATTAAAAAGTTAGACCTTTACTACCCTCTATGGCATCTTATTGATATTTCAAGCATAAACATACCATAGTTGAAACATCACCTCTGAACAGCAGTTTCAACTGATGAGGCACTGCATAAAGATTCAGTCATTTCCAGTGATGTTCAAATGTCCTATTACATTTTTCATTCCTAACCAAAGAACTATTGATTTTAAACTACAGTGTCACGGATTATATTACTGAAAACAAGTTAGGTAGAAACTTCCTTTAATAATTAAACAGAGTTGAAAAGGCAGCTCAGTTCTTTGATTACCTGTGACTTTGCATTCTGCTTCAGCTTTGATCTGGACAAGCAGGTAGATAAATGGTTTACCGAGAAGGTCACACAACTTCATTCACTTAACACTGGAAGGCTGTGCTACATATATAAAAAAAAATATATATATTTTTATATACATATCAGGCATTCACCTGATGTTCACACTCCAGGCTTTTAACTGAATACAATGCAGGTCTGGAGTGCTTTTTAGTTCATAATAACAGCAATCTAGGGTAGAATTTCCAGAGCCTACCTCTAAGACTCCATCCACTTCTAAACTTCCTTTATCTACTATACTTTTGATCAGGGACAATAGGTAACTTTCAAAGGCCTCAGCTGAGACAATTCCAAGGGTTTTCTTCTCCTGAGAACATGAAGTCCATTAGCAGAATCCCTGTTCTCATGTACTCCCTTGAAGCTTATCTTTTCAGCCTTGACCTACAGCAAATATCAGCCACAAGTTGTTATGAAATGACACGTTCTAATATTAAACTTGCTGGGTCTTAACTACTTTCAACTCTATTACATTGAAAAATGCAAAAAAGTTTCCCTTCTAATCCCCTAAAAGTGGTTGTCTAGATGGACAGAAGATGGAGATGCCATGTTTCCAGCAGTTCACATATGGCAAAAAAAGGAAAGAAAAGAAAAAAAAAAGTTGGGGCAATAGGGTCTTGAAAGATCTAGAATTTAAATACATGAAGCACTGCTAAATTACTAATTGCAATCAGTTGGCCTAACCTCTGCTCCCCAGTCAAAGGGAAAGGTAATTTCAGCATCCCAAACTTGCTTTTTTATTCCCATCCCTTCAGCCTGTGTATCACACGTCCAGCTATGCACTCAGCATTACCCCCATGTTGACTGTAAACACCATGGCATTTTATGGATGGAATATTATGATTTATGTGACTGAAGGTGGTCACTTGTGGCTAGAAAAGAAGCATTCTCTCTTTTCTGCTAATAACCATGTCAGAACAAACTTCCATTTTCTATACAAGTTTTTTCAGTTGTACCTGCTGCAAAAGTACTATTAGGAAACAGCCATCCTTGCTTGCACGTTGTGGGTTTGAATTTTCCAGAGTATTGACTGTTCATACCTGTGACTGCAGTCAGTATGAGCCGCGAAGAGTTTTGTGCTTGGTCCATGGCAGGTAAGTGCCTGGGACCGTAATTCCTCTGCTGAGGTCTCTCAGTAGCATAGAAACTTTAGTCTCATATACAATCACAGCATTAGGCGCTTCATCAAAAATCCTATTTCTTTGACATGGGCTGCCTATGGAGATTTATGATGAGGCATTTTCAAGCCTTAACTTGATGGAAAGCATCACAAAGATCTAGTATTCTAAACATCTTTCCCTTACTTACCTTTCTTAAGAGTCCAGAGCAGTTGTGTTTTTCATGATCTGCAGGTTCTTCTGCAGGCAGGAGTCTATAGCTGTTTCATACTCTCCACAAGACAGAGAGATCCAGTACAACTTGAACTGTACACAATTGGTATTGTTTTTTTCAAAAATAGAACACTTTATAGCCAGTTTCTCAAAAACAATTCTTTACGTAAAAATGACCCTTGTACTTATGATGAGTTGATTTTTTTGTGCCTTTTCAAAAACCTATTGAATGGACAAGTAACATATTTTCATACTGTAATAAAGGGTATGCAGCCCTGTTTTATTTAAAAAGAATGGGGGTTTTAGAATAAAGGCTGTGGAACATCTGCTGCTATCACAGAAATCACCCTTACTGGAAAACAAAGCACATACTTATCTATCACTAGGTGGGGGCAGTACAAAAAGAGCAAAAATTACAATACCTGGGAAAAGGAGTAGTCAATGCTTTAGATTTCTGCTTCCAGCTCTAAAGTATGGTACTTCTGTTTTTTATAGTATATGTTTTACCACACATTTCTTACATTACATATGAATCCATTCTAGGGTCACAGAGGCTGGATATAATATGACTAGATACATGGCAATACAGCAGGAGTGATTTACAGCACGTCATTTGTGTGAAACAAATTGGCACCTAACCTATAGTATCTAGGTTTGTATCTGGTTTAAGGAGATAAAACTGTTTGTGAAGTACATCACATTTGTTATCTTGCTATAACACAGATTTCCTTTGATATGACTTGCTCTTGTATCCCTTGTGAATAGATGGAAAAAATGGAAGAAACTTAGCATGGGTGCTTTCATATGAAGAAAGGAAATGGATGCCCTTTCACTAAGATCCCCAATTTAACTCCTAACATACATGCAAATTCAACTTGACTTCATCTAGTGAAACAACTCTGACATAATTTACGAAAATAGTTCTCAAAGAGATCCATAGCATTTATTTTTAATTTGTCTTTGATTAAAATCCAGATTAAGATTCATGATCATAACACTAAGTGCTGAATCAGTGATATGATTTCAATTGCAATTGTTACTCAATTGCATAAAGTAATTATTCATGAGTGGGAGAAATAGCTGCAAGCATTTCCTTTAATCCTGAAACTTTTCTCTTCAGAGACTCTTTGAGCCTTTGACTTCTAACTTGGTTATATGCTGGACTTCTACTCTGTTCTCCTGTTCGTCCTCGACATTTTTTACTCTTGTGGTCTATTGAGTAAACTGGCTTCACGACATATTTAAGAACATTAACATTGCAACCTAGAGAGGTGATGAAAGTTGTTAAAATGCAAATTCTCTTACATAAATCTTTTTTTCCTGTCTTAATTAATGTCAATAAAGGAAAAAAAGGCCCAGAAATGTCAAATTTAATACCAGCAAAATAAAATTAACTGAAACCAGCTGAAAGACTTATGAATTTAGATTTTCTTTCCAGTTTATTTTGTGATTATTACTTTTTTTTTTAAGATTGAGTTTATCAGTTAAATTTTGAGATGACTATTTATGGAAAACAGGAATGAAAAAGAAAAGCAAAAAAAAAAAGTGAGGGAAGGCTTGAAACTGCACAAAGGCACCTCAGAAGAAAGCAACCCACCATACTTCACTAGGAGTTGAAAATGCCAGCTGCAGAAGCCAACTCTTTTGCTTTGCTTATTTGTTTCTTAAACAACTGAGATGGCTAATGATATCCTGGGTTATGTTTGGCAAATCATCACCAGCAGGCCGAGGGAAGTGATTCTTCTCCTCTACTCAGCACTGGTGAAGCCACATCTGGAGGAGCACTGCGTCCAGTTCTGGGCATCCCAGTATAAGCAAGACATGGACATACTGGAGACAAAGGCCACGAAGATGATTAAGGAACTAGAGCATCTCCTGTGAGGAAAGGCTGAGAGAGCTGGGACTGTTCAGCCTGGAGAAGAGAAGGCTCCCGGAGTGATCTCATCAATGTGTATAAATACCTGAAGGGAGAGCGCACAGAAGATGGAGCCAGGCTCTTCTCAGTGGTGCCCAGTGACAGGACAAGAGGCAATGGGCACAAACTGAAACACAGAACGTGCCATCTGAACATCAGGAAACACTTTTTTACTGTGAGGGTGACTAAGCACTAGCACAGGTTGCCCAGGGAGGTTCTGGAGTCTCCCTCCTTGGAGATATTCAACAGCTATCTGGATACGGTCCCAGGCAACTGGCCCTAGGTAGACCTGCTTGAGCACAGGGAATGGACAAAATGATCTCCAGAGGTCTCTTCCAATCTCAACCATCTGCGATTCTGTGATTTTTTTGATCTGATCTCCTGACCATTCAATAGTCCCTGCTATGCCTTGTCCTGCTTGACCCATACTGTGGCAATCCTAGGCATATATGGTGATTAGCATTCCCACCTCTGCTTGTAATGCATTGCTGGATGTATTGCCGTGTATTGTCTTGGGAAACAAAATGGTATCTTCCTCTTTCCATTTCCATTCTTTTCCTTGGCAGCCTTCTAGACATCTCTTCTCTCTTGCCTTGGCAAATCTCTGACAGTTAGCAATAGTAACTTTCGATAAAGACAGATGCTTCTGCATCTTTACAAAAAATTTTACATAAATTAAATAGGAACTATCAGTTTATCTAGAAAAGTTAGTTCAGAGATCATAATCTTGGATTCCCGGCATTTGGGAAGTAGGAGTCCAACACCTGTGTGCAAGCCACAAATTACAGGTAAAATTCTCACTTGAGTAACTCTAGGGGAATCTGATTTTAGGGGATGGGTAAAAACAAATCAGTTGAGCATTTGCACATACCTGTGATTAGTCAAGCAAATTATTTAAATTTGCTGCTACAAACAGAATACTTGCAACATAAGTAGGTGCACAGAATTCTGGGCATAGCATGCATGATGGAAAAACATTGGCAAAAGGTTCCTTCTCTAATGATTTTTTCCCTAAGAAGCAAGAGTCTTAGAACCTCTGTTAGAAATGCCTGGAAGCATTACCATTAAAAATGAAACCAAAACAAAATGGAATTTTCTTCTAATGGCATGGTTTTTTGTTGTTGTTGTTGTTGTTGTTTTTTCTTTCAGTATAGAATAGGCACAGCTAATATAGTTCTTTTCTTGCTGTCTTTACTGCGAAGTTTTCCCAGGATGCTGTATATCTAGTCAGATCCCATTAAAATCATCAGCAAATAGAAATGTCTTTAACCTAGATTTAAAACCACAGCCTGATCCAGTATTTAAGATCTTGGCCAGGAATTTGTTCCACAGTCACCATCCATAATGACGGAGAGGTCAGGGGCTACTTTGCTACTCACAAGTGGAAATGGAACAGCAAATGTACTGGAGTTCACTTGCTGCCAATTGTAAGGCCAAGGCTGATTTTGCAATAGGGCATGGAAGATTAAAATAAGACAGGAAACTTGGCTAGAGGATAGTCCAAGTGGACCTTGAAGGAAGCAATTGCTTTGTACTACCGTACTCCCCCTTCCTCTCTCTGCTCTTTCACTTCTTTATGTGCTTAATTGTAAATTACCGTCCACTCCTTCTATCACCGTTTTAGATTTTCCTTGTACCAGTGAAGCGATACGAGAGAAACTGCTGGTACTAAATCCTGCTGTAAAACCAGTGCCAATACTTGATGTCTATGAGCTTCGGAGCACTTTGAGCACTGCAGCTAGTGACATTACAAAGCTTGTTAACGCAAATCTTCTTTGTGTTACATTTTTTGCAATACATTTTACAAAAATCTACTCCAGGGAGCCAAGGGGCAGTTGCTTCTTTATTACATTTTAGAAGAGCCACATTATTAGTGTTCCAGTCTATATATTATGAAATTAAGTGGATACCCTTGGGGTTAATTCCTTGTTGTAATGGTAATGAAAAGAAACAATTTCTAACCCTCCATTTAAGATCTATAACTATTAAAATCCACTAGTCTTAGTGACTCCTGGGGCCAGTGAAGTACTTCAGTGTATATGAAAAAGGGCACTCCTACGGTGTCCAATATCAGTAATTTATAAAAATAACAGCCTCCAAGTGAGAAAACTAACAAATGAGTTCCCATTGAGCCCCTCCCTGGTGTTTACTCTTGCATTCTGGATTCATCAACTATGCAAAATTATATGCATATCAAAATTATGGAGCTGGGTTCCAAGATTATATTTTGCCTACAGTTGGAAAGGTAGAGCAGGAATCACACAATACAATGATTAAATAAAAGGAAAAATCACGCAATACAGCCATAGAGAATCTTATTTGAAAAAAAAAGTTGTAAAGCAACATTTTTTCAGAGGCTTCTCCATAACAAACAATCCCCCTTGCTTCAACAAATTTTAACTCATAATAAAACACTTCTTTTTTTTTTAAGTAATCAAAGATTAACCATCTATTTCAAGAATATTTACTTCCCTCTGCTTAATTTATTTAGCTTGGGAGACTAGCAACAATGCTATTTCCTATTTTCAATGTTTTTATTATGCATATGGCTGTACTTTTTGGGAGAATTCCTGCTTACTGGTATTTTCCCACTGGCTTTAATATGATAAGCTTTTATATCGTCATATGTGGTAGGTTTCACCAACTCTCCTAAACGCTTGCACCCCTTTTCATAATGCTCAAAAGAGAGAAACATTTTTGTAAATGAGATGAGAAAAAATGGATTTAAAACTCGCAGTAGTTAAAGGGAGAGGCAGGAATACTGCACTACAGGAATCTGTTATTAAATCATTTTTATGGACTGACTAGGTTTCAATTTGACAGCAAACTTTTAGCATTTAATTCAGTTCGTTAGTAGTGAAATAAAATGTACATCATCACAGTGTCTTCCAATTTAATATGCTTATTAAGATCATTGTTTCTATTAAGCTAAAAATTGTATAAGTGCATTATTGTCTAACACACAAATTCCCATTTGAAATGCATGCATGCTGAATGGACATACTAATTTAAGAGTAGGAGAATTTTTTAGGACTTTGCTAGAGTTGCCTTGTGAAAAAGAATATCACTTTATGATTTCAGGAATGGTTTGTCTCTTTGATAAAGGTACTTGTTTAGCTGTGGTTGACATAGCTTTAATAACATTTACCGCTCTCCTTTTATTCATCATAGTATAAACTCCCTTAGGAGAAAGGAAAAGGGCGTTACCAGACATGAAAGAAAGAAATAGTTGTTGTTTTTCAAAATATCATTCTACCAGCTAATAAAATATGATGCAAGTTGCTGTGTCAGAGGAGTTTAGACTCTATTGGTTATTTTTAAGAGAAAGGAGGAATGAGGCATCATGTTTATGTCACTTATCAGCAAAAAAAGGATTTCTTTTTATAAGTATTTATCATAAATTCATGTTAATGTCACCTGTTACTATTAGCAAGCCATGCTGGATAATGTCCTTATTTCTCCAGCGTTTACAAACCGTTTACAAACCTGATCATCCACAGCTTGTGCATTCTCTAGTCATCACTCCAACTAGTGAAACTAGCATCACCATCTTAGGCCAGTATCTTAGCGAGACTTAAATTGCCAGCTTGAAAGGACAAAGATCTGTTACTCTTATGTGCTTTCAAGGGATTATAGAAAGTTGTAATACAATAATTGCAATAAAAGATGAAATTGGAAGGCTGATAAGGACTAAGACTTTCATTTTTATCATTGGCACTGCTTAATGTGCTGAATATATTGGTCTTTAGCAATTGATGATTATTAGAACTCACATAAAATGAGCAGGTGGCCCCCATCTCACTGGGCAGATGTTAGCATCACATCTAATGAAGCTAAACAGAACCACTGTCAATAGAAAGCTTTAAGTTTAACACTTTTCATGATCATTACACCCCTTTTAATGAATCAAGAACTGTTCAGAAAACACATGGCTATCCCTAGGAAGTAGAACACTTTCTAACATTGACTGCAGATGGTAGAAAGGGCTTCACTTCTCAAGGCCAGTTGCTAATTATCCCATATCAAATATGGCTAGGATGACTGCTGGGCAAATAATTGAGCAGAACATTGATACTGGGAACCTCATCAAGAATTGGAAATCATTAAAAAATTAAACAGGGAGCTCTGACCTTTGAACTTCTGATTGTTTCTTCCTTATGTCTTCATAGAAACGGGTTTATTCAAATCTATCTGCAAGTCCTTGTGATCCACTGCCGATCATGTACTGAAGGGAGTTTTCCTGAAGTGGGAAAGATCAACACACTAATAAAGTTGGGTACTTGGAAACTATTGCCCTAACTTGCAATAAGAACCATATCCATTTTATTCTAGCATCAGAAATAATATACAGAATTTTGGCATTAAAATGCCACCAATAAAGCCAGATAAGTGTTGAGAATGGGTCCTTATTAAATGTGAGGGAGCATGCAGAGGTGAAGTTTAACTCTGTTTAACAGCCAAAGATGATGTAATACCCCTGAGATGCTGAGTCTGTGGATTATGCCTATTTACTTTGATAGTTGTAGTAGAGATCCTATTTGTACTGCATACTGCATTTAGTCAGGGCAAAATTCATGCTATGAAGTTGAAGATAAATATAAAACATAGCACAGATGCTAACATTAAATTGCAACTTGAATAATTGCAGTATAACTGCCTAAAAATTTATTGTAATTTCAATTCCATAATGTACCTCTTACTTTTTTCTTACTCTTATTCCTTACTACTGCAAATATAAATATCACTATATTTGTGAAAGAATTTATTCACCACATGTATATTTGCCAGTTCCGAATGGCAAAAAATAAATTAATATGTAATTACATATCAATTTACATATTTACACGTACATAAATGTACATATTATTATTAATGTATAATAATATGTATTAATGTGTAATTATTGCATGTCTAATACTGAACAATAAACTGTTAAAAGAATTCAAAGCAAAGAGTAATACCGGAGCATTTCACAAAGGTAGAGACATGCTTATGTTTAGCTATTATTTATGAAATAATTACCAAAAGTTGGAATTATCTTGTTACAGGAAAAATCAAACAAAAAGAAACATTCAGCTTAAATGGCTTTTGTTCAGTTTTAAAACTTGCTATGTTAGCTACCGATGTCATCTCTTTTGAATATATTCCTAACATAAGATAGCTGTATTTTGCAGACTACATTTTGTGGAAGAGGGAAAAAATCACAAGGTAGAACCCTTTCTCTCTTAATGTGCACTGTCAAATCATAAGGATGAGAAACACCACAGTACTCTTGGCTTATGATGGAAGTTGGTAACATGTTTGTAGATAGTGAAAAGCCCAATAATAAACTCAGCATTGGTCAATTCAGTGAAAATCAGCATAAAATTTTTCCACTGAAGTGAAACTATTTGTTTTCTCAAATAAATGAACAAATCACACGCATACAATTTGCTGTAACATCCTAACTACAAAGCCATAGACAAAAGGCAGAAAGTAAGAACACATATCAGTCCAGAACATAACTTGATTCAGCACTCACCTGGGAGAAGGGAATTCTGGCTTCCAGTTTCTGCATTCAATTAATATTTGGAGTATCTCCATCCTAAATACCTCCTAGCCACCAGAGGAAGTGGATTCAATCATGGAGCACAGACAGAAACTGAAGCCAGGACTCCCACATTCCCAATAGGCTCTCAGCACCACTGTGCAATCAGATAAAATCAGGCACTTGGTAGATGGGTGCAACCCCGCCTGAAGGGCAGACTGGGATTGTCTAATGTCTTTGAACCTTTTGGGAAAACAAGGAACAAAAAAAATTGCAATAAATATTATTTAAGGTCATACCTGACCTCCTGAATCCAGCCACACAGCACAGAGATGATTTACCCATGGGGCCTGCACCATTGTAACACAACAAGGTTGAAGACAAGCTATCAAATATTGCAGCTAAATCTGCTGTAGGACTATATCTTCTTACTTTCCGATGAGCATTTTTCAAAATGTGACTGCCTCAACCAGGAGAATGCAGAGCAGGAGGAATCACACATCATCCAGGCTTACCCTGGCACAGCACACCACTCAAGCCCAGCTGGATGAGCATTTTTAAATGGGCAAAGGGACAACTATGCACCCCGAGGAGCCTTTGTGTCTCTTCTTTAATCTCACTTATTTTCCATTGTGAGATTGAAATAGAAGTATTAACTTGCTACTTGCTTAATCCATGAAGCATTTTATTAAAAAAGAAAGAAAAAATAAAGTTAATAACCTGTCATCTCCTCACTGATGAGGAAATGTTCTTCAGAGTGGTAGGTATTTGGAGCCATTTACAATGCAAGGATTGCAAACTGAAGAGCTGGTGTGCTAGACAAGTATTGCCTACAAGCACCTCATTCAAGCGCATGAAGAATTGCCTTTCTTCATACATTCTGTTTAGAAAGCGTAATAGTCTGAACTGCTTTGTTCTCCACATATATTGAAAGCAGATTCGTTATTGAATTAAAGAAAATAATCAAGTACTGTCTCCACAGACTTTTAAATAATAGTTCCTCCCCTTTTACTCTTGGCATTGCTGCAGATGAATAACAGAATATTGGATGCTTGCTACAGATCTTTGAGCTCTTCCATTTGCAAAGAAAATTTGAGCCCTTTTAAAGAAGCATGTGACAGTTGCAGCAGAAAACATACCACTACTGAAGTTTCATTTTAATAGCTGGATAAATCCATGGATCTGGTCAGGTTTTGTTTTTACTGTTACAGTGAAACCGTGGAAGTTTCTCATTTATACTTTGTAAGAAGCAACTAATAAACCTGTCTCTGATCAAGTGTGTTAATTTCAAATCTGAAACTTAAAACTTAATTAGCCTGTGAGGGAAACATTCTGGAAAAAAATAATTCAAAAATCAGAAATGTTTAGCCACATGTAAAAGTAGGATTCAATTGTAAATGGTAAGAGAGGCCATGCAAGTATTAGCAGAACCTTCATACTGCACACAGACTTGTTTCAGTGATATTTAAAAGTTAAATGCAGAATATCTACTCCATTTTCCTCCTGGCCAAAGCCTGGGACTCATATCTTAAACAAATGTATTCAATACTCTTCTTTCAGGCCAGTTATGGATTGAATCATTCATTAACTCTAGAAGCCTTCTTCAGGTTTGCTGAAAAAGTTACTCTTTCAGATTTCTAATGATTTCTAATTAGATTACTAATGACTACAATATTGAGTTACTACCACTTTATTTACTGTAGATATTTTTTTCCTAGTGTATACAATATTTTGAGTGCTCTGCCAGGAATTTTCAATAACAGCAAGTGCCAGGTTCAGAACTCAAGAGTTCTTAAAAAAATGGAATTAAAACCAGCTTAATATCCCCTCACAAAAATAGGAGAAACAAATATTTTCCTGGGATCACTCACTGGACAATACATTTCCACTTGCAAGCAAAAGTTTTGGTACAAAACAAATAGTTTCATTAAATGCAACTGGAACATAGCAGTAGTTTGGGAAAGCACAGCAACAGAGTGTGAAACCATTTTAAAAGTAAGTAAAATATACCCCCAAATAGGGTCTAGAACAACTGATTCTTGGTAGTTCCCTCGAACATGTTTGAACAGGCAAGGCACCTCTCCAGGCTGCAGGAGAAAGCACTACTACACTTATTGTCACCTGCACTACCTGCTCAAATCATGCCTGCTGGGTGACCTCTCTAGCTGAAATGTCATCTCTCTGTGGGGCCAGCCTGGCCTCAGCACTTCTATAGGTACTGTGAGGGATTTTTGTGGTGCTGAGTAGGTGTCTCCTGGGGCATCCACAGAGATGCAGTCCCTGCTGCAGCTGCAAAATAAGTCGAAGTGCTCATCCAATCCGTTGGTGCTGGAGAAAGGGAGATTTCAGGACAGCTGATTTAGATCTTGAAGTCTTCTGCAAACTTCTTACTGCTTCCCACCATGCTGCCAAGTCTCTGTTTTCATCCCTGTCTTTATGCTTTGGAGGAGGCTTAACAGAATAGTAGAGTCCAGTCTGTTAACAAAAGATTTCTGTTGTTAGGCAAAGGCTCTGAACCCTTGTTGACGTCCTTGGTGCATCCTCTAGGCCACACATGGCCACACTGAAGTAAAGCATATGCTTCCCTTCATTGCTCAGAAAAATAACATACCAAAAGCCTAATAGTCAAAATTCAAATTGATGTTTGCACTGTCACAAGGCTTGTTATTTGTTTTGTTTGTTCTGTCTCTTCTTGCAGTTCATCGATATATGAAGAGATTTTCAGCTGTCATCTATACCAGCAAACTACACCAATAACCATTGCAATTAAATTTAGTCACATTTTCCTTTAAAGCTGATTTAGATTGCATTGTGATAATTTTTGATATACTACTTATAATTTTACACTCATCTTTCATTTAAATTTATCACTTCATTTTGTAAACGTAGATATTCTTCGAGAGTTTCTCCTTGGTCACTATTCCTCTTGTGGCTATTTTCTTAAGAAAATGTAACTCCAAACAAATTTGTATTAAGAAATATGAGAATGGGGTGATGAGTATAGAAGTATAATACAGTTGGAAGAACAAAACTTCTAATCATCAAGTAGTATATTAGTTTGAGAAAACTGAGTTAATAAAACATTTTAAAAAATAAAATCGATATTGTTCAGTTCTTGATATTTATTTTAATTCCAAATTTTTGTATTGGCCATGTGTAGGTCCTCTACCAAAGTTGCTTACAGTAAATACTCATGCTGTATGAGTACATATAGGGCTTTGTTACAAATAAAAGAGGATGTTAAAAGTCTTCTCTGGCTTCATATGTTATGAATATATGCTTTAAGAGAGGCTTGTAGTTTTCAGGGTAAGATCACAGATATCCTTAATAAAATATACTGAAAACATTCCTTAGTTTTGCCTCAGAAACAGACTGAAGGCTAAATATTGCAGGCTGCGCAATATCAATACCAAGATTTTTGAGGGAGGTAGCACAGCATTTGTACCACTCTCTCTGTGTGGGTAACAATGAAATACCAGAAAGTTTGGCACAAAGCTGATTTTTTACTATACTAAAGTCAAATCACATTTCCTACAAGAAGAGGATGACAAGGACAAAAGAAGAGCTGAATATTTTTAAAGTTCCAAAGACTGGGAATCCTTGTCTATTGGAGGTGGCTTGATTTTTGTTGTCCTATTCCTTTCCATAGATTTTTTGACAGCTCAGAAAAGAATGAAGCCTCCAAATAGAGGCCAGCACATCTGTGGCCCAGATAAGGAAACTGATAAACAGTCCCATGATAAATGATATCTCAGGGAAGGATACCAGATATCTTGATGAGTACTAAAGAAGTTCCACGTGGAGAACAAATGCTATCAAAAAAAAGGAAGACATGCTAAAACCAAAAACATTTCAGGGACATGAGGCAAAAGGGGAAGATGAGGAAATGCAACAATTGCCTTTGAAACTGCACTGAAAGTGATTATTTCCGTGTTAAATCTCTTTCAACCATGGTGCCTGTAGCTTTTATTGAAACCGTCATTATTTGTGTTGGACTCTGAATATATTCAAATTAAAATGGATTACAAGTGTTTTCTTCCATAGAAATTCTGATATTCTGTGGATGAAATTGAATATTACTTTACAAGAACTATTAGAAATGCTTTCTTCCTTTCAAAAGCCTCTCCACCACTTCTCTTTTTTTTCTTCTTCAACATTGGTAATTGTCAGTTATGTCTATTTTTTTTCCACTTTTAAAATGCAAAGTTAAAAGGAAAATATTTTCATAACAACAAAATTTCCATCATATGAGCAGTTAAATTCAGAATTTGATGGCAGTCACTTTCCTGTCCTCATTACACATAATTCCCATTTAGAAAAGCCTTAACCTTAGAGTTATAGTAGAAGAAGCAGTGCTTACTTTAGTATTCTTCTTCCTTAATCCAAGATAAATCTCTATAATTAGAATTGACTGCTTTTTAAAGGAACAGAAATGGCAAGTGGCTCTATCTTAAATTAAAAGATCTATTACCTTTGGTCTTCTAATTCTTCTCAGCAATGTGTTGTCTCAGGAGGCACTTTCTCATCCTTATGAAAACTAACTTACTGTAGGTGTAGAGGGAAAAACACATCATTGGAGTTATGTACTAAGTGACTGCATAAGGAAAATATATACAAGTTTAGAGCAATGGAAAATAATTGCCAAGTATGTCACATATGACCATTTTATTAAAAAATTTCTGTAGCATAAGCTATTCATCAAATAAGACATTTTTATTGAATATAATTCAAGATTATATTTTCATTCTCTCATGCAAATGGGACATTGAAAAGTAAAAAGTAGAGACTCACCATTTCTGCTTTCATGAGTTGAAGGTCTAAAAGCTTAGTAGCACTTCTGGTACACCGCAGCTCTGTACAGCTATACCTCAGAAACTCTCATGGCCAGCAGTAAAAAGTGATATGCCTTGCCACCATATCATGGCATGCATTTTCAGTTAATTGTTCATTCTTCTTTCTCTCAGGATTTTCTTTTTTCCTGTGTCCTGTAAGCTTCTCTTTCTAACCTCACTGTGTTAGTGCCCCTTTCTGTCTTGCTCTTTACATGGCTGTGGCTTTAAATCTGGACCTTAATGATGCTCTGATTTTGTACGATCATCAGTCTTTCTTTTCCTAGAGAGACAAGCAGCAGATTTCCTAAAGTCTGCCAGATGATTTAAGATTTTTGAGACCTGTCGTACCCTGGAATTAGTGAACACTGGCAATGTGTACAACAATAGCAATGCTGGAAGCTATCTGTTGGCTGATGCTTTGATTACAAAGTCATTTATATAACAGTAACCAATGCCATTTGTCTAACTACTCACAACATTCAGTGGTTGGTAGGCATCTCATACTAAAAAGACCTGGATCCAAACCAGTCCAGCTTCTTTACCGAAGATGAAGAAAACCCCGTAAGCAGCTAACCAAATGAAACATTGTCCAAAAGCAAAAATAATTCCCTCATTGGTCCCCCTTTCAAATGCTCAGTTTTACTCATTCTGATGATTTTTTCATCTAAGTAATGTAATACATTCTATATTTTCAATGTCTTCTGGTTTTCAGACCTGTATATATTGTCCTTTAAAATGGCACGGTACAATCACACCCTAGCATCTGCTGGAGAGATTTCAGATGTCATCAACAGGTCAGATAGCTTATGGCTGCTGAACACAAGGTATTTTGACCTCTCCTGGCTAATTCCACTTATTTCAGCCAAGCTGTGCCAACAGTGAACCTGAGCCCTCTATCTAAATTTAATCTGTTCATTACCTCCAAAGACTATTGCAAATAAATAGGCAATCAAGTAGCCAGAAGGACAGAAAAGAGGGATATGGTGTATACTAGGTAACCTACAGAAGACAATCAGAGCACTGATTCCTTTCCTTCCAAACAGCAGACAGTAACAGTTCAAACTAATCATGATTCAAATTTTCTTTTCTACATTTAATTGATACTCTGGAGACTTTATTCAGCTCACTCTAAATCAGTCCCTTGGTAATTGACTTTCACCAATAACCGGATCAACCTGCAGGTAAGAGCTGGATTGGGATCTGTAGAGTATAAAGCCCCTCCTGCTTTATGCAGCAGTGAAAGCTGCTCCAATACATACACAGGTAAGCAATTGTTGGGAAGTCTTCAGATGCTCTGACATGTATTTTACCTTGAACTGGTAAAACAACCTCAATGTTTACCCACTTCTTGGTTTCTTCACTCCTGCTACATTGGGAGTGACACTTGTGAAATGGGTAGCTTTCCCCAGGGAAAGAAGCTGAGAACAATTCAGTTTACAAACTAGGCTAAAAAGGACCTTTCAGATGATGCTTTCAGTGATGACGACTAGGATGCCTCTTTAGCTGTAGTATACAACTCGTCTCTACACTCCTGTGGACTCATGCCACCTGTCTGATACTTTCCAGTCATTACCAAATAAAATTCTGTCTATTTAGAAAATTTCAATAGACATCACTATTTAAAAGACCTTCTGAAGACATAGTCAAATGTGTCTTGGGTCAAAGGAGAATCTTATCTCACCATGGTTTCTAAATCAGTAAGTTCTTCTGAGGAATGGAATGTTGAAATCTGATTGCTGAGGTTGTGCAACAAGAATGAAAGAGAAAGATTAAAGATGTTTAAAGTTCAGATATGTGTACTATCTTTCTCAGCACATTGACATAAGGATTAAATACACTTTCCAGAAAAGTGAAAAATAATTTTAATAGAGTCTAGTCAGAATTAGGTAAGGTAGGATTGTTATCCTCGTACCTAAAAGAAGAATATTCAATCATGGAACAGAATAGCCCTTAAACTAGGATATCAATAATAACATTCCTAAAAGTGCCGGTTTATTTTTAATCAGACTTCAGTCAGAATGTTTTGGGGTTTTTTCTTTACTCTTCAGGGAAACATATATTAAATTTTGGCATCCTTGTACTGCTGTCTCTATCTTCAAACTGTTCTCCTTCAGAAACTCCATTTTTTCCTTCTGTTCTCATCCTAAACATCTATAGTGCCATACAAAGCTCTTCCATCTTACAACAGCAGTGGAGATCAACCATCTAATGCAAGGTGTAAGCTTCAATTTTACTACATCATCTTGGCCAAACCATTTAGTTTTTGGGAGTTCAGGTACATGACACTAACATATGGCTAATGACCAACAAATGATTTAAGTTCACTGGAAGAAAACTAGTATCTCTTGTCTGCTGCAGCTGCTCTTGAAATCTGCAGCATAATTTTCATCAGTAACCTGGAGGAGCAGGGGCAGGCATAAGGAGAACAAACTCAGAGTGCTCCAGGTCTACACAGAATTTCTCTTAAGCTAATATGATTTTTATTTATAAGGCTATTATATACCTTATGTATATAAGTATGGGTATTTGATCCTTTGACTAGTTTTATTTTTAGCCTAATCGTTCATAATGGAGTTAATTTCCAGCCTTTATCATGGTTGTTTTTAGCAGATGAATACTCAATAAGAAAAGGTGTGGGGGACAACTGAGGAGGAAAATGGTGAATTGCAAAAAGGGAAAGGCATTCTATTCTGAAATGTATTTGCATTTCAAAAGATTAGAGTAAATTGTGTGCGCTTAACTGGCACTTGCTTTTTTAATTTAATTAATGCCAGAAAGACACTTTAAGACAGTGCTCTAAAGGTTCTTGGAAGGAAAAAAATTGTCCCCCAAGTGTCTGATGTGAAGAGCCCCTGGGTGACACTCAGAGTAATGCACTTTTTGAGCACTTCAACTTACTAGTGTCTTTCAGCACTTAATTAACATAATTTGACACAATTACAGATATAAACACTTTATAAGCGCTTGGTACTAGGAGTGTCAAAAAGTGTTTGATCTCCATCAGCTTATATTCGAAACAAAAAGCTCTAGCACCAGCACTCAAACAAGTGCTTAGAATGTTCCACACTATTAATAACATTCAAAGAAGCATCAAAAAGAAAAAAAAAAGTGTTTCCAAAGTGTCCTCTGGATAAATTCTTTAAAGATTTACACATACACGTAGCAGGCTAGGCAAAACAATTACAATCGTATGAAATGCACTATCAATCAGCATTACTCATTCTGCTGCTCACTACCAGCTGCAATGACTGGATTAGTCAGTCAGCAGTATTTGGGGAAAAGAAGAAAACAAAAATGGTGCAATCCAGAACAACATTTATCACCTGATCTGTCTGAAAGAGGATCAAGAATATGTAGGCTGGTATGTTGTACAGGCTCAAGTCATAGTGTTTAGGGTAAGACTGAGTGCAGGTATGCCATATGACACTGTACCTAAAGAGAAATTTTCTGTTTATGCTCCTACTTACTTGAAAAAATATTTGGAAAAGAGGCCACATGAAAATGCACTATTTTCTCAATACAGCTAGTGATTCCTCCACTTGCTTAATGCACATGAGAGTGCTTCTTTTGAAGAGAAATGCTGTTCTCCCAGAAGATGCTGCTGAGGATAGGTTCCAAAAGGCACAGTTTGGCCAGCAATGCGCCCACACCAACTGCCTGCTACACATGCTCCATTTCTTATCTGAGCAACAGATGCAGGTTTTGCACTGAAAGCTTGTTCTGTTCAATGGGGAGATGAACACAAGGCTCAGGTTTGCTCACAGCACATCACAGTATCACCTCTCCCTCTCTTTTGATCCATGGATTTTCTTTTCATGGAAACTGTTTTTAATTATTAACTTTTTAATTACTTCTGTGCAGTCCAAAATTTCAAATCAGAGTGAGGACTATGTTTTGTGTAAACATATGGTTAAAGGATCTGTTTCTAAAAATTGATTTGAAATAAAAAGTAAAAAAAACCAACTTGCTTTTTTCTCTTTTCTTTTCTCTTCATATTTATAATTTAGCATGCATTTACTTAAGTCAGAGGCTATATTTTGCAAAGTGAGTGAAGCACATAAGCCCTGGATATATGTTACCTCTTTGTATGTGAGGTAGGTCAGCTAAATTTATGATATTTCACCAGACAGTTACATTAATCATCTTAACACTTTACGATTTTTTTGGCAGTGAAGTAAGTGGAATGACAATTGATCATATTAAAAAATCAATCATCACATACGAAGATAATATCTATGTAAACTAAACAAACAAAAAGAAAACGTAAAAGGTGACATTTTCAAAGCCATAACTTACTTTCACTAGGGTTAGCACCTAACTGCTTCTGAAAATAACTCATAGAAATTGTCCCTATTTACCTTGTTATGTGTTAGAAGTGTGTTCTTGCAAGATCCACCCATTTTGACTTTGGATATGCCTGATTTGCTGTGAAATTATCTCTGTCATTTGTAATTGCTGAAACATTGCTTGCACAAGTCAGACCCAGAACATCTCTTCTTTTAAGTTTGAAATGAGGCTGGGAGTGGTATATAACTGAGAACCCTAATAAAAAAAAAAACCACAAAAATAGTTAAACAAAAGCATCAAAAGAATAAAAGAAAACTGGAGGCAGTAAGAATTACAAGATCACCTGAAAAAATCAAACCAAATTTTTAGGCACTTAACAGTAGAGACTGCAAAAACTGTGGCCTTCCTTTCTCTGTCTGAAATTTGCCATCTACCAATTTAAGGCACTGTTACAGCAAAGCACTTAAGCACTGCTTAAATCCTCTTGAAGTCAGAAGGATTTAAGTAAGTGAATAAAATTATATGCATACTGAAGTACTTGGCTGGGCTGGGTTGCATTGTTGAATTTGGGCCATGGACAATTTTAAAAGATTACTGCAAGACTGAAACTGTTATCTGTAATTTCCTTGACGAAAGAAGATGTATTCTGTCTTTCTCCCTCTAATACATTTGAGATAAATAGAACAGAAACAGCTAAAATTGGTTATTTTCAGGGGAGGTGGATGGAGGAGATAGCCTCCAAGAGAAAAATGCACGCTGTTTTTTATTTCCTTTCTGAACAAATACGATATGTTTCAGGTACTTGATCCCATCTTTTCTAACACCAATGTCTTCACAGTCAAGAGTTCTGTCTCTCTACCAATTGCCACATTATGTCTTTCAACTTTTTTGGGTGCTGTGAAAAACACTAATGGTTAGAGGTGTTTTTTTTTTTAAAAAAAATAAAAAAACACCCCAAACCCTCCTTCTTCCCTCAATTCAAATGCAGCTAAGGAAAGCCTAAAATTGTGATTGAAAAAGCTCCAGCTTCACTACTATCTAACCACAGAGGCATGCATTTGTTTGACTTAGTCTCATTCCTCTAGAATCTAGGGAGTCTGTTTCAGAGCATGTTCAAAACCATTCCAGTTTTAGCAGCTCATTTAGTTTGTCTTAAGTCTGATAGAAATCCAAAAATTATGCAGAGGATTCCTTAAGTCCTGAAGGATGCAATCTGGGGCTGGTGGAAACTATACATAATGTACAAATAGAATATACTCTCAATGAAAATATAGCTAAATATTCTTTCACAATGAATGCAAGAAAAGGATGGTATAATAGCCTAGGAGGGAGAGCACTCACTACAAATAAGAAATGTGTTAAATTCCTTCTTCATCCTGAAAGGGTTTACACATATCTCACAGCAAAAAATGCTCCGCACTTAATCATGAAGTCTCTTCTCCACAGGTGCATTTGAAAAGAAAACTGCCAATGTTGCTCTGGTCTTCAAAGAACAGTTCTAGGTGTATAACCTGGGAAGCAACAAATGGTTTCAGAGCACAAATTATTTCAGCTTAACAATTGGTGTTGACTGTAATTTTTTTCTGTCCAGAAGCAGCTTTTTTTTTTTTTCCTTCTCAAACAAAAAATAATGTAAAGTGTTATTTTTACATTATACTACTTTATTCACCTAATTCTACTAGGAAAAAAATCTTCTCCATGCTGGTTAAATGTAAATAAAATTCTATGGTGGAACAGTTGATCTAGATGCCAGCTGCCTGTCTGTTACTCCTCAGCTGCCACTACTTCACCAAAACACTCTAGCATTGTGAGACTCTACCAGTTATATGATGAATGGGGACCGTTTAAATGTGGACCTTATGTATAGCACAATGCCAGATTTCTTAATAAATCAGTCTTGGAACAATCAACCTAATCCCTTTGCTCATTTTTCAACCCTGAATTCATTCAGCATATATTATAAATCACTTTCTTCCCCAGACAATAGGCATTTTGGGTCCTCTAGCATTCCAAGGCCCTTTACTCGCAATTTTGTTCCACTTACAGGTTGTGTTTATTTTTCTCCTTGCAGCTTTAGTCATAAAATATCTTTTACTTAGAAAAAATGCATTAATTGAATACATACATACCATTAATGAGTAGGAGGGGATATGCAAATGCCAATATACTAAGAAGACATAACAGTTAAAATTACAGATACATAAAGACACTGATAGAATGATTATGACAGGGCTGAACTATGTACAAATATACACCCCTATGATGGAAATTATGTATTACTTACTTGGTTGGATTATGTATCCTATGACTGTATTTGTCTTAATCAATGAAAGGGTTATAGTTTGGCATGATATGACAGCAGAACACAGTACTCCAGTGGAAAATGTTAAGCAACCTTGACTTGTTAATACAATCAGATCCACTTAAAACATCATATAGTCATTACATTTTGGGAGGCAAACACATTTGTTCAGCATCTATCTTAGTATTTTGCATGTGATTAGCTTAGCTCTGTGTAAGCATGCCAATAACTTACTGTTGAAGCGATAGCAGCATAAATGAAGCTTGTGTGTGTGTGTCAAGGGCAATAGAAGCAACTAGTAAATTGTGCTATATCTAGGCGGTAGCCTAAAATACAATAGTGGATACTTATGGAAATCAGGTGCAACTGGAGTTGCTTCTCATTTACCTTCTCTATGCAGTTGGATTCAATTCACAATTATCTTCTCTACATCTTTGTCCAAAAAGAATATATTCAATGTTGTTGAGTTTTTTTCTAAGACATCATCATATGCAGCTTTTTTTTTGTCATTAGAAAGTTTTGATGATCGTCTTGATGGGTAGAATTATTTTAATAGGCTGAATTGCATTCAAATCTTCAGTTAATTCCATGGTCTGCTTCATTTATTCTCTCTCACACGTACATAGTTCCACTTCCAACCCACCCTTTGCTCAGGTACTGATTGGTCAGTATGGACAAATAGCTGCTTACACTGCTGAGGAGAAGGCAAGAAATCCTGTTTTCCCTTTCCTTAAGCCTGTCGTGTTGTCAAAACTTGACATTTCCCTCTTGACAAAGAGAGAACAAAAATTGCAATAACATAAGCTTAAAAACACTCTGCTGTGCAGATTTTTTTCTCCTTCCTCAAATTACTCATACCAATCTACTTGCTTCTTCTTTATTCTCTTCCTCCCACAACCCTACTGTTTCTAATGAAAAGAGTCTGCAGGCACGCCGAACTGAGTGGCTAAAGCCAATTCGAGGGAAACAGATTTGTCAGAGGCACCCCAGAGCTCAGCTACAGAAACATGGCGACAGGTGACAGATATAGCTGCTGCAGATATCATGGAAAGACAATAGTTGGCTCATACTCTGGAACAGATTTCTGATGAATGATTGGGAAAAAAAGAGCTGTGCAGGCAATTGCAATCAGTTCATATGATGTGGGAGAATGTGTCATGGTCTCTTGTGCTGGCAGGTGAGAGGTAGGGACCTTCTGGAGACTTTCCAGAAAAACTACATCTTTACAAATTAGGAGGTTATTTTTGTTGCCTAAAATGATACAAATTCATTATATTATAAAATTTATTCATGTTTCATCTTTAAACTGTGCAAAAGCTTTCTTCAATTAAAAGATTTTCTCTTATAGCTATTGTATGAAGAGGGATATGTAGTAGGTAGTATCATTATGTAGTATGTATAAGGGAATTATGGAATGTTGTGGTTTAGGACTCTCCGGCAGCTAAACTCCTCACAGCCGCTCACACCCTCTCCCACCCGCCAGGGATGAGGAAGAGAATTAAAGAAGAAAAAGAAAAAGAGACCCGCGGGTTGAGATAAGAACAATTTACTACAACTGCTACCAATATATATATGTATGATATGTACAAGGATAAATATAAACAAACAAGTGATGCACGGTGTAATTTCTCACCACTCCTTGACCGAGACCTGTCTCATCTTGAACTAATGATCCGAAACAGATAAATCCCGATACCACGATCCCGGACGAATGGGAGGCCTGAAAATAGACAGCGAGACAGAGAGAGTCCAAAAGTTGAGAGTCCAGAAGAGCAAATGGTCCTTCTTTCCGGCTGTCCCTCACTTTTATACTGGGCGTGACGTTGCATGATATGGAATACTAATTGGCAAATTTGGCCCTCAATCCTAAGTTTAAGTACAAATCATAAGGAGAGTCGTGGAGTCCCCGTCCCGGCTATGCTCCCCCCTATCCTGTTGTGCTCCTGCACACTGGCAAGAACACAGCAAGCTGAAAAGTCCTTGAGACCTCAGTGCCAACTATAAACATCAGTGAACTATCAGCGTTTTTCTCAGAGTAAGTCTCAGACTAACTCCAAAACACAGAGCTCTTCCAGCTGCTAAAAAGAAGAGCTAACTCTGTCCCAGCTGAAACCAGGACACAGAACTAAAACTAACCAGTTTTAGAGGCATGAAAATCCACTGGACTGTGTTAACAAGGAGTCTCTAGATAGGTAAGACATGGTTTTAAGAGATTGCATCAAGAACTGAACATTGTCCATAGTGATTTTAAATACTAATGAATCATCAATGTGTAGCTTTGCATATCCAAAGATGAATTCCAGTTTAGTTTTATGTAGCTCAATAACTAATCTTTATTTTCTTATAATCAAAGTTTGAAGTTTTTTAACATTTACCTGATTGATTCATGCATATGGGATCAATTGCAGGTCACTCCTTCCTCTGTTTTTAATAATTTGTTCCTTCATTGTGAAAAATTGCCAGTATACTCATTGCTTATTCATTGATTAGGTCATATTTGAAATATGGAAAACATTACCTCATGACTGTATTTTTGTTGACAAGTCTTTTGCTATTCTTTCACTTCTTTTTTCAGGTAAGAATGACAATTATCAGTTGTCTAGATGATTACTTACTTTCTCAGTACTCACAGGATCATAATTATTTGCTCGGCAACTGATACAAAACCTTATTAATAGAAAAAAAATATATATCCATATATATATACATATATCTCCTTAACCATTCTATATTTGAGGCACCATAGATGAAGATATTAGGAATGGACATCTGCCTCTGTAGAACTGTATTTGCCATTATTGCCTCCCAGAAAGGTTTTCCATTGAGCTTTTACAGTGTTTTTGCTGCCTACATACCTACAAACAAGAAAGATGCAATGTTTAAGGGCACTGGCATGTACAATGCCTTCCAGAAGAGTTTTGACTCAAGGCGTGTCTGCATAATAATATCAACATAAAGGATAAGTCCACACATTAGCAAACTATCATCTAAAACTCTAATGAAGTTATCAAGACAATCATCATAGAATGGTCAGGGTTGGAAGGGATCTTAAAGATCATCTAGTTCAAATCCCCTGCCATGGGCAGGGACACCTTCCACTAGGTCAGGTCGCTCAAAGCCTCATCTAACCTGGCTTTGAACACTTCCAGAGATGCAGCATCCACAACTCCTCTGGGCAACCTGTTCCAGTGCCTCACCACCCTCAGTGAAGAATTTCTGATATCTAACCCAGATCTACCCTGTTTCAGTTTAAAGTCATTTGCTGTTGTCCTATCACTATCCACCTTTACAAAAAGTCCCTCTACAGCTTTCTTGTAGGCCTCTTTTACCTACTGGAAGGCTGCTAGAAGGTCTCCCTGGAGCCTTCTCTTCTCCAGACTGAACAACCCCAACTTTCTCAGCCTGTCTTCAAAAGAGAGATGTTCCAGCCCTTGGATCATCTTCGTGGCCCTCCTCTGGACTCCAGCAGCTCCATGTCCTTCTTGTGTTGGGGACTCCAGAGCTGAATGCAGTATTCCAGGTAGGGTCTCACAAAAGCAGAGTAGAGGGACAGAATCACCTCCCTCGACCCGCTGGCCACGCTTCTTTTGATGTAGCCCAGGATACGGTTGGCTTTCTGGGCTTTCAACACTGCCGGATCATGTTGAGCTTCTTATCAACCAACACTCCCAAGTCCTTCTCCTCAAGGCTGCTCTCAACCCATTCTCTGTCCAGCCTGTATTTGTGCTTGGGATTGCCCCGACCCATGTGCAGGACCTTGCAATTAGCCTTGTTGAACTTTATAAGGTTCGCAGAAGCCCACCTCTCCAGCCTGTCAAGGTCCCTCTAGATGGCACCCCTTCCTTCCAGCATGTCCACAACACCACACAGCTTGGTGTCGTCAGCAGACTTGTTGAGGGTGCACTCAATCCCTCTGTCCATGTCACCAACAAAGATGTTAAACAGAACTGGCCCTAATACCAACCCTCGAGGAACACCACTCATCACTGATCTCCACTTCTCCACTAGCACTAATTTTTACCTGAATAATGGAAAAATATCCCCTGTCTACCCTATGGTAATTCACTGAAGCATGAAAGACACCGTACTCACAAGGGAATCAGCAGCAGCACTACATATATACAGAACATATTGCCAAAGAACATGGAGATATCCACTCAGAAAATCTTTCAGGATACCTATGAAGCTCTGGAGATCTCTTGGGTATTGTGAACTGCTCCTTTCTCTTCAAGTAAAACAACTCTAATAGAGTTTATAATCCTTAACATCTTAAAGTACGCAAGGAGTTCACAAGGACCACCTTAAAAAGTATTTTCTAGAAAATATATACCTTGTAAAATTTTCAAAAAGCTGAGGCTAGTTTACTAGAATAACCAAGGAATTTACTAGGGTAACCAGAGAGTTCTAGCAGTGTAACTAACTGCTTCATCTGGACTAAAAATGTCTTTAAACACAAAACCAAATGAACAGAAGAAACAAAATTTTAGCTTATCAAAATCATTCATTCTCCAGGTTATGATAGTAAATGTCCTAAACATTTAAGACTCCTTCCATGTAAGACCCACTAAATTTCTAAACTATTCGAATACATTCTCTTAGTCACTTTGAAGTACACCTCACACACGTTCAGATCAGGAAGAATTTAACCAGCAATTTGATCTAAAATAATAATAGCACATATTTATATGATGACTTTCATTTCCAGTGCATCACTAAGTAACACACATAAAGCAAAGGTAAAAGGATATAGTTTCATACTGAGTGACACAAGCAGCTAACTGCTACAGTGGATGAAGATAAGAGCAAATCCTTTGGGTTTACAAGGATTTGTTCTTGTGAATGAAACAGGACAACCTCCATGAAGGCTAGATAAAGCTGCAAACTTTGGACTTGAGGTTTATAGGCATTTCAGATCAGCTGTGTACCTTCCTGCATCCTTCCCTTCAGCTTTGGGAAATAAGGTCAGGACTGTGCACACACAGATGAGAAAATACATTATACACATAATTGTGAACCTGCAAGGTATTAAAGAGTTAATATGGATCAAAGTATATGAAAAATCTCAAGTCATTTACTCAGTTCGTATTAGTTTATCCTCCACAGGATGAATTACGACTTGTTGCTATATCTTCCTAGTTAGTCCATAGTATAGACTACTAAAGGCCAACAAAAGTCAAACCAAGGAAGTTTCCATCTTACAAAGTATTCAGCAAAATATCAGATGATTTTGAACAGTGTCTAGTTCAGTGAAGTGAGAATTAATTTTTAAATTTGGTGGAATCACTGCTTAACACAACAGCATTTTTCTTTCAGCAATTTGGATAAAAAATTCCTATTTCATAAGAAACTTCCTTTCTGTAGTCCCTCTCAGAGACAGCTGTCAGAGTAAGATCTTTATACTGTTTGCTATCATTCATTCCAAACAGGTTCACCAACAGCTGGCAGAGAGGGATCAGGCCTAGTGTAGTCTCAAAAAAAAAAAATTCAAGACCTACCAGTAGATTCAAATTACAATTGCACTCAGTGGATGATTTTTCTTTGTAGGAAAGAGGTTTCAGGTGTAGATTTATTTATAGAAAAATATGGACATTTCTTTCAAACGACTATATTCACAGATGAGCTCCACTGAATCCTGCTGAAATGAACTGGGCAAACTCATTGTTGAAAATCGTATACAATAAACAATAGGGTTTACCCTTTTCTTGCTTTTAGAAGTGTTTCCTTCTCTAAGCTTTGAACTTAGTCCCACTATATAAAATGTAGCCAATAAAAAGGAAATCAATCCACAAATTCAAATTACTGACATTTACTCTACACGGAAAATAATCAATATTATAAACTTGGGTCATGAGTGTATTTTTCTTGTATGTTACAAAGCTCTGGGAATCTTGTGATCACAGTTACACAATAACTCCAGTACAGGAGAAACAGAGCCTTGTTATATTATGAAAACATCAACACATATCAAACAATTGAATTAGACTTCACAGGTATAATAATTAATATGTGTAAAAAGGAGAACAAAAGATCAAAATGATTTAATTAAATGTCAGACTTTACAAGTATAGCCTCACCTATGATACACGGACTTAAAAGCATGTAGGTGAGACTCACAGTAGGAACTATTCTTTGGTTTAATTAATTACTGGAATAGTTAAATAGCATTTACTGAAGAAAATATAGGATCATTTAATGGACATGCAGAAATTCATAACAATCTTCAAGGTGCAAAATAAGAAGTGATTTGACCAATTATAGCTGTTAAAAACACTGTTGGAGAATTTCCAAGATTAATTTCAAAAGATCAAATTTTTAAATAAAAAGTTTTACATTTTGAGTAATTTAAGCAAAAATGACTACACTATAAAATTTTCAAAAAGTGCAAAAAGTAATTTCAGATTAATTTTAAATTGGGAAAATATCTCAGATGTGAGCTGTGGAAATTAGAGCACTGTGGCCAGTCCTAATTCACATGTTCAGCTCCTTACACAGTAGAAAATGCAAGGTTGCGTTGTCTTGGCACGTTTTTGGGATAATATTTTCTAAATGTTTTCATCTCTTTTTAAAAATATCAGGTACAAATATAAATTTCCTCAAAACATTAATGGGGTTTTGTAGCGCTGTTAATTGCTTACGTGTGTAAAAGACTAATGGAATGATTTTAGGCCAGCCAGGTACAGAAGGACATATCCAAGACTCCTGCTGAATTCCTGTCAATGGACCTCCACAAGCCAATCCTTGGCTTCTTCAGTGAGGACACATTCAGACATAGAGGCATCAAACATATCTATTGTATTAAAGCCAAGATCAGCTGGAATTCCAATTCACAAAACAAATGGCACCTTTCCAGTCTCTTAATCAATTATATACCCTTAGTGCTTAGAAGAGTCTACGTTTGAAGATCAAAAAATTATAATCCTAATTTATATAAATATCACTCTCACTAAAAAAAAAAAATAAATCCTACCTTAAATTCAGGTAGAGTCCAGAAATAGCACTGTAAGGGATCTAGCCCCAAATTTAGTGATATCAGAAGTGTCCTTCCATTGTATTAGAGGGTATGACTGATATTTGAGACAACTAACCTCAGGATACGCAGTTAATTAAGAATTGAGAAGGAACAAAACTCATGGTTTTCAAATCGGAAGCTAATGTGTTGCCAGCTGGAACGTATGGCCCACTCATGGTAAGGCTGAAAATACATATTTGTAGACTGTGTTTCTTCATTTTTTTTTCTGCTCTGGAGAAACACAAAACTGTAAAAGATAAGAGCAATAAATCATGATTAGCGCACAATTAAAGAGAAGGCTTCCCCCCTGTAAAAGACAAAAGACCTTCCGCCCTCCATGAAGGGAAAGGGGAAAATGAGGATAGAAAGTCAGTTATTTAGGCAAGAATAGTCAGTAAAGATTTTTTCCCCCAAAGTATCTCTTTCTTATGCAAATAAACTTGCACATAAATGCTCTCTGCTTCTGCATGGGTCCACCAAAAGTTTTTTAATTTCTTAACCAAATTTGACAGAAGGATGGAGTTGTTAAAGATCATTAACTACCCTCAAACTTTATGAAAACAGCCAGGCCAAGTAGTAAAGGAGCCTTTATGAAAGTTACAGCATGGCCACAAATGACACTAGATGGAAGAGAGACTTCCATCATGAAAGCTCATTAGTGAGCAACATCTCACCTCAATCTTGTATTTTTGCAAACATGAGAGTCAAACTAGAAAACACAAATCCATACAAAACTACAGTTAACTTATCCTGGAGCTATTTGTCATTTCATTATAAAAACAGACTGACTAGCACAATTTTTAAGTATGTAGGGAAAAACATGATGGTCATTGTTCTTTATGCCTGCACTAGAGCACTGAGAGCTCACGGCTCATAACAGACTGAGAATTCATGTTAGTGGATTAGCTGCATCTTGAAAATGGTTTCCAATCTTCTCTGACTCTATGCATTATTATAAAAATAATCTGAGATTCTTTCCATAAGCAGAGAATCTAATGACATTAATGCAACTGTTTACTGGTACATGAAACTCTTCGAATATAAAATATTTATATTATTTGAGTAACTAGGGAACTGTTTTTCCAGTTTCCTTTACAAATTCACAAAGTTAAGAATCCACTTTAGAGAAACTTAAGAGACAACTCAGTGATTGATGTTCATTTACATATACAGACTTGGGCAAAACATTAGGTGTGGTTTAGATTAATTTGAAACAGATGTATAACTCATGATTGAACAAAAGCTCTACCTCATATACTTAATAAAATAGTAAGATTCAGAGAAATCTGTCAAAAAAGCCCTGACATTCTGGGTCTGAAGAACTGTTGCACACATGCTAGCAGACTGCATCTTCATAAAATGAGATGTTACAAATATACCATGTTACATTCATGATAGTGTTCCAGGAGAGAAAAACAGATCAAGGAAATCTACAAGTGCTAAATATACCTCTCTCTGAACTGAGAAGCTAATTCTGCATTTATACACTTTCACTTTATTCCTCTTAAACTAGTAAACTGCTAAAATAAAAAAGGAGCTGCATTATAGTGCCATGAAAAAACATAGTTTCTGTAAATTCGTTTCGGCATCATTGGTGAGATATTATTGTCAAAAGTTCTGCCAAGAGATTAGATTTAATCAGTTTTTATAATTGACAAATAAGATTTTGAGAATGATACCAGAACTTAAAGTAGTAACAAATTACTCCACATGCATACTATGCTGCCTATTGATTGGTCTGCAAATAATGTAAACTTTCATGAACAAAGAAACTGAATTTATTTCTAATTTGACATCTCCAATATTCATTAATTTTCCTGTTCCAAAACACTCTTTATATCAAGGTCTAACAAGCAAAAACAACTGATACTGACTCCACTATTTCACTTCAATACTTTTAATTTCATTAGGCCGAGTCACTTGCATTTCTGCATTTACTAACTGCTGAGTGAATCCAAATTGCCAGCAAGGATTTACCAATCCTAAAACTGAACTCCTCTGTCTATCTCTAAACCATTGCAGTTATCTGTTACAGAATAAATTATGAATAATAGGATTCTTGTTTCTCTAGACTATAACTATTTAGTAATTTAGAGATAAAGCAAATTAGTATTAGATCCCTTTTTACATCTCATTTTAATTGATATTATATTGAATAGTCTTATTCTTCATTGGGTAGCTCCACTAGCAGGATTCTAATATTAGCATGTCTTTTGTACCTTTTAAGTATCTGAAATGATTCCAGTAAGGGTAATAAGAATTCTTAGACACCTTTTCCATTTACTAGTCAGCTAACACTGTAAGACTAATATTTAATGTTATTAATAATTCTCAAGTCAGGAGTTAAGGATTAAATAAGGGATAGAAAAGATTGCTAAGTTTAAAACACTTCAATTTTCATAGAGGTATGCAAATCAAAAACTGGAACAATGCCTGGGAGAAAACTGTTTAAACATAGTTGAATTTCTCTTTAGTTCTGTTTAACCCTGAGATTTTTTTCCTGATAAACATTTGCCCTAATGCCTGCTGTTCAAAGGACAATAAGAAAAATCACCAAAGCTGCCCAAACCATACCAGTGACTCTTCCTGAGTCATTATCTTGCAGCTACCATAAGTAGCATGAAAGATTTGATTTCTACCACTCCCAATAGGAATCCAGCGCAAACTATCCAGCATGATGTCTCACAGCGAGAAATCGAGATCTAGGCACTACATTAGTACCTATCTAAATTCAGTATCCAACATCCAATGCTAGAAGAAAAACATTCCCAGTACAGTTAATGCCTGTGATTCCATTTCGTGTTCTTGAGTAAAACAGTAGCTATATGGTCTCTTGTTACCTTGTTGATGAGCCCACTGACTTCTCTACTAATGGCAGCTGTCAAGGGGAAAACAAAAATCCTGATACAATCTGATAAAAGGTTGTCTGTGTGGGAAATCCTATTCCAAGAATGAAAATGCAGTGTAGAGTATATGCTAAACTGTTATAACTTTATGTAGCACAATAAAATATATTAGCCTTTTTAATACATTAAAAAATTTCCTTCCTTGACAAAACCTTTAATCTTAGGGGTGTCAAGACAGTTTTTGTTGGCTTTTACAGACATAAAAACAATTACTGTGAGCCAGGAGGCTACTTTAGGAATATTTTGTGATTAAGTTTACTTTTTTTAATATATTCTTGGTATTTTTAGCCTGAAAGAATTTCAGGTCTAACATTAGTTAAAATATAGCTATACATTATTTGAACAGAAACCAGATTTTTTTTTTTTTGTATGTGTATACATGTATATAAAGATAGACAATACAGTTGAAAGAATGGTCCATTAATTTCTCTGTTGCCCTCAGTGCTTGCAAATCCTGGTTTCCAGGGAAAAATACTGCCATGTTCTACAACCACATAAATAAATATGCTTTTGGCTCAGAATATAAAGTTTCCATCGGTTATCAGACCGCAGAATCTGCAACAACATTTGCAATTAGCAAATGTGATATAGATCGATTTAGCATTTACCGAAGATAAAGGAAGAGATGTAAACAATCATATATACTTGAAAACTAAAGACTAAGTAAACACAAATCAGAGTTCTCATCTGGAACTAGATTACATCTGTGACATTTTACCCAAGAATTGTTTCTGTCTCCTCTGTTATTCTTTGCTGGAGATCTGAAGGTATAAAACTTCAAAAGTCTTATGGGGACAAAGCTCAGGGGGTGAGAGAGAGAAAAATAGCCTGGATAAAAGGTCACAAGTTGTGGAAAAGGGCAAAAAGTAGAATCCAAACACAAGTATCATGTATGATAGATTCTTAGGCATATTTCTGTTGAAATTATCACTGACGAAAAATTTTGAAAATAAGTGCACACACGTACGCATAGAAACAGATAAGCCAGTAAATCATTATGAGAGCTAACACCAATGCCACAAGACAGTGAATTGTCTGATAACTGATAAGAAAATATTGAGCACATACACACAGTACATGCCAAAGAGTTCGTAGTTCTTTTGATGGCAATTTATTGAGGTTCAAATTAATTTCAATTCTTGTGTAGTAGGAATCCAAGGGTTATTTTAGCCTCTTTTAAAAACTTTGTTTTAAATAACATTAGTTGATATAGCATGCTGTGGTATATTTTATAACTCAAATATTTCAATCAAATTAACACAGCATATATATGAAAATATATAAATATAGATATAAAATTTGATTATTGTAATCACTAAATTGTATCTGCTACAATTAATTGTGTTTAGAAAAGGCAAATAGTGCCTACATGCATTTTTTCCTCAAAATGAAATCCAAGAATTGCATATGATCGTCTTTTCAGGCAGAATAGTTTCCAAATTTATCTCTCTCTCTCTATATATATACTTAAGGAACATTCTTTGTTGTGTACAATTTTTTTATATTTTTGCATGAATACCTCCATATGTACAAGCAGCACTGTGAACACACATTAGAAAATTCAGTTAAACTATTAAACCTGTGACTTATTAAATTTGTGTTAAATGTCGTCAAATGCTGAGGAAGCCATTCCACAAATACAGGAACCCTTACACCACCATTAAGAAAATAAAACTGAAAAGAGTTACTAAGCACAGTTTCATAGTCACATGAAATAATATTTTTCTGTCTAACACATAGTCAGATATTAGCCCCTAAAAATCACACATACCTGTTAAAAGAAATAAATACCCATGACCCTAAAAGAGGACAAATAATTTCATTTCATTAGTTACACTGTGTAAGGCCTTCATCAAGCAAAGATTTTGCATGTGTTTATGCACACAACCTCATGGATAAATCTCACACATGTAGTTCAAGACAGATTAGCTGTTACAGGATCAGATCCTAAATAAGGGCTTGCTCAGATGATTGGGAAGTTGTTCCTAAGACTGTTACTCAGCCATTCTCAATGTTGGCCAAGATATAATTGAGTAATCCAACTGAGTATGTTTGAATTTTATTACTTGTGGAATTAATGCTACACAACATGAGAAAAATGGCATCATTGCACCACTAGAGACGACAATTTTTGGATGATCAACCCAAAGGTATAATCATGCTGCAACGTTAATGAGAAGCCGGGAAAAACCTCAGGGGAAAGAATCAAAGAAATGTTTCTTTAATTAAAAATATTTTTAAATCTTTAGTCATTGTTATTATCAAACCATTTTGATGTATTGTTTGTGAGAATTAACCAAACGAATATTTGAGTATCATAATGTCTTAAAAACCTATAAACATGGTACAGAAAGTTACTTAAGTGTGTAAGGTTGGCATACGAAACAAAATTAATCTTATTTACTGAGCTTTGTTCCTGCTTAGTTTCAGTCTTTCGGAGGCCAAGATGATTACCTAGCTCAGTTCACAAAGAAACCAATTCTAAAAAACGCTAACAACAATCCCTAAGTCACCATTTGCTTTTAAAAACACATCTATCCTGCCGTGCCACTGTCAGCTGAAGAGTAATGAGGAGCATCAAATCAAAGTAATTAAGGGCAATATAAGAAAGATGGTGCATCTTAATGACAGGCAATATTAATTATGCCCTGCGAATGTACACTACAGCTCAACGGTCACTGCAGAAAAGCATTATTAGCGGTAACTTGCTCTGATTTTGAAAGCCACAGCTCAATTAAATTGTATTTGCCTGCTTAGAGTCCATCTAAACATTCAAATGAACTGTTTTTGCTCGCAGAACTGTGTGAGGAATTTTATCCTTGAACACGTGCATGTTTGATAACTGAGCAGAAGGCTCCCCGCCACAAAACGGTGGCTAAAATGGAATGGGTCCCCCATGTATATAGGGGGGAGGGACTTCCAGGTGTCATACCACCATGTGACTGCCTGCAGGGGCGGGGCACTTCTCACCTCCCTTTTTGAAGATCAGGGTCCTTCTACTACTCCTATTTGTTATTTGCTTCGTCGCATTCATTTTATGTTTTTCTGTTTAAAACGGGTGCAATCAAAGAGAAAGTGCATCAGTGATCAGTCACACACCACACGCAGTGCAGAGCACACACAACCCACAGGCTGTTTTCAAAATACTTAGTGAAAACAAATACATGAAAAGAAATCAAACCCCATTTGCTGGAATTCCTTGCAGAAAACATGACCACTGTCTTCCAGCATGCCTGGGATGACAGTGAAGGATGTTTGATTAGCTCTTCAGGGTGTTGATGATGACTCACAGAGAATTATACTATACTTCTCTGTTGGGGAAAGTTACAGGATTCAGGCCATACAGAGACAAATCAATCTGGTTCACCTCCTTTTAACAAAAGGTGTGTTTAATTTCATAGAATTATATCCACTTAAGATTTGCCTTGAGTGGATAAAAAGGTGCTGGCCAACACTGGCAAGGTGTCTCCAGTGAATTGCAGTTTAATTTCTGTATTTTTAATGTTTGGAAATGGTGTTTTTAAACCTGAATTAGCCAAGTTTTAATTCATTAAAGTATTTCATATGAAATACATGAGTGTTCCTAAGCAGCAGTAAGAAGGACGCTCCAGCCAATTCAAGAGACCAGTTTCCATTTAAGCCATCTGGGACTAACGAGCCTTCAGTAGGTAAAAGAATGAAGAAGACAACATAGAGCCTTGGTGTGGAGGTCCTGAGATAAGGAGCTGATACAATCTATTTTGTGAATGAGATTTTTAAAAAAAGAAAAGAAACCTAAAAACTTAAGCTGTTCCCAAAAGAAAAAGCATTTTAAGTTAATAGCCAAAGTGAAAAAGAAAATCCCATATGGAATGAATAATTTTCCTAACACGTCTTTTTTAATTTGAAATAAGATTTGTGATAACAATGTTAATACTGGGGATTTTAAGTGACAGAATATTATTCTAACTCATTCCTTTAAAGTCTCAAAAAAAAAAAAGGCTCCTTTGTTAGGCCTAGTTTAGGCCACCTTAAAGCTCCTTTCAATCAAAGTACAGCTTCTCATTAAGGGAAAAATGATTATTAACATCCTCATTTTGCTTCCTCTTGTGAATTATTTGCATTCAAAAATGTGCATGGCATTAGTTTCAGGGTAAATGCAAATATGACAGCGGGATTTCTCACCAAGCTCCTTTTTATTATTAGCTCTTTTTATGCCCTCCATTTAAAATTCCTTCATAATTTTTCACAATGTATTAAAATGTTACATTTCCTAAAATAATAATATTTTCCTTCATTTGGTAATTGTCTCAGTCCAGTCTGTAAAAGTCTCCATCACAGTGCCTACTGTCTATAATTTGGAATAGCTTATAATAATTGTTCGTCATTGCTTAGGGGAGCCTTGGGCATTAGCTATCACAGTTACAGGATTCCCACTGAGTACATGATTATTTTAGGTGAAGTTCACATGACAGGGGGAGAGGGCACGGGCACTGGCAAAGCTTATACTGTGAGTGCCCATAGTAGACTCTCAGTCTATGATCTGAAGACACATGGAGGTCTTTTCAGTTTTTTAAGATTCATCTGTCCAATGTCTGACAGAAACAATGAGACCAGCTCTGAAACATATTTTGAGATTATTTATTACACCAAATCAAAACAAATAAACTATTACTCTGACTCATCTTCCTGACATTTTGAAATGAATGATCTTAGATGCTGAAGATTAGTCAAAACATAGTGTGTTCAGTTAGAACAAAATCAAGTTACCAGTGGCATACTCTCTGCCAGGGTTGTATTTGATAAATTGATTACAATTACTCCTTTTTTTCCCTGGTCATATTAAAAAAAATGGAAATAGATCTGACTAATAAAAGCAAACTAATAAAATCATTTGATCATCCTGATTCACCGCACTCCATTGTACCAAGCTTCCCTGTTGACTCTCAAATTGTTATTGTCAAATTCTCAAGCATTTATTACACTCAAGATGACTTACGTGTCCCTTTTTCTGTCACTGTGTTGATGTCCGTCATCACACCATACCACCATCTAATTGCAGCAAAGCAGAATGAAGACCACTCTGATACCACTCAGTGAACGTGAAATAACTTTGTTTCAGAGTAATGTATACTGCAATAAAATAATCTACTGTGATCTGTATTGATGTGAACACAGATAACATCAAAGTCAGAGATGTATCTAAATACATTTAGGAAGAGTTGTTAGTCGATATAATTTTTAACTTTCTTCCAGGGGAGTCCCTAAGATTTATCATAGGATCATTTACGAGCATACAATTGAAACATTGCTACTGAATTTGATCTACTGATGTTGAAAATTACTGAGTAGAACCAATAAAGCAGTTACTATCAGGATGTATGCTAAAAACAGATCATATCCTATTTATATCTTTCCTGTGCCTTATTCCATCTCACTTGCACAAATGTTATGTGCCCATTTTGTACTCACGAGTGTCAGTATGAGTAATCTATGTAATTCTGAGTTCAAGCAGCGTAACTTACTGCTTCGGAATTTGTTCCTTTTCTTAAAGTGGTTTCTGAGTTATGGTGGATTAGTTTTCTGCAGTGTTGTGTGGGAGAGACTTAGGTTAACTTAGGGTTCATCATGATATGGGACCACAAATAGCCGGGAGTGACAAAAAAGGTGGAAACACATTGTCCATGTCATTTGGTGGTGACCCATCTAGCCAAATTAAAAGCAGCATAAATGAACTCCAAAAATTGTTCCACCCATGTGAAATCAAGAAAGACATTAAGGGTGATGGGGAGACAGAGAATGGGTGTGGCAGTGAATTCAAGCCACTGCAGGCTAAAATCCTTGCTAGCTAATTTTCTGTTAACAAGAAAGTTAAGTATTAACATGCATGCCCAGTGTTTGTAACGGCCAACAGTGAGCTTTAAAACTTAAGAAATTCTAGCAAGTATGCTTATACTCTCTTTTTCTTTGTAATTTCTTTCCTACAGCATATTTTAATATTTCCTTCTCTCTTTTTTTTCATATTCTCTTATAAGGATACGCAGCAATTATCATTATTATATGTTTTTAAAGACATATTTGGCTCAGCTACAGTTGTCTCATTCTTTAACCATAGATAATTACATCAGTAACTTATATTAACAGAAGATATTGGTTGTACAGAGCTTATTCTCTGTTCTTTTCAGGAGGTCCTTCAGAGCACTGAGCTTTTCATTTGGGCAAGTGGTACAGCTTATTAAAATAAATTCAGTTTAATGCCATCTAATTTTGCAATGATCAGTTAATTATGGACTCCTGTTTAGTTTCCAGTCCAGGACAAAGACATAAAATCGTCACCTGATGATCAGACATTTCTATGATTTAAGCCATACCGTAGTAGTTAGATACACCTTAAGTATCTCATTATTTCATGAATAGTAAGGAAAGGAGCACAGGTTGCAGTGCAAGGCTGTATTGACTGTTATTAAATTTTGCCAGTCATCTGTGCTTCCACTTCCTTCACCACATGGAGATTTTTTGAACAATGGGCAATAAAACAACACCTATAGTACAGATAGGTCACAAACACAAAATCTGAACTCCTGTCAAAACTAGTAAGACGATGCCATTTTCGAGTAATCATTGAAGTGACAGTTAGCATTTGCAATAGAAACTTTTTTTGAGAGGAATTCCATACGTTTGATATTGTCTTTTAAAGGTAAAACCACAGAAATTAAACAATCTTTCCAAAACATTCTGAGGGTTTTCTTACTTGGAGAGTGGTAGTTTTCCATCTTTGAATCTGACCTTTCTGTTATATGCAACTATTGTCCCTACTGGATATAGCAAAGAGTTGTTTAAGAGTTATATTTTAGAAAGAGTTACACATCAGAATGGTTACTCTGAGGAATTATAGTCTGTCCTGCATTTCTGTTCCACAAAGCAGAAAACCTCACAACCTTTCGGTTAGAGAATTAAGAACACTTTTACTATAACTGTGCCAGTCTCCGTATTATAAATCTCTCCTCCTTTCCCTCTCAGCATTTGCCTTTAGCTGTTTCAAAGTCTGTCAGAATGGGGCAATAATTTCTGTTTGGATTTACAGTATATCTAGATCACAAGCTGAGCCACAACTACCATACCATAGGTCAAAAAAGGCAACAAGATTCACTGGAAGCAAGGTCTACCACAAGGACAAGATACTAACTGTACTTGGCAGAACACCTACTTATATCACATACAGGCTAAGAATATACTGTTGTTCTTTAGACCTATGAGACCAAATCCTGACCTACACATCTATTGCGTTTTGGCTGCATAAATGTTTCCTCTGGACCAAATTTACAGAAGTATGAAATCTTGCGCAGCTCCAGGCAGAAGTAGCAGCATGAACACTGACTCAGCTTTGCTGAAGTCATACCCTTTACAAAGCCAGTTGAAAGGACTGGCCATTAGTTTTCTCTGGTATGATTTTACTTTTCTCATTATATGGAAGAGTTTTGTTCCAGACTAGCAGGCTATGGCTGTAGGCTGGGGAGAATGCACTTCAGCGAGACAGAACTCACTGTGACAAACTGCAATGCCAAGGTTGTTTTGGTTGCAAGTGAGGTTCTGAAATTAAATCTCAGCCCAGACAATAAGAACACTGACAGTGCTATGCTCAATGCAATAGGGCCTCTAATAAACACCACAATGAGACATAGCCACAAAAACCCAATACAGTTAGAAGACCTAACACGCCAGCCAGACTTGTAAGAAAAAAAAAAAATTACTCACAATTATTTCAATTTCTGAAGCTATTTTTTTTACTTATTTCACTGTTTTTCCTTTTGCAATCAGACTAGAGAAATAACCAATTAAAAATATATTAAAAATCAAGTTGTTCCAATGCATTTCTAGTAACTGAAATTCATATAGGAATAAGCTGCTTTGAAATATTTTCTGGGAAAAATATCTCCTTCATTCACCATGCAATTGCATATGTTCAATTTCACTTGATTTCCTCTCTCTTTTATCATGTATGCTGTTCTAGCTGCCATATAAGTAGAAATGTCTATCAGACTACAGCAAAATATATATGGGAAAAATAGGTCTGGTTCTTTTATTAGTAGTCTTTACTGAAGACACATTCTCACACATTTGCAGGCTGAAAAGAGAATGATAACTCTTACAAGATATGGATTTCTCAATTCAATAAGATATGATTGGCATAGCATGATATAAAAGAGATACGGAAGCAGGTATCTCCTGATAGGTAACTATCTATGTCTCAGTTGAGCACAGCTCATCCAGGATGGAGAGGTGAAGGTCAGGGTGTTGATCCATTTGGGTCCATTCTTTTAGGACTAGGTTTATTGATAAGAACTAGTTTATTATTATTTGGAAGGGTGAGAGAAGCATTGCATGTCAGAATGGAAAAAAAGGAGAGGAAATTAGTGAAATATAGAGCTGAGAAGACATCCTCGGAAAAAGAGAGAGGAGTTTGCCAAGCACTTCTTTTTCAATGGGTACTCAAGAGATCCAAAAATACTAAATATAAAACCAAACAAACTAAAAATATTATTTCAATAATCAATCAGATAACATTACTTTAATACTAAACAGATACAAATTGCCATTTTAAAAGCACACTCTCAGAATAATTTCTGAGGGTCTTGATTAGCCTTTTCATTGTCTCTACCAAAAAATACTGATTTGACTCTATTAGGGCCAATGTGTTTCTTTTGTAGTATTCAGCCTGGAGAAGAGAAGGCTCCCAGGTGATCTTATAGCAGCTTTCAAGTACCTAAAGGGGGCCTACAAGAAAGCTGGAGAGGGACTTTTTACAAGGGCATGTAGTGATAGGACAAGAGGCAATGGATTTAAACTGAAAGAGGGCAGATTTAGGTTAGATATAAGAAAGAAATTCTTTACATTGAGGGTGGTGAGGTACTGGAACAGGTTGCCCAGAGAAGTTGTGGATACCCCATCCCTGGAAGTGTTTAAGGCCAGGTTGGATGAGGTTTTGGGCAACCTGGTGTAGTGGAGGATTTCCCATGCCCATGGCAGGGGTGTTGGAACTAGATGATCTTTGAGGTCCCTTCCAAACCCTAACCATTCTATGATTCTATGATTTAATGATGTTATTAAGAGTCTAGGAAGCATTTGATATAAGAGAATAAACAATTATACTAATGAACTCAATATGGTACTTCTTCAGGAAGAACTCATGGAGTTTTGCCAATAAAATCCAAAGAATGATACAAAATTGTTGTTCAGATTGTGTAACGAGATAAACTATGTTCTGTTGTGGAACACAGAGACGTACCAAGGGTGAACATGAAAGTGTGGCAGGAGAGAAAGCTGGTCTTGTGTCACCTTTGAGCTGCCTACATTCTAAGTGGGTAAAAAGGGATGTTTTTCAATTTATCAGAACTACCTGGGTGTAACTGCTTTAAAACTGTGACTGCTCTATGCACCACATTCCCTCTTCAGTCCCCATGTGCCTATATATTTTTCTCGTACCTTCTAAAACTTTTCTCTGGTCCCAATACGATGCCGCATCACTATGCAAGTTCCAGAATCGTGCTCTATTTTGTCACAGGCCTGGAAGTAGCAGAGTTCTGAAAGCGTCCAGTTAGCAATAGACCTCACCTGTGGAGCTCAAAGAAACTGAAAGCCACTTCATATTTTGCAGCATGGTTTTGTTTGGAGAACAAGGTTTTCCTTCTCACTTTTTCAGACTGCGAGGCATTCTGGGAAGCACGAATCCATGTGGATCAGTGCAGGCTTCTTTTGAGAAGAAAGCTATAAGGCAAGTTGCATAGTGTGTAGAACTCACTATGGCTCAGCTGAACCAAATTCACCAGGCTATTATTGCCTGTAAGCCAAAATACGAGGAAAAATAAAAAGATACAGTCCATTTTGGTTTACATAAATGAGAGTAAGAATTTTCACAGATTGGGCATCTTGCTGGGAAAATCAAATCCTGAAGCTTTGTCTTGATAGTGTCTTACACAAAAGCATTTATTTCAGCTTTTGTATTAATGCCTTTATCAGATCAAACTTTTACTTAGTCATATTTATATTAATTTCAGTACCCAGCTTAGTGACTCAGCTTTCTAGGGGGCTATCTTCTGCTTTCTTTCCTTTAAAAAATGGAAGCAATTATTTGTGCTTATGAGAGCAATGGGAACAGCAATGCACTAAAGACAAAAATATATGAAATTATCCACAGGAAAATTACAGAGAAGCTACAGCTGCAGCAAGTGTTCCCACTAACTACCCATTCACTGACCTCCTTTTTGAATTACTTACTTGAGTGAATGAAACAGCAGAGAGACAATCTGAAAGACCCATTTGGCTATCACCCCACTGAAAATGTCAGCTGAGCTCATTTGTTGAGGAATTCTGTTCATGTTGATCAATTCCTAAAAACCTTAATACCGTAAAGGCTTAGTAAGCACACAGCTGACTTCAATGACAGCATCTACATAAATAAAGTCACAGATTTGCTTGAGTCTTTGCAGCATGATCACTTAACTTGAAATTTAGAAGTTTCCATTGCACTAGGAAAAATAGTTTTAAATGTACAAAAATCCTACAATCTTAACTAGGAAAGATGGTGTAAAGAACATTTTTTCCTAGTTTTTGAATAAAACTGTTAAAGCCAGAATTTATTCATGTAAATTAGTTGGCTATTGTACAAATGTTATATGATAAAAAAAATCCAGATATATAGTATAATGGGATGGCAGAAAATACAGTTACACTACATAATAGTTTTCAAACCCAAGATTTGACTTATAGAAGTGAAAGCACAGCATACTAAGGGGAGAATACTGTGACTGATTTGAATGAGAGTTACTGGTCTTCTCAATGTTGTTACCCTGCTGCCGTTGCTAAGGCACCTTCCTTTATCAGTTATACTATTTGTATGTGGATGAATTCATCCAGCAAACATCTTTTCCACTTAGTAAAAATGAAATGTAGGAACCATTAGAATATAGGTGGAAAGGTGTTTTTTAGAAAAGACAGCAAGTTCAGTGGAACAATTCTTGTAACACTTATTAAAACTTTCCCAAATAGTATTTCATCTCGTGTCCCTAATTACTGAACTACACTTCTTGTATCCTGACAGATAAACCTGTTTAAAATTCTTGAAGAGGCTGAAGAGAAATGACGTATCCAGCCCAAAGGATCTTCCGCCACATCTCTGACAACATTCAGCTCAAGGCACTCTGACCTCTCAGTTGATTATCTGTGCCTTGACAGTGCTGTCTACAAAAAATGCCAGAAAATTAGCACTTCTGAATGCCTATTTTGCATTCTTCAAGTACATTATTAGAATTCTTTTGTCAAAAGAAGCATGCAACATCATTGTATTCATAATAAATGCTCTTTGATTTGTATAACTTTGTGTTTGTAATACACCCAAACAAAGATCTCATTTGTTCTGCTGGCAAGAGCTAATCTGTACAAGGATTTTTTTTATTATTTTCTGCAAAAACTGCCTTTCTGAGCCTAGAGATTGGGTTAGCTAAAAGCTTCACATTCATTATCTTTAAGGTACCATGTTAATGAAAGGATTTTAATCATTGACATTGCTATGTGAATTATTATTACACAAACCCCTGCTGTTGAGTTAGACAAAATTAACCCAGTGTAAGGGGCATTAAAAAAAAAAATCACAGCTAATTAGTAAGCTAACAGGAACAAAGAGAATGTATAACAAAGATGTTGAGAGGAAGACACTTATGTAAAAGCTGCAGCTTCCATTCCAACATTGATCTTTCTGTATGGAAATCTTTTTTCCGTCTGATTTGTTCCATTAGACTTGAGCATTTTTATGTTTTGTAATTAGTTTTCTAAGCCACAATGTCTCACTTCTCTCAAACTGTGGAAATCCAAAGGCTCATAATAGAAAATGGAAGATATTTAAAAATGCTTTTAAATTATTTCCCCAGCGATCTATATCAGAAGCATAAACTAATTCTCTGGATTATTCTAGGAAATTATTTCCATAGTCTCTGCTGTTCTCCATGAATTGCAGAATACTTTAACTAACCTAGCCAGGTTCCACTGGAATAAGCCCTTCATTTTAATGGATTGATAGTATTGTCCAGGTTGCAATTCCATATGGAGCAAATAAATTAAGCTATAGGTTTAAATCACTGCATGGCTTCTCTTCTACACTCCTAGTCATGCTGGTTTCCAATGGGCAACACATCATTGTGCTGATGCAAGAGCCAAGGATGAGACAATCAAACCTCAGAGAAGTATTCATGCTGGGTGCCATTTGTTTATAATTGCTCTTTGTAAGTTATAGTTTCAGATAAAGCTCCCAAAATGGAATCAAGAGAAAATAATAATTAAGTCTGTTTCTCTTTTTGAGCCTGACAAAGGCTTTAAAATTTTTTAACGTGTTTGTCCTTCCATTCACTATTCCACACAGTCTCTCTTCTTCTCTCTTTTGTTCATCAGCCTTTTCAGCCTGATAATTAAGACTCAAAATATTTGCTGCTGTTGTTTTTTTTCAAGCCATCATTTGGTTTGTGTTGTAAACGTGGCACAACAATCATCTAGTTCTCTTGTGTGCCAGTAATTTAGTATTTCAATAATCTCCAATTGTTTAAAACACATCAACATTTCTAGCAGTTTACTTTTCTTTGTGGGGAAAAAAAAAAGTGAACATAACATTTACAGCATATACTCTAATATTTTCCTTTTTTTCCTCTATTTTTTTTTTTGTGTGATCCTTATGAGGGAATTAAAACACAGGGCAATTGCTGAGCATAAAACAGAAGACTCACTTCAATAAAAAAATAACAACCTTGCACAGGGGCAATTTTTACAACCAATATCATCGCTTCAGCTCTGCTAGTGCTGGATAATTCCATTAACTCTTTTTGTCCAAATTCAAGTAAAATAAAAGAAAGAGGTGGTATGTAATATATTCTGCAAGATGCAGTACATTTCTGTTATGTAGAGATTTTCATGGAAGGATCTTAGTGTTTTAAAAATATTGGCTAATCATGCCAAAAAACTGTAAGCCCAAATTGCGTTGGTTCCACAACGTTCAAAATGGGTCCAGGAAGGTTAATGATGAAACTGGAAACTAGATGCTAAGCATCTCAGAACGCATTTTAGAGAGTAATGAAATCTATTTAATTTCCATAATCCCTGGGCAATGCTTTTCTCTCCAAATTATCACGTCTGTAAGGAACTGCCTGAGTCACTATTTTAGGAAGAACTGTGGGTGTCAATCAGACCAGTTGTCTAAAATGGATTTATGCATTGAGTCTATATAGCACTGAAACCATTTGCCAGTGATTGGCATAGGGTTAAGTAAATGGTGATAACTCCCAGAACAGAACCTACCCCAGAGTCCTCACTCCCAGTGTATTTTTTTTGTTCTTTTTTTTTTTTTTTTTTCTTTTCATTCAACATTGATACACCGGAAATACAGTTTTTCTTACATTCTAAGTTTTCCTATAATACAACTTTCAGAGCAGAGAAAGCAACACAGAAAGTCATCCTAGAATTGTATCATAATCCACAAATGATTCAGCTGAACACCTAGGAAGGACATTCAAGTGGCAGACAGAAGAGACTCTGTGGACTTCTCTGACTCCTTTAAAAATTGGAACCAGTTCATTAGTTCAGTTGAGAAACGTCTGGCAGTCACAGAAGACAGCATTCAGTCTCTCATGCTGCGGCCCTTCCCAGTGTGTGGCAGCCGGCTCTCTAGTCCTGGAAGTAAGGAACCTTTCAGGGAGTGCAAGATACCAAAGCTACTCAGTAACATATGTTCTCCCTGTAGTCAGTATTCCTATAACATTATCCAGTTTTCAGTTAGATTACATCCTCTCTCTTTAAAATCTGTGCTATACAGATGTGGACAAAACTCCTTGGATAACCACACGTAATTCACAAGCTTCCTTCCAACTCAGACTATTCTGGCAAAGACTTTGTATACATCTTTCCTAGCCACCAAAGTGGTTCCCTTTCCCTCCTTGTACTAAATCAGTCAGCTTAACACTGACCTGTTGTGAATCTTGCAAAGGGGAAAACTATAGATAGCTTTAGCTGTAACGATCACTACTTATATATCATTTGTATGCTGGATCTGACTAAGCACAAATTGGAAATAAACAATTTCATGAAAGGAAAGAGGCTAAATTATTTTTTCAGATGTCCATAGCAAATCTCTATTGTCTATTGAATGTCATGTTTTTACTAATGGTACATAGCTATGTATTTATGAAAATTAGATACAGGTCTATCTATCTATATGTGTATAGTTTCACGTAGAAGTGTATACGTGCAATTACTTGTAAGATTTGCATAGGAAAACTGAGTAGAAAAATGAGATTATCAACCCTGATCCATTTGTGCTTTTCAGTTTCATATGCTACACAATTATTTGCTCAGATTTCGTACTTATGTCAATGAAAACTATGCAAGCAATGAATGCATGATATACAATAGAAATTTGTTATTTACAGCAGAGAGGTTTCTTTTTACCTTCGTAAATATTATTTAAGTTAGCAACCAAAATCTGAAAATATAGAGGTCCTGATAATACCCTCTTTGAACAAATATTTCATATAGTTAAAAATGTTTCTAGCTGTTTCTTCAAAGAACTTATGTATATACTTCCATATTAGCATACCTTTAAGTGTTTTGCTGAATAGGGTTGAAATTCCACTTCTTTTTTTTTTTTTGATACACACTGACTAGTCTAATGGTAAAAAAAAGTTTTACACCGCTTCCTTATGTCTTATACAAATGATTTACAAAAGTTTTTGAATTTTCATCTTTGCTCTGCTGTACTACAAAGCAGTTATCAGATCCCATTGTGAACACTTTGGAAAAACACAGCCTGGCTGACAAATTAGTAGTATTTGGTGCTAATATTACTAATTCAACATCTGAAAGGGCTGCTCACTGGGGAAAAATAACATGTTCTCTAAGTCACAGGAGAAACTAGGGAGATAGTTAATGGGTGTTGGCTGTGCTGCACATATTGTGCACAATGCTGTTCACATTGCAGCTGAGTGACTGCCAATAGATGTGGAAGTAATTGTCAACAAGATTTATTGTTACTTTCACATTTATACAGTTAGAGAGGAAAGGTTGAAAGAGTTTTGTGAAGTTCAGTGCTGACTTCTACTGAAACATAGCAACACACAATGATTATCACTAATGCATGTCACTGAAAGAATTTTGCATCTTTGGAGGCCTTAGAAGTCATTCTTTCTTGTCAGAGTAAAATCCCCACAATCCTCAGTAATTTTTTTTTGAGATCAATACCTGAGCTCTGACTTCAGTTCTAGCTCAGAAACTAGTAATTTTTCTGTATACAACTGGACTTAGAAACCTCAAACTATTTAACAGCAGAATTAGGGCATTCAAGTTAATAAAAAAATAACCATTAGAGAGAAGTAGACGGATTTTACATGAAATTAAGGGTTGTAAGTGTGTGTGTGTGTGTGTATGTAGTGGATCATCTTTGCTAAGTAAGACTTCAGCTCATCAGTTTGAAAGAACACAACACACTTGTTATATAAATGTATAAATTCCAGAGGCATGAATTTCAATGAATGCTTTTTTCAGCTTCTGTTCCTGTGGTTTATGCTTCTAGAAAATGTTTTTAACCTAGCTTCAATAAGGCAAAACTGTTTGATTTACATATAATTTTATATACATATATATTTTAACTTTAAAAGGATAGATTTATTTTACCAAATGCTACAGCATTTAATCAGAAACCAAGACTCAATATCTCAGGTATTTTTACGTCTACCCAAATAGAGCAAAAAGCTTTACTTTGAAGGCTCTCAGGATTTTCCTGATTGAATCTCTGGTGGGTTTATTTTTTTGTTTCAAATGGAAATCAACTGAGGTGAACTTGGTTACATTTTTGCTGTAGAAGACTCCTCTAGCTCTGACATCTTCTTAAGTAATAGCTCGAGACTATGATACATGAGACAGACTCACAAGCAATAGCCACCCAGATTCTATCAAAGAAAAATTTCTGCAAAGACACTCTACCATGGAAGTGAGAGTGGGGCTACAAGTAGAGGACTTACCAGTGTCACTGGATGTTGCTGCAGTCTATATCAAGACCCTGGAAAGCAAACAGAAGATATTTAAGCCCACTTATTGTGTGTGAAACATGCTCTTACAGTACTGCACAAATATACATGTGCAATTAACCCATCTATGATGAGGATAATTAACTGCTTAGTCACTGAGGTGGACACCTACTTGTTCATTTAGCAGGATATTTTGTCAGTTTGTCTACACATAATTAGCACTATTAAAGTCTCCATTTCTATCTATAAATGATACTGGTACTGATATTTTTTTATTTTATTATACTTTAAAAGTCCAATATACCTAAAAGCAGCAGGTATGTCTAAAAGTGCTCCCTGGAAGCACGTTTCTGTTCACTTGCAATCCTGTACTTACGTATTAGGATGCATGACCCTAATTTCAAAACTAGGCATGCAAACACATAGCAGCCAAACAGCTGATAAAAGTCTCTGAGTTCTTTTTTTGTTGTTGTTGCCAAAGAGGGTAAAGCTTATTGTAGACTAATAAAATAAAAAATTACCTCTTCTCAAAACTTGATCTTGTCTTCCAATTTCAGGTGGCATTTCCCAGCACTGTTGCAGCTGTTCAGAAAATTATCTTGGTAATGAAGGACATCTGGGTAACAGATAGAATGAGAGTGTCAGGATATGTAGAAAATAGGATGGGAAAAATTACGGCAATTTTGGATTGGAACTACTCTAAAGTGTCCTAAGAAGTATTAGAAAGCTGAGATCACCATGTTCCAAGTCTTGAACTCATGTGCATGCACACACACAAATTGCCTCTCCAACTCTGCCTACAGTGACTGTCCCCAGGGTCAGTAACAAACTATACATCCTCAGGTAAATTTAGTCCCTTACAGTCAAATAGTTCCCAGAATTAGCAGAAGCCTGAATAACGTGAAGTGCTGAGAAATCATTGATGACTATTGTGTATCTGTGTGAGCCAGAATAAGAGCACTCACACAGCTGTAAGACAATCAGAAGGTAACACAAGGATAAAGCAAAGTATTAACAAGGGTAATTTCTGCGAGAATGAGGCCAGAGGGCTAGGTACATGCTGCCTTGCATAGTACCCAAAAGAGACCCCTCTGGCCCTTCATTCTAGCAGTTCTGTGTAATGCATATGAAATAAATGAAAACTGCCTACAGAAAGATATGCTAAGCAGAGTAGCTCAAACTTAGTGATTTTGGATAACAGCGATTTCTGCCAATTCCCTTCTCCTGTAGATAATCAAATCCAAAACTTCATCAGATTTGTCTGAACAGCCCTGCAGACTGAGAGCCGGACTGATATTCTACCTTGTTTGGTCCTCACCCCAGGTAAAGACATGTAACCTGAGTTACAAGCAAAGCTTTCTCTGACAAAGGTTAAAATCCAGACTTCTTTTAAGGCTCACGTCACTTGTACCCCCAATATTTAAGTGTTCTTGTTCAAATGGGAAAATAGTTAATTTTGTAAGAGAACTTCAGGAGTCAAATCCTATATCCTTGAGCATTACTGTGAGCTAACAGGTAGAAACATAATAGTCTGCAAAATAAGTTAGTTTGTTGGACCATTGAAGATAATTTGTGTTATCTGAAATACAATTGGGTGATTTACAAAGACGTCAGGTAAAGCAACAAATGATTTAGGAGACAAAAATAACTAGGTGGTTATACAACAAAAATACTTACTACAACTTTTTTTTAAGATAGCATTATAGGTGTCTCTCATCATGCCTACATGATAGAGGCAGTAATGGAAGAGCTATTTTAATTACAAAGAATCAGTGTAGCACATACCACTATTTGGCAGTTGGATGGCATTAATGCTGAGTAATGCAGAAAGCTTCCAGAGATAACATTTTCATTAGCAGGACTATGATGTCCTAGGCTGGCTTGCTTTTAGGTCCACTAGGCTGAAAAACAAATATTATAGATGAAACCTTCGAACATCATGAACAATTTTGTTCCATGTTTGCTGCAGAGAAAGAAAAAATATTGAGGTATAAAAAGATAATCTGGTTACTGATGCCAACAGTCATCTGGTGCCCTGTTTCCCTTTCTCCCAAGCACGTCTGAGGCACTCAGCTGTCTGACATCAGCCCCTTCCACCTCCTCACCTTCTCTTTTTATGTGTCAGTAAAAACCTAGTACAGACAAATTAAGGTAGTTCAGAGCGTATCCCTGGGTTTCATCATCTCCTCAGTTACTAGCCATAGAACAGATTACAATTTCACAGATGCTAGGAGAAGAGATATTATAGCAAAGCAGTAGTGCCACTACAGATAAGGTTAAGATGGCACTTCCACTATAAACACCTATTTTCATGTGGCTTATAACTCCAGGCTACAAATTTCTCTCAGGCTGAAACCTGGCATATTTGGGCTCAGCTTGGTAACGGCTTTCCCTGTCTCTTCATACCATTTTGATTAGGTGTTTGCGATACGAGAATGCAAACAAATATATGTCTCTGGTTGTTTGAAATGGCAATGAAATACTTTTCTTTCATGAAAAAGCCTGGAAGGCAGGATGTTCCTGTCATTCTAACACCCATTTTACTGTCGGCTATTTTCCCCAGAAAGATAATTTTTAAAGTGACAAAATTCACATCATTATTTCCAAAAAACATTCAAGACAGCTCATGGGTATGATCCGTGTCAATCTGCTCTGAAGGACATGCTGTGCCCCTCTGAGTGGCAGGAGCTCGTAGTGCTCACCAACGCCAGGCAGTCCGGGCTAGTCCTTGCTCAGGGCTATGATAAAAGCCACCCTTAGCAGAATAGCATTTCTGGGAGCTCAACATATTGACCAAAACTTCCATGTTTTGGAATGATGAGAAAACAAGCATCGTTACATAGCAGACAAATCTAATTATTTTAATGGGGTATTTATTCTAATGGTCTAATTATTTTCAATTATACCTCATTATTAAAATCCTGTTTTGTCATTCTGATCTTTAACAAAGGATGTAATGAAATCCCTAAATACAGTACTGCTTTTTTTTCTGAAGCATTCCCCTCTCATAAAGTTTAGAATTTTTGCCAAAGAGGATAATTTTTCATCAATCCTCCAAAACAATAAAGGACAGAGACTTACTTGCATGTCTGTCTACCTGCCTGCTTCCTTCATGGCACTATTTATTTCACCAGCTATTTAAAAAAAAAAACCAAACTGTCATAAGCCTGTTGAATGAGAGAAATTTTGTGTTACTTTTCCTTTGTATTTCTCATGTATCAAGACATGTGCTGAACTATTCTATCACAAGGAATGCATGACCCTTCTGTGCTTTTAATGAGCTGAGAGGATGCTGCATCAATCAAAGCATATTTTTAAAGAGTCAGACTCACAGTGGACAGAGTAGAAAAGGACATAGAAGTGGGAACAGGAAGAGGAGAGAAAAAAAGGCATACCAACATTTGCAGAGGGGATATAAAAATGGCTGAACATCAGTTATTCTTGATATTTTTCATTTTTTCAAAATTTATTTCTGATTACCCTCATCAATTTAATTTTTGCCAACATATCTCATGCACACTATAACTCCTTTGTAGTTCTGGAACATGTGTGGTATGTACATCCTTTAGGGTACTGGGCTACAGTAAACCCACTATGTACGTTCCCCAGATCACTGGGCCCAGACGCACTGGAGGGAGGAAGCAATCATGGTGGCATTAGGTTACCTAAATCCTCTAAAGTCTGTGGGGCACCATATTGATATTTATTTTATGCAGAAGACACATGTGGCAGATATAGACAGCAGTATGAAGCACATGGAAGGAGGTAAGGTACTTCTTACTCTGGTCACTCCAACTCAAAACACATGGCATGACTGGAAAGAAGCCAAAGGCAAAAACAATTAAAAACTGAACTGCTGTCGTTTCTTGAAGTAGAGACAGAAAAGAGGATACAGTAAAAGTGATAACAATAATGGCAGAGCAAGAAAATTAGGAAATTCTTACATGGAATATACCCAACAAAAAGTCACCCACTGAAACAGAACAGCAATGATTTAAGGGTATGCATACACTGTACTGTGAGAGTACATCAGCAACAACTGCAGCACACCAGAGATACCCACACTAGCTTTAAACTAGTGAGCCTGGGTACTGCCAGCAGTCAGCTACGGCAGCACAGAGCTCAGCATGAGCTAATTTACCCAGCTTCTCAGCAAAGTAAATTGGCTGTGCTGAGCTCAGTGCTGCCTTGGTTAGATTGTTACCGGTGCTTGAATTTAAATCTAGCTCAGGTTTCTCTGCATCACACTGCAGGCACTTGAATGATTGCTGGGTAAACCTACCAAAAGACTTGTAGAAAGACAGTTGTTAGATAAATTGTACACCTATAGAACTCCTTCTAAAAATATTAAGTTAATAGTATAGTGCTGTAAGACTCCTCCCAAAATACTAGATACATAGGCAGTTGGAACATTCACAATTGCATTACAGAGAACAAAATAATTGCAAAGGCTATAAGGAAGAGATATCATTATGCTGCTAGGCATAAACCCCTATTTAAAGCTTCCTATAAACTGCTGGTCCAGGCAAGTTTTGGATGACAATCCTGTATGGTGTATTTTATATTCATAAATGGACATTTTGATTAAAAGTACCTTTCTAGTGATTGTTGTAGAAGAATCTTTTCAATATATATAAGCCACCATTATAAACACTATTTAAAAGCCTGAGTCCAATCTGGTGAAAGGAATAACTTTTTAAGTCAGCATGGATATACCAGCAAAAAACCCAACCCAAACCAAACCAAAATAGCCCAACTTAGGAATGTTTAGCCTTTAGTTCTAAATTCTAAGTCATAAATGCAGCCATCTATTTCAAATGTTAGTTTATTAGTGAATAGATTTATCTATTGTGGTTATGTCAGACGACTGTACGTCATACAAAAGTGTTCTTTGAAGAGATGGATGCTTTTTCCTCTTTGTAAGAAGGATTGGCCGTGGTTCAGCGAGAGTGTAAAAATACTTCAGGTTAGGCATGGGCTCATTATAATTGTTAGTGATTGAGCATCAATGAGAGAGAGTGGGGAAAGAAAACATATAATGGCAGAAGACAGTATGTGAAAGTGCTGCTTACACTGACACAGTATCACTCCATCAGACTTTATAAATGAAGGACAAATTAAATTAGGTTAAATATGTGATTATTTAACAACACTCAACCAAACATTTCTTTGCTGGATAGCAAATAAGGCTTGTATTTAACCAAAGATTAGTGCATTCCAATTTTAATATCAATGCAGTTTGTTTTTATAGGAAGATCTAAACAGCACTTTATGTTGACATTTCTATTGCGTATTTAATGAACGCATATCAAATATGCATGGCAAATAAATACTGTGTTCCACGTAAACCTTTCCTGCACACTCCCTATCTTTTCTGCTATGAAATATATTTGTTCTCATAAAAATGCATATCACCACAATGTAACTAAATCGTATTTTGATTTTTTTCCAGACAAGAAACAGAAATCTAAATCATTATAAGTACTGCTGTACAGCTGTTTTAAAATGCAACCCTGAACTGTACCTCTGCCTCCCTCTGAGCAGTCAGTCTGCTGAGACAGAACAGATTAAGACTATGCAAAATTCCTTAATTTACTGTCCATACAGAACAGCACTGTGGCACTGCACATGATGCAACCAACAAAACTCTGACCTGGCAGAAGATCCTAACTAGTTCTTCAGCTCGCGTAGCTAAATGTTTCTTTGTGCTCAGCTAGAGTAGAGGAATGCCTCGTTTGATATCATTTGGTGAGTTCTGGGTACAGGGGGTACATTTCCAGCACAGTGTTCAATTTTTCCGGATAAAAAGTTAATCATTCACATCCCAATGGATCCTAGCTGAAGTTTACTTAATTGGGAATTCTAGTGGACATGTAGAAACATCTGGCAGACATTTACTATGTAGTAGTCTAAAATGCTGCCTCTTTGAAGAACTGTTTAAATACATATTATGAATTATACTATATAAAGAATAAATTAACACTTATGTCTATTGCACATATCTTCTGGCTACTTGCAAATAAGCCTAAGGCTATGAGAATTGTTCTAATTTTTATTTTAAATGATGTAATCTAATCTATCAATTTATTATTTGGGTGTCCTGCTTAGTTTGAACAGAGAGCAGGTAACTCCTTTTTCTGTGCAAACATATTAACACAAAGGCAGTAATCACTATTTTTTTCTTTTTTTTTTTTATTTTTCAAACAAAGCCTTTTCAAAAGGCTTTTCAAACAATATTGCAGATTTTTTTAAAGAAAACACAAACACTGTATTTGTTTCGTACCTTCAAATTCAGAAATAAAAAAAAAAACATTCCTTATCTCAATAGATTCTGAAATGAATGCTTATTTCTGCACACCTTCGGGTTCTGGTATTTTATAAAGGAGCTTTAATGCTAGTATGCCTAGTAATTCACTATGGGATGTCTTTATATACCACTGACAGTAATATGGCTCATTTTAGGTGATTAACTTAACCCCCAGTATTGCAAGTGCCTTGCTACATTAGCATATCTTTCAAGGAATAGTTGCAATGTGAGAAAATTGCCTGTAGGATTATTTGCAACTAGGAACTTGTGAAACGTAAAATAAAACTGAAGACTGTAAAGTAAAACATCAAAGCTACCTAAAATATTAATAGCCAGTACTCCAAAAAGTATTTTAGAAGAATTGCATGAGGGAGTGAAAAATTACTAATTTAAAAACAGATAGCCTTGGCAAAATAAAGTCAGAAGTTTAGAACAAACAATAGATAATACAAATTCATTATATACACAATATGAAAAGAATGCAAGTGGCATTAGCAGCTTTAGTGGTTGAAGAAGGCTGGGACAGAAATGCCTGACCAAGCAAGCAACTAGATCTGTACAAACAAAACAACAAAGTAGCATTATATTGAATTTAGGCTACTGGAGAGAAAGAAAAACAAGTACTCTTTAATCCATCTAGTTTTCTGTTACATTTTCATTCTAATTGAACACAGACAGAATTTGTGGGTAGAAGGATTTTCTTTTTAATTGATGCATTTGGAGCTGAGAGCCATTGTCACGCTGCTCCAAATCATGTTTTCACCTGCTCTCTGTGGGGCAAACCATGCTGGAAGCTTCAATTGGGTTTCTGTGGGAGATTACAAGCTTCAAAGCTAACATTGTGAAACCTGTTTCCCTTTTGATATGCACTTTTTCTTTTAATAAATTTCAGAACAAAGAAATAAACTCAGATGAATCATAAAGGCACAGAAAATAAAAGAAAAAGTCTTCCGCCTTGAATCAGGCCCTGATTCTGCATGACGCATGGTACAGCTTTGAGTTGAATTCATGTCTAAATCTTCTTACTGAACCATCGCCCCAGAGAAGTTCTTACATACTGATGCTGCTTACCACTCAGAGCGCTAACACCGGCCAAGAGCACGAGCACAAGCAAGCTCTGTGTGAGTCACTGAGGCTGCCTGCTATCCAGGGCTGCCCAGCCTCAGCTCTCCCATTTTGCTGTGGATTACACAGGCCAGAAGATGACCTAAAGGCCTGTAGGAAATTCATGGCACGTTCAAGACTACTTCAGATTGCACCAGTTGCACGGAACACCTGCAAGTGAAAGCAATGGGACTACTCTGTTCATGTCTGCTCCTGACTTCGTTTGGGGTGATTCCAGGTCAAAGTCTAGGTAAGAAGCTGTGATTCATTCAAACCCATATTTGACTTCTGAAAGACTTTAACATGCTGTTGTCAGGGCTGTTCTGTGAAACTGCATTAATGTCATAGCAGGTGGAGACTTAAATCTTGCCAGTGAAATATACACTGTACAGCAGGAGGGGCATTTCTGACAAAGTTGCCACATACATAGGGTGTTACGCAACTGAATAGTGCACAGGCTTAGGAGAAAAGTGCAGATGCCAAGTATTTATTCTCACATTTTGTCTGTTTTTTTTCTGAAACAGGCAGTGCCCTAATGTAGAAGTCTTGCATGATAAGGCATTAGTACATGTTTTACAGAAAACAACATTGTTTTGTTTGAAAGGAGGCTGACTTAATGACCAAAGAGGTTTTTTTTTGAATCTCTAATAACTGTGATCCTGCTATTTTCATAGACATTTATAGTCTATAGTACAAGACGATAAAAACTGAACTTGTTTGGGATGTTCCAGTACTTGAAAATGTAAAGAATTCTATCAGATACTTCTTAAACAAGAGAATAGTTTTCTATATTAAATATTCCAGACTAAATTGTGTAATTCTTGATACTGTAGAGTTTTTTTAGCCTATGATTAATATATCTCCAGACCCTATTTATAATCATGCTCACTTATAGATATATCATGATATGATGTGAATAAAAGGATTACAAAAAGAGAGTTGATACTACACTTCTAGCCTGTATCTAGAAGTCAGTGACGGATAGGTCGGTTTGAAAAAGCTTCCAAGTAGCAGAAGTAAAAACCATTGCCAGCAGCTATTTTCAGATGACCTACTCTAAATACTAACTGGAATACAATATCTTTAAAAGAAGGGTGCTTCTTGTTCTTCTCTGAGCTATAACACATAGAGCAATAAGGGAAAGGCACCTTACAGTGAATGATTCACTTTCCTATAAGAGAGTGTGGAGCCTCTTCTCAATATGCTCTACTTACAAGATAGCAGAAATCACTTTTGAAATGACTAAACTGAATCATAGGGATTATTCTATGGATAACCTACTGCAAGGCTGCTGTATCCTTTTTTTTTCTTTCCTTCCATCATCCACAAAAGGACTCTTCCTAAAGAATTCTGAAGTTAACTGTTAATTATGTTGATAAACTCATGATCTCATCTAGCCTGTATAGTTTCTTTGGACAACAAGTTACCAGGAATCAGCATGAAGAGTCTAAACCAATGTAGGCTGGGGGGATTAGACCCAGCTTCCACACCGGTTGCACTGAAGGTCTTTTGACTCCAGTTACAGAAGCCATCATGAAATGGCAGTACTTTGTCTTCTGAACTGGACTTTAGGAACAAGGTTATTCTTCACTGTAAAAAAAGCTTGCCTGAGCCAAATTTTATAGGTTTTCCCTTAGTGGTTTCCCCAAATTCTTTCACATCTCCCTGCTTCTATGCACAATGAACTATCTGACCAAAAGTGTTTCGCCCAGTGAGGGCAAATGAGTAACCTTTATAGAGAAATCTGTAATAACTACACTGTCCAAACAGACATTTTAACAAAAGAATAGAAAAATAAAAATACTCAGAGATAAAACTGTGTTTAAATGGGGACTAAATGACCACTGACTTATTTCTATTAATTTCACTATTGATTTCTGAAATCAATTACTTGAGGTATCCTATGTATGCTAGATTCTTTACTTAATAAATGTATGCACCAGGATTTCCATGTCAGAAGTCAGTACTGATTTTTATGAGCAGTGTCTCATCTGCTATGAAATGGAAAGGAACAATTAAGCCAATCCTTTTTCTTTTTTTTAGAGTGAACTATGCTTTTCTCAGCTGTAAAATACTGTGCCTTAGCAATCTCCATTCTGTGGATCCATGATCCTGAGGCTGGTGGCCACACAGATGTCAGGACTATCTTGAGCAGGCTCATGCAGTCCTTTCAGCAGCTGAATATCTCTAAAATGCATCAGTATACCGATTCTTTCACCTTTTCTTTGGGAGAGATGCTTTTGTGAGGCTGCCTGGGCTAGACTGCTCTCACATGAGCTAGTGGCTTGACTGTTCCAAGTGTCTGGCACCCACATACCCACTGAAGGCAGTGGGAAAGATGAGTGTTCTGAAAATTTAGGTCATAAGCTTTGAAAATACGTGCAATACTTACACTGGTACACTACTTTTTCACTAGCTGGGGTAGCCAGCACAAAAAAAAAGGCTTAAAACTTGGAAGGGTTTTGTTCTGTTTTGTTGTCTGAGTACTTTGATTTTATTCAGGGCCGTACAATTCTGTGACTGTTAAGAAATATTTGTTACTGAAGTACATGACACTTCTGTAAGAATTTGTAGTCACTTCACTTTTGTGCCTATGTGTTGATAACAGTACTATTTACTACAGAAGCCTAAAGTGTCTCTTTGAAAGGAAATTACCAAACATAATATTTCTCTTTGTAGAAAAAATATCCTGTAAAAAGATTATTTTCATGAATAGCAACACTTCGCTTCAATTTGTATTTCTGTTTGCAATTTCTAAAGATGCTTTTAGGTAGATCTCATTTCTATGAGGATTTGATAAGACAACTCTGAGGAAATAATAAACAGATTCTATTTATAATGGACTTGCTAACTAGCACTCAGAAAAGGCTTTTATGTGTGAGGTCTTTTTCTTTGAATTGATCTTCACTGGGATAAAATTATTAGCATAGCATCCTGTTCAGTCCGTAAGTATGCAGGGACTTGATTCTGTCTGAATCCAGACTTAAGGAGAAATATTCAATGTTTCTTGGAACAGTAGGTGATGGCAGTACACTGACATTTCAATTAAAAAATAAAACCATATTCTGTTTCCTCTATTTCAGGATTCTTGGGGAGATCTCACAATGTTGTGCCTACAATGTCAGACTGGTTTCTCATCTGGTAGTATTCACACTTAACCAGTTTACCAAGGAAGGCAGACCTGGCATACTTAACTTTTCTCGGATTTTACATTGTCCTTAATAAGAATTGTAGAATCTATACACTGAGACATGGTGAAAAATTCAGGGAGGTGATTTTCACAACTACAGGAATCCCAAGATTCCACAAATAATAGCTTAACATGATTGAATGAGCAAATTGATGATTTTCACATACAAATATTTATATACGAGCATATATAGAAATATATATGCTCATATTTAATGGGCAGAGCCTCCAGGAGTAACAGGAAAGCTCCCAGTGCCTAGTTCATGATGTTCAGTAGAAATGGACAGGACTTTTTATACTGAAATGCAATGTTCCTGAAGAAGAGAGCTGATATGATACTACAACTGGACAGTTTGACTCTGCTGCCCATTCCCACTCAACACAAACATCAAAACTTGTTTGTTCATTTGAAGAGCTGATTTATCTCATCTGATTCCTGCGAGATTAAAGACTATTAAAGTCCTGTCTTACTTTCCTTTTGCATGCTGAACTTTCTTGGTATTGTAGAGACCATTGTAACTAGCTTAGACCAACAATAAATTCATTCCTCTGCTCAAGGATCATGAGGAACTCTAAATGTTTTTGAAGACGTGGGGCATGATAATGTGAGGGAGAAGAATCATCCTGGACTGCAAGGTCCTTTCCCACAGTAGGCAGCTGTGACTAACTTTGAAAGTTTCAAGCATGAAGAAGTCTCCAGTACACCAAAGGTTACTGCTTAAATCTTCCTGCCCCGCACATCTGTTACCATCTGATCTGTCTGTCTGGGACAGACGCAGGAAATAGTGCAGAGACAAATCACGCAAACATATTCAGAACAGTTATGTCTAAAATATTACAAAGAAATTGTAGTTCAGTGGTGTAAAGTGTAAAAAACCAAAAGGTTGACTTTCAAAGCTGTTTTTTTTACTACCACGATTTGTTGAAGAAAATAAAAAGTATAAAACACTTTACCATTATCTTAATGGATACATCACGTTCCCCAGCATCAGAATTACAAAGGTGTAATTTCTTGTATTTATAACCTCTATCCTCATTTGCAGTGAAAATCTTACACATTTTCTTTAAAGAGATTTCACTTGGAATACTTACCTACCTTGCTATTTTGCTCTTATTTATTATTATTACATATTTTATTCTATTCTAAGAAAATAAAGGGGAAAAGACTAACTCATTATACAGATCTCATAAAACACATTTCTTAGAAAAAAAAAAGGTTTATGCTGAGATTGGTACTGACAAGCACTTTTTTTAATTGCTAGTAATGTATACACAAAGAATACAGTAGATATTACCACTGATACTACCGCTAAGGCTATAGTAATCTTCCCTGTATCAGAAGTCCCTGCCATCATTTTGTTCTCTAGAGGATGTGGCTTGATTAGGGCAGTCCCATTGTTTCATCTGAAATTTTAGCAGATTAATACTTTCATCAGGGCATCAATTTGTCCCACTTTTCTTTTTGCTGCTCTTCATGAGTGACACAGCCAAAGGAATGCACCTCTTTAAACTGTCATTCAGTTTAACTCCTCCTCTGCAATTATACTGGCATGCATAATACATCATAACAAATTGGATTTTGCAAAGAAGCAACAACAGAAATTATATTTTGCTTGTGGCATAAGATAGAAGCTGTTGTAATAGGGGAGAGAGGGTGTGAGCAATGGATACAGAAATCTAATGAATTAAAACCACTTACTGAAAACAGCAGTTGCCTTCTATTTTCTCAAGGTTTCTTCTTCTTTAAGATAAAGACCAATTGCAAAAATAAAATGAAAGAAAAAAGGAGATATTAAAACAAATTAAATAGCTTCACAATTAGCAAAAGCTTTACAAAATTGTACAGTGTGCTTGTTTTAGCAGGAAGATTTTCTTTTGGCTTTAGAAGTGAAAAATAACTGCCTTTCTTCAAGGAAAGCTTTTTGTTTGAACAAAAGTTGTTAAAGAGACACCATCAGGTGAAAAATCCTACATCATACAGGACAAATATCTCTACCAGATCTCCTGGCTGGAATAAGGAACTTCCATTTTTCTTTGATGAGTAAAAGCCCTTCCCCAATGTCCCAAACTCTGTGATGGTTTTCCAAGTCTCTCTAAGTCTAGCAGACTCAGTGGCTGATTATCTTCGTCCATGCATCTGATTGCCAGAGTTACTGAAGATAAGGGGCAACCCAGAATATCCTTCAAGTAGCTGACTAGAGCCAACAACATATCCTCAGTGTGCATGAGACTTTAAGACAGCAAACTGATCAGTTGTAAACTCCAGACCTGTCAAAAAAAGGCAAAACATGTCTTTGGCAGAACATCAGCAAAAAAGTCTTCTGGTTTATAAAAGAATTTAGATGAAACAGAGGAACATTTCCAGTGGAACACTGAAACCATTCTGATGTTTTAACTCAGATTGTTCGTCTTCAAGATATCCTTCAAAATTTAAAATGTATGTTTCCCATGCAATTTCTATTGGCTTCAATTGATTTCAATTCTATGGCAGGTGCTCCACTTCATTTAAAAAAGGAAGCAGGGGATCAGCTTTGCTCGGACTAGGAATAATATCTTTGTCCTTTGCAAAATATAGTATTTTTGGCTCAATATTTAGAACACAAAATTTTGTGGGTAAAATCTAGACATTTATTATGGAATTAGAATTGCCTTGTTCAGAAGCCCTGTCTTTCCTTTTTTTTTTTTTTCTCGCATCTCCCATGATGATGTGCTAAAAGTTCTTGATTCAAACTTCAGTAACCTAACAATGTACTGGTATGCAACAAAAATAAAAGGAAAGGTCAGGAAATAAATAAGTGGAAACACAATAAGCAAAAGCACAAAACCTAAGAACAGTAAACAGGGGCATCTTTATGAAATCCCAAGCTTTTTTGCACCCAGACTTTACAGTGATAGATATCCCCTGGAATGTGGCACTTAGCTTGAGAATAGTAGCAGTGACATAGGTGGTGACTCTACATGTTGCGGCTATAAGTGATCTAGGTATAAGGGGTATCAGTGATAAAGTGATACAATGTGTGAGTTTAGACAATGAACATTTCAAAATACTCATCTTAGAACTACGTAGCATATCTCTATAGATAAGAGATTCATTCTTATCTCCTCTAAACTTTTACCTTAATGATGGATGATAGCTCCAGGACCATTGCAAGGCCTCACAACATGGAAGCATTATAATACCTGTTATGTGAAGGGTAGAAATTAGCAGCAAGGTGACAATTTCTAGACTGATCTTAAAATAACCAGGTACTTTCCTTCCTATAATTAAGCCAAGAAGTTCCTTCTCAATTAGGCTGGCAGAAGTTCCTTCTCAATGAGAGTGGCAGGTGGAGATACATTTATTTCCAACAGCATTAGTGTATTTCACGGGGTAGAAATGAGTTAAGAGCCAGCAAACAGGAAAGCCTTATGTGAACAGGTAAATTTGGCTGCCAATTATTTTGGTTGCATTGGCAGACTGCTATCTGAGATGCAACTACAGTCAAAGTTGAGAAAAGTGATATCTTTGTAGCACATGCTGTGTTCATCTACTCTTCATATTAGGATAAGACATTTGGTTGCTTACACAATTATTGTCATATTAGTAACCATTTTCAAGAAGTGCCCTTCAGCTACTGCTTTTTCCATGCTAACACTGCTGAAACAAACCACTTGGATTTCACTGTGAGTAAAATGAATATCTTTTGAGAATGATTAAAGAACAGACTCTAAGCACGTTTCTGTAGTTCAGCGTCTTCCTGTCACTAGTCTTTGTTGCAGTAAAACTGCATTTTCTATAATAATCTTTGGCTTGCACATTTATTTTAATACTAATTACGTGACTGTATTGTTACAGTTTATCAGATATTATTATGCTGAAGACTTCCATTCTCTTAATTTTTTTCTACAATGCAGTGGTGCATAAGCATGTACTCTATATTCATTTTTTTTCAGACCATATTTTAAACTTCATTTTTTGAAGTTTAAAAAATAATAATGAAAAATTCCCAATGGATTATGTCCAAAGATCATAATCAGGTCTGTACCTGGGTGAGATTTTTTTTAATCATTTTTCACTTCTATTGAAGTTAGAGAGCATATTTCATGGCACTATTCGTTCTCAACAGTAAGAAATTCACTTCTAAGAATTGGGCAAGCAGAATACTTGCATGTTTACACATAGTACTGTCCACTATGTAATATGAAATTTCCCATAGAAAGAAATGTGCTGAAGTTGAGCTAGCTTTATGATTTTCATGCTAATCTGTGTCCAAAAAATATTGGATCACAGGTAATGATACCAGTTAAAACGATACTAAGTTTTCAACATTCCTTTGCATTATACGTGAACCCAAAGAGCACAATACTTTGTAGTTTAGAAAATAAAAGGATCAGTCCTTTCTCTTTGTCCAAATTGAACAGGAAGTTGACTATCAGCAATAGGTGGTGAAAAATAAACTGCATGTAAAAAATTCCATCAATTGAGTAATTTAGGGTATGATTAACAAGACAGGAAATTTGATTAATTCTTTTTATTTGTTTTAGTTTACTGTGTCCTTCTAAATACCAGCAGGATCATAGAATCATAGATCATAGAATGGCATAGGCTGGAAGGGACCTTAGAAATCATCTAATCCAGCCTCCCTGTCATGGGCAGGGACGTCTCGCAACTAGATCAGGCTACTCAAGGCTCTGTCCGTCTTGGCCTTGAACACCTCCAGGGAGGGGGCATCCACAACTTCTCTGGGCAATTTATTCCAAAGTCTTACCACCCTCATACTGAAGAATTTCTTCTTTAGATCAAACCTAAATCTGTTCTCCTTCAACTTAAACCCATTTCCCCTTGTCCTATCAGTGGACACTGTTGTAAAAAGTCCCTCCCCAGCCTTCCTGTAGGTTCCCTTCAGGTATTGGAAGGCAGCTATTAGGTCCCCCCAAAGTTCTCTTTTCAAGGCTGAACAATCCCAGCTCCCGTAACCTGTCCTAGGTAGCAGAGGTGCTCCAGCCCCTGGATCATCTTTGTGGCCCTCCTCTGAACACGCTCCAACAGATCTGTGTCTCTCTTATGGTGGGAACACCAGAACTGGACGCAGTATTCGAGGTGGGGTCTCACAAGAGCAGAGTAAAGGGGGAGAATCACCTCTCTCGACCTGCTGACCACGCTTCTCTTGATACATCGCAGGATGTGGTTGGCCTTCTGGGCCGCATGAGTGCACTGCCGGCTCATGTTGAGCTTCTCATCTATAAACACCCCCAAATCCTTCTCTTCAGGGCTACTCTCAACCCACTCTGTTTGTATTTGTGCCTAGGATTGGCCCGACCTGTTGCTCACCAGCCTGGGCTGCGGCACCAGGGACGCTGTTGCATCCTCCGCAGCCAGGAGGAAATGGCCTGCCTCTTGTGGGCAGGATAGGTACCTTGAGTTGAGTGGTTAATTAGTAGTTCATTAGCTCAACTCAGTCCAGCTGGATAAGAATGATTAGTGCCATAATTCCCCCTTTTTGTTTTCCAATTTTTTGTTTTCACAAAGGCTTTAAGGGTGAGCAGAGACCCGGCCCATTCATCCAACTCCAGCACGCTTCCCTCCCGCGAATACCACGCCGGGGCTTGCGGCTTTACCTTCTTCTCCGAAGGACTCTCGCTCGAGCTCCCGGCTCCGGCTCTGGCTCTTTTGGCTCGGGCTCCTTTGCAGCCAGGGCTCTCGGCTCGGCGAGGGAGTCGGGGCTTCTCAGGGTCTCGTGGATGTATCACGTCGGGGTCACCAGTTGTTGCTCACCAGCCTGGGCTGCGGCACCAGGGACGCTGTTGCATCTTCCGCAGCCAGGAGGAAATAGCCTGCCTCTTGTGGGCAGGATAGGTACCTTGAGTTGAGTGGTTAATTAGTAGTTCATTAGCTCAACTCAGTCCAGCTGGATAAGAATGATTAGTGCCATAATTCCCCCTTTTTGTTTTAGTATTTTTTGTTTTCACAAAGGCTTTAAGATGAGCAGAGACCCGGCCCATTCATCCAACTCCAGCACGATTCCCTTCCGCGAATACCACGTCGGGGCTTGTGGCTTTACCTTCTTCTCCGAAGGACTCTCGCTCGAGCTCCCGGCTCCGGCTCTGGCTCCGGCTCTTTTGGCTCGGGCTCCTTTGCAGCCAGGGCTCTCGGCTCGGCGAGGGAGTTGGGGCTTCCCAGGGCTTCCCAGGGTCTCATCGATGTATCACGTCGGGGTCACCAGTTGTTGCTCACCAGCCTGGGCTGCGGCACCAGGGACGCTGTTGCATCTTCCGCAGCCAGGAGGAAATGGCCTGCCTCTTGTGGGCAGGATAGGTACCTTGAGTTGAGTGGTTAATTAGTAGTTCATTAGCTCAACTCAGTCCAGCTGGATAAGAATGATTAGTGCCATACCGACCCAGGTGAAGGACCTTGCATTTTGACTTGTTGAAGCTCATGCAGTTAGCACTGGCCCATTTCTTAAGCCTATCAAGGTCCCTCTGGATGGCATCTCTTCCCTCAAGTGTGTCCATGGCACCACACAGCTTGGTGTCATTGGCAAACTTACTGAGGGTGCACTCAATGCCGTCATCCATGTCGCTGACAAAGATGTTGAACAGCACTGGACCCAGAACAGGATCTGCCACTGAAATCAAAGGAAGTTTTGCAGTTCATCTCAATGAATCCTAAGACTTACACATCAGATTTTGTGACAATAATATACGCACTGATCTAAAGTAGTGGATACATAGGCTTTGCCTTAAAATGAAAGGCTGGAAAAGAAAGGGTATACTGCCTTGGCAGCCTAATTCACAGGCTATGTTATCCTGTCCAGAGGTTAAGTGCCCTCAGACTGCAAAAAAATCTTTAGCTATTTTCTCATAAAATGCAACATACGATACAGATATTTAATGGTCTCTGCAGCTGGTGAAGACTTAGTCTCAGAGGGCTGAAAGGTCCAGTAACTTCCGTAACTTTTAAATACTTAATGGACCTCCCCAATGAAGCTAGAAATCTTGTAAGACCAGGCTTTTAAAAAATACCCAGTACTGTCTACTTCTATTCAGATCAGATGTACCAAGAGAGCAGCTTATGTAATTAGATCCATGCTTGATTCTCATTTTCTAAACTTCCAAGGTATCCTTGAAATTCTGCAATACCAGATGCTGTTATTCAGACATTATTGATTATAGTAAAGATTTGTTTTGAAACAGACAACTCACTAATGGTAAGGTCTTGAGTCACGCTTATCACCTTGTTACACTTAAAGATGACATCTACTGAAAAGCCTTCCCAAATCCCATGGGCTGCTCTGCCCAGAGCTTCTGAACAACAGTGTACCTTCAGTCCTGGCTTTTCAACGCATTTGTTGCATCCTACATTACAACACTTATGAGTTCAGCCTGTATCTTTCCTACCTTAGGAAAAACAGAAAAAATCCCAACCTTAGGACATTGCTGACTGAAGTAATCAATGCATCGTTATTACAAGGATGATCACCATAGTCTAGCAATAAAGAATTTAAGCAGTGCAACTGTAGTGGGGCTGATGGGCCAAGGAGATTAAGGAACCATATTGCACACCGGGCAGTGGCAGAGCTCTGGGTGGATGGTTAAAGGACAGAAACCTCTTTGATATCTGGTATGAGAGTTCATGCCAGTTAGCAATATAAACTGAGACTGTTCTCTTCCTTCTTCAAATGTGCCATAATTTCTCAGGCCTCACTGATAAGACCACCCTGTATATCCAATTCAATCCAACTAGAGTCAAGCAGTAATCCGTATATACTTTAAAAGGCTCAAAAATTAGGTGGACAAAATTTAACTATAAATGACTTAAAGGATTGCTAAAATTCTAGACCTGAAACAGCATAGAGTAAAACTGGACCATGAAACTGAAACTGCTTAGACATAGTGATGGTTCTTAAATTGTAAACAGGTGGAAGATATTCACCCTTGTTGTACAAATGCACTAAACTGTTTTGTCAGAAGATGTCTTGGTATCTTTGGAAAGAAGAGACAAGAGTACATGGATTTCAGTCCTTCTCAAACAGTAATAATCGGAAGTTTTACTTCATTCATTTGTGGCATCCCACAAGAATCAATTCTCTCCACTCATTTTCTATATTACTTTCAATCATCAAGGTGAATTTGTCAGATTATCTAGATTTATGTGCCAATAAAACAATTATGACATTCAGCTCTTCCTATGTTTTACCACATCTCCAGTATACAAAGTGCTTAGATAAGATCAGTTCATTTATAAAAACACCTGGCTGCATTTGAATCTAAAAAAGACAGAGTGCTGAGGGGCAGAGGAAGGCATTATGGAGAATATGAAGGAAGGTGCATTTTTCTTTGATTGAAAATGTTGGTCCCAAATGAGCCAGTTCAATACATAGCTTGAGGGCATTTGAATTCTTTGATGCAGCTAAGTTACACAGCACTATCCATAAGTAGCCGTTTCTATTATCACTGATTGCTGCAAGGCTCCATCCCATCTTGGCAGATGAAGCCCAGCCTTTGGTTATTTACATGTGTCACCTCTCAGCTGGATTATAGCCATGTAGTTCCCGGGCATGAAGCCATCACACCTTAGGAAACTCCAATTAGTACAACATGCTGTAATACACGAGCTGCCCTGAGAAAATGTATTCTGTCTTACAGTAACTTCTTATTGACTCTTAAATCAAGGGAAACTCTCAGTTACTACTTTTAAGACAAACAGTAGCCTGGGCCCAAAATTTTCAGAAGACAAAATTAAATTCTGGGATCCACAACCTTGAAATACAGCTTCACCCTTTCACTAACATAATACTCAGAGAGTTACAACTTGTCTACTTAGAAGACAGAACATACCCAATGATGGAAGACAGAAGTGAATTCAATGTGCATTTCTGTAATCTCACAATCAGAGAAGAGAAGAGAAGAGAAGAGAGAAATAAAAGAATCAACAACAATAATACTGTCAAAATCATAGCCTCCTCTACACATGCTTTCTTGCCCCTAGGGAGAATATTATGAGAATAAAAAAAAAATAAGGCAATACAGAAATAAAATAAGAAAAATTAAACAGATGTTTCCTAATAATCTACTGAAAGGCACTTGCAAAAGATTAATGAGTGCAACACGACGCATGTATAGAACTAAGAGCAGAGACTACCTGACCATGTAGTCATATTTCCAGTCATTTAGCTGTTTTGAGCAAATTCCTCACAAAAGAGAAGGTGCCAGTGTAGTGACAAAAGCTTTATTACTATCTACTGAGTGTTCACTATCATCTTTCTGGGAAAAGCTGAGATCCTGGTAGGTCGATGTCTGTCTCCAAACTGACACCACTGCTGAAAATCTCAGAACACAGGCCGTGGGACACCAGCACCTTCGTTTTCTCTCCTTTGATGATTTTCCCTCCTAGCGCAGTGAGCAAGTTAGTGCTGGCACAGGAGCAGAGGCTGCCCCATCGCTGCCCATGCTGCCTGTACCGCACCTGTTCCCGAGCACAGGGCTGCAGTCTTCAGGGTTCCCATCCAGCACCTTTCAAAAGCACTAAATTAACTCAGAAAGAAAGAGATTCCTGCTGCAACTGCGACATGTGAGGAAACGATGCCAACTCTATGAATGATGAGTGTTCTGCTTGCCATGTTGAAATTGTTTGTCCTGTTGTGCATATCCATAAATTAAGAAGCTGTTACGTTTTTTCCAATTAAACACAGCCCTTACAATGTATAATAGGTCATTCAGATGTGTGTCTAATCTGTCTTTCCCCACTAAACAAAAGATCAGATTCAGGCTTATAAACAAGGAGTCAGTTGTAGCACATTCATTAAAAAAAAAAAAAAAAGCAAAGGAAAAAAAAAGCTGTGGAGCTGAGTTCTAAAAGGATTAACATTGGGAAAATTTCCAGACCCATAAAAGAAACAAGAACAAGTGTGTCCACACTCCAAACTTGATGGCAAAATTCTCTCCCAATCCTCTCTGCTATTTCAGAGGATAAGAAAAGCTTATGTGTAATTAAAATAACCGTGTATTTGCACTGGCTAAACTGAACTCCAGACCACATAGGCTTTTTCAATAAAGGCTATACAAAATGCTTTGTTAATTTGACATCGTAGTATTCAGCTGGTATGCAGATTCCTGTGGACAGGTGAAGCTCGTGTCATAGGTCATTAACCAGATATCCTCCCCCTCACATACAAGAAAGCATGGCAATTGATCAGTGCACCTTAAAACTTTTCGAAGTCACTGAACAGCAAGAGTTCAACTTTTCCTAGAATCTGAGAAGATGAATTTCATTACAAACAAACCACTCTCCTGGTGCCAAAAGGATGCCTTAGATAACTCAAAAGGAAACTCAAAAATCCATGTTGTGCGCAGAGTAGCCTGTCCTTTGAACATATTTATTTCTCCCCTTCGCTCCACTCCCCTACTTCTGTGCTGATGAAAGAGCACATCTAACCTTTATCACCTTGAAAGTTGCCTATAGTAATGATCTTTTCTTATCCACATGAAATGTGATTTTCTGGGGGCTCTTATTCAATAATTTGTGATCAGTGATATCTTGGAGCAAAGAGCTCAATAGATAAGGATGAAAGCAACATATGTCAACAAGAGTGAGCCCTCTAAACTGGATCCTCCAGCTGAGCTGGGCTCACTAAAGACAGTGAGTAGGAACTGAAGACAGAGTTGAGGCTAGGGTAGAGCATAGACTTGGTTTGCTAACTTCAATCTCATGCTAGGGAGACAGTCACTTAAGAGCTTAAAAGCTGTTTAGCCTCAGCTGTATCTCTTTATCACACACTGCCACTTTTGGAGGGTGACACCACCGTTATAGGACAAGGAACATTTCCAATTCTTATCTCTCTTTTTGCAGTTAAGGTGAACTGACTGAACTTACCCAATATCTGTATAATTTAATATACTCTTTGGCTTGGAAACCATTCATGCCATTGCTACGTAATGGCCAGCTCTCCAGGGCACTGCCTGCTCTCTTCTTTGCAGGTTTGGAGTGGGTAAGGGCTCATGACACCACAGCAACTCATGCAGAATACAGTCAAAAGCATGAGGAGTTCTGGGCAGGTCTCAGTTTTCATGCACGGTCTTGGTGTAGCAATTATGTAGGCACTTCTTAATGGATGCATTCCCACCCATAGGATTTCATACCTCCTCAGGAGCATCTGGTTTATTAAAAATGTCAAAGAGCTGCGACAAAGTGAAAAAGAACTGGAAAAAATTTCATTAACTAAAATTGAAACAGCCAGTTTGATGATATTTTCACTCAAATTTGCTATTGCTGGTTTTACAGATGCAGTCCTTGGGAAAAAAAAAAAGTATTGTTTTAACTGGTATCATTACCTGTGATCCAATATTTTTTGGACACTTTTCTAAAGAAAAGAAAGGAAGGGAAAAGAAAAGAAAAACTAAGACATTTCCTTAAAGATATTGTACTGAAACTGTCGGCAGCCCTAGCAGTTGGTGACAGTTGTTTCTGGAAGAATAAATCAATGCTGATAAAGCTGCAGACTGTTAGATGACATTTTTCTCAGGTGACAATATTCTACTATATCTCCTGGCATTACTATCTTTTTATTGGCTTTGGGACAGTAGAGAAAAGAGTGAAGAAAGGATTCTGATCAGAACAAACATAGGACAAATGCAATGGAGTTAAGACCTTCTACATGCATCTCTTCCCCAAATGTTCATTATCTGCTTAGACTGCAAGGATGTCAAATGGGGATAGCTTCCTCCTGGAGCTGCTTCAGGGCCCTGGTAGGTCTGGGCACCATACCAACAGGCACTTACTCTCGCCACTCATCCTCTTCCACTCTGATAATCACAGCAGCAGGTTGATTATTGGGTTGTAAAATACAAGGGATTTAGTGCTGACTGCAGCACTGAGTGCCTCCTCAAATTCCTCATTGCAGATCATTTTCATAAAATTTGTCAAGGGTCTGTCTGAATTGTATTTTCACATAGTTAATCCTCTGTCTGTACAGAAATCTGTCCCTGTGCTGCTTGCATTGCAAAACACGCCTGTGGCTGACCTCTGTGTACTCCCTGCACATTTATCAGGATGCAACTGGCCCAGCCACCCACTTAGCAGGTCCTGACAATTACTGCTACAGACGCATGTGGACTGACCACAAAGAAAAGTAAAGGCAGCAAGGAAATGAAAAAAAATCTAGGGGAGGTAATATGAGATTACTGCTGACAGACTTCCCCTAAGTACACCCTGCAATGTGTAGGAATAGTCTGTGGAAAGGAATAAGAGATATCTCTGACTTCAGGCCCTGAACTTTGGCAGGGTTCACAGAGAAGTTCACTGGGAGTCAAGCTTAGCAGTTTATGATAAGGATGAGTTAATAAAATGGAGCATAAACTTAACCGGTGCCCAATAGTAGTAGGTAGAGCAAGTTCTGACTAAGAGAAAATGGAGTACTAAAACACAAGTTATCTGCTTGACCTTGATACCAAAGAAAAAAAAATAGTTGGAATTTTCCCCATCCATTTTCTAGTCCAGTCTGTTCATTTGGTGTATTTCTGTTTTCCTTTCTTTTTAATTATGGATGGTGCAACTGTTGCCACCTTTGATCCCACTTGTGACCATATTCAAGGTATTTATGCCCTGCAGCTAAAACACTGGTGTTTTTATTGGTTCTTTCTTCAACACCTCACTACTTACTGAAAGGGCTGAAAAGGACCACAAATAACTGCCTAGAAATAGGGACAGAACAAGAGAAAGATAGCACAGGAATGCATTGTGTTTTATCTTGACAGACAACAATCCTCCTCTTAGGTCATGTTTCCATTCTGAAAATTAAGTACAGTGGAAAACAATGAAAGTATTTTGTAAAGAAAACAAAGATTATATTATTCAAGAAGGAAAGGAAGTGGTACAAAAATACCTCAGGAGGAGACAAGAAACAAAATGTCAAGTACTTCAATATTTATTTTTGGAAGCTCCATCATTTTGCTTTAAATTAATGTCTATTAACTCCTCTCTAACAAACAATGCTTTCTTCCCTACTCCCCTTCAAACACAGGCCATTTCCATTATGCATTCATTTCCTTAAGTATTTTTAACAGAGAGTTTTCCTAGTAAGATGATTGATTTGTGAAAAAAAAAAAAAAGAAAAGAGCTTGCCGTGCAGCTGAACTGAGAAACAGGACTTTGTTCACTCTCACTAATGGATCAACTGACAGTCAAAAATAGAGGTGTCCTTTCATCAGAAGGACAGCAGCTTAGCAGAATTCAATGAAGTTTTCAGGTGAATTCAACTAAAGTAATTTGAAGTCTGTTATTTAAAAAAAATATAAAAATTTATTAAGTTTCTTGGCTCAAGAGCTGCAAGAAATGTATAAATACAAACATGGTTCAAAAGGTAAGAGAAATGTGTAAATACAGACCTTTGAACACAGAGTATTTTTGTTTCTGTAACAACATTAATATGCCTGATGACTCAAATTCAACAGCAATGCAGCATTTATACAGTAACATGGTCAGCTCTGGCTCTTATTCCTAACGTTTCCTTCTTTACACACACTTTAAATAGTCTCTATAAACTACAAAGTAATACTGGTAGTTGCAAGCTTTTGTCAAGTGGTACTGCAGATCATTTCTTTCCTGTGTTCACATCATTGCTTTGTGTTCATAAAAAATAGCTGCTGAAGAAGACACCTTCCTGCTCACATTTATTCTTTTTTTTCCTGATCGTAAGAAGTGTTTCTTAGTAGACTTTTTGCACTGAAATTTATTACTTTGTCACTAATGATCTACTTCACCATATTTCCAGTATTTTGCTACATACTCACGAACCTATTCTAATTTCTGAACTAAAGGCTTATTACCATATAATTACTTCCGATAAAAATAAGATTATCATTTCACTTAAAATGAAGTGTATGTGAAATAATTCTATTAACTTTCAGGAGTGACACTCCAAACTTAAAGCATAACTACAGGTAGGATCCAGCACTTAGTTGTTACTAAGTATCTGAGAAGTACACAGAGGAGAAGAAAAAAAAGAAAAGATCCCTGTTTCTCATTTTCCTAAATTCAGAGTGTTTTGGTATGGCAGTGTTGCACTGACAAAATATTGTAAGGAATAAATTCTTTATAAGATCTTTCTATTTAAAATTCTGGATTCTCTTTTCTTCAGATAGCAGCTACTGGAAAAAACAACCCCATATTGTAATCCTGAGTAGTGAACAATCACTATCGCCCCCAGGCATTCTCTATGTAATGTAGCAGGAGCCTGTGTTTAAACACATTCTGAACGTCTGAGACACACGCTATATGATAAGCGCCTGTCATGATGGTGCTATCCTAGGGCCAAAGACTCTGAACTACTGCCTTAACCCGCAAGGTACGATTTTTGAAGATCAGGATTGAAATGCTGTACCAACGGGGAAAAGTAAAGATACTATTACCCTAGGAATTCATTACTGAGTTATTCAGTTGTGTCCTTTTCACAAACACTAAAAATTCCTTAAAAATACATAGAAGCCGCAAGAACAAAAAAGCAATAGTTTTAACTCCCAAGATAGGGAAAGCTGAAGGCTTGCAACCTCTGGCAACAGGCAGAAGCCTCCTCCTCTATTTGCAGATCTGCAATTGTAAAATAGGTTCAGTTTCCTGGCAGCAGACTGGGGGAAGAAATCCCCTAGTTTGTGGCAGCATCACCAAGAGGATGCTGCAGGTGACAGTAGTGGGAAACCTTCTCCAGCAGGGAAAGTGGCACCTATCTGTCACCAGACTTGCTATGCAGGTAGGTTTGTTGTTTACTGGTGGCTTCCGGAGGCCATCCAAGCAGTGGAGCAGGCCCCTGAGAGGTTACACAGTTTCCTTCCTTGGAGGTTTCCAAGGACCATCTGAACCAACCCCCGAGCAGTCTTGTCTGATCTCCAGCTGGCCCTGCTTTGAGCTGGCAGATGACTAGAGACCTCATGAGGTCCCTTCCAACCTGAATTATTCTGATTTTATCAGGTCAGGAGAACATATTGCTCAAATTACAGGCAAACTGTGCAATTGCATCGTCTCTCAGCTGCAGTGGCATTAGATCATGTGCAAAAAATTAGAGAAAATTTATTCTAGCCATCAAAGGCAACTAGCTGGCAACAGAAATTTGTACAAAAGACATGTAGAGCCATTCTTCTTAAAAGCATATCATTACAATATCTTTGCTTTGCAGCTTTAGGCCAGGACAGTTCAGGTGCTGCAAGAGATTTTATGCTTTAAAAATAGAGCTGACATACACACAAGCAACAAAATTCACCCTAACTTCAGCAAAAAATCCCCTTACATTAATAAAGGTGGAATGAAAAGCAAGGGCAACTCTGATAATTGTAGTAGCATATTCCAACTGTGATACACGAAAGCAGAGGCAGAGACAGCAGCAAGTGCAATAGCAGGTTCTGCAGTCCTCCAAACAGCGACAGCAGTCACTGATGTTGTTTATCCCTCACTCTTTACCTCCCAGCTTAACATATTGTCATCTCCCTTATCTCCATTCAAAAAACCCTTGGTTTACTCAAACACTTTACCTCTGAGCATCCTTTCAAGGAAGGAGAGTGGAAACCACCCAAAGACTTTCTAAACTCAGCTTTGAAACTTGCTCCAGGCTCTTAACCAGGAAGCCAACAGTGCCAATGATCTCTGTGGAAAACAAACAAACAAACAAACAAAGGAAATGCATGAGGTCGGCAAGGCCAGACCAGCACACTGTGTCCCTTTTCCCTGCACCGTCAGGAGAAGGCTAGTTATGCAGTGAGCTCTGCTGGATGGCCACGCTCTCAAATCCCAGGTCCAGGGAACAGCAAACAGAGGCAATTGCAGGCACCTTGTGTCAGTATCAACCCATTGCTCTGGTTCTCTGCCCTGCCCTTTTTGTAACCTGCCATCAAGTGCTAAGAGAGTCTAAACCATTTCCAAATCAGAAAGGCAGTATTTCACATGCCCTTTTCCCTTTGCTCTGCACTGGCATAAAGAATGTGTTATGCCCTTTAGAAGCAGTATCCATGATTTAAATGACCCCTTTTGGGGATGAACCCACTTTATCTCCCTCTGCCTTCCTGATGTGAAATCTGCATGCCTGGAGTTGCACCCCGGCCCAGTTTCCCCACTGGTGACCAAACAGTATTTTAGACTGCTTCAATGGTCAGACTGTTAAAGAGGCAGAGTAAACAACAATTACTAATTTTTGTTAGGAAGCTGCCTTCCCTTCCCATGGAAAGACACTGCGAGTAAATCAATACTAGCTATACAGAGCACTTTATTGCAGGAGTGCACCCAAAGAAGATAACTGCAGCTCATATTTTTTAAAAACAACTAATATAAACCTCTGTTTGTAAATAAATATTTATGATAAAACAGCTGGATTTAGTTTGAGATGTTTAACTTATAAGATCTCAATTTTATAATCAAGGCAAACAAGTGCCACAAGCACAGACTTAAATGTAAACACCTATTCTGGTGATTCCAACTGAAGAATGCTCTACCACAAATTTCCCAGAAAAAGAAAGTAGAGTATGTGATACGATGAGGAAAAGCACGAATAATTTATGTTGCTCAATCATTGATATAATTGATGAAACATTGATAATCTTTCTTTACCAATAACTAAAATTGCTAATGAGAAATTCCAGTTGAACAAAGATGCATGCATCTTATTTATTCACTTTATGTGTGACTGAGTACTTCCATCAGTAACTTATTCCAAGCTTTCTAGGCTCTGCCATATCAGAGACCCACTGTGCTCTGTCACCACCGTTCTAGGGTATGGCCAGATTGATCAAACTGAGAATGTGAGATTTCCCGCCTCTGCCTACATATGGAATCAGCCTGTACAGATACTTTCACAATCAAGGCCCCTGCTCAAATGTGACTCAAGCTCGTCACTGTTGGTTTTACTACCAAGGAGTACCCAGCTGGTGCTGCTAAGAGGGAATCTTAGCAAAAGATTAACACTGAAAGATTTTTTTTTCCTGCTCTGCCACAGGATCCATAGATGACTTCAGGGTATTTGCACAATCTACAGATTTACAAAATGTAGCACATGCAAGGTCCTGATCCATGGCGACATAAATATCCTCCATTTTTTTTTGAGACATTTTAATTCTAAACTAGGGACAGCAACACTTCAGGAACTCAACAGAGAGTTGCAATATTACACTAGTATCTTAAAAGACTGTCACAATGTACAACAAGCAGAAAAGCCTATGTATAAGCAAACAGGTCATACGTCTGTACATGTCTACAACAAGCTGCTGGTCACATTATACTCCCAATGAAAAAATGTCAATGTCAGAACACCCACTAGGACAATTTTCACCCTTGTTTTTAGTCCAGAAAGAATTTACAAGGACTAAATGTACATAAAGATTGACTTTTCAGTTTGTAAAAATTCTGCTAGTTATGGCCATGAGGGTGCTGACTTCTTCTTTGGTAAAGGGCCTTAGCCTCACATGTTTTCATTATAGCATCTGTGCCTACTAAAGTGCATTTAAATTTAATGTGTAAAAACTCTAGACTCTTTTAAAACTATAAGCTGTGGAAAACATTGTAAGATTGGACCAGACTTCATATAATATATATTTATCTATTTAGGTATCTATTTATTGATCTAATGTGTGTGTTTATACAAAATACACAAATGTTATACAAAACATACATAGTAGCAGATGCTTTATACAGATTAAATGTTATTTTTATATGTCTCTGAAGTCTGTGCCTCATATTAATACAATGGATTGTCAGAATTTTCCATTGTTCCACTTCAAAGCATGCAATTATATTACCTTAATTGGAAGCACTGATGTGTTTTCACCAAGGATGTTTATTTGTATTCTGACTACTGAGATATAAATATGGGACCATTTGCTATATTTAGTTTTCTACTTACATGAATGTTTGTTCTCTGCATTTTATCTTTACAAACTATCATACTGAGTTTATTTCCAATGCAGGAACTATGAAATTAAACTAATAAAATCTGAAAACTTTTTTCTTATTGGGATCTCTGATCGATTCTGTATAGTCAAGGAACTTGTTAAATGCAGAGCGCAGCCGTGAGAAGTGCCAAAACTTTTTGACTTGGGAATTGCAGAGGAGTCCAACAGGTTAGGAATTCGTACACTGAAGCATTGGCATCCATTATTCCAAAGGACACTTACAAAGTTCATGCATCATTTGCTATCGGTACAGTTAACATGGATACCCAAAACTATTTATAGCTTCATCAATAGTGAAAATATAGTGTATCTGCAACATTCTGAACTGTTGGGATGAGAATGTAATACTTCTTTCAGGATTTTTCACTTACACAACATTCTCATCTCATCATACAATATCTGTATTAAATTACACTAATCCTTTTCTAATCTCACAATAAAATACACTACTTTGCCTTGCACTTTGTTTACTGTAATGCAGTTCTGTTTATCTCAATATACATAGAGGTCTGCATATGGCTTGACAGTACACCAACACCTGTGGTCAATGGCTATGAGAACTGTGTGTATTCATTAGAGAAACATTTCACTCAGTAGAATATGCCATCTAAGAGTGTTTTTCCTGAGATAATTTGCTATTAACTGAAAAAATGTAATTCAAAAAAATCTCAGGATTAGTTATCAGGTCATAGCATTCTAGATTTATCATCTAATTGAGGTTTTACTCCACAATAGAGTATGTCTTTGGACTTTGCTTTGACTCATCTAATGTGCAATAAATGTATTACTGAAGGCTTAGACTTGCTTGGTTTTTGGTCTCCTGGTGATTTACACTTGAATTTGCATAACGGCACCTGTGAGATTGTCTCAGAAATGCAATTCCCAACACAAGTCTAAAGAGTGCACATGAAGTACCTAGCTGTAACCTTATACAGTCACATCTGTTCACCTCGGAATTGTCTAATTTGACCTTTTGAATTTAGCTGGTTTGCTTGATATTCACTCAGTGTTCAGTCCAATGAGAAAAACATTTTGGATTTCTCACAATGTACATCTAAAAATGAAATGTCATTTTTCTGGGGGATGATCAGAACATGTTTAGTGTTACGCTTGCATTAGTTGACACATGAGTGCTGATTAGATGAAAAGGTCTGCAGTCGTCCTAAGCTGACAGTATACAACACGGTGCAGGTACTAATCATGCTTCCCCTTTAGCTTGAAGCATAGAAATAAGTGAGGAAAAAAAAAATGATGAACAAACTATACAAAATCTGAAGGAGAAAAAAAAAAGGAAGATCTCCCATAGCCCACAGAATCAGTATCCATATCCTCAGCGCTCTCCTGACATTTTGGGGGTTTATTTTTCAAAGGCAACAGGAACAGAATCAAAATCCTGTGAGCCAATATTCTGGACTTCCTAGCGAAACTTCCCTACAGGATCCCAAAGTTTACCTTCTAGGTGTGTTCAGAAGTTTTTGGCAAATCCTGAGATTTTTATGAACCCTTGTCCCACTGTCTCATAGCTTTTTCTTCCAGAGGAGAGGAAAAGAGACTCAGACGACAGCAGAGAAGTTCTCACTTCTTGCAAGATGTAGAAGGTAAGAAAACACCCCTTTTAATTTGATTAGGAGTGGACTGCTGTTAAAGCCACAACGTTAGAGTACCATTACTGAAAAGTCAGTTTTGCTGATGTGCAGAAAAATCAAAGGCTTTTCCCTTGAATAATGATCTGCTTCTTTGGAATGAGCATATGTATAGGAAGGAATTGGATAGTTTTGTCCGTGCAAATGGTAGTGATCTCACAAGTGAAACTCATCTAACAAAATGCTCATGTGTTTCCTTACTTTCCCGTTCTCTGAGCTCATTGGTGTGTCACACAACTACTGCATGAACGAGGCAGATGACATCTCTGCCACAGACCAACCCGGTACTTAAGCATTTGGCTACCTTGAGATGCCACTGCTGCAACCAAAATCATTGGTAGCAGCAGGTGTGGGAGAAGGGCTGTCATTGAGAGAAAGGAAATGCTTTTTTTAATCAGACTTAGACATAGCAATGCTGTCATAATAAGAAGAACCTTCTTCAGCCTTTGCCAAAGCTTTATGAAGGAGCAAGTACAACTACACCGAGATCAAGCGGCTCAAAGGTCCATGTGCCAAGATACAAAAATATCTAAAGGTAGGTAGAAATGTGGCAATCACATAAACAGGAAATATTGTCCGTCTTCTGGTATGATCCAGGACAGCTTCACTGTATCGCTGGTCTTACTACATGCGGCAGAAACTAAGGCACCTTTCTTCTCCTCAGAAGTCTGTTGTCTTCGATAAATTAAAAGACTTCCTTGTCAAAGAATTTTTGTTATGTTATACTTAATACATGTTAGTGAACTGGATGAGACACTAGAGCTGCCTTGCTTTTGCTAGCATTTATAGAGATAAAACTGTCCTTTTAGCAGCAAAGTTCCTCCTTTGGAAGAGTTTGTTCTCATTCTTTGTGCATCACTAATGGCTTCAGCTCACTGGAGAACAGATCCAATCCACTGGAATCAGTTTTCAATGATGCAAAATGCAATCAAATCAAGGTACTGCCCTAGGATATCAACTACAGAACAGATTATAAAAAAGGTTTCAAATTTGAATTTCAGTGCAGTAAAGTCTTTTATGAGTTTCTCCATGTGCCCCTGCAGAAGGAGGGAGAGGCAGGCCCAATTACAGGCCCCAAAGTAATATGATTCCTACCCATCTTGACAACTTCCTACAAAAAAAGCCCACAATCAGACAAACCCAACAATGTCCTTTCACCATCTGCAAAAGCTGGAAACATCAGTACACTTTACAGATGTGACTCTCCAACTCCTTAAGTATCTCAGAAAGCCAGGTTATAACACTCATATCTTTAAAAGTAAATGTACTGGAGAATTTACTATTAGACATATAAAATATACTGGTTTAGGTAAGTACAAGATAATAATTTCCTTTTTGTTTGGCTATAGATTATTTAATGTAAATAGAGCAAGACATGACAATGTGTGGCTATGTGAGACTGCAAGACCTGCCATTTTGTGAATTCTAAACAGGAACAGTGCACTAAGCATTGCTTCACTTTAAATGAAACCAAAAAGCCAACATTCCCCATGGAAAAAGTAATATGAGCAAAGGTCTTTACAAGTCCCTTAACGATGGAACAAATCTTTATATTGCAAGCCATAAGGATGATTGAATGGTTCCTCTGTAAAACGTGAAAAGATATACAGGGGAAAATATTTTAGAAGATGCCATACTAAATTAGAAGTTTCATGCTTGTGAAGAAAATCTGAGAAAAATCTATCTACAGGATAGATTTTCACTTTAGTACAGTAGAACTAATTACATGTTCATTAAAAACAATGACTGTTTTATAAAATGTGGTTCTTTCTGCTGCATTTTTCTCTTAATGAATCCAAACAGATCTAACGCTAATATTAATGTTTTATACATAAAAATTAGGAATAAAATATATATAAGGCACAAGCCTGCTTTTGCTTAAATTACTTGTCAGCATTCTACAGAATCAGAACCCATATATGTTGTGGCTATATGAATTAACTGAACATAAAATACTAATTCTTGAACATTTCCAGAAAGCTATACCTCATAGTACCACTATAATACCTAACTCAACATTCCCCTAAAATTATTCATCTGTCAATTTAAATAGAAGTACATATTAAGAACTCATCATAGAGAGAGCTTTTCAGGAATTTCTTTTTCAGTTGTTTCGCAGCTAAAATATTCTCAAGTGGAGGGTCTTTTTGATATTCCACAATTAAATAAAATTTTATATTTTACACATCTCATTTTCATGAAGGAAATTTGTAAATCATGCATTTATTAGCCAATATTGTTCTATTTTTTAAATTACTGTCAAATTACATATGTCTGGTAAGACCCTTTGGAGTAAATGAGTAACATTTATTCTCAATAAAGCTTTCATTTTAACTAAACACATTAGATATCATTAGTACAAATTCATTATAAATTATACTTCAGATTTCATACAGAGTTATTTACCCAGCCCTTTTCTATATTTGAAAGTTAACTAAGATAATTTTAGTTTTAGTAAATGCCCTGCAGTTACCTAGATTTTAATAAGAAATTATTTTTCCTTGTTTTCTATTATATTCACAAGGCACAAATATATAAATAGGTTTATTTCACAACTATTAAATGAATTTCTATATTTATTTTCATTCTAACGATATACCTAAATCACAAGTGTAATTTAAAATGATGCATTACAAACTACTATTCTGACTGTAATTAATTATTTTAAAAGGTACATGCGTTCTAAATAATTGCCTAATTATAAATGAACTCAATGCTGTTTTATACGATCCTTCTTTAAAAAACGATTTTGGCTTAATGTACCGCTTTCAGCTTAATGTACCGCTTTCAGCTTCATATGTTATTGTTACAGTACCTACATCCATTACTTTTAGCAAATTCATGGAACAACTCATAATTTTTGCTCTGCCTCCAGCATGGATATGAGTACAGATAGGAGCTGTTGTCACTCCGCCGAGCTGGAGGCTGTGTAATGGCATACAGGGTGTTTCTTGTACTCAAATCATACCTGTTGTGCTGTTCACTGAAAGCTGTTAATGTGCCTGATTTGTACACCAGAGCTGTCGAGCACCACACACAAAAGTACAAAATGAAAGCAAAGAGCAGGACACGGAGAGGAAGAAACCTCAGACTTTCCCCAGCAGCAGTACCACCGCGTCACCCTGGTGGGGCAGCTGGTGAAGGGCGCCCACGCTTTACTGCTGCATGTGCACGCTCCAGCCCTTGCCTGCCCTGGGCTTCCTCAGAGCCTCCCTTCACACCAGCCAAAGCCCAGTTCCATCAGGGCACTGATCGGGCTTTGCTCCCGCCTCCTCTCAGCCACCTTCTCCCCAGGGAGAGGCACAACCTCTTACCAACACCCAGGGACAATGAGCAAAGGGAGCCAGTGAGGAGCCCATCCCAGCGCTTCATGTCTATGGTGTATCAAGCCCAGCTGGGCTCCCAGCTATGACTACACACCCCTCCCTTTGCCTTCATCACGTCTGCACCCACGCTGCGGCCCTGAATGGAAAAAAACACAAACAAGAAAGGGCGACAAGAGAGCATGGAAGAAGAAAGAACTCATGTAGCCTCTGCAAGGGCCATAACTCTGATTTAAGTAGGTCAGCACCTATGTATAATAAAAGGAAGTGTAACTGAGAACAAATTGCCAGAATTTTTCTGTCAGAAAGATTTATGACTTTTTTTTTTTCCACTATAGAATTGCCAGGAATAAATAATATCGCTGAAGCAGGAACAACAGAATAGATGTGCACCATGGCCCTTATAATTGAGTAAAGGATGCAAATGGCAAATCTAATGATGGAGAAAGTACATCCACAATCACTTTACCTGTTATCTTTAAATATTTGTTTTCTCTGTTTACATTTAGATATTTTTCCTTTCCTGCCCACCCTAAATTAGATAGTAAAGAGGAGCCAGTGTTCAGGTAGGAAAGGAAGCTAGAACTCCAGCTGCGCCTGCAGCTAGAAAAACAGTATGAAAGAGGCTAAAGAACTCTTGTGCTCTTAAAAACAGCAGAACAGCAACAAAGGACAAAACAACCTTTTCCCCTTGCCTCCCTTTTTCAATCTTTGTTTCAAATGGGCAAATCACTTGAAAATGATTGTTCTCAAACAATCACCAGACTTATAAGATTTATTCTGCCCTCTGAAAACAGAAAAAAATATATGGAAAAGCTCAATATGAAATGTAACATGGTCTGATTTTCAAAAACTGTCAGCAGCCACGATTTCCAAGGTCTGCGGTGTTTAGCAATTAAGTATAAAACCTCACTCAGCTTTGTTAACCTAGTTGTTACATTTTTTAAAAGAATTTATAAAGTAATAAATTCAAAGAGCTGGTAGTTCTAGAAATAAGGTGGGAAGGCATAATCAAAGCTTTTGTCAATCTTCTATAAGTGTTGCAGAATTTTCTTCTCTTCCTTAATACTGACTTGACCAATTTTTTAGTATCTTATAAATCAACACTGATTAGAATAAATCTTCCCACCAAAAGTTAAGAAAAACTGGCATGTGACCGAACAGGAAATTAAAAATCAATGGATCAAGTCTCCATGTGAAATAGAAGGTAGGACTTCATAATGTTATTTAATTGAACCTCAATTACAGGGAGATATACTCTGGGTTTGTAAAACTTGGGCTGTCATCAGTTTTTCAAACTACAGGGCACCAAAGTAGGTATCACTGCTGCCTCTGCAGTAACTTCCCATTATCAGGGCTGAGCTTTACTCCTTGAGCAGAGGTAACCTTACACTTGCAGATGAATTGTGTTGCAAGGTTAATCTTCATCACCAGCTGCCCCTGCACTACTGAGCATGGTAGATCTGACCTCAGATCTCAAGACCCAATTTGCCATTCATACCCGCTACGTCCTTCAGAAGCATCACTAGCCTCACAGTCAAATCACTTCGTATTCCTGGGTAAAATCACCCAGACTGTTGCAGTACTTTCACTTTGTAGCCCATGTTTCTAACATGGCCTAGAAGTTGTTCACTCTAAGAATTTCCTGATATGAATAATTCTGGCTGCAAAGGCTGCTACACTTCCAGCCGCCTTCTGGCTTCTGTTGAGACTCAGTAGATGAAGTAGAACACAGAAAGCTTCACTGAAATTACCTCTATGGAGATGCAGTCACTGTTTGGTGATACCTGCAGATTGATATCCACAATTACAATTCCAAAGTCTGGACCCTCATCAGAGTCTCTAAATACCAAACGAAAATCAGTTGTTGTTTTTTTCTTAAGGTAGTATAATGAAAATATTCAGTAAACGTTCCTCTCCTATACAAGCTCAACAATTTTACTATTTTCACAAAAAATCACAATGTATGCCAACAACTCATGATGATAATGTTTCACTTTTACCTGCATTACTATTATTTGGCATACATAACCCTTCTATTAGCACTTTTGAAAGAAACTGTTTTCTGTTATAGACTCATATCCAAAGGCAATAGGATTCTCTTCTCAGTGCCCTGAATTACCTTTGGAAAAACCCAAAAGCGATAACTGTCTCATTCATGTAGTTGTTGTCAACTCAGAAGCTCACTGCACATTGTCACGAGTGGAGAACTAAAAACTATCTGTGGTGAGAAAAGCCTTTATATCGCTATGAGTCTAAGTTTATATGCTATTTTCATTAACTCATTTTTATGAGCTACTGTCTCACAGTACAACATCTCTCAAGTTGACTGTGGCCCACTTTCAACATGGCTGCATCGTATGACCTCTAATGGTGACAGTGGAAGCTTGTCATTCTAAAAAAGCTCTTGTATTTTTACAAAAATTCCCTTTGCTTATGAATTATTTAGTGTCAGACTTTTTAATGTTGATTTTTTTTAAAAGGGAATTTAAGAGGTACCCAAACAAAAGCATTTTGAAAATAATGACTTGGCTAATGTAAAGTGCTAGGATAACATTAGCCTTACTGTTACAAATTAACTTTATAAGCATTATAAAACACAACTAAGAAAATAATGTAAAAAAATACTGTAAGACAAAGTAAAAACACTACATAATTAATGCCATAATAAAAGAGCAATATGATGGAAAACTGTAATGGAACTAAATACAGCACTGTGAAATGCAGCCCATAAATGTGCATAAAATATGCATAAAGGTGCAACTGCTCTCAGCCTGGTCGCACAGAGGAGGATTTCGTGAAGTGACTAATGGTTCACTTGTTCCAACCTGTAGTCTAGAAAAGTACTGAGAGACAGAAGTTTTATTTGTCACTTGAACCATTGGTATTGACTGAAGGAAGAGAAAAGCACCAGGGAAGTGGTAAGGGGAGGGTGGGGAAAGAGGGGCTGCAAAGAAAGCTGAGAGAACATATGAAGTACTGCAGTCAGCAGTGGAAAGTTTTATTCTATCATCATTTATTCATACCATGGTAGTACCTAAGTACCATAATCAGGGATCAAGGCCCTGTTGTGACAGGCTATCTGGAAACATTTTTGTTAAAGGCAGTACCACCATCTAATTTTATTTGGTGTATTTTCAATGTCATCCTAATTACTCTTCAATGTATAAATCATCTGCCAGAAAATATAAGAGAAGTGTTACATGGTATTTTTGCTCTATGGTATTTTAGGATAATATGTAATAGGAGTTAGGGGTATGTTTAACTAATTAATTTCACAATTATTGCCCAATGTCATAAAAACATTATGAGAAGAGGTACAAACTGTATTTTAATTACAGCCACTGTTCAGAATCAGGGCCGCACTGTATCACAAATACACACTGAGTACAGTTTTCTACAAAGACCAGTTTACTCAAGGACTCTGGTGCACGTGCGAGATGTGCCTTTTACATGCCAAGCATGAGACTAACAAGTGTTGAGTTTCACTCAATAAGGAGAATGAAGATTTCTGAGACTGATTGCTAAACTGCCTGTGCTATGCTGGGCTTTTCAGTACTGAAAAGATAACTGTTGACCACTCTTTTAAAGCTGCATCCATCTTCCTTCCCTTTGGTTATTTGCCATTGGCATGGACAGATACCTGATTTCACACACATAAAATTGGGACACAGCTACCTGCCTAAATTACTTGAAATCCTGATCTTAAATAATTTTGAGAATTAACAGCTGAGATGAAGAGTAATTTCTATTTTACAGAGCTTTTATTCCAAGATAAGGTGATGCTATACTGAACCAAATATGACCGTTTTACGTTATATTCTTTGGAAAATATTTATGTTTTTCGGAATCATAATATGACACATTCTCAATCAACTCAATATACAAGCTATGTGTTAGATCCCTTTGCTGAAGCCAGTGTATAGACAGAAAGAGAAACAGATTTTGATTTAGGATGAACTGCAGGAGGGTGGCCACTTGAAAAGAAATGTGGTCAGAAAAGCTTTCTTGAGTATTAGAAAAATAAAGCCATATCACTGAAGACAGTACAGCACATTTCTTATTAGTTTATGAACACACTGCAGTAAAATTAAAGCAGTAATTTAAAAGAAAGACGACTGTATATACAGAATTAAGATAAAGAAAGAAAACCTGGCTTTGACTAGGATGAATTGTGCTTCTCAAACCCACTACGATTATTTGAAATGGTAAACAAAACAGTGGATAAAGAAGAAGTAATGAATATGATATACTTATGACTTTGGAAAGGCTTTTGATAATGTTCCTCACAAGAGATTATTAAGGAAATTTAGTAACCACAGGGTAAAAGGTAAATTCTTGTCAGTGATTTAAAGCTGGTTAATAGGCAGAAAGCAAGGAGTAGGAATAAATAGCCCATTCTCAGTATTGGAAAGATTAATAGTGGGATACCCTAGGGACCAGCAGCAAGGCCAATATTGTTTAATATATTTAATTACGATGAGAAATGGGCCAAAACAAAACCCGAGTTCTGAATATTTCTGAATGCAGGAAGGTTTGAAATCAGGATCTGGCACTCAAAACTTGTCACTCTCACACTTTTCAACAAAGTGGTCAAAAGAAAATTGGGAGGAACATCACAGAAACACGGAAAATTAATGCACCTGGTCCAGAAAACGCAACACTACATGAAACGTAATATTCAAAAAGTCTGTCTTTCAGCAGTGGCTGATGTTATTTGAACATATGAGGTAAATTGCTTTAATCATTCAGGGTGATATTGACTAAAGATAAGCTCTTCAGATTACTGCCCCTTCTTTACCTAAGCATTCAGTTAAGTTCAGGACTGTCAGGAGAAGCAATTTCTTCTCTGTTCCTCTTCCCTCAAGAAATTGATGCAATACTGCTTTCTTCAAAGGCATGTGCAAAATCGTGCTCCTTTCAGCACAGAGGACAGGTTTCTTAAACCATTTATCCCTCAGTTTTTATAGCAATAATCCTCTCAAACTCTTTCGTTCATCCATTTATCTGTTTAGTGCTAAACTAAAAGCATACTGGTTGCAGGGGTGGAGTGGATTTGTGTTTGGTTTGGGATTTTTTGGGAGGGGGCTGTTGCTTTTCTTGTGTCTTTTCATCAGTTTCTTTTTTTTTTTTGTTATTTCTTTGCAGACACAAACTTTCACAAAACACCACTAGTCAAATCAGTGATTGCAGATACTTTATGCCTTTTGGTTTTGGAAGAATGTAGTTTAGGAAACTGCAATGACTAATACAGCATAGTATAGAGAAACATAAGAGTAACTAAAGAAGTTACAATAACTGAGTAAATGTTTTAAATATATAGAGATATTTAAAATATACAGATATTTTAAATTAAATCTGTGGTGAGAAAGGCAAGGGACAAAAGACATAGGTCTTTCTTCAGCCCTATGTTCTTGTTGCACTTACACACCTGACAGCAAACTTTTTAACGCTGTCTTCTCTGTCTTCGTGAATTTCTGTAACTTTGGTCTAGAACTTCTATGACAGTTTAAATTGCAGAGTATATATAAGCAGTCTACATTTTGCACACCTTCTGGACCAACATAGAGAAGTAAATTCTATAATACATTATTAAAACTGATCTCTCTATTGATAGATCTGAGATGAGATGTAAGACGTAGCGCGGGTGAATATATGAGATTAGTGAGTTGTATAACAGGTCTCACTCAGCATGGATTTATTGTGGAATCCTATCACTATATGCTGCATACTTGAACTTATTGTATCCTAGTACATAATATTTCAGAGATGAATGAAAAGAGTGGGGGAAATCTAATTCTTCACAGCTCAAGAGGGCTCACTGACATTAGGAATTTAATTTGGCTGGATCACTGGGAGGAAGAAAGGAAAGCTGCAGGGCAGTATTGGGAAGCAGAAGGGAAAAAGAAATAGAGTCCCTTACCCTGGGCAGTACACAGCTCAGAAGTTGGAGGGACCATGTGTGCCAGTATCTAAAAGCAGCAGAGAGTGGGAGCCGATTACGGTAGATGAAACAGCTATTCATTTCTTTGCTTTTTTTCAACCATAGTTGAGAGAAGGACGATTAAGAAAAAACAGGACCTGCACCCATATCCATGATGATCTATCCAGAAAAGCTACAAAATGTATTAGCTGTCTAAGTATTTTAGTTTTCAATAAAGTATTCCATGTAATAGAAGACCCTTGCCCAGTTTAGCAATGCAAGAAAAATTTGCAGAGAATTCTCATGTTCTAAAGTGGACAGTGAGTGGATATATTATTTTGCACATAGTGGAAATTACATTTACCTTTGCCTATGCTCAACTGGAATGATAAATAAAAGACAGTTTTTTCTACTACAGACTAAAATAGAGCAAGGAAGAGCAAAAAGAACAAAAAAGTCTGTAAAGCTGCCTCTTAGAGTCTGGATTGCTGTCCTACAGAAACAGTTTACGAGAGCATGTTAATAAACACACACCATTACAATTAAAATTGACAAGTAAAGGACTGAAATATCTCTGAAAGACATCCTGTTCCACATTGGTTTGGGCATTCAGAGAAAATTAAATGTAAGGAGCCACCTACAGCCATGTAATTATTGTAACAGTCTTTAGGACCAAACTGCTAACTTAATAATTACAAATCCCTGTGCATTATGGAGCTCTTTTGTCAGAAAATCAATCACCTGTATATTTCAGAGACATATTTACTTACTTGGAGGTGGAAAAAAAGTTTTTATTGTTTTTTCTAAATTGCTTTTATCTCTACAGGAAAACACGGAGAACAGTATTTGGGATGGAATTTATTCTTTGTATTCATCTCCTTCCTTCATGGGCCATTGGGAAGAAAAGGATTGTTTCAAAACTTGCCCTGCTGCATCAAGCCCAATTGATTACATTCTGGGTTTCTGCCTACAAAAAGCGGGAAGGATCTGATGCACAGACCATCACTGACAAGGGCCCAAGATGTTTGTCTCATCTGCAGTGTTCAATTTGTAACTTCACGCTGTAGCGTATCTCTTCGCTTGTATTCATGCTAGTGAATACTAAACTGTAGACCTGGAATCACCCAACATTCTTTTGAGCTAATAGAGCTAATATTCCTCATGTCTCAGCTTACTGGGCATACTGCACTATCATACTCAGCTGAAGTTTTGCTACCTAACATTGTGCTGTGGCATGGAGATATACAACTAGCAATAGACACCAATGCCCTTAGCTGAGATTAAGAACTTGGTGGGGGAAGAAAGATGCACAGTGTATACTATAGATATTATAATAGATATAGTAGACATAATATGTTATCTATATATTATAGTATATATACTATATATACACACTAATACAATAGATACAATAAATATATCTATTAAAATCTTTTTCACTTGTTTGACACCATATTGAGAAAATACCAGCTTAGAAAATTTTAGAACCTCTCTACCTGCATCTTTAGATAGAATTTTAGCAAGTAAATATTTTGCCTTTACATGCATAGAAATATATACTCCCATTTCTGATCATATAGGACAATTCTTAAAAGGAAGCTTTTACAGAGTTTTGGTAGTTTTGCAACTGGTCCTTCTTGAGTCAAATGGTAATTTTGATACAGTTTGAATGCAGCTTTTATGGTTGTAGTGTGCTTTGTTAATATACAGTCAGGCCTACCACCAAAAGAACGACCTTGGACTAAACCAGACTCCCTTCTGACTCAACGAGAATCAGATTGCAAAGAAAAATATAAAAAAGAGAACCAGTAGTATAAGCCTGTATCAGAAGACAGAAGACGGATGAAATTAATCCAGCTGCTATTGTACTTAAAAGTTAATCTCATATTTTTCAGTGCTAACTCATGAGTTTTGACTGCTTACATTATCTGTGCCTATGAAGTCATCTGGGAATCCAACATATCGAAGATTCAACTTTGGATCTTTTTTCCCTAGAAAAATAATCTATTTCTGCAGATAATGACACACAGCTGCAGGTGTTGCAAACTGCAGCTTCCTATATTCACCATCCCCACTTTCTTCTGGCACCCTTGTGCTGCAAAGTGTCAGTCTGGTTCTGCTCACTAGCTTTTACCTCAGGACCATATTCTGCACAACTGCTGTCTATCTTTATCTTTAGCTACTATCTCCTGCACAGGACTGACTGGCATACTGTCTTCCCTAAAGACAGTGTCAGATATCTTCTAGGCAACAATGGTGGTAGAGGGCTGCAGAAACACACTTTAAGCTTCATTTTAGTTTCTTTTCATTCTCACTTCCAAAAAAAAACATTTAAAAAAAGGTATAATCGAGGCATTACAAACTATAAGAAAACTGCCAGTGGTCAACATCCTCTCTTGCTCAGAGGCCAAGTCCAGTAGCCAATACACCTTAGTGTGCCACAAAATAACCCAAGAGAGAAGTATTTTTGTGGCCCTATACTTACTCACCTCACTTAAAAAGATGACAGGTGATGAGGAAGAATACATCTTACACTGGCCAAAGAATGGGAACTGCTAGGAGCCCTGCAGATACCATTCACTATACCTCCTGATAGTATGTACAGCTCTATAGACTTCGTAATCCAGGCATAAACTCCTATAGCTTTGCTGGAATAAGCAGCTAAACGAATGTTATAAGGAAAATAAAGTCTTTAAAAATGATTATTTTTTTTAAGAGGGAAATATAAATACAGTGTTAGTGTTTCTCATATGATGTATTGCTACTTTTATATCTTTAGATAACACAAGTTCATTTTGTTTCTACTTGTGGCAGTTTTTTTTCTATGTATGTGTGAGCATAGAATAACAGGCTCATAACTGTCATCAGCAATAAGTTACTGCCATGTTGCCTTGGGGTCACATTAACTTATATACATAATTTTTCTTCTTTTTTAAAAATTCCTTTTAATTAATAGATTTTCTTACATGTATACATTTAGCATTTTCTTGTTTTGCTGACATGGTCTCCTTTTGGGGTTTCCCCTGTGGGTGTGGGAGAAAGAGATTGATGAATTATTATTTGATGAAGGTAGTTATGGTAGCAGAAACTGAGAAATGGAATATTTGCAAAATGCCAGAGGTGAAGGAATAGGATACACATGATTAAAGTTGCTATAAAATCAAAGCTGTCAAAGCAACAATAGCAGTAAAAGAGAAATATTCAAGCAATGCTGGCTTCCCCAGAACATCCAGGGGTGCCATGAAGCATATTATTTAGGCAAGTCTGTTAGGAGTACAGGAGGTTTGGATTGGTTATTTTTCTCACGGACTACAAAAAACATATGTTGAACTATAAACATTGTTTGCTTCAGGAATTTCATCCAGGACAACTGCGGACTGCAATTTCCTAATAGCATTCACAATGCAAACATTTACAGCAGGCTATACAAGGACTGACTGAACAAATGAAAGGTAAAGAATCTGCGACCAGACCTGGAGAAATAAAGTGCAGCAGAAGAACCAGAGAGAAACTAACTTAGCAAAGGACTGAAGCAGGGTGTAAAGGCTGTCTTTAGTATAAAGTACATTTCATTGTGGTCTAACATGTACAGTTAGACTTCTGAAGTATTAGTGACTGAGTCACCAGCCTCTCAAGTGAGAAGAGGCAAAGGAGCAACTAGAAACTAACTTGCCTCTTAAATACAATCTAGAATTTATATATTTTTTTAAATATAATTTTCTCTTTTTTAACTTTGCTTCCAAATTTGTTGACAAGAATTGAATGCTTTCCTAAAATTTGTTTTCATCTCTAAGATTAGGAATGATAGGGGAATGTATCCAAAACACATTGTTTCTTTGGAAGTAAAAAATTCCAAACCCAAATGAAGCTCTGTGCATGCAAACAAAACCCTGTGGGCAACTCAGACTGGAGAATCTTAGGAGATATATGCATATTGCTACGTATCAGCTAGCGTCCCTCTGGCAGAAGGTGGGTAGGCAATGGGGAGACAGTTCCCATACAAGATAAACTCATGTTGTTCCTTTTTTCTATCTGCTATGAATAGCTACTGAGAAATAACTGAACTATATTCTATACGTTCCCTTCTTTTTTTTCAGACAAGTACTAAAGGGAATAGCAAAAGAGGATGATGAGTGCAAGATGAAGAAAAGAAAAATATTAGAAATGAAATTATTAAATATGAGTGTTAGAAAGAAAAGCACAGGGAAAACTGCTTTCAGTTAAAGATGTCAGTATGAAGCAGGGGCTACAGAAGAATAAAACAGGAATGTTTTCAAAAAGAGAGCACAGAAGTTGCTGAATTCTTCTTCCCTGTTTGTAGTTCAGATGGAGCAGCTTTGTCTGCTAGCCCAGAGAAACAACACATTCCACGTGGACAACCTCACAAAGGTGCACGACAAGGTTGTAGAGCAGTGATGATGAACAGATTTGGTGTCTGGTGTCTATTTATTGAAAGATCCCTGTCTTATTGCTCTTTTGTGCTAGTCTAGATCTCTGACAGTGGTAAAGTTGCCACTGTCGCCAATGGTTGCAAGAAGGCTGTGAGAACATTGACAAAAAAAATCAGCAAAACCAGATGAGATTTTACATGATTCCAACTTTTGTCATAAACCTGGAACTCAACCAGATTTGTCCAAACATGTTTTCAGTGACTCGTGCCAATGTTCACCTTGCGCTTTTTTCAGTGAAACAGGTAACATATGGATTTGCCTATGAATGGACTAAGGAATGGGGTTAGTTTGACTTAGAGCAAAAAAAAAAGACAAAAATAAAATGCAAACCACAACAGGTACAAAACCTACAGCTGCATCAGAACCACACAACAAAGGACTCAACTAGAAGACAACCAAATATTTCCCTCCTCTGTGTAGTTTTCTAAAAGATGTTTACTAAGGACTGGAGACACATGTTTAAACATAAGCTTTACTGTTTTACATTCACCTTTTCTCATCCATCTGACAGTGAAATAAAGGATTCAGGTTTAGCCCTGGAATCAGCAGAATTATTCCAGTCACATTGCCAGGTTAGTGACTTACCTGTTTCCCCCCAGTGCAGAAATTGTAGCAATGCATTGTTTCCATAGTGACAGGAAGATGTTACAGAGGGTGGAGGTTTCTGTGCTTCAAGGAGAGAGTTGGGCTGCAATGGAGAAAGCCCTTAGCTAATGACAGCGAAGGGCCTTCAGGGAATGATCAGGAACTAGAACTTCTCGAGGAGCGAGTGCTTTGCTTTAATGTTGGCTACCATTAAGCTGAGATTTCAAAGCTGTCTAGAAATACCTAATCCTAATGGGAGTTTGGGCACCAGAATCATTAGGGTTCATTTTTCATTTTATCTAAACAGAAAAATAAAAGATGCCAAATATTTTTTCATGAAGACTTTACACATACACATATACATTTAATTCAGCAAGTTTTTTTGTTTTGTATTAAATAAAGTTTTTATGAACACAGTAAAGTAACATTCCTAAACACAATGTACTAGCACTTTTGATATATGCTAGACTATTTATGTCCTCATCTGTTCAAAAGACACTGTCTGATCCTTTATTCTTTCCAGTTCTTATTGTCTCCTCATTATGTATCCTTGGCCCTACTAGCTGAATTTGGACACTAAAATATTTCTCACATTTTAATGTAATCTTCATGTTATCTGGTTTTTGCTTTAATTTTCCCTGAAGGTTTTAGCAGACACAGTGGCCTCTCAATGAAAGCAAGGTCTGGTACTAGCAAACAAGCTTCAAAAGCTATCTGGAAAAAAATAAATGCTTATTGTTTATCTTTTGTGTTCAAGCTCATTGAAACCTTATTTAGCAGAGTGCAGTGATTTGAATGAGGAAGTAAAATGCTCCTACAATAAATTTTAAAAAGGCAATACTAGCAAAATTAAAGTGAATTGGACTTGGTTCCCTCCAGTCATCAAATCTGACTTTCTAGTTTTGTTATGTAGACTCCAAGTCCAGGCAGCTAGTTAAAGGGTAAGTTTTTCATAGAATCATAGAATCATAGAATGGTTAGGGCTGGAAGGGACCTTCAAAGGTCATCTAGTCCAACCCCCCTGCAAGGAACAGGGATATCTCCAACTAGATCAGGTTGCTCAGGGCCTCGTCCGACCTGGCCTTGAACGTCTCCAGGGATGGAGCATCCACCACCTCTCTGGGCAACCTGTTCCAGTGTTCTACTACTCTCATGGTAAAAAATTTTTTCCTAATATCCAACCTGAAACTACCTCCCTCTATTTAAAACCATTACCCCTTGTCCTATCACAACTGGCCCCTCCTGAACAGCCTCTCCCCATCTTTCTTGTAGGCCCCCTTGAGGTACTGGAAGACCGCTATAGGTCACCCCGGAGCCTCCTCTCTCCAGGCTGAACAGCCCAACTCTTTCAGCCTGTCTCATAGGAAAGGTGCTCCAGCCCTCTTATCATCTTGTGGCCCTCCTCTGGACCCTCTCCAACTGGTCCATGTCCTTCTTATGTTGGGGACTCCAGACTGGAACACAATACTCCAAAGTGAGGTCTCACAAGGGCAGAGTAGAGGGGGAGAATCAGCTCCCTCGACGTGCTGGCCACGCTCCTCTGGATGCAAGCCCAGGACGCGGTTGGCCTTCTGGGCCGCAAGAGCACATTGCCGGCTCATATTGAGCTTCTTGTCCACCAGTACTCCCAAGTCCTTCTCCTCAGGGCTGCTCTCGATCCATTCTCCGCCCAGTCTGTATTTGTGCCTGGGATTGCCATGACCCAGATGTAGGACCTTGCATTTGGCCTGGTTAAACTTCATGAGGTTGGTACGGGCCCACCTCTCCAGCCTGTCGAGGTCCCTCTGGATGGCATCCCTCCCTTCCAGCGTGTCGACGGCACCACACAGCTTGGTGTCATCGGTGAACTTGCTGAGGGTGCACTCCATGCCACTGTCCACGTCACCGACAAAGATGTTGAAGAGGGCCGGGCCCAACACGGACCCCTGAGGGACGCCACTCGTGACCGGTCTCCACTTGGACATCGAGCCGTTGACCACTACTCTCTGAGTGTGGCCATTGAGCCAATTCCTTATCCACCGAGTGGTCCATCCATCAAACCCATGCCTCTCTAGTTTAGAGAGAAGAATGTCGTGCGGGACAGTGTCAAAAGCTTTGCACATGTCCAGGTAGATGACATCCATTGGTCGACCCTTGTCCACCGATGCTGTCACCCCATCGTAAAAGGCCACCAAGTTGGTCAGGCACGATCTGCCTTTGGTGAAGCCATGTTGGCTGTCACCCACCACCTCCTTGCTCTCCATGTGCCTTAGCATGGTTCCCAGGAGAATCTGCTCCATGACCTTGCCAGGCACAGAGGTGAGGCTGACCGGCCTGTAGTTGCCCGGGTCCTCCTTGTTCCCCTTTTTAAAAATGGGGGTTATGTTCCCTCTCTTCCAGTCATCGGGGACCTCGCCAGACCGCCACGACTTCTCAAATACAATAGCCATGGCTTGGCAACTTCATCCGCCAGTTCCTTCAGGACCCGCGGATGGATCTCATCAGGTCCCATGGACTTGTGCACCTTCAAGTTCCTCAGATGTTCTCGAACCTGTTTCTTCAAGTACAGTGGGCGGTGGTTCATCCTCACAGTCCCTGCTAGTTCTTTCACAGCTTGGCGGTAAGACAAGAGGCTGTACCAGTGAAGACTGAGGCAAAAAATTCATTGAGTACCTCAGCCTTCTCTATGTCGCCGGTAACCAGAGCACCAGTATCCTTCCGGAGGGGGCCTACATTCTCTTTGGACTCCTTTTGTCCCCTACATACCTATAGAAGCATTTCTTGTTGCTTTTTATATCCCTTGCCAAATTCAATTCCTTCAGGGCTTTAGCCTTCCTCACTTGATCCTTGGTCACCCTGGTCACTGCTATTTTTAGCTGAAATAGCAATCTTTCTAGGGCTAGAGAAACAGGAAGAACTGTGCAAAACCCAAATCTTTTGAAACATATAAATTCACTTGATTTCGTTATTACAAACTCAAGCTCTTTCCAATTTATTGCAGTGCTAAAGGCTGTGAATAAACACTGTGTAAGTCCTCCAACCACATTTCTAGTGACACAACCAAGCTATAGACTCTGTTCCAGAACATAGTCTTTAATTTTGACTTATCAAATCCAACACATCAAGGGGTAGTGCTGAAGACACAGGGATCTCAAGTGAGACACAGGTGATACCAGTGAGCAATTCGGCAAATTTTATTAATTACCTGTGTACATAGGGTGAAAGCTCAAAATGAAAAATATTATTCTAGAATCCACCACACGGAGACACTGAGCTCATCTGGTTACTATCCACAAATTCTCTCCTGTGTTTACATATGGTATATACTGTTAAGCCAAGGATATTTCTTATGAGAAAAAAAAGGTAGTACATACTCTTAGGTATTTGCAGCCACTTGTATCTCCAAAAGTACTATAAAAGAGACATTAGCTGTGGAGGAATTATGCCACAAAATACCAGTTCCTGGTACCATAAAATTTACGGCATCCATTCTCTACCAAAACAAAAGGGATACTTCAAAACTAAGCATATAACTCATGCTCTGTATTACATAAATTGTGTAAAATTGGAAAGCACCCTGCAATTCTAACATAAGGTAGTGTTTTAAGTATGACAAAAAAGTAACTTCAAGACCCAAGTCATACTTGTAACACTATTCCACAAAAGCAGAGGATGGGTTGTAAAGTGGGATTTAATGTTTCTATTGTAAATATGTTTTTCTCAATTACTGAATGTTTATACGTGCAAATAAATGTACCTTTGTAATCTTTCTGCAGTCTAGAGCGTATTAATTCTAATCTCCCTTTTATATTTCCAAGCAGAATCTTGTTCCAGTTCAAAGAGAGTAATCTCGGGATGAAAACTCTCCAAATGGAAATGGATTCAAAACGTACTTAACACTGGGGTTTTTTTTTTTTTTCAAAACTCACCAGTTTTACAGTATCTTTAGGTCACTATAGATCTGATATGATATGGTATGAAATTCCATCTGAAATAACAGGCTTTGGAATATATTTATAGTGTTATTTCTGTAGTTTTTAGTACTTCTGCAGTACTGAGGCTATTCTTAGACAAAAAAGAGATCCCAGCATGAAAGCAATCTCCTTCCTTCTACCAACCCTCCTTCACCAGAAGCTTTTTAGCAAAGAAAGACAGCCCAAGCATTTAACTATAGTTCTATCTATCTCAATGTTCCTGCCTAGAAGCTGGAATGCAGAAACAATCATAACCCAGAGCTAAAGCTGAAAACCTGGCTTTTTTTAAGATAAAAGTCTGGGGGCTTTCTTCAGGTATTCGTTTTTCTTTCATACATGCACGTAAGTCAAGAATGTCAGTGCGTGGAATACAAGTGTTCCTTTGCAGGAAAGACACAATCTTTGCATGAAATAATTTTAAAGACCATACAATGAAGAAAGCACAGACCATTATTCCCTACAAATAAACATTCATAACTATTCGTAAAGTTAGTAAGAAAATAAACTTTACTGTATTTTCCCCTCATTATATTTGTATTGCTGCACTTTCTGGATCTAATCAGGGATGGAAATAGATCTGGGGAATACTGGAGAAAAGCTGAACAAGAGAGTTGAAGTCCAGCCAGAAATATTAAGTACCAGGATCTAAAAACCAAGCATATTCTGAGAAAATGGTGAATGTAATAATGCAGACTCAGTAAGGTTCTGAGATGAGGGACCTGTTGGCAACTGCAGCAAACATCTAGGTTTGCTTACAGCTACCGAGGATTATAAGAAAGGCCGGATATCTCCCTGTGGGAAAAGTATTCTTTAGTTTAGCTTTGATTTTAGTGAAATTATCCCAACACATCAAAAACATTTTCCACAACATACAAACAGTCCCATTCAAGACGATCCTTATGCAATGATCTTCGTCCACTTGCGTAAGGAAGGAAAGTCCCAGCCACCCTCCTTTCCAGGTCCAAGGCATAAGCTCACTCTGGAGCACTTTATTTCCTAAAGAAGCAGAACACTTTGTGCCTTTCTCCTAAACAGCATGTTTGACCACAAGTTAATTCTGCTGATTGATGCCAGCACAATATATCTTAAATATGAAAACTCTCAAACGGTGATTGACATGAACTGTGTCAAAACTTATGAACAGGGTGCAGACGGTGTCTGTGAAAATTACAAATAAACAAAATTACTAAATGGACAATGGTATGAAAATCTGCTTGATATGCTACAGAAGAAAAGTGATAAGAAGGCAGCTCTTCAAAAGGTTCTAAATTATTACAGCTATTACAGTTTGTCCTTAACCTAAGACTAAGTTTTTATAACATAAGGAGACAGAGATTATGTGTGGTTTGGCAGCTGAACTGAAAGAGAAAAAATGTTCTTCAAAAAATATTCAGAGCAAACAAACTTAAAATGATTAGGATTTTTGATACTATAAAGAAAAAAAAAAAAACCAAAAAGCTCTCTTTTTCTTGTGTAAAATTGCAAAGGAAATGAAAGGGACAGATTCCCATAACAGAAGACAACCTCTTTTAATAATAGACCCATTGGTAACAACTTCCACCTAACACATGGGAAATATAATTTCAACATCCACCTCCAGCTAAAGAGAGTTGAACTCACGTTTCTAAAGGTACATCCTAACCACCAGGCTAGAGGGTAAGCCTTGACCTTAGATTCTCAGTGTAAACAACTACTAGAAATTTACATATCACCTGCAAGGTGTGACAAAGAGATGTCTTTCTAAATGCGCTTTTATTTCCAATACTCAGGTACACATTAAAGAGTTAGATGTACTTGCTTCTATAATCACACATTGTGCAAAAGCAGAAAAAGATTAGGTTTGAACTGAGTCTTCTACCTTTATAATTGAAAAAACAGGCATTTGAAAGTGCTCTCCTCTTCTTTGACTTTGTATGGTGTATTTAGTGATTAAGATGAGGGAATAGAGTGCACTCTCAGTAAGTTTGCAGATGACACCAAGTTGGGCAGGAGTGTTGATCTGCTTGAGGGTAGGAAAGTTCTACAGAGGGATCTGGACAGGCTGGATTGATGGGCCAAGGCAAATTCTATGAAGTTCAACAAGCCTAAATGTCGAGTCCTGCACTTCAGTCGGAACAACCCCATGCAACACTACAGGCTTGGGGAAGAGTGGCTGGAAAGCTGCCTGGTGGAAAAGGACCTTGGGGTATTGGTTGACTGCCAGCTGAATATGAGCCAGCCATGTGCCCAGGTGGCCAAGAAGACCAATAGCATCCTGGCTTGTATCATGAAATAGTGTGGCCAGCAGGACTAGGGAAGTGATTTTCTCCCTTTATTCACGCTAGTGAGGCCGCACCTTGAATCCTGTGTTCAGTTTGGCCCCTCACTACAAGAAAGACAGTGAGGTGCTGGAGCATGTACAAAGAAGGGCAAGGAAGCTGGTGAAGGGTCTAGAGCACAAGTCTTATGAGGGGCGGCTGAGAGAACTGAGGTTGTTTAGCCTGGAGAAAAAGAGGCTGAGGGGAGACCTTACCATTGTCTACAATTACCTGAAAGGAGGTTAAAGTAACGTGAGTGTCCATCTCTTCTCCCAAGTAACAAGAGATAGGACAAGAGGAAATGGCCTCAAGTTGCACCAGGGAAGGTTTAGATTGGATGTTAGGAAAAATTTCTTCACCAGAAGGTTGTCAAGCATTGGAATAGGCTGCCCAGGGAAAGTGGTGGAGTCACCATCCCTAGAGGTATTCAAAAGACGTGTAGATGTGGTGTTTAGTGGTGGACTGGGCAGTGCTAGGTTAACAGCTGGACGTGGTGATCTTAAAGGTCTTTTTCAATCAAAACAATTCTATGATTCTCAGATAACAAAAAAATAAGAACAATCTTCTGAAGTGCCGTAAAGAGGCACTCAGCTGTGCGCTCAAAGGTACTCCATCCTGTCCCTGATCTTTGAATGTTGAACTATTGCAGGTAAAAAAAAAATTTCAATATTAGAAGGTAGGTAGTGCACATCTTAAACACCACAGAACCTTCTTGGTATGTGAGCTGATCCCCTTAGACAGATGTGTGCGTGTGTATATATGTGTGTATAATACACATGCATACATATATATACACATACACAAGAACTGACCTTTGATCTTCCACGGCCTTGAACAAATGTACTTCTGAAACATTCAGTGAAAAGGCAACAGCAAACTGATAACTAATTAAGATATAATCCTCTCAGATAATTTTTTATTCAGATATTCCAAGCAGATGTTGTTACAACAGGGAATGCTTGAAATTCTCCACGACTTCTCCATTGGAAAGCTAGGGAGGAGTCAGATGAAGCTGATTCAACCACTTCACTGACTGTTATGATTGCCTTTCTAGCCCTTTGAAACTTGGAGCAGAAAAAACAGGTTGTAATGCAAACCAAATCTGGCTCTAAGCCTTTATGTTTTCAGCAGCAGAAAATAAGATTAATATAGTTTTGAATAAGCATAATGAACTTCATAGGCCTGATAGATTTCAAAGTGAGGGCCAAGTAGTTGAATGTAAAGCTACATATTTCTGTACAGTGTCTAGATTCATATAACAGAAATTTAAGTGTTGACAGATAAGATGGATGCTTTCACGTGTTTAACATTTCTCCTGCCCTGCTAAATGAGAAAATGAGAATTCTAGTGCCATAGTTAACATGCTTGTAAAGAAAACTACCTTATCAAAAATTTAAACCAGCTTTATTTTTAAAAATGCAGGAAGAAAGGAATGTTAAATAAACATAACACCAGTGGTATCCAAAGCATTTCAAAATTATAGCAGTCTCAGTGGTTTTTCCGTATCTATTCTCAGCATTTGTAACAGAAGTTGTTTGAAATGTAATTAGTGAGAGAAGTTTGAAAGGAAAGCTTGACAATTCTGCTCAATAAAAATATTTATTGTTATTTTACTGGTCTGAGAATGTCATGATTTTTCCTTTGGGGCTCAGAATTGCACTTTAATACCTTGATAGATCATAACTGTTAGGTTATTATAAAATGTTGACAGATAAGGCTGTGATTTGTGAAAGCTCCATATGAATTTTACCTTTAATTTCTGTTAACATTTGACAGAGCTTCATGACATTAGAACCACAAGTTCATTGAATTCAGCAGTAGTTGAGTACCTTGCATACATTTCTCATTTACAGATAACACTTGTACATCTCCTGACACAAAAGATTCAAATGAATCTCGTCAAAAGCTCGAAGAAATACACAGTGTTTTACTTCACAATAAAACTGAATGCATCAAAGGGCCTCTGTGTGGTAAATTACCCCAGTTGGGGCAAAGGGAGGATTTTTAATTGGTTGCATCTTTCCTGTTCTGACAATGTTATATCAAACACATCAAAAAGTAAATAAATGACTGAGGTTGCCCCCGAGGTGGCATGTCAGCAGCAGCATTCCTGAAAATTATTACTAAAATCATAAATGTTCATACAGACTAACAGCTTCTGGAATTTTTTGTTTATTTGTGTAATAAAGTATGGACTAGCTTTGTGAGTTCTGAATCAATATTTAATGAAGTCTAGCTTTCATAACTGACATCTTTACTTATTAACATAATCAACTATTTGAAGAAAATAGACTAATACTAATATAATAAAATAAATAACAAGCAATAAATAAGTACACAATAAATATACTAATACTAATATAATCATTTTGATTTTCCCCAAAATTTTGTACATTAGTCGTACTTTACTGACTAGCGTGCAACATTATTCAAAACTGCTTCTATATCAGTGATTCATGGAAGATGGAGAGTTAGCCTGGGAAGAAATTATATGCAGTTTTTAAAAACAGCATCCTATCAGGGCACTTCTTCAGAGGTGCCTCAGAGGAAAAGCAACACATCAGGGAGAACAATGCTCTCCGACAACAAATCAGCTGTAGAAGCCAGAAGTCAAGTAGCTGAAGCCTGGAAATTTACAGACCCTCCCTTGGCAGTCTGCAATGCAGAGTGGATAATCCAGATCTCTTTCTGAATATTCTTTCAGCCTTAGAAAGAGCATTTCCATATTCTTGCTCAAGAGCTATTGCAGAGGTTATGATTGTTCTATTTTTGTCAGTAAATGACCCAAGGTCTAATTTATCAGATATTTCTTTGTGAAATCCTTGAGACATTTATCAAGGATTAAAAGCGTAAGAAAATGTCTTATAAGAATCAAATTTTCTTCATCTCCTAGACCCTACTGACTTTAAACTACCACTGATTTCAACAAAATGCACAGACTAATGGTAGGTTCATAATTTCATATAATAGTTGCATCATCTTTACTACTTTATTTCTAGTTAATTATCGCCTTAACAGAACTGGAAGTGAGAACATCATTTTCACCTTTCTAGGTGGGATGAAGTTAATCCAACTCCATAACCTGCTTCATATTTGAAAGTATCAGACAGCTGGTATTCAGATCTCAGCAGAAGGTATTAGTGGAAACAACTGTCAGATTTGATTTATTTAGCATTATTCAGATTCACAACCAAAGGCTTTTAACTGATGTGTGAATTCTAGAGAGACATTTAAATGCCTTTCTGCTATTTTGATTGTTTGTTATAAAATTTTGTCTTTGACAAATCTACAGAAGTGCATTACCTTTTATCATGGTGACCAGGGTCCTTTTGGTTTTGTTGAGATGTATGTGACTTGGGTTGCATGTTTATTTAGTCACAGGAGATATTCCTTCCATAGCCTACACTTTACTAAGGAGCTCCAATACACTTCTAAGGTTTTTGTTCGATCTTCACAAATACTTACACAAGACAGCAGATAGCTAGGTATATGCTGGTGATAAATATACTGGTTATTCAATGAAATACTGAATGTGGATTTTCAAATGCCAAAAAGTCTGAATATCTTCAATTTCCCCAAAGGAATAATTTTTTTGGCTCCTTTTATATAGGCAAGTATCTTGTGCTGGGACAGGAACTAACTATAGCTAATGAAATGTAGCTAATGTATCACAAATGAAATGCAATAGCTTTACAGATGGACCAAGATTTCAATGTTTTGGATGCTAATCTGGCTTGATCTTCAAACGTCCTAAAGTTGTGTGACTGGTACGAAACAGAATGTTGTGTAAAAATAAGCATGTTTGTCCAAAACCAAACAAACCGGAATGAGTAACTTCATTCAAATACCAGTCTTTGATAACTAGCACTTTGGCATAGGGAAAGTATTGTGAATAAGCATAAATGGAACCTCTCTTTGCAAGAATATGAATGAATGCTGTGAAATAAGCAGTTATCTTTTCTTTGGCTTTATCCTGAACTACTTCAGAGGCAAGTGTCATACTTCTTGATGTTTTCCACTGCATAATAATATTCCAAAGAATAAAAAACCCTAGATACTTAGGAACATGATCAACTGGAAGATCCTCCAAATGAGCATCACAGAGATAAGAAAAAAGAGAAACCCTATTCATTTTTGACAGACCTGTAGGTACAACTCTAAATGGTTCATCTCTAGATAATCTATTTCAGATATAAAACCACTAAGACCTTTCTTTGAACAGATAGAGATGAAACCATAAAGGTCAGGATACATTCTGGAATTCAGATACATACTGAGGTGCCAAACACATTTAACTGGAGAAATTTATCCTTAATGTAATTCCCATTCCTGTTTCTTAGACCTTTGTGAGGAGGAATGAAGTGATTCTTGTATTTTCTTATGCTACCAGACAGGAAAACAAGGAAAATCTGTAAAGGTCTGTAAGTCTAAGAAATGGTATCAAAGTGGGATTTAACCCACAATTACAAAATAAAGAGACTAAGAAGAAATATATGTCTGAATTAAGACCATCGAACTACCTCCACTCTGGAATCTGATAGATCATATGCAAATCATTAGAGCTGCAACCAAATAAGAATGTAAAGCCTCTTATAACATGTCCAATACATTTTTAACCAGGCATATTCTACACAGGTTGAATGCTTTTTTCTATATGAATTATTTTTAAGTCTAAAAAAGGAATTAAGGTTAGAATTCTACCATGCTCTATTTACAGGATTTTCAGAAGATATAAAGTCACTGCACTAGCATGGATTCCAGCAACTACAAGTATTATAAAGGTAATTATTCAGAGTATTCTGTTGTTACATCCTTCCACAAATAATGTCTTTTCAAGCACTGTGAAAAGGAAGAAAAGTGATGCATGTGAAGTAGCACCTGGTATCCAGTTATGGTCATTCACCAATAGAACCATTAAGTACACAAAAGTATAAAATAAAACTGCACAAACAGAAACAACTTCTGACAGTGATCTATAGCCCTACTTCAAAAAGGAAATCTTAGTTGAGTGACACATCAGGAACTGTAATAAAAAAATTAGAAGCTCAATACCACAGTCCCAGGCTACATCAATCTTTGTTTCCAATGACAGTTTCTGATTTTGAGTCAAACTCTCACTAGAAAAAAATCAAGATAAGTTCTTTTACTCACCAATGCCAGAGAATCAATATTCATGCCATGCATAATTTTCTGAACAGAAGAGAAAAACTATCTAGGATTTTTCCCAACAATGATCAAAGGGTTAGTCTCACATTGTGTTTGAAAAGACCTGGCTATGACTCCTAGATGTCAAAAATGTTGATCTAAGTTCAGTCAAACAGGATTAAAACAACGTTGTGTATTATTTTCCATACCATCTCCAGGTTTTATAGTCTCTCTCAGCACCTATGAATATAGCACTAAACTAAAGGATTTCATGATAATCTCATGTTCTCCTCTACTTCCACTGGGATCTGAAAAACAGGTAGATATAATTTCTCTCTAATTTAAGCAATAAGATTGTATTGTTTAGCTGTTACATTTCTATTTTCTTACAAGTTGATTATCACCACAATATCCAGACTCTGCCAAGAATTTAAAAATAAATGTGTCTTCCCTTCTCCAGAGATCAGAAAAAAATGAGACAGAAAAACGTGTGTGTGTATCTGCGCATGAGAAATTTAATGAGGGAAAGCCAATCCAATGAGCTGAGTTTTGCGGAATGCTGCGAGGTTGAGAGTTATTTTTATTTATTCCTGTGGTAAGTTTTGCAAGCTTAGTTCTCTCTGTGCTAGTGAGATTTCTTCTTCTGGTCACAGCTTTGTGATTCCAGTGGAATGTAGCTGTCAGAGCTTATAGCTAGGAGTATATTTAAAATATATTGAGCTCTGAATATCAGGGAATAAAACAATCTACAATATATATTCACTAGAGAGCCTGAGTGGAATGCAGAACAGAGAAATGATGTTTTCAGTTGCTTGCAATTTCTACCACTTTGGACTTTCATCATTATTTACAGTCTCTTTACAAAGAGTGGATTATAATAAACACATCTGGAGGTCAAAAACCATCATTGCAACATTTGTGCTCAGGAGACCGAAATATACATTTGTGGAGTAGTATGTCTCAAATAGCAATAGAGATTTTGAAGCCATGATCAATCAGAAATCCGCAGTAATATTAAGGGAACCATGATAGCTATATAATATACCTATAAAATATATACAATGTAACATATTTTTAAGGATTCTTAAAAGAAGAGCAAGGCTGCTGAGGTCACAGACTGACACCCGTGAGGGAGAAGGATTCTCAAAGACTCTGGCGCATCAACACGCCTCCGATCTCTCCGTCTCCACCTGGCAGGCAACAGTGTTTTCCTTTTCCTCAGAATTGTCTTTCGTTTTGTGCCTTGGTTCTAAACTACAGGACAAGAGGAAGACTCATTTTCACCTAATATACCCCAGATTCAGGGCTACAAAGAGGAGAGAGGGACTGAGAGACCATAATTACAAGGCACAGCCTCATTACCACCAAATGCCTGAAATTGGAACAGAAATTGTTGTATGATCAAGAGGCAAGAAACAAGATCCTCTCCTAAAAACAGTGGCTCCTGCCTCTAAGTTTCTGTCGGGTGTCTGAGTTAAGCAGAGAGTGCACAACTACTATAAAGCACATAATCTTCGCTTTAGTGAAAACTAGTTACATCTGGCTTTTAATTCTTATAGAATTCTAATTTCAGTGGTAGCCAAAAGACACTGCTGTTGAACACTGCTGCTATCTTAAGGCAAAAGTCTAAATGTCCCCAGGACCTTGACATTCAGTTTGAAAGACAGTCCAAAATCCAACAGTGAATGCTAGGTTTGCCAGACATGAGGCATTATATGAAAGATTCCCTTGCTTCATGGAAAAGTCTCATGACCTGAGGAAATACAATAGAGGAGAGGTTTTCCTTTATTTTGCGGGCAATACTACGTAAGTTTGACATGGATATAATGGAGTATATGTCATATGCCATGTTTTACAGCATAGGTAACCAATTCATCTGTCCAGGAGAAGAAAAGATCCTAGTCCATGGTATGACAAAAGACTCAACGCCTCCAAACCAGGCTTGTATTCAAGGATGAAGAATACAAGGGAGAGAGTTAGAGGCATCCAGGGGACAACCAGCTGAAACCAGGACAGATAGAATTGTGGTTGCTGGTCTTTAAAAACAAATCTGAAAACCTAAGCATGCCACACTGGCATATTGCTCAGCATGCCGCTTGTAAATAACATCTTTGGTTGAAATGGTTACCGGATCCATACCATCTAGAAAACATATCCGTATTAAGGAAACCTACAAAGCAGTGGTTGGAGAAGCTGGAGGAAAACATTACTTCTCAGGTTAGCAAACTCCAGGTTCTTCACTGGAATGCTCAGTTCTTTCATTGTATTGGAATGCAAGTTCTTTCAGTTCTTCTAATTTTTCTTGATGGACTTGGAAATAAGCACAGAATAAAACACAAGCTGGTGCTCAGGTCTTTATACTAACAACTCAATCAAGATTCAAACAGTAAAAAAAAAAAAAAATTACAAAAATGAAATCTGAATGCCTTATCTTGTCCTTCTCTACTCTTTTATCTATAATACTTCCATTAACCCTTTAAGCTCCATCCTCTCTATGAATTAATCATGCTTCAAACAATATCCTGAGAATTCTTTCATATCTTTGCTGCTATTGCTTTTTGCTCTTCAGTCCTCCCAGCAGTATTATACCTTGCTGTTTGAGATGAATTTTTCTATATCTTTTCATGATTTTTCAATATTTTATTTTTATTTTTTTCTTTTCCCCAACATTTGCTTAAGATTTCCATATCTTTCTTAACCATGTCTTTTAATTTCATTTCAATCCTGAAATGAATTAGTTGAAGTAGAGTTTATGGAAGAGTTGCAAAGAAAATATCAGGATCAGTCAGCTTTTGGAGGAACACTAAAAGTAGCTGTGAAAAGAAGAAATGCGCACTGGCTGGAAGATCTCTCCAGGCACATAGCTGTGGGTAAGGCATTTATACACTTGCTACGACCATTGAGCTTCTGTTTAATCCAGGAGATGCTTAAGCTTCATCAGCTTCACTGCCATTTCCCCAAAACATTTAGAATTGAAAACTCAGGAATCAACAGAATATTTTAGTTTAGATGAGGTTCAACAGATTGACAAGCTTGATCCAGAAACTAAGCTGCCTAATAACAAATACAGAAGCAGAAATCTAAGTTGAGAGAGACTAGAACCCAAAACTTCACTCATTCTGGCAAGCGTTCTGATCACTGATCTACAGATTTATGTTTCTCTGCTCGCCAGATTTCTGCATAACAGTACAGACGCACCAGGAGAGGAACGCATGCCACTGCTGCCTAGCTGGTTCGGTAGCCATATTCCTAAGAGGTAGAAATACCTACTTAAATCTGCTCCACTAGAAAAGAAGGATTGAAGTACTGGAAAGTCTGCAAAGACGCTAAGAACTGCATACAAGCCTGCATACTAAGTGTTAGACTGTTGCAGAGAAGAGTTCTTCCCTTTTTACATGTGTTTTAAAAGACAGAAATGCCTGAAATTTATAAGGGGAGGGGGGATGATAGTATAAGCACCTACCTGAGAAGGAAAATATGACTCCCTAAGGCCCCAGTTGAGCAGTCTTTATTTTCCTATAAGCCAACCCATGATGGCAGCTTTGAATCCCATCCTGAGGTTTTCTAACTAATGCTGGGAGCCTCACCACTCAGCTTCAACTTCTGGATTCACACTGCATGTTTAACAGCTGAAAATCAGACAGCACAATTCACGCCTCCCAGGGACTTTAGCCTTTTACAGTGCATGTCTCAGCACTTATTGTAAATTGAATAACATTATACATTGTCTAAATATCGGTAAGTCTAAACATGAGTATGCTTATACACAAGTAAACTAAAAGATGGTGGTGCAGCTTACTTGCATAAGATTATGATTTGAATTTCAATTAATAGAATCAACCCAAAGGACTGACTTCAGACTTCCATATTACTGAAGAACAACAGGCATCAAATTCAACCATCATTGTGCAAGCCACCCCTACAGTTACCCCTAATTAAAGATTAGCCATATGAGTACTAAGTTATGGCCTTTTCTGGAACTAGCCAGGATTTGAAACTTCAGTCAGCATTTTCCACTTTTTTCCTTGTCTGCCTCCTACATTCCAAACGTTTTGTGAATTTCCATTGGCTTAATAATGTTATTCTTTTTGGTGAATGTCATCTGTTTGGTAAATATCACCAAATGTCATGTGTTTGATAAATCATGTTAATTGTGTGCCCCAGCTAAATAAAGAGGTCAGACTATTTACATGAGTCTTAAATTGTTTATCACATGTAGTACAGAGGAGTCTGCCTGTGCTACAATCATGGGGAAAACAGATACAGTAGTAACAGACAGTTATGGTCATAACCTAAAGCATAAAAATTCTCTAAGATACTGACATAACCATAAATAACTAATAACACATTATAGGTAAGTTTTTCTCAGCAGTCCCAGACTGGAAAAAAACAGGATATTAGAAGAGTTTTAAAAGTTACTACTTTTGTCACATTCTTTGTTAAGAGTCAGATAGCAGCTCTAACGAAAATAATACTTTTGTTTAATCTACTTATTATTGGTTAAGCCAAGTCCACTGTAGGTACTTCGCCAAGAAAATATAAAGATATTGAGGTGTCATTGGACATAAATTTGAAGTTTACACACTTTTTAGCCTGGCAAGCAAAAATATTTCACCCAGGATATTATGCATGCATAGGGCTGCCAAAATATGTTTAAATGTTACAGATCTACAGTACCATCTGGCCAAGCAGCTTTTCAGATATAGTCTAGAGACATAAGAGAGAGACACTGCTGGATATCTCGTAAGGTACATAAGGGAGCTCTATTTCCAAGGTATCAAAGATCTTATCTAAAATACAGCAGACCACCGTCAAAAGTATCCAGTTATCATCTCTAAGAGAATAAAGGAAACAAAGCAGGAAGGAGAAACTTCATAAGCTCTCAAGAGTATAATGTATTCACGTATGTACTATAGAGATATACATACATATACAGACTCACACATATATTTGGATCTGTCAAAGGTGATGTGGTTTCTCACTATTCCCACTGATGTTAGTGGGAGCAATATTAGAACTAACTGTACAATGCAAAAGAGAAGAAATAAATACCAGTTATTCCTTAAAGGAAAAAAACAAAAAAAAAGAATGAGGAGGAAAAAAAAAAAGAACAACCGAAATCTGTCTGCTCAATCTATTTCTCCTTCATCTTCTTGGCACTCTAGATACTACTAATTACTCTACCTGTTTTACAACAGGTATCAGGTACCATTTTACCAGCTTTATGGCTTTGCATTTGAGGTCATTTAGTAGTGTGGCCTCTCTATAATTTTCTTTTTTTTTTTGCCAGCATTCATAACCTCTGCAAAAATATTTTTCCAATAAAGAGGAGATAATATATATTTCAAACTAAGAAAGTTTAGGTATTATGCAAGAGAAAATTAGCAACTTGCTGATAAAAGCAAATGTTGCATAACAGCAGAAATTAAGAATACAATTGCTAGAAACTCATGAAGATTTAATACAATCTTTTCATATTACAACACGGAGAGGGTGTGGGAAAAACCCCATAAAATGACTGTAGTCAACAAACGTAGCTTCTTTTTGTGCTTCCATACATTGTGAGCAGACCATGCTTTCACAAATGCATTCATATTTTGTCAATATTTTGACAAACATAATTGTCTGTTTTCATTGCTTTGAAAATATTTTTTTTATTAAAAGACTGAGTTTTATTACGAATTGTTAATACTCAGCATGAAAGATTCTGAATGACTAAGAGTTAAGTAGTGTCATGCCACTTCATAAACAACATTAATCTCACTTTTATAATTTTGTACCTTTTTTAAAGAACCATGACTTTAAGTCTCTGGCTGAGACAAATCTGAGGGAGATTTAGCTGGTAAACAGAATCAGGGATTTTTTTAATCATTATCAACCTTGTCATGGAGGGGAAAAAAAAATATTTGTCTGTGCCCTTGCACAAAACTCAGACAGAATACTCTAAAATTGACTGCCTAATGATATAATCAGTTTTAAAAGTCGTCTTAGAATAAACTGATGAAAAGCAACTGCACAAGGTATAATTTTGGACAATATAAACAGGACCCTTTCCAAATCACAGTTCCCTGAAAGCCTGTTTTTTGAGGAAGAAGCATTACGAACCTTGGATTCCTGCTGCACTAGGAATAATGTAATTTATTAAAATAAATAAATAAATAACTATCCATGCATTCTAATTTTCTGTCACCAACACAAACTAATTGAGTAGGTGGGCTTGTTATAAACTCAGAGGAAGGCAGTTATCCTCTTGTCTGGCTTGCTTAACTGGGCCTGTGCCAGGGCACTGAAGAATCTGTCATCAAACAGTAAACGCAAAGTCTATCCTGTGTCACGCATCTATAAATAGGCATGTATGTATATGTATGGGCATGTCTCCATGTATTTCATTTTCTAGTGCAAATAAACAAGCACATTTAAAATTCACTCCTGAGCATTTCCAACAATTAATTTTTGGCAATTTTTGAACAACAAGGGCAGTGGAATGTACAGCCTGTATTCTATTCACAAGAACATAAACTGTATGCATTGCAGTCACTTGTTTCCCATTTTCTTGTTTTAGGTACACCTGGCTGCTAGTCACTCCCTGCCCACGTTGCCCCAACACAATGAATGAGTTTCATATTTTTCTGAGCTGTCACCTTGACTAGCAGAAAGAAGAAATACACATGCTTACCGTGTATATATGAAGATACATGTTTATATATGGGTGTCAATACAAGAATATAAAGCACTAATCTGACACGATCCATCCTCCACACAAAGCACTAATTAAACAAACCTATAAAACAAACAAAATAATTCAGTATCTCTTCTTAGCTATCCTTTCCACAGATGCAGTAAAGAAACAATTCAATATTGATCTGCAAGCCCTCGCTCCCAGCTGATGAGTGGAAAAATTCAGCTGCAAAAGCTGCTTGGGCCTCTACACTTGACTCTTCCTCCTTCCTACAACCATCCTATTAGAAGAATCTTGCCTGCAGCTTTTCCTAAGGGCTCAAACAGAAATTTAGTGTGATTATATTGGGGCAAAGCCAGTCCCTGCATCTCTTTCACATCAGCCAAGAAGCTCTTTCCTTGCTTATGGCAGATGCCTCTCACTCTGCCAGCAAGAAACACCCTTTGTCAGGCCCCATAAAGAAACAGTAATCTATGATAAAAAACCTCCTCTTTCCTGTCAGGATTAATAAGAAATGAAGCTGAAGTATTCTGCTGACAAGGATGAAAGGCAATATTTAAATTAGAGCAAAACCTACTATACACTGTATGTAATTTGATTAAACAGAAACCTAAGTGATCAGTGTTAACAAGGGTCCACTTTGATAAACAGAGGAACGTTAAACAAACTCTTCCCAATTAAAAACGCGGCCAGACTGCCTGCTGCTGCCTTCAGCGAAACGAGGGCGGCCTTCACGGCGACGGCAGCAGCTGGCAGCCGCCCAGCGCCGCGCCGGGCAGACGCGCCTCTCCCGGCCCAGGGACTCACCGGCCGCCCCGCAGCGGGGCCAGCGCCGCGCCGCCCCGGGCGAGCCGAGCCCCGCCGCGCCCCGGGACAGGGTGGATGGTGGCTACTCACCGTGTCTCAATTACAATTCCACTTGCACGAAACCGAGCTTGCCCAATGCCAGAAAACAGACAAAGCCTATGCAAAGAGTCAGCCCTCAGAAGGGATAAAGCAGCTCCTAGAGGAGAAACTGATTAAATAAAGTCCCAACAAATGATGCCAATAAACAAGTTTTCAATTACCAAAGGACACCCAGGCAGCCAAAAAGAGGCTGCTAAAAGCTGTAATCACACCACTCTACAGTACCCACTTCAAAAAGTACAGAAACATATAATATATTTTGGCTGGGAAAGAACACGTAGAACAGACTATTTAAGAAAATTGCAACCTGCTACAAAAACAAGCTTGAGTGCCTTCTATTTAAGAGAGTGGGGCTGCATTTCAGATCCCATTTCTTACTTCAGGTGAATTATATCTCTGAATCACACAGCACTTATTTGCCTGCATCTGTTTTTCTTTGACACCGTTACATCCTCCTGTCCTTGACCCCATCTCAGACTGACAAGCTCTGGGGACTGCTAATGGGACTAAACTTTCCATGAATATTTGCTTGTATTTATAAATGAATTTACTTAAGCCACATTAATGTCATTTGTGTATTTGCTTTCTGAAAAAACTTGTTCATTTGGGTTTTGCTGGCACGAATGTTTACTAAAGTAAACTCCAAAGATATAGCCAGAGGTATTAGGATCTGAAAAAGGCTTCTAAAATGTACTGAAGTGTGTCAGTGCATTTATATTTGCACAAGACAAATGACTCTCACTCAGCCAGCCAAGAAAGAGAAAGAAAATTTGGAGGTTTCCTGACCAATCATAATTAACCAATAAGGAATAAGCACTGAAAGCAGAAAACTGTTGGTAACCATCAAAATCGTTTCACGTGTTACCAGATAGTATGCAAATATTTTTGCAGATCGGATAGATTCGAAGATGCAATATGGTCATAGCTGAATCTGCACAGAGAAGTAGTCTATTCTTTATTAAAAACAGAGTTTGTGCCCAATCATTCATGGAGCTGAAATAACTGAACACAGTGTTTCACCATTAGGTCAGTTGTGTGTACTCCAGCCTCTAGTGAGAGAATGAATAAGAACTTCATGTCACAAAGTGGCTGATCAATGGCTTATCAGATACAGCTAAGATCCTGACAGCACTGTTTTGCATCATAATGGCATCTTTCATCTATACTCCCAGTAAAGATTATAGACTAGTTTGCCACTGATGCTGCCCAGATTTTTTTTTTTTTTTTTATGTTCAATATATCCTCTCTCCTTTCCATTTTATCTTCGGGCCTTGATTCAACTCAGTTATAGTCAGCAACAGGTTCCTAAGCACAAGTGTTGATAACAGTAAAAACACGGCAGTTTATTAAATGCAATGCATTCTGATCTCTGGGTATAAACCACGGTCATTTAACAAGGGGAATCACAGCTCTGACCATTTAGATTTTGCTACCTTCTTTAATTTTTCAGAAAATTAAGCATTAAAGCTTTTGGAGGCCAGCCCTTGCAGCAGCTGGAGTAATGGTGACATTCACACAATGAGTTAACACAAATATGCTTCCTCCTCCTCTGGCACAACTCTCTGAAGAGGAATTTAGGCATGGCTACATAGTCCAAGCAACATCAGCATGCCTCCTCCTTAGCACTAAAGACATCACACCTAATGCCTGGAGAGAGTTTGAGAGTTTGTAACAGAAATAAATATATTTTTCTTGGTTTTGTAAGAGATTTGAGTAATTCAGCTGTAACATGCATAACTGACAGAAAAAAAGTCCTCTCAGACTCTAGCTTGAGTTTTCCTGGCTGTAGGTTGCCTTAAAACTGTGTCATTTTTTTAACATTAAAAAACTGTAACCCTGTAAGTATGCCAGGCAAGGGTTTTAGGGGTTCCTAACACAAATATTTTGTACAAAGGTTGTATCATTAGCAGATTTGCATCACACACTTGTCACAGACAAATTTCAAAACAATAAGGAATGAGTGACACTAAATTGATTTGAATCATTGAGTGATCTTGTCTTTGGTCTCCTGTTTTCTTTTCTTACCAATACCAAAAAAGGGCATTTCATTAACTGTTCACTGGCTGCTTTAGTCCTTCTCTTTACTGTAATGTTAATAAGCTTTGTGGCACTTCATGAAACTAGAAACAGTGGCTTGAGAAAAATGGTGTCTTTCTATATTAGGTCTCTACAACCCCCAAACTGATAATATTTTGGTAGTGTTTAAGCTCATTTACTCAATCTTCATGAAATATTCCTTTTCTTTCTCTGTACAACCCTTTCACTCTTTCAAGTCTTCATAACTGGCCCTAACAGAAAAAATCCCAGTGCTGTTACTCTCAGCTGCTACCAAATATAATCAAATAGATGTGCTCTCTACCTCTCTAATAGAACTTTTAAAAGTCTCCTAGGATAGGAGCTCACAATCCACAAGGTTATGTGCTTGTTTTGATAGGCAAAACTGTATTTGCACATATACTGTGCTACACCAAACTTCCCAAAGAACCACAAACATTTTTACCCAACCAATGTCTCCCTGCTAAATTGTCTCACAGTACCAGGTCCCTGGGAAGACCAAATCTGAATGTTGGTTTGAACACAGACTCAGGGGGGACTCTGAATAACTAATTTTTCTAATGAAAGTACTGTGCAATTCTTAACTTATTTTGCTTTTAATTCCATGTTCACACAACAGCAGACTAACTGCAATTTACACTTTATTCAGTTTGCTCTTTTAGTAATTTGTCACACTGGAAGAAAAAAAGTTCATGTCAGCTCAACAAATTAAAGTCAAGCGTGGTTTAATCATTTTCACTTTAGCCAAGACCATTACCATGGCACAATTCAGTAAACCGTAGAAGCTAGAAGAGGAGTCTGAGAGGCAGAGCTGTCATTACTGCTGTTGAGCAGGAACTAGGGAACTGCTGAGAAACAAAGACACCAGTATCCTCTGCCCCACACCTGGCCCTCCCCACAACAGCAGTAGCAGCACCTTCGCTTTACTTGACATAACAGGAGCTTTTTCTGATGCTCCCACCCAGCCTGACCATGTCCTACCCTAGGCAAATAACTGTCTGGAGTATTTTCTGCCCTTAGTAGTCACAGAAACTGAAGCCACCCTCTTACTGTAGATTAGCAACCTCTCCTAGACTCCAATTAAAGCAGACCAAGGCATTAAATGGAAAATGTAAAGCGTGGAAATCAGAGGCACCAGGTTTTCAGCTGCTTCTTGTCAGCATCATAGTAATTTCAAGCATTGAAATCTGGATTGAGTGTGCTTTGTTTCACATGATGCTGATTTGAACCTCTCCAGGCTAAAAATTAGTCTGAATTCTTCCAGATCAAGATTTTAAAGTAGCACCTATGTGAAGGCAAGACACATAACTTTACAAATTATCTTACACACCCTCACTGTATTTTTTCAGGTCACTTGTGAGCTAAGCTTTGAGGAAAGACTTTAGTTCTTTCTTAGATTATTGAAATTAATTTGCACTTCACTGCTTTTATAGATCTTTAAGGACATTAGGATGAGACTTTACCATCATCACAAGTGTTACATGATCTCTGTGTAATATGCTGTGATTCGCATAGCTAGTGAATTGTATTTAGGAGGACTACAGTGGATTAACTAACAGGTTAATTTAAATGGTATATGTTCTCATTTGAACTATTTGGATGACTAAACCACATACTTAGACATGGTTAAACTCAAAAGCACATACTAATGATAATATATCTGGCAATCAAAGTAAGCAATGTTTTTCCTAGGCATTTCATTTTATCAAACAGATTTCTATAAAGATTAAGAAAGTTCCCAAAAGACACAAATAATCATATGGAAAATATTATCTCCTTATATCGCCTTGTACAGGAGTCAATCCAAAAGGATATATACTCACACTAAGAAACTTTAACATAGTGAGCAAAACAATTTCTGGGATACAGGCTAAAAACATTGCTGTTACATGCTAATATTGAACAACTGCAAACTCAGCCTCACCAATGCTGCAAGGATTTCCTCAGCTGTCAAACTCCGGAATCAGATTCTTCTCCGGGTATTCTGATGTATGTTGACAATCAGAATGAGTACAGTACTAACCCAACTTAGCTAAGAACTTTAAGAACTATAAAATAACTGTATTTTAAAGAATTATGTTTAACTATGTTAAAAGAACTATATTTTCAAAATATGGTCTGTTAGAACAGAGAGTGCCAAGCTTCTGCCTCTCACAGTTTCATGTGCATGTGGGGATAAGGCATGTCCTTTGCTTTATTCCCAAATACACTGGCTTCCTTGTAACTCAAGCAACTTTGCCATCTTACATAGGTGTAGCAAGGGCACAGCTAACTCCCTCTGTGTTGACCAATGGGAAGTTTATAAATCACAGATTCATAAACTCTCATATGACACTGTAGTTTTTCATATACATGAACACATTTGTAACATACACTAGTTAGTGTAAAGTAACAAGTGAAAACGCAGGGCCCAAACATTTAGCTCTGCAATAGTTTGTATTTAACATATTAAAGCCTAGGAAATTTGAGATCCACATTTATAATAAACTAATATGCCTGTGAGAACCTCATGAAGTTCAACAAGGCCAAGTGCAAGGTCCTGCACATGGGTCGGGGCAATCCCAAGCACAAGTACAGGCTGGGCGGAGAATGGATCGAGAGCAGCCCTGAGGAAAAGAACTTGGGAGTGCTGGTGGGTGAGAAGCTCAACATGAGCCGGCAACGTGCACTGGCAGCCCAGAAAGCAAATCGTATCCTGGGCTGTATCAAAAGAAGTGCGGCCAGCAGGTCAAGGGAAGTGATTCTGCCCCTCTACTCTGCTCTCGTGAGACCCCACCTGGAATACTGTGTTCAGCTCTGGAGTCCCCAACATAAGAAGGACATGGAGCTAATGGAATGAGTCCAGAGGAGGGCCACGAAGATGATTTGAGGGCTGGAGCACCTCTGCTATGAAGACAGGCTGAGAGAGTTGGGGCTGTTCAGCCTGGAGAAGAGAAGGCTTCGGGGTGATCTTATAGCAGCCTTCCAGTACCTAAAGGGGGCCTACAGGAAAGCTGGAGAGGGACTTTTTACAAGGGCATGTAGTGATAGGACAAGGGGCAATGGATTTAAACTGAAGGAGGGCAGATTTAGATTAGATATAAGAAAGAAATTTTTTACATTGAAGGTGGTGAGGCAGTGGAACAGGTTGCCCAGAGAAGTTGTGGATGCCCCATCCCTGGAAGCGTTCAAGGCCTGGTTGGATGAGGCTTTGAGCAACCTGGTGTAGTGGAGGATTTCTCTGCTCATGGCAGGGGGGTTGGAACTAGATGATCTTTGAGGTCCCTTCCAACCCTAACCATTCTATGATTCTATGATTCTAAATCAGTCTACCTGCAGAATTTATGATTTAAACATATCTTTATACAGCAAAACAGATTTAAATTATGATATTGGAAACTTGTGAGCTCATTGGAAAATGAGCTATTTTCAAAATGTGGACATAAATGTTATCATTCCTGAGAGAAATGTGTTAGGACTGAACCACTTTGCAAATCATCTGTCTCCTTTGGGAGTCTTTAAATAGGATCCAAATCCACTTGAAAATCTGTTCCAGTTGCATGTGCCGCTTACTTGAAAAACTAGAATGTTATTGAAATGTTCTTCTCACATGCTTCACTGCGTGATCCATGCATAGAATTAGTGTTCATCAGCATGGGCTATATGTCATGCAATGGATTCCTGCTTGTTATCCAGCTGTGAGAAACGCACAAGCTGTAAAATAAGTTAGGAAAAGAGTGAAAGAGACTGAAACCAATGCAAATGAGCATAGTAACAAAGGAACAAAAGTGTAGTACTATTTCTAAAAAGAAATGGGAAAAGACATGGATAATTCAGGGTTAGGATCTAACAAACATTTTCACACCAAATCACTTGACCTCTTGATGTAGATGGCACCTTCTCAGTTCTACAAGTTTAATATTTTTCAGGGATACTTCTCCGTGAGAACAGTTTTGCCTGTGCTTTAATACACAAGTTCTTCCCCTTGACTTGACAATTTTGTCATTTCTTTCTTTGTACAGAAGTAGCCTCAATATTGATGTAAAAGATGTTCCTATTCTAATCTTAGCTTTTTAGAACTTTACCTATACCTTATGCTTGTGATCCTTTGCAGATAATAGATTTTACATGTTTATAATAAGTGCTTACTTATTTAACGAAACGAAGGTTCAGAAATTCCTGGAGAAGTTCCAGTGTTTGCTAAGAAATGACTAACACTACAAGTAGTAAATAACGATGGCCAAATCCCCCAAACTTATTACTGCCAACTGTACTTATACCGAATCTAGTAAACAGCTTTCTGACTTACTCAATACTAGAAACTTTATTATTTCTTTTGAGAAGATGTGTGTAAGTATGCTACAGAGACTCATGCACTCTGCACACTACTTGACAGTAGTAGACACTCCAAACTATAAACATATTATGAATTGTGAAACAGGAAAAGTTTGGCTGCAGGCAAACTATCAACAAGAATAACTTCTAAGAGACCAAGACATTATCTTTTTTACAAGGTAGCAGCTGTTGTCATCATGATCTTTATTTACAGAAAACAAATTCTTTAAAACATTTATGCTTTAGAAGAAAACACAAATATGTGAAACAGTGTAAAGATTTAAAGTAAGGATAACTGTCAATTGATTTGTTAACAGGGTTTAAATCAGTAGTGCTTCTCTTCTTGCAAACCTTTAGTTTTAATCTTATAACAAAGAATTCTTGAAACTCATTAGAGATACTCTACATTCTCAAATACAGTGCAGAATGCTCGCAACTGAAAAATGTTTCCAGAACATTTTCTTTCTCGAAGATAAAAAAAAAAATCCCTCTGCTGCTTCTTGAATGCTGTAAAAATATAAAAGCTTTCTTTATGACATTGGTTGAAAATATTGGCTACACAATGATGGTATTGTGTGAATTTTGAGATGTCTGTATTCAATAAACCAAATGGGAACAAATGAGCTTTGATCAGATCACCTTAGCATACAGATAGATAAATTAATCAGTATTAAGGCATTGTGTATTTCAGTTAAATCTCAATATTTCTATCTCAAAATTGTTCTTTGAATGTTTTCTTTGAACTGAGCTGAATATGTTTAGCTTTAAAGGCTTAATTATGATATATTGTTGCCCAATTCTAAACTGATATCTTACAGACTGATAACATATGAATTGGTAACCTAGCACCATCATCTCTTGAATGACATTTCTTTGCCCATATATAAGCTTTAGAAAGTCCATATAAAAACCCTTATGTAAGTTTCAGTAATCTCTGAGTTTTGCAGCAGTACAGTTTCATCTAGAAACAGTGACTCCATCAGGTATAATCTCTTTTGAAAGTTTGAAAAAAAAAAAAAATCCCCAAACCAAAATCACCTATAAGACACTGTAACTGAAGATATCATTGTTTATCTCTTAACTGTAAAATGTTTTCTCTATATTGTGTTGTACTATTTCTTCTAGTAATAATAAAATATTCATAGCTAACAATTGTAATTATTTTCCTTTTCTTTAATTATGGGACTCCCTTAAGGTGCAGTCACAAACCCATGTGGCTAAACTACTGAGAGCTGCTTCCCTAAATAAGCATTGATGAATGATCTGCCAATCTTTGTGCACATTTGAAATATTTTTTGTTAATTACTTGGAAAGCAACACCTTAAGCACTGTTCCTTATTCTCTCTCTAGATAATTGTACTGAATAATAATAAGCATGGTCACTATAAATAAAAATCCACTTTTCCTTGATGCCCTTAAATGTCTACACTCCTTTTGTGCCAAAAACTAGGGCGGTGGTAGGCTATATTTTTCTTGTTCCAGATCCAAGTCTTATTTTTAGATGCATTATTACTGCTGAGGAAACAGAGAAACTCTGCAAAGAGTGTTTGTGTACCACAGTTACATATTTTTTCCATCTGGGGAAAAAAAAAAAAAGGGTTTTCCTCAGCCTTCTTTTAATATGTGAAGTTTGTCACATCAGTCATTGGTGGAGAACGTGCAGTGGCATCCATGTCATACGGGTGACAGGGCTGTTTTACATAGTATCAGTATTTTAGATTCATGTCTTCCCAAGCTACAAAGAGCAGACATTCTACTTAGCAATAGCATAGTTCTTTCAAAGAAGAGCTGTCTTTTGTCAAGTATTTTCATCAGAGAGATGTAGAAATGTTACAACCCATCCAAAAGTAATAATTTAGGTACTTCAGCATGCAGTCTTTCTCTAACTTCCATAATAAATTTCGGCTGGGTGCTTAATACATATGGGGATCTTCACTAGGGAAACCGTTCCCTTGGTACCTATGCTCATATAGAAACCTTGTCTTGCTTTTGTATCCAGCTCAGTGAGACAGTATTTTAGAGATCAACAAAATTTCTAACAAAATCTTGTCCCATTCATGTCTTTTAACTTTAAAAAGTAAGTGGAAACTGTGTATTTTCTCAAGCCCCAAATGTATTGTAATGGGTCTGTTACGCTCTGACAGTTTCTTATTACAGATTACCTACTACCACCATGCTTATGGCTCCTTTCCTACTCAAAAATGATGCCAGCTCTGTAGTAGCCCTGTCCTCTTGTCTGCAGGCGCCACGACATTGTCAGCAATTATCATTTACCCTGGTAAGGCACTTACTGCCAGATACTGTTCAGTCCATGGACTTGTTGACCTCTCTGTGAATAGCTAGATAACTAATTTAGGGTATAAATGGCTGTGATAATTATAATTCAATTTAATTTCCTTTCAGTGATTCACACACAGATGTTTTGGTATCACTGAAACTATCAGTTGAAGAGACCACACACTGTATAGTGCCTAATGCCTGAAAACTTAGCACTGTGTCCTAGGGGACTTAGGCAGAGTATGAATGCAAAACTGCAAAACTGCCAGTTTCTGTAGATGATAATTTCTTAGAATTAAATTGTAATCCTCAAACTTCATCCCACTAGGAGACTCAGCCTGGGAAGTCTGAATTTTGGTATGTAATTCTTCAAAACTAAACACTGCGAACACTTATAAGGCATGCCAGTGCCCGTTTATCCCTCTTGCATGTAAAATCTGCCAGGAGAATTTTCTATCACTGAAAACTTTCTGCCCTGTTCTAGTAAATGTTTTCTAGCCCAGACAGCCTTCAAAATATAACTCCATAGATGGAATGAGCAGCGCTCATCTTTCCCCTCATGCTTTACAACTACTAATTCAGTGAATAGAACATTACAATAGGACAATATGATTTAATGTCCACTTGCCCATGGGAATTCGAATAATTTCTCCAAGGAATGTCCCATTCTTAGTGGATCCTCTAGTGTTGAAACTGCATCTGAGACGTGTAGGCTTAAATATGCATTCAGCAAGAGAAAACTCTACTAGTTTAATATTAGAATACTGACAGTGACGTGCTCCTGGTTCTGCTGGTGAGACAGTCTCTTTGAAATAGGCCTTTCATCTGTGAAGTTTTGCTGCCTGAATGCAGCAATGTGTTTCAATAAATGAGCCCTTCATTTTTGCACAGGGACTCAAGATCTACCATCTTTGTGAATAAATACCCAGCAACAGCAATCCTTACAATAACAAATTCCCAGCCAGTCAGTACAAGCAACAAATCCTTTAAGTTGGTCTCACAGAACTCCAAGCGGCAAAGGAAAGCAGAAATCTACTTTGTCACTCCCAGAGACACAAACAAAAATTAAGAAGTCATTGTCATATGGGTCCCTGGTGAGCCTGATGACAATACTTGACAAAGCACATATGTCATCAATGTCCAGGATAAGGAATGTATTCCTGTCACAGGACTGACTGGCATTAATGCCCCTGTAGGAGTTTGTCTAGAAAAGCAAGTTGTCACTGCTGCTTCTGAGTGTCCCTCTCAAAGGAAATGTATCGCTTTGCTTTTAGAATGAGACAAATAAAATAAAGCACTGAGCATGACACAGAAAAGAACAAGGAACCTTAAAGCATGAATAGAGTTTCATGTCCCTTCCATGGGACTTGTACAAAAAGGGATCAAATGACACAGATGTTTGATAAAAGGCAAGGTAAAGCAACTGTGAAGAATATGCCTATGACCAACCTGATAGGGAATCACCTTTTGTCTAGTATCCTGCAATTTTTGCAAGCACAGAAGCAAATAAATGTAGAAAACTGCAAATCTTTCTACATAATGCATTTTAGATGGTTTTCCCTGCTTAAAAAAAATATATGTAAACTGCCTGCAAAGGTGATTTGTATCCCTGGGTATAACTGTTTCATTGGGCTTCTGGCAGCAAGCAATTGTTCGTCAGATGTGATGCTCATAAGACCCTTAAATATAGTGATACTAGCAACTGCCTCTATAATACTTAACGCATAAAACAAATTATAACAATATCCTTAAGATTAGCATATAAGTAATAGTGCTATATAAAAACTCATAAAAATAAAATGTATGGCTACAATAACCATATTAAAACAACCATAGTTCTGCTTTAAATAACCATATGAACCATGTTTGGAAGATATTATAGTATTTACTGATTAAGCATAAAGAAAAGTCTACAGCCATCATCTCAGAAGAAACAAATTGATTCCAATTTCTATCTTTCCAGTAGGTATTGGAAGGCTGGCTCATTATAAAAGCCCAACAGAACCACCTAAGGAGATTCAATAATCTTTTGATAGTTTAAATAGAACTAGAACACGTCCTTTTTATGCATCCCTTTTGTTTTTTTCCAAAAGGGTACAATGATGTTACAGGCAACAAAAGTACATGATGCATATCATTAACTGAACAGTAAATCATCTTCCTTTCAGAGAACTGGACCTCTTGACTGCACTGGTGACTTAAAAAGTCAAACTTACACTGATGCTAAACTGGCATAGGAAAATTAATCAGGACAATGTGTCTCCTTTAAACAGTGACATCATTTGGAGCCTGGGAAACTTGAAATGCAGAACAGGTTTGTTTGGATGAGTGCTAGACAAGACTGTACTGTTGAGAATATTTTTTTCTGGGTGGAAATTTGAAATGGAAACCCTTGCTTTGTCACAGGACTGGTACTTCCAGTCAGTTTAGCAGTTTCATTTTTCACTTGGCAGCCGAAGTGCTGAAATCCAGTGAAAATGAAAAGAGAAACATTATGTTTCTGAGACCAGTAAAAGCTAAAAGCAAGAAGATTATCCCAGTAGGTAAGGACCAGTAAAAAGGCCTTTTGTACCTCTGTTGAGGTGGTCAGGGATGGGCATATGTGTGTAGAGGAGGGGAGCTAGACAGAAGACCCAATGGTAAAGGCATAGCCAGCTGTCTCCTGTGCCCCACAGTGCCTGCGCTTCCCACTGCATGGAAGCCGTCCTAAGCCCAGTGCACACCAAGGAGGGATCTCTCAGGGTTGAGGCAGCTCCTCACCTTTCTACCTTTCCTCCAGCCCTGAGCTCAGTACAGTGACCCACTAACAGACAATCAGGCAGAGCAGAGACAATAAAAGAAACAACAGTCATTTTTCATTTGCTTATGGACAGGCAACTTATGATGATACTCTGATGATTACTTTCTATTGAATGAATCACCTTCTGACCCGTTCTCCTCAGTCATTTTCATTGTACACTAAATTCCGTTTGCCATGTCAGACCCTCAATTTTATCAGAGCCACTAACACAATTTTCCAGAGCAGCAGCATTAGCTCAGCTTCCTCATTTTGTCTCTGGTGCCTTGTAGTTCAATTTATAGGCGGAAATAAAGACTTGTTGGAACTTGCCTCCTTCCCCCAAGGGTAATCTCAATCCAAACCCAAGGGCAGAATCTGGGCCTAACCTCCAGGCTTTTCCTCCCAAGAGTTGATATATCAGCAGATGATCCATATAAGTCATATCACTGTCATTGAATAAAAAACAATTTGCACTATCCAAAGCAGATTTTCAGTGTAGAGAGATTCACAAAGATATCTGCAAAGGGAGCACAATGTTTTCTGGGAGGAGAAGAACACACAAAAAAAACCCAAAGCACCAAATGAATAGAAAATTACAAACCAGCACTACGCAAATAGTAATATGTTTGCATTAATTAATTTCTCAATCCTTCTGCATGTTCATATATAGCAGTAATATCTGCCTTGTACAATCAACAAAATATATCAGATATTATTAAAAATAAGAAATTTTTCTATGTTTACAATAAAAGAATATTACATGAAAACCAAAATTTTTCAATTTTGGATAGAATAGGGGATTAGTAAATTTCTTTTTTTATTCCTTTTGTGTGGAAGTTTCAGATCTGCTTAACACAAACGGCAGCCTGACCGGGCACAGCATTACTTTAGTCAGAATGTCTGCCTTAGCATTGCTTAAAACAACTTCATTGAGAATTAACCATTGCTGACCTCTCAAAAATATGTACAGGGCAATTCCAAGTTCAGTTAGCAGCTAGGAGCTCAGGACATGACTGTGTCATCAGAATAAAAATGAACGTTGCACTCACTGCACTGATTTGTCAGTTCATTTAGAGAGACCATAAATAACAATGGTCCAAGGATAGATCCCTGAGGTACTTCTGTAATGACATCCATTAAATCTGACATGATGCTGTTTAATAACACAAGCTGTATGTGCCCTCCTAAGTAGCTAGCACCCAGTTAATTACAGATTATTCTATACCTAATCCATTCAATTTATTCTGTAAAGGAATATAATTTATGAAATAGACAATAAAAAACAAATTTAAATGCACTCCATACACATCCCCTGGAAACAACTCACACTTAATCTGCAGTGTTTAAAATCATCTGATTTTCTCATTTTGAATTAACCATAAACATTCTAATATTATTCTGCTTGAGAGTCTCTTATTATTGATAGGTAGGGCAAATGAATATAGCATCCAGTCTTCACAGCGCTTAACCTCCAGCAAGGGGTGCTCCATGGGAGCACACCCAAACTAGATTACTGCTGGTCAAACTGTGCCTCTTCAAGGTGTGCTACACAGTTTCTGGGTAATCTGCAACTCTGAGCAGGGCAAGCCTGGCTTTGGCCAAGTCTCACTCGCTCTGGCTGCAGTCTGTGCTGCCACACTCCTCCCCAGGGAACAGTGAAAAATGCTGAACGAACACACTAGTGCTAAGAGGGCATCAATGCTTCTTTTGGAGATGAAGAAAAGGAGCTGATGTGATTCCCAGTGACAACCAGAAAGTGTGAGAGAGGGAGAAAGGTGAGAAAGAGGGAGATCGGAGGCGCTGCCTTGGCTCGCTCTCCCACTTAAGAATGAAGGGAGAGTAGGATGTCTCCATAGCAACCATCAGAAAGCATGGAAAAACAGAAAGCAACAATGATCATAATAAGATTAGAAGAGGTCACAGATCACCAAATAGTCCCCCAAAATCTCAGGCAATCACGTAATAATAGCCGCTTAGTCTGGAAACGTTCCGTGGAACAAGTACTCCACATCCACACATCACAAACTTCCTCCCAACTTATGACTAATTTAAGATTTGTAGCTTAAAATAATAATAAAAAAGAATATATTAATTATTATACTTTGATGGAAAGGAGATTCAGACAAGTGTCCTATGTTCCTGTGACAGGAAGGAATCTACTTGTTGGAGCTGCTGGGTGATTTTAGGATAAGTACCTCACCTTCTGCTGTTGTGCAAGCCAAGCACAACAAACCCCCCATATCTGCCCTGAGCAGTCTGATGTGAGCAAGGATGTGAACAGATGCATCAGTGAGATTTCTGAACACTAAAAAGAACACCAGTTCATCCACTTCTGCATGAATCTTGTCTCTGATAACTAATCAGTGTGGGTGATACAGAAGATACCGGATTCTTAAAGCGGTATTGGTGAAAAGGAAAAAAGGCAAGGGGGCCCCCACACAGCAGGTTTTAGTTGCAACACTCAGTTCACTTCCAGAAAGTGGCCAGAGCGGTGAATAAGATATAAGGCTTCCAAGAGAAGGAACAATTTACTTCTCTCACTAGCGAGTCGGTGAGATTTTTTTGAGGGCAGAGAAGGAACACATTCACACGATTCTCCTAATGGCCAGAGGACAGGAGATAAATCTAGCTGCAGCTTGCTAGACAGAATAAAATAAAGATACTCAGTCTGAAACTGAATGACGCTCCATACCTTTAGAAATATGCTGAGTGTTGTCATTTCCCTCTGATATTGGAAGGGAATGTGGGGGAGACGAGTGCTTGTAGTCTAATGCACTTACACTTGTTATTTAGAGACCAGTGACTTTTAATTTTCAAATACACTCCCAGGGTTATATATTGCTTTCAAAACCACACTGATGAAAATGCAGACAATGCATGGTATAAGTTTCCACTAAACTGACACTGACCTGAGCTGCAGTTCAGTGTGAAAATCTCTAACTAATCCCTGTGTGCTCTGTGTGACAGGGGCTAGGAAATAAAGATACTTCTCTTATCTACATTCCTATCCACCACACATTATTAGAGAGGGTACTTCATGTTTCAGAACTGCATGTTTCATGAGATCCTGAAGAATTCCAATGCCCCAATAAATAAACAGAAAACTCAAGTATATTATATATGTATTTGTAGGACAGATTTTGAATTGGCATTCTTACATTGCATGACGGTTTGTGCTGCATTTTGTTGCTGTTGCAACTGTTTCTTCAATAGCAGGTTACATCTAATTGGGCAATTTGCATACCCTTTATGCCTGCCTCTTTGCTACCTGTGACACTTCTTCCAGGAGTGATTTGAAAGTGCAAGTTTTACTGGCACTGTAATTTCTGACTACAAGACATCCAGGAAAGGCAGCTCAGCTGAAAGTTTGAAGTCAGTACGCATAAGACACAGTTTTCCCACCCTTGTGTGAAATGCAGCTAAGCTTTATGGCTGCTTTACTCCAGAATGAGATAATCCATATGGCGGAATCAATTTCAGTTGATTTGCCTTAACCTTCCTAAGTCCTTCTACAGACATGGATGTAATTTGTGTTTTACCGACTCTGCCCTTCCTTCCTCTGCAGGTATCTGTCTCAGGCTCTTGTATGTCAGCTATTTGAAGCACCATTCCTATAGCTGTTTTCTTTCTACTGATACTTTCTACAGCTGCAGCAGATTGCATTGTTTTTTCTTTCCTATTGAAGGGCAGGGCGTGAAATTCAACGTTAGCTTCTTTTCAGTATGCTTGGCAGCAAGGCATATGTGCTTCTGTATCCCACACTATTTTCTCCATCCCCTGTACTATTGTTTGTAACAGATGTTTTCTCTGGCCTTTGCTTCTTCCTGTCACAGAGCCCCTTGCTTCCACTGGGACGTTTTTACCCTGTCATTTCGAAGTCTCCGACAGCTTCTTCTGCCAATATTAATGCCACTATATGTGCTAACAAATATGTCGCACATGTGTACAGGCATGTATGATACGTGTCCCAGCCACTATCACTGCACTAAAGGCTGATGACCCCCATTGGGGTAGGGCCAAGGAAGCTCAACAAGCACAGCTTTGTCCCATTCATGCATTATATGGGCAATGGCTTTGCACCTGAATGTTCACGCAGAAACTCATCTTGCTACACGTCTTAATCACTCCTACAATATTTTCTCAGCAGGAACTTTTTTCCCCTCTCTTTTTAAATTTTGTTCAGTAAGAAGGAAATATTTCCAATTCCACAGCAGCTAACCAAGTGATAAGTCCACTAATGAGGGGCAGAGCGGGATGCATAGCATGCCTGGATAACGAGAGAAGTGTTGCCTTATCTTTCCCTTTAATACTCTCCCTTTAACAGAAAAACACATAGTGGAAGTTCAATACACAGCCTTGAGCTTTAAACTTATGCTTGTCCTACAGGGGATTTCCTGCCCTGTCGGGTGAATTCCACTTATTAATACTAAATTCCTGTAACAGAACAATTCCTTCCTGTGGGAATTTAAAGACTTCAAGACTGTTTATTACATTTTAACTGGTGATTTTCCCTGCAGCTTCAATTGTGTTGGGTTTAATTTCATAGAAAATGTTTATTCCCTTATATTTTTTTTCCAGTCTCCTCGGTTCACTTCTACATTGCCCAGAAAGATAAGAAAAGTTACTTTTAGTTCATATTATCTAACCGATATGTAGGATGCACTTAAACCCCCCCACAGAGAGGTGTTATTTGCAAAATGTATTACCTTTTCTTTTCTTCAAACACTGTGTGTAATCTCTCCCTTGCTCAAGTCTCTCCAGTGTGACATAGGTAAATTTCACAATACCAAAGCAAGCTCAAACACCACCTCACTGTACATTATATGCCCTCCAGGAGACTTTACCTCGTATACCGTTATTTTGGACCCCTAACAGAACAAGCACCACAGCTCTACACAAATAAATTTGTGTACCCTTGTTCCAGTTAAATAATATTTTGCTTATACTTGAAATAAGAGATCTGCAGGTATTTTAATATCAAATTATTATTTCCATGTGGTCTAAGCAGTAGAACAGGGTTAGAAAAACCAACGGCTCTTTAACTGTGCACAATTTACAAACAGCTCACGTGGTCCCAGCCCAGATCTCGCATAACCAGCAGCAGAACACAGGAGCTGCTGGGGAACACAAAGCCTCAGGCTGGGGAAGAAACAAGCCAACAAACAGAGTACTGAGCTGAGAGCTGCTAATTCACCCTGGGACCTCAATGGACAGACCTGTGCCAGAGCAGGACAGGCTAGGTCTTGGCATGCATGAGACAAGACAGGGAAAGGAATTCTATGGCTGAAGGACATATATCCGTATATCTTGTATATTAGACAAGTCCTTAGTGCTGAGCCAGTTTATGTCAGGGCAAAGCATGTCTCCATAAGCAGATTCTTATTGCAAGGCAGCTCTCTAGATCACACTCTTATCTGTTGTAATGTAATATAGGAAATATTTTGCATGCATAAACGAATGTTTGCTCAAGGAAAATATTTACGTAATGCAAAATGGTGCATGACAAACTTAATTAAAGTTACTAAGCGAAGTGCAAAAGGTCTCCATTCTCTTTTCTGTTCCCCATGTGCAAGTGTGAATTAAATGAAGTAGTATTATTGCCACGAGAAAAACTTCTCTAACTTAAAGAGAAGGATTTGGCCATAAATGATTTGCATACCTCTAGAAATACCTATGATAAAACAAAGTATATCAAAATGCTAATGTTTTACTTATGCTGCACTTGACATTTCAGATATATTTGGCTGACAATAAAATATCTATCATGTAATAAATATGTAGGTTATCTGATGAAACTTATTTGAATATCTACTTAAATGTTTTTAGTTGAGACAGTAACCAAAGCTAACGATGTAAAAATCAACATACTTCAAAAGAGATTGATTTTTGATTCTGTAGCCTGAGATCATCTTTGGGGTATGTAGCTGAGCCTCTGATGATATCTGTTAAAATGTCATTTGGAGCCAAACATTTGCACTTTTTTTTTGCTGAACTACATTTTTATACACTGGCAGTTTGTTAAAAAAAAAAACAAACAAACAAACCTTAATAGAGTTGATAACCAAACCACAGAGATCTTATAGCACAGATTAACATATAAACTGGTATAGTAAATTTTTTTCTTTTAATCTCAGAGGTAGTACAGAATAATATGGACCACCTTGTTGTTATATAACATTACAGGTTTAATAGGGAGATGTGTTCAATGATATAATAGTTTTTCTTTCTGTAACTTCTCTGATTCTAATGAATGCAATCATTTTAATTAAATGCTACAAGTAATAGTATAACACTTCAAATTGAAGAAACCATTTTCAACATATGGCATAATGTTTTGTATTTGCTCCAGACCAACAACAATAAGAAAAAAGTGTTTTAATGTTTGAGATTGTAAGACGTTTTTATTGCCACATAAAGTTTTAGAAACATTTCTGAACTATTGAAACCAGTTTCAAGTTAACAACTAAGGTTCTGGATCCACTTCAAGGCTAGCAAACATAAAATAATACTTGAAGTTTAGATGTCTTCAGCTGTGAAAACCCCTTTGATATTTTCACTTTGAAAATAGTTCATTTACAAATTCCAACTACAGCACAGATAACCATCTGATGGTTGCTCAGTGGATCATGTGAACTGAAATCAGCTTCAGTCTATAACATTTAGGTAGTACTCAGAATCCACATTAGTTAGTAGAAAAAACACAACGCTTTATCAACGATGGAAGTATGCATCTTGATCTGAATGCCTCAAGTTTCTGGAAGCATTTATTTTCCGTATTAGGCATACCTACATGCTTTCCAAATTACTAGCAGTTTAGACTATGCAAATATAACTTCACCTCATTTGCATATCCATCCACACATATTTTAAAATTCTTCCCTTAGTAACTGTATCTTGATGGAAAATGCAGACTTCCTACTTGCAAACCAGTTGACATCTGCCTGCATGATAACATGTAGATTACAGAAAAAATACATTTACTTGGCAAACAAGACAACATGAGAAACAAAGCTATAGGTAGGTGTTGAACCATTGACAATCATTGCCCTATCTGATGAAAAAGCTCCCTTTTCTATCCATAGCTACCAATATTAATCTTAGAAAAGATATATCATGATTGTGGAGAAAGGGAAAAAACTAAAAAAATATATTGTACTCATTCTAAGATTTATAATGAAGATGAACTTTATTTGTATATTAATATAAGTATATTAATATCTCTGGATGTGTTGTCTTTAACTTTTTTGTTTAAATGTAGGTTATGCCAACATAATTTCAAGACAAGACATTATTTGCACCCAATTTAAAGCCCCTTTACTGCCAAGTAATATAAAGTAGCCCAAATTTAAATGAGAATTGGATCACTGCCCTCTAAAACTATATTACCATGGAGTCAATTTACATTTACAGAAGGAATTGCAATACAATCAGATTTGAATAGAAATACTTTATGCTCACGTATTTTCCTTCTCTTTTTCACACATGCAAAAGCTTACACAATGGACAAGAGTCGTGAAGCAGACCTTTGAAACCTGAATTTTTAAAAAGAAGTAAATAATAAATATATATTTAAGAGTGAGAACCATTTGAGATCAGACTACAGTTATCAAAAGTTCCTGAAAAAGGGAGGTTAAGATCAATATGTCATCTTGCTATTTTGTATCCAGTGTCAATTTAAAACTCAAGAGATGCAATGGACACTGTATTTCTAAAGAAATTAATTGTGGAAAAGAAGGTTGGGAGCTTCAGAAGCAGCTTCAGCTCCACTAACCTGCCTTGCCTGAGGATATACCCTACATGCCTGCAACCAACTTGTCTGGCACTCTCTTCTCTTTTATCAGGTTTCTTGGCTTTTTATTTTCTTTTTCAGCACTGATTTTAATTTTACTTAATTTAGAATTTTATAAGAGCTGAACTATTGTGCTGAAAAGGGGTATTTAAATAGTTAATATTGAAACTATTGTTGCAATGTTTTTAACTATCATAAACACAAACACTTCATCTCTGAACTATGGTTTGACTGATACCCTGCAGTGTCAGTAACACTGTGCTGAACTGTTCGCATTTGTGACTGTGTCCTTTGCAACTATAAAGGCTGAGGACAGAAAAGGGTAGTGAAGGGAAATGACCACACTATTTTCCATCTTCAATAGCTGCTAACGTGATTATTTCACATTTTAGAGCTAAGGTTTCATTTACTGTTCCCAAGTTTCAACTGGTGTGATACTGGATGTGTCACTGAAGGATTCTGTGTGCCTAAAAGATATCTGACGGAGGCCCACACAAGCTGGCTGCCCATAGCCTATTTCAGAGAGGTATCTGTACTGAAACTCAGGCCAAGATCCTCAAATGGTTTAGTAGGTAGGTCTGATTTGATGGGAGAAGGCCGAGCACTGCCAGGCTTGTACTCCTTCTGAGAGCCAAACAAATATCTGTGCACAACTGCGCAGTGAATCTCTGTGCCTCACTTCCCTGCCTGGAGACGGGTAAAAGTATTTCCCAGCTCACAAGGCTGTTGTGAATATATGTCTGTTCACTGTTTTCACATCCTACTGTATCATAGTTATGAAGGAAAGACAGACAAGAGCCATTACAACATCTGACAGATGACATGGATAATAAGTCAGTGCTTTCATCATAGTTCAGCATCAGTTCTTTGGAGAGTATATTCACTCTAACTGATCCTGAGTTTTAGGGTCACAAACATTAGGTTACTAAAAAAATCGAACAGGAAAAGGAGGCAGAGTAAACTTACAGGAGTTTCTTTCCATACTGAAGATACATTGACATATCAGCATGAAAGCAAAAGACAGAGAAGGGAAGTTGACAGTAACATCAACTTGTTTTCAAAAATATATTTTCATATTTGCCTCTGCAGGAGAAACCTTTTCAGCATTCATGTGTTAAGGTTCATTTAGAGTCTGGTTGGTCGTGTCCATGTTCACTTGCAAATAAAATATTATTTACGGGCTGATCTCACAAATATTTACTACTGAACATATGGGTGAATGTTCAGCTGGTGTAAATCAGCAGAACCACCAATCTCATTTACATTAGCTAAGGCTCCAGCATGTTATGTTTATTACATTAGGAACCCATTCATATGGATAGGATTTACCCTGGTAACCATCCTTAGTATTGGTTAGTCCAATCTACAGGTAAGGATGACTGCAGAATCCCTCCTCTACTTATGCTTTGTGCAATGCAGAGCCTTAAACTGTTGTTTAATGAATATTTTGTTATGTCTCATATATGGATTTAAGATCAATGCTGTGTTCCTGATATTTTCATAGAAACCAACTGAAAAGTTACAATATTAGTTTGCAAACCCTTAATTATACAAACAATCCTATGAAGTACTCAGCAATGCATACCCTTGGCCATAAAGGTGTGAGCCATAGCATAACCCTGAGCACTTCCTGGGAACAGCAGTAATCCTTTGGCTGCTGTTCAGAACACTCAACACCTCATAGGATTTACTCGGCAATCTTGTTGTGGAATCAACAAATTGTCAAAATATTATACCAACAACATGTGGGTTTCTGAGAGACTGGAAGTACTTTTTCCTTACAGACTCTCTGTCAAGAGGAAAGTGTTTTCCTTTGTGTGAAGAGCTTCGGTAAAATCATCTACTGTAACATGCACAGTGGTCCATTCCTATATGTGAATTAGCTTTGCATCATTATCTAAAAAAAAAACCCAAACCCAAGGTGCATCAGTACCTCATTTTGCCTTTCAGCTCTAGATGAAGTGCAAAGGTAAATCTAAAAATTACTAAAGCAGTCTGAAACAGAAGTTATGCAACAATAGAAATTTCATATCTTTTGTCACTGGTAGCATATATAACCACAAACAGCAACATTCTATTGCTAGATTTGCCTGTTGACTGCACTAACAAGTTATTACATAGCATGTAGGATGACTGGAGGTAAAACGGAATTTTCTCACCCCCACCACCCCCCAGCCTGTCTTTTCTCATTTTCTCTCAATTACCATATTTTCCATATTGTTTCCTGCAGCATTTATGGCTTACATTTTGAACTGTGGATCAAATACTTAAAAGGCATATTTCCCTCCAGGTTTTAAAGTTCTTTACTCATTTTCTTTCTTGCTTTTTCCAGACAACTATTCAAAGCTGTTGCTTGAGTAAGTAGTAATAAAAGGTAGCAGACAACTGACCTCCTCTATATTTCTGGAAAAGTAATTAGTGAAATTCTCAGGAGATCTGGAGACATGGGTGATATATTACCACCTGTAGGTGGTTTAGAAAGGCATATTTTACAACACCCACACAGTCATAATCAACTTACATGTTTTAACGTAGAAGCAGTATAACAACGTTAGATGGAAATGTGTTTTTTAAGCAACGTATTTCAGTTTTCTTGGACTGATACTGTCTCCTTTAAAACATCTATTATTATAGACCCGATGTCACAAAGACAGCTGATGGTGGAGGCAGACATAATCAACTAAAGTTTTCAATGCTCCCTATCTCATCCAACAACCAATAATGCTTTCTCTGCTAGGATTTTGTAATAGAGGAAACAATGTAAACTAGGCACACTCATTTTTCATCTTCTCCTTTGGGGATTTTTGCTTGTCATCATTGCTGCATGCATTTACTCCTTCATAAATGAGACCTAGAAACTGTCTTCAAAACAGTATTTCAGGTAAAATGTTGATAAGCATGATTGCCAGCCAGTGATTAACCAAGACATTTTATTTCCTCTTTCAAAACTAAAATTAAATCTTAAGTATCCCTGAAATCATATTCTTTTCAGTACATATACATTGCTAATAATGGCAAGGAGTTCAGATTTCCCTATTTTTCCCCTTTTAAAGGAAGAAATGAGTTTTCACCTGAATTCTCATTTTTACACACTTGAAGTACTACAGTAGTACTACATATAGTACTTCGAATGAAACTATCCCAAAAAACTACAAAAATCAAAATACTAGAAGGAAACACACACCACACAGCACTTTTCCCCAGACAAATAATTGAGTCAGTGCATTATCTGAAAAAAGTAAATAAAGTACCTGTACAGTGACCTGAAAAAATAAAAGGACAGGATGCAACTGAGCTAATAGTGAGGAATATGTTAAAAGAGAGAACTGACAGATCCTCATGACATTGAATAAGTTAAAGTAGTGTTCAGAAGGCTCTTCTTTACAGGTACGTCTTTCGTATTGCTCATGTCAGAGTCTCCACAGGAAAAAAGAAGAGCAGCCAGAAGGGTAAAAGAGCAATGGTTGCATTCTCACCTCCTCAGTGCATTCCAAGAATGACTGAAAATGAGAAGTTATGATTGCCAAACCTCTTTAGTTCCCTGTATCTTTTGCAAGACACACTGATGCATTAACAGGAACATGATGATACAGCCTTCATAGTATTGCTTACCTCCTAATTTTGGGGCTAGAAAGTGTAAGAGGGAGATGGGAAAGCCTGGCATTTGTTGGGTCCAAGATTTAGTTCAACATGCTGTTCCATTCCCACATATCCCTGGAATTACACTCAGTCTACTTTTCTAGTGATTTATTGCAATAGAACAACTTGTATGAGCTTCTGTCTTTATTTTAATCAGAAATGGCACACGGAATGCAAGAAAATAAGCACCAGCAGTAAGTTAATTCAAAGTTCAGTTCCAGAGAAGTATGAATCAATTTCTGATTGCATGAACACAGAACAAAGCTTGGAAATAGTTCTTGATTAATAATGATCATGTTATGAATAGATTTACCAGAAGGACGAATGCAAATCAAATATTACATGATGATTTCTATGAGAACCTCTCTGGTTCTCATAGAATCCAGACTGAGATGACTTGGACTCCATATAGAGTTATTGATCTACTATCTGAAATCTGAGAGAGCAATCAGTTTTCTGGCATTAATTGCATGAAGATTTCTCTTGATGCATGTCTTTCTGCTTCTAACTGATCTTTTTTTTTTTTTTAAGAACTAAAAATGATATCCCCAAAAGCAAGATGGCAAGGGAAACTTCTTCACACTGGTGAGAACACCACCTATTCTGCACAAGTTCAAACTGACATTGGCCAATTTCTGTTTCAAAAGGCATATAACAATCACAGTACAGTCAACTTGTCTCAATATTGTTCAGAATGCCATGCTAAAGCAGCTATGGAGGTTTAGGATTGGGGGTGACTTGGGCCTGACGAAGTGAGACTAAGCCAACTCTCATGCAAAGGAGCCTGCACTCATTTATATTTGTCCATCTAGATATATCATAGAGCTTGACTGTGAAAACAAAACTCAAAACCAGATCAGGTGTCAGTGAAGTCAAGACCTTCTTGTTATCTTCATGGTGAAGTTAAGCTGGCTGTTGAGTTGGTTTTTTTTGTTGGTTTTTTTTTTTTTTTTAAATATATTGTGCTTGTATTTAAAATTGACTGCAATGTTTAGAGTCTAATAGCCTGTTGTGGACTAAAGACCCTTAATGGATCTCTGTGTATCATATGCTGCATTTTCTGATTTAGTTGCTTTAGTTACAACACAACAGCAAAAAACTCCATTTTTTTATCCATAGATCTTAATATATTTTCAAAGGAAAATACAAAACAAATTTGCCACTGAGAAAAATAATGTATAGAAAGGTACAGTGACCTGCTAAGACAACACAGCAGGTCTGTAGGCAACCTGAGAATAAAATCCTGGTCTTTCACTTGTCAGAGCATGTGTATCCTGTGACTGTACAATTTCAGAGGCAACATAGCCCAGAACTCAACAAAGGATAAAAGATCCAAGTTAGTTAAACTTTCAAAGAGTAAATGTGATGATCCTGCAAGCATGCTATTACAAAAGCACATACTTTCAGTCCTGTCTCAGTGCATCAATATCTCTTTTCATTTGCTTTGTATGCTTTCTAACCTTTCAGATCTGTAACTGCAATACTCAAAAGTAAGAGTACAATGACACAGCTGAAAGTTTCAACCATACCTTATATAAGCACACTAATTCCCCATCTTGGGCTCTGCTGATGCACTCACAACACTTTTGTGCAAGCCTAGGTTGGAAAATTTGTTATGTAAGTTGGTCTCACCTAAAGCGACCATGCATCATGCCTACTGCCATAGGAAGCAGAGTGCAATATGAATATATGTACAAAGCTGTTTTTCACCTCACAAATATTTCCATGTAAAAATAACTCTTTTCCACCTGTGCAAACTACTTAGAGTTTTCTTTATAAGCTGAAGGTGAAAAGAAAAATATTTTGCCTTTTCGCAAAACTAAGAAAATAATATTGCCCTGTGTAGCTGAGAAAACATTTCTGTTCAGCTGTCACACTGCTCATTTGAATAACCACAAGCCAAATTTTGTATTTGGATTGTGCATAACTCTTGCTCATTTTAAATAGGTGCCATCTAGCAGTAGAATTTGACCTAGTTTTTCCTCAAGAGTATGCACAGAGTAAAGAAATAGGAAAAAGTGACTAGATGAATTTGCAGCTGATTCAAACTACTGTGGATCCACTAAATCTAGAACATAGTCTCACAAACAAACAGTTTCTTGAAGATCTCTGCTGAAAGGACCTATCAGAAATGCCAAATATTGTTAGCTAATTCTGGAACTGTGACAGAGTTTTGTTTTGGTTCTACATTTCAAGAATTTGTCAAGACTTTGCAATATTATTTGCTTAAACAGACTTCCTCCTATAATTTTGCCAAACACGGCTACAAGGTAAATCAACTGAATATGAGTTTTGACTTTGGCTGCAAACTTAAAAGTTTGGAGGTCTTGTTTTAATTTTTACCAGAGACAGAGCACAACAAATGCATCTCTTCAGTCATAGGTATTCTTAAACAACTGCATTGAGCCACGTGGCATGAGATATCTGCATTTGCTGATATAGAATAATCTCCATTCATACATGCAGATCTAGGACTAGCACAAAGGCTGAATGGAGACTATGTCCCTCCTTCATCTTCTAGTCACTGCTTGCGTATCTATCACGGTAGTGGTTTGGTTGAAGCTGTTCTCATGTGATCCATCCTCCTGATCAGGTATGCCCTGGGGGAAAAGCAGAAACGCACCCCGTACACATCCATGTAGCAATCAACCTCTGAGGAGAGACTTCAGGAATCAGAGACTTTTTCATCTTATTTGATGGTATTAAACAGTTCCTGAAACCTCAAAATAACATGAGGAAATCAGATTAGTTAACTAACCTACCAATGGTTTTAAGAACCCAAGTTCATTCTGCACTGCTAAAATCAGGCACTGCTAAGTAGATTTGGAGGCAATTCTTATCAGTGTTTCTAATAATGTCTACATTCTTGCCAAACACAAATTTACTACGCAGTGTCTTTTCCAGAATAATTCTCTCTTCCTTACACATATATGGGAGTTGTTTTCCCCACCTTTTAGCTCTTCATTCCTAACCTGTCTTAAGTGAGCTCTCAGAAAGACTCACCAAAGACCCTACTATTTCCCTAGCTATCTCCATCAGAACTCTGGAATCTAATGCATTTAAGCCTGGTGCTCTGTCAAAGTTAATAGTCATAATTGCCTAATTATCTGCTCTAGTATGATGGTAAAACCTTTTAACATTTCACTTTTCCCCAAGGAGAGTGTATTGCAGTTTCTGGAATGCTGCCTTACCCTTCTTTTGGGAATACTTAGGCAAAGAATTCATTTTACTCTCAGCTAAATGAACCTTATGCTCTCCCTCTGTAGCCATACTGTCTCTTTGCCTGGCTGTTTTACATGAAGTGCATACATCTATATTGAGATATATAGTAAATTCACTAGCATGTTCTGTTTGCCAGATTCCTGTCTCATTTGTAGTGATGTAAGTGACAATGTAAGTAATTTTGTTGAGCTCATCAAAACTACATTAGCTGCGTAATGTTATAATAGTTTAAATCCCTCTGATTCAGCCTCTATACATGCAGAGGTTGTTCAAGGCTACTAAAATTAGAGGAGCCCTGTGAGGGCTCTAAACTCTATCAGAAGATAACTTCTGGTCAAAGGTACCAAGAAAGGTCACTCTGTAGGTGAACTGAACACAGTTCTGAGACATCTAGGCTAGATTCTCCCCCACTTTGCTCCTATGAAATCACCTACATCAATTCATAATGAGAGATACTAGGAATAAACAGTGTTGATAAGAATAACATTCTGAGTAGGTGTTGAAATTGTTGTAAAAAAGAACAACTTTTCTTTAGGGCACACTGCAAACTTTTATATAAAAGAGATTGAGGTTAAGGTCATTGGCTACTGTAATGTTCTAATAACAAACCTAAAATCAGAAGTTCAGTCACTCAGGATTAAGTTTTGTAAATCATGTCTTCCTTGTTCACGTGTTTTACGTTTTTGTGTTTGTTATTCCTTCAGTTCTGCAGTCAAACATTTTGAAAGTTTGGGTGCAAATCAGAATGCACATCTAAGCATCATTATCTTTATCTGCAATAGGTTAGACACAATCACTCCAACTGAATGTATGGATGCATGAATGTTTTCAGACGCAGTCCTCCAGATTCATTCCTTCCTTTAGGTCAGTCTCTCCATAAACTCTGTTTTTCTTTCCACTTATTTGGTAAGACAACTAATCGTTTATGTTTGACATATTCTATGATATTTTCTATTCCTTTAAAGTTCAGGGTTTTATTCCTCTCCTCTAAATTTTTCATTTGAAATATGGGGATATGATTACACTAAAATCCACAAGAGGTAGCTTTAAATGGCAGAGGGAACAGGATGGCTACAGCTGAACATACCCCTGCACAAAGAAACTACCTCCTGTTTTACTGATCATCTCAAGAGTAAATTGGTCAAAGCTGGTTTGCTTCCAAAGCCTAAGTTAACTCACTTCCAAAGTTGCTTAGATACTTTGCAGTTTGGGCACACAGATATACCAATTGTCAGATTTTTTTCTTTTATGCACTTATTAATTGTTCATTTTATTAATAAAACCAGTACTTGATCCTTATTGGCCAAGTTTCAAGTTGTGCGCCCATAACTGCAGAATTCTGCAACTGTCCCTCCATCAGACTGCAAGTCTCCACTGACGCTTGACCAGCAAGAGGTTTAAGCTGAATCCCAGGGGGATCAGGGTATCTACATTGCACATTTCAGAGAGTAGCCTTACTACCCACCCCTCTGGAAATCAGCTGTCCCAGAGAAGGACTCCACAAACAAGAAAAGTGCAGTAAGTGATCACACATGGATCACTTTTATTAGGCTAGTAGAGAAACGACCTTGTGGGAGGTCATCCTTTCAAAAGTAGCTAAATCTGCTGATGACACACAGCTAAGAAGTAGTAAATACAGAGGAACAGAGCAAACAAAGTCATAATGATTTGGATAGAATTAGGCTTATGGGATGCTAAGTAGTTTATGCAATTCCATGTAAAGAAGTAAAAGGTAATGAGACTAGGGACCAAAAATCATCACAGAGACTGAAGTCTAAATTAAAGCACAACACAGAATACAGACCAGGAAAAGGAAGTGGGAATAAGATAGTTTAAAGTGTTTTCCACAATCATGCACAATATTTGGCAGCAATAAAAAGGCAAACAAAAGTTCAGAGCAGGAAATTGGATAAGGTAGAGGGGAAGAATAAAGAAGGAATTATAATTTATCAATGGAAGGCATTCTAGCATCACATGAAAGAACACTGAGACCATATGTGGGATATTGTGTGCAATTCTGATCACCACATTACACTGCAGAAAGGACATCAGTAGGATGAAATAAAGTACTAGATGGACATCAAAATGTCTTACAATTTGGGAGGATGGGTTATTCATTCTGAAGAATGATTAGCCATCTTCAGCATTTGCAGGTTTTCAGAAATGATTTACAAATCATCATAGTGTAATATCTGATACTAAGAGGAAGGGCATGGATTGAGGACAGGCTGACAGTGAATTAAAGTAAAATGTTAAATTAGATATTAGAAAGTATAAACAGTCATTCAGTTAGACAATAAAATACTTTGCCAAGGCAGATTGCAGCAGTTCTGTTTATTTTAGGTCCTCAAAAGGAGGCTGGATTAATTTAGTGTGATTCTGCAAGTTTTAACAGGAAAACATCCTATTAACTTAGCAAGAGTTATGCATGGAAAATACTTAGAATTGAACTCAACCCATTAGATTTTTAAGGATTTCAAAAAAGTTAAGAGATATAGTTCATACTGACATCAAGGGCAACTGTGTAGCTAAAATTCCTGCACAAATTATTAGAAATGGTGGTGTAACTCTGAGTGAAGAGAGCCTGTAACTCGGAGTGAAGTATGCAAGCACATGCTGAATTTAATACGTAGTCAGTAGACTTGGAGACATGGTCAGTGAAAGTCCTCATTTAATGAAAGGTAAGTAGGTGGTTAGGCAATACGGCAAAACTGCAGGTAAACGCATGAGATTTGTAACTATTTGGCAGGGTTTAAGTTTGCAGTCTACAAACTTCTCGTGTATTCTACGACATGTATAGGCCCAAATATGGAAAGACAGAATATACATACATTTGTGTTCCTACATGCAAACAATTCCAATGTTAAAGTTGAAAAATGGCCAAAATTTGCATGACAACTCGACTAGGTCTTTAAAGACTGATTTTTAAACATTCAGAATATTCAAAGTACCATCTAGCATGGATTGACCATGCAAAGCAATGGATACTTAAATACCTAACATTTCCAGAAAAAAAAGCACCATCATTATAAAAAAAATAAACCACTTAAATACCTTTGAAAAATGTACCCAATTTCACTTACTTCATATCCTTAGATATCTTTTATCATCTGGATGCTATGGACTAAAATCTTTCCAAAAATCTGAAAGCCCAACTTGGTGAGATGCTATACCGAAGTGTTTTTACAAGAAATGATATAAACCATTTTGTCTTCTAATATCAATTCTAAGTAACTATATACAAAAGTTGCTAAAGTAACTTAGATCATACTTTCCTCTGCAATTTCAATCTTTAGGAATCTAGAGATTTTCAGCCTTTTTTCTTCAGGGAAAGAAAAAAACACATAAAAGTTACCATCATATGTGCTTTTCCATTAAATTACTGCATAGTCTTATTACTAAATGGATGTTCTATTTATAAACACCTCTAAGATAAACAACTTGAAAAAAGTACACAGGTAAATGTAAAGCACTTTTTCTGACATTCATTGCATTGGAAAGTGCTAATAAATCAAATAGTCTACAAAGAACACATTTTATTTCTTTTTACAAACTAATAATTGAGATGCTGTATGCAATCAATAGACATGAATTAATTTATTTCGAAAGTGTTTAACTAGTCCCTGCTCAGACAGGGCATGCCAAAATCTTCTGTCAATAAAGCCTGGATTAAAAAAAACAGCACTGTCTGATATAATTGGCACTTTGACCAGCAGAAATTCTGTAAGAACAGTAAAAGTGAGATATCTTAGAGATGCAGGGAAAAATTAAACCCCAATATCTCCTAAAATCAAGGAAAAGGAAAAAAAAAACAAACCAAACACGCCAAACAAAAAAAAATCCAAGAACCTGAACTAGAACTAAAATATATGTAGGACATATAAAAGAATAGAGAATCAAATAAAAGGGATGCAAATAAAAGGGAAAAGAATTTTCTAGAGAGATGTAGGGTAGCCTGCGGGAAGCCTCCAGAAAAAGAATTGCATGAAAGTGTTACAAAAGAAGAGGAAAGGTGGAAAAAGAAGTCAGTGAGTAATGAGAAAGCAGAGAGCACACAAAAACCACAAAGCACAAGGATGAAAAATGTAAAGAAAGCACTTTCTTTCCTTTTTCTCCCCCCTCAAGATATATTTACCTTCTAAGACTCATTCTTTCACTTATTTTTATTTCTCCAGAAGCTAAAAGATTGGACTGTGATGGAAGCAAGGATTAAAACCCGTTTCATTTTTACCGTTATATCTTCATACATGAAAATTAAAAGTCTGAATTCCACAGTTCATTGCTGAAAAACTATGAGGCTGCTTTGCTTGAATGCTTAAAGAACCAGCATCCAAAACTTTCAGTGGGGGCACTTGTGCAGAGTCCCTGACAATCAGCTCCTACGTGACAAGACGAGCACATTTAAAGCTTTTCACTCAAAAACATTTACATCCTTTGCCTCCCATTCAGTGTCTCCTGAACGTCACAGACAGACAGTGCTGGGTCTAACACAATCTGCAGAAGGACCTATCGCTACTGTTGTAAAACATGTTGGAAACAAAACGAAAGAAAACTCCTCGATAGCAAGGGAGGTTTTGCAAGTGAGGAAAATATTATTTCACTTTTCTGAAGCACCTGTTTTCATAAATTAAATTATTTCTCCTCTGTCATGCTCAGAAAGGCACACTCTACTGACTGCTCTTACAATAATTAAGAATGCTGTGCGTAGTAGAATATTTTTTCGCAGTTTTTCCTTCCTTTATCAGTTTGGACTTTCAGGTTCTGTAAGTCCTACACATATATGTAGCATAGGATAGTGTATGAGCACTAAAATGAGGAAACCAAGCTAGAGAAAAAAAGTCTGTATTTAAAAGACTTTTTGAAAAGACAATCCTAGAAGTGTAAAGATTAGTTTTAAGTACTTCTCATTTGAGTTCAGAAGGAATTTTGTTTTTTCCATCATAAAGACTTCCCAAAGCTCTCTGTGAAAAATCAAGGGAGAGCTCTAACAAAGACCTACATAGTGGTTTGGATACTTCTCTGTTCTGTTTCTAAGAACTCACACCAAATTACCTACATCCTGGAAAACATTTTAACTACCAAGCTACCACGTAGTCTGTAATGCTCTTTTCCTTTTGGCTAAAAGACTTCAACAAAAGTTCGGTAAAGCAAATAAATATACAGAACTGCCACATGCAGTAAGCCAATATCTTCTCATGAAAAAATATAATATCTATAAATCCCAAATCAGTATTCCTTTATGATCCTGCATAGTTCTCAAATGTCTTTGGGGAGTGAATCATCAGCTAAGCTCCTCTTAAGTATTTTAGCAACTGTGTGCCACAAGAGATAGAAATCACTAAAAACAGACATGCAGATCAGAAGAATGACCACATTATATATAAAGAAATGATTGTTCAGTTCAATGTACATCAGCTCTTGGATGAAAGAAGTGGAAGTGGTGACTGTATACTGAGTAGATCAATTGTTAACATGCCTATAGATGTCCCATATATTTCCTAGGGAATCTCTCAAGGCTTACATTGTGCTACTTGGTTCCTAGAAAACTAGGCAATTAATACATTTATTTTATTGTTATTGATATGTATTATGCCATCTTTATTGATTTCACTAAGATTTATTTCTCCCCTACAAGGAGAGCTATTTCCTGTAACAGTATCACAACTAAGTTGTCTGACACTAGCCAAACAGAGTCATGGTGTTTTCATGGAAGGAAGAAAAACTCTTTATCAGAGTCCCTCAGCAGACAGATCCATTGAGGTTTTTGGGTGGTTCAGTTACTTAGGAGGCTCAAAGGAAGAAAATGCTTGGCAGGCTGTAAAACTTAAAAACACAAACAGCTGTTTAGACTTGGAGCTCATGAATCTAGTAAACCTGATAAGAATTTAAATCTTTTCTCTCATAAACTTAAATGAGAGTAACAATGTATTCAGCACCTATATTAAAATAAGATGAAATAATATGCAGACCATATACTTTGCTTCAGTTTACTTTCCTTCTAGCTCTTCTGAAGCCAAAACCGCTTTTGTTAATGGGTCCACTCCTGTGAGAAAAATGCACCAAAATTAGCAGCACAAAGGAGGACCTTATTTCAGTTGTAAATTTGTCATCTATATTTGATGTGTTCATTAAAGCTATTCATTAAATCATTCTAAATCTCCATGGTTCCAGCCATTTTGGGCAATTCCTAAATGGAAGAACGACCGTCATTCTCCACGCACTTCCTTCTAAAACTCTAGATTTCAAAGTTTAATTTTATAAGATCTGCAAGACAGACACTGTAACAAGGAAGGGATATTTTGAAGAAGAACACACCATTAGGATCCCAAAGCCTCTTAAAACAGCAAAGCCAGTGTCCCAGAAGGATGAAAGAATATGTTTAATAGTGGATGTTCTGTTTATTATCTGAAAAAACTACTCCTCCTCTGAGACTTCACAAGCTGGAAATGCAGTTTCTGTGCTGCCTGTTACACTTGGGTACTTCTGCCTTAAATTATCCATTCCATAGATTCCTTCTTGTCTTAACTTGAAGCTTGTCACATTAAGACATGATGGAACACTAATGCAAGCAATTTTTGTCTAACAGATACAAATGGTATTGACTGCTATCTCCCTAAACTTCCTTTTCTGTTGGTTTATGTAAACATTACCAGTTAAAACATCTAGGAAGCCACAGATATAAATTACATTTCTGAAATGAATACACAGACCATTTACATTCCCAGATATTAAAAGCAAAAGGATATTGCAAACTCACAATATTAATATCTATATAAAATGGGCCACTGGACCTACTGTAGAAAATCTTGCATTGAAGGTCTGTGCAGCTTACTCAATTCTTGTCCCTGAATGGGAAACAGCGATCATTATACATATAATGCAGGACAACAGTGATTCTCAGTAAACAGATGTAGATAAGCTAGTAAAAATCCCTTCATCTTAGTCAAGGTGGCTAAGTAAGAAATTCCATATTGTGATAAGTTTTGTCACAGCATAGGACAGCAGTTATGCCTTAGAACCCTGTAGAGGGAATAAAGACAGATTTCCTCTTACAGCTATTATAAGAACGTGCTCCTTGAGGCAACTTACGAAGTTTTGAGGCATCTCACGTTGGTGAAAGAAAATTTCAATCTCAAATCTCAGTCTCAAAGATATCCCCAGCTCAGCCACACAGCTTGTCTGCTAAATAAGTCCCAGGAGAATTGTGATGATCTCAGCTAGAGAATGTTAAAGAGGAGGAGGAAAATGATTGCATAAAAGGGCATATGCATAGAAGTGCTGTTTATTGACTTTCATTTTATAAAAATATCATTTGAAAGCTTTTTTCATTTCATGCAAATGTGCTATGGTATAAACACAGTACTCTTTCTAATCCTTCTGCATTGTTGAATCATGATAAAAAGTTGTGCTAGTGAAAATAGAATGGAATAATTAAAAGCATAGTGTAAACGTATACATTCCTTTTTCTTTTTTTTCCTAAAAAAACCCAGATAATCGCAGAATTTCCAAAGCCCATATGTCCATGTTCCAACTAGACTAGCACTTCTATCTGAATTTGGTTTGATTCAACTGGCCTACTCCTTGCTTTATGCTGATATTTCAGGACTCATATTGTACCTCTTTTTAACACGCCAATTATAAGAAAAGAGTTATACATTAACTACTTCTGTTTTCAAAGTTGCTGTAAAATACCACACTATACTTTTCATTAGGAGAGATACTAGGCTAAAAATACCACCACGTTGATGGTACTTTTCCATCTGGAGACATGAAATATTTTAGAAATACTCAGTCAGGCAAAAGTCTAATTCAGATTTTATTGCTAAAACTTCCAGTCAACATAACGTACTTTAAGTTGCTATTCATATTTTTAACAATTCCTCTTTTATGAGTAAATGGGTAAAACACTTCCATGAAATAAGTTGCACAGAATAAAATACTAAATATGACCAGTGTGGCTGGCTTTTTACCATCAGAAGAGCTGGTTCTTTAGCACTGGCTCAGAAAGCACCAGTCTTTATTCTGATGTTGGTTCCTTTTTGGCCCTAATTAAACAAGACAGTGCTGTAAAGTGTCTTTCTACTTTGTGCGCATACATCCACTGATGTTTGCATGTATAAGAGCAGCTTATGGCTCAACAGCAAGGTACTCCGGATTGGAACATGCATACGATTCCAGATATCAAAGTTAGCTTTAGTTTGACTTTGTGAGATTCTAAAAGCAGCTGTGCTTTGTTGCACTTCCTTAGATCCCAATAGTGATTTAGTTCTGAGGATTATATATTTGTCTCTTATGTGTCAAAAGTCTTATCCCTAGTGACATTACAACTCTGTTTTTGTATTTAATGTAAAAGCATGATAGCTTCACATTGATGATTGTCAGCAGTTGCTATTTATCATCTGTCAAAAGTTTTCCTCATGGGAAGACAGAAATCAAATGGATTATGGTTGGTTTTTTAGTTGCTCAAAGGAATCTTACATGACACAAGCTAAAAAGAATGGTGAAACTGCTCCTGACAACCAAGTTAGCATTCTTAGCAATATGCTATTTTATGTACATAGCAGAAGAACTGTCAGCCGTCTTGACGAAGCAGTACATTTAAAAATGCTATGTCAGTTCACTCATCTGACCTCTTGGTTGCAAGATCACCTGATACTGAAGTTGTGTATTTCTAAAACTACTTACAGTATTGTCTAGAAACAAAAATGTGAAAAAACAAGACCGCAAATAAACATGACAGGTGAAATCTCTAATAGCAGATGGTAAAAATGTCTGATAATTACACCACTGCAATATCTTTTGGTCAAGATTTTTAGAACACTTTAAGTGTATCCCTATTAGTTCTCCAAAGAGAGAAAGAGGAACGAGAGAGACAGAACCTGCAATAGGACTTGTCTACGCCCTGAAGTCACTTCCCTGCACTTACACAATAACTAGAGAAAGGTATCCTTTCTTGAAAAATTGAGGAACTTTATCCTATTAAAGATGTTTTCTCGAGTATGGCTGGAGAAGACTTAATGAGAAAATACTCATCTAGACTTAGTCACTTCCCTACTTGCATCAACAAACACACACACACAAAGTTTGATGACAGAGATAGCTACGACTATGACATAAAACTTGCACAAATCATTATGGTTATATCTAGAAAAAATTGAGTCACAAAAACTGAGTGAGACCTAAAAAATTCTCAACTTTTTGCCTGTTTAATGCTTTAAAAATACGTCAATTTGTATACACAACTGTAAAATAATTAAGTGAAATACACTCTTTGCTATTTACTCAGACTGAATGAAAATATAAGGTATTCAAAAGTTGGAGTTAAAGCTCCTAGAGGCATGATGGCTGAGTCTCAAATTTCTAAACCCATGAAATGTAGGAGTTAACTGCATTATGAATAGACTCTTCATTCAGCCTGCATTCTGGGAACAACCATGGACCTGGTTCATGTTGTAATGCTGTGAAAAAGGCTATATTAATGATATTTCATTTAGAATTCAACTACAAAAATGGTTTGCTGGTCCAGCATTCTCCATGATCTCCTTAACCTGTTTCAGGTTTGATATCCTTTTATCTTTAATAAAAATACTGAAAGGGATTTGGTGTTTCACAGATAATTATGCCCCACCTCTAATTTCAGTGCATTATAACAGATAGATTAAGGGAAATTCAGGGAAGCAACGGGATTTAAATGACATAAAATAGAATAAAAGATTTAAAATTCAGTCTTTTTAGTTTCACCTTATATTGTCAGATAGAGAAACCAGCTTTATTTCAACCTTAATGGTCATGTGGAGATTACTGGTCAAAGTGCAGAGAATACAAAGCTGCTGTTATAGAAGTACTTCTGAAAAACCTGAAGCTTAGATCTGGGCTTCCACCTTCTTTGAAGCTTATTATGAAAACCCGTTCTATGACAAATGTCCAGATAATGATATATTGTAACAATACCTTGGTTTTCAAGAGTCATCTTACAGACTTGTGCTGCTCTGTACCACCATTGGAATTATACCTTTTAAAATATTTTATGTCCTTCTAGAGTTGTTAAAAGTGACAAAAGTCAGAATAGCTCTACGAATCTGAGTTTGGAAAAAGTGACGTATCCTGTACATGGCCACAGAGAGACAGTGCTAATATTAGGTTAGTGAACAAGAAAACCACAATGATTAAGCTCATTAGAAACAAGAATGTTTATCAGCAATGAATTTAAGTAATGATTTGAAGTCATGATAAGAAAAAAACCACACGCACCCAAAAAAGCCCCAACACAGATGGGGTGGGTCAAAAATATAATCAGGATTTAATACTACGCCTGAGCCTGTTTCAGTGTCAGGCTTCCTTTTCATTTACACTCACGCATTGTGGAAAGGAAAAATGGATTTTTATACAAGACAAAATGATAGTTCGCAGAAGAGGCAGCTTTTTTTTTTCCCCAACACCAGCATAGGTGTTCTGCATTATTTAGGAATACAATAATCTCACTTCTGTATGAAGCCTTGATAAGAGCATTCTCCTTCTGTGCAGACAATTGTTGAGGATTCAGTAAAAATACATGAGGCATATAAATACTATGGCAATGAGTATCATCAAGAAATGTTAAAAAAACTGTATCGACTTTATGCTTTGTCTGCATTTACTAACTGAGCCGGAGGATTTTGGTTCCCTGCTAGGTATCCTAATATGTATAAACAGGAAGAATGAGACAAAATGTATTGAAGCACCTTTGAATCTCTCTGGGTGCCAGTGACAGACAGAAAAGTATTTAGGTAGAAAAACATGGCAAGCCAAGGAATTTCTGGATTTTATTAATTCTTTCTTTAGATGGATCAAATTGAATGATCTATTTAAAATTCTAGAATTGAATAGGCCTCTTGTTGACCATGAGACCACAGATTAAATCAATTTTGCTAGCTGTCTAGACTGTATTTTCACTTTTTTCTTCATCGCATTCACAGAGGTAACTGCATATGTGTACATGGTTATAAACAATGCACAGCCTCACATACAGTGGGATTATCAAGTACACACAAATTACACTCAGGCTACGCACTGATGTATAAAATATCATTATATGTAAGGTCACATTCAACACATGCATGGATTGAGTCCAGCGATAGCCATTTTTACATTAAACAGTCATTGCTGGAAGCCCATGATCGCCTACCTATGCTCAATACTCATTTGTAGGGCTCACTCAGCTCACATGGTTCTCTCAAATGGTGCTTTTCTTTCACTAAAGCTACAGGCAAGAGAGGACTTGTCCCATTCTTGCTGTGGGCTTTCTGCACAGCAATAAAGCTAGGATGAGCACTACAAAAAAGGCAGTGCCTGTGGGTGTGAGTCTGTGGGAATTAGTCCATTAAGGGAGCTACCCCTAGGCGATTTTTTTTTCCAAGCTCTGTTTTTCATGCTGAGCAGTTCCTTTTAATGAGCACTAATGTCCACTCTGATCAATATCTGAAGCAGAAAGCATTACTGTCACTTTCTCTGGTTATACCCAAAATAAAAGAGAGAATTTTCAGTATTGTTTTCAAGCAGCATAAGAATTCCAGCCAATCACCTCTTGACAATGAAATATGGAGAAATAGAACAAACATAAACACTCATGGATCTTTCTCCTCATGATGGCCCTTAATTTCATGACAGCCCTGTGATTGATACTGTCAATATCCATGACACAAGCCACTTCTCCCATGTGTCAAACTACAGTAGAGCAGCAGCAAATGGCTGGGAACACACATGTTGTTATCTGCAAGACTTACTCAGCACAAAAGATGTTGAAAGCATTTTTACAGCAACAGACAAAAAAGGAGGAAGAAAATTTACCCTTAGGCCTACCCTTTCTTGCATGTTAGCATTTTTTTAGGAACCCATGTATGATCATGGCTCTTGCTAAGAAAACATTGATACTTGGTTTCTAGTTCTTGTATGAAGTCTTTACCATTTTTTCCCCACAGACAGATGTTGAGAGCAGTGGGATGGAATTCCCTGTCATGAGAGACTGGCTGCTGAGTGGACTAGGGGAAGAAGGACCACCATAATTCAGAAACTTGGACAAGGAAGCCATTCATCTCTCCCACTCTTTCAGCACCACCCTGCCAATCCTGACAGGCTTCATTGATCATGGCATTACACACTTTTGATCCTTGTACCAGTCCTCAAGTGTTGACCCTCCTGAAGAGAAATGGGCATCTGAAGAGTTGCTTAAGGCCAGCCCAGCACTGCATGACTGAGGGAAGAAAAATACTTCATATGCCAACCAAGAACCTAAAACTTCTGCTGAATTCCATTTGTTGACGAATTCATGCCGTGATTCCACTATTTCCCACACAGTTCATCAGTTTCCAAGGCAGCAACTTATTCCTCAGGAACTCTCTGACACTCACAATATAATTTTGACCACAATCAGCACAACTAGAGAGGAAGAAGCTTGATACCTCACTCTGAAATTCTGCCTTAGATTTATCTAGGCCCCTCTTTAGCTAATTTCTTTTTACAGTTCTATTTCCTTAAAAGTCTTCAAATCCATTCAAATTAAAGAATTAAAGATAGAGATGGAGGGCTCCTTGATTCCTCCAATTACTTCCAGCAGTGAGAAACCAGCTGACAACAAAAGGACGGAGTACGGAAGCAAAAGTTATTCCTCTTCCAGACTTTCTGACATTTTGGGCAAACAAGAAACTAATATCCCAGCTGCATTTGGGGGAAGGGAAAAAAATCCATGCTCAAAGACGGAGTCAGCATTGTCTGAATTAAGATCTACTCATGTCAAAGGTGGCATATTTTATACTTTTGCTTATAAAAAGAAAAAGATAAATGGAAAATTTAGCAGACATCATAGTAATTCCAGAGATCAATAGCATGATCCTATGCAAAATAAAGCATGTAACCATCTTTAGTTACAGAACAACTTTAACACATACAAGTTCTCTGTGCTTAGAGTGTCTTTCCCTATAATAATGACATTCCCACTCTCCTAGCCATCACTGAAGGCCAGTATATTTACATGTTAATATTGAGCAGTCAATTCATTCACTTGCAAAAGTAAACTTAATTCCAAAAATTTTCATGCGCCCTGTCTGCAAAGAATTTAAATTAAAGTAGTTTGCATAAATAAACATGAATGTCAAGATTCCAGGCAAGGTCTGGAATAGTTTTAGGTTTTTGCAATACATTCATACCCTTTGCTGATACATTGAGAATAGACTGTTTTTGATTGCTTCATTCAAGATCAATTTTTTTTTTCTATTATCATCCTTACCACCTCCACCGTTTAAGTGTCTCTCTTGCATTAACTAGTGGTCTAACAGGAAAAGCTTGCAGCCTTCTTCAAAGGCTGTTTTCCAGCATTGTTTTGAACAGACAAGAAGCAAAGAGATTTAGTAGCAATTGGTCCTCCTCTAGCAATCCCTTAAATACCCTTCAGGTATGCTTTGTCCCCCAGCCTAGTTAGCTATTCTGTTGGTGCTTGTCCAGCAATGACAGACTGCCTGTGTAGTCTGACCTTGTCAGCTGTTTCTAATTACTGCAGCAGTCCCACAGACTATGCTCTCTCTATAGGCCTACCAGTCTGGTCTCACAAGATTTACCAGTCCCACTGATAATGGACGTCATTCAAACATAAATGTTTAGAGAATCATCTATCCCTTTAAGAATCACATCTACATATCTTGACACAATATGAAACTGCACTGTGGGAATAACTACAGTTATGTTATCCAATCATGACTTCACACACAGGATGTATTTATGCATTCCATACTCAAATGTATTTTTGTACTAAATTAATTAAGACAGGGACACAATAATGTCCTTAACGCCTAATTTTTTGGCTTGGGTTTGAAGTTATTAATTCTTTGCCTTCCCACCTCCTGTGGTTTTACTCTGAGATGGCTAAAAAGACAGGAGTTCCTGGTTTCCAGTTTAAATGGTACCAAAGAATGAAAATCTGAAGCCTTTGCCTACATAACTTCTACCCCATGGGGAGCAACATCTTGTAGCACAGATTTCTGTATTTAGTTGCTGCTGAATCTGAACCTTGGTTCCCTTGCCTAACAATTTGGTCATAGTGTTTATGATAGTGCCCCATGTGCTTAACCATGAGTATGTGAATACCCCCACCAAAACCAGTGGGACTACTTAACCTTTGCAGGACTATTTAACCTTTGTGTTATTCAACACATGCATTAGCATTTGCAACACTACTTGAATGTTCTGGTTTGGCTCATCTCTACTAAAAACTTCAAATACATAATTTATCTGACAAACAATTCTGACAGCACAATATCTACAAGTAAAACTCATTCCTCAAGTGTATTACATAGAACAATACAAAACAATAATTCTTAAAAAGTTTTAAACATATGGCCAGTCAGAAACTAATTATTTGTGCACAGTACTCCTCAAAACTAATCATGCATTATACAGAAAACAGGAAAACTACTATTTAGGGGGCTGAGCAGAGGACAGGGTCTCCTAGACACAGTCTGAACACTGGGTCTCTCAAAGCTGTTTTCACTAATTATGGCTGATAATTTAAATCACAGTAGACTTACTGATCCTGTGACTTATCGAGTATTTCTAGCCATAACGGTGCCCCAAATAAATTTAGATTTGCTTTTTCTGATTCAATTCGAATAGAGATAATTTTGATACAAAGTAGGTTTCTATTTTCAAAGCGTATTTTTACAGTTATGATATATTGGAAGCAGTAGAGAATTTAAATTTATGGATCAGTTATATCAAGTATTTAACTAAACCCAGGAGAATTCTGAATACTATACTGCTAATCCCAAGATAAATATTTTAATCCACTTTTCAGCAGAGCCTTAAAATAATGCTTCTTTCAATATATATAATTTTATCATTTATTTTTCTCTGAATAGACTACCATGGATGAATTAATAAAAAAGCACAAGTTAGAAAGAAAATCAATAGTTCTCAACTGAAGACCACTTACAAAATACAATTAGGTAGTAATTGATTTGTAGCGAAATTTGCTATCTAATTCTAGTCACATGTAACTGGAGAAAAAGCATGCACCAGGGATCATAATTTGTCTGTGTACTAATGCTCCCAAGTGTATCACCTCCGCAATGATCATAGTATAACTCCAATAAATTAAATGAAATTTGAAACGAGCTCAGAGCTTGCCAAATGCACCTTTTGTTAATGACAGGAAGTTGCATTTTGGCTGGGATTTACCACTGCCTTTTATTGGAGAGTCATTCCATAGCAGGGGAAAAAACAGGGAGAATAATGATATAAATTGTGTTCAGCATGTACATATGTAGAATAAGATAATGATTTAATGTTACCTCAGAAACAAATGGGTCCTATATTGCATAAGTTGATGATAGCCATTTATCCACAGAGAATTTCTGTGGATAAATGGCTATCTGGAGAAATTCTCTGTGGTAATTCTTGAGGGAACTGGATCACACTAATCCAATATTTGAAATTAAAAATATATCAAAACAACCCAAACAAAAAAAACCCCACATAAACCAAAAAATCAACACCAGATAATGTTTTATTTGCAGTTGTTTCTTGTAATGTTCACAACAAAAGCACACCACCTGACAAATGGCTTGGTATTAGAATGAGTTAGACACAAACTTCAGGTCATTGTTTTTTTAAAAAAATGTTTCTTCTCCCTAAGTTGCTGTAGTATAAAACACACTCCAAGATCCATCCATTAAACACAGTATTACATTATATTATAATCCTTTGACCTAACACCTGCACATCTTTAATTTATATTTTGCAGCTCAAAAGGTGCAGCATATCATCAGGGTCACTTAGAAAGGCTTTAACTCAGGGTGCTTTTTACAATAAATTAAAAACCGTAGTGGCATAACAAACACCACTCCTGTAAATCCTGAAGGAGCCCATGCTTCTGCATGTTTCAGCACACACTGTTCTTTCCTATATAAAGTATTAGCAAACACCTTATGTTAGAATCATAGAATGGTTTGGGTTGGAAGGGACCTCAAAGATCATCTAGTTCCAACCCCCCTGCCATGGGCAGGGAAAATTTTAGCAAAACATTTCTTCTGAAATCAATCACTTAAAAATAGGAGATGCCAGAAGTGATTTAGGTTCAACTATTTTGTCTATAAGCGTTATAAATTTGCTTTTAGTTATCTAAACACATATTGTTTTTCTAAGTATTCCTGACTCAATGTTTAGCATAATTGTTACTCGTTTAGAAATGTGGCTGTTCTACATTGGTTTTTTTTTTTCATTCTTATAGTTCCATGTTAGGATGGTAGGCTAGCTAGACCTCACTAATTTATTTTAATCATCAACTTTTTGGTCCTTTACATCTTCACTCAGTGTCTTGACAAAATGACTGCCATTTTATAGTTGGCAAAACAAGGCACAGAAGAACTCAATTTAACATTTTTTCATTCATTTCAGATGTTTGATGTGAGATGCATAATGTTTTTCAGAGGTTGCAGTGTGGGATCTCATGCGACCTGTTTGGAACTACTTACATAGATCATTTATGGGTAAAACCATATGTCATTCCTTCAAAATATCACAACATACAAGTCAAGCTCAGCAATTAGATGTGTCATACTACCTTTGCTTCACCCCTTTCTATTTAAGTCTTATCACTCCTGTGTATCCAACCCAGTCAGTCTCCTTCCCATCAGTAAGAAACTGGAAAGCATGGCAGGCAGGCAGCTATTGTGTGTATAAGTGACTAAAATACAAACCTTATTAAACTACAATTCATCAGCTGATTTTCACTTCCATAACTGGTCATCTTCCATTTGCAGTGGTAGGATCTCAAACACAATGAACTGAAGTGGTTCAGCTGATGAATGGTAACTCATCAAGCCAAAGAAACTCCATCATCTGCTGTCATGCCTACATCACCTAAAGTGATTGTTCCTAGTGCCTCAACAGCCAGAGAAACAAGGACTCAGCTGCTGCAATTTGCAGTGTTTTCACATACCTGAAGCCTGCTAATGACCAGCATGATCCATACAGATTTAGTCTTTTAGGAATTTACCTCCAATTCCTTCAAATACTTTCAAACTGTGGATCTTTTGCTTTTAGCATAATCAGCTTTGGAAGGTCTCTCAGTTGGGCAGCAAAAGACGTGTTTGATATCATGAACCATCATGCCAGATGGTGTTCAAAAGCATGGAAATGCATAGATTCCTCCAGAAAAGGCTGCAGTTTTTAAAATATGAGAACATTTTCCCTTTAATTCTTTATTTCAGAAGCAATTATTTTTGCTGAAATAATTGTTAAAAGAGTTATCATGAAAGAATCCTAAGTTAAATTAGCAAACAGAATATTAACATGAAAATACTAGGAGACTTCAACTGTAGCTATAACCACCATTCTCAGCAGTGAGAAGGAAAAGGCATAAAAAAGGCCGTATTGCATGAAAATATGATAGCAATGTCACACGATACTTGACCAGAATTTCAAAAACCATTAGGAAATGGGTTCAGGTACAAACAGGTTTGTCTCAGACAACAGAGGAAGAAAATTTTTCAAAACGGTCTGAGATTTTGGCTTCCCCTGGCTCAGTTAGTGTTAATCTCTCCTGACAAATGGTCTGTCATATTTTAGAGTTAATCACAGAGAATTTTCTCCTGGAAAACCTTGTTACTTATTTCAGGCAATGTTGCTACACAACCAGTTATGCAAAGAGCTCCTAATAACATGTGAATAGACAGAGAGTGCTATTGTATGAAGCAAGTGATTTTTAATAGTGAATTACTGTACACTGGAAACTTTTCTAATACTGCATGAGTTCTTTCAAGCAATTATACTGAAAATGTTGAAAAGACACACGTTTTGGTCAGCATTAGTGTTAGTGGTTTCCTGTGATGTGGCATTTATGATAGTAGTATAGGTTCAGTTTGCAAGTCAGATCTGCCCGGAGGTAGTTCTGACTGAAATGCCAGCCCCTGGATATTTGTTTGTATTTTCCAAAATGAAGAATATAGTTATGGTAAATTAAAAATTTTGGTAATTTCCACATAGAGGTTTTTTTTTTTTTTTTATACACGAAGGTCCAATATCCTTCTCTCTTTAAAACATATACTACTATCAGCCTCTATGGAAGGAGTGACATGTCCTCTACTGAGAAGCAGCTTGTATTTTCACATAACTTGAGCGTAAGACCCATGTAACCCATGTGGCAGTATAACAAAGTTACGAAAACAAGAGAAACATTCACTTCAATGCCAAGAATCTATTCAAGGTTTCACCATGAGTTTCACACAAATTCCAAGATAATGAAGTTAAAAGAAAGCACACAGACTGTTCAGAGATTTCATTTTCACCTCCCACCTCCCCCCCCCCAAATGATAGAAAGAACTGAGTTTTGTGAATGGAATCCTGTAAATAGATAAGGAATGCTACCAAAAAAAAAAAAAGTTGTGTGCAGTTATCTTTGCATCAAAATACTATTATCATATGCATGGATCTTAAAATAAAGACAAAGATATTGCTATGCAGTTGATGGAAGCAAATCCCACATAATTCCTCTCTCTGGCAATGTTTTGCCATGATAAAGGCACTTCATATTTCTAGAGAAGGGAAACATTTCTACATCATTTGAATTCAGGAATCTCTCAGTGTAGCTACAATTAAGGATGTTACAAAGGGCTCTCTGCATCAGTTCAATGACCCACTCAGCCTCTGCTAAAATTCCTTATTCTATCAGGTGAAGGACTAAAAAAGACATAATAGATTTTCAGTCACACAGAAATATGCTTTCATAACCTGTGGTGGAGTGGTTGGGAGGGAAGCAAAAGGAAGGGACAAGATGGCAGTATTAGAAGAATGACTATTAAATTCAGTCCATTTTCTGAAAACGTGCTTTTTTACCGTAATAAAGAATGCTTTTCAATGTGTATAATTTGAAGTGTGTTGCCTGGTGTGCAAGTATATGTGCGAGACAAAAAGATAAGTTTAGAAGATAGTTTGGGCTTCTTCCTCAGGAACTTGAGTGTCATTACATTTGCTCCATTTAGTTCAGTGAGCGGCATTCTGAAGGCAAAAAGCATCTGTTCAGATAGGCAAGGGTGACTTTTATCATATCAAAGGGAGGGGTGACCTCTCCAGAACTCTTAAAGCAGGACTAAGCAAGAGGTTGCCTGAACCACTGAAAACTTGCTCCAGCATTATCACTGTGAAGCTATAATCCATTTCACTGGTGCTTAAAGTTCAAGCTGCGTTTTCTGAATCGCAAATAAGTTCCTGTGTAAAGAATATTCCATATATGTATCCAGACAGGGTGGTAATGTTGTTATTACAGAACTGTCTGTAATAACTCAGCTGTCAAATTCACTCCAGGCTGAAATTCAGTCTACATGGTCTCAGCTGGCCAGCAATTTCTTTTTTCACATACAGTATGTTTAAAATGTATTCAGACTGTTAAGAGTCATCAGGTGGCAAGGTAAAAATTTTTTTTTTTTTTTTTTTTAATTTAAGAAGAAAAAAGGTGTTAATAAATTTTAAAGAGTGTTACCAGTTTTATCTCCTGCTTATTTGCACCATCAGATATTACATTAGAAAAATAACTTTATGACATCAAGTATTTCACCTGTTCATTATATTTTTAGTATAAACCTCTTTTCATGAAGCATTTGTCTATATGACTTTTTCTATTTAGCTAGTTTTTCCCTTAACATAGTATTAGCAAAGCCCACACTCTAGTCCATCCACAGCGGATAGGCAAATTATGATCTCTGTACACCCTAATAAAATATATTGACGGTAGTTTTCAAACAAAGCAAAAAAATATTTTTGTTATTTTGAGTACATACAAAAATTAATTTTTCAATCTTTAGTTAAAGTTTTAATTGACTTTCAATGTGTAAATGCAAATACAATGGAGTCTGGAAGCCTAGTTATTACATTCTCGTTTTACACTGAAATTCCTTAGCAAGTTTTTACCATGAAGAAGTCTTATTGAATCGACAGCAATACTTAGTTCAAGAGACTTTGATCAGATTCTCCCTTCTTGCCATATTGAAGAATATGCAAGTTTAATATATATCAGTAAAACAATAGAAAAATGCAGAGACTTCAAACAGGATTCAATATCGGTATTTAGTTCTTATGAAACATACTTCATGTTAAGATCACCATGAATTTTACAGAGCACAGCTGATAGCTGCATTGACAGAGACACCTATACAGTGCCTGCTGTGGCAAACATAAGGCTATAATTTTGCTACATTAGAGCCAAAACAGGAGAATAATTTTACTTAAATATCATTTTACTCATCAAATCTCATGTAGCTAGAATTAGCCATAAAATTGAAGACATGTCTCAGCAGCAAGAGAAGTTGTTGGATGAAAATGATGGAACATCAGAGAATGCAATACATTATAAATAACGTATTTAAGCTTTTAAATACTTGATTTTCCCTTTATTATTGAATACTTTAAATAATTTAATAGATAAATCTTATAAACTAAAGGTTAGAAAATAGTCACTGACTGCCCTATGTTAATAAAAACATGGCTGCCTCAAAAGGAAATGATTCGAAGGTAAAGAATTTAGCAAAATGAAGCAGCAAACCATATATTAGAGGGAACTTAGGACAAATTAAAAAGATTTCAAATGCACAGCACAAGATGTGGGACTTCCTGTTCAAGCCAGAACATCTGCAAGAGGAGATCCGATTTTGATGCCAGTGATAGACAAACCATCACATCTCAGTACTTTCATCACTGTGATGTTAAATGTGTGCTGTCTTCTCAACACAAATTTGCTTGTTACAAGTTTGCCTTGCTAGGCAGAAGAGCCCTCTCAAACTCCTTTTCTTCCCTCTCTATGATAGCATGGAGGAGGTTGATGATTAAGGCCCACTTGTCATCATTCTGGAGCAGCGCTGCCTTGTCTGGTATAATGTTTTGTCATTGCAAAAATGAGATGCCACGTGTTTATATCTGGTGTTGCTAACTCTACCATTAAATCAGCTAAAATAAGAGCAACATAAGAGTAACAATCAGGTGAACAGCTGATAAGAACTTTTTACTGGAATGGTAAGCCAGTTTATGGAAGGAAATTCATTGTACTGAAATACAGCTGCAAGAACTTGCATAATCTGATGAGATAAAATATCAAATGTTAGTGGATTATAGCAGTCCTCATAGCTCCTGCCAGGCTATTATAGCAGCTGGCAGTCCTACACAAGTTTGTCATGCTATGTTAGTCACCTTAAAATATTTAACATTTTCCTTTAATATTCAGCGCATGGATTTTACGGCAGTGTTAATTACCTGTAAGTCACACATGCGGACATTGATTACTATGTTGCTTTACAATTTTGCTGCTTAGGTTTTGTCATACTGAGTGGTTTCTAAGCTTGCTCCTTGGACAGAACTGACCCATCAGAAACCACCTGCATTCTGCACCAAGCAAAATTCACAGACAATGCCAGAAAGCTTGTGAGAGGTCTCAAGGATGATTAGCCCCATAAGAAGGCTAACTGAAGTTAAAAAGGCAGGGAGAGGGGAGAAAAGAAAACAGAGCAAAAGAAAAAGATTCATCTGTTTCCTTTCCACATTCTTGCTTCCATATAGTCAAAGAGAAAACTGAAAATCCAATATGTCCTGTAAATGGCACCATAACTGAAGAGCAAGAAACTCATATTTCAAAAGACTGTTGCTCACCAACATAGGCTGCAGCTCTACAGCAGGCTGTTGTATCTTCCACAGCCAGGAGGAAATGGCTCACCTTTTGTAGGAAGGACCTAAACCTTAATTGATTACATAACTACAAATTCATACCAGCTGGATGCATCTCCATAAAAGACAACACTTTTTATTTATGTATTTTTAAAGTTAAGAGCTCTCCAGTCCTTAGATTAAACCTGGCTTAAGCGTGCAAATTGACGACAGATCTTTTGAGATCTTTCAAAAAGCCAGTTGGAAAAAAAGAAAAAAACAACAACACACAAACAAGATAGAAACATAGACTTTAGATGGGGGATTTATGTCTAAGTGGCAATTCAATGCCCTCTTTAAACTTACACAGCTTCAGGAGAGATATAACCATACTGATTATTATAATAAGTAGTATAATAAATTGAGAACACCTTTGTTTAAAGTGACTAATGGACAAACCTTTACTGGCTTCTTCATTTAACTTTTGTTTCATATAGATACATGTTTTAACTGGATATTGCTTGCGTCTGTCTAAATCATTTAGAAATTGTGAGGGCGATCACCAAGACAAGATTTTTCACTACACCAGTGGAAAAAGTTAAAGACAGTAAATTGAGAAGTCCAGCAAAGATTTTAAACCTCTGTCTGTAGCTTAAAATAGTTAGACTTCCTCTTTGGCACTATCCAAGTTGAAGCAGAGTAATGAGCATTACTCAGAAAAAAAAAAAGAAACTAATCAATAGCAGTATTGAACAGATATTAAAATATTATTGAATTTCTGTCTTTGGAGTAAGCTTTTACAAAGGTTGACATAATGCAGTTAAGCGAGTAGGCCCTTATCCAAACGTCCATTGGAGTCTTCTTACTTATTTCACACAATTTCTGAACAGATACACAGCAGAAACAAAAGTACTCATATATATGCCTGAAAATTCAGCATTATTTTATATTTCAGAAACTTTTATACACACTTTCATTAACATTTCCAGAAAGTTATATAAATCAATAGTAACTTTATGAGTATTTGTTAACAGGCACACAAGCATAACCAACCAATCTTCTGAAGTACTCTTCTTACACTGCTAGAGAGGGAAAAACAACACACTCTGTGTTCTTGGTTGACCTATCAAATACTTCAAAAGCAAATTCAGAGAGCACAATAATCAATAATCTACTTGCTGCAAACAATTTGTAAACGTTGCCTAACATTCAATGTTCACAAAACGGTTTTAAAACTATAATGGATAGCAAACAAACTCAAAACTCTAGTTAGAAAAAAGCCCTCTTTCTAATGAGTAGTACAAATTCCTCAAACATAACAGCAAATGCTTTTGGGTTTGGAGTACAAAACTCTAGAATAGATCCTGGGTTAAACGAATTTCAAAGCACTTTTCATGCTAAAAGATATGTAAATGTGCAGATTATTCAGGCAATATTTAAATAGGATTATAGAAAGGCGTAATCCTTTTTAATATTTTTTTTCTTTTTCCATGTCTGTGTGTCTTCCATTTTCCAATTGGAGTGAACTATATTTAGGCACCTTCACAGGAAATGTTAACCACTATCTTTCTTTACCATAACTGTCAAAATCCCTCATTGATTTACCTGTATAATATGCAGGCTTTTGTATATTCTACACATCATGGTCTATTATTGTTGACTATGAATTAAGTTTTCAAATACTTGATATGTTATTTGAAATACAGCTTGTGCTTGAGATTTTTCATAATCTAAGTGATTGCTTCTGACTGTCTTTTCATTCTTTTATGTACATGTCCTTCTATGAACATATTTTTAAAGTACTAAAATGCACTTGACAATGTCACTTTAAAACAGTCTTTTGTGTCTTACCTCACTAGCTGTAATCACTCAGGAATATTAAAGCTGTGTCTTGAGCTGCTAAGGAAAATGAACTACTTCTGTGCATGGACAGAAAACTGGTGTAACGAGAGCTCCAAAGTACGTAAGAGGTTACATAGTCTGTCATCTTGAGTTCTGAGGTTAATGCCAGTGAGCAAGAAACTTACAATAGCTGTACTTTCATATCTGACATGAAATGTCATGAGATAGATGAGGTAATCATAAAGTGCAGTTATCAAGACTAGCCTAGTTTGAGTATGGCAGAATGTAAGAACTTAATGCATTTCCCAATGATGCTGTTACTTCTGAAGTATGAACTTCTCCTGTAAAGCCGGCAGGTGATCAGTTCATAAAGTGAAAGGCGGCCTGCATAGTAGACATTTAACAAGATCTGTTTTTTCCTCATTATATGGAGGGTTTTGAAGAAGCATGTTACCAGTGGGGTAAAAAGGAGAAAACAGAATGACTTGCCTTTCCTTAACTTCATTTGCAACTGAGATACAGCCATGATAAGGAAAGACAAGAGCTGAAAACATCAACAGAAAAAGTAAATGAAAAAGCTATTGAAACACTAGAGCTATTTGACAATTCAATCACATGGTAAAAAGAAGTCGTTGCCTTAATGTACAAGGGAAGACAAAAAGGAAACTCAGAATGAGAGTTGTTCACAGATTCAGAACATGGGTTGCATATCTTCCTATTATAGAGATGGCATTTAGCTTCTATGAGCTCCTGCAGCATCAATAGTATATCACAAAATTGGACGAAAGTGATTCCTAAATTCTTAAGAGCTCTTTCTCAATGCAGTGCAGTAGTTTGATGTAGTGCATCACAAGCAAAAACAAACTCAGAGTTCTGATAGCATGCTGGGGTGTCTTGGATCTCCTGTACTGATTTAACCAAACAATACATTTTCAAAATGCACGCACATGCAGAGCTTCTGCTTATGAAAAACTTATAATGCGATACAACAACTGAAGTCGGTCTCTCCTGGACCAGGGTTTATTTTTGCCAAAATGATTCCTGGGTTTTGGTTTTATTTTTGCCAGAATGACATGTCCCACAAAATATAGAAGGTGGCAGCAAGCATGTTTTTTGTTCCTACTTTTTTTTTCTTTGAGTGGGAAGTTTATTTGTAGAAGTCTCGTCCAGTGGCTGTAGCAATTGAAAGGAAGGTATGTTTTCTCTTGGCTATCACCTAAGCAATCTTTCGTACTCAATGAAAGGATGAAAGGGTAGATAGGAAAACGTAACCCCTCAAAAAAAAAAAAAATAGTAGTACTAATCATTTTAGTGCTTCACTGGAAGAGTGTGTATATAAAGCAAGAACCTTGTCAACAAACTGGTGTCTTTTTGAAGCTTCAACTTAGTACCACCAGCCCAACAAAAACGTTGTGGTCTGGCGCAGCCAGCAGCTAAGCTACCAAGCAGACTCTCACTCATTCCTCCTCGCCGGTGAGTTAGAGAGGAGAAGAAATGTAACAAAAGGCCTGAGGGTCAAGATAAGAATAGGGAGGGATCCCCCACAAACCATGGCCCTGGGCAAAACAAACTCATCTTGAGGACAAATCGTTTTAATGCATTATCAGTTACTTCAGAGAGGATGTCAAGAAACAAAATCAAATCTTAAAACACCTTCCCTTCACCTCTCCCTTCTTCCCAGCTCTACCTCTTTCCCCTGGCAGCACAGCAGGGTGGGGAATGAGGGTTGTAGGTCAGTTCGTCACATGCTGTTTCTGCCACTCCTTCCTTAAAGGAGGAGGACTCCTTACACTCTTCCCCTGCTCCAATGTGGGGCCCCTCCTCCCAGAAGACAATGGTCCTAGAAGAGTCCTTCCTGCAGGATGCAATTCTTACCCATCAGATTGCTCCAGCGTGGGCTTTTCCTGTGGAGTCATGACTTCTTAGGGCACAGTCATTCGCTCCAGCATGGAGTCCCTTCTCACAGACTGCCGATGCATCGCTGCTCCACCATCAGTCTCCAGCAGCGTGGGGGTCCCTTTCCCATGGGAGATAGTCCTCTACAAACTACTTTGGGCACAGACACATCTTTGCTCCAGTGTGGAGTTTTCCACAGGCTGCAGGTGGATCTCTGCTCCACCTTTTCTCCCACAGGCGGCAGGAGGGCCACCTGTCATCTCACCACGGGCTGCAGGGGAAGCTCAGCTCTGGCACACCTCCTCCCGCTCCATCTTCACTGACCTGGTGTCTGCGTAGCTGTTTCTCTCAGGTCTCCCTGCACTGCAGTCATGCTATGCCAATTGGCCCAGCAAACCTCAGCAGTCCCAGCAGGACAAACGCTGTCCAGCAGGAACCTTGGGAGCAGGGCGCTTTGGAGCTCTACAAGCCATGCTGCCATGACCATCTCCAGTCGAGTGGCAGCAGCCTAGAGGGTGCAGTCGCCTGTCTGGGAGGCCAGGGGATTCAGCCCTCCGCCTCCCCTCTCCCTTCACTGCAGCTCCCGCCTGGTTTGGGTTCCTTTGTCCCCTTCTTAATATGGCATTCACAGAGGCACTGACTGGCTCAGCCCTAGCCAGAGTGGAGTCTGACCTGGCCAGAGACCAGTCCAACTGGTTTTGGAGCCAGGGAAACTTCTCGAATCTCCTTACAGGGGCTCTCTCTGCAGCCCCACCCCTGCTACCAAAACCCCACCACATAAACCCAACACAACCTGAAGACAGGATATGACACTAACTTTAGAAATTGATAATCTCTGATAACTACATTTCAGCTTAGGGATTTGTGTTCAATGCCCTTGGGCAAAATTATGATCTTATTTCTAATAGTATTAATTTTATTTCTGTTTGGAGTAATTTCTCAAAAATAATAAATTTATTGGTGACTAAAGAGTTATTCATAGGACTAAACAGAAGGCTACAATGATTTGCTTTAGATGTCTATATTTGAAGAGCACTAAAGGAAAATGGTAATATTAGTTAGGCACACACTTGCATAAGAGACTGCTGCAAAAGAACATTTGAATTGGATGCAGTCAGACTACACATGAGAAGGTTCTTATATAATGTTTTATTGACTTAATGTTTACAAATACTATTTCAAAAAAGCATCTCTGGAATACATTGTTAGAGAACTGAAACATGGTTCAGGTTAGGGGAAAAGAAAATTAGCAGGTTCATTGTATATAATTCCCTATTCACTCATCCATTTCATTAATTTAATTATATTGCGTTTTCCAGATAAGGGGTATTTTGGTTCATATGGTCAAGGTGACCTGAATTCTACAGAATGTGAACGAAAACACTTTTGGATATGACTGGGTAGCTGCACTGCAACTACTTCAGATGTTTTGAACAGATCATCTTCATCACCATAGTATCTGGGCTCTGCTAATAAAATTATGTTTCAGCAAGAATTGAATGTTTTAATTTGAAAGTACTTATAGGAGTCCATTTGGCCATTTTAAAACACTATTAACTGTAGAGTCGTTCTATGGCCTACTGGTTCCAAAACCTTACTTTCCTTCTGACAGTTAACTCTTGTATGAACTCCACAGTTATGACTGTTAATGGAAATATTTGAATTGTAATATTGAAAACAGCTACTGTTCATACATTGCAACTTTTTCACTATTTTAATAGCATATTTACACCATGACGGCTCCATATTCATAAGCTGATCTTGACAGATAATAATAATTGTTGAATATAATTGATAATACTACTTATTGAAAGAGACCAAGCATTTAATAGTTTTCTCTCTTCACTTGCTTTAATTCTAGAGAAGCATGATTATTTTAAATGTTCAGTATGCTCAGTTCAAGATTAATAATTCAATTATCATTAAGCACAGATTGATACAATAGTGTTGCCTTGCCTTACAGTGTCAAGAGTTTTAGCGAACCATTTAATAACGTCAGTATTCTTCATATGCATGAGTTGTCTGGATTGACAATACCATGCAATAGCTTCAAAACTAACGTTTTGCAACAGCTACAAGGGAGCTGTGAATCACAGGTGTTTTATGGTTTATTTCAGTGAGGTTTTTTTCTAATGCATAAATGCAGACATTTGCTCAGTGTAAAGAACGGGCCAAATTCACAACACAGGGATGAATACTCCCAGGGAAGGATGTTGCTTCACTGACATACAACAGAGACAACAACTTGTTCTGAACACCAACTCCTAGGCAAAGGCAGTCTGACTGACAAGTGACAGTACTTTGTAGCTATGCTGCAACTCACCTGTCTGCTGAGCCTTTGCCCTGGGGTAATATTCAAACAAACCCATTTTGCCTCACAGTAAAATGAATTAAATAATCTCCCTGTTTTCTCCAGTTAGACCAGCACAAGGCAGTGGACAGAAGCCATCTCTTAATTTCATCATGGTCAAATTTCAGTAAGGATTTAATTTTCATTTTAAAGGGACAGTTCCAGACAGAAGGATCATCTGAGCTTCCTGAGGAGTTTCCTCAGATAAGACAGAAAGATGAAATTGCTTATCTTTCAGTCCTCAGTGAACCCTGGCTCTCAGACAGGTGGTCTTAACAGAGCTTAGGTGGACTTTATTCTTCAGCTTTTGATCTTGCCAGTCTCTTCTTTACTAGCATAAATGATCAGACAGCAGCACAAACATTGCCAGTTGCATATCTTTTGAAAATATGGAAGTCAAAAACCTGGGCTCCTGTCTATTGCTTTGATCTGAATCTATTATTTATGTTTTCCTCAGATTCATAAATGTGAAGATATCTCTTGAGCTGTACATATGATGTCTCATGTATATTCACCATTTTCATAGCAAAATACTTTGGAAATGTTTATTCTCAATTAAGGGAATTTACAATAACTCCACTTCTTATTATTAAACTAACCACTACTTCTCTCTCTAATCTGTTTGGATAAATTATTTTGGAAGAAATGCACAATCACAGACCAATTTTCCAAACAGTACTGAATATATACAAGTTTAAATTAATACTCAGAAACATAACCTCTCAACTCTACCTTATACTTATTCATAAAGCCCAGACAGATAATAATAATTAAGGATGTAATTGATAATAACACTTATCAAAGGTGACCAAGCATTTAATAACATCTCCTTAATTCTGTATAACAGGATATCTATCACAAATCATAAATGCTCAATATGATAAGCTCAAATTTTATAATTCAATTAGCATTAAATATAATTTATGTCAAAACAATGTTTCAGATGCATGGCAATTAAATATTACCTAATTCTCCATCAGGAGGACAAGATAGATGCATTGACCCTATCATGGAAAAATAAATATCAATAAAGCAGGAGGTTTCTAGTAAACAAATACATTTATCAGAATACTCTATCCATTTCTTTGCGCAGTTAGTGTTGGCATGCATCTTGTGCTTTGTTATAGACTTCTGTTCAAATTAAACTTCAGAAAGAGAAATGTGATGAGGCATAGAGCATATACAGATTATCTAACAGCACAAGGATCAAAAACATGGAAACTGACGATGATGAATGCAATCTACCTATGGATCAAAAAATACAATGAAGCAATCAGAATTGAATCTTGACTCCTATCGCCTTTCCTGTCAACTTTATGAATCTTTGAAAGAACACCCATTCTGTGTGTCTGCAGTGCTCAGGAGGCCTCGAGAGAATTTTTACTTCCTCTTCACCTGTTTTGGTGTTCCTACAGATATGAAAGTCATTACATCCATCAAAAGTTTGAGGGACTGGATTTTTTGCAAGACAACAGAATGGTTTTGAGAAAACCGCTTAATCTCTCTTGAGTGGTACTGATAACGTATTGTGAAGCTAAATTCTTCCTCTGTGATGCTGTATACCCATTCGTTAGACATTAAACTGAAAGATTTCTTTCACCTTTGAGCAGAGTCAACATCTGCCACCTGTGTCCCCTGACCAGACTGCTGTTTTTTTCAAATTTCAGAAGAGAAAATGTACATTATCTTCTAGTGTTTCAGAGCAGTATCATAATCCACCCTCACACCACTATGTGATATTTCTCTTTTGTAAACCTATGTGCTTTTTTTTTCTTTTTTTTTAAACCACAAGGCTGTTTTTTGTTAAAGCTGGCCAGATTTTGTAGTTTGGGGAAAGGAGTAGCTAAATGCAGTAGGAACTCCTACAACCAGGGGAAAGAGGAAAAAGGATACATCATAAGGCAGAGCAATGGAGCACACCCTAGGCAAAGATAACTCAATAGGAAGAAGTACAGAACATTTCACTGTCATCACTAATCATATATAGGCAACAACCACACTGCTAGGATGCTGTGAAACAGAAAGATTCCATACCTCATAGGAGACTATGAGGAACAACTAGGAGTAAAGTATAGCCTGTCAATACTTCATGACAACAGCCTTGGCACTTTTTCCCCTCTCTCTCCCAGAGAAAGAGGCTGAACTCCAGAACTGCTGCCCTTTCATGGGCAGTACCTCTGAGCTACCACATCCACTACTCCTATTAGCAACAGCTTGGTGCAGGGAAGTTAAGACAACTTTACTCAAAAAGTACTGGCAACCACAGCAGAACCTGAGCACAGTGTTATGAGATCTTGCTGCAGAATGACATACTGAGCAAGCTGTGACATTCTATAATAGTTTCCATTTCTAAATGAACTCAGGCTGTAGCCACCACACAAAATAGATTAGAGCAAACTTGTCTCAAGTGAGAAAACGTGGCTAAATGTGGCAGCATTTGTACTGCAAGGTTTTCTTTTTCTCAAGAGGTTCTGGTGAAAAAGTGAACTCCTGGCCAAGACTGTGGGCTGTGCATCTGGATGCAGCTTAAGATGAAGCAATTACTTATCCTACAATAGCTCTGATGCTTCAAGATGTTGTACACCATGTGTATCCTGTTGTACAAGTCTGTGAGGCACATGTAGGCAACACGTTTTCCTAGCAGCACCAGCATTCAGCATTGCTATGCTTGTTCATTCTGGTCCTTATGTTCCCATATGAGAGGACATAAAAGTTATGCTAACCACGCCCCATTATCCTTGCAATGCTAACTCTATCCTACTGAGAACTCTAAAGTCTGGACAGAAACCAGACTAGAAAAAATTCACTGACAGCAACTGTAATGGTAGTAAATAATTCTATTTTGTGGGGAAAAAAAACAACCCTCAACTGTTTTAGATGGAGATTTATACTTTCTCGAACTTAATATAGCTACCCAGTGGGTGCCATGGCCTAGGATATAAGTCTAGTGGAGAATTCCTTGCCATTGCCTGGTATGTATCTGTAGCATGCAAAGACAGTCGCCCTCAGCCAACTATACTCTGATGTTTGAGAAGGAAAAAACCCCAACTTATCAGCCAAGCAATTGGAGATACACTAGTTCAAGAACATATATGTTGAAGTAATTAGCTTTGGAAAGCTATAGTACCCTAAACAGCAAAAGAAAGCCTGAAATCTCCTGTTGACGTAGTAGAACAAAACTCAGGAGTATTCTATTCTGGCATTGAATCTGGATGAGAATGTTTAGCACTTTAGGACAGATTAGTTTCAAACGGTAAGGGAAGTATGCCCTTCAGTTAGGATCCTGACAAGAAGGCAAGTGTGAAAAAGGTCTTGATGTCTGACACTGAGCATAAATTATATCATAAGACAAAACGGTTCATGCTCAGCACGGTGAGTGGTATTAAACACCTCTGCTTCACATACAGAATCAGAGACTCTAGACTCTGTTTGGCCTTTGCAATCAAAATAAAAAATAATTTCCTTGCTGACTTTTTTGGGCCACTTTCTGCTTTATATAAGAATTTACTGAAGTGGCAGGGATTGGTCAGTTTTTTCACAAACCTCCCCATAAACACAGGTTAGTAAGCCTTTCTGATTGGGTGAAAGATGTAGTCCATCTTAAACCTAGCAAGCTAAAAGAAATAATCTGTTAAAACTAGTTTTCCAGTCCCAGCAGGTATTATAATTATTTCACTCCACTCTACTGCTGCAATGATAGCGTGTGAGGAGGCCAGCAAAATACCTACAAAGATGAAGTTTCCCAGAAGTGTCTCTATTAGAAGAGCTTTATTTTGCTCAGTATATATTCTTTTGTTTTAAATAGATACGTTGGTATTTTAGCACCCAGTTTAAACTCAAGGATAGTAGCTTCTTTTCCTGACCTTCACATGGCCCAAATGTAGCCTTTTAATCTGCTGACCAACTGAAGTTGGAAATAGCACAACAGAAGGTCACAACTTCCTTGCAGGATCCTCGGTATAGGATAAATCATATCTTTACTCTGCTATACAGCTAGTGAGGATTACCAGAGGGGGTTTGCATGCTCAGAGGAGGTTGTTGTTGGCAGAGAAATCTGTGCTATGCTAATCAACCACTTTGACCCACAGTAATCAAAAAATCAAGAGATTCAGAGGAATGAGGCTGTGAGCCACTTCCCACTTTGTTCTTGCTGCAGTTTCTTGAGAACCCAAATAATTGCTTATCTTCCCAGTTTTTAAAGTCAGCGCTGTCAGTCCAGCAGCCTTATATGGGTTATCTGCAAATGGCAAAGCAAACAATCTCCTTAAAGGGCTTCCACTTCATCTTGAAACTTGTGCAATTCCGATACAAGTTGTGTTGGACTGCACAATGCAAAACTCCTCCTTCCAGGTTGCAGTGCCTCCATCTGGAAGGTCAAGGGAGGAAAATCCTTTAGGTCATTCCCAAACTTGATATACTGCAAGGGAGAATGTACAACTATCAGCTGAGCCTTTGTGTTGACCCAGAAACTGCAAATATCTTCTTTTCTTTTTTAGATAAAGGAACTTTTCTTCTCCCTCTTAAGCTTTTTAGTGAGAAAAAAAAAGCAACCAACATTTTTTTCAGCTGCCTTTTTCTTCTGTGTTCACTGTCCTTTGTAATCTACTTTAGCTCACTGACAATACATGACTTCCCGTACTCTCACTCTGTCTTTTAATCACCAAAAAAAGGGAAAAAACACACCATCCAAACTCCCCTGACTGTCCGTCCCTCATGATTACAAACCATCTCCTTTATCTACTGGTCTGAGGAGAAAGAGGAAGAACAGCAAACCTTTTTCTTTCATTGGCTCCTGCCCCAACAATATGACTTCATTTGCTCCCAGTTCTCTTTCGTGTAGTATCTTCATTGAGTATAATTTTCAGAAGCGTCTCATGGGCAGCCAGGCACGCATGCAACAGCGATGCCATTCCCTTCATGTGTATTTTAAAGCAGCTATTGAGTATGTATTCTTTATTTGGTCACATGCATTTTCATGATTGATACATCTGCATTTCTCATTCTGTTCTGTATGCTTTGATTCTTAAATTTGATGAAACCAGGTTTACTGATGTGATAGTGATTTTTTTTTTTTATTTTTAAAAAGGGCTAAAATAACCAACATTATAAATTGCACTCTTTTTAAACGCAGGGTTTAAGTGTTCATATTGTGAGAACGGCTGTGTTATCTGTGAATTATAGTAACGTGCTTTATTTGTGTATACCCCTGAAAAACACTCAGACACTGCAATTACTGTAGAACAAGTGGTATAGCTGATCAAGGGCTTTTGTCCAGGCTCTTCAATGACATCCACACTGTGATTTGCTGTGACTGCCTACAGATCAGTGAATGCACTTGCAAGATTTTCTTGGTTGGTATATAAAGCTGTGAGTTACACAGGACATAGGAGAAGGCAGGACTGCCCTGTTTGTCATCCCACTGGGATTTGTCAGACATGTACTTGCTGATGTAGTAAGTGACTGTATCTTGGTATACAACCCATATCTGAAACTCTGGCCTGTAGCATTATCTTCCAAGAAGATTCAAGACTTGCTAACCTCAAGCACTCAAATATGTAAGCAAGCCATAAAGCTAATTGCAAGGTTTCTTTTTAAAAACATTAACTAAATTTCCTTTCTGATTTTGCAGCACTGACATTTCAAGTTTTCATTTTTCTCTATAGGCACAAACCCCAGCAAATGAATCAAACCCCTTAAATTCTCACACCTATACATCTCAGGGAGTTGTTTTTTTACTAAAACACAGAAGTCACAGTAAACCAGACTGTGATTCACTCTCTAAATACAGCCTGGGATCTCTGTCTCTACATTGTGCTTATTGCCATATCAAGGAAGATATTACATGGTTTCTAGAGGGAAAAAAGGTTTTAACTTCATTTGTGAACTGTTATTTGGCAACTCAAGGATTTCTTTTGGCACACTGAAATATGTTCTACCTTAACGACAATAACATATTAAGAACCGCTGCTTACAAAGCTCTAATTTTGGAAGGAAGGATTATCTTTGGGTTTAGTGTCTTCCAGCTTCTCCGTAAACCAGCCATGTGACTGATCAGCCACTGACTTCTAAAGCTGAACTGTACTATATCAAAATCCAGATTCATTATCTACGAAATGGGTATAATGACATTCACTACTCTAGCAAACTAGTTTTTGAGGTGATAAACACCACACAATCATCTACAGTAAATCAGTACATGTGCACACATTGCATGGACACCTGATTTTAAAATGCTTCTTTCTATTCTGACAGTAGTAAACAAATCCTGATCATACCTTTATGAGGGCTCCTCCTGATGTATACTGTATAGCTAAGAGACACGAGACATTTTGCTGAGTGCACTCTTTATGTGAAATTACAAAGAGGTAGTGTTAACATGAAGAGTATTTATCTTACCTTAGTAATGAAATGCCCTAATGATATAGCTGTTGCTTCTGTGCACTGGTGCTGTCTAATCTATGAAATGGAAAGAATACTGCGGGACACACTTCTCCAGTGCCAGAATATATTTTTTCCCAACCAAACCAGAGAGGAAGGATGCAACTCTCAACATCTTTCTTTGGAAGCAAAATTAAATTATGAATCTTAAATTTAGTTAGTGATAATCTCTACTAAAACATTTCCTCATGGCTTCCACTAAATATACCATTAAAATCTCCATTCTGTCTGGGCTATCAAGTGCTCTCTTTGTATGAAGACACTTGTTCAGCTTCGAACTGGGTGCTCACTGGCTGCTGGGAAAGCAGTTTTCTGCTCCAAAAAGAGTCCTCACGTATCACTGCATGACATAGAAGTGCAAATGGTCATGTTGTGTCATCCCATTATGAAACAAAAACTTTAGACAATACAGTGTAATCCAGCAGGATAAAGAAAAAGAAATCCTCTGTTAAATCTTTTTTTATCACTAGGGACAACTTTACCATTTTTGCCATAAGAGCAATTTCCTGGTTATGTTTCAAGAGAATGAACATATCTAGGTAACACTCAAAAGCAAGGGACAGTACAGACAGCTGTATAACAATTCTATCTGCTGGAGAGTTCCTGCATGCACTTATTCTTTTCACTGGAGAAGTAAGTGGTACCAGCCTGGATCAGAAAGGGAAGATGCTCCTGAATATCAGCACAATTAATTAATCTTCCAAACATGGTGCCAACAGGGATATAGTGTTAATTATTGGGAAATCTGAAGGGCAAGATTGGAACTCAAAGTTAAAATCAATAAGACTGAGGGTTTACAGAGGGAAGCAAAGATGAATCATAGAATCATAGAATGGTTAGGGTTGGAAGGGACCTCAAAGATCATCTACTTCCAAACCCCCTGCCATGGGCAGGGAAACCCTCCACTACACCAGGTTGCCCAAAGCCTCATCCAACCTCGCCTTGAACACTTCCAGGGATGGGGCATCTACAACTCCTCTGGGCAACTGTTCCAGTACCTCACCATCTCAGAGTGAAAAATTTCTTCCTTGTATCCAATCTAAATATCCCCTCTTTCAGTTTAAAGCCATTGCCCCTTGTCTATCACTACATGCCCTTGTAAAAAGTCCCTCTTCAGTTTTCCCGTAGGCCCCCTTTATGTACTGGAAAGCTGCTATAAGATCACCCTGAAGCCTTCTCTTCTCCAGGCTGAACAGCCCCAACTCTCTCAGCCTGTCTTCATAGCAGAGGTGCTCCAGCCCTTGGATCATCTTTGTGGCCCTCCTCTGGACCCACTTAAGCAGCTCCATGTCCTTTTTGTGTTGGGGACTCCAGAGCTGAATGCAGTATTCCAGGTGGGGTCTCACGAGAGCAGAGTAGAGGGGCAGAATCACCTCCCTCACCTGCTGGCCACACTTCTGTTGATGCAGCCCAGGATACAGAAGAAAAAGAAGAAAGACAGAAGAAAACATTTGTATAGGTACCAGTAGGGTGAGAGTGATCCCTGCTCATGCTTATAAAAAAGCCAGTCTAGTTCTTTGTAAATATATCAGTTTTGAATCTCCATTACTTCACCCATTGGTACAACTTAGCTATATGTGGAAAAGGAAGATAAATTCTGCTACAGCACAAAGAAACTGGTCAGATTTCCACATTCAAATTATTTCAGAAAAATCCTCTTTATACATTGTTGAAGCAGATATGTGAAAAATTAAAAATAACCTCAGTTCCTATTTTGATATATCTGACACATATTTGCACTAACAAGCCAGACTTGAATCTACATGTTCAAGAGTCCCTTGGGCAACACAGCTCGGAAATAATGGAGTGCAGGGTTGCTGACTCCAGTTTGATTTCCCCTTTCTTCTCTGTTGACACAAAAGTAAGCTGACACAGTTTCAACTTCTTGCTACAATGTAACTCCTGCTCCTCCTGTCCCTCCTGAGCAGGACAAACTGACCAAACTTTGGGAAACATTCAATCACTATGACCAACTCATGAACCCACTGTCTTCACAGTGTACAGAAAGATGGGAACAGCTGGCCATGGAGTACCATGGAGCATTTATGAAGTCTAGACTTTGGGCTTGGCAGTAAACAAATCACCTCTTTCCTGGCACTGTGACAGCAATTTATTAGCAGACACCAGACACCAATTTAGCATCCAGAAGAGCAAGAGCTAAACAAAACTGAATCTCTCCCTTGCAATAAAGTCTCTCCACTCATAAAAAAAAGCACTTGCAGTGGTAAAGAAAGAGATGCTACTGACGATACAGAAAGATTCTAGATGCCATAGAGGAGCTCAGCACAGACGTTTCTTCTCTTGCTCCAAATTCTTGAGTTCTGCTCAAGACTGCAGCAGATCAAGAGATGATCTGGAGTCCAAAAGCCCAATCATAAATCTTCCAGGACAGAGCTGGCTCAAGGGTGCTCTGCACAACAATAAGTGAGGCTGGACTACTGTGGCCTGGAAAAGGAAGGGATGGAAATGGACAGAGAATATCTTTCCTGTTATTATTAGAGAAGTGGGTGCAGTAAGGAGCTGAGTGGGAAGGAAAGGCAGTCCCTCCTGCCCTTCCTCACACCAGTCTCTCCTGAAGCAGTAATTAGCCCAGCTGTAGCACAGACAAAGTGGGAAACAGGCTACAGTTGTTTGCCATATCCTCTCCTGCCTGGTGTCCCAGACAGTCACTTTGACTTGCCTTCAGCAGGTCTTGTCCCAGGAAATGCTTGAAGTAATTACCTTTTCTGTCCATCACTAAGAAGGAGAAGATTGCTCCCAAGGGGAGAAGCCTCTTATTACTTTGCTGATTTCCAGGGAAACAGAGAAGGCCAAAATGAGAACCTTCAGTCTCACATCCTGGTGAAGAATTACTCTAATGTTCCTTCATTGTGCATGACCATGGTTTCACAATAGTCATCAGTACGTGTAAGACAGAGGAAGGTATTTCTACGCTAGCACTGTCTGAAATGTATGCCTATAATTTCATACTTTTAATCATATACACTACATCAGTTAGCTATATCAAGTAGTTAGAATTTTCTTCTCTCTGGTCCTGCATAGGGGAAGTTAATACTATGTGCAAATCACTGAAAATTCAATTGATGCAGCAAAAATTAATGCTCAATACTAATAATACCAAGTTGATGACATTTAGCTCCCAGACAAAGACCACTGTAAACAACATTTCCACTATTAGTAAACATACTTGTGTTTCTCATGCTTTTTAATAACTTTAACAGGACTGTAATGAGCAATTTCATATGCTGATGATTCTTTCCTTGATAACATTTTTTAAACCTAATTTAGGAAGTTATGTGTAAAGATCTTATTAATATGCCTATATTTAGTTGAATATATAACCCACTTTAGATTTTATTGAGCTCAAACAAGTTGAATATTCCAAAATATCTATATTGGCATAGAAACTATATAGTCCAATTCAAGTTGTTTTCATAGTCCAAAAATCCATACACAGCCTTGCTTTCTCCAATCTCAAGTTTTTTGGTTTTCGGTTTGTGGTTGTTTTTTTTTTTTTTTTTTTTTTACACTTGTAACATGTTACTGAATATGAACAATCACATTGCTCATACTCACTCCCTTCAACAGGAAGCTTCATAAATATGAATGAGCTTGAACAGGTTTAAGCATTCAAAAACCAGTTTTAAGCACTTGCTTGAATCTATAGCGGTCACATCAGCACATTCACCCACTGCCTTAACAGCCACTCTGACAATGCAGTCACCAAAATTGGTAGGATTAAATGGCACTTATTTTACAGCTGTGGAGTAACAGTGCTGAAAGTCTGCAGCGTTGCCCAGTACCGCTTGCTAAGGCCAGCTCTCTGCGTTTGCCTGCCTGCGTTAAGATCCAGTTATAACTGCACAGATGAAAACACTAGTTTTCTACATACTTGCCATATATTACCTCCTGCATTACATTTTATATATATGTATATATATAAAAATATAACCACTAGATTCTATGTAGCCACTGTACATATAAGAATTTTGACATTCAGGTTTCTCTTGTCCTACCCAAGGATCACCACAGGGCTAGGCAGGATGTAACATTTCTCACTGATTGCACAGTCTCACCAAGCCCTCACGTTTTTGTTTTTTAAACCCCTACCCCATCTCTCAACTCCATTAAAGTATATAGGCTGATCTTGAAATAAAACAAAAACAATCCAGTGTCAAAGGCAAGCAGTTTCTAACTAAGATGATACCACAATGCGACATGGACTGTTACACTGCTGAACAATACTGCTCATTCTGCACAGAATGAGCTGTTAAGACCACTAACTGAGCGGCTGCAAAACTCATCAGAGAGAAGTCTGCAACAAAGGTTACAGATGTTAGCCCGGAAATAATGGGAGTCCTGGTCATACGCCAGCTCCTGACTGTTTAGTGTCTCTCAGACACTAAGCTCATGTGAGTCCTTTCTTGTTCCAGTTCCTTAATGTGGAAAAAACAAGGGCAACTACAGATGTCGAGGAAAAAATATTTAAAAAATTAGCGTCTACTGGTCAACCTCCTAACTTAACACATAGTTCACAGTCCTTCCACTGCTATACCATTTATTCCACACTTGATCAGAAAAGCAGTTGTTTTCAAACTGATCAGGGCAGAATGCATCAAGTTTTATTTCCATTCTAATCCCCCCCCCCATCTATGTTAAGGTGAAAATCCACATTAACAACAAAGTTCTTAAAAAGTATAGACAAACAAACCAAAACCCAAACCATTAAACTCTTGAATTTCATATACATTGTGGCAGCAAGTTTCATGAGCTCATTATCTACATGCAGAAAAAGTATAAATTTTTAAACAGTTGAATTTATTTTTAAAGCATGTTCTTTTAACATCAGAAAGCACAAACATGAGCACACAGTGTATCTAGTTATCAGTCACACCATTAGTTTGCACCAAAACTCTGTCATGTATCTTCTCATTCATTTTCTTCCTGAACTAAATATCACTTTTTTTTCCTTTTCTTTTTTCTTTCACTGTGTCCTATCTAGCGGTAAATCCAGGCCCTTAACCACATAGGTTGCCAATTTTTGGACACTTTTTTTCACTTCCTGTTTCTCATTCCCACAAATATTTCCGTCTTAGATAGATAACATACAAGTGGCTTTTCACTAAATTAATTTTTCTCATCTACATTTCTCACTCTCTTGAAATTGATACATCAATAACAAAATGTTATGATATTCATCACAGCTCCTTTACTGATTCCCATACCCATGGACTAAGTATACTTTAGCAGTGCTGAAGCCTTCAAAACAGCATCATTATAGACGAGAGAAACAGGCTGATTGTACCAAAAGTTTTATTTGGTTTTTAAGTAATATCATAAAACAAAATGCTCTGACTACACATCCTGTTCTTCACAGAAGACATTTCTGCTTATATGATATTTCATTTCAGCACAGGTGGAGGCCTTTTTCAAGGATGCCTAAGTATGTATTTAAGTATGTAATTTTAGATAGACTAAATATTTGTGTTAAGATTTGTTCATGCTCATGTTTTCTCCAGCTATATTTGTTTGTGTCCTTTCTGATTGTTATCAAGAAATATAGGACTTCAATCAGAAAATTCTTGTGTCAGGATGGAGCCTGTATCCAAAAGGAAGATGCAAATTTCAATTGGCAGAAGTTACACGAACCGGTCTGTATCTGGTAGCAATGTATTTCTAGGCTCTGGTACACTATTTTTTCTCAAATCATTTTTAATAAATAGTAGGGGATTATTTTTAATAAATGATTTACTGGAAGCAATTATATCCCCTCCTATAACCCTCCTATTTCTGGAAAAAAACACTCTTAGCAACTATCTGAATGTAATAGTTGTCTGTACAAAAAAGTCACAAAAATTGTTTAACAACTGCCTGGACCGTTGCGAAGTGCAGATTCTATTTTTAAGGCTTGTAAATAATAATATTAAAAAAAAAAAAAAAAAAAAAAAACAGCAAAAAAAAACCTCAACCTGAAACAGGAAAACCCACTTGGCCAGTAGGAGAAGAAAGCGAATTTCCACATCTGTAATATGAGTTTCTCCAAAAGAGATTGCAACAGTTACTATATAAATTTAAATACTTTTAGCTACAAGACACATCCATTTGCAGGGAACATATTTTGTCTAAATGGATCACCTCCCTTTTGTGTGATATTGACTGATGTATCAAGACGATTACTTTCACTGATCAGAATCAATAATACTTGGAATGGTTTACAGAAAAGAGAAACAGCTGCAGAGAATTAGTGTAGTACTTGAATTTCAACATGAGGAAATAAAAGCACAAGGTAACTCACAGGTACTAACTACAGGTAAATTGAGGCAAACAGCTTATACTTCACAATCTTTAAAAAGGTTATTAACCAGAATTCCAAATAGCTAAATTAAACATTTTCTCCAAATATTTTAATGTACGCTATTTTCAAATCCTTCTTCCTTAAGCATTTCTTGTAATATTTAATACACTGTTTATGACACATGATCTAAAGCAGTGTTGTTTCTTCTTCCTGATTGAGTATCCAAAACTTTATAAACAGGAAGAAGGAAGTCTGTCGCATTAAACACCAACCTCTATATTTGATTTACATAATATTATTAAGATTTATGTCAACACATGAAAATAAAATAACAATTCCTGTAATTGTTCCTGAAAATAGATTTGAAAGAGCAATGGATGTCTGATCAGCACCAAAAATTAGTATAAGCAGTCAGATATTTATCCCTAGTACTTTGACCTAAGAGAGAGCATTGTGATAAAAGCATGCTTCGCATCTCTCACAGAGCCACTGCTTTCAGCTCAGACAAATATTGCAGGCTCGGACAACAATACATCAGTTATCACTTCATTTTGTGCAACAAGTTAACACGGCCAGTTGTTCATTGACAGAAATTTTCGGGGGCGTTTTTCTTTAAATGGTAAGTTAGATACTATGGCTTGATTCAAGAGAGAATAATTATGCATCAGATTTAGGGAACATGAAATGCAGAATAGAAGAGGCCCTTTCATATTTCCTTCCATAGGATTTTCTGTTTCCTATGCATACATAGCAGTACATCTACAATATCTGCACCTAGTATTACAGATATTATAAGGTATTAGTACAATAGCTTATAAATGCCGAAGTATGGATGTTGCCACTCTATCTGAGGTTACAAAGTAGTTTACTTGCACCAGAGTTGAACTTCATTTAAGAATTAAACTGTTTATCTGACAATAGCTCAGATTGTAAAGGAAATTAAAAATAAGGATTAAAAATGTTTAAGTAGTGAAACAGAGTATAGTATATGTAATTAGTGTATTAAAACAGATTTACTTTACAGACTTTAGAACATGTAAGTAGAGATAACACAAAGATTTAAAGACAGCTTGTCTCAGCTGCTACTGAAAAGAGATACCCTACACTTCATTGGTCCTAATATTCAGCAGTTTTCAACAGCCTCAAGATAGCTTAAAGTTATCAGACACTATATATTCAACATGTCTAAAATTTGATCCAGTCTTTTTTCAAATGTTATTCCTACTGAAAGGAGTGTGAAAATTCAAGAGATATGCAAAAATCATTTTTCATCAGCAGAGGTGCCTTCAGTGTCCATGTTCTATGTACAAAACAGCTATACTATTTTCCAGCATTTTCTAATCCTGTCACATGACAATCAGTGATATAGAAACTATAATGCAAAACTTTCATAATACTCGAATCCCTCTCCCCTCCAGAAAAGCATACCACCTCCACCCATCCCCAGCAAAGAAAAACACTTCCCTACCACACCAAAGGACTGCTGCTGTGGTATGCACGAAAACATGTCACTGAAATAAAATGACTGACTGCTAAAAAAAGGTAGAAAAGAGCTATCAGACCTCCTGGCAGTACCATACACTGAAATCTGTATTTCAACTGATTACATAAGGGGAATGGGAGAAAAAAACCAAACCAAAACCCAGTATATACATATATATATCTTGGCAGCTTTTCCTTATTTCTGGTATTTTGCCTATTATGCTACTTCTTACTTAGTTTCAGGGACGGAAAGGAATATAATATTGCAGAAAAAGAAAAAGCCTTGGGGGGGGTGGGTGGGGTGGGGAAAGGCCCTCCCCAGGCCTGACACATCCTCATGCTGATTTCAAATAAGTGTGTCGGCATAAGAATGACAGACCCACAGTTAAAAAGCTCAGTGATGAATGTCAGCACAGCAGCCATCACCTTTCTGCCAAACAGCAACATAATGGACAAGCTGCAGGAGTTTACACGTTTGGGAGGGGATCTGCTAGACAGAACTCAGAACTATGGTGAACATCTCACTGCCGCTCCACTGAAACATCTGTGCTTACATGGCGCAAGCACTGGCACGAATCTTTTTTGAAGAGCATCCCTTCCATGTCATGTTGCATCATTAAATATCCAAATAAGTCTCTATTATATTCAAATAGGACTATTTGTTACAAGCTGTGTTCAGAGTCAGCTGTGAAATAATCATACAAGTAGACATGAGGAAGGGGAGCTGAGCTTGAGGAGGTCTGCGTTCTGTCCCCGATTTTATTCGTACCTCACTGCAAGGAATATTCTGTGGTTCACTGAATTAATTCATGATTCACTTCTCCCAGCTGAAAAATGGGATTAAAAATGGCTACTTGCTTTTGTAAAGCACTTTCTTTAAAAGAAAGTTGAAATAAAGCCGACATACTTGGGGGAAAAAATAAATACTTAATTTGAACTAGTAAGAAGAAAGATCACTGCTAGAAACCTACCTGCCTAACTGTAAATTACTGCAGTTAAAAAGAAGTAAGAAAAAAAATTGTATAGTAAAATGTATTACGGAGATGCTGACAATGTTTTATATTAATGACATTCTTGGGTACACAGTGCTTCAAGTATTTTTCTATAAACTCATTGCTACTGTTTCAATGTTTTCCTATTGTGCATTAAAGCTCAGGGTTAACGTGACATGTCCTGTCTCCTGACAACATATTTTATGGCGAGCTTTTCAATAAGATAATAAGCATGTTGTAATAGGCCAGATCTCATGTTCTGTTTTCAGCAGTGTTCAGTAACAGATGTCTTGGGAAGAGTACTAGAAATATGATGTGTACTGTTGCTTACACTAGGAAAAAATGTTCCACCCTTTCAACCAGATGGTTACTTCTATCTTGTCCTTCTCCATTTTTTTTTTTTGCTGAAAACTTTACAAATTCCTTTAATATCGAAATCTAGAGGACCTAGCAAGGGCTTTCCTATTCTGTCCTCTACAATTGTTTACTTTACAAATGCTTTGTAGTAGAGTATATGAAGAAAGTCCTCTATCTTCTAGCCTGTGACTAGACCAGCTGCTTCCACTACCTTTTCATTCATTTCTCACTTTCCTCTGTTTCATCTCATCTGGCATCTTTCTGTTGTTTTTCTGAAATGTCAGATTTTTTTTTCTCCAGCTTCTGAACCCCTTTGCCACATTTCATATTCTCAACCAAATCCATAAAATTGTGCACTGGCTTTAAAATATATATATACTATCCTATATTAATTGATCTGTAAAGTTTACGCTGTTATTTGCAAAGGTAGGAGATGCCACTTGAATCTACTAATCAAGCTGCTACAGTCAAGGGAATCAGCAAGTAGAAAGTCTTCACTGGAGTAGACCCTGAATACTGTACTGAATTTCTTAATCACAGTTGACTATAGAACTATTATGCTACAAAACCACTTATAACATGATGCTTCTTAAAGACTCCACCCCAACCAGTTTGTGGAACCGTAATAAGTGCATAAAAAGAAATTATCAATATCCTCAGCTAATTTTATGAGCATCTTTGCCTTAATATTTTACCCTTTGTGCTAAGGTTGCTCCTGTCCATTTCTCCATGGTTTTAGAACAAAAGCTGTTGAAAACATGCCTGCCTTTTTGGTAGTAATTGGTTCAATTCCCAGATTAGGGAGAAGTTTGTGTACCAACTATTTCTTATTTGCTCAGGTTGGTGTTTGCATTAGCTTTGCTACAGCCAGATTTGTGCTGTTCCTGTTATGATTCAGGAAGCAGTAATTTGCAACAGCTATTATTTCCATAGTGTCTCAAAGGTTTTCAAATTAATATTATGGAGGTGATACCAGTCATCATCACAGTGTTGTTATCCAGACATAACTTGCTTTCTTATCAGATAGTATTTCTTCTTTCCCCAGCCTGTCCTGTTGTGGTTGTCTGTAGCATGGTTTTGCTATAGCAATTTAATCCTTCTATCTACTAACTCATTTTGACTGATTCATTACAGAGACTTCAAGGCTTAAGAGTTTTCATTTTCTCTATATGAAACGCCATTAATTCTTTCTCTTATTTTTAGTGATTAATCCAAACATATACAGTTTAAAATAATACCTATTTCATCCTCTAAGTTTTAGGCATACACATAAAGAACTCCAGATGGCTTTAGCTTATTGTTTCCCATATTCCTGGTTTAAAAGGGGAAAAAAAAAAAAAACCAAACAAAAAACAAAACACGAAAACAAATGCAAACCCCCACAAAAGCAATGATGAAAAAAATAAAACATGACAACTGAAACAGGTTTCTTTTGCACTACAATTTCAGGATAATGGAATGGAAAGTATATTACAGAGTATTTCACTGACTTGGGCTTTTTACAAGAGGACATTATTTCACTGTTATGTGCAGGGTTTAAATTGACTCATCTGATACAGAACATTCTTTGGGTAGCACACACAATTGAAATAATTTGTTCTTAATCTTTTCTTTATTCTCCCTTGACTTCTGAATCCCCATTATGTTATTTTTAAGAGAATTACTGTAATACTTGAGAGCAACATTGTACAATGACTAGTAAGTTGTTACATTAGTGATAAAGAATAAGCATTGCTTATTTTGTTCTTTTAATATTACATCACATATTGCAGCACAGCAACATTTTTCAGTAACAGTTTATTTTCATATATAAGACAGAAATCCCCTTTTGGGAAGAGGCAAAACCAGTATGACAACCTTGGCTCGCTCTTAGACTTTAAAGAACTTAAAGCAATATCTCTGAGACTGTCTTGTCGTAGATGTATTATACTCACTGTCTGCACTGAAGATGCTGAAAACTAAGAAGTACTCAAGAGATTTATGAAAGAGTTGGGGAAAAAAAGCCTTCTGCACCATGAATATTGATTTTAGTTTTAAATAAAGCACTGAGATGATGCAAGATTAGAAAAACGCACATTTAATAATAAGGAAGTGACTCTGTCAGTCCACTGGCTGCGCAAACTTAATAATGTCATTTAGGGTTAAACAGTAGGTGCTCAGCAATGCTGCAAAGTTATTGAGAATCCTAATTCTGGGCTGGCATTAATCAGCTCTGTCTGACCTTCAATTCCAGAGGGCTGCAACTGATATCCTCAGTAAATAGCTGCTTTCAGTAAATTTCTGAAAGCAAGTTCACTATAGTGCAGAAGTCCCCAAACTTTTTCCATATTCTGTATGACATCTTAATAAAGAGATGCATATGTCTCCTCCCATCTGTATCAGAGACATGATCTTCTTTCCATTCAGTCCTTCAGTGTCCCTAGGGCAAGCACAGCAACTGCTTACATGGAACATCTGTTTTACTTAATATGGCTTTTTAGCTTCTTTTGATGCAACTAAAGAAGTATACAAGATGAGGTCACATCACGTAACTAACTCATCATCCATGGACCTCTAGTAAGTGTGCCTCAAAAGGCGGCTTCCTTCATAGCCATCTGCTGCTTCTGCAAGGACAGAGGATATAATCTAAATGGACAGTATTGACTTTCACTCTCATTCCCATCCTTTTCAGGAAGAGGGAGAAAAGAGAAGGACAAACATGCCTCATTAAATAACAGCTCATCATAACATAATCACAACGATGTGGAGATAGCAATGGTGAGGACGACTTCCAGGCACAGATTCACAAGTCTGGGGACTGCCTATGCACTCCTGAAGGGTCCTCCCTCCCGTCCAAAGCACCTTTGTCATCCAAGCCTAATTAATTGCATATTCTAGCACTTACTGGGTCTTCTACATCAAATAGGCGCTTGCTAGCTCTGCCTCTCCATTCACAGAGGCCCGCTTTCCTGTTTAGCTTTTGTGTAGTTGCTTAGGTTCTTATGGTTCCACGTATCAACGGACCATACATCTGCGGAAATCAAGACACATTATTTTAAAGGGCCATGACTCCTACATGATATGATTATTTTGCATTACTATAAAGCAATATATCAGGCAATGAAACTATTTATTAAACTGATTATATGTGTATTTTGCTTTTAAGTTTAATTGCCTTTGCCCTCTTCATTCAGAATGTGTTTTTACACTGCGTTTACACTGCTGTAAGCATAGCAACACCATTACTTTCTCATTCCCCAGAGCAGCAGGTGGTACACCCGTTTTTCAATGTTTTACAATCCATCCTTGAAAGTAATAAAACACTTGGAGAGGAATACAACAATGTATCAGGATTTGAACACTTCACTTCTCAGGAAGAGGGAACACATGGGTATAATGTTTTAGGACAAAAAATAAATGAACTGAGTATGTCTCACTTACATGTCAGTGGTCCAATCTTCAACACCAACATATGACACTTCTCAGTGTAAAATACTTGGTTATATCTCACTTCAATGCCAGTACTTGAAACATGGAAACTAGGGTTCATCTCAGTATGTGGTATGAGTGCTTGAAAACTGTGCATTCTTTGTGCAAAATGCATGAAGAAGAATCCAGGGAATGATCTAATATTGTATACAACTGTATCGAAATATTTATGTTCTTCGCAGACTACAGCAGACTTGAACACTCACATGTTTCTGTGTCTCCCTGGAAAGTAGATTTGCTTCCCTGCTAACTGATACCTCACTGGAACTCAAACACTGTTACATCTATTTATATGATCTATATATGGCTGTAGTAGACGAGTTCCTCATCCATGTTCTTGAGGTATGGGCGTGGGGAGCCTCTCCAGAATATAATATATGGACCTTCTATAGACCCCCTGTACATGCCACGCAATTTCAACATTTTAAAACAAATTAAAATCAGGTTTTCCATTAAAGATGCAATTAACTTTTAGTATGTAAACCTGTAGAAACATACAGGCATGTCTTGAGAAATAATGGACTCTGTTTATGAAAACAAAAGTTATGAGCCTGATTCAGCTATTACATTCCCTCCCTTCAATATTCCACATTTTCATTATGGTGGAGAATAATGCATACTGTCATGCAGCACTAATAATGGAAAACACATAAACTATATCTAAACCAAACAGAACCAGCCTTTGTAACCTTTCATCAGGCATTATTTTAGGCCTTTAAAGAATCAGCATTATACAGCAATTACCAAACTACTAAAACTAACAGATGTGTACATAGATGATAATAGGTCAGCACCTCAAATATCCCAGTGTAACTATTTGCAAACTCATCAAAAAGACTGGTGAGTACCGTTAATATCTTCAAACTTGAACAGCTAAATAGAATAATATTATCCAAATTTGGGCAATGGATACTATTGATTGCTACCTACAAGCAAGTTACTGACCACAGTATAGGACCTGAAGTTCACAAGTCAGATACATTTGATAAGTTGATTTCACTGGTTTCCAAAGCAATAGTAATGCTTTTCTCTTCAGCTGCCTATGTTCTCCAGACATATTTGTTTACAGAGTATTTGCTCTCAGAGTATTGTCTGAAACAGCAGTTCTTAGCAAAGCAAACCAAACGTCATCAGGACTTCCTGCCCTCCAAAAATAATCAGACAAACCTAAGACAGCACTCTGAAATGCAGTGAGTACTAAAAAGAGTACTCTTCCCTTTCTACAGGGTGGAAAAGCATTGGCCCTTTAACATATCGACCATTGAAACTTAAGTCTTCTGTTGGGAAGAAATAGCAATGTACTTAATTGATTTAGCATCAAAAAAGTTTGCTCCATAATAGTGATTAAAGGCACAAGAATAATAGCTTCTTCAGCTAAGCGACCAAAACGGCAGGGTGAGTTGGGAGTGCAGAGAAACAGCAACAACTAAAAACCTAAAATTAAATAAGGGCTTGATTTTAAATGAACTGAAATACTTGACTCAAACGTTTTCATTTTGGATAAGTTACCTCTTGCTCCCTTTTCCTTGCCACCTCATTCAAGAAAAAAAAAAAAACACCACACAAAAAACCAAAACTCAAATCCCACAAAACAAAAATGCAGGATAGTTTAGAAGTAAATTCTTGCCACAGAAGCAGACACATATGTACCTAAAATGGCAGCTTATAATGCCAGAGGGCAGAGCATCGTTATATTAATGTGTCATCTCCAGATTTCCATTTTTTGTCCCATCACCTGGGACAGTAATGAAAGTGCCCAAGAATATTGGCCCAGTATCAGCCTTGGTAGAACATCATTCTAGCTTGTTGTCAGTAAGACTGCCATTTGCCAGTACTGTTTGAGCCGCAGAGTCCAGTCAGTTTTTTCCCTTACAGTCTACTCATCTGGTCCACTTATCCCCATGATACTACAGGAAACAGTATTGAAATCCTTCGTAATGTTAAGGTAAATGGTGTCTACTGTTTTCCTACAGGGACAATCATTTCATCATCAAAACTAATCAGGCTGTTAAGGCACAATTCACTCTTGATAACTTCATGTAAACAAATAACAAAAGAGTAAGAATTCATTCTTTAGGAGTCTGGATATATAATTTAAGCAGAAATCATTCATTTTCGCAACCAGCAATGTCATTACACCAAATAGAACCAAAGTCAATCACCAAACCAATAGAAACTGGCAGAATTTAGAGACCCTGAGGCAGGACGAACACAGGCCAAGTAATGTTATAGCTTGTCCAAAGCTGCTATTAGTACAGAGGCAAACAATACATATAAACAATGCATAGGCAACAGGTACTTGGTTGTAATGCTGTGCAGAAAAGCCTCAGCAAAATGCCCTGCCTGATAAAAATAGGGGTGTGGGGTGCTAATATAAAAATTATGTATGCTTTCACAATATGAGCTTGAAAATCCTTCAAAACTTTGAGTTTTACAGAAGTCTGAGGAAATAATCAATAATTTCACTGTTCCAATAATCAATAATCAGTAATTTCGCTATTCCAGCCAATTATTTTTTTTTTAATCACCAGGTATTTTAAAATTTTAAAAACCCACTAAACTTTACAGACTTATACTTTGCTAGACCTTGAGTTGCAGGAAGCAGAGAACACTACTGACCAGTGTTTTTTCCAAAATAATTCTTCACTTTTTTTTTATAGAGTTCAAGGGTAATTCTTATAGAAAGTCTGTATACAAACAGTATATTTAAACAGTTTTAAAAAGGCTATATACAGCATTCACATAATGTATTTTTCTTTATAGCTTGTGTATTGCACGCACATGTGTTGCTAAAGATAGTTGGAGCAAGTTCAGAAAGAAAAAAATATACAATTCATATGAAATTGTGCAAATAAAGTAGAAGTGAGACCTCCCCATTGAGCTGATGAGAATCTACACTCTGCTTCCTAAGAACATCTGCAAATATATCCAACACTCACAGAGGCTGGAGAGAGAAGGAAGTGAAGGAAATTCCATGGGTTCCATACCATTTGCCTATTGACAGAACCAATATGTTCTTGCTCATAACAAAGTTTAGCCTGAAAATAAATATTTAATATTTTAAAGATTTTTCTTTCTTTCTTTTGAAGCCTCTCTGCCCCTCACCCGCTCAACAATACTTCTACAGAGGCATCTAGGTATTTATTGGAAAGTATATGAAGGGAAGGCTCTGGGAAGACCCTGTAGAAGCCTTCCAGGATCTAAAGGGTGCCTACAAGAAAGCTGAAAAGAGACTTTTTAAAAGGGCATGTAGTGATAGGACAAGGCGTAATGGATTTAAATGTAAATAGGGTAGATTTAGATTAGATGTAAGGAAGAAATGCTTCCCTCTGAGGGTGGTAAGGCACTGGAACAGGCTGCCCAGAGAAGTTGTGGGTGTCTCATCCCTGGAAGTGTTCAAGGCCAGGATGGATAGGGCTTTGAGCAATCCGATCTAGTGGAAGGTGTCCCTGTCCACAGAAGGGGGGTTGGAACTAGGTGATCTTTAAGGTCCCTTCCAACCCAAACCTTTCTGTGGTTCTATGAAAAAGCCAAGAGCTTTGTGTAGGTATCATCAGAAGGGAAACGGTTCAGCCCAGCAGTTTCAGTAAGATATTCAAAAAAATGTTCTTCATACAAATCAAGAATTGAGATATCAAGCTCAAAAATGAAATTGCATGAGAGGTGTATTGTACAGCTGAACTGAAATAAAAGATGAAAGTTTATGTTGGTCACTGATACCAGTTGTTTTTTTATAGGTGTATTTGTCAACATCCTTCTACAGCATATAAAATTGTTTCCAAATTTTTGAGGAAATGGCATGTTAAGTTTATCCAGAATTTATTTTTATGGTTGTAATGAATAACTATGCAGACTTTCCAGACAAGGAAACATTTGTGGCAGAATATTCCACATTTCTTTGAAGAAGTTTTAGTATTTTAGGGCTATGTTTTAAGAACTTTGGATGACATCTCTAATGACCAACTTTTATTCCATTTCACTAGGACGAAGAACTGAAGTCCTCCAAGCACTTTTGAACCACAAATAGGAATCTCTTGTGGAAAACAAACAGCACAGTCCACTCCTGAAAGCATATTCTCTATTAACTTGCTGCTTAGACATATCATTGGAAAGTGACTGAACATGCTGCACTTTGTAGTATTGGGTACAACGACTAATTATTCAAATGTAGATATTATACATATCTATCTAGATAAATATATAAATAGATGGTATTTGTATTAGACTTTAGTAGTCTTGAACAATACAGTCCCATGTAAAATTCAAACAAGATCATTTAACAATGAGTATCAACCTTAAAACAAATATATGTATTTCCTCTAAGAGACACAGGAACCTGAATTCACTGCATTATCACAGCAGTTCCGCTCTATCTACTTTTCCTCCTGCTTTGCCTAAATCTTCCTGTCCCAAGCACTATCTTTGTGGAAATGTCTGATGGTGTTCACATTTTTGCTCACATGCCTATGCTTGCATACTGTACTCCAGTGTAATGATTCTCCATTTCCTACCCCTGTCCATGTACTTCATACAGTTATGGTAATAAAAGTAAACAAACTTCACTTCATCTCCTAACCTGCACCATCCTGCATACACATGAGAAGGTAAAGATATAGTGGAGAAAAATAACCCAGGGAAGTGTAGCCTACTGGACAGCAGACTGGGATACTGGTGCACTGCTCTAACATCATCAGTGAGCACAGTCAAGTATCTTTAAGCTCAAATCTGTCTGCCAAACAGGAATACTGTTTCTGTTCTTAAGCCATAGAATGGTTAGAGTTGGAAGGGACCTCAAAGATCATCTAGTTCCAACCCCCCTGCCATGGGCACGGAAACCCTCCACTACACCAGGTTGCCCAAAGCCTCATCCAACCTGGCCTTGAACACTTCCAGGGATGGGGCACCTACAACTTCTCTGGGCAACCTGTTCCACTGCCTCACCACCCTCAGAATGAAAAATTTCTTTCTTATATCCAATCTAAATATCCCCTTTCTGTTTAAAGCCATTACCTCTTGGTCCTATCACTACACGCCCTTGCAAAAAGTCCCTCTCCAGCTTTCCTGTAGGCCCCCTTTAAATACTGGAAGGCTGCGATAAGATCACCCTGGAGCCTTCTCCTTCATTTCCTTTGTTTTACTGTTGCTTGTAAATCTACTTAGGCTATGACTATAAGCTATTCTGCCAGGCATATGAAAAGGCTGAATGGCCAGAAGACCAAATTTAGCTGATATTGTCTTTTGTAAAGAAAGACACAGAGGCCATGACTCAAATGTCATGGCTCTCTCCAGATGCCAGAACAGCAATCCAGATAGCATGGTGAAGTTCAGAGATGCAGCTGAGCCAACAAGAGCAGAAAACACAACATGTAAGGAAAAAAATGTGAGTCTAACAACTTGCTTCTTTCAAGGCTTTCCTTTCAAAAGATTTGTGTTTAATTTTAAAAATCAAACCAGAAACTGCAAGACCTAGAGTGCTTGTGGATAGGGACTGAGAGACGTTTGGAGACACTGAGTACCATGGAAAATGACAGAGGCAGTCAAGGGAAAAAGCTGTCAGGAGCAGTCACATTTAACAGAATCAAACTGATAACATACAAGGTTTCATTACTATGGTTTCTGCATGTACCCAGAGACTTTTGTTAGTTAAGAGAATAAATCATAGCTGAAATAAAACAAAAAAAACCCACAAAACCTTTCTTCTTGGCCTGTCGCCAACCATGGCTATTTCCTGTTTTAAACAGAAGGCACAACCAGGAGCATCCCAGATATAAGTGAATTGCAAAACCAGACAAAAGAGTGCCTAGGGAAAGCGGGCAACTTTGATATGTTTGCCATAGCTTTTGAAGAAAGTGTTTCTAAGTAACTAGGTTTCAACATACACAGTACCAGTGTTTAGTACGAGATTAAATCAGATAAAATTATACACAAATATAGAGAGTGGATTATAGACATTTTTTTCCCCTTTCATTTAGTCCCAGGCTGATGAGAGAAATCCCCTCAGTTTAAAAGATAACTATGAGACAAATTCTAATGTTTACATTTCTTAATTAAGTACCTACAATTAGTTACCTGCGTGCTTATCAGGTCACTAATAAGTTTATCTACAGCAAGCTGTTTAGTCAGTTAAAATATTGCTGTAGGATTATTACTTCTTGATCCTTTGATTACTACTATATCCTTTCTAAGGTGTCGTTTAGGCATAATTCATTGACATGCGGATCTTGAATTATATAGAATAACCACTAAGTTTCTGACAATATGCTTTATAAATAATTGGTCTTTCAATACATTTTGCTATTCTTTATACTCAGGAATACCCTGCAAGTTACACTTTGACTCCTTCAACCCGTAGCGCTTCCATCAGCTGAGTGACCTGAAGCATTCTGTCATATGCACACAGGCTGCTCCCCACCCTCACCCACACCCTACCCGCATTAAACCAGATAGGTAAATGTACAACGAAATTTTGAAAGCATTTCCTTGAAACCACAATGTGTCATGGTTTATCACTCTTGGAGTACCATCTAATACAAATAGCATTCAAGTCTTAAGGATATACAAGACAGAATTTACTAAACACAACCACAAAGTCTAGGTCCAGTCTCTCTAGTCCTATGTCTCAGCGGTCTGCTCTGGTGTATGCAAATATAAACGAGGCAGTACACTTTTCCTCTTTGAATATTTCACCAACTGATTCCCCCGGCTTAATTGTCAGAGTCTGAGTATCACAGTCCCCTAATGAAGACTTCATAGAATTCCTTTGAACTGATTCCTGCCAATATCAAAGTAGCACAGCAGAAACAAAAATACTAATACGATGTTAGAAGTCACAATTGTTAATTTAGAAAAGAAGCCTTGGTATGCAGGTTAGAAAAAAATGTAGTTCAAGAAAGAGATTGATAAATTCATGGAAAACCTGGAGACAAAGAAAATGGCCATTAGAGAACATAACTCTTCAGTCTTATTAAAATAGCAAAATGTGATTTTAAATCATGAGTGCAATATTGTTGTATTTAAAACCATTTCTTCCACATAAAGAGCAGGACTAAGTAACAGGAACACGAGGACAAGTGCTTTAAAAAGGTAATTATGAGTCAGGCTGTTATTTCACACAATGAAGTTAGGAAGGTTGAGTAACTGCTCTATCTTTGATCAGTTGTACTAAATATAAAAAGATTCTCTGGAAGTAAAAAATATTTTCTAATTATCTGGACCATCTGATGAAAGTTGCCACACATTCAATAACACACAAAGCCTGGCCATGGTTTGTCAAAGCTTTCATGCACGGTTTACATTTCTAGTATTTTATTACATTAAAAATAAGGTTTGTTAAAACTAAAGGTCACCTTGTAGGAGCCTAAAAAAAGAAAAACTGTTTGACATGAAACATAATTCAAGATTTCATTTCCTATTTAAATTGCCAATTTCAAAATCTCCAACCCAGTTTATATTGTAGCAGGGCTGAAAAATTTAGGATGTTTGGATATGATTATGCATTTATAATGCTACTACCTCTATTCCCTGTGCCTTGAGACTTTGCATTTTTTTTTTTTAATCTATCTTAATAGTTTTAGTCTAAAATAACTTTGCTTATTAAAATCCGAAGTTGTCCTGATTATTCTAATACAGCCAAATGACATTTAATTTAGGAGAAATTACTTTGAACATGCAATCTAGGAAAGGAAGAAATTGAACAGACTTTCTCTACGAAGCATTTGGGATGAGGTTAAATTGGTTTTGGTTGTTCAGAAGGGTAGTGCAAATTTAAATCCTGCAGGCAGAACCAAACTAGCAATGCAAGGTAGTATAGTCAGTTAATCTTCTGGTGTTCAGTTTGTTGGGTCTGCGCTGTGAAATTGCTCCTGAGGCTTTCATGTGGAAAATGAGAATGTTCTTTAATGGCTGATGAGGGAATAAAGAAGTAAATACAAAGAAACTCCTACAAGCTCTTAATATTAACTGCACTAAGTAAGTGTAACTAACTGCATTAGGTTATTGATTTATCAGGGCTTGACCAAATAGTATTCTCTTTTGTTCTTTTAGGGGAAAAGGATGAAAAAAGAATGTTAGACAAGCCAACTACTAACAGGTTACTGAAAAATGATACTGTTTATGCCTCCAACTGTTTCTGTAAACTACCCAAGGAACAAGTAATAATGACCTCAAATGGACTAAAGCTCATTGGCTTTCGCCAACAAAGTTTATCATATCTCAAGTAAGATGTACTTTCCTGAAAGGCTGTACCATTTTCAATTAGGTTCATCCTCTTAAAAAATTGCTAAGTATAGTAAACAAGCACAGGACAAGATGTTACAGGAAATCTGCTTTGTTGCTACAATCAGATCGTCTCATCTGACAACTTTGTTATTGCCACATATCACAAAGACTGAGGAACTGAGCTAACCACGTCACTTTATTTACAATTAAACTGTTTGAATTATGTGCACTTATAGAAAAGTCAGTGTCCTTAGGACAGAAGCAACTTGGAGACTTCCATTTCAGACACATTTGGGTGTTTTCCACTCTGTTAAAGTTTACAGCTACAGTGGCTTTGTTCACAGGGAGATCTGAAAAGAAGTTGCAGCCATGTGTTGGTCCCATTTGAGCTGCAAAATCAATTCTAGTTGGTGATTAAACTTGCGAACCATTTTAAAGGCAGAACAGTATATGTGTATGGAAGTTTTAGGGCTTTTAAGTGCAAGTCCCAACAGCAAGTTTCAGCAAATTTGAATTCTGATTACCTTTCCCGTCCCCAATTAACAGAAAAGCAGGTTATGTGCACATACTGTAAAATTACTATAAGCATCTCGTTTCCCTAACTTGATAGAAGTTGTTAGCCTACCAAATGTTACCTGCCAGGTACAGTGTAGGAACCATTTCCTCCATTAGAAAGAATTAAAAATAAAATTTTTAAAAAAATAGAGATCATATAAGAAAATCTACTGAACATGCTGCTCTGTCTACACTCCCACACATGTATTCAAACCATATCTGTATGAAAGAGTTACTAAGTACACAAGTTTCTGTATCCACACAGAGTTTTAACTATTTCACATATGCACTCTGGTTCCTAAAAAGGTTAGCCAAACAGTTTTCTGCTACTTTTACAGCAATTATAGTGACAGGTCCTAACACATCTTCAGTTTAGTGCAATTGTTTTCCCATAAAGAAGAGGAAGAAAAAAATACGCTATTTGAATCAAAATCTCTTTGGCAGACCAAAACTTAATTTCAATTTTCTGACCACAAACCAAACATTAAGTATTTTGGTAAGCCAATTCAAAGCTTTCATTCGAAAGGGATAACACACATCTGATTATTCTATTCAATTCTTGTCCATCTGTTTTGGTTGATATCATATATTCTATTTTTTTTGTGTATCTATGTGTGTTGAAGATGAAGAAAGATTTTATAGTTGCAAGAACAAAGTTCAGTGAGCTTAACCATACAACATTTTAAAACCACTCTCTGCAAATTGATGTTATACCTTATGCTGAATCCAGGCTGAATTTTGAGTCAGAGAAGCATGACACTGTTTCACTATATGCCACTGAGATAATGCAGAACAACTTGTTATAGCTCCACAAATTACCGATAACAAGAACTTGAAAGAAAACAAGATTTATATTATGTCAATGCCTACACCAATGAAATCATTGTACATCTTCTCTACCTGTCCACACATTCACTTAACATCAGACACAAGAATTCTCTTATTGAGGAAAGACTATTTAATTTAAATGCAGTTCTTAAACACAGATTTAGGTCATCAACGAAGATAACTGAGTAATGCTATTTGTCTGCAATCGGACAAATGAGTAAAGTTAAGCTTACAAAGACACTCCCAAAACCTGAAAGACCTCATCATATGTATCCAAGGCTGTTCAAAGTAAAGCATCATGGTTTCTGAAATAAATGCAAATTAAGTCATGTAAATTATACAGTAAAACATTTGTGAAATATTTTCATTTCATAATGCTTGCTTTAGATAGTTTGTAAAAGAATTTTTAAAGCAATATTTGCTGAATACTATTTAAGCAGTTATACTAGTAACAACATAAGGAAGTGTTGCATGTTACCTAAACATTTCTACATTTCAATATTTTAATGGATAAACAACATATCCCCATAGTGACAATTTTTACCTGTCTCCTGATTGTTACTAATCAAGACAGATATTATCCTTTTTTTCTCCAAAACAACTGTCGATTAACTTCCTGCCTGCCTGACCCCAAAATTGTAGTTTCAGTTCAGGTCAGTTGACTGACCATCTGTCCTCAAGTGATATAAGGATGAAATGTCAAGTTGTGGCCAAGATTTTAGACCTTGTAACCTGTATCAAGGACACTTTTAGATTATAAATGGATTTGGCCTTCATGAGAATCTACCTCTTAGATTTCCTTTTGCAAAAGCAGAGTGGTTTTGTTTCAAAGGCAAACAGGGTATGACACAGTACACTATTACGTAAATAAATTCACACACACAAGAAAGAACAGTTTCCCCAAGGCTTCCCACTGCTCTAATTGTCTGGCAAACTACCTTTTCACACACACAATAGAGTCCAGCTGGACCAAGGAAACACAGTTATTTACTGTGATGCAGACTCTGACTTACTTCTCATACCAGATAATGGAGCCATTTACTGGAAAGTTAGATGAATTTGTAACACAGTTGTTGGAAGTATTTCCATGTATTATTGCAGGTTTAATTATCGAGAAACTCACTACTACTACTAAAAACACAGATTTTAAAGCTTGCTTTAGCAACCAATGTGAGATTTACATTCCAACTTCAATAGCAAAGTTACTGCTTACTAATCTCTTTTGTCTCTGACTGACAAGAAATGAGAGAAAAAAAAAATTGTATATTTTTGAACTTTTTGAACAGTTGAGTGAGAAAGGATTTGCCAGAAGAAGCAAGGACACACAGGTGGTATCTCCTGCTGCAAAACTTTAATAAGTTTTAGACTAGATCCTCTAACACTTTAGACTGTTAAGGAAGGACGAACAAAAAGCATTCCAGCAGAGTTCCAGCAATAAAAAACTGTTATCTTAGGCTAGCAAAAAGAACTGACATTATGCTGTTTATCTGGAGGTTTATGACCAGTGAATGGCAGCTAAGTGACACACAACAGACTCCTGAGAGCAGCGTGATGCTCCTATCTCAGGTCTGGCTGCTGTTGAAGAACCTGGAGAGCATAAGACTCCTCATAGCACCTCTGGTATTCTTTCTCTTTTTTGAGTTTTCTTTTTTCCATTATGGTTGACATTTTCAAGTATGTGACCTGTTCCAGAGTGTCAGCCTATCACTGTGAGCTGCTGAATTAAGGCCCCACTCAGAGACAAAATACATATTTTTATTCTAAATAAAAATAAAAAGGATAGGTTCATTTTCAATTGTCTGCTTGAAAGACATTTTTAAGCAATAAAGCCAAGAGACAAGTTTAATAGAATATTCAAGGCAAAAATGTCTTTCCAAATTTGTTTTATTTTAACAACTCCAGGGATAAATTAACTTATTATGTGATTAAATTAGAACCTGACAGTTACAATAAACCCAGTCCTGCAGAGTATTATACTCACTTGGGAGGAATAGAACTGTAAGCAAATAAAAAAAACCCTAATTTGTATCTAACAGATCTTTAAAAAAATTAATCTATGTGATGCTGTAGGTAACAAGGGACAAAATACCCGTTGGAAGAAAAAATTTTGTTCTTTATGATTCTTCTCTAATCATATGAAATGTGTTCTACTTTAGAATTGAGATAAGTCTTAAACAAAATAAGACTTCAATACCCTTCAAAGCACATGCTTAAGTTATCTGCCTTGTAAGAATTTTAAACTTCACTTTGAAATATTTACCCAGAACAGTATTACTTGTATGATGCTAGAATAAGAGTAAAGTATCTGATTAATGCCTTATTTCAGATGTCTTCATTTCATAACTCTACTTGCTTATCAGATTTTGAGATGCCTAAAGCTTTTTTAACAGCTATCCAAATATTTATATATGGATGAGTAATGACTATACTAACTTATATCAAAACTTGATGATGCAAGTTACCAAAAATACATAATTGACTCATAAGAAAGATAAAAACCGTAAGATACTTTTAATTGATTCTAAACAACAAAAAAACTTCCTCAACATAACAAGTAGATTCTTGTTTTATTTGCTGAGACAAACCATAACTCACAATCAGCTTATTTGCAGTAGGGCATTTTCACATATATAGTAGTCAAAGTAGCACCAAAAGAGCTTAACCAATTCCTGCGGAGTTTTTCTTAGTAAAATACATATATGAAAAAGAAAAATAGCTCTGCATTCGCATTTAGCATCTTACCTTCTGCAGAAATATGAAGGCCATTTTATTAATGATAATATTTTGACACAACTAGTAACCCAGTGAAGTATTATGCTTGCCCCTTAAAAAGAAAACCACGTATTTTCAGATTTCCATGTTTAAGACTCAGGACAATGCAAGATGAATCAGAAAAAGGAATCAGAGCTGGTTTTCAGCAATAACAGGCTGCATCTGAATTGAACACAAAATGGCTGTTGCCTTCTACAGAAAGCAAAGTCAGAGCAGATTAAAAAGAAAGCTTTGAAAAACAGTCACTCGACAGGCACATAGACATGCACCAGAAAAGTAAACAATATCAGAGATATTGACCAGTTTTCTGACTTGTATCCAAATACAGAATTAGCAATTCATTTCACATACACTGTTGAATTCTTTTGTCAATCTTTATCCCTTTCCTATTATGGAAAGATTAAAAGAGATACTAAAATCAGCTCTAGTTAAAGATCCTGCTGCCAGACTCAACAAAGATGCCAAGGATAAAACAAGAAATGCTAACGTCTTTGCCTGAGCCCTGACAATTAAGCCATCCAGGAATATATATATGTATGTGTGTATATATATATATATAAAAATATACTGCTGTTACATTAGCTGTACCTGCTTGTGTATGAAGCAAGAGAGTCTGACAGCACCTTTAGCTGAGAAAGTGAGATACAAGTTCTTTTCAAAAAGGAACTGATTTAAAATCTAATTATCGAATTTCTATCCTTGTTTGTAACTATGAAGACACGATGAGGCTCCTACTTAAATGAAAATTGTAACAAATGCCAAAGACAATGTGAAAGGTAACAGTAAACAGCTGTAACACTTAAGAAACAAGACTTACTGGCCACAACAGTCTCAGCCCATACCAGTTCCTTGATTTCTGTTGCTGCTGGTGGTCTCCTTTATCAGATCAAATCTTTTACCACATGTGCCTGTTTAATTCCTTCACTCTTTACCCATCTCTTAATTATGTATTTCCAATCCTTGACAGGCTTTGGGTGAAGCTATTAAGGGTGCTACTCGCAATGTTGGGCAGCTCTTGCATCCCTACAGCCCACTTCTCACATCAGCTCCACTGCTACTTGCAGCTATTCCTTTGCTTTTCCAGTGGCAGTGTGGAGTGAAAAACCAGCACTCTCATGTCTACTTGATTTGAAGCATCTCTTTAGTATTATTTGCATCTTAGATTAGCAGCTACCCCTTCTATCTGAAACAGGGGCCTGGCTGCAAAAAATAGGAAAGGGTTGTAAGGCTTTACCTTACAGCATATATTGACCAGAAATATAATTTGCTCTGATGATATCATGATTGTTACCAGTAGAGTTGCTTGCTACCACCGTGCTTGTTTTTTTAAATCTTAAATTCAGCCAGAAACAGAAATGCTTGATTACAGCAAGTGCTAATGATGGGAGCCGATGCCAGAATAGATGGTAGTAAAGTGAGGAAGTCTAATAAAAAAAGTGAATTTATCACAAAGCTATCGAACTAGATTGACAGCAATTAAACTGCATTTGTCACAATTAGCCAGTTGTACTTGACCTATACTGAGAGACTAATAGGACACAACTGACCTAAATCATTTGTTAATTTTACTTTTTGCTTCAAATTTGGGTGGTGAAGGGAGGTTAATTAGGTAGCCAGACATTACTTCGAGTCTCACTGTATCTATGCTACAGCTGGCTATTAGCTAATGCTACCACTGATTCATGTGTCTCCTCCAATTTCTGAGCAGATGCACAAGAAAAGAATATTTTGACTTTTCCTGTGGTCATATACAACACTGAGACGTGACTATAAAATGTACATTGTGCAATGAGTGATTGGGAATTGAGAGATACCATGCATTCAACACCATGTAAAGCCAACACAAGTACAGGGTACTCAATGTCAATCAAATAAAGGCTTAAAAAAGCATGAGAAGAAAATAGAGTACTGTAGATAAAATAAATTTCTTATAAGATAGAATAATAATTCCAGAGGACCCTTAAATGTCAACAGTCTTTAGGGTGGGTGAAAGACTACGTTGGGTTATTTTTTCAGAACCTGATTACCAATTTTCCCTTTCATATGGGAAAGCAAAGTGAAGGTTACCTCAATTGTACAACTTTTTTCTCCATGTATCCTGAATCAGAGGTTTTTGCTAAAATACCAATCGTTTAGTCATTCTTTACATTTTTCATATATCTATATATATATAGAGAGAGAGTATCATTAAGATAATTCAGGCGGAGGTACCTATCTGGCACATGACATAGTCTACAATAACAAAAGGAACAGGACTCCATCCTGTATTCTTCTAGAATTCCGTTCATTTCTCAATAACTTGTAGTTTCAACACGGAGATTCCTACATTAATTTTCCATAAGGATAAGTTTTCAACCTCAGAAATAGTTTGTGTATCATCTACTTTTCATATTTCACTTAATTCTGCAGTTCTGACAACTCTTACGTTCTGGAAAGAGACTTCAGATTGTTTCTTATTTATTGCTGCTATGGCATCTTAATCCCTAATTAAATAAGTACCAACGATGTAAAACTTTCTAAATTGAGTGTTGGACTCTTCCATTATGAAAAACCTGTTTAAAAAACTTTTAAATGTAGGCTTTTCAGAGTGATGGATTTCTGCATGTCATTAGGAAGCATTACTGATTTTTTGAATTTCACACTGAAAAATATTGCTTCTTCATCATCCACTTGCCTCAACACTGAATGCCAACATTCAACTTTAAAAGTTGATTACTTCTGCCAGTAAGGCAATTCAAAACTTGAGTTGGACTGAAAAGATTAAAATGAAGCAGTTGTAGCACAGACAGGGGCCCAGTTGTCTTTCAGCAACTTCATTTTACTCAAGATCTTCACTTCTCACACTGGGAATGTTTATCTGTGTGATAAAGAAAGCTCAAATATACTAAAAGGTAATAGAATTGTTTAAAACTATTTTGTAATATCTCTGCATACCACTTTTTCCATAAGTAAGTTTTCAAAAACAACAATTCACACCCATAAGTTGCATACGAAGTCAGCCTGTATATAAAAGCAATTTTTGAGGCTGAAGTGAGGCTTATTTAAAATTTTGATTCTGTTATAAAGAATAGGCTGTTACTCTTACAAATTAATATTTTGTTTATTTTCATTATATCATATAGTATAAATTCTTTTGCTAAATGTGCCTAGGTCAATTTTCAAGTTATTTCAACTGAAATTCTACCTGCATTCTTACACAAAAGATTTTTTATCCCTTTAGAGAGATGAATCTAAGAAGAAAGGCAAAAAAATCCCAAATGACTTCTGTTTTCAGTAATAAAACCTGTGCTTTTTTCATAGGTGTTTCGTCGTTTTAAGCAGTTTAATGTCTGTTTCTTGCCTATAAGCATGAATGGGCATAATCCTTTGACAAGGATTTTGCTAAGTGACAGTTCAAACCGTCAATCATTCCTTCAGGGCCCTTGACTTGATCATTAAATTTGCTTTTGATACATGTGCAATTAAACATTTCACACTGTTTCAGAACCTTCATCTTACTCCCTTCAGAGTTAATGTACCATCATTGCTGGTTTATACTGCGTTTGAGACAAGAACTATCATTAACTTAACATGCAATTCAGAGTCCATTCACTAGATGCTGTGCCCTTCAGTTTTGCTGTATTTAATATTTTAACACAAGGATACATAACTTTGCATTAATTTTTATTAAACATAACTTGCATTTTTACAGCACTATTTGTGAATTGCTTGGGACAACAAATGGATCTGCAACATCAACATTGTTAAGAAAACTGTCTGATCTTGATTTCTTTCTACTTTTATAGGATTAAAATAAAAATAATAGAGTAGAGACTGAAGAAGCAAGAGTATCAGAGCATTTTTCCAGTACCGTGCACAGTAAATGAGACTAGATTCAACTTCACAGATCTGCTAATAATAATAGGAGTTGTAAGCCTAACTTAAAGCTCAAGAAGTTGAAATTATAACATTCTCATTTTCCAGCTCTCCTAAAATAATCTCGATTATAGTGTTTCATTATATCTCAAACGATATTAAAGTTATTGCCCAAGTTTACAGCACTGAAAAGTACTTATTCAGAACTCTGTGTACAAATATCAAAAATTAATTGGGTAGCTTATACTGAATTAAAAGCTTTTAAATAATTATTTAGATTTTGGAGTTCTATATCTTCAGGATACCATATGGTACACCCTCACTTTCTGTCTTTAATGTAATAGATTAGAGTGGGGTAAGTATCTGAACACCACAAAATACTACAGAGAAACTCGAAAACACAGCTCTGGTTTGTGAATGCTCTTGACTTCAGTGGTGTACAGTTTCTTCTGATAATCAATTCTGCATAATGTCAAGCTGAGGAAGTCCATTTTCTGCAATATATTGTGGATGGTACTTTATCTTCTATTCTTCTCAGAATGAACACTAATAAGCGATCCATTTGAAATAACACGAAAGCCATGAATTCTAAACCTATAAAATTAAATTCTGAAAAATCTTTGTCTAGTTCACTTACAAAGTACGTATTTTCCTGACTGGTGGACTCAAAAAGACATGCAACCCATAAGCTTCATTGCTGTGTCCTATTTAAACAAGAGTGTAACAGTCATGACTTAAACGTTTATTTACCAGTGGCCTCAACTCTGAGTTTCTTAATCAAAGTCAACTAATTATATTCTCCACATATTTCTTTCTTTAGAAAGTATACAACTGTGTCTACATTGTTACTACAAAAGTCATCACATGTAGATAAAACAAACCATGACATTTTGATTTCAGTTAGAATCATGAAGGTCACTGCACAGTCAGGTTCATAGAGCTAGAGACTGTAACTTCCTAATTTCTCATCTTATTGTTACTATATCTTCTTTTTAATTATTTATCAGACAAACTTCAGGACACATTAGAATTCATCCACTGCAATTCTGTCTGCACATGGCATGCTGAATACCGTTATTCTCCCAAATTCTTTTTACATCAGGTCTGCAAGCATCCTATTCATGCCAAAGAGAATTTTCTTTTTAAGACATACTGCAAATCAACTATTTAACATAATAAACAAGGTTTCCATCCAGTGCTGATATACTGATGGTTATTTTTTTTAATGGTTTAAAGAATTGAAAAACATAATACAGGTAAGAACCAGAGTCATACACAAGACTCTGGAAACCAGATGAAGTCATGAATTTGTAGCTGGCTAAGCTATTCATCTGGAAGCTCAGTCCAGCTGCCGTTGCTATTTTTTTCTTATTTATTTGGGATTGGCCGTGGAGTGCAACAAAGAGTCCTTGATACTGGAAGAAAAGCCATAAAATTTTATTCTCTTTTTTAAAGATATGGAATTTCTATAGAAAGAGCCAGAAGTAACTCTTGCTGTGTAGATACCTGCTACAGTGTATGTGTGTGCATGTGCTACATACAAAACATTATGTTAAGATAAATTAATATTTAACAATTAAAATCACAACAATTAGGCAAAGCAAAAAACCCCAACTATCTATCAGTATTTTTAACTTGGCCCATTTTCAAACAGTATCTGTTTCTGGGAACAGAACTAAAGGCATGGACATGAGAACGGAAAATACATAGACTTATTGTTCTTACAAGTCGTAACCCTTTCTAGAAAGAAACAGTAGCTTAAATTTTGGAAGAACGCTCACAGTTACAATAAGGAAGAATTATTTTTTATTACGCTAGTGCTAAGTCCATTGGAAAAAATCTTTTATACAGTTTTATTGATACAAATAAATGTATTACCATGTAAAGTGTATGTTCCTTATCATTTATTAAAAACCTGTTTTTTTTTCCTCTCTCTAGTCACAAAGTCAGGCTCTTGGAGTGTAATGATTTAAAATGGAGCAAGTTTCAGATGGACAGAATATGCAAGGATTTTCAGAAACTTCTAAAAGTCACTTCACATAGTTTTTAAAAACATAATAATGACAAAATAATGTCCATAGGCTGAAAGAGTTGGGGCTGTTCAGCCTGGAAAAGAAGAGGCTCCAGGGTGACCTTATAGCAGTCTTCCAGTACCTCAAGGGGGCCTACAAGAAAGATGGGGAGAGGCTGTTCAGGAGGGCCTGTTGTGATAGGACAAGGGGTAATGGTTTTAAAATAGAGGGAGGTAGATTCAGATTGGATATTAGGAAAAAATTTTTTACCATGAGAGTTGTAGAACACTGGAACAGGTTGCCCAGAGAGGTGGTGGATGCTCCATCCCTGGAGACGTTCAAGGCCAGGTTGGACGAGGCTCTGAGCAACCTGATCTAGTTGGAGATATCCCTGTTCCTTGCAGGGGGGTTGGACTAGATGACCTTTGAAGATCCCTTCCAGCCCTAACCATTCTATGATTCTATGATACTAAAACAGGATTTGTTGGTGAAAAAGTTTTTTGAAAATGTCATACACAGCTAGTTTGATGTTATTACCTTTGAAGATGGGAATCGGAAATGCAATATAAGAAAGCAGTAAATACAGAGATATGCATCAAAAAGAGGTTTCAATTACAGAGAAAGGTCTGTTCCCTATCTTAATCTATTCATACGCTTTAAGCAAAATTGCTGGCAAATGTCTATTTACTTGTATATAAGCACATTAATTGTTATAATGTTCATTCTGGTAATTTACACTCATTTATTAACATAAACTACATATTTCCTTTGGAGAAACACATATAGATTTCTGTGATATAAATGCATATCCTAGTTCAATATAGTTGTCCCACTACAAAACCAAACTTCCAGGGTCATTCTTTAATTATCAACAAAATCTTACACATAACAGCTCTGGAATGCACGATATGGTGGTGTGTTACAGAAATATATTTTCAAAATATATTGATTGACATTATAGTTTGAATTTTCCTGCCATTCTAGTACTCCTTTTTAAAAATATTTTTCATCCATAAGTACATTACGATTGAAAAGCATATGTCTCAGTAGTGCCGTCTGTTAGAAGAATGTTCCTGGATATATTAGGATGCTGGGAATCGTCCCCTCCTGGAGGTTGAAACTTCAGTTTGTAACCTTGTGGCCTCATGTGTTATCCACATTTAGATGTAAAAATGTTGTTTCTCTAAGAAAGCTGTCATCGGACCGATCCTTCCCTACACTGAGTGAGTGTAACTTGAGATGAAATCCTATCTCCAGTGAAAGAGGAAAGGAGCACTCTAAAAGAAGTTTAATTTTTTTATTGTAATGGCAGCTGTGTGAATCTGCTCCAAGGTTTGAATTGTCAGAGGAAGCCCTGGGAGAGCAGGATTAATGGGTAGGGGGCAGGTGAAGCAGTCTAAGGTACATAATAAATTAGCGTATCACATGGTTGCACAATTTATCATATTGCTCTCTATTTCATCACATTTATCACCACCACGTATGTGCTTGTATATATGTAATGTCCATGGTCACATGCACTGTAGCCCAATGCTGTGATAGCCAAAATCAGTGATAAATTGCATAGATCAGACTTCATGTTTCCCATTAGAAATTGTTTAAAAAGTTTTCAAGCCATTCAGAATAAACAGCAGTAAACAATTTGTTCAGTTTGACTTTATCAAGGGCTCAGACATTAAACCTAAATAACCACTATGGCACAAGCAGGAATTTTATGATAAAATAAAATTAATTTATACTATGCTGAAATTAAAGAAAGGCAAGAAATGACAACTGATATTTTCTGGCCTACCGATCAATTTTCCACTGTTTTTCCCATCTCTATACAGACCGTATTTTAGGGATACCACAAAGTACTGATTGAAGTTACTGGGCCAACCTGTAGATTTTTATATCCACTTACGTAACAAAGTTTTCTGTGCATTACCATGGTAATCTTATGCAACTGGTAAGAAATCGGTTTGTAGTTTTGAAGATATGTTTATTGGCATTAAAGTAAAAAGACTATATGCAATTAGTTAGTGTTGAATGTAGAAGACAGCATTTCCCTAGAGAAGGAAGATCAAAGGGCTGTAACATAAGCCAGAATTTTGATCAAAACTTAGAAGTGTTTGATATTTTAAATAAACAAATATTGACTCCTTGATTACGTAGTGATGCAGTCCTTTATGATGCAAGCCTGGAGAAATCCTTGCTCATGCCAGCTATGTAAAACCTGCCCCTTCCAGTCCTTGGCTGATATTCTGTATGACCTCTGTTATCTTCAAGGGGATTCTTGAGATTGATGAAATTCTTGTCTGCTTTTCTTTCTTTTTTTTTTTTTTGACATAAATCTAGAAGCCTTTGTAAAGTGACTGGAGTGGAACTACAGCCAGATTGGGACACTAAGAAGAGAAAGGATTTCAGCTGGCAGTAGCTGTCATCACTGCAGGCTGACAATAGGGGAAGTTGTTGGACAGAAGATTGTTTTTCACTGCTGTATAAAAACTGAATACAGCTGATATAAGCCTCTCAAAGTGTATCTGAGGTTATTTTATTGCTATTATACTCGTTTCCCCAAAGCAAAATGTTGATATAACTCGTTTAGGAGTTCTCATTTATTCAGAAATTCTCTTCCAGTGTATTCAGCAAGTGCCATTGCAAGAACGGTGGAAGTTGCAATATATTGCAATATTGGTGAAATTTTCTCCTCCAAATATAAGAAGGGAACTAAAATCACAGTAGAAAAGACAAAGTATCATGGCATGATAAATGTCGTCCTGTCTAACGTCCTCTGCTGTGCAGGAATATATTTATTTTTTCAATAAATACAATTACAGAGCATTTTTCCTTCTATGAAGCTGTCCCTCGACTCCTCCTTATAATGCACAAGATGCTGGGAGATGTCAGAGGGCTAGATTTCTTCAGTGATGAGCACGATTATAAAATATTTCTCTATCTCCTCATTAGCTTGCTGAGAATTTTTTTTTTCTTAACTCTATCTAGTTTTTTTTTCTTACTTTCTGGGCAATTAGTGAGAGAATTCTAACAGTGACACTGTCTCTTTCGTTCCTTCAGTCTGTATTAGACTAAAAGCAGGTTTCTTTTATTCTCTGACTAGAGTGGGTGAAAAAATATAGTCTTTCATGGAGGACCTTGTCTTTTTCTGTTCAAAGCTGCAGTAAAGTAGAAGCTTAGCAGGCCTACTGACTCAGAGCCTATTCCGGTTAACTGTCTAGGGTTCTTTTTTTGCTTGTTTTAAGCTCCAAGGGGCACTAGACAAGAAAGTGGAGGACAGAGGCTTTAAATCCTACCAAGGAAATGTGATACAGCTATATTGCTGCCTTACCTGATGTCATCCTGGAACGCAAAGGGGAAGTTCTTTTCCAAGCACCCCTTCCTGCTTATATTTCATGCAAGCCTAAATCATTAATTATGTCTTGCATGAGCATAAGCATCTCTTATTCAAAATGAACAGAAGCAGAAGATTTATCCCATCCTTGGTTGAAAGCAAAGAACTCTATCCAAAACAAACAATACAAAAGGGCAAGAACTTTCCACACAAAGCAGCTTTGGGATCTGCAAGTTGTTCCATAATATGCTGTTGCTGAAGAGTGACTTATGATTCTGTTAGGTAAATATCGTGCTGTCATTCTGATAACATACTATAAAATCAGAAAACAATAGTTACAACAGCAGCATTTACATTTATTTTGGGGAAATATTGTTCCAGTCTACGTGGCACTGCAAGACTGACTTGTTGCCATTTTATCAGAAGACTACTGACAATGAGAAAAATATGATGATGAAATTTCTGTAATCTAAGTTTGGTCAGTTAATGTAAAGCCTTCAAAGCTGAGGGATAACTAAAGTTTACTTTGCTTATCTAAGTCAGAATACATTTACTTGATGTAAAAACAAAATATAAATTATTAACTCACAAGCAGTTTCCTTACAATCAAGGGAAAAACATGGCTTTTAAAACTCCTGTGAATAGAAAAATTAGTGTCTACTGGCCTGGCATATGAAGGAAGTTGCCTTTTCTCAGCAGGAGATACAGTTTAGAAGAAGAAAAAACAGTTCCAGGTTCATTTATTAAGGAAGCCATTTAAGTTTCTTTATATCCTACCCTTTCTATACTTAGCTGTAATGTCAATGGCATTACTGTTTCCTTATGAGAAGACAAATGAGACACTTAATGGCTACAGATTTTGATGCCAGGAAGTGCTGTGTATTGTAAAATGGCTTCTTTTTCTTTTGATGCCTTCTTCTCAAACAGGATGCCACAAAGGCATCCTTTGTCTCTCACACTTTGTCTGTGAGAATCTCAAAAGCAAGATGACTATATTTTCCTTACAGAGGTGGAGTGTATTTTGCATGCTTTGTGTTTGAGGAGTAACAGATAAACAACCCTTTGGGGTGCTTTTATACAGTAATTCACCATGGGATTATAACTCTCATGCCATTACAACCTTCATTGGACCACCAGGAAGAAGCAGCAAATCCACAGACAGTAGGTTTTAAAGCATGTGCTTCTACTGAGGAAGAGAGATCCAAGTGTGTTGCTTAAGACTGTTCCAAGATCTCTGAGTTCTTTCAGTAACTGCTAGCATGAACCATTTTAAAGTTTAACACTTAAAATTACAAAGCAAATATTCTTCAAGATTTTAATTACAACTGGTGAACAGCTTCAAGGCCATTCATCTTTTCAAGCAAACACACATTATGTGTTTAACATAAAGATTATATAAAAAATGCCAACTCATGGTCTGCAAGAGAAATGTACATATAAGTTTAATTACATACTAATTAAAAAGATAAAAGGCCAAAAATAACCAAATATCTTCTAAAAGCAAACTGATAAGTAGTGAGGCATGTTAACGTTTAATGCTGAAATGACCAATAATTATTGTGATGAATATGAAAGCTTGCATTATATTCTAGCTTTTTCTTTCACTGTTTCATTATGGCTATATTTGGTACATATTGTAGAATCACAGAATGGTTAGGGTTGGAAGGGACCTCAAAGATCATCTAGTTCCAATCCCCCTACCATGGGCAGAGAAATCCTCCACTACACCAGGTTGCCCAAAGCCTCATCCAACCTGCCCTTGAACGCTTCCAGGGATGGGGCACATCCACAACTTCTCTGGGCAACCTGTTCCAGTGCCTCACCACCCTCAATGTAAAGAATTTCTTCCTTATATCTAATCTAAATCTCCCCTCCTTCAGTTTAAATCCATTGCCCCTTGTCCTATCACTACATACCCTTGTAAAAAGTCCCTCTCCAGCTTTCCTGTAGGCCCCCTTTAGGTACTGGAAAGCTGCTATAAGATCACCCCAGAGCCTTCTCTTCTCCAGGCTGAACAGTCCCAACTCTCTCAGCCTGTCTTCATAGCAGAGGTGCTCCAGCCCTCTGACCATCTCTGTGGCCCTCCTCTGGACCCACTCCAGTAGCTCGATGTCCTTCTTGTGTTGGGGACTCCAGAACTGAACACAGTATTCTAGGTGGGGTTTCACAAGAGCAGAGTAGAGGGGCAGAATCACCTCCCTCAACCTGCTGGCCACACTTCTTTTGATACAGCCCAGGATACGGTTGGCTTTCTGGGCTGCCAGTGCACATTGCCAGCTCATGTTGAGCTTCTCATCCACCAGCACTCCCAAGTTCTTTTCCTCAGGGCTGCTCTCAATCCATTCTCCGCCCAGTCTGTACTTGTGCATGGGATTGCCCCAACCTACATGCAGGACCTTGCACTTGGCCTTGTTGAACTTCATGAGGTTCTCACAGGCCCACCTCTCCAGCCTGTCAAGGATCATCCCCTCTGGATGGCATCTCTTCCCTCCAGCGTGTCCACAACACCACACAACTTGGTGTCATCTGCAAACTTGCTGAGGGTGCACTCGATCACACTGTCCATGTCTCCAAAGATGTTAAATAGCACTGGTCCCAGTACTGACCCCTGAGGAACACCACTCGTCACAGGCCTCCATGTGGACATTGAAGCATTGACCACAACTCTTTGAGTGTGACCATCCAGCCAATTACTTATATTCTTACATTATGCTTCCTATTGCTAAATTGGTCACATGATCAAGAGTTTTAAAATTTTTCTTCATTAACCTCCATTGCCTCAAGCATATTCAGCAGGTAAAGTTAAAGACACAAACTTCTTGTTCCCATTGTATTCATCTTATCTTTCTTTTAAATTTGGGATGAAAATATAAAGAAAAAGAAATCTAACTACATTCATTAATATCTTATTATGTATATCAGGAGAACATTAAAATGCTTAGGGAAGCATGTATGGAATTGTAATATTTTTCTCTGCTTCTGTTATTCTTTAACTTGACATTGGGTCATCATACTACGTCATACATGTAAGAGTAACTTTGGCTGTGGATATTATGAATCTCTTCTTAATATTAAAAAAAATCCAAACCAACAACCAATCCACAACACAAAAATATATTGACTGCATACTGTATTACATGGTCTGTTCCAGAAAAATCTATATCTTCTATCTCTTTCTATCAAAACCAAATGCACATTAATTAATACAATAAATCTCACAATCAGGTTAAACAATTCAAGGGTTAAAATGGTCACAGTAGACAAGAACTGAGAATCACTACCATGACACTATTTAGATTCTTTTAGTCAATTCCTCTTCTTCAAACTTCAGGGCAGTGATGGGCTCCTCCATGAATTTAAAAAACCAAAAACCCCCAAAAAACCCAACCCAACACCAAAAAATCCCCAACCAAAAAATCCCACATCACCAAAACCAAACCTGCTCCCTAAACCAAAATCCAAAATGAAAATCTACCAGTGACTAATGTCTGAAATGAACAAAATGCACATGCAATGGGAGATGCATGTACAGAAGAAATTGAAAAACTTACTAACTAGGATATTTAAAAACAAAATAGGCTTTTTTCTTGCCACAGCAGTGTTTTCAAGCTCAGCTGCACAACACAACTCTTTTCTTAGGCTTGAGAAAGCTTGAGTCATTTTGGAAAATTCAGTTCAAATTTCTTAACCTAAAGGAAGGTAGGTTTTTATCCCAATCATTTTGAACAAAATGGACTACTAGAGAGCTTCCCTCCTAAAAACCAACTGTTTCATAGACGGAATCTCTTTCCTCACAGATACAGAAATTCTGATAAACTTGAACTCCGGTACTGTGACAACCTGTGCTAACAGGGACGCCAGCTGTGTAGATATTTTTTTCTTAGGACATGAAACAATATTAATCTCCCTTAAAAATTCAACATAAAGTCAATATTTTCAACATCTCTGGACTTGGGAATGACAGATCCATTCAAATTAGCAACTTTGAAAAGTTAAGTATTCAAGAAATTATTTTAGTCTCTGGAAACACAGAACATAATAAAGACGTAAACTTTTCTTTTTCCATTTAAGGCAGATCTAGATGACAATTAAAAAAATTAGTGTTACATCTATATGCTAAATTATCTGAACACTGATGCTATATCTAACTGCTGAATCTGACCTCTGTTTTCAAAGAACTCAGAGATGTTCCTGAACTTACATTATACAATTTTCTTTTGAAAATGCTATGTTCCCTGAGAAGAAGACACATAATTTCAAGTGAACAAGAAGTTTGAACACACCACTCACTATATTATAAGTAGTTTTACCCACAGCACTTAATTCTGGGAAGTTAGGAAACATATCAGTTTGGCATCATGGTTGAAATTCTGGCTCCAACTAACCTTTTCTGTGCCTCTGTTCTTCACATATCAAATGGCAATAACACCTTCTCTTGTCTGTCTTATTCTGTTAATGACCTTCTCAAAACAGTGGCTGTCTCACATACATCTACAAGTGAGCTTCTACTCTCTGGATTATCTGTAGATGACCTACATGATTAAATAAGTAATAATAACGAGATCTCATCCTGGTTGACATATGATCTCAGAGAACTAAAACTTTCAGGACACTGCACACTATGAAGTACAAGAAATGTACTGCAAACTCTTACTTCCAAAAAAAGTCTGATGTTTGTAATACAGAAAAGCAATTTTTCTTGACTTTCCTTTTCACACCAACAACTATTTTAGCTGAATGATGGAAGCTCCAAGATACCCATTTCCTTCAGTGAATTTTGAAATAGGCTCATTATTTGACTAAATAACATCAAAGCAGTTGTCCACATCAGGAGAATTACTTGCACAGGTTTTAATCCACTGCGCCAGGACCTTAATTTACCCTGCTATTTCACAATTGTGTTCATATAACCTGAACAAAGAACAAGACAATGCAGAAAAAAATCTTACAAGTTGTCTTCTGCCACTTTTAATTTCTCCATTATTACTATACGACTTGAGCTTTGTCTCTCTTTCTACATTTCTTTCAGAAACTTCAAAGAAGAAAAAAAAGAAAAATATTGTCCATGTTAAAATTTGAAGGTGGAACGCATCAAGAAATTTCCTACATCCTTTTTATTTTTCAGCTAGCAACCTTAGAAAGGAGTTGAAAGGTCTAATTACAATTGTTCACACAATATCAACATGAACTTTCATTGCTTAAAATAACCATCTCACAACAAAGTTTTGCTATACTTCTGTTTTGCAGAATTACAGCATATTCACATCTGTATATTAACTGATGTATCTGTTTGATGTTGGGGAATACAGGCTTCAATAAATGTGCTGGTACAATATATTTTTGGTTTCAATTTGAAGGCAGCAAGAATTAATTTGAAATTTTATCATTGAATATATGATCATTTACTTATCTGAGAATGTGGCCAAATAATGTCAGGATCCTAGCATTCTTGGCTTTTTTACATTAAATATTATTTTCAAAGAATAAGAATAAATTAATTGGCATCAATAGGATTTGGAGAACATGAAGGAACTTCTTTGAATTTTGCCTGAACCACTTATTATTCATCATACTGAATATTTACCATAGTGACCTTCTTTCTTTTCTCCTTTTTTAATCCAAAGACTGTTCTATTTGACAGAAATGCTAAAACAAGCTTGAAGAAATAAAGGAAAAGGAAGAAAAAAAAGATAAAATTACATGATCCTCCTCTAGTTTCAATATTCGAAAACATCTCATGGTCTATGTTTGAAAGTATCGAATGTGGTTTTACTGGGGATACAGTACTGGAAAATAATTTTCTTTACATACTTTCTATTATTACTATATGTTGGCTATATTCAGCTAACATGTTTGGCTAGCTCTCTCATTAAGTCTAAGAAAGTTCTCTGCTGACAGCTAGGACTATTGGGTCCAGAAAAATTTGAAAAATATACTTCAGTTTTCATACTTCACATCTAAGCAGCACTCAGAACAACAGATTGTTCAGAAAACTTCTAGAATATGTCAGTGTCTCTAGATATTATACAATAATTCCAAGGAAAAAGTCACTATCACAGTGTTAAATTTGTTGTATAATTGAGTAACATCACTTCTTCATAGCCATTTTCAGGAACAGAACTTATTGTCATGAAGTTATTGAAGATGTCATCATCTTTTCTATTCCTCTTACAGTTTTATTATGCAAGTTAAGCATTTATGGTTGTCCACGACAAACTGAGGAATTTATTCTAGCATAAATTATCAAAGGTGAATTTGTATTGTAATGACATGTTTTATTCCAGCTATTTGACTTATTGTCAAATATTTTTTTAATGGTAGAACCAATTGTGGTGTCTCATGACAAATGCAGACATGATCTTGAAGCATGCTGAAGTTTTGGACCACAGACCAAGAAATCCAGCTATAAATACATTTCTAGCTATTTGTCGAGGAAGCATACAACAGGATGTCTGTTACTTCTCCTTGTCATCCACATCGTTGTTATCTATACTCACCAATGTGTAGCAAGATGTGACTGTCATCTTGACATCTTTGATGTGAAAGGAAGCACATATAAGATAACGACTTTGTCCAGTTCTCTTGTGCTGGGCTTAATTCATATTTCCTTTTGTGATGCTCAGTCCTATGACTTCTTAATTCACTGATGCAATATTTGAGTTTTGACAGGAAGTTAACAGGGTCTTGCCTTGGCCAAGAGCTGGATACAATGCAAAAAAGGGCTGAATGTGATAAGCCATCACCCACATGATGATGCAACTAGAAATGACTGTAGTGTGCCTTCATAGAGACCATGGACGAGCAATGGAAAGGAGAACAACACCTGAAATGTCTGGAAAGGTATACAATGATATCATCACAGATGGGATGGCATCCTGTGCAAACATTATTCTACGAAGACTATTGACGTTAGAGAAGCAGATTGCAAGGGACATTGTAACACTGATGTCCAACTCTGCATAGGAGCAGAGCACTGCTTAAGGTAAAATCAAGCCACCACACCAGAGCCTGGCTCTGAAACTCATTGGAGGGAGCATTGCCTTCTCCAGGGCTTGACTGTCCTGACTTCGGATCAATAATTGGGGTAAACCTCAGGTGATGGTAAGTGTGTGTTTGCATGCGTGTATGTGATAGGAAGCTTTCCTTGGCATCATCTATCCCTCACTTGGTTGACTTAATGAATTAAACTTAGCAGTGTTAACACTGTTTGATGTTCCTTTCCCCACCATGATAGAGCTATCTGTGGTTTCTTTTTTAAGGCAAATGAGATTTTTTTGTGGAACTTTCACAAGAAACTGCAATGCTCACGTAACTGAAACAAAACTACCTGAAAGTGATAGTTATGTACTTTACAAGTGACAACCATTTAGAACTTGTCAGTCAGGAAGAAAATTATTTCTCTTTGTGCATAAAATTGCAATTAAATTGTGCTTCTTGTGTTTCAGTTAAAAGACAAGCATCTCTAGACTACAGCTTAAAGCATCAGAGAATAGACAGACTTCCAGGGATAAATTCTGATTCAGTTACATCATTGCAGATTCAGAGCAAGTCTATTGAACTGAAAAGTTTTAAAATGAACTTGCAGTAACAATAAAACCAAAATTTGGTCCCTTCCTGTTCATTTCTATGAGCATTTGTTCCATGTTTAGCTACTACTAACTCCTTTTCATTAAACAAAATGAAAACTGTGTCCAGAAGAAATGTTTTCTTTTGCCATAGATCTTTTACTATCATCTGATTGAAAATAAATAGGTCAACTGAACAGACTTCGTTATATACTTTTCCTAATTACACATTTCTGTTTAATATGCGCTCCAAAAAACCAACCAGAGATCAAATAAAATCTGTTTAAATTATACAAAAAGTGGCTAAAATTATACCTGAAGAGCATTAAAGATGTTTTTTACCAGACTGAGCAACTAGAAAAATTGCATTTCATAGCATTCAAACCTCACTCACTAACACCAAGGGATAGAGAATGATAAGGAACAAGAGTTTTTCTCTTATTATGTTTGAAGAAAGATTAGGGGTTGAACTTTCGAACTGGAATGAGAGAGACATCCTTTGCTAATGAGAGCTGATATACTGCACCAACAAATAGCTGTCTACAAAACAAGGTAAAGTGTCTGTGTTTTTGTTGCTCTCATATGTTGAAAATGCTAATATATTGTAGGTTAATAATGATATTTCAGGTGTCATTCAGGACATAATAGTAAAATACTGTATTTAGGACCCTACAACATATGAACAAAGAAGTTACTCTCATTTGAAAAATGGAGTAGGAAAATTAAATAACTTATAGTACTGGTCATGCACTGAAATACTGCTGAAGGGACATGTTTGCTTTTCAATGTGCAATACCATATACCCTTTGTGCAGCCTGATACTTCTCAAATGCCATATTATTTTCAGCTCTACTTTATTAAGCGCAGGAGCTCAAAGTAAAGCAGCCCACAGAATATCTTATGTGATAAGTCACTGCCCTCCTAAATACACCTAAACTCTGGACGTCTCATCCTCCAAGAAACTGTTTTGACTGTTTTTTATTATTATTTTAATGGAGTGCTCTACTTTTTCCATTAACTCTTTCTAGAAATCAACATTGACCTTTCTAATGGAGGAGCAAAATTTATACATCCAGTTCTCTTTAGGCCTTATCACTACTGATTCTAAGACCAGATAGACTAATTCAGAATTAGAAAAGCTTGGTGATGTTGGAACTAGAGTAATTTTTGTACCCAAAGCTAGATCAACACTATTTTACTTACAGCCTAAAATTAGCAGACATTCATAATTAGAAAGACCTCACAGGCAACAAAACAGGGCTGCAGGGAGCCCACCTCAAGCAAAGTTACAAAGATAAGGAAGTACCTACAAGACAGCATTATGGGGAAGCTGTCATACCTCTTCTGGAAAATCAGCATAACTAGGTGCCTCTCTGAAATGCTGCACACTAATTCACACATCCTGGGGAACAAATAGGAGGAATTAGAGGCCCATGTGCAGTTGCAGGACTGTGATCTCATTGGGATCACAGAGATGTGGTGGGATAGCTTGCATGCCTGGCGTGCTGCAGTAGATGTCCTTTAGGAAGGACAAGACAGGAAAGTGAGGAGGAAGAGTTGCCCTTGGAATGAAAGGGAACACAGTACCAGTTGACCTGGGAAGCACCAGTTGACCTGGGAGACTCAGGAGTCAAAGGTTTGATTTCAACAGAACATCTACAATGGAACTCAGACCTCGCTATGCCTATAAAACTTTTTTGACCTATAAAAATCTATGTTTTATAAAGCTTATGGAATATAAAGATGATGTGAGTTTTAGCCTGTGCAAATCACATTATTGACAAAAAGCTGTTACAAACATAGACAAGATGTTTATGAGGAACATCTAGGCTCATAGTAGGACTCAGGGATTTTAGCTATTTGAAACTAGATAAGAAATAGAAAGAAAAAGGCAAACAGATGCATAGAGATAACACTTGTGAAGGAGAAAAAGTAGTATCTACACAGTTTTTTAATCTATTATATCTACTGATATGATTTGAATAAGAAGTAGTGGATACAAGTAAAATGGACTGGGCAATAATGGAGTGGATAGTGAGAACAATCTCTTATACAAAGAGTACTTTGTATAAGATGTGAAGGTACAATAGGGTAAGTCTGAAAAGCTCTTTGGAGGCGTATTTGAAGTACGTATTCAATAGTTCGGAAGATTCTAAATTTCTGTAACAAAACTGTTAAAAATGTTCCTTTCCATTTCCTCATGTAAAAAATGAGAACCTTAGATATATTTCATCAATTGCTCATTTATCACAAGCATTTTTTTGCTCTTGCTTCTACTTACTCTAGCCCAGTTAAATTATTAGTTATACTTAGTGTATTATTTACTCCATAAATACGTTAAAATACAGACTTTTCCATTACATTACCTACCATCAGGGTCAACAGGGTTTCTAGCAACTAGCCTGAATGAGACAAGGAGAGCATCCACCACCAAAATAGCCAATTAATATTCTGAGAATTCCAGAGGGAGTTTAAAGCTTGATCATTATAAATTTGGAGTGCCATGTTCAGTTTAGACAGATAATTAAAATATCCAGGTACCTATTCTTATCATATCAAATTTACATCTTTGTACACTAAGGTTGCATTAGTTTGATAAAATGATGTTTTAATCTCAAGAGGTGCTAATTAGTTGTGAATAAATGCCACAATGAACTTTTCAGGGAAGCTCAATAGGACATTTTACTCTGAGTAGAAATGTTGTCAGTCAGTGTCAACATACATATTGTCTCTTACTGATAAACACACAAAACTCCTATTTTCAGACAGGCATAGGATAATTACTTAAAACAACAGGACCAATCAGTTTCTTGTGGTGCACTGATTACTTATTTTTGTATATTTGGCAAAAAGAGTTATTTCTTCAAGCTACAGTAATCATGATATCAGGCTATAGATATCATTATAGCTAATGGTACCTGTATATGGTCAGTCCCCCTAACAGCCTAGTATTTAGTTCGCAAAATTCTTAGTTTTACAGAAAATCTTGTCAAAAAATGAGGTAACTTTAGATATATCCTTTTAGTGAAGCTCTTTTTAAAGCATTATTTTTAATCAGTAAGAGCAAACAATTTCTTTCAAGTACATCAGATATCTACAAAGGAGAAATCTATGTTGTGCTTATGTATTGAATCGTACCTAATTGTAACACAAATTTCCATAGCTACAGCTAGATATGTAAAAGACTAAATTAGTTACTTGAGCTACATCAACAAAAAAAATCCCATGAAATGCCATGAAAAACAGCTCTAATAACTGGCACCTTGCATTGTAAGTGATCCCCTCTCTGGGGCTATGTAATTTCAGTATTTGGCACTCCACTAGAAAGTGTCCATCAATTATAATACAGACTTTCACACATAATATGTATTTTACATTTGGGAAGTGTTTTGTGCTCATGAAAATAAAGGACTGACAACACTATTTAGAGCCAAGCATAATGCAGACAGGCACTATGCAAACTTCCCCACACAACTTTTCCAGTGAGCGACAATCTTGACCTGTAACCCTTCTGCTATTCCAGTTCTTGGCCTTTCTTGACTAGAGACTGCCAAGTGTGTTGAACTGAGCCAAACAGTGTGATGTTAACAAATATCCACTGGGCACAGTGATGTACTTTCAGCATGTTAAATATTATTTGTGGTATAGTAATGGTTAGAGCTATGAGAGTCAGTAAAATCCCATTTGGCAAGCCAGCTCTTTTACTGTCTTCTGAAATGATTTAAAAAAAAAATCCACTGAAAATTTCTGCGTCAAAGGAGGTTAGTTAAAGGTACTATTTAATACTACAGTTTGTTTACAAATGCCTGTTTGTACTCTACTGCTGAAGCCAGCTGATGCTCCCATTTATGAGCTCCCCTGAGAGGCACGTGCATTAACTGAAAGCTGATTTCTGGATGCTTTACTGGAGAAGACTAGACAAAGCAGAGTATCTTGCCGCACAGATTTCGTTAGACTACAGACATTCTGGACAGAGCTGCCATTTCAAAATATGTTTGCTTGGCTGCTCCACTTCAATGGTTCTCTGAGAGGCGCTCTCTCTCCAGAGCCACCCAGAAACAGTGCAGAAATAAGAGTATTTTAAAAAAGACAAGTCTAAGGAATCACAGCGTTCTGAATGAAATGTTTCTATTTTTAAGACTGAAATTAGCAGCAAGGGGCTTTCTCATCTAGTTTCCTTCCATTGAACTCACTCCACTCAAAAAGTCTAGGCCAACAATCAGCAGGCCTCTTTAAGCAGCATTAATACAAGTCTTCAGGTTGCAGATGCCATATGACAGAAAGGAAACCTGGTATTAACACTTGGAGTTCAAGCAAAACTTTAAAGTACCACTTATTTCACACACCTTAAGAATCAGAAGCTTCTTTTTCTTCCCTATAGACTTCAAACACTCCAGACATACTGTTATATCCAAGGCGGTGTCCAGTCATACAGTCTAGCAACTCACACAAATGTCTAAATCCTAGGTTTTTCTTAAAAAAAGTCCAGAAATTATATGGCAAAGAATTATCTCATGAATTTTCTGGTACATTTTAATCACCTTCAATCATCTTTTTTTTTAAACTACCATACAGAAAGAATATCCACTGATGAGACAGAATTAGCAACCTGATCCAAAACTAAACAGGAGAGTGTCACTCACCAGAAGAAGGCTTCAGACTGCAGCTCTAAAGCAGGTTGTCACTTCTCTCACAGCCAGGAAGAAATAGCCCACCTTTTGTAGGAAGGGCCTTCACATTAATTGATAATTAACTTCATTGATAGCAGCTGGATCCACAATTCACCCTTTTTGTTTAGGTTTTTTAATTGATAGCCACAATTCCCCTTTTTGTTTACTAGTTTTTAGAACTTCATGATGAACAGAGACCCAATGAAATAGAATTCTTGCATGCCTCCTTCAGGGTTAACTAGAATTCTCACTTCCCTCTTCCAGGGTAGCTTTAACTTCTTTGACAAAGGAATTCTTCCTCTGGCTCTTCTGGCACTGGCTCCAGCTCTGGCAGGGTCTCTTTATTGTCATGTCAGGGTCACCAGATGTCACTAACCAGAAGATGGCTTTAGACTGCAACTCAAAAGCAAGTTATCACCTCTCCCACAGCTAGAAGGAAATGGCCCACCTTTTGTAGGAAGGACCTTCACATTAATCAATAATTAACTTCATTGATAGCAGCTGGATCCACAGGAGCGAATCCCAACTGACTTCAATACACATTTGAACAAATCAAGAAAAAAAAACCCCAAACTTAAAAATCAACTAAAAAGTTTAATATGAATCTTAAGTCCCCTACTGCTGAGTAAATCATTGTGCATGAAGTAAAATGCAGACTTGCAAAGAAAATATACAAATAAACATACCTCCATTAGAAAATGGTATTTATTACAATGAAAACACTTTTGGGGAATAGAACTGACCTGACAAACCTTCAGAAGAAACAAGAAATGCTCTAAAATCTGATCAACCTGGTCTAGCGGAAGGTGTCTTTGCCTGTGGCAGGGGTGTTGGAACTACATGATCTTTAAGGTCCTTTCCAACTCAAACCATTCTATGACTCTATGATAAGATTAATGGCTTTTCACAATTCTTAGTATTTGACACAGGAAAGTAATTGTGCTTTATCATCAGCACTAATAATTTCACAAAGCAATTAAAATCATGCAATCTTAGGAAATTATGATTTTTAAATAAGTCATATTACAATTACTTACAATATAAGTCATATTACAATTACTTATTATAATTTTTCAAATAAGTCATATTACCTTCTCAAAGATGTGTCTTCATTTGTATTTTCTCCAAAATTACAAAAAAAGTTAATATCTCTAGTTATATTCATAACACTTTAATCAATGAGAGCTTAGAGTGCCCCGTGTAAATCAGATGCTTTGTTTCATTGCTAAGAACATGGACTTGAATAGATACTTCCAGAAGTAAGGACAGCTTTTAATGCTGGTACCTCTTGGCCTTCACACTTTGAGTGGATATTGGCCAATTAGCTATCGCACAAGTATCATAACATTTTACTAAAGAAAATAACCCTTTTGAGATTCAAACTTCATTCTAGTTCCATTTGGTACAAGTTATTAGGTGAGAACAGCTTTTGTATTGTATGGCTTAGCAACTGTAGTGACAGATTAAATTTCAGTTCTCTCTGCTACAATAGTAAATAAATCTCTCAACTGACAGTGTTCCTGTATGCTTATACTTTGTCCTAAAATGAGACATATTCCACCATAACTGTTCATTGGCCATTCAACTTTAATTGACCAATTTTTAGGCAGTTATCAATTGGCTATTTTCTTTAGAGCAGATAATGTTCCTGACAGTCAAACTCCTTTTCCTTCCCTGTTGTCAAGAAGTAAAATTATGTATTTGTGAAACTTTAGAGAACATTTCCTCCATCATCGGAAATATGGAATTGATGCAAAAAAGAACAATCTCCTATGACTGAGCAGCGTATTTCCTCTTTGAATCATCAAGGACTTTACAGCAAAGTAAAAATGAGTATCCTGAAAATGAAGCAAGTATTTTTCCTTCTTTTAAAACCACAAGATAAAATAAAATGAAGTTTAAAAACCCAGGCATCTTTTACAAACCTGAAGCATCATCTGGGAGTGCCTAAAATCCAAATACAGAATGACCACTTATTAACATGACAACAAAGTTAAAAATAGAAACTAAGAATTAAACTCAATTGGCCATTTTCAATTCAGCAAAATTTTTACTTTTTTTATGCTTGCCAAAACATTTTAAGAAGATATCTTCCATGGAATTCTGCAGTCCTACAAAATGACACTTAGCAGTTTAAAACTGTGTAAAAAGTAGTGAAAAAAACAAGCTTGATATTAAAAAAAAAAAAAAGAACAGAAATAGATTTGATTTTTAATCCACTGCCAAAATCCATTTGACAAACACTTGGCCTTTGGCCAGTCACAGTTGAGGCTGACATGAAGATTTGTCAAACTGAGTTAACATTACTATTCAATTAGTATACGAATTCCATTCTTTATTTTGAGAGGTTGGCAAGGAGTAAAATTCCTAGTAGAGCTGCTAACGTTTTGGAGACTAGCAGTAACCTATTAGATCATGCCCTACGAAAAGTAAGTAGATGGAATTAAAATATTATGTCAGCAGATAGTCATCTTTACCAAAGTAAACAGCAACTATTTAGTGAAACACTGAAGCACATATAGATATTCCTAGATATACATGCATACATACATTCTAAGCACTGTTGTCTGCCATTAAGTGGTAACAACTAATAATTTTAAGTTGAACATGCATTCTTCAGCCTTCATTAGATCCTGTTTGGTATGCTGTACTTTATAATCTTTAGTAATGTGAAACAACAAAACATAACAAGTTACAAACTTTCTTACATTATGCCTGATCTTCAAGAACGACACTCTTTATGCTATATACTATAACAGCAGAACAGAAGATTAAACAGGCTGTTAGGATCTTAGAGTCCAGTGTCTAATCACTGCGGTTAATGTATCATAAAATATTTCTGGGTATTTTGGATCATAGTACTCTTTTTAAGAATTTTCCCTCAGAACTTCACTACTCTGGTGGTTCTTGTAATTTTCAAACTAAATTGATACTTGACCACATCTTAGTCATGCCTAGCAACACTCTTAGAGTGTTGTAATTGTAACTTAGAACTTTCTTTCCTTTTCCTGGTTTATTCTCGCTCCCTTCTCCTGTACCCATTTGTGGAGGAATTCCTTTCCGAGACTGGCCATAATATTCTCTCGGGTATGGACAATCCCTGTTTGGGCCCCAGAGCACAAGGTTACCAACTAGATTACTTTTGTCCTTCAAGTTATCTCAATGGCCTTAAAAGGAAATGTAGACTGATAGCCTGCCAAGATGCACGCCTCCTGGATGCCTCTCCGATGACCGCAATGAGGAGACTGAAGGGATGAGCTTATTACCTGTGTTCTGCTAGCGCTGCCCTATCACTATAGCCCACGAGAGTGTGTTTACGCTAAGCAAGCCAATTGTAGTATGTAGTCGTGTCACGCCACATTCCGCTATATAACCTGTGTGTTGTTTGTAATAAACGGAGCATGATTTTCTAACCATATTGGTGTACGGTCATGACTCTGGGCCGTCCACAGAAGGGCTCTTGCAACACCCATTTCCTTTGCACTTCCTAATCCAAGGAGCACAAGGTCTTACTAAACTGTACAATCACATGCGTTGTTGTTAAGTGACTGTTATTAGTTAGAAGGCAGTGAGTGATCAAATATTCCATGTTCAAATCATGAGAGAATAAAACGTTTGGCAAGGCTATTCCTCAACTTGCGAACTTCTGTTAGTCCAGACACGACCAGTTTACTTACGCTACACAATCAATTATATGTACTTTTTACCTCGTTTCTAGATATTAAGAATAATTATGACACTGTTGTTGCAGTCAGCATCAAGTAACCTTCGACTTCAAAACAAATAATATGAAAGTCTCAATTCAGCTAGGGTTTTTATGTTTGTTTCTTTTTGGTTGGTTGCTTGGTTTTCCTAGTAGAATTTCAAATCCAGGTCCAATGTTTTGGTTTACTATCATAAAACTAAGAGGTTTATAATGCTGCTGTTTACTGTATTTTTTTAGTCTTCATGCATATCAAATATGAAAGATGAGAACAGATTCGAAAGATACTAATTTGAGAAGAAAGCAAAGGTCTTGACGCTGTAAATTGTAGTGTATTGACTTCCTCTACATACAATTGATCTCTATGAAAGTGAATGGACTTTTAATACATAGGCAGAACTACACAGAAAAGTCAAACTGAAGGGGTTTTGTAGATCAGTGAAAGACATGGTTTGAATTGTGAGTTCATAGTAGAAACAGCTGAGAATTTTTGCATCTGGAAGCTGGTTGTAGTTATAAATGATATGACTTTGGGAAACTTTGTTGTTGTGGTTCTTTAATCTTTTAGTTTTCAACTGAAACTTGTTTCATTAAAGTGGAAGATGCCTATTCAAGGGCTGCTTTTATAATCTTTGTTACATCTTCAGATGGGGATCTGGTTTATGTGTATGATTTCTGCAGTGAAGGTTTATTGTATTTACCAAACCACATGTTTTTCTACAGCCTGCTTGTAATTTATGATGCCATTGTTTTGGTTTAAGTTGACAATTACAGTATGTTTCAACTTAGCTGATTTCCACTGAAAACTGTAGTCTCTAATGAACTGAGATTTTAAAAATTTTCAGGCAATTACATTGTTCAGTTTTGGTGACAGAGTCCTGTTGCAGGGATTTGTTTGTTTTTTTTTTCTTTTCTCCACCAACCGATAAAATTCTTTGAAAGGTTTTATAATTACCTTTTGAGACAAATTCATTATTTTGAGTAGTATCTACAAATCAAGACCTCTGTATCTGAAAAAGTTTATTTATTCCATTAATAGAAATAGCAAAAATACACATTTGGCCCAATTTACAAAAGGTGCCAAACACTTTTTATTTGCCTGGATAGACTAAAGTTGCAAACATGTCACGCCATTATTTCTGAAGAATATTAGCTTAACTAGACTAGCACAGCATTTCCTGAAAAGTAGGGCATGCTCATACAATGCGGAAAAAAACAGACTATCCAGATGAGCAGGGCAGATTGTCTTTTCATTCACCTAATGTGATATTTGCTGAAGTTCTTGGATTAGTGGTTTGAACTACTAACTCACCACAAGAGGAACATCTGCATTCCATAAACCCCAATTTCAAATCTTGATTGTGTAGTTGCTGCTGTACAACTTCATTAGATGAATCAGCGGTATTCTATGGTATATAATACTGAAAGGTCTCTTAGATGTAGTCTTTAGATAACACATGCAGACACACCCTGTTTCAGATTCGCATGGATATTCCGAACTCTATATTTGTAAGTATGGAGTATTCTGAGTACTCATCTTTTGAGAGGCTTTTCACTGCTTCCCTCATAACATGTATCTTATACTATGCACTGACACAGTTGCTTTCTAAACTATAAACAGTAAATAGCAGTTGTGTTGTAAAAAATAAAAATTATTAACTATGCAATTGTCATCCTTCAAATCTAACATATTTCGGCAAGAACAACAATATCACAATAAATGCAGATTTCACACTATGAAATCCTTTAGCATTTCCTGGACGAACAGGAAAGCTGTTATTAAAAGCCAGTACATAAAGCCTATCCTATCTCATTTCTTTTTGCTTTTCAAGACTGTCATGTTTGCTAGCAACTAAATATATTATTTATTAAATAAACGGTATTCTCAAATGTATCCTTCTTTTTAATTGGCCATGTGACACATGAATCTCATTAACAAGGCTGGAAAAGATAATGTGTAAGATCTATTGATAATCACAATGCTTACTTTCCTCATGCTCTGGCAAGCTAAGATTTTTCTCTGATGCAAGAAGCCAAACCTGGTAGGAGCTACCATAAAAGTGTTCATCATTAAAAGTACTTTAGAATGTACAGTTTTTTTCATCTTTGTGAATAATATTTAGTCAATATTTGTGTACTGAATCTAGTTGGGAGGGAGTTAGCTTCATAGCAGTGTTATGGTGCCTCACTTCGGATTTGTGGCTAAAAAAGTTCTGACAATGCACCAGTGTTCAGCTATTGCTGAATAGTGCTTCCACAGTGTCAGCGCTTTCTTTCACACCAGCAAGTAAGCTGGGGGTGGGCAAGAGCTTGGAGGGGACATAGCTGGGATAGCTGACCTAAATTGACCAAAGGGATACTCCATACCATATGACATTGTCCTCAGCCATAGAAGTTCACGGAAAAGAGAAGGAAGGAGGAATGTCTATGTTTACAGCGTTTGTATTCCCAAGTAACCATTATGTATGCTTGGGCCCTGCTTTCCAGGAAGTGGCTAAACATCTGCCTGCCTATGGGTAGTAGTAAATGCATTCTTCCTCTTCCTTTGCTTATACGCACAGCTTTTGCTTTCCCTATTAAACTGTCATTATCTTGATTCACAAGTCTTCACATCTTCCTTCTATTTTGTCCCACTCCAATGGGAGAAGGGAATGAGTGAGCAACTGGGTGGGCATTTGGCTGCTAGCGAAGGCTAACCCACAACAGAAAATCAGGAACGCTGATTTTCTGAATCTGATTAATTTATGTTAGTGGTCAAATAATGCAATGCAGTTACCAAATAAAGGTCTACGTTAACTGCAGACTCTTCATGGAAAATAAGAAAAAGTTCAAACTAAAATAAAATTTGGCTGAGGAGGTAGGAAGGTAATAAACAATCTCCATGCTGAGAAGTCCAGTTCTTTTGCTTCTCTCCAAAGCCACTTAACTGACTAAGAACAAATGGGGACAAACCATCGCAAATATTTAAGTCATTCTGTCAAAAAGAAGCAACAGACTGAAGGTACGCAAGCTGGCATAAGGATGTCCCAGTGGAAGAGTTTGTAAAGAAATAGTAAAGGAAGCGGTAAATTTTTGTGCTGGTTTTGGCTGGGGTAGAGCTAATTTCCTTCATAGTAGCTACTATGCGGCTGTGTTTCGAATTTGTGCTGGAAACAGTGTTAATAATATAGGGATGTTTTCGTTACTGCTGAGCAGTGCCTACAGAGTCAAGGTCTCTTCTGCTCGGCATACCACCCTGCCAGTGAGTAGGCTGGGGATGCTCAAAAAGTTGGGAAAAGACACAGCTGGGACAGATGACCCCAACAGACCAAAGAGCTATTTCCCACCATATGGCATCATGCTTAGCAATAAAACTAGGGAGAAGGTTGGTGAGGGGGGGGGTCGCTGCTCAAGGACTGGCTGGACATTGGTCGACTGGTGGTGAGCAATTGTTTTCATTTGCATCATTTGTCTTGCTTGGGTTTTATTTATCTCTGTTATTTTCCTTTTCATTACAACTTATCATTATTATGATTATTTTATTTCAATTATTAAACTGTTCTTATCTCAACCCATGAGTTTTCTCACTTTTACCCTTCCAGTTCTCTTCTCCCATCCCACTGAGAGGGGACTGAGTCAGCAGTTGTGTGGTGCTTAGTTGCCGGCTGGAGTTAAACCACAACAGGCTTAGGTAATGTATTTTCTAGTTTACCCTCTTCCTTACAGAAGATTATACCACTCCTATTAAGATTAAAGAGTTTGGTGATTCAGAAAATTTTCAATCACTTAAAAAAGTTATTTACACATTCTCAAAGCTTATATTGAATTGACCAGTAATTATGATCAATATACATATGAATATATTAGGCAAAAAGTCTAAATATTAGAACTCTGAGCTTCCACACCTCAGCAAAAGCCATTTTGGCAAAAGTCAAACATCAAAAGCCATTTCACCTACTGGCAGTGGGGTATGAGTTAACATGAACAAGTACTATAGAAGACAACCACTCCTAACCCTGTAATCAGTGAAACAATGTCGAAATCCTTCCAATTACAAAGGATTAGGTATTAAATAAACATAAACATCTTTTTCATGTAACACACTGCTAATGACTGCAGGTCCCACATTAAAATCCTGTGTAAAAATATCAAGTCTTACTTTCCACACTGTATATCTACACTGCATTATTTCATGGATTTCTCAGAGATGCATTTTTGGCATGCTACCTTGTAGCATAAGAAACGAAAGGTTCTTTGGCCTATGAACAGAACTCAACATGATACGATGCAGAAGGCTTGTAAGTGCCACATAAAATGCTTAGAAAATACTTTTGGAAGATGAAGGCATACCAAATCTGGTTATGATTATTTTCCCACTGGAATGTTATGTGTCTGTGGCAGGTACATTGCATAGGAGAGGCATCGATTGAAAAAAAATTGTCATTGCTTTCCCTATTGAAAACATACTTAAAATAACTCTAGCCAGAAAAATATTGATAAAATGGTAAAACTGTGTTTTAAATAAGTTCTTCGTCAAAAACGTACTTAATAGATTTTAACTGATTATTTGTGCTGTTCATTTAAATGATGGGATATTATGAAACACACATGGATGTGCTGCACTGAGCCCACTCAATTCTTTACAAACACATAAAACTTTATTGGCTGATAGGGTAGGAAAGATTTCCTTTGATTTTTGTTTCTACTATTTTCGTATGTTGAACATATGGTATGTCTCTCTCAAGCACAGTTGACACTACAAATCAATAAAGCCTACTCTCACTTATGTCCAAGCATCATTTGTGAATGGCTTTAACTGTACTTTTATTAATTCAATTGCTATGATCAGTATCCGATCAACAAAGAGCAAGTAATGAGATTCATAAATTCGATCTGTCATAATCCATTATGAGACAGAGTTGGACAATATTTCACCTTCTCTTTTTCCTCCAGGCTTGAGGAATCTGTTAAATACAAAGTAACCAGGCCAGTTCAGAAAGTGACTTGGAACTTTGTATTTAACTTTTTTTGACATTTTGCTAGAATTACTTCAGTGCAATGTGTCATATACCTCATAAAGTGAGAACTGGTGTAATTTGCCAACAAGTTACCCGATTTTAAAATGGATTTACCTAATGATGAAGCTACATTAGCGTAAAACTGAGAATGAGCTTAGTAACTTTCCAACTTCCGCAATATGCAAGATGACTCCTTTAAGATTACCTTCCCTTACTGATCTTACAGTGATCAGTAAGACCCACTCACCTTCTAACAGCCCCAGAAGGCCAGTGCAAAAGTCCAATGGAGTGGAGACTGACAGCAGACTATTGTGGCCTGAATGAAGTCACACCACCACTGAGTGCTGCTGTGATGGACATGCTAGAACTTCAATACAAACTGGAGTCAAAGGCAGCCACGTGATATGCCACAATTGATATCACCAACATACTTTTCTCAATCCCTTTGGCAGCAAAGTGCAGGCCAGTTTGCTCAGGGACTTGAACTTCTGTCTTTAATTCATCCCTGTAGCTATCAAACCCATGCATACCATACTGCATCACATTTATAATTCGAATGTAATCTTGCCTTTATTAAAACCTGACTCTTGTCTCATTGGCTGTATTTGCCACTTTCTCATGCGTAAATAACTTTCAGCTAAATCTTTTGCAACTATATATAATTTTGATAATCGAAAATGACTAGGATACCTCTTATTTCAATAAAATGGTTTCAACACTTTTCCTTCTTATGGAAGTCCAGAAAAAAGCCGATTCCTAACGACACTTTACAAGCAATATCACGCCATGTCCCATGGTAGATGTATAACTCTACGTTTCCTTCACCCACTTAAGTATGACAGTACCCACCTCATTCATTGAACAATATGCCAACCAAGTTTGTTTCCTAGTTGGTTTTTGTTTTTTTTGCTACAGCTGGGAAGACTATGCAGTTTCGCATTTCAGTTCTATTTTAAATTGTCAAGATGTAAGTTTAGTCCTAGAAACTATTCAGTGATTTTTCAGCCTTTTGAGTAGGACTTATTGCTGACTAGGTTCCAACTCAGAACAAGATAATATGGCTAGCACTTTACAGAATTGTTGATAAGATGCAATGTTACTTAAAAATATTATTTTTTAGATAACTTTCTGCTAGACCAATTTTGTGTGCTATTAGTCAAAAAAATAACAAAGTATGATTTTATTTCATATTTTATAAACGTCATCAACCCTCTGAAGACATATGCCTTTAAAAAAATAGTATTAAAAAAAATCACAATACTCTGTCATCTCTCATTCAGAAAACTCTTGGGGAATATTCAGATTACTAGCTAACAACAAGGTGCATACATGTAGAACATGAAGGTGATTAAAATGTCTAAGTTGGTAGACTGACAAGCACTCTTAAAGGAGGACAGACAACTTACATATTTTCATGCGATTCATGAATATAGAAACAGCCAAGACTACATGATAACTCCTCCTCTCAGTTTTGAGAATCTTGCACTGGATAGAACTTAAACACTGAAAAGGAAAAGATTGATATATAATATTTTAAATCTTGAGATTTTACTAGTCTCCTTCCCACTTTAATGTAACATTGTTTGATCTTCTAAGAATCGCCACGTGTTTTTTACTTGGAAGTTTAATTTTATGCTATTACTGTAAGCAACAGTGCCAGGTACTTCACAACAACACTGATACTTTATACAGAGCTAAGGATTTTTTTTTTTTTTTTGAGGGGAGTGGTGGCAGATAACAACACACAAAAAAAATCTCTTTATATTCAAATGTTGTTTTAGCAGCTTTCTAAATAAAACTTTATGATCTATTCTCAGCTTGGATGTGAGGTCATCTCTAAACCAATATCAATAAATAGGAAACATGATCCCTCCAGATATCCTAAAAACTAGGGAAAATCCAAAAGCTTCATTTTCTGCACAGCTGATAACAAAGGACATTTGCAGAACCTGTAACGGGAAGCCAACCCTTCCTACACAGCTTTGATGAAATTCTGCCATTTCCCTTAATCTGAGATGATAGCTGTCCTATCAGTAAGGCTTTCAGCAAATATAGAGAAACTAGCCTGTGCTTTATTTGAAGCATCACATGAGTAGCCGGTTCATGAGAAATATTTAATGAGATTTTTTTTAAATAGATAAAATATATTATTTCTTGTTAAAAAATAAAGTATTGCATGCAGAAAAAGTACTGCAAGTCAAGAACTTGGGTTCCACTCACATCCTGTTAATGAACTACATCTGATCCGAGGCATGACATTAAGCCTGGTCTTGTCTCTAGTCCTTAGAAGATATGCAGCTGAACCTAAAAAGAGCACAGAGAGTCTCCACAGACTTTTCCCTGATGAGATGATTTAAATACATTATTTATTTATCTGTTTCAATAAATGCTACCCGTGAAGAAAGTTTGGTAGTGGGCATAACTGGTGCATTACTCTCATTCATGTCCTCTACAGATTTCTAAGACATGCAAAATTTTCACTCAAAATCCTTCATTCCTCATATTTCAGCTCTTAGTATAGGTCAAAACAGTCGTTCTTTCCTGGAAATTTTGCCTATATAAAGCCCTCCTCCAAATATTAGTGTACTTATGGTGCATGTTATAAGTATTGTCTCTTATTTTCATTCACACCTTTCATTCTCTTCTTAAGGATGGATCTCATTCTATAAAATTTTTGTCCAAATACCTTTTCTTTTGCTACAAATCTGTCCCTAGAACATTCACCTTCTGCTAAGACATCTGCCTACAGTTGGCTCAAAAAAGGCCAGAAAACTGTAATATATAAATTAGGAAACTGCTCCTTGCTACATTTCAAGATTTAACCTTTGGTAATATTTTGTACTTCATTTGGTTTTGACTCTAGAGTCAATGATGATCATGCACGACACAACTTTTGCCTACAATTCAGAGCAGTGCATGTGGACATGTAGTGTAAGTTCAGAGCTATAACAAAAAAGGGACTAAAGATGCAGGTTGCTTCTAAATCCTAAATACAAAACAACTCAGAGGACAAAGATTAAGGCTGTGAAGTAGCTTTATAGAACAGTAAAATCTTTAAGATAGGCACTATATAGTTCATATAGTCCATAGGGAAAAGCTGGCCTACAGGCACAAATACTACTAGTTTCCATTTTTCATACTAGATTTTAAAAAAATTTCTGACAGTACGTAAAAAGCACAAGAAATGACATTTTTTTCCTAGGACAGCTTTTGCGGCCAAAAGTAATTTGTTCCTACTTTGTAAGTTTATATATATTGCTAGCTAGTTAATCATGGAGAATATTCTACTCTTCAATATTTTACTATAAGTACACAGAAAACTAAAAAAAAAAGGACTTGGAAATAAAGACCTTCCAACCTCCAGAGAAAGGTATTATTGTAGTATGTCAAATAGAGAGCACATCTTTTATTAAGAATTGATCAAATTACAGACAAAAGATAACAATTAGACAAACCAATTTTTCGAAAACAAACTAACCTGGAAAAAATAGGAGCCCTTACTATCTGATGTAGAATTATCAATTTGCCACACCTTTTCTTTTACACTTAGCGAAAGAGAAGAAAACTCAAAAATAAATTTCTCCATGACTAGAAAGTCAATTAAACATTTCACATTTGGAAGAAGGTGTAATGAAAAATAATTATATAGAAAGTATGGTTTATTTTTGGAATCATAGAATGTTTAGGGTTGGAAGGGAACACAACATAGACCGTAATAAAATTATTTGAAACCTCATCTTTACCTTCATTTTAAGACTGAGGGGAAAAAGATTAACAAAGAATCTCCCCACAGGTCCAGCTACATTATCCTGCTTAATATCATTCAGTCATTCCATTCACATTCCCCCAAAACATAGAATGTATTTGAACTGTGAGAGAAACTCAGCTATGTAAAACACTGAAATCTCTAATTTGAGTAGCATAGTAAGATCATGAGCCAAATAGATCCTGAAATGTTATTTCAGTAGGCTGTAGGAAGTTTACAAGTTTATCATCGCTATTAAACATGGTCCAGTGCTCTGGTTTTTTTTTCAAGACTGCTCAACATACCCTGCTGCTGGTAGATTGGTGATTCTGAAAATTCTGTATTTTTGAAGTAATTTCTGGCCCTGCAGAAGTGACCCCTTGTCACCTTCAACTCATCAACTGTTCTCCTTTGACATCCAAAAAGATAGTTTAGCACTTTGAAAGCACTTATCACAAATGGTGTCTTATGGTAAACCTTTTGTCTTTGCATGCCATTATTCAGTTTTCCTTCCAGCTTTCTGAGCAGCTCTGTTCAATAGAGTCTAATTCTAAACAAGTGCTGTACGTGTGCAGTACAGCATTTACCTTCCATTTTCCTACTTAGCTCATCAACTCACAATGTGATGGTCATTTTCAAACTAAAGTTTCCATCTGTGACTGCTGCCTTGAGCTTAATTTAAAAAGCTTTACAGTCATTCCAGCTGCTAGTTTCTGCTATTTCTCCACTGTTGTGGTGATAAAGGTATTACATTCCTTGAATAGTTTATCTATGTGAAACATACTAGTTCTTGGATATTTAAGAAACTCCCAAACTTGAGCTTTTTTTGCCTTGTAGACCAGCAGAATCCCTTTCTCAGCAGTGAACACTTTCACACACTACATTCTAGTTTCCCAATAACTTTAAGGCAATGGGGCCAAATCCTGAGCTGGTATGGATTACATAGCCTCTACTGAGGCCAATGCAGCCTAATAATCTCAGCTGAGAGAATGACTTAAATTTTTGGTATCCATCTTGCTCAGCCTAAAGTAATCTCTAAGAAGTAATGTGAACCATGATTTAAAGTATGCCCACATGCGAAAATGTGAATTGTAGTCACTGTGATTAACACAGTGGCCCTGTAATGCACTCTGAAAGTTACTGAAGGAGCTGTAGAACAGCCCTGAAAATATTGGCCAATGTGAGAAGCAGAGGAGTCAGGCACGGCTGATATTGTGTCAAGTGGGCTAACTTCGGAGCTCCAGCAATAATCTTCAGGGTGCTGCTTATGTGAACCAAACGTTTCTCTGACAATCCTTTAATGAAATAAAAAAGAAATATGACCTATACTCCTTTGACCAGACTTTCACCTGATATGTGCTTGCAACATAATAAAATTAGTAAATTCATATTATTTTCTTAATAGAGAGTCGCCTTTTTCCTCAGGATAGAAAAAATAAAAAATTGATGCAACATGGATAGCTTCCAAACTCCTAATTACAGCTTGGAAGTTTCTTCAAGACAATTTTGTATTGCCATATAACATGTTATAAAATTCAGAGAAATGGCTAACTGCTACAAGAACAAAGAAGAATTTTATGTGAACATACATTAAAAGAAAAAGCGTTTAACAACTTGGTATATGTTTTCAGGTTTCACGGAATGGATTATATTAGTCAAAATTAATCTGGACGTTAATGGCCTGTTTCTCTTCTCACATCACTTTTACACTGATATAACTCAATTAAGTTCAATGCAGTTATTTCTGATTTACAATACAGTGTCTGAGCGGATCAGATCCTCAGATTTTAATGTATCTACCATGACAATATAAATAAGCATATGAATCCTCACTGTGAATCAGAAACATTTGAAACAGATAGGGAGCTTAGCACAGGAATAGCATAATGTTACATCTTTGGAGTTTGGGAGGGTTTAGTGGTTTTGTTCTTTTTTTAAAAAAAAAAAATCAAATCAAACCAACAAAACCCACCCCAAACTTCTGCAATGCTCTACATAGTTCTAAGAACCTTTCTGAATTACTTCTTGATATGCAATTTTAATATCCTTCTCTCTTTGACAAGGTCAGGCCTGCTTTCTCTTTTAGGCAGCTCAGAAGACTCAAATTATAGCTAATTGCTTTGATTATTGGTTCTGTAACCTCTAATTCCCCATGACCTCTTCCAAGCCCATTTTCAATTTAATGAGCCAAACTAGTAAAGCTTATACTGGACTTTTGATGCGAGCTGCCACAATGTCTTGACAAATTAAGTGTTCCACATACTACGTTGCTTTCAGACCAAATGAAACAGCAGAACTAATGTTGTTATTTTTCTTTTAAGTTATATCATTTGTCTGTACAGAAAAGTTGCTTTTCACATAAAAAAGAAAACCAAAACAAAACTCATTTTTCTACACTACATTCTGTAACTTTATGTTGGCCATGCTTGTTCCATACAGGCTGGTTCCTCAAAGATTTAAAAAAAAATAAAATAAATATATATATATATTTGTATGACTCAAACATTGTAACTTTCATTGTTTTCTTATCCACTTTGATTAAGCTACACTGACTTATTCCAAGAACTCCACCAGGGCGGACACTGTACCAGAGATGGAAACATCCTTACAGAGGACATTAAGAAACTTCCATGCCTCTTCCCAACAAAAATGAGGTTATTATATTAAAAGTATTTTTAGTCTAGCTAGTTTATACCACTCTGTTTCTAGAATTGTCAGGGTTATCTTTTTTGCAGCTATTTACTGCACTGCAGCAATTCAGCTTTCTTGAGGGTTAAATGTGACTTGAACTAGGCAGGCAGTGCACAAAACCATACTGCCTGGCCCTTTGTTTTTTTGGGGGGATGTAGGATCAATGTCAAGATTTTTTCTAAACCAGAACTCAAAGGGATGTAAAGAATAAGGTATTTGTCCTTCATGCTTATCTTGGCCATAGTATTTCACGCTCCCTGTTTCTTTAAAGCTAGGCTCACTAGACTGGTGTCCGTTGTTTTGTTTCATGGTGATAATGTCCCTATTTATTCATTTTTAATACTCAGTACAGGAGTAATATCTTGTTTTCCAGTGCATTCAGACAAAGCAAAGGTGTTATCAATATTAATCTAAATATTAATCTACTAGCATTAAGTTTAAAAACTGAAGATCTTTATATGGCCAGTCATCCCATAATCTCTTATGTGCACCTTTGTCTTTTCCATCTGCCTTTGAGGGATCAGAAACATTATCATAAATCTCAAATATTCATGTGCCACCTCTGAAAATTTGACCCTGTAAGGACTTCAGGCACCTAAAAGTTAACATATATCTTTGAGATAGCTGATCCTTAAAGTAGAATCCAGATACCTCCATCTCATTATGGCCTTGAGAAAGATATCTCTGTCTACTTTGGATCTATAACTGCCCTTCAGAAACTGACAGCTATATACACATATTTTTAATGTGGCGACCATCTTTTATATGATGATCTTGTTACTGACCTAGTTAGCTGCATAACTCCCACCAAACTGATGGAAGCAATTCCTTCATGAAATGTAAGAGGCTGAAATAGAAATCCTTTGTTTCCCCAAGGGAGTTTACAAACCCTCTGAACGCTGAGCTACTACAAGCAATCCGTATTCTCTATTTCTCCAGTAAAATGAGGATCCAGAAATAAAGGGAATATATCAGGTAAACTTGTCCTGCAGCCTAATGCCTCAAACAGTTAGGAAATTCTTTATAAAGTATAGTATTATAAAAAACTAAAGATTTGACAGTAAAGCTTTAAATTTGTTGACTAGATCACTGATTACAATCAATTCCAGTGAAAAATATTTAACGGTGGCCATTTCTTTAGAAGTCCTGCTAATTTTGTGTATTAATAGTATTTGTTAATATTGGATTTAATACATGGATCTTCCTGTAAAGATAACCTACACAACAAGGTTATTTTCAATTAAATATTTATCTAGGTTTACATAAGCAAGTAAAACCAAATAACCAGTTTTTACTGGTCACCAGTTCTAATAATAAGCAAATAATGATTAAATGATCACTACTATAAAATTCTTACACTTATACACCTGATTTAGCTTTGTATTACTCCAACAAAATCAGTTAATTAATTCAGTGAACTCCAAACAATGTAAAATCACCCTCAGTGGAAGCATGAATCTTATATTAGGAGTACTTAGGTTTCCAACTCCTAGTCTCATCTGCTATCAAGAGATTTTCTTGGATACCAAAGTTCCAAGTAAACAGTCCAATAAAATTAAAAGAAAATCAATTCTAATAAGAAAACATGTATGATCAAAGTCTGAAATTCTTTCTCTTAAACTAAGCCATCATTTTATGTCATGAGCATAACAGAAGAGCTGTTAAAACAAGAGAAGTGTAACTCTTTTAGTTTTTCTTATTTAGATTTTTAAAATTGTTTTTATTATTATAAATGCTATTCCTTCTCTTTTAAACAAAACAAAACTCAAAGCTCCCTTCCCACACTTTGCCCCAGGTCTGATAGTGGGATGAGGTGTTGACTTGTTTCAGGAAAGTTGTTTTCTCTTTGGCTTTGAAAGATGTACATTTGTAAGTGTTTTTGTAAAATTGTCTCTCTGAATTGAATCACATTACCTTCATTATCTCAAATAGTGAATGGTTGGGATACATAGAGTGGTAGGAGGAAAAGAAAAAAAGGGTACTACAGGTAGCTAATTAACACCTTCTGGATGGGACTGGATATCTTAGAATCAACTTTAGTGCCTCCATACCATTCTCCCCAGCACTTACTTTTCCGGTACTGCAGTACAAAGACACCTCTGCTAGTTTCTAGCCAACTCACATCTAATTTATATATGTATTGTCAAAAGGACAAAAGGACCAGTTGGGTTTTTTAGAGTGTTTTTGTTTGTTTGTTTTAAACATCTACTTAACTGTTAGAAAAAAGTATCCATTAAGGCCCTCTTCACCACTCCTAAAGAATAACTTCCAGTACACCACATTGTAAGTGTGCACTTCAGTCAAATTTGAGCATTTTACTACAAGTTACTACAACCACTACCAAGAGTATCTTGTCTCCATAAACTTCTCACTGTGATGCTCTCCTTTACAAACTATATGTACTATCCAGCAAGTGACTCAAGAGACTTCTTAGTTATGGGTCAGTATTTTTTTTTTTTTGTTTTTAAACCTTTTCAGATTGTTACTATTAAATTAGATTTTGAAAGATTATATTGCTTGAGATATCTATGTTAACCTTAGAGTGAATATAGCTCAAAATAAAAACTGAAGCTTAGTGCTTTGGTGAATATGAGCCAGACTTATGTATTTCAGGTTAATCCTAGCCAGTGATTTAAAAAAATATTTTTAATTTTTTTTCATGTGATATACTGAAGCTCTAATCTAACCTGGTCTAAGGTATTCACATATTGGGCTGATCAATTTTTTGTTCTACATTAGAGCAGTATTTTCCTCATTCCAAGACATGTTGCAGGACAGTCTTAATCAAGATAAGGAATTATCAGTATATTTCCAGAGCAGTTAAAGACAGATTATAATTGGATTGAAAGGTAATTTGATATCTGAGATTGAACAATATCAAAGGACAGAGAGGTGGAAAAACCTCCCAAATGGTGATCTCTGGCCCACTAGAAGGAAAGTGACAGAGATATCCTTACCTACCCCTTGCACAGAAAGACAGACACAAGATCATTCCCGGGAAAGTAGGCAAGACATGAAGATAAGAGTGTTCAGATCACATGACATCAACTATCACTGTAAGAAATGCTAGCATTAACTGCAGCTGTGACAAAACACTCAAGAAAACGTATTTTCATTCATATTATTTAGTACATGGTATTATATGAATCCTGAAAATGGTGGGGGAATTACAATTTTTCTAGGTGTTTACAGAAAGATATGTGAAGGCAAAGGATGAAACGCAATATGGAAAACAATTGGCAAAACAGGACAGGACTGCTCTCAGTACACAGCCCTATCCACTGTGCCATACTGCCTTAGGGAAGGGAAAAAAGCGAAGGAACTATGCACAACCATCTTTCCTACTCTTGACATTATTCAGTCAGCACTAGGCAGAGGTAATGAAGTGACTGTACAATGTACTGAGGGCTCATCTGGCTCACTGGCAAGGCTGCCAGTGTAGTGCTTTTGCCCTGAAGGGGCTGAAAATATTTGAAATCAACAACTTGATCTACTGGGATTGTGACAGCAGGTCTGTATCTTTTTAGTGCAGAGCGTCAAACTGAAGAAAACAGGGAAAGCAACGTGGGACAAATATTTTGACCTTACAGTGCTGTGCTGTGGCGTTACCTACAAGTGTTACCATTTTCCCTGCTAACGCTTGCCAGGAGCAATACCTTCTGCTATAGTTATGACTGGTCTTGTTTATGTACATGTTTCATTATACGCTGGCAGAGAAAGTCGTTAATGTTAACAGTTTGATTCTAAAAGTCCTGTCTATTCCATTCAGAAATGTACAAATCATTTAATAAATAGAAATAACTTTCTCAGATCAGGCAAAGGATATGTAAACTTAAAGAATTTTTTTTTTAATAGCCAGAAATCATGTTGACAGGACCTTGAGATATAATAATTGCCAAGAAAAAGATAACTCCAGTATATTGTTCGCAAATGAAAATTGCAATACTTAACAATACACAAGACAAAACTATCTGATACTGCATGTCTTCAATGGTCAGATAGAAGGTTCATATTTTTCAAGTGATTCTTCTTGTTTTTTTATTGTTAGTAATGATACAGGTCTGCTATACAGTGAAAGTCAAAGTTAGCGAAATAGTGTATGTGAGTAATGCAGAGGCTTCTTTCCCCTGCCCAACCCCCCAAAAGGCCGTTTTTATTCTTATTCTTCCAGAACAGAGGAAACCAAAATTCTGCATATAGAATCATAGAATAGTTTTGGTTGGAAGATACCTTTAAAGCTCATCTAGTCCAACCCTCCCTGTACTGAGCAGGAACAACTTCAACCAGATCAGGTTGCTGAGAGACCCATCGAATCTGACCCTTGAATGTTTCCAGGGATGGGGTATCTACCACCTCTCTGGGCAACCTGTTCCACTGTTTCACCACTCTCATTGTAAAAAAATTCTTCCTTATATGTAGTCTAAATCTACCTATCTATCATATACATTTATATTCCTGGAATCACAGAATGGTTTGGGTTGGAAGCAAACTCAAAGATCATCTAGTTCCAATCCCCCTGCCATGGGCACGGAAACCCTCCACTACACCAGGTTGCCCAAAGCCTCATCCAACCTGCCCTTGAACACTTCCAGGGATGAGGCATCCACAACTTCTCTGGGCAACCTGTTCCACTGCCTCACCACTCTCATAGTGAAGAATTTCTTCCCAAGATCTAACCTAAATTTCCCCTCTTTCAGTTTAAAGCCATTGTCCTTTGTCCTATCGCTACATGCCCTTGTAAAAAGTCCCTCTCCAGCTTTCCTGTAGGCACCCTTTAGGTACTGGAAGACTGTATAAAAGCTTTCCGGAGCCTTCTCTTCTCCAGGCTGAACAACCTCAACTCTCTCAACCCGTCTTCACAGGAGAGGTGCTCCAGCCGTCAGATCATCTTTGTGGCCCTCCTCTGGACTCACTCCAACAGCTCCACGTCTTTCTTATGTTGGGGACACCAAAACTGAATGAAGTACTCCAGGTGGGGTCTCATGAGAGCAGAGTAGAGGGGCAGAATCATCTCCCTTGACCTGCTGGCCACACTTGTTTGGATGCAGCCCAGGATATGGTTGGTTTTCTGGGCTGCAAGCACACATTGCTGGCTCATGTTCAGCTTTTCATCAACCAACATCCCCAAGTCCTTCTCCTCAAGGCTGCTATCAAACCATTTTCCATCCAGCCTGTATTTGTGCTTGCAATTGCACCAATCCATGTGCAGGACTTTGCAATTAGCTTTATTGAACTTCACGAGGTTCATATAGGCCCACCTCTCAAGCTTGTCAAGGTCCCTCTGGATGGCATCCCTTCCCTCCAGCATGTCGACCACACCACACAGCTTGGTGTCATCAGCAAACTTGCTGAGGGTACACTCAATCCCACTGTCCATGTCACCAACAAAGATGTTAAACAGCACTGGCCCCAGTACCAACCCTTGAGGAACACCACTTGTCACTGTTCTCCACTTGGACATCGAGCCATTGACCACAACTCTTTGAGTGCAACCATCCAGCCAATTCATTATCCACTATGTAGTCCATCCGTCAAATCCATGTCTCTCCAATTAAGAGACAAGGATGTCATGTGGGACAGTGTCAAATGCTTTGCACAGGCCCAGGTAGATGACATGAGTTGCTCTTCCCTTGTCCACCAACGCTGTAACCCCATTGCAGAAGGCCACCAAATTTGCCAGGCATCATTTGCCCGTAGCAAAGCCATGTTGGCTGTCACCAATCACCTCCTTATTTTCCATATGCTTTAGTTTAGTTTCCAGGAGGATCTGCTCCTTGATCTTGCCGGGCACAGAGGTGAGGCTGACTGGCCTGTAGTTCACTGTGTCCTCCTTTTTTCTCTTTTTTAAAATAGGGTCTATGTTTCTCATTTTTCAGTCGGTATGAACTTCATTGGGCAGCCACGACTTCTGAAATACGATGGATAGTGGCTTAGCAACTTCATCTGCCAGTTCCCTCAGGACTTGCAGATGCATCTCATCAGGTCCCATGGACTTGTGCACCTTCAGGCTCCTTAGATGGTCTCAAACCTGATCTTCTCCTACAGTGGGCAGTTCTTCATTCTCCCAGTCCCCGTCTTTATCTTCTGTGACTTGGGCAGTGCAGCTAGAGCACTTGTCAATGAAGACTGAAGCAAAAAATTTGAGTACCTCATCCTCCTCCATATCCCAGATAACCAGGTCTCCTGTTTCCTTCCGAAGAGGGCCCACATTTTCCGTAGCCCTGCTTTTATCACCAACATACCTACAGAAGCTTTCCTTGTTTCTGTTGATGTCCCTGGCCAGATCTAATTCTATCAAGGCTTTAGCCTTCCTAACCTGATACCCGGCTGCCCAGACAATTTCTGTTTATTCCTCCCAGGCTACCCATCCTTGCTTCCACTGTCTGTAGGCTTCTTTTTTTGTGTTTGAGTTTGTACAGGAACTCCTTGCTCATCCATGCAGGTCTCCTGATGGTTTTGCCTGACTTCCTCTTTGTTGGGATGCATCATTCCTTAGCTTGGAGGAGGTGATCCCTGAATATTAACCAGCTTTCTTGGGCACCTCTTCCCTCCAGGGCTTTATGCCATGGTACTCTACCAGGCATAGCATCTGTCCTTATTGGTCACTCTATCACTTGGAGAAGGAAATTATCATCAACACATTCCAGCAACCTCCTGGATTGGTTATGCTTTGCTGTGTTGCCCCTCCAAGAGATACTGGGGTGGCTGAAGTCTCCCATGAGGACTAGGGCTCATGAATGTGAGGCTGCTCCGATCTGTCTATAGGCAGTCTAATCTGCTCAGTCTTCCTGGTTGGATGGCCTGTAGCCATGTCACCTGTCCCTGTCCTCCCTTTAATTCTGATCCATAAGCTCTCGGTTGGCTCCTCATCCATTCCTAGGTGGAGTTCCATGCATTCCAGCTGCTCATTGACATAGAGGGCGACACCTCCTTGTCTCCCCTGCCTGTCCATCCTAAAGAGCCTATATCCTTCTATTCCAACGCTCCAGAGGTAGGAGCAATCACAGCTCCGTGATGTTAATAACATCATAGCCCTGCAGGTGTGCGCACATCTCTAACTCCTCTTGTTTATTCCCCATGCTTCGTGCGTTTGCATAGAGGTATTGAAGTTTTTAATTTATTTAATTAATTAATCTATCACATATCTATTGTATCTATCTTCATTGCGACTTCCAGTTTAGCAAATTAAATAAACCAGAAAGAAAAGCTGTATTAGATCTATAAGGCATTAATTAAATCCAGGATGTATGTGACTACAGGCTCCTTCAGACTCTTACAGTGAAAATATTCTGAACAGAATTAAAATCACATATTTATTTCATATTGTAATGCCATTATTAATGTTTAGGCATATCAATACAGTCAACAATAAGAAAAATGACTTTATGAATCTCAGTGTCTAAAAGCTTTTCGACTAGGATTAATATACAAAGATATTATAATATGCATAATAGTAATTGAAGTACATAGTTAAAAAAATAACTCTAAGCTATTCCAAATACTTACATGTATGTATGGTATAAGTGTCTTAGTGTCACAATTGTACCATGGCATAGAAAAATATTAATTAAAAAAAGTATTTTAAGAATTTTGGGACAGAACAGTTGTTTTCTTGTACCTCCTGATGAAATATGTTATTTTCAAAACTCTTCCTATATCAAATGTTATTCTATTATGTAACTGGATCACCATAATTAATGTGATAAATTCAGAAACTTGAATCTGCTGATGCGAGAAGAAGAAGAGTGTGTGATATTTAAATATCTTTTGGAGAATGATATTGAAAGTGCAGTATTCACAACAGAGCAGGACTGTTGAATATTAATAAAAATATGGTGCTCACTTTTCTAGATACATATACTGAGGTGGTTCTACTGTTTATTTCAGTGTGAAATAAGTTATTAATCATAAGCACACAGTCAAACATTCAGTACTACCAACAGAGTCTGCAAGTGACAGGAATTTATTTTTAATTTTGTTTTTTTTTTTTTTTCTGCCTAAATTAATCATGAGAGCACTCAATGCATCATTTGTAATTTTCTAGCTTAAAAGCTGTCATACATTTTTTCACAGATCAGAAACACAACAATGTAACTTAAGCAATGAGTCATCATTAATATCCGGTGCTAAAACCCCACAAAATGAAAATTATTCACCCATATCATTAAGTACTTTCTTTGGGAGTACTAAAGGAAGTACTTCCTTGAAGAATGAAGACTTGATGGCCAAGTTTAGCAGTATCTCTCTCAAATAAGAATCAAGCAGTTAGACCCTGTATTTGCAACTAACAGATCAATCTCTTCTAATACAGAAAAATTTTATCTCACTCTCTAACAGTGAAGCAATGCATTTCAGTAATTTTTCTTTCTATCACAGTGAATAGTTATATCTCCTGATAATGTGAAATATAATTTTTCTTCCCTAAGAAGAAAGAGCTATTCTTGCTATTTACCATGGTTTTAGGTTGACATTTTATTTACACGTTGCTTCTCTCCATCTGAGGTTTCACACTGATGGTCCTTTGAGGAAATTAAGTACCCCAAAGCACTACCTCTTTCAGTGTTTTGAAGAATTTGAATTAAGATTCCCTGTAGTAAGTTGCAAAATTGTTCAAAATTGACTCTAGGCATCCTAAGAACCCTAAAGCTTCTAAGGGACTTGTTTAAAACTAAAAACTGAATATCTCCTGAAGGAAAACTACATGTCAGATTTATATTATAATGTGTTATTGTGCTTTTTGTTCTAATTGGGTTTGAAGCCAAAATGCTGTTGTTTTGCAAACGTTCCTGAAGTATTATTCTGTTATTATTATTTCCACATAGAAAAACAACCAAACAAATAGCATACAAATAACAGCACCAGAACAAAAGCAATTGTGGCAATTTTTCCATCCGTTATCCATATTATTTAATTATACAGTTTTACGTCATATATGAGGAAGAAGTTTTAATATTTATGGAGAAGCACAGTTATAGGTTACATTTTATACAAATAAAGAAAAATTACTTTAACTGAATGTCTAAGAGAACATTATTTTGAAAATTTTAGCTTAGCCTCAAGAATTAGATAAGGAATATGAAAAAGTAAATCATATCTGCCAATAAAGGATACATAATCGTCAGCAAATTTGTACCACTACTTTGCACTTCAGCAATATTAAAATATTCTTATTTAAAGCTAATAAAAACAGTAAAAGCAGTCAAGATATAAGAAGCCTAAATGCACTGTTTCTTTAGTCATAGAAATTTCTTGAGAACTGTTACTTCCTTTATGGACATTTAAATCTTCTTCAATACAGACTACAGTTTACTCTATTTTTTCCTCTGTATCACACCTAAATGTACATTTGATTCAAATATAAATGTAGAGTTATTCATTGAGGGTTAGATTTTTGGACATAACAGAGTATGAGGCTGCTGCATATTCTGAATAGAATCACAATATGAGTAATAGAAGTACTGTGTAATAGATTTTTGTAATAATAGAAACTCTTTCATCTTTGAGATTTAATCTTTTGAGACAGAAAGATGACGTAGCAATTACTTTATGTTACTTTATCACTTTGTCAAAACTTTTCCCTTTAAAAATTATGCCTGGTTACCATTTATCATATACTCTATGCATGTCTATGTATGTAAGTGAAACTCAGACAGGTAATGGCAACTTCGCCAAACCAAGCAAAAAAGTCGAAAACCCCACCAAACAAACCCACAACAATCCTCAGTCTTTTGAAGAAACGCACGTTAGATATACCTAATAGCTCAATAGGTTTTCTGGAGATAAAAAACGGAGGCTCTGTTCTTGTTCATCTTAATGAATCAGAGTGTCTCAGGATTCCTTCATGATTTTCATACGATAAAGTTGGCCCTTATCTTTGTTTTTATATAACCAGTGTAAATTGATGGATATACTTTAATTATTAAATTTCTCCTCCACTGATTTAGTTTCAAATCAACCTTTTTTGATTTGCCCCAGTCCACTCTACACAGCTACATCAAGCAAGAGTAAACTAATCCAGTCTAACATCATGAAGAAGCTAACACATCAGAAGCTGTGCGAGTGACCAGGGATCAGGTGAGGAAGGCTAAAGCCCTGAAGGAATTGAATTTGGCAAGGGATATAAAAAGCAATAAGAAATGCTTCTATAGGTATGTAGGGGACAAAAGGAAGTCCAAGGAGAATGTAGGCCCCCTCCGGAAGGATACTGGTGCTCTGGTCACCCGCGACATAGAGAAGGCTGAGGTACTCAATGAATTTTTTGCCTCAGTCTTCACTGATAAAGCCTCTTGTCTTACCACCCAAGCTGTGGAAAGAACTAGCAGGGACTGTGAGGATGAACCACCGCCCACTGTACTTGAAGAGCAGGTTCGGGAACATCTGAGGAACTTGAAGGTGCACAAGTCCATGGGACCTGATGAGATCCATCCGCGGGTCCTGAAGGAACTGGCGGATGAAGTTGCCAAGCCACTGGCCATTGTATTTGAGAAGTCGTGGCGGTCTGGCGAGGTCCCCGATGACTGGAAGAGAGGGAACATAACCCCCATGTTTAAAAAGGGGAACAAGGAGGACCCGGGCAACTACAGGCCGGTCAGCCTCACCTCTGTGCCTGGCAAGGTCATGGAGCAGATTCTCCTGGGAACCATGCTAAGGCACATGGAGAGCAAGGAGGTGGTGGGTGACAGCCAACATGGCTTCACCAAAGGCAGATCGTGCCTGACCAACTTGGTGGCCTTTTATGATGGGGTGACAACATCAGTGGACAAGGGTCGACCAACGGATGTCATCTACCTGGACTTGTGCAAAGCTTTTGACACTGTCCCGCACGACATTCTTCTCTCTAAACTAGAGAGGCATGGGTTTGATGGATGGACCACTCGGTGGATAAGGAATTGGCTCAATGGCCGTATTCAGAGAGTAGTGGTCAACGGCTCGATGTCCATGTGGAGACCGGTCACGAGTGGCGTCCCTCAGGGGTCCGTGTTGGGCCCGGCCCTCTTCAACATCTTTGTCGGTGACGTGGACAGTGGCATGGAGTGCACCCTCAGCAAGTTCGCCGATGACACCAAGCTGTGTGGTGCCGTTGACACGCTGGAAGGGAGGGATGCCATCCAGAGGGACCTCGACAGGCTGGAGAGGTGGGCCCGTACCAACCTCATGAAGTTTAACCAGGCCAAGTGCAAGGTCCTACATCTGGGTCATGGCAATCCCAGGCACAAATACAGACTGGGCGGAGAATGGATCGTGAGCAGCCCTGAGGAGAAGGACTTGGGAGTACTGGTGGACGAGAAGCTCAATATGAGCCGGCAATGTGCTCTTGCGGCCCAGAAGGCCAACCGCGTCCTGGGCTGCATCAAGAGGAGCGTGGCCAGCAGGTCAAGGGAGGTGATTCTCCCCCTCTACTCTGCCCTCGTGAGACCTCACTTGGAGTATTGCGTCCAGTTCTGGAGTCCCCAACATAAGAAGGACATGGACCAGTTGGAGAGGGTCCAGAGGAGGGCCACGAAGATGATAAGAGGGCTGGAGCACCTTTCCTATGAGGACAGGCTGAAAGAGTTGGGGCTGTTCAGCCTGGAGAAGAGGAGGCTCCGGGGTGACCTTATATCGGTCTTCCAGTACCTCAAGGGGGCCTACAAGAAAGATGGGGAGAGGCTGTTCAGGAGGGCCAGTTGTGATAGGACAAGGGGTAATGGTTTTAAAATAGAGGGAGGTAGATTCAGGTTGGATATTAGGAAAAAATTTTTTACCATGAGAGTTGTAGAACACTGGAACAGGTTGCCCAGAGAGGTGGTGGATGCTCCATCCCTGGAGACGTTCAAGGCCCGGTTGGATGAGGCCCTGAGCAACCTGATCTAGTTGGAGATATCCCTGTTCCTTGCAGGGGGGTTGGACTAGATGACCTTTGAAGGTCCCTTCCAGCCCTAACGATTCTATGATTCTATGATTCTATCATAAAGTTATTTCATAGTTGTAGTTGGTACTTGATAGGATATCAAATATTTCCTCTGAAGTTTGTTTCTTGAGAGTTCTAAATTTGACAAAGCATATCTAATTACAGGAACAGCTCCTTTCAGATTGAAGGACTAAGGGATTGCTCACTCAGCTGATGTGTTAAATTCGGAGTTAATGACCTGGATTCTTAAGATGGTCCAGCCTTCTAGACTAAGACAGATAGCTATGACTCCAAGGCTGTATATATACCTGAGAAAAAGAATGGTATGAGAAACTTCAGTTGAACACTCCTTACCTTCTACTAGGAAAATCTTCCCACTGAGTGAAATATGTTTCACACTAGATCCAGCTCCTTCACTCATATGGTATTTGAGATTTGGGTATCCACAACAAGTCTGAAATGGTGCCAGTACAGGCATAGTGAGACTATGCCATGCTTCATTACTTTGAGATACATCATAACACTCAGGTCTTAAATACACAAACAAGCAGAAAATCACTACACTCAAAATTCCAATGTTGAAACTATTCAGATTCTTGAAACAAACATTTAAATTGCGGTTTACTGAACGGATTAAAATTCTATTCTCTCAATGTCTACATGTTTCCGCACTACAGGAAACAGATGGCCTTTGACATCAACCAACCTTTGGAAAGAAAAGGGAAAGGAAATCAAGTACAAGCCAAGTCAATGTGCATTTCAGGTTGCTCGTTCACACACAAGTTCTTTACAAGCATACATCTCAACCCAGTCCACACAGAAGGAATATCTACTCTATTTTCACTCGCATTTTAATTCTCAGTAGGAAAATAACAGAAGGTCTAGTACCAGTTATACCAAAACAGTAAGGTACTTCAACTGTATAGAAGAGACTACATTAGAGGAGACCTATTTTGATGCAGCCGTCCATACCAGTTCCTTCACAGTGCAGTTAAAGAATCCATGGAACAGGTAATTGAAAACATTTGTAATCTAGGTTATATCTCATAGGAACAGCATTTCAACTCATTGCACAGTGGTTAGACAGACCCTGAAGATTCTTATTCTGTAGGTCACCAAGATTTATCACCCAGTTAATATAATTTAGGATGATGCTCTTATTTTCATTTCAACATCCAACAGACTTCATTAGGTACAGAAAAATGTTTATAACATTTGTTTATATTATAGTAAGCATATATAGTAGTGGGCAAATCATGTGGCATGAAGATACCAGTATAAAAAGGTCTACAAGTAAGCCAACATGCTTCATACATTAATCAATTAGCAGTGCGTTATACAGTCCATTGATAATTTCATCTGTTATTAACTGATAGAATTTCCACATTTTCCGCGTTTCCAGGTATTTATTTTGAAAATACAAAATCACTAACATATATTAGAAGATGGGTTTGAATGTCTTTAAATGAGTATGTATTAGTAACCGAAACAGGGTTTAACAAAATTATACCTATACATATATATATATGGAGATAAAGACACTTTTGTCTAATTTGGCACCTTCTATAAAATGCTTGTTGTTTCATTTAATTACCACAGAACTTATCTTTCCTTATCAGCTTACATGCAGTTAGAATAAAGCATGATTTGTTATGATGTTTCTTTTAATTAAAGTACAAAAGGACTTTTCTCATTTAGAAACTAAGCACAATAGGAAGAAGGAAGTTTACATGCTTGCAATTTCAAGCAAGGATCAAGACATTGTTCCTTAGTGTGACTCATAACCAGGAATTCATATCTAGATTCCTGTTAGGTTGCACATCTGACTCACGTCCTCTCACAAGGTGTGGTACAGAAGCTATTCTGAAAGTTGTCAGACAATAATTTTCAAACACACCACAGAGACTTATAAAAATGAGTCATTTCAGTCTCTTGGAAATGACTAATGAGAACTATTTCAACCGTTACCTGCAAATATTTACTCTCCAAGGCAGAAGGCCATAATTACCAAGGTTTTAACAATAGAAATACTGGATAGGTACACTTCCCAAACATATTGAGCCCATCGATATCATGCAGCATAAAGACAAGACAAGCTGCCACTGCAACCTATATATGTACACGTATGTATTTAATATATTTTCATTAACTTAAAAATCACTGAATTTCTAGGAAGGACCAAACTACTTTTTTTTCTCTTTACATTTTTTTTTTCCCCCTTTTCATATTCTTCTTTAAGACAAACACAAAACTTATTCTGGAAAGCAGAATAGAAACCAAACTCATGCATAAAGGGAACTACAGAGACTCTTGCTTTAAAACCTGCCTATGAATACTTCGACATATGAAAGAAAGCTTCACAGACATATTTCCTTTCCATCTCCTGAAGACTGCATCTACCACTTCTTCTCAGGCTTTCTTGCCTTTATATGTATGTGCCCTTGTGCAAGACAGGTTGTCCTGGCATTTCAGTCAAATCCATGCTTCAGAATCCCTTCTTCCCTTTTCCATATCTCATTCATTGTTAGTTGTTTCAAGTCAGCAGGTAAAGCTGGCAATATTGGTCTCATGGACTATTTGTCTGATATAAAAACTTTCTCAATGGAACTCAAAATGAGAAATGGGCTTGAAGCCCTACAGAGCAATCAAGCTTCCACTGTGCTATGTGCTGTAAACTCCTGGAAATGAAAAAGATACTCCCTGCCCTAAAGAGCATAGAGCCTTCTACCACACACTCACAGCAAGGACAAAAGAAGGAAGAAAATCTAATAGCAAGAGGGAGAGTAGCATGAGGCAGGCTAAACCCTTGGTGAGTGTTTTATTCATGAAAAAATCTGAATAATACTTTCTAGCTACTCTTTATAGTCCGCTGAAAATTTTCCTTTCTCTTCTATATTAAGTGAATATTTGTTTTTGGAGGGGCTACCACAAGAAGTAAAACACATAACAAACTAAAGAGCAACAGATCTACATCTATATAAAAACTGCAGAAATAGTCCTACTGTTTTTCATTTTGCTATGCCCAGAAAGTTTCTCTGGGAAACAAAACACTCATCCCTCATAGCTTTAACCCCATATTTAACACTCTCTTATGAATAGCCACTTCATAATGATAGTTCAATTACATAAATTACAATCTGGTGTATTTTCTTTGCCATTAATAGCAGTTTCACTTGAAAAGGGCTCGACGAGTGTATCCCAAACTAAGTGAAAATATTTCCTTCAACACACAATATCAAAAAGTTTTTGAATACAGTTAAACAAAACTAACTGCCTTGTAGGAAGTCTGCCTACTTCCAACAAGGTTACATAGGTTGTACTTGATTTTCATTACAATGCAATCTGATAATTTTTTTTTTTCTTATGAAATTTAACCTTTGGTTTCTAAATAGCCAATGATGCAAGACATAAATTTCAAATCAATTCATACCAGAAGATAAAGTAGAATATTTATATTAAAGTAGAATATTTTAACTGTACTGTCCTGGTTTTAGCTGGGACAGAATTACCTCTTCTTTTTAGCAGCTAGAAGAGCTCAGCTCGCTCCGAGAAGAATGTTGATAGCAAGCTGATGTTTGCAGTTGGAAGTGGAACTCCAAGGACTTTTCAGTGTGCCATGTCCTGGCCGGAGTGCAGAAGCACGGCGGGATAAGGGGGGAGCATAGCTGGGACAAGGGGGCCACGATTCCCCTTGTGATTTGTGGTGGAACTTAAGATTGAGGGCCAAACTGGCCAATTAGTATTCCATATCATGCAACGTCATGCCCAGTATAAAAGTGAAGGACAGCCGGGAAGAAGGGCTTTTGCGCTTTGGCTCTTTTTCTGCTTCTGCTCTTTTGCACTTCTGTGCTTTTGCTCTATTGCTTTTTTTTCCCCCTCTCTCTCTCCCAGTACTCCCGCTCTCGGAGCACTATCTCTGTCTTTCCCCCTCTCTATTTCGGGGCCTCGCGTTCATCTGCAGCTTCGGGACCAGATGGGCTTCGCATACGAGGGGGTGGTGAGCATCTACACTGTATTACTTATCTGTATTAAATTGTTCTTATCTCAATCCACGGGTTTCCCGTTTCTCCTTTATTTTTCTCCCTCATCCCTGGGGCTGGGGGAGGGTGAGTGAACGACTGTGTGGGGTTCAGTTGCCGGAGCGGCCTAACCCACGACATGTACTTATGACCAACCATCTTAACCATCCTTTTGCAAATAGGATTTCTTTTCTAAAGATTCCCCAGAGAAACAGCTTTTCCTGCTCAGAGACTAATTCTTATCATCTCTCCCTGCATTCAAGTAAATAGGTATCTGGGCTATGAACTTCGTTGTGCTTTGTGGTAGTTTGCATTCAAAGGTCAAACCAATTGATTAAAATGGCAACCAGCAAGTTCATGTAACGTGGCCCAATAGTCTCCATGTGCACCTCATTAGGTCTAATTGCATTGAAGTGAACTGTAATTCACTGTTAATGTAAAACAGCTGAGAGGATGGAGTTCTTCACACAAAGTGCAGTCAGGTAAGTCATTTCAAGCATGCTTTGTGTCCTTGCAAATTACAGCAGAGTTAAGAGAAAGCTTCCATATTACCGACAAAATTAAAAGGCTAGTCAGCAGTAGCTCAGGCTGGAGAGACAAAGGCTTTATACCTAAGTGCAATACAATTTTTGCCAGCAAAAATTTCAGAGATGTACATGCATTAGACATCCATAGGTTTGATAGAATACTATGCAACTCATTCTTTATCTGTCTAGGTCTCATTTCACTCCTCAGTCTTCATACTACTGAAAAAAATAAATATTTCTGCATAGAGAATATGCAGGAATAGTGTGAACTTCTGCTTAAAACTCCTCTGTCTTGTACAATGGCAACTTTATTGCCAGCTATCTGGGAAGCTTTATGTTCCGGAAGATAGTTTTCTCCAGATTAGGAGAAACAAAAAATAAAAATCAAATCAAACCAGCAGGCAACTCCTGAAAAACAAACTAAAAGAGAAGTATAGGGATTTCAAGGTTAAACCCCAAACCTAGCCTTTGTAGCAGCATAAGATTTTTACAATACTTACCTTTTTACATGTCCGGCTTGCAGAGCCGAATCCATGCTCGAAGAGTACAACGCAAGATATAGTGACAGTGAGGCGCTTCAGGAAGGTATCTACTTTGGCTGGCAGGGAAGAGACAGCTAAAGGAAGCACCTCCAAGACAAAGGTAGGTAGGTCTCAGAGGAAAAAGCACAGATGCTTACTTCAGCTAACATCTGAATACTATTATATGTTTCAGATTAGGCTTTACAAATGATGTATCTTCATGCCAGGTGAATCTCATAAACTAAGCTCTTCCTGTTTCTGACCTCTGAAGCCTAACTTTGCAACTCCAGTACAAGTAGAACAACTTAAGAAGATAATGAAGATTGCTTCAAAAAGTAAAATGCCATTACATATGCCAATTTTGTGCAAGACTGATAAGATTAGCCATCTAAAATTTGTAATCAGTCTAGCTGAATATTCATAACTTGATTCCTAACTATATTACTTATTAAAACAACTTTTTATTTAACCATCTTGCGAGACCCCAAATCACAGAGTGGGACTCTGCTGTGCTAGATGGCAAGAGGACAAACCCAGTCACTTCCCAGGGACTGCAAAACAAAACATCAGGCAGGAGGGAAGAGAGAGATGTAAGCAAAGACAAGTGAACAAGGAAACCAGAAAATGAAGAAATGCAGCATCCACAGAACATCCTCAGCCTGATATTTCTTCTAATTTCTTTCATTGGCATTATAACAAGGGAGACTTTTAAGGGCTTGAATTTAATGAGGTCATCTTTTAAGCGTTTACGGCAAGTTTCAAGTACAGAGTCAACACAGAAGAAAGCACAGAAATGCTTGTTTGAAAACCTAACAAGCTGGTGACGAGGATATAATGAAAGGCAGAAGCTGACATCTCAACAGAAGGGGAGGACAGACTATAATGTACTTGTGTGATACAATAAAGATACAAGCTTTGTTGTAGTATTCACATAGACAAGATGAACTTGAACTTGTCAAGGCCAGAAAAAAGACTACCGTGGCCATTGAGATACAAGATGTTAAGAGCTCGGACAAGAGTTTTAAATGTTTTCCTATCCATCCAAACAGTCATCTGACAGATGTTACCCAAAAACGAACTACAAGAGTAAGATGAAACTTAGCTAGGAGGCGCTCTGAGTTGATCATAATGGATCTGGGCCTCCATGAAAGCCAAGGTGGCAGAAAATGGAAGCTAAGAGGAAGGCCTCAGGCAGGGGAAAAATGTCTGATAAAGCATTCTGGTTTAGTAATGTACTAAAGAAGGAGTCAATTCCATTGACTTAAAGGCGATGGTAATCACAAACAAATATTTTGTTATGAAAAGCAGAAAAAAGTCCGGAAGCGTCATCTTTGTTTCAATCTGAGACTCAATAGTTTCTAGATGGTAGCTGAAACAGAGTTTATACACAAGATGATTATTGTGCTTTTTCAATTAATAATTTAAAAATATATATTACTTAAAAGATGGCCTGCACACTTATTCTTGTGCTAAGGCAGAAGATAGAGAATACTTTTTCCAGCTTTTCTCATTGTTTAGAAGTTTTCCTAAAATCAGGAGAGCAAAAGATGATGAAAAAGATGCAAAATATGTCCATGAGCCTGCAACTGTACGTATGTTACTTGTTACAACACAATGTAAAAATAAAAGCTGGCCATATGTAACACCCATGTGTTTACTAGGCAGACTGGTAGATAATCAAGTTTATAAGAAGTGCTCACTCTCAAGTCATGGGAAAATATTTCGATTTACTATATGACAAAAAAAATATTTTGTACTTTACTTACTTATTTATGATGATGAAATCTATTTGGAACTATCGGTAAGACTTTCTTCATCACTTATGGTGGGATAGGTCTTGTGAGAAATAGAAATGTAAAGCTCTGCATGAAGCTTCACAGGCAATAGAATTGGTACTAAAAGTACACTTGATGATAACTTTCTCAGCTTCATTCAGTTTTAAAACTCTAAAGAAGAGAGCTAACTCTCAGACTCCATTTGATCCAGGATGCAACTCTCCTCTGTCCATGTTTCTTTGCTTCAATCACGTGTCATAAAATGTCCAAAATGTTTTCCTTACTGCTTTCAATCAAAGTCAGAATAAGAGTCTCACCTGATTTCTGATGAGATTGCTTGCCCTGGAGATCATCTGTGATGACCTGCAAAGAGAATAAGAAAGAGGCGAATAGAATTCCTTTCATTAATAGTGGAAGAAAAAAGTATCAGTGCTACAAAAGCACTAGCTGCAATTGTCTGATGGAAAGAGATCCCTGCCTGCAGCCCTCCTAAAGTGCTTTGATTAACTCTGCTTTGACCATCTTCACTAATTTTTCACCTAAGAGGAGGCTCTCTTATCCCCTCAGTTTATGTTTATGAAAGAAACAACATGCTTTTACACTGACACGAGAACTGATCCAGAAGAGTGGTAGTTGCTAATGGTGGGAAGTTTAAGTGGTTAGAATCACTTTTTGAACCTACTGCTCCTTTAACTCGTATTTAAATTAGTGTCAACTGCATTACTTCAGGAACAAACATAGAGAAGAAATTCGGTATCTTGTAGAATATGCACCCAATGGACGAAAATCGGCATCTATCTGTGAAAGCATGCTGCTACCATTGTTGTTGCATCATACTATAGCTCCTCTATAACTTTTCCTGTTCTGATCTTTTAGGTACAGATGCTTTAGTTGTTAAATGTCCCTGAAGACATTAAGTAGCAAAATAGCTAAATACATAGTTACCTAGGCAGTCCTCAAGAAGGATGTGCTTTGCATTAAATGTTCAGATGATAACTTCTGCATTCATGAATTTGTTTCTTTGTTGCAACTTGTCAATACCTAGTAAGCTTCATTAATAACTTTAATTACATATAGAATAATCATGTTCATATAATGAACATATGATTATGTTCATACAGGATTAGCTACTCTAGCCAATGTAGAGCATTAAAGCACAAAGACATAGATGGTACGCAAAAATAATAATTTAATTCATTAAACTGTACTCTGGTAGAAGCAGAAACAACTTATGCACAAACTGTGTTGCTGGTTGAATTGTACATGGGAATGAATCAAACCACTCTTGCTTCCTATTCCATTTCAGGAATTCAAAAAATTTAACTTAGATGATACTACTGTCACAGACTTTTCTAAGGCTCTTTTTTGACCCCTTTTGAAGCTGTCTCACCTACTCTTTAGAATCCTTATCTCTTCACTAGAATCTCCACTATTTATTTTTGCTTTGAAGCCTTGTTTTAAAGCAAGGGAAATCTACATGATATTTAATGTTTTGGCTAGTGAAGTTCTGATCAGCCCAACAAGTTTACATACATATTATAGTTGAGTGCTCTGCACTCACTTGTGCAGAAGACTAGTGCAAGACATAACCAACAACTACATAGAATTAATACTACAAAGATATTAAGAATGTTTATATATTAATAAAAATACTGCAGTGTCCTAAATATAAATAAACACATGATCAGTTTGTGATTTACTTGCAAGTGCCTACTTTTTATAGTCAGAGGGAAATCTATAAATTCCTTCCTCTTTCTGCGAGAAGTCACAATTTAATATCTTTTATTTCTCTTTTTTTTTTTTTTCTCCTTAATATTAAAGAAAAAATACTCCTGAAATGTCACTTGATTGATTGTAATGGCCAGCTGTTACAATCTCAATGGAAGTATAAGAACTGCTGCCTAAGGTGCACTGAAGAGTGCCAAGCCTCATAGCAACTCAGCTCATCCTAAAAAGCACCACAGTCTGGAGTGAAAACTGCAATTTTAAATTCTCCCAGAGACCCATTATTTGCAAACCATTGACACAAACAGCTCCAGTTCCCCCATCAGCATATACCTGGGGAGCACTTCATCCACAGAGCCTCACATACTCAATAACTTTACATACTAGAAGTCCTTATGGAATTTTGGCTAAAGAGGTGTTCTCACATATGTGAAATGTACTTTCCTTACGATCCAAAAAGATCATTAATATATTCAAATGTACACTCAGTCCATCTTGATTTAGGAAATTTTCCTTATAGAAAACAAGTCTGGTATACAATAAATGTATGAAAAAATAGGAAATCCAAGACAACCCTCCAAAATATCTAGGTAGCTTTGAAGAATAGCTTAATATACTTTTTAATGGCTGGAACTAAGGGGGGCAAATGAATCTAGAATTTTGACATTCCCTGAAAATTTAATCCCAAAGGAGTTTTTTTTTTTTGAGTTAGAAATCCCTGTGAGAAGAGATTTACATGTCGAAACTAAAACATTAATACTACTGTACAATGGAATCTGCTACAAAATTGTCCTTCATTTATACAAACCTTCTGTAGAACTTAAAAAACCAAAGTTTTTAAGAACAGGCAGATTGAATCTAATCTGGTTAACTGATGATAACCAACATTCAACATAAGCAGCTGATGCTTCTATCAGCAGTGAGCCTAGTGGATATTTAGAATACTGCATTTTCATGCTTTTTTTACCCATTTTTTAATTAAATCTGTATCTGCTTCTCTAGCTTATGTAAAATTAAAACAACTGATAAAAATAATTATTGATATAACATTGGCTTTAAAATTACAGAAAGAACACAGGATGGAGAAATTGAAGATATATGATACTTTACAGACTAAAACTTTACTCTTCATAGTTCCACTCAGGGAAATTTCTATTGTAACATCTTTCCTAATCCTAAATTTGGCATCTGTTACATAATCTGATACGATTTACTTTTCTTTTTTTTTTTTTTTTTTTTTTTTTCCCGTTTTATGGGGGTTTGCTGCTCCTTTCTGTTTCATTTTTGGGAAGAAGAGTTTAGCTTCTCGAAAAGAGTCGTTTAGTTTTTATTTTTAACTTCTTCTTTCTTTTAAAAAAGAGAAGGTACCTGAATGGCAAAACACACTACAGATTCTGCTACATAAGAAATTGAAGCATAGGCTTCTACACACCCCAGGGTTCAGCTCAATTCTGCAAACAGACCAGGCAATGTTCACATCTTATAGTGCAAAGAGTTTGTATGTTATTACATATAGCTTAAGTAATTTACCCATCCCTTGCAATGTTTCAGTAGTCTTATTGTATCTTCAAAAGTTTTTCCTTATATTTATCAAAACCTCTTTTTTGTCTTATCAGTCACACTTCATCTTCTGAATATTTTCCTAATAGTAGAAACACTGGAGAAAGAGGAACGTAATGACAAAGAATCAATAGGCTTATTCATATTCACTGACACTCCAATCACTGCTTTCTTTACAGGGAAACTGGCTCTTTTCCCCTACAATTACAAATTTCTTATACTAGCTGCCAAGGCTGTTCCGAGCAAATCTGAGAACGAGCAGGAAAGGTGGAAATATACCAATTCCAGGATAGCAAATAACAAACAATAAGAGAAACATAAAATTCACGCAGAGCTGAAACATTGCAGCCAAATCCAAACACGCAGTGCATATATGGTATTGCACGCGCACACACACTGTAGCAGTTGCAGCTGCAGCTGGAGCAAAATACCTACTAAAATCCAACTGTGAACAAGTATTAACAGGCTCATTGCATCAATCCCATGGCAAAAAGTGACACTGAGACATGAAGTTGTTGCTAATTATCCACCAGCCATTAATATATCTCCTGCTGCTGAGTTCGATCTCCTAACATTCCATCTGTGATGCTTTTTTACCTTATTTCCAATTCAGCTACTGAAAATTTCATATGTAAGATATATTTCTTGGTCAAAGCAAAATGCAGCTCTGAGAAGGCTTCAATCCACAGAATCATGGAACAGAATAGGAAGAATGTTCATTAATCCTTTGCAAATATCTTCATCAAAGAACTATCAAAAGATTTCAGATGACAGCATGAAGCTTTGCAGTTGTTTTTTCTCTGTCTTGTGTGACTGAACAAGACAGAACTTGTAAAATTAGCAACAAAATTAACTTTTACTGGACAAAACCATTTTTTTCTACCACAGAAAGAAATAATTCCATATATTACGTTTGATTTTTTCCTCTAAGGGTGACTTAAAAAAAACCATTTTTTTTTTATTTTTGTAATATATATAAAAGACAATATTAAAAATGGGTAAGTTTATTGTAGCTTAAAGTAGTTGTTGATACTTAATGGTTTTTACACAATATATTTAACATTTTTGCTGTGCTGGTAAAACAGAATAAATATTAATCTCTTCCACCAATTAATTTGATCAACAGTCAGCTTCTACTAAATGGGCTTTTGCATAAGCTTGCAATACCATATCTAATGAAACGGCACCCTCAGTAACCTGTACAGAGAAAACATGCAAGTGATAATACAGGTTTTCTTTGAGGTTTTTTTTTTGAAGTGAACAGAAAAAATATTTGTGATACCCATCTCCATGGTACAGAGGGAACGTAAAGGTTTCTGACCTGTAAGGCCAAAATGGACCTGAGGCTAAGTTAATAACTAGCAGGGAGATTAAATCACCATTCAGATGTAAACGAGAAGAACTTAATCGATTTTATTTTTCAGAACTCCAAACATGCTGCAGCTAGAGGCCTGATATAAGAAAAGACGCCTGAATAGAAGATGTTAGTGGAACATACGTAGTCCTTTTAAAGCTAACACATATCCTATGCAACAATTTCTTCTGAAAGATTGTAGCACTATCACATCATATACCCCAAATTATATGTTCGCCTTTTGTATTGTTCATATTTATATTGTGCAGCATATTACAATGGAATGTGGTGTTTTACGTAACAGTTCAATTTAGCTTTTATCAGTACTTTCCATACCTCTAGATTCTGTTCAGACCTTCTGTTTAAAACCATTGGCAGGGATCATTCATCTTCCCTACCCTTTCCTCTCATACTTCCCAAATCTCCTCTAGTTAGTCATCTTATTTTAAGGTAAACTCTCCTTATTTTTCTCCAAGTTTCCTAACACTACTTGTCTACCTGTCTTATCTTATATACTATATCTTCCAAAGGCCTTTTCTTTCAACATCTGTAATTTTGCCTTTGTAACATTAAAAATGCGGAATGTCCTACAAATATATTAAATGGCACTAATCAATTTCTTCCATTTCCTCTTCGGCTTGTACGTATTTTTTTTCTGTATTATAAAGCTCTTTGCAGCAGACTGAGAACATCCAGGCATGGCAATAACACTGACAATGCACAAACAAGCAGACATTAAAAAGCATATTTATATTTGGGACTGTACCTTGAAAGTATCGAGTTGGTCAGAAAAATACACTCCATTGACAAGAGCAATGAACAATCAATTTAAAAATGGGTGATTTTCCCGGTTGGAGAATAAAGGAGTCTGAATATATAGTCTGAATAGTCTGGAAGTATAACATGGCAGTCAGGAAACAGTCTAGGCGGTTCCTGCAGAGTGTGGAGGACAACTTCCTCTCACAACTGGTTAGTGAACCGACTAGAGAAGGAGCTCCCCTAGACCTGCTGTTTGTGAACAGAGAAGGTCTTGTGGGAGATGTGAAGGTTGGAGGACGCCTGGGGCTTAGTGACCACGAGATAATAGAATTCTCAATTCTAGGGGAAGTTAGGAGAGGGAACACTAAAACGGCCAAGCTGGACTTTGGGCGAGCTGACTTTGGGCTGTTTAGAAGTCTGGTTAACAAAGTCCAATGGGAGACAGCTCTCAAGGGTAAGGGGGCGCAGGAGGGATGGTTACTATTCAAAAAGGAAATTCTGGAGGCACAGGAGCGAGCTGTCCCTGTGTGCCGGAAGTCGAGCCGCCGGGGTAGAAAACCAGCTTGGATAACAAAGGAGATTTGGGAACATCTCAAAAGAAAAAGGGATGTCTACAAGTCTTGGAAGAATGGGCAGGCATCCAGGAATCAATACAGGGAGGAAGTTAGGGCATGTAGGGAGATAATCAGGGAGGCAAAAGCCCAATTGGAACTTAGACTAGCCAGCTCCGTAAGGGACAACAAAAAGTCTTTCTATAAATATATTAATAACAAAAGGAGGGCTAAAGATCACCTCCAGCCCCTACTGGACTCAGGGGTACGTTAGTCACTAGGGATGAAGACAAGGCTGAGGTCCTTAATGCCTTCTTTGCCTCAGTCTTTAATAATAAGGTCAGCAGTTCCCAGGTGAGCTGGCCTTCGGTGTCTGAGTGCAGGGAGGGAGAGCAGATCGAAGCTCCTGTGATCCAAGAGGAACGGGTCAAGGATCTGCTCCTTCGGCTGGATGCCCACAAGTCTATGGGGCCTGATGGTATCCACCCGAGAGTCCTGAGAGAGCTGGCGGATGTCATTGCCAAACCCCTGTCCATTATCTTTGGGCAGTCTTGGCTCACTGGGGAAGTTCCGCTGGACTGGAGGCTGGCGGATGTTACCCCCATTCACAAAAAAGGGCGGAAGGAGGATCCGGGGAACTACAGGCCTGTCAGTCTGACCTCGGTGACGGGCAAAGTCATGGAACAGGTTATCTTGAGTGCTATTAATGAGCACATACAGGTTAACCGGGTGATCAGGCCCAGTCAACATGGGTTTATGAAAGGCAGGTCTTGCCAATCAAACCTGATCACCTTCTATGACAGGGTGACCCGCCTGGTTGACGAGGGAAGGGCTGTGGATGTAGTTTTCCTGGACCTCAGTAAAGCCTTTGATACAGTTTCTCATAGTGTTCTGGTGGAGAAACTGGTAACTGCTGGCCTGGATAGGCACACCCTCCTTTGGGTTAAAAACTGGCTGGATGGCCGGGCCCAAAGAGTGGTGGTAAATGGGGCTAAATCCGGCTGGAGGCCGGTCACCAGTGGGGTTCCCCAGGGCTCAGTGCTGGGTCCAGTTCTGTTTAACATCTTTATCAATGACCTGGATGAGGGGATTGAATGTACCCTCAGTAAATTTGCGGACGACACCAAGCTGGGAGGCTGTGTTGATCTGCTTGAGGGTAGGGAGGCCCTTCAGAGGGATTTGAACAGACTGGATCGTTGGGCTGAGGCCAATGGCATGAGCTTTAATAAGGCCAAGTGCAGAGTCCTTCACTTGGGGTATAAAAACCCCAAGCATCGCTATAGGCTTGGGGAGGAGTGGCTGGAGAGCTGCCTGGCGGAAAAGGACCTGGGGGTGTTGGTTGACTACCGGCTTGATATGAGCCAGCAGTGTGCCCAGGTGGCCAAAAAGGCCAATGGGATACTGGCGTGTATCAAGAATAGTGTGACCAGCAGGAGCAGGGAGGTGATCCTGCCCCTGTACTCGGCACTGGTGAGGCCGCACCTGGAATATTGTGTCCAGTTTTGGGCCCCTCGCTTTAAGAGAGATATTGAGCTCCTGGAGCGAGTCCAAAGAAGGGCGACTAAACTGGTCAAGGGGCTGGAAAATAAAACTTATGAGGAGCGGCTGAGGGAGTTGGGGCTGTTTAGCCTGGAGAAGAGGAGGCTGAGGGGAGACCTGATTACGGCCTATAAATACTTGAGAAAATATGGTGGGGAGTTAGGGGAAGGGCTCTTTACATTAGTGATGGGAGATAGAACAAGAGGAAATGGGCATAAGCTTAGTCAGGGGAGATTCAGGTTGGATGTTAGGAAGTATTTCTTCTCTGAAAGGGTTGTCAGCCACTGGAATAGGCTGCCCAGGGAAGTGGTTGAGTCCCCATCCCTGGATGTGTTTAAGAATAGGGTGGATGAGCTACTTGAGGATATGGTTTAATGGGGATTAGGGATGGTTGGACTCGATGATCTCTAAGGTCTTTTCCAACCTAGAAATCTATGAATCTATGAATCTATGAATGTTATTCAGGTACAATATGCTAGATCTGATATAAAAGATCAACACTTACAAATATTATAAAAAAGAATATATCAAACATTATCGGTAAGGCTATCTAGATAGTATGATCATGACTTTTACAGAATTTTTGTGACTCTCCATCAGTAAAAAGTCTGTCCTCCTAACCCACAGGTAGGGAAGCTTCTATTTTACAGAAGCATAAAAATATTATAGGCATCAAGGAGGCTTATGCTGGAGCCAAGAAATAAAACCAGAACTCCTGAGTCCTCACCTCTTGTCCAAATTACAAGTAAGACTGGTATAAATCAGTCTCCTACTGTAGCAGCTATCATCAGAGGAGCACAGAAGACCAGAATCAAATAAAGAATAGTATAGATATATCTGAATTAAAGATTTCAGTATACTGAAATTGTTAATGTCTTTCATGAGGTACACACATAAAGACCAAAACTCAGGTTGTTCATGAGTTTAAAAGTTAAATTTTACTTTATATATTTTTGATAGACTTCTGATATTTTGATGAACTACAGAGCTAGTGTGTTCTACGCCCAAGTATTCCAATTGGCATTCTTCCATTATGATCAATTGGCTACACTTTCATTCTAAAATAACAGCAAAAAAAAAGCCATTCTTGATTCTAATTGATATAGTATGAGAATTTAGAGTGCTATTCAGAATGGAAGCAGGACATTAAACATTATCCACTCTTTTTAGTGAACCCCTTCCCTAAAATTAACTTCACCTCCACTACTCTTGTTTCTGCACTACAAATACTTCTTTAGACAAACGTTCTCATGTTTGGCCAAGGGAGGAAAACAGAAAATGAGACGAAAAATACTTCTATTTTGTCAGAATAAGGAAGTCAATGTGATTGTTCAAACAATTTGGAAGCCAGAAGCATAAGAATTAATGAATGCACTTACACTACGTTAGCAGATCTACAGCTACAGAGAGAAAGAGGGGTATTCATACTATATCATATATCATATGTGCGGATTCCTTTTGAAGAAAAAAAATATATTTTTTTATATCAAGAAACACTGATGCTGTGACAACCTTCTGATGTCATTGATCATTGTTTTTACAGGGTTTGACAAACAAGGAGAAAAAGGTCAGATATTTCTGAAGGATTTTGCTAGAATCCTTCATATTTGTCTATGGTACCCCTGGTACTTTCGTATTTAGTTATAAAAACTTGCACATATAGAAACAGGAAAAGTATTTCAGATAGAACGAGGTGGTAAGATTTTTGTAGCCTTGCACAATACTTATCCTAACTTAACAAAGACATAATAGAGTTTTGTAAAATCTGAAAAGCTAGCAAAGAAATGATACATTGGGTGGTTATGGGGTGAGAAGAATTTCACTGCCTGTGTCTAAACTGGGATAAACCAATTCTGTGAAGTTACTTGCATGTTCATCATCAGATGCACAGTGAGCTGGACATGTAATGAGGTGTCCTTGTGCCCCACACCCTTGTACACTCTCATTTCCTTTGGAAGGAATCTTGGGCACCCCTGGTATGGACAATCAGAGCACCAGGACAGCACTGACTCCTCTGAAGCACTCTTGCCTCAAAATGTGGAAAAACAAAAGAAATCATTAAATACTTATTTTAGCACAGCCAAACAGGTTCTATTCTTTAACAAAATTGCTGTGTATAATGTATATTGCATCACAATGATTGCAATATCACAATCCTATTAAATCAATTATATCTAGTCTAAAAGCAATAGAATAAATTTATACTTTTAATATTCTGATATAAAATATCTTAACTAGAGAAAAATGATCTGTTGAAAAGGAAGTTTTCCAGGATGTGCTGTGCCTTCTGCAATTTTTTCAAGAATCTTGGAAATTAGTTAAACAGATAATTACTTGTATTTAATGTAATAGTACACATGCAACATGTATGTGAAATAGGAATCGTTAGCCTGTAGTTTAGATGGTGGGCTAATTACACATAGACTTATTAAAAAAAACAATGACCCACCTCTTCCATAGACAGTATCAGTCGCCATATATACAACCAGTGGAAAGGAAGAAAGCATGCTGTAGTCTAGACTTCATTCTCTCTCCTCCAAACTGCTTTATGTCACTTGGGAGACTTTTTTTTAAATTATCAGAGACCAAATTTTTCAATTACACCCTCCAACTTTGCTCCTTTTTGAGTACAAACTTAGTGTGCACAGACAAACCTGAACCTAGGATGAAACCTTTTAAAAAAAATTGTCCCCTGGCACAGTTGGATACCGAAATTTTACTTTGTCACTAAATACAAGAAAACATTGAAGGGCATGACTTCAAACATTAGAAACTACATACTCACCATTTTCTTTTCCTCCACAGTTCCAATTACCTCATTAATATTTGTTTTCATGCTACAGAGAATATACTTTGGAACATCTGTTTGTTGAACAGGGTATCACTGAATCACAATTGGCTACTAATAGCTGCAACAAAGAAAATTATGAGAAGATTGTTTCTAAAGCACAAATGTTTGCAGTTGCTGTTTTCCAGCAGTGAATATGCTTTTGGAAAAAAGAAATAAACATTAAGAAGGGAAGCACTGTGGTCTCCCCGCTGTCAGGATCACATATTCTGTGAATGGGAGCATCATTTTGTTACTATGTAGCTAAACAACTGCTTAAGTGATCGATAAAGACCATTATCTTAAATCATAGCATGAATTCCCAATATCATACATAAAATCAATAAAACACACAAAGAAAAGAACTAAAAATTTCCACTAAAACATAGCCTGCTGCTTTGGAAAATAATATTTAGGAGGTTGGGTTTTTTTGTTTTACTAATTATGAGCTCAGTGGCAGTTTATTCTGCAGTAAATCTGCTGGTGTGAGATTAAACCTGTTATTGAACAGAGTTTTGAATCTACTGCAAGGCACTCATCACTGCTGGAGAGTGAACATTGCTGTTATCTCATTTAAAAGTTGGCCAGCAAAGCAGCCCATTTGTTTAAAATGCAATTAAGCTGGTGTCTTGAAGAGAAATTAGCAAGGAGTACTTCATTCTAGAGGCATAAGAGGTCTGTTCATAGACACATTAATCCTGTGATTTGGGACATCATTATGATTTGGGACTGTGTTCCGAAAGGATATGCAGTACACATAAGCAAAACAAGAGACAAGCTGTTCATTGAGATGGGTCGGCTCTGTTTCATGAGCTCCCAAGATCTTCTCCACTAGCTCATGCATGTTGCATGTTCTTGCTACAGGTGAAAAAAGAAAAAAAATATTTTAAAAATTAATGACAAATATTGCTGCTGAATTGAAATTATTGGACATTTTACAGTTTACAGATCACTAGGTTAGGTTAAAAATAAAGTTGAAGTCTATTTTTTAGAAACATACTGTAGGATTATTTCAGTCTGATGGTAAACATTCCACAGTTACTTGATTTCTAAGATGCTGATCAGTATTACATGTAAAAAAGCTTATTAATTATCTCAAGTAGAAATAATAAACTCAAAAAAAGCTCTGTTTAACTGCAGCTTTTGAGGAAGCAAACTGGGACACATGGACTCAGTATACTCTTTAGAAATAACAAATCTTTTAGTCTGCAAAGTGGAATAGTGAAGGACACGTTCTTCCCTGATGTAACTTGACAAAAGTCAAATGCCAAGTTCAGTCTTTACAGAAGTCAGTAGAGTTACAGCAAAGCAGCTTTTTTCCTACTGACCTGTGTAACATGAGAGGACAGTTTCACTTTGAAGAACAAGTAAACAAAGGCAGACACATTTTCAAACACATGTGTCTAAAAGTATACACTTTTTTTGTACAGAAATTATTTAGAGGTATCCACCTTTGGGTTCACACTAAAGAGTATGTCTTTGGACATACTTTTGGAGGTTCATGAGCATTTTATAGAAAATATATACAAATCTAGATAAATGCTGAATTAGAAAATTATTTTGAGTGCCATTTTCTCAACTTGCCAATCATGGGAATGCAAAAAGCATTTTTGGCTGTAGTCTTTGTTCAGAGTATCTTCAAAGATGACCTAAATTCTGCCCTTTGTTTCACTGGGACCCTCAGGGCCTTTCCAAATCCAGGACTTCTAGAATAAGAGCAGTATTTTTATCACTGTGCTTTTCTCTCACCTCATCCTGCAAACAGAGGTTGAAGAGGAGGGATTTTGTATGCTGTGAGCTTTGTGTCAGTTTGTTATTACACTGGCACCCTCCTCAGACAAAAAACGAATCTCAGCTGGCCAGGGTTTGCATTTGTTTTTCGTTCTCTGCGTTGCTCCCTAAGGTTAATGAGGGACCAGAACCTGAGTCTGGTTGAACGTTTGTTTTTATACTGCTGTTGTTTCACAATCTCCTATCAAAACGACATTTAGCGTTTTCTGTGAGGTAAAAGCAGTGGGATGCTGGCAGCAAAATCCAGTTAACATTTGGTGCTATTGTGGACAGGAATTATTTTTTTTTTAATCGCCACTTCGAAATAAACTCAGTGATCTATTCTTAGTTTCTGACACCCCTCCACAATCTGGCTTTGGGAAAAGTTGATGAGACTTGGACACTGGATGAACAGTTTTTTTGATCATCACCATCCACTCTCTCATGGTCATAGAGCTTAAATCTAAGCATAGCAACATCTGAACCAGACCCTTACAACATGTGCAAACTGTCCTGAGCAGTGCTTTCCTAATAAGTGCTGATTGGCAAATACCCAGCAACAACAAAGAAGCAATGTGCTACTGGAATTTAAGCAATCTTTCCACAAGATTAGATTTCTGAAAGAAATTAATATCAAAACATAGAATTCAGCTGTCATGTGATTTTGTCCTGCTGTCTCTGAACTAAATGAGACTGAGGAGCACGCTCTGAATGAGGAGTAGCAAAAGACTTGGAAAGGACTCCACTGAACTTCTACTTACTTCTGTCCATCATTACAAACTAACAATGGACTGTAAGCTGACTGAATTTTCAAAACTCCAGATTTTCTCGTACTGAGAAGAGCTCCTGTGGGGATACTTCAAAGTTTTCTAAAGGTAGGAGAGTCTGTGGAGAAGGCTATATCCTTTCTGTGCAGCCTACAAGGATGCCACTCAGCACAGGCAGATCTACGGTTTTAAACACTAGGCTTAAATTCTACTTACAGGCAAAAATTAGTCTGCAGTGGCAGTGAGGAAATATGTGGAATCAAAGCCTAGCCTCTGAAAACAACTGTTTTTTCTCTGCCAAGGGCGCTTTCAGCCCCAGCTGCATTTAGTTCAAAGACAAAAGAGTCCGCAGCTGGGGCTCAAATCGAAAATTCTACTTTCAAATGACACTGGAGGCTTTAGATCCCCAAGGTTTTTATTCATTTAAATGAATAAATAAATAATAACAAAACAGAAAAGAAAAATATTTTGCTTTCTTTTCTGGTACTCTTTCCTTGGACATAATGATTCAGCTCATCTGAAATAGCAAACAAGTTCCAGCAACATCCGTACAGGCTGGAACTTTCATTAGTTAATCAGATCATCCCCTTTTTTGTATTCCATAGTACAGTGCTTCTACTGATTTCTTTAACCTTTCATTTTGGACACAATTAATACAATCACACTTCTAACAATTTGGAGATGATTTCTTGCAAGCAAACTGCTACATACAGCAATACGCTTCCTATTTGTGGCCTGACTCTCAAACAGCCAACAGAAATGGGAGTTTGAAGTTAAGTTAATTTCTTTTTAATTATCTTTCCTTTCTTTCTAATTATCTTTTGATCACAGATAAGAGGAACAAATTACAAGAGTTTTTTCATTATCCACAAAAGCTGATGATGTCTGCACGTCTAGTATAACATATTGGTGATGCTTATTGTTTCTGCAAGATGGCTTGACAACGTTTGGAAGCAAAGTATGTACGTTACCCTAGTACAAAATAACTTTTAAAAAAGCATACAACTACCAAGATCATGAAGCAAACTATATCCATGAAATGACTGATTGATTTTTTGATTAGAGAAACGTCAGACAAAAGTTATCTTCAGCCAAGATTGATTCTCTAATCTTTCCTTGATTCCCCATACAAACCAGCATAATGTGAAAGCTACAGTTAAATATTCTAAAGTTATTCTCAAGAAAGCAGCGACATTCTTATCTAATTCTCCTAATTCCATGTTTATAACAGAGTAAGTCACCACCTCACTAGAGCAGCATATTTCTACAGTACGTTTTCTAGCTTTCGTCCAGCCTCCCTAACATGCCAAGAAACTTGGCATCTACTTCTGCTTTTGGGAGTCTATTCCACAATCTAATAGATCTCAATGTCAGGAAATTTTTCTGCACTGCCAAGTCATTCCCAAGAGTGCCACTTCTATTTAAGGGAGGGGAACTGATTCTGGCAATAGTGTAGTTGCTCCTCTGATATTTTCAGTTAGTGGGTGCAAGTAGCCAAACACCATCTGGTACCCAGCTGGTACAGTATATTTAGGGGCACCTAAAATCTTTCCAACCTTCCTTGGCTCATCTTTGCTTTTAGAATCAGCTTCTTAATCATTTTTAATTATTGTATTGTTTTGCTATCTTGAAAATTCCTTTGTATGTATACAATTATTGGAAGGAAGAATTTAATTATAGTTCAGAGACTATTATTATGAACAAAGCAGTGAGGCAGGTTTTTTTCCCTCCACTTCAGTTTAATTATCTTTAACAAGTTTTAATTGTGTATCTTTTTTCAGTTTACAGCATGCAAAGTGTCTCAGGAGATGAACAAATCTACAAAACTGGGGCAAGGTTAGTGGCCACACTTGTACATAAACATGCACAACAGTAGATCTTTTATGATATGTGGAACAAAAACATGAAAAAGGGAATCTATATGGCAGCTTTAGCAGTTAAAATACTTTTTTCAGAAGGCATGTTTCAAAGATATCCTTTAGCACAATACTGTAGACAGTAAATTATTTCTGCTAGTTAGACTTAAGAAGGTAGACAAGTTAGAGTGATATCTTTTAAATGAACAAGGTGGTTAATGACTGCTGTATTCTAGGTCCATATTCAGTCCCTCCCAGAACACAACCTCTATTTAATATTTTTCTCAAGACTCACTAGAGTGAAAAATGCGTTTAGGCTGTGGCATACTCCTGAAATATAAAAATGCTACCCATTTTTCATGGCCTGATTCCCAAGTCTACTGAAGTCAATGGGAGTCTTTGCACTGACATGAGTAGGTTCAGATTAGACTCCAATGCATAGCTAAATATTTTACAGTATTGTAATAAAAATTGCAGTAGGAGACAGGGTAGAGCAGAGAACTGGTGCAAGTTTTCAGTAAAGTCATTGGAGTGACATAGCATGTAAAAGTAAATGTGTGCTCTGTGCATTTGCTATTTAAATTTTTCCTCAGAATTAGATAAAGGATATGGGCATCCTCAGTCTGCTTCAGCAATGCAGGCAGAAAGGTAAAATCTTTCATAACAAAAGTAAATTACTTGTCTGTTCCAGAAAATACAGGAAAGTGAATGTGGTCTCTATCATCTTCAAGATGTGAAATGAATATGCAAAACCAAGATCAGCCACTACTGAGGCAACAGCTTATTTCCTCATGTGAAACCATTTAAAACGAGAAATGAAACTACTCAAGGAAAACAGAGTAGTTTCTTTTGGCATACACATTTCCCTCTGAAGAAAGCAAGTTCTAATGACTGGGAGCAAACAAATACAATTCTCCACAAAATTATCTCTATAAAAGACATTTAAAGCAAATATTTTGATCCCATCTGTCAGATTAGCAAACAATCTTCAGCTGAAGTTGTCCTCCTCAATTGGTATCTATGCTGTCATAACACACACTGCACAATCCCAGCACCTGAGCCAGGACCTACAGCACCCACATGAACCAGAATCTCACAACATGCCTGGTCCAGTTTTGAAGGCCTGAAGAGATCAGTTTCTTTCAGTCTAAGATGAATCAAAGATATTGCTATGAGCAAAATCTGAGTATGTATTTTGCTTGCCAGTGAACTGGGATATGCATGCATGGACAGAAGATTTTCTGTAGACATTTTGCAATGAAAAACACTGACCGCAAATCCAGTACTTAAATTCAGAGCTTGGTTTATCTTTTTCCTTTTATGTATCAAAATGCAAAAATATTTTTAAAAGTGAAGAAACTTGAAAAATTAAACACTCCCTTGAAATTAGAAAAAAAATCCCCAACACTATCAGAGTTGAGGCATGGCCTTAATTCTCTTCATTCCTGGGTTGTGTCCATTCTCAACAGAGGGAATGGCACATTTGAGGTGCAGTCTGTACAGATGATCTTTAAGATGATAAGCACCCACAATCTAGAGGAAATCTCCAGTGATTTAACAGCTAAATTCCTCAAAATTCTCTACATAATATGTATGAACTGATTTTTATGTTTTTTTTTTCAGAGCCTAGTTTCAACGAACACTAATTCTGGAGATGAAGAAAGTGATCCTTGACACAAAGGTAGTAATATTTTTGCATGTTTTCTCCAAAGCATGGTGATACCATACCTTCCCAGCTGAATCTGACTAGCACTTAAAAAACCTTTCCCTAACATTGCTGCTGAGATTCATCTAGCTGCAGCTTTCAGTCACCATCACTCTGAGACATAGACCTCTGAAACATTTCTGCCTGAACTGTTCAATGTTAGCAAATTTACATGCAGTTGAAAATCAGTTCTTATAATAGAAACTATTAGGCAGCCTTAACTACAGACAATGACACTAGGTCTGCCTATAATAAAAATGAAAGAAAAGGAAACTGAAAAATATGATTAAGAAGAGAATGAAGAGCAAAGCAAATGGAAACACTGACCACACACTGGTACACAGTAAAAAAAACCTATGAAATTGCTACAGTATTCATCTCAATGGGAGAAGAGAGAGAAACCATCCTCACCAGAGCAGAACTGCAAATCTTAGAGCAACAACAAGATCTGCTGGCAGCTGCCAATTTTGGTGCTGTCATGAGGCAGTGTTCCTCTCACTGCAAGTACCCTGTACTTAAAAAAATTAGTCATACCAGTAAGATGAAGTCTAGTTGCCTATCATTCTCATAGGCAGGAAAATAAACAGAGTACCTGATGTCTACCAGATGTATAACAGATGATTGCTTAACTGATTTTTATCTCCTCATTCATTCCTATTACAAACTGCAGGCCTTGAAACTTCAGCATCTCCCTCAGTGTAGTGAAATGAAGAAAACACTTGTTCACTCTCTTGGCTGGTCAGAAGACAACAAGGCAGTCAGATGCTGTTGTGATGGTGGTGTGAATATATGCATTTAGTCAGGGCTCCAAAGGACAGGACATACGGAAGGGACAGGAGACAGGAAGTTTAGGAAATGTTTTAAATGCTAACAAGGAAGCAGCAGATTCTTGCCTTCTTTTTGTGTCTTGTGTTACAAAACTGACAGCCCTTTTATCTTAGAGTCATTCCAAATTAGAATCCTAGATCTCAACACTGCTGAATTTGGGAAAAATGAAAATGTAGCTCTGAATTTATTGCAACCTTATCCCTGACATCTATTGGAGATCTTTTTCTCCTCCAGTCATTGGTCTCAGCAGTAGCTCTCTTCACCTTATACACTTGCTTTCACTATGCAGGCCTATCTCATGTTTGTGATACCTGCCAATGGGAAATAAAGTTAATGTGTGATACTCATTTCTCATTTATTAACACTTAAAAGAACACAATGGTGCTTAATTATGACACGACTAAGATAAATCTGAAATTTGTGAATTATTTCACACTGCCGACAGTCTACATGCATGTTAAGTTTCAATACCTTTTGAAGTGCCAAAATCAGTATTTTTTTGGCACTTCTTGTCTCTCTGGGCCTCCTACTGTAGGACATGCACATTTCAGTTTACATGGGAACTTTTTTCCCATAAAACTACGGCTGATTTTAATTTTTTAGCCACTCTATAACCAAACAAATCTGATTAAAAGATAAATAATAATTTTTCTCACTTTTAAACAATCTATTCCATTTTTTCTACTCTTAGATATTTTCAGCAATCGAATACATTTCATACACTGAATACATTAAAATCTGAAGTTCTTTTTCTGCCCTGGACAACTAATAATCTTTAACAAGCAAGCAACTTTCCTTCCAACCACCATATGTATAACTGTATATTGTCTGCTATACTAGAAAAAATCTAAAGGATTTGATAGACTTCTTAAATGCAAACAATATTCTGAGAGAGTAATGGGTGCTATCTACTGATGGTCCTCCAGATATTTTATCTGCAGTAGAAGAGACTTCTTCTAAATGACAGTATATAGTGCCTGGCTGCCTAGGGCATCTGCTTTACTAATGGTTTGTTTCCTGACCCATTTCTATCAAGCACAGAGACTAGCTGAGGATCTATGCACTTTCCCGTCACTGTTCATTTTGGAACCTCAGATCCATGACTCAATAGGAATGTTTACTGTGTCAACCTCTGTGGTCAAAAAAAAGAGATAGTGTTTTAGTTACAGGGCAACATTTGAAATAATTGGCGGTCCTTCAATCTTTAATGTTCTATTAGAGTTTCTATTAAATGTTTCATGTCACAGAATTTATTATTTGGAAGCAAGAATTTATGATAGATCAACATTTCAACCATGCCAAGGCCTCAGTCAATCAATCAATCAAACAAATAAATTAATAAAATAAAATTCTTTGTATCTGTTTCAAAACTGACAGTTGAAAAGGGGTAGGGGAGAAAGCAGCATTTGGGAACTGGATTTATGTATGTTTCTAACTGGATTTTTCAGCTGGTACCAATAGTTTTAGTTTTGCAAGAAAAAGGCCAAACACAAACCCCAAAAATTTCTTGATGCTTTTTAGTATGTTTCCAAGTATCATCATCCAAAATTGTTCTGCTCTGTGGACTCCTCTGCAAAGACGACTGTTAGAGGTGTGTTCTGTGGTTCCTAACAGCATATTATTGCTAAATGTTTCTATACTGTCGTAACTTTTAAACTGAATTTATCTAATAAAAGTTTTAGTTAAAAGTGAAAGCAGGAATGAATAGAGGCCAAGATAACTTGAATGCTTTTACACTGTTATCTCTCATAACTTGTGACATTTGGTATATCAAAAATAAGTTAAGGACAGTGAGATTTGATAGGTTTATGATGGCACAGGAATAGAAGTCAACTAAGAAAAGTCATGGAAGAAGATTATACACAGCTTTTGAGAAGAGGAGAGTGAGGGAAGTTTTTGCTGTGGAAGCATCACTTAAAGAGATGTTACTGCAGGAACAAGAATATTGCTAGACCACATCTGACTGGGAGAAGAGCATAGAACAATAAAGCAAATGAACTCCTATGGAAATAACCAAATAGGGTATTACTTCACTAAGACATTTTCTGTTTACTCATCACAGAGATTATTTGGGTTTGTAGCAGGCAAGGCTGTTCTACAGAGAGAAACCATAATGAATATGATTCATCCTTTAATGAATGCTTAATCCTTAGCCTTTAATATGCCATATCATCATCTACATGCTAGACAGATGTTATTTATAATGCCAAGCAGGGACACTGAATATCTGCTTACAGGAAAGCAGTTCATTAAGCTATCAAAGAAGCAGTCAAAGTATCGTAGAATCATAGCTGTTCTGCTTCTTCATGAGAAACTATATCTTTATGTTGAAATTGCAGACTTAAAGATAATATTTAACCTGCAGTTCCAGGAAACACTTAGGCACAAATGTTGAACTTTCTAATTGTTACCCTTACCCCATCTCTAATCTTTCAGTGTGTGGAAAAGTTTTTGAGAAGCTAATTCTGGAAGGTTTCTTGCTAATTAGGCACTGAATATGCATATATTAATTTCACTGCACAATGTCTTCCTTTTGTTAATGAAAAAAGGTGATATTACATTTATCTGGAGATTTTAGTATCATGAAATCTATAAATTGGGTGGTTGAGTATTTCAGTTTCTGATTTTCAGAGAGCCCAGCAGGGAAACTGCCTATTTGCAACACAGATTTTTTCCAAGATTGACTTATCTCTGGTTTTCCCTTTCATTCTTTGTATATGAGGTTTAGAATTAATATACATAGAAGGATGCTAACTCAATTTTCCATTTTGTCAGCATCATAGCAGCAGTCACTTAAAACAGTACAGGGGTTTGAGTCTGGAGGTCAGCACTGTCTGTGTTGATCTTTAGCAAAGATTGCATGCTTGGCATGGCTGAGGTTAACAGCTGAAGTCCACATCTGTGTGTGGATCTCATAGAATTCCAGGGACAGTGGTAATTTCATATTCACAATTTTAAAGCAATTTACTCTGACATGACACTTACACATTTTCTAAAGATATTATGTCTGAATTGTCTCTCTATAATGAGATTTCAGGCACAATCAACAATCCATGCATAATGCTACTTTCTGAGCCTGACTGATAGATATTATATGTTTTCTCATAATTGGGAAGATCCATACATTCAATGAATATTCTGAACAAGAAAGCAACCAACGCCATTTCCCTTTAATCCGAATAGACCTATATGGAAAGACCTCTATGAACCTATTGTGTGTGAAAACAGACAGCTTGCTTACTTATCAAATTCTCAAATATAAAACTCTTGGAATATACACCCATGATAAAATAGTAGCAGTCTTACATTCATTTTAATGCACCATATCAATTAATAACAGTGTATCTTAGAGTCTAGTATGAACCAGGTACATAAACTTAAGAAATTTAACGCACATCACCTGAAATTCTATCTATATTGGAAAATTCAGAGCTACTCTGCATTTGCAGTTTTTATTCATCTAGTAGATTCTGAGTCAGACGATATAGAGAATTTTCCATTTACATTCACAACCCTTGGCCCAGAAAAATGGATTCAGGAGGTACTCATTTCATATTCAGCATCTAACCGATGAGTTTCTATGTGATCATTCTTTCACTCTAGCTAACAGTTGTGTGCTATTTTTCTTAAAAATCATGCAGGAAGGATACAATCCACAAAAATGATTTAGGCATCATAACTCTAAATATTGTTGGTAACTTGGTAACTAAGCATTAAAAATAGACTAAGCATCTAGAAAATATCAGAGAACCTAGAACAAGCATGACAAACCTCACAAAGACACTTGAATAAGATGATAGCAAATATGGAAAAGTGAGTATGGTCCTTCTTAAGGAATTAAACCATCAACTCCAAATTAGTAAGTGATGACTCAACTCACCATTTGCAGCAATGAATACGTGAGTGACACATATGTTGTAGCTAGGATGTGGGGTTTTTTTTTTCTTTTCACAAATATGTAGGAGGGAAGGGAACAAAAGGGAAAAAAAAAAACGGTCCTCCTTTTTATATTCTGAAATCTAATGGGTAGACCATTTCCTGAGAAATTTACAATAAAATCCCTTTCACGCCACACTTGAAGGACGTACTTGAATTCAGGACTGCAGCTTCGCAATGAGCCTCCTCAACAGCTAAATATAAAGGACTTTCAGGTAAATTGTTACTAATAAAAGTCCTTGTCCAGCTCAGGCAAAGCAAGGTTTTGAACAAGAGTGTCCTGGAGTCCTGCATGTCCTTGCAAAGAATACAGAAGAGGAAGGACAGAAGCCAATCCTCGGGGAATTTTGTGTTCTATGAGCTTTTAATTAATCATGCTCCAGGAGGCAGAACAGGCAAGAGTATTCATCCTCTCAGCAACACCTGGGAGCAAGGGATAAGCCAGCGAGCACCGTCAGGGAGTTATAGCCACCAGCAGAAACTTGGGCACCACAGTGAGATGAAACTTTAGGGTGGAAGTGGCACTGACACAATGAATTTAAGCAAAACTGAGATGTCCGAATCTCTTTTGATTTAGCCTCTAGAAATATGGAGAGTAGTGGTATTTTTAAGATTCAGAGATTACATGTAAAGATCCACAACTGAGTTGAAAACTCCCTTCTATTTAAAGCAGTCTCAATTTCTAGAAATCAATATATAGAAATGAAAAAAATCAATACCTTCAAAATAGCTTTTCAGATCTAAGTGCTTGAACACCAGTACACTGCACCTTTTAAAACATAACCAATACAGTTCTGAGGGAGGCCAGACCCCATGTAGTATGAGACTAATAGGCTGCCTTGAACTCCTTCAGACATCTGGGAAATGTAAAAGAGATACTCTTAACTCACTTGTAAAAAGGAAGCAAACCACTTATGAAAGTCAAGTCGGAAGTCTTAAGACATATCTAAATAGGTTTTTGAATTACCTTTGAGCTTTCTCAATCTTTCATTAAACTGTTTTTTTTCTGTAAAGGTTTTTGCACCAGGTGTCTGTGCCCAGGTGTGGACAGCGGGAGCTGCAGGAGTGCCCATGAGGAGGGGCTGAGGCTGCGCGTGCCACACGCAGCAGGTTCCCGACAGTCCCAGCTGGTCCCAGCGGCCGCGGCAGCGCACCCGCCGCAGCGCACAGCTGAGCCCAGCAGCAATGCTGGTGGTAGCTCTGTGAAAAGAAAGGACAAAACGCTGCACAAGTGAGGAAAGAAGTGTGAGAAACAGCCCTGTGAGCAGCTGGGTCAGAGGAGGAGGAGAAGGGAGAGGAACTCCAGGCGCCACAGCAGAGACTCCTCTGCAGCCCACGGAGAGATCACTGTGAAGCAGGCATTTCTCTGCAGCCATGGTCAGACCAGCATCTTCCATGAGATCTTCCGTTCTGTTTTCCCCTGTGGCCTACTGAGGAGGGGCAGTGAGAGAGTGGCTGAGTGGGCATCTGGCAGCCAACCAAGATCAACCCACTACAGTTCTTGAAAAAGATCTGATTTTTGCAGTTACATCAGCTACAATTCTCCATGGGATTATCTGTATTGGTTATGACTTCAGTACTTTTTCTAGTTATACAATCACATAAAAGTGAAACTTCTGACTCTCCATGATGCTTTTGGCCTTTATATCCAGAGTAATAACCTTTATTTTTATTTATTCAAAGTATCTTATATCTCTAGATGTATTTCTGTCATTGCATAATTTTTATAAACTGACTATTAGAGCATTCTTTAATGATATTGGCAAGTCTCTGTCTCAATGGTAGATTGCAGTTCTTTATTCTTCCTGGTTTGTTTTTTTTTAATCCTAAACCTAATTAAAATGGCAATCTTCCAATGGCTTCTTGAGGCTTTTGGTATGTTTCCTTTTTTTTTTCCTAGATATGAAAAGAAAATATACTATCGTACTTGCCTAATCTACAGTTACCAGGGTTTCAATTCGATATACTCTTTCCCTCACACACAAGGCCCAAGATCACCCTTGTTAGAAGTGAATCTTGCCTCCAAGAGAACCTGGGAAGAGAATGCATCTCTAAACACCCTGAAGGAAGCATTTGCCAAAAGGCAGTAGTGGAGTTTGGCATGAAGACACAATCAGAACATAATAAACAAAACATTCACATTTAAGTTAATTCAGGTTTTTTTTTTTCTCAGGGAATTTGTAAAGAGCTATGAATGATATAAAAAGGAAGTGAAAAGTATGATCACGTTTTGTTATGTAGCTGACTGTCAAATATTTCACATTCCAGCGTTTACCTAGGATTCAAAAGCATTAAGAATGAGCAAAGCCTACTGCAGGCTCAAGCAAACATGGTTTCAAGAGATCTTTGAGTTCCATCAGACTGACAGTCCATGTACACTGCACTTTTCACCCCAATTCTCCTCTGTCATACTCCTGTACTTTGGTATAGTGTCTATGTTTTAGGGTCTCACAAAGATTTACCCACTTATACATCATAAAACAAAAAAAGATAGAAAAATGAGAAAAAAGTTGCTGGGGGCAAGTTCCTAGCGAGGCAATACCTCTTTCTAAAAGCTTCTATTCAAAAGCCAAACTCAGAGCTTGTTTCTCTTCAGGTTACAAGTTTCAACTTTCACAAACCATGAGATTAACAGATATAAAAACTTGAGAATGGTACTAAACACAGTGCTGGGAACAGAGCCTTTCTACATTGCATACAGTGGTGCCCTAAGCTAGTGAAATGCCAGACTGATATGCAACTAATGAGTATTTCTTTAGAATAGCTATATTTCTTTTCTTATGAGTGATGTATCCCATTGGAAGCTGTCCCATAAGGATAAGAAATCTTGTCACTCTTTCTTTCAATGCTGAACTAACAATCTCGATATATGAATATACTAAAATATCTTTACCTGATATTTTATGTTACCTGATGGCTATGAACACCTATTTTAATTAAGAAGCAGCTGACACATTGAACATTTCAGTTCAACCAGTTTCCCATGGATGAACTACTAAACAGTAGTAATGGAAGGGTACAAATGACAACATCAGTAAATCCTCAGCTTTAGCACCAACAAGATAAAAGCAATCGCCTACAAATATAGCAGGAGGAAAAAAAGTTTAATGATGCTAGATCACAATGGGCCTGCCACCAAAATAAGGTAAATTAGGCAGAATGTAGAGACCTGTGAACCCACAAATAATATCTAAGAATTAAATCCTGTCTCACTGAAATCAGTGGCAAAACTTTTGGGGGTAGCTAAATCAGATCTTACAATAAGCGAACTGAAAAAGTAGAAAAAGTGAAATAATAAAACTTGCACCACGATAGGAGAAAACAACAGGAGACAGAATTGCCAGTATTTCTTTGTTATGCACTATTTTTTAACACTAACTTATGACAGAAAATAAAAACATCAAAAAGTCAGTGGATGAGGTGCTTTAAAAGGAACCTATCCATTTTATCTAAATGATTACTTTTTCTGTTAATAATAAAAGTAAGCTTCACAATTTTCTGGCAGAATTTGTCATTTCAAGAAAAACACAAGTTATTGTTTGAATTAAAGCATTATTATTTCACAGTGTAGTTTCACTCCTTTCACAGTCATTGACAGAGAACTGAAAAATTGATTGATTCATTTTGCATGTATCCATTCATTTCATATTCTTTTGCTCCGACTTTTAATCACCAGCAGGAAATCCTTATCTCTCCCTAGCAAACAAGGCAACATTTTCATCTTCAAAACCCCAGAGAACCTAAATAATTTTCATAAGATTGAGAAGTAGAGAGAGATTCTGTCTGGACAGATTCTTTCTCCTATTTTTGCACCTGCATGATTCCCCTGGATTATGCTACTCTCATCTGCTTCTGCAAAGAAAGCAGTATTATACACGCACACCACTGACTGAAGTGTCTTGATTTTTCAAGCCATGCTCACCCACTTCAAGTCAAAACTGCACCATCAGCACTATTTCAGTACAGGTTTCAAAAGCTTTTCGTTATTTAGGCTTCTGCAACAAGGACACCCTGTATACTGTGGCAAGAGAGGTATAGGATAGAAGGAAGAAAGAAGAAATAGCTGACTAGTGTAGAGGGAGCAGTGACAAGGTTCCCATCTTTGCAGAGAAGGTTGCAGCTGAATGAATAACAGCAGTGGTCAGAGTCCTCTTGTGTCAACAAATTCCTTTTAAACATGAGCAAGGAACAGTTAGAATCTGTAAACTTTGTTTACCTGGATTCCAGATCAATTGATGGAATACTTCAACTGTTAGAATTGTTGAGCATTACAGTAAAAACCATCCCTTTAGCATGCACTTGCAAGTCTGTTTCAGAACACAGAAAGGAGTTGGTCTAAGTAGTGTATTATTTGGAATAATGAGAAGGTAGCTGGTATTTGCTGAGGTCAAAGATATTAGGAAAAGTATCTAAAATTTAGCAAAACACTAGGTGTTGCAGCAAGGAGAAATTGTAAAAAAGAATAACATTGTGCAAAAAAAAAAAGTCCTGTGGGGCACAAATAGAAGATCTGACATTTTCTGACAGTTTAGCTAAATCCATTGTAATGAGAAAAGAAAGATTCTGTATGAAATCAATTCTGTTTGCAATACTTATCCTTGGATGTTGTGAAGGAACTATTTCACATCTCAGAGATGACATCCTTTGCTTTAGGGCCTAATCCAAAACCCATTTAAGTTAGTGGGCTGAAATGACTCAGCTCACTAGCATGATAGCATCTGCCGTAAGATTTGTTTCACATCTTTACAGTTTCAAAAGAATCATAGACATATTCCAGGAACTGGAAAGGAAGGAAGGAAATGTCCAAATGCCCCCAAACCTTTGTTTGGCTTTGTCCACAGTTTGAAACCTTTCCCTTTTTTTTTTTTTTGTTTTTATGGTGGTAAAAATATGATCCATCCCATCACAGAACACAATGAAAAAGGAAGCTCAAATGTTTTTGCAATGCGCAGTCTGCATTAGTATAGTTACATTATCATTCTTTTCAGGATAGTTAAAACATTTGATCTAAAATCTGTAAATAAAATAGAAGATACAATGGAAACACATATAAACACATCACATTAAAGGGTTTCCTTGAAAATGAATGGACTAGAGAAAAAGGAATCGTGATGCATATGGAAAGAGATAAAAAGAGCAGAAAGCAAAAACTAAAATACTCAAGCCAAGACTCTTATGCAAACAAATACCCTGGGCTGGAAGATAATGTGAAATTTTACACTTAAAGTTTTCTATACTATTTAATTTTGTATATTTAAACAATGAGGAAACAAGAAACTTACTTCACAGAACAATCTGGACGGTAGTTTGCTCCACCGAGAGGTAGAAGAAGTAAGGATATAAATACTGCCATACTGACAGTTTTACACCGTTTTGTTACCGGTGTTGAAGTCAAACAAATGAGAGATACAGTTGTGGAAGAACTTATTAAACAGATGCCTGGAAAATAACAAGGAATTCACATACTATTAGTACCAAATGTAAGAAAGAAATCGTTTCTGGTTTTGAGACTTAATAAGGAAAATGTCAAAACCCCCCACCCAACCCAGCACCAAAACAGGGTGCTGAAGCTGATGCTGATTAAACTGTGGAATCCTTTGCCAAGCAGTATGTCATATGTCCCATCGCTTAAGATAACAGAGACTTGAAAAAAACATCTGAGGGAACTGCTGTAGGAAATGGGCTGGAAGATGGCCAAATGACTAACAAATCTTTACTACTACTAATCCAAGTAAGGAAGGAAAAGGAAGATAAAGGAGAATAAACAGGGATTTCCCTTCCTTCTCCCACTAGAACAGCCAGCAGTATCCTCCAGTAATGCTGTGATCGCTACATCTTTCCTCCTCCCACCCTGTTACTGTACTCCATCTGTGCTCCAGTGACCTCCATGGACAATAGAAAACTTCTTGTTACTTCAGCTGAGTGGGATTTAGTCCTCAGAGGAAAAGTCGAAGAACAAATCTTATGCCCTATACCTTACTGTAAGGACATGTCTTTGTTCACTACAAATATAGAACTCTCTCCACAATTGAGAGAGAAGGGGGAGAGGGAGGGGGAGAGGGAAGAGGAGAGGGAGAGAGGAATCCACGATGTGGGTTGCTTTTTAAATACTCTAGTGTTCCTAGATCAGCTGTTAAAAATCTTTATATGCTCCATAAGAGAGAAAGTGTGGGAAAAAAAAAAAACACTTTCTTTTAGATAACTACTGTAGGAAGAGGGTCTGCCTACTACTTGATATGATAGCTTGGTGATTAGAGATCTTGCCCAGCAAATTGGAAATCCAGGTTAAATCCTTTCTCCTGCTTTAGCATATTCAGGATCACATCTATTTCCAAAGTGACATACATTATGCCATAGGCTGCCTGGTGATGAGACATCAGCCACATCTTTTGTTAGAGTTGCATCACTGTACTGTGATAAGGAGGAGATTATGTGGGCCATAGACACAGAATGGAAAGAAGAAGTTTTTTAATTCAAACAGGTTGAGACAAGTGGTTATATTCAAGTGATGAGCAAGACTCCTAGTTTCCAATCCTTATACTTAGGATTGCTTGTTTATTTTATTCAATCACCATTTAACCACTAAGATAAGAAAAGATAATGTAGGGAAATATCTGTCTTATTTTGTGCTACTTTTAGCATTTTGTGTTTCTGCCTTTACTAAGTCACTTGCCAGTTTTCTAGCATCTGTGGCATCTGCTTTTGTTGTGCTGACTCTGAAGTGAAGCATTAGATGAAAAGAGGGCAGAAAGTTTAATATCTAAGGTTACTCCTGGAATAAATTTTCTTGGGGGGCAGTGAAGATACACACAATCCCCATTTCAAGCAAGAAAAACTTTACCTCTGCACTCAGTGAAATGCATAGAGCTTATCGGAAATTGGAAATAAGTACATATACTCTGCTTCCCTTTCAGTTTTCACTACCTCTGGTGTAAATCATGAATATATCTAGCAAAGTCAGTGAAATCACTGCGCTAAATAGTAGTTTGAGGACAGAATCCATGTTTTGCACTGTTTCTTATATACCCTTCTTTATTACTTGCTTAGTTGACAAAATTCTTCAAAAACCTCCTTAGGACTAACCTAGTTTAAGATACTTCAACATTTTTTTTCCCCCTACTCCTTGTTCAAAGACAAGATTGGCTTTTTTGGCTTAAACAGGTTTACCACTTCATGTGCATTCATTATTCTGTAAGTGTATGAAAGTTTCTTAATAATGAAAAAGTAATAATTTTAAGTAACTAAAATGCCCAAATATATACAGTCTACTCACGAAAATTTGATGTCATTTTTTTCGTATTTCCTACAATCTGTACATATTTTCACTAATTATTTTTGGAATTACATCTGTTTGGACACCTGCACAATTACTGCAAGCTGTCATTTTCATCCTTGAAACATTATTTAAATTTTAATTCGGCATCTGTCAAAACAAACAAAAAATACTATTGGATATTACAATTCAGTAGCTAATATTTGCCGAATTTTACCAAATCACACAGAATGACAGACATTTTCAAACTGGTCTTTATGTCAGCACTACAGAGCAGAAGAAAAATCACTATAAATTAATATATTTCTAGTAAGATACATTTTATTCTGATTAAGTCCATGCAAAATTGATTGGACAAGATACCTTGTAAGCACTGAGAATATGTTTTTTCCCTCAAAGTACTGTCAAAAACTTCACATTGGTCCCAGTAATATGAGTCTCAGTAACAGGCCCTGTTTGACAGACTAGGGACACAGAAAGCTGTCAACCTAAGAGTAGACCGAAGATGATTGTTAAGGGGATTTGGTACTTCGTGTATTTTGCCTAATAGGAGAGCCTATGCTCAGCATTTCCTGAAGCAAAAGAAGACAGATGAAATCTCTGGGCACTTCATTGCTGCTGCCTCTCAAAGATTTCCTGTCAAATCAGGCCTATAAGGGAAGAAAGGTTTTCAATAACATTTTTTTTTCACCTGGCAGGATTTCCAGTCTTGCTATGAAAGAGTTTGAAGGCGCTGTCTTTGTAAAAACGCTGCTGCCAAACTACCATATCTAGTTGTGTTTAAAAATAAAAAAGCAATATGACTCACATTACCATAGTGTATACTGTAAAACCAGATTTGATTGACACTCTATCCATATTTTATACAGTGCTTTTTTTCTTCCGTCAAATGGAGCAAGTGACCTTGATGTTAGTGTGCTTTGCAACTTAAACAGGGAAAGAATATTTGTTGTCAACTTCTTTAGGGATACAATTTTCAACAGAGTACATAGGGAAAAGGAACACAACTCACGTTATTAATAATACGACTTATTCATGTAATTCCCTGTTCACCTCATTGAGACTTCACCTTTTATGTCAGGCTTCTTAGAAGGTTGGACCTATGTAAATTTTAGCTGCACAGAATTAAAAGGCACAAAGAAAATGACAATTATTTTCGGTATCAATTCTAAATAAAAAATGTTGTACATGACTGAAAACCTACAATTTCCCATGGAATTTGGGTGCTACACACAAGTGAATCAGGTGCATTAAAATAGCTACACATACATATCAACTGTAGCCATAAAACTCCAGTGTTTTCCTGTATTTCATCATTCAAAATACGCAAACAAAAATCTCATTATCAAAACTGGATTCTGGAGACTGTTTTGAGAAAAAGAAAAGGACATTCAGAATGGTCAAATCATATGGAACTTGCAACTAAATATAAAAAATACTGCCGTCTGTTTAAGGCAAGAGATGTGGCAGGGTTGAGATGAAGGACTTGGCTTGTTCTCTGTTGAACAGCCCTCACCTCTTTTGGGTTTGAGTTGCAGTAGTCTTCATGCTAGTAAGGGGCTACTTAGCCGGCTCACATGTGAGCTTTTCTCCTAGAAGTGGAGCGGGAAATTCAGGTTTTGTACGTTTGAGGCATTGAATTATCTTGATTTATTACAGAGCATATGGAGGATTTTACTTTGTGGTCCGACAACCCTCTACTGTCTGAGAAAACACAGGTGATGCACATTAACTATGTCTAAACACACTGTGGAGGATAATATGATTTGCTGCAGAATGGTTTGCTCCAACAGGGGTCTTGAATAAAAAAAATAGTGGATATTCACTCTGAGGGTGGTGAGGCACTGGAACAGGTTGCCCAGAGAAGTTGTGGATGCCTCATCGCTGGAAGTGTTCAAGGCCAGGTTGGATGAGGCTTTGGGCAACCTGGTGTAGTGGAGGGTGTCCCTGTCCATGGCAGGGGGGTTGGAACTAGATGATCTTTAAGGTCACTTCCAACCCAAACCATTCTAGGATTCTATATATAAGGCTCACTGTCTGCTACAGATAAGGACAATTTATCTGACTGGAAAATGGGTAAAACTTTACTATATTTAAAAAAAATGAGTAAGAGGAAGCATTTGTCAAATGGGAATAACGGATACTTTTTCCAGGAAACAGATCAATAGATGTTATAGAGAAACAAGGATGGAAGGGAGAGGATGCAGCACCAAAGCAAGGACTGAAACCAAGAAAATTCAGTGAAATTGGGAAGAATGGTCTCTTAGAGTCAGTGGCTATCAGATGGCTAAGGAAGACTTTCAGGGTAACACAGGTGTATTTGAATGTTCAGACAGCCCAGCAGAGTTACATAGGTGAATGACTTTGAAAGATTAGGGAGGGAGGACTCAAGCTATGCAGTGACAAATGGACGAACAAGCTATTCAACAAACCAAGCATGAAACTTCAGTAGAGCTAGATGCACGTATATAGGAAAGGCTTGATAGACAGTGGACCTGCAAAATATAGCATTACACAGTAGTGATTGGGAAAAATTGGGAGTTGAGAAGAGCTGCATAACTGTGAGGCCAAAAAGGAAATGAACACGCCATCCCTCATCAGGAGACGCAGTAAGTTAGATGGAGTAAGTCAGAGATACATTTGAAGGTAGTTCTCTTTTTGTTCATGCGAAAGGGATCTATGAAAGCAGTTAATAAAGAGCCATATTGAGAACAGCATATAACTTCAGGGGAAAGGAGCCTACATTAAAATATTACAGAAGGTGTTAAATACCTAACACAAATAGGAAATTCAGAATTAAAGATGCCACATGTTTACCACACCCTCAACATTCTCTCTCCTCCAGGAAAAGAGTCATGTAGACTTAGATAGAAAAATATTCCAGAACTCAGCAAAGAAAGCAGATGATTTTCTGCAGCCTCAGTCAAACACTTAGTACTCATGCAGATGCCTTAGCATAGTCTACCAATAGCTCAGTGGGCCTGTTATTGCAGCGTTCTGTCTTTGCAGGAGATCCGGGATTCATATTCCTCAAAGACTGTTTTGGAGACTACTGCACAGAATATATTTAAATGCACTCTCCAGACATGTATGTGAGGATATAATCTTTTTATATAAGCAATTAATATGAAATATTTAATAGCCCATCAAGTTTTGGTTGACAGTAGGGCCAGCCCTAAGCTGGGTACATACCACACAGCTGCAAGAGAGCTGTTGAGCAATAAAGTGAATTGCAGTAGTGCAGTGGGAGCTGTTAGCTCTCCCTGTCTTCATTCCCCCACAAATCCACATTTTGACAGGTATCTGTAAGTATTTCTGGGGCAAAGAGCTCAGTTACAAGCTTTTTTCTTGCAACAACTTTCGGTCTGGCAAACCTCCTGTAATTCATCTGCACAGGATCCCAGTCTCATGAAAAAAAGAGAGCGGAAAAATAAAAAGGTAGTTCACCAGACTGGAAAGAGAAAAGAAATGTCCTTGGCGGTAAGGTTCAGTCTGCGGCAGTCCTTCTGCTTTGAAACTTCAGATAAAGATGTAAAATCAGGCTTTTCCTTAACAGACTGCCAGAATTTCACACGATGATACTCTTGCAAGTAAAGAATTGATGCTCTGGACCTAGACAGGCTTCTCTCACTGTGACTTGGCATAGACATGGAGTTAAAACTCATTTAGGTCAGAAAAGATTAACTCCACTTGTGACATCTTCTTTGTCCAGCTTTGAGTGATGAAATGCTGAACAGTGTCTCATGAGCTACAGAAGCAGCTGTGAGAACAAGTCACAAGGCAGGGTGGGGGATTTTTCATGTGTAATATGATTGGAAGTAAAGCAGAATATTTAAGGAAAAAAAAGAGAAATTCCCTGTCCCTCTTCTCTCCAGTCCAACTTGCGACTAATTGAAATTAATGGACAGAAAACGTCTTTAAAGCCACAGGTAAGATTTTGATACACGAGCTCTCTAGTACATGCCCTACAGAAGGTCTGAATTAATAAATACAGCCAAACCCAAACGTCTCTTCATCGTCAAATGTAGCTCAACCTTTATGCCACAGTTAAAAAAAAAAAAAACAAAACCAAAACATTGTTTCACCCCATATCATATTTTTTATACAAAATGTTGTATGGAAACAGGCTGTACTGAGATTCACTTTCAAAAACACCATTAGGTTATTCACCAAAACCAGATGATGCACATTTCTAAAACTATCTTCTCCGGGAAAGACAGGCACAAGCCATCCGAGGATTCCCTGCCCCTCTTTATCAAGAATAGAAACTTGTGAATCACAATAAATTCTGCAGTCCCAGAGAGCTACTTATCCTGTACCACTCTCACAATTTAATACTTTTCTCATTACCAAGATTCTTCTTTCAGCAGCTATTCCTAACTTCCTTTATTTTCAATGCAATATACTCTCATATATAAATAACTCTCTCTTTCCCACGTTATCATGCTATATAGAGTAGCGGACTAGAAACCAATCATATCATTAAGAATTTCCAAGCCAACACCTGCTGAGATCTACAATACGTGCTAGAGCAGGGAATGGAGAAACAGGGAGAACACAAGATGGGTTGTTACAAGTAACCTATGTCTCCTATCATCTGAAGCTGTAAGTATACTATTCTTTTCAAGGATTGACATTGCTGAAAATTTTTGTACAGAGAGCCATAAAATTTTGATCTGTTTAGACACTCCAACAGGTTTCAGACCACTCTTTAGGTTTAAGAGTTTACCTATCTATAAATTACAAGCAAAACAGCAACTTGATGGAACGTGATTTTCTCAATTATAAAAGTACAAGATGCAGCTATAGTAAGAAAGATGTTCAGGGCCACACATCAGAACAAATACATGAACACTGGAAAGGAGCTGATCTAATCACAGTGATGTAGAAACATTTTTGTCAGCTGTAACCTTCTGCTGGGTCACATTACAGGAGCAAAATACAGGGTGGTACGTGCTAAATAACACCTCCATTTAACATACAAGGATTGCATGAAAATCTTAACCTAGACAGCTTTTGAAAAGGGCTCAGATGTTTTAAGTTTAGAAAGTTCATAGTCCAAACAACTTACCATCTAAATGCAAGAAAAGAAGCAAAAGTGAATCACAAGGGAACAGTAATGTTCAAATATGCAGAAATCTGTTCTGCATACAGTGATTGCAAGTTCAGTCCTTGTCCTAGAGAACAGTATGCAAGACTACACAAACATAATACTTAGCCTTTTACATTTGTGTAGGCTTTTAAGCAGTTTGATGGTCTTGCTATGTTGTTTTTATATAATTTCCAAGTATTGTTCTTATTCTGGCTTTGTTTTCCTTTCTTCTTTGTCTTAGCACTAGTGTCTCTGAGAATCCAGTTGGTGAATTTGTGGTGCCAAAAACACTGAGGCTGTTTTTATAATAAAGTCAAACTCCGAACAAATAAGGCAGAATGCAGCATTGGCAGCTTTCTTAAAAGAAATAATGGGCTTTAAAAACACAATCAAGGAACTACACAACCACTCCTCCTTAAACAGCAGAAGTGGAACTGCAGCAGCTAGCTGGGTCCAAATAGTTATCACACACTCTCAGTTTTTTTCCGTCTTCTATCTCCATCACATTTTTTTCTCCCATCTGAATCTATGTTTGACTGCTGAGTAAAGCCAGGTAGTAAAGCACATTGTTATTAACTGCCCTTCTAAAAAGTCATACACAAGCTGTTTCAGTTTTTACAGAAAATACTATATCTGCATACAGTAAATATCAGTGAATAGAATATACAACTAGATAAATATTTACTAGCCTTCACTATCAAGGCAAACAGGCATTCTCAACAAGTCCTGCTGCAAGCATCACTCCACACTCACAACTGCCCAGTGTGGCCAGTACACAACAAATAGCCAGTACTGGGGATACCAGGGCTCCCTCTTTAGCCTCTAAACCCACCTATTCAATGTAATATTCTCAAAACACTGCACTCAGTTGATTAAGTTATGTTTGCCTGTGCTGTAAACATCACAGCATTACCAAAGTGTCAACATCGTCAAACATTATTTTGGAAGTATTTTAACACAGTCTGACTACACTAACAGTTCATCAGGGTATTTGAACTAAAACATACTAGTTAATTTGTGTATATATACCACAAATTAACAAATTAATACACTACAAAATCTATTGCTCTTTTTTACACTGTAAACAGAAACCACACATCCTTTTTCCTGTGAAGATAAGTCATTGCACACTTACCTCTGAATTCTGACACTTACTTCTGAAAAACTGAAACATTTCAGCCTGTTGCAGAAACTAACTAGTTTCACTAAGCTTCTGAAGACCATATGAATCATAAGCACCAATTTCTCACAGCTTTAGTGTGAACAGCATGAGACAGTGCCAGACTGGTATCTTTGACATCAGAGTACAGAATGACAGGGATGACAAGGTGGAGCAACCCTCAGAGTGAGCTGGCAGAAATTACAACCCCATTACATATCATAAATCTTCCATTCAACACCAGTACCTCAGTGGTCATTGAAATAAAACCATAGAGGGACAATCCCAACTCTAGTATTGTTTGGAGAGGCCCTACAAAGACCTATCAGAGTGAGATAGCCTTTCCTTAGGTCATCACTGTATGCATACTGGGAAACTTCGTAGCCATGTTTCATAAGCAGGCAGGATAAAGGAGTTCTCCTCCGTTTACATCATTTTCCTCTCCCCAGTAACTCATCATTTTTTCCACAAAATCTGATGTAGCTATATAGACACCAAGCTTCTTTAAATCTTGCATGAATAGGCTGCTGTTAAAAGAAAAAGTAAAAAACCAATTAGGGCGTCTGCTCTGGGGAAGACTGCAATATGAGCTCATCTTTCCATAGGCACCAGAGATTCCGTGGGACAGAAGGGACATTACACATGCCCTAATTTCAGGGAAATCTTCAGTTTGAGTTGTGGCTTATTAGTCTTTACAGAATCCCATCACTAGACACAGAGCTACAGCACACCAGGTTTCATTAGTTCCACTGCTTGCAAACTACTTGTTTATTTTAATAAAACATGAATAACTGAAAACAGAAGCCTGCCTGCCAGGTAGGGTTTTTTTGTTTGGTTGGTTTACTTGAAGAGCTTTAGATAAAGCCATAATATTAAGCAGTAATTTTGCCTGTGTTTTAAATCACCCTATCAACACTGAAATGACAGAAGAGAGAGGTAGCTAAAACGACTGTTGCTGCAGAATGAGTTGAGCCTGCCATCCCTACCCAAGCCTGGCGCAGGCAGCTGACACCCTAATCAAATTCTTCAGGTTATTCTAGATTCTTGCGTTCAATACTGCAGAAGTGAGTTTCCTGGTTAATGCTATAAAGCAACACTGAATAAATACAAATACTTTAATCTTCCTCTGCAGTCATATCCTCCCACACTGGTAAGTGCAATTAGGAAAATGCTACGTTGCATGTCCTGAATAGTGAATGTAGTTGATTGTTAATCATTATATTTACATAGTTTATATGAAAAATATTTAAATTCATGAATGCTCCAACTTTTCTTTGCCGTAACATTAATACCTGAACAGCATCAGAATGTATAATGGTGTATTTGTAGCTTATTGATTCTTCTGCAATGTCTTTGTAAGAAAACTGATGGACAATGAACTTCCGGGTGCAGAGAACTTTTGAGATTAAAAAAAAGGAATATTCTTTGATAAAAGCAGCATGTGCTTAGAGGGAGAGGAGGGAAAGATACAATGTTCCAAGCTGACATGAAAGTGTGTTCACATAAACAAAAGATAAACTATAATATATTAAAAGAAAATTTGGTGAAGTGCCCTTTATAAATCTTATTTTGTAAAATGAATTGTGAATAATCTTTCATCTGTATTTAACATCCATAAAATAATGATTTCCACAAAAACACAGTGATAAAAAGGTTTATATGAAGCATGGAATTTCATTTTGGCAAGAAAAACTGTTTTGTATCTCTTTTATCGAGAACAGATGAAATACGTATCACATATTTTGAGAATATAAAAAACCAAGAACATTCTTTTAACAAATAACTCTTTAGAAATTTGACTAGAAAGCAATGTATGCTTGCTAGCAATATCTCTGATAGGATTTGTAAAATGATAGAATGAATGCATAGCGTATTAATAAAACATTTTTTACAACCTGAAGTGGGAAAAAGAGAAACTAGTATTCCATAAAATCTATTTTATAAACCAGATCATTACTTTAAAAATAAGTCCACTTATTTTCGAGGTCCCCAGTCTAAGGTACCATGGAGTCAATTTTCAGAAAGTGAGTGTTCACACCTTTAAAGAACTAGGTTCATTTAGAAGTCAAAAACTAGAGCATCTCAACTCAAAATACTAGTCTTCTTCATGAACAAAACTGAAAGAAATGTCATTTATAAAAACAACAATCATACAAACTTATTTCCTTCTCTCTCTCTTTTTTTTAAACTTTTGTTCTTTGTATTCTCTGCCTATATTGTCCAACCATGAGAAAACATTCCTTTTAGAGTAACAAATGAAATCATCATTTACATTATACCATTACCCTCTCCACATTAAAGTCATGTAGATATCCCAATGCCCATTTGATTTGGGCACTCAAATTTGGACATGTTCTAAGCATTCATATATATGTGTCCTGATTTGGCTGGGATAGTAAATTTTTCCCAGGAAACTGGGAGGAGACACAGCTAGGGCAGCTGACCCAAACTAGCCAGGGGGCTGTTGGATACCATATGATGTCGTGCTCAGAATATATATTGAGGGAGCTAGCTAGGGGAAGGGCATCATCAATTGGGAGCAGGCTGGGTTCCAGGTTTCAGGTTCCACATGGTGAGCAATTGTACCACTTGTTTTGTATTGTTCTTTTATTAGTGTTTTGTAATTATTATCCCTTCTAACTTTTTTGTACTGACCTATTAAACTGTCCTTATCCCAACCCATGAGTTTTACCCTTTTCTGTCAATTTTCTCCCCTCCATGTCACTGAGGGGCAGGAATGAGCAAGCTGCATTGTGGTTGCTTAGCTGCTGTCTGGGCTAAACCATGACAATATACTTGACTATTCAAAACATGCATAAATACGAACTACAGTGTCCATTTGTTATACAACTTTGCAAAACAGTCTTAAGAAATGCTTTGTTCAGGAATACTGTAGCTTCTCCTTATGAACAAAATCTTGAAACGACCTTGATGCCTCCCTGTAGGCATAACTATTTGCCGTTCTCTGTAGCTCTTAATCTGTATTTATCACATATTCCAAATAGGATTATCCATTAATCTATGATGTATTTTATACACACGCACTTGCTAAACACGTTAAATGCATCCTTTCACGATCAAGGTCTACCTGGGGATTTATTTCTTGACTAAGAACCAGAATACTGTGCGTTCTTGAGCAGCAATTAGATTATTAGTAAAGTATTCAAAACTCACAAGCACTGAGGGAACTGACCCCTTGAAAGGTTTAAAAGCTAATTTTTCAACAGTTTTAGTACCTACACGGTGAGATCACTAGCACTAAAATGGCAGATTTGAAACCATTTCAACATACATACATTTAGTGTCATAATATTTCCTAGAAAGAGTACATGGCAATCCAGTGTCTCATGCAAAATCAATTACTTTTTAGTTCAAGATCCTCAGTCACTGAAACAAGATATTATTTTGTGTCCTGAACAATATCTTGTTCCAGTTTCTAAGGAAACCAGCAGCAAAAACTAAGTTTACAATGCTGCATCCTCCAGAAATTGACTACAACGTCGGTCTCCAGGGTATCATTACCAAGTGCTATTTGCATTTAAATTTCTATAACCCTTAAGCAACTGGATTGTTTGTTTATATGCATGGTTATGATCTACTAGATATCTAGGTATTATTCCTCACCTCCCTGTATGGGTTCACAGTCTATTGGCGTTTAACGGCTTGTAAAGCTAGATTTCAAATCAAGGACAGAGTTTGTGAATTTTTATTTTAGAAATTTCTTTTTGCCACACTCAGTGAGATGTCTGTTCAAGCCTCAGCATGTGCTTCATTAATGGATGTCATTCATTCGGTTTCACACACAGGAAGAAACAGACAAAGTCACGTTGCTGTGTGCTACAAATAGCCAGAGTCTAGAGGAATGGTCTATCCATTTTCAACAGCAGGTTTTGGGAACCGGTCTAGGGGAACCAGGTTATGTGGGAAGTCAAGGAAAATTCCAAATTTTTCTTGACTGACACTTGCTTCTTGTCAGAAAAACTCAACAAGTATTCTGATGAGTTACTGATGCTTTTATAGCTGCAAACTCTCCTAACTACTCTGCTGACCAGAGATGACAAGGCCCTGACATCAAGTTTCTGTCTTCAGAATATACAGAATTGTTATAAAATCTGTTCACAGAGGATTCAACAAAAAACGTTTGGGGGCTGTATTTTCCCACTGAAATCAACGTCAATTTGTCATTCAGTAGAAAATCCTCTTCCTTTCTATTGTGCTTTAAGACCTTATACTTTTAACTTTGTAATTATTTTTATAGCAAAATCTTCCACAAAATTCTACAAACTCTAAATTTATTCGGTATTTAGTGATATAGAACTTAATGAACAAGATAAAAAAAATAAGTTTTTCTAAACAAATCACTTTTATGACTAAGCAATCACACTTATCTAAAGAAACAGAGAATGTGAATGGAAGAAGCAAGACTTCTGTTCTGAATTGTAGACAGATACTTGCAAGTGCAGCCTTCCACAATCAAACAAATTTAATTAAATAAGTAATGTTCTCACCTTGGCAGATGAAGCCATCGATTTAGACCAGATTTTCTTCAGAAAATCATTTCAGCAAAGAAATTGTTAGTTAGTCTCTTTTCTTATACAACACTCTTATTCTCTGTTCCCCTCCCTTGTTAAGAACACTTAACCCAAAACAAACCAAAATTACTTTTTTCTTTTCTCCAAACTTCACTAAGATCTAAAATAAATATAATAATATGGTTTTCAAGCACTATATAGTAGTACAGAAACAAAAAACACATTTAAAATCAGCTCTGAAGAAGTCCTGGGCTGTGTAGGAAAAATTTGTTTACTGTGCACTTGCTGTGCTTACTACAAGCAACTCACTCATACAGCTTGTTTACTGTGTTTTCAGCAGAACATATGTGTGTTATTACTATGAGCGGTGAGTTGTTTGATTGTTACATGTTAAAATCATTGAACAATTAAAAAGACACATCCATCTGCAAGATACTAGTCCTTAAAATGAAACTGAGATAGTGTTCAGAGTAGAAACCAAGACACAACATTATTTAATAAAAATGTAATTCATATAAATATCAACTTGAGATCGCCAAACAAATGTTTTTTGAACTACGAAATCTTTTTTCAGTTTGCAGAAATAATAACAAAAAGTAAACTTACAGATTACATTTATTGTCAGTTATACTTTTTCTTGGAAACTTTGCTGAGTTTCCTGAAAACATTAAAAAAAATAGTGATGGTACTATGGGTTTTTAAGTCAAATGAGCAATAAATTTAAAAAAAAAAGATATTGAAGCCACTACAAATATTTAAGAGAACATTGAAAAAAAGAAAAGTAATGCTTCAAGGTGATAAATGCACATTTCTTATTGCTTGAATCCAGGACAAAAACATCTTTAGTTAGTTACGTAATGCCTTCTGTGATGTATTTCTTTGATGCTTTATCTTCCTTTTAGTGTAAACAATTAGGGTAGGATTACTTGCAAGATGGTTTACTATTTCATGAGTGTTGAGTTCATTGGGCACTGCTGTTGATTTTATGCATTTACTGCACAGGCTTGACAATAAAGTAATATCCCTATTATAGTCTCACCCAGAGTAGCACTGAGCACCTCTTAAGACCCAATGAGACCTTAAATCAGCCAGTGAGTTAAACAGAACTTGTGGCTTCTTTGTATCTCATAAGATTAGTTTTGAATTAGAAGTGAAAGGCCACATATTGTACTAAATCACTGCTTGACTTTAACAAGCGTCTCTCACATTCAAGTCAAAGGTTGTGTATTGAGGATGATGTTTGACTAGCCCGTATCTGAAAGCAGATCGAATGCCAATTCATTTGCCTACCAAACAAGAAGCAAAAGCAGAAGCAGTAGCAAAGACACACCTTGACGATGTTACACCTGTTGGGCACAGATTCCCAAGGCTGCCACCAGCACTGAGCCCGAGTGTGCAGCCAGGCTGTCTCTGCAACCCTGCCATAGCAGTCACCCACACTTTTGGTTGTATGTGTTTTATATGTCAATGATATCTTACCTCTTCAGTCAACTGAAACAGGATAATTCACTAAGCCCAAACAAATGAGAAAGAGAACAATCCAGATGAGGAGGGCTAATGGCTGATCAATCCGGATCCCATAAGCTACGCAGAGGAAGCCAACAGACGTTAACTGTTGCAATATACTTGGACGTTCCTGAAACACCACATGGCATACTGATGGATGTTTCTGAAGACCACAGATAAAAATGAAGAGGAAACAAAATGCAAAAGTAGAACAGAGTGAGGATATGTTTGGAAGTCCTCTTAAACAAACTCCTGAATTACTATTTCTCAGATGGAGACGTAGGACTGAAAAACAGTAACAAAAGTTAGGCAAGAAGCAGCTATACTAGGCATGGGAGGGCTACATGGCTGTTCTCTAACTTCGTATCACAATGGAAGACTGGGGCAAGGAAGGGAGAGGGGCTTTGATTTTGTCAAATAGGTCCCTCCGAAGTGTTTTAACTTTCCCTCTGAAATACCACTAAAGCCCTACAGGCACCAAAAGGCCTTCCAAGTTCTGATGAGATATAAAGCTAGGCAAGGTCCTAGAAATTGTGTTTTAGTATGGCAGTTAACTGGAGAGTATTACTTAAAATACAATAGAAGGAGGGAGAAACTAAGGATATGGTGAATGGATGAGTATCTTCAGAGATGAAAATATACTGGGTGCCATAAAGCATGCCTGGAAATTAAAAGTTATAGAAAAGAATAATGAGATCTGGAAAGACAGAAAGGTGATAAAGTAGAAATTCCAGGTAGCAGAAACAGAGAGAGAGCATTTACACTGCTAGAGATTGCTGGAAAGAAAAAGTTGCTACAAGAAGAGGATAACTAAAAAAAGAAAGGGAAGGTCATAGATAGAGATGGGAACAAGACTACTCAAGATTTAAAAAATAAGGCTATTTTAAACAGATGTGAAATGAAACCCTGCGTATTCGGCACAGCTACCTTATTTCTGTGTCACAGCTGAGCCATCTATAGGAAACATTGTAACATTGGTATTTAAACAAATAAAAAGGAAGGAGAGTCTAATGTAAAAAGAGAATAGGAAATCTTCATTGTAGAATGAAGAGGCTATTTTTAATTTTCATTCCTCTATATTTCTTCCCATTCTATTTTGGCAGCTACTATGGGGTAAGCCCTGCTACTATGACAGGGATAACACCAAAAAGCAAAACACTCTTCAGCTGCCACATTTCTGCAGAGTCTCCTTGTGGGGCTCCTTACAGATGCCTGGCTAATTATGTACTCATGTCAGGGCAAAATTCAAGCTCAGAAATACAAAACAAAATTGTAAAGGTTTTTAAGATACTCCCTGAGACAATCGTTCACGAGAATTGATGCAATCATTATGAGTTATCCGCTCTTGCCAAAGTCTGAATTAAATTAGAGGGATGGTGTTGAACTCTACATCCTGTTAGGAATATACATGAGGAAAATGTTTCATACATATTTTGCATACATTTTTCCACTGTCTAATTGAGCTGGAGGAGTGAGATAACGCATAGCCTATTGTTCTGGCAAGCCACAAGTGTAAAGAGAGAAGGGAATTGTTAACAAGCTGATATCAGTCCAGTAACATGACTCGATCATTTTATTTCTATCTGTTGGATAGATGTCATAAATTCTCATGTAGGAAATTTTCTCTTCCTTTTGCCACAAAGATTAGCTACAACGTGTGATACCAGTACTTTGCTGGAAGGAATAGCACAGGAGCTTCACTGCTGTGTAATTATCTGGGATCTATTATGTTTTACATTTTTCAAAAATCTTTAAGCTAGATCTTTGACATTCAACTGCCTATAAAGACATACACCACCCGATGAGAAGCTTTGATGTGCATTTTGAGGATTAAATAATCTAGATGGAAGGCAATGTGTTTCCCGCCAAGAAGAAAACTATGGAGGAAATTTTGCCTCCTGCCGTTTAGCACTGCTGGCAGTCAATACCTTTTAGCCTACCCTCTAAATTTGATTTCATACATATTTACAGACTATATTTCCTCTTAGTACTAATTCTTTTGAGACCAAATTAAGAACAAAGATAGCAGGAACAGGCTTCATCAAATAAAAATGTAAATATGCTGCATCTCATTTTTGGATGAAGAAATTTTATTTAAATATTTTCTTGAATGGAATATCTTTGCAGTATCATTATTGCTTGCAACTGGAAAAGTAATAGTCTTACGAGTCAGAGTAACCCATAGAGGCTTAAGCAAATTTATGCATTTAAATAATATAGTTTACTTAAAAAAAAAAAAAACAAAACAAAACAGAAAACCAAAAACCAACAAAACAACCACTAGAATTTTCTCCATTTTCAGAAAAGAAAGGAATACTAATAAGGAAACAATTACAACAGATACTAAAGAAAATATAATCATACTTCCTATATTCAAGGTACATTGTCAGGTAGCTCAATAGTTTTAACTACGAAAGAATCATTGAAGTAATTAAAAAATGACATCTTCACATTTTTGAAAGCAAACTGAAAAATCTAAAGTTAAAGCTGAAAAGTATGATGCTTCTACAAAGTAAGATTAATCCATAACATATTTCCAATGTTCATTTTCTTAAAAGAGGTCTTAACCCCATTAATGTTTTTTAATTAACAGTCAACCTTGTCTGTCTGATCGACTTCCCAGGTAAATAGGCAAATACGGTAGACACAAGGTACTGTCGTGATGAAGCCAATAAAGTTACAACAGTGACTTTGATGGATTCAAAACATTACTAGAGATGTTTGATCTCTTTTACCTCCCTATTTAAGTTCAACAACAACAAAAAAATATCTTGCCTGCCTAATTGAATGCTCTAATATTTTTTCCAGAATTACCTCTACCCATAGCCAAATAAGTATTCTAAAATGGTTCTGAAAAACTGTTAGAGGAAATTGTTGCTATAAACAATAAAAGTCTTTACATTCCATCATCCTCATTTTTCAAAAGTTATAAAACATACTCTCATCCACAATGACAGGCTTCAGAGAAGTTCAGTACAAAAAGTAAAGCTATGTATAAAGTGAGAAAAGAGCTACTAGACATGCTTTCTACATGTTCATCTGGCATGGCATCCATCATAAGTAATTTTGATCTCTAGATTTCTCTTATTTTAAGGTTCTTCCATCCCATCCTACCAAAAAAAAAAAAAACACCAACCAAAAAAAATCCCAAAACAAAACACATAGAAGCTTCCATATGGGTTTTGTCGGACCAAAGTAGCACAAGAACTTGTGATTCTAAGTTTGAAACACTGTTAAGCATCTTACTGCATCAGCTGCTTCCCTACATATCCTACCAGGCATTAACTACATCTGCTGAACTTACAGAAAAATAGTCAGATCGACCTTGGTAAGGCTTTAAACATCATGTGTGTGCTGCTAAGGGGTCTCTGCAGGCCAATCCCTGATCTAGATTAGACACCTGATTCCGGTAACCAGGTTTGCCAGAAATAAGCACACTGTTTCTGAAGAAGGTGGGGTCCACAGTGCAATGAGGGACATGTAGGAGAAATGAAAGACTGCAGCAAGAAGCCCACTGAATTTTCCAGGTTGCATCGAACTTTAGCTTTCTTTGCACTCCCCAGCTTGTAAGAAGAGTGTGCAAACCAGACTCACTGCGCTGAGGGTCTCAGGATTTACGTGGGAATTTGTATATTATCCTCTCCTGCAGGTATTTCTTCACAGAAGAATATATTAGGGTGTGCTACCTTGATTCATTTTCTTTTGAGAAACTGAATCACAGTTCTACTACTAAAGTGTCATATATTCACAAGCACAATATTAAACTGATATGTGTTTGTTATATAATATATAGATATCCTTTGTTGACGTCTCATGATAGTTCTATGTAGGGCAAGATAAAATCTGCTTGAAAGAAGAGCAAATATGTTAACTGTACTTCTCACGAAATCTTATGCAGAGAGGAAGGAGAGATTAATCTTTTGTAAGTGCTGGCAACATTTCAGAGACATATCTCTGAAAGAAGACAACTAATTTCTCTAAAAGAAAAGAATTTCTCTAAGAATTGTGACAAGTTTAGCAGTGACATTATGTAGAATAGTGAGGAGACTAAACATGAACTTAAAGAGCCAAACTTCCCCATTAAGTCTCTTGTCTACATCAATCAGCAAACTGCATGATGTTTAAACACAACCCCCTAAGCTGGTAGGCACATTCATTATCTGTGGGCCTGTTCCTGCAAGTCTGCAGTAGGAGACCCAAGTATTCTTAGTTCAGGTTTGTCCCCTATGGTTTTACTTAATTTATCTATTTTTCAGGAAAAAATCTGCACCTCGCTCTCTGCAACCACTATGCCTACTGTTTGTGCCTACAGGTTGTAGGGCAATCGTGAAATGGGCCCTGGGAACGTGTCCCTGCTTGGGTTTGTTGGCAACTGCCATACAAACAGCCTGACATTTCTTAGCATGTGTCTGTTGAACTCTAGATGCACAAAAATATTAACAATACACAAATCTTCAGGAAATTTTTAAATTTTCCTGGAGACTAACAACATACATTTTTATGCTTTGAGGCATAATAATAATAAGCTTAATCTAGGAAAGAAAAGAAAAAATAATTATGTTCTGATAATGAAAAAAGAAGAATACAAAGATTTCAGATTGTTCTTTAAAAGAAAATATTTCTTGCTAAATGTTTTTCTTTAAAGGTCTGGCACCATGATTTCTGCAGATAAAATGTGTTCATGACAGTAAGTGTTTTCTTAGAATTATATCATATAATTTGTGAAAATTAAAAAAACCACAAACTTTTTCCCATCTGTAAGATTATATTCAAGAGAGATGTTTCCCGAATTCTCCTGTAAGGACTGTATAAATCAGAATTATACAAATGAATGTTTTCACAATCTCAGAGGCTTCATCACTGTAATTAAAAGGTGAATTTTTCACGTTTATTTTGTTATTCTTGTCTCCTGGGCCTGATTTATAACTTTTGTTACACAACTATATTCATTTATTTCTTTGTACCATGTTGTATGTTATTTCAAAAGTAACATCTAGGGTGTCCTTGCTTTAAAATGTAGATTTAGCCTCTCTGGATGAAACTTGGTAGAACATCTGTGTTTGAAAGTATGAAAAATTACCACATTTTCTGAGTGAACCAGGCTGAGTGCTCACATTATACTGTCTCTAAGAGAAAATTAAAGTGCTGCTGATAGCTGAGGGACTGGATGGCTCAAGGGAATCGTAGTGTGACACAGTCTTTCATCTGATGAAAACCAGCATGAATTTAGCCCATGCTGATAATGACCAAAAGTCATTATCATTTGTTCAGTAATTTATTTAAAATGAGTTAGGGGTCCGGCTCACGTCTTGGTGGTAAAGAGTCCAAATTAGAACTGAGCAAATAATGAAGAAATGTCTCTGCAAAAATGATTTCATATTTTTAAATTAGTATGCTTAAACTTCTTTGTGTTTATTACCTTCTTAATATTTTAACAAACAAGTCTAGGAGGAGCGATGTTTGTGAATTTAAAAGATGTATCAGCAAACTCTCCTGGAAAGCAAATCCTGAATTTATGAAGACAAGTATTTGCACTGGAAAAAAAGATCTATTTTTTAGGATTCTGCTTATTCAACTAAATACATTAAAATATGTTCTGTGTGGTCTCTGTGCCTGGTCAAAACTAACAAACAGCTTCTATTTAGTGAATCAGATGATAACAAATGAAGTGTTTTCAAGAAAGCTACGGAATCACAGCTATTAAAAAAAAAAAACTCAGAAAAGAAAACCATCTCACAAGTTAAACAGAGTTAAACATAAAAAGAGACTCCATAAAAATACGTGATGTCTTATTAACTTAATACTTAGGATAAACTGAGGCCTGTTGGAAGTGAAAATGGAGAATTTAAGTCTTTGCAGAAGTGAAACAAAGACTTGTGTGTGAAGTCATTCTGGCAATGTGGCCAGGGGATAAAAATCACAGACTGGTGTACGAGAGACTACAAAATCTAGCAGAAGCGTTTACTAGGCTCAGTTTCCTAAAAAAGGATAAACAAATAAATATATATATACGGCAAAAGTACCACCAGTGAACTGTATCTGGTGTATGCTAGCAAAATGTGTAAGTGTAGAGTAATATTTTGGTAAAAGGCTGATTAAAAAAAAAAAAATAAATCTGCAAAGCTACAAAACTCTCAGGAGGACTATGAGGAAGAAGGACTATGTCATTTGATGCTGACATTTAACATATACCTTTAAAATGTCTAAGCATCTTACCTGACTAGGACAGAGGGTTGAAGACCGCACTGCATGTAGGCAATTTATTCTCATGCTGGGATATTTCATGAAAGCAAGATCTGAACAGCTATTGGGATCGGCTAAGCAGGGATATGGAGAAGAGATTCATAGATTCACAGAATCATTGCTTGTATGAAACTTCCTGTATATCATTTTGTGCGCGCTGCTTCTTGTTTTTTCACTGGGCACCATTAGGGAGAGCCTGGCTTCCTCTTCTTCACTGACTCCCATCAGGTATTTATAAACAATCATAAATGCCCTCAGCTTTCTCTTCTCCAGGCCGAACAACTCCAGCTCTCTCAGCCTCTCCCCATATGACACGTTCCAGACTGTAATGTGATATGTCCATATCTCTCTTGTACTGAGGAAGCCAGAACTTGACACAGCACTCCAGACATGTCTCACCAAGACTGAGCAGAGTGGAAGGATCACCTTCATCGATGTGCTCGTGTGGTGCTGCCTAATGTAGCCCAGGAGACTGTCAACCTTCTCTGCCACAAAAGCATGTTGCTCACTAATGTTCAGCTTGGTGTTCACCAGGACCCTCAGGCCTTTCCTACAAAGCTCCTTTCCAGCTGGTCAGACTCAGCCTGTACTGGGGCATGGAGTGACTCCTTCTTAAGTGTAGGACTTCGCATTCACTCTTTTTTTAAACTTCATGAGGTTTCTGTTGGTTCATTTATCCAGGCTGTTGAGGTCTCTAAATGACAGCACAGCCTCCTGGTGTATCAGCTGCTTCTCTCAATTTCGTATCATCTGCAATGCAATTTCTGATTTTCTGCAACAGATCTCCCAATTTTCAAAAGAATGCAATCAAAATAGAGTGAAACTAGTCATAGAAAATGGAGAATCACCTTCTGAAAGCTGAGTTACTTCTGCTCCAAGCAGAAAACAAGGAAAACTATGCGGGTATAACTACAGACCTCAGCTGATAGCCTTTCATGTGTAAACACATGAAACAGACTCAAATTCCACTCCTATTTTAATAACAAAGACATTATGGCTTATGGTCTCAGCCTTTAAAGGCAGACAAGAAAGACAGTTGTGAAGACAATAAACACCAGTGCTTTGTTTCCCTTGTGTTCTATGCTCTTGGCTAGGCTCCTGCCTCCCTGGGAGCAAGACGACTCTGCGACATGCCAAATACAGTCGAACGGTGGTAAAATCATAGGCAAAGGGGAGTATTTCCACTAATTATATTTCTGTGTGACTAACAATATAGCACAAGCCCCATGAAGATCTGGACAGACAGTTGGTTTAGACAGCACACTCTCCTCGCTAAGAAACATTGTATTTAACTGGAATAAATAGTATTACTCCTGATTTACATCAGCAAGTCTGAGAGGAGACAAACACCTGGAAGAGCACACCATGAGAGAAGTCGTAAGTTTATTTCTGTTGCGGCTAAACAGAATGTCAGCAATATTTCCAATCTGTAATTTGTACTGTTCATCTTCATGCCATAGGGAAAAGTGATGCTTAAGGCAGAATGATTACACCACACTAGCCTTAAGCTAGAATGACATCATAAATAAACAGTGCAAGAAATAGTAATAATGACAGCAATCTAGACACATATAAAAAAACAAAACCAAACTAGAACTATGGCAAAGTCATACATACAGACTGGATCGTTGGGCTGAGGCCAATGGCATGAGCTTTAATAAGGCCAAGTGCAGAGTCCTTCACTTGAGGTGTAAAAACCCCAAGCATCGCTATAGGCTCAGGGAAGAGTGGCTGGAGAGCTGCCTGGCGGAGAAGGACCTGGGGGTGTTGGTTGACTACCGGCTTGATATGAGCCAGCAGTGTGCCCAGGTGGCCAAAAAGGCCAATGGGATACTGGCGTGTATCAAGAATAGTGTAACCAGCAGGAATAGGGAAGTGATCCTACCCCTGTACTCGGCACTGGTGAGGCCGCACCTGGAATATTGTGTCCAGTTTTGGGCCCCTCGCTTTAAGAGAGATATTGAGCTCCTGGAGCGGGTCCAGAGAAGGGCGACTAAACTGGTCAAGGGGCTGAAAATAAAACTTATGAGGAGCGGCTGAGGGAGTTGGGGCTGTTTAGCCTGGAGAAGAGGAGGCTGAGGGGAGACCTGATTACACCCTACAAGTACTTGAGAAGGGATGGTGGGGAGGTGGGGGAAGGGCTCTTTACATTAGTGATGGGTGATAGGACAAGAGGAAATGGGTATAAGCTTAGTCAGGGGAGATTCAGGTTGGATGTTAGAAAGAATTTCTTCTCTGAAAGGGTTGTGTTTAAGAAAAGGGTGGATGAACTACTTAAGGATATGGTTTAATGGGAGATTAGGGACAGTTGGACTGAATGATCTCTAAGGTCTTTTCCAACCTAGAAATCTATGAAATCTATGAATCTATGTTCAAACTTGTACAAATAAAACTAGCTAGGACATTTAAAGATCCATTTAGAATAATAAAGAGAAAAAATGGCACATTAAAATATATTATAATGCTTGAAATTGTCCTTTTAACCTTTATTTAAATTAGCAAAAGATGCATGTTCATACCCGATGGCAAAATATAGTCCTTTTCTAGCAAAACATCGAAGTTAGTATTAATACAGAGTTATTAATACATTAAAAAAGTAATCTATTATAAAATCTAAGGCATAACTATATTGCCGAGTATTGAGCTTAGTAAAGAAACATTAATACTGCTCAAATTGGTCCAAAACCCAATAAAGCTATCCAACGAGAACATTTGGGTGAATTGTCCATTTGCAGACCAGTAGCTACGATAAAGGAGACAATGTCTTCACTTGTTGAAAGTAATATCGATTTAAGTTCTGAATACAAGCATCCTCTCACAATAAACCAAATGAGCTCTCAACATAAAATATGTCCTCCTTCTCTGAAAATCCATATAGCAAATACAGCCCGAGGGAACTTTTAACAAAATGTTATAAAACTAAAAACTGACATTAATAGGAAGTACTGATATATCCTTAGTGACAATGAGTTCAATTCTCCTGCCACTGCATAATGGAAACACCAATTGGCTCCAATTTGCTTCGATTGGATTTGCTCTGATCAGTGACAGAAGAACGAGGCCCAGTCTTGCTGAGACATCATTATAAGAGACAGATTTAGCAGAAAGTATTGGCTACAGCTGAAATATGTGACTCTTTAACGTTACTTATGCTTTGATTGAAATCCATGGGGGTGGATAGGACACAGTAAATGTGGTCAATGCATTCCTTAGAGTCAATGACTAGTTCACATCACGAGCTCCACTGTTGAGGTAAAGCACATGGCATTTCTACCTTCCCACTGCACACACCAATCTCAAGTTTCCCTCTGTGCAAATTTATCTCGGCCCTTTATTCTCAAAAAATCCTCTAGCCTCTTCCACCTCCTTAATTTTTGTTCTGCCTTCTTTTGCACATCTTTCTTTTCTGTTTGTCTAAATACACCTCTTTTTCTTTCTCATCCTTGCCTCACATCTTAGCCTCTTTCTCCCTTTACCCTCTGCACAGCATGAGAGGTCAAGGTGGGAGAGCTCTCCCAGAACGCCTGCCCAAAGCAGCCCCAAGTCCAGACTCCGCCAAAAGAATCTCTTATTACTCTGTCTTTTCTACAGTATGTCTGAATTTTGAAGAGAATGAAGAGGTCCTGCAGTCCTCTTTGTGAAGGCTAGGAAAGGGAAATACAATCTGTCCCCTTATGGTGATGTTCTGACTAAGAACAGACATACTGCATCAAGAGAAGGTGCAAGAAGGAATTTACACTGCACTAGAAATATGTGATTAATTTTATACTGAATCCAACTTAATGTTACAATTGATTTTTTTCTTCAACTCAGGATTGAAAGCCTATTATAATACTACTTATCAATAGAGAATGTTAATTCACACTTTGAATTAAGTGGCTAAAATGGGGATTTAATTTAGATTTACTAAGGCAGCAATTGCATGTTAATTAAATAGCAATTGATTATTAAAATATTTGTACTGAGGTTTAACAGCTCCACTACATAAGAAGATTTGCTAAATCACTGTCCAAATTGTGTCTTTAGATGTACTGCAGCGAATTCAGTGAGGTTGTACAGATGCAAATGAAAGCAAAATTTGACTAAATAGTTGTTTTCTCTTGAGTTAGTGTTTATCTAACTTACAGTAACTCACTGAGTCTAAATCAAGCAGTTAACTGCAGATATTGAGGGTAGTTAAAGTGTTAAGGAATATTATTATGTCACATGTTTTGAAGCTGAAAAAATGATAGTAAATGTTTAACAGCATTTATTAATTGTCAAAATAATCTTTACTTAAGAAAGATATCAAAGACTCTTGATACCTCCGTACATAACTCTGGCACCAGACATATAAGGTATAAGTTAATGTGATATATAACAATCCAGGCTATTATGGCCGTAATACACTTAGGTTAACAACTATGTGGGAATCAGAATTGGAAAGCGAGGATTGAATTGGACTCAGTTATCAACCAGCAAAGCACAGAGAGGTAAGAACTCTCTTATGCTATTGTGTGGTGTCCGGGCACACAATGCTAAGCAGGTGCTGTGATCAACTTTTTTTCTCCTTGATGCTGAAAGATGGGCTCAGGACATGCATAAGCATAGCCTGGGTTCTCCCTCTGCAGCTGAGGGGGATGCCATAATTTGTTTGCAGAATATTCACTACCAATTAACATAATCAATGGAGGTCTTTGCTAAATTAAAAGGGCAGGATAAAACATTATAGTTGCATTAGTAGTGCCCTCTCAGAATCTAATCCTGTACAGGTATATTTTTTTCTGCATTTTTGCATCACTATTTAAAAGGTTGGCACCTTCAAGGAGGAGAAAAACAAATATTTTAAAGCCTCACCTAGCCACACAGTAAGAGCATAACTGTGATTTTTTTAAAGCACTTTTATCTAATCTTAGACTGTCATCCAGTTGTTCCCTCAAGTTAGCTCTTCTCTTGAAACAACAACAAAATGTACTGATTTTTCCAGTGTGCATGTTGGTAAAATTTCCCCTTCTCATTATGATACCTTGGACTCTTTTTTTTTTTTTTTTAATGTTATTCTAACTAGTCACATTCAGCTTTTTGCTTTTTATTCCTGATTTCAACGTTTTATCACCCCACTTCAGCCCGTTTTAACTGCTGCCTTTCAATTTGAACTCTTCCTGGTCTATAGAGCACCAACACAAATTCAGTAACACTGCTCACTGCCATTTTTGCTTTCCATCCTTCATGAATCAGAAATAATCTTCCAGAGTGTATTCTTTCAATCCTTAGACCTATCTCAAGTCTTGTGATATCAGATAAATAATCATTTTCTTCAGTGCAAGTACTTCTATTTCTTATTTTGTATGAAAACGCAGTTATCAGAAAAAGGTCTTTGGCAGTTAGATCCCCTACACGCTGACATAAACATAAGCTTATGGATAGCAGAGTCAGAGTAATCCTTTGGATGTTGTGTTCCCTCCCCCAGCTTGTCTAGTACAAACCTTCACTATGGGGGGTGGGGGGGGAGCTAAATCACACTGTCACACCCAAGTCAAAGCCGGCTTTTAAGTCAATATCCTTTTTCTCATCTAACACTGTATCTGTGTCGGACAGATATACCTTTATCCTTTCTCTTTCATGGCAAAATACCCATGTCCAAGGAACTCAAAACCTTCCTGTCAGCATCAGCCTCTGCCTAAATTTTTATTCACAGCAGAGTTGACCGAAAAAAATCTCCTACTCTCCACCCAGGGCTTGAGGACTTGCTCAGGGTCACACCAAACTGCCACCAGGCATGCCCAAGCTCTAGTGACGGTGGGGGGTTTGTTCGTGGTTTCCTGAGTTACCAGATCCAGCTCATACCAGCTCATATTCCTCCTCTTTTTGATCCCATTCCAAAGCAGGTCCTGCTTGAAACACGACCCATTCCCTTCTTTCAATCCCCCAACTAAACCCACAAGTGAAACTCTCCTGCAACACAAGTTCATAATCTTAGAATAAATGTTATTTTGTAGCTAGTAGCTAATCTTCCAGCAGAAAAGACGTAAAATTTAGCCATTTAGTTTCTTAAAGTGAAATAGTCTGGAACCACATTAAACAAAAACATATACTTTGGTGCTTCTTCTGAACTTCTTGTGCTATTATAAACCAGATACAAGGGATTCAATGACTTACTCTCCATACAAGTGCTTAATTTACCTTTTTGGGGAGGGGTAGGGGAAGAGCTCACGTACAGCTGTACAATAACATGTTGTGATTTTCGTGACTACTCCTACCTACTGGACACACACTACTCGGTCTCTCTAGGAAACACAGACATTCAAAATATAAAACAAATACAAGTTGATGTTACTTTTATCTCTATTTCCTGTTCCTCTGCATTCACACTTGTGTGACTGATTTGTGTGTGAAATGGTTTCCAAGGCTTCAAACAAAAAGCAGTTAAGAAACAAAATATTTATACTCTCCTAACTTGTGTTTCCTGCCTTGCTAGATCCAATGCAGATGCAAAGTCATTGGTCTGCAAGAGCCTTCCACAGATCTATAATACAATAATTAAATTAGTGAGTTGTGTTTAGATCAGAGATTCTTGGCTGCCAGCTCCTAAGAACTCGGGGAATTTAGAACCACAGAAGGATCATTTGGAGTCCATTTGGCAGAAACGTCAGAAACTTGCTGCTCCTGGGAACATCCTTTTCCAATAATGTTTATAGCTCTAGATGGAAGTGAAAAGCACCATATGTTAAGAGTTTCCTGCAAAGCTTCCTGGTAAGAGAGGAAATAAATTCAACTTGTCACATCTGCTCATGGGCCAGTCAAGTAGGATTTTATCACAGCTTTAAGTGGATTACAAAACTGTCCTGTTATCGACTGAAGGGAGCTTTACTTCTCAAGGTTTTTTTTCCAATATGCATGTTTATATAATCTCAATCATTAAATGATTTATTTTCAGTGGAATTCAGTAACATGCATTATTATTTATGTCTAAACAACAAAGATTACTCAGTTATTCAGCTAACAGTAACAATTCATTTGGGAGCCAATTTGCATGGTTCAGCTGAATAAAGCTATGCAGTCCCATTCTGCCCTTCATTTTTTTGACCCCAGCTCTGTATATTATATCAAATTTTCCATTACAAAGTACATCTAATTAGACAAAAGTCAAGTTTCTACCATATTCAGAAATCCTAGGTCCTAAGCACTGTAAATGCAATGCAAACAGCTGGCTTCAAATTCCCAGGGAGTCAGGGATCCCAAAGAAAATATTCTAAAACAATATATATTATCTCCACAGTTGCTCAAGAAATCACTACTCCTGTTACAGAAAGTAGAAATTTTTAATGTGAAGTGCAAAGATAGCACAAAACAAGGCAACAGTATTCTGTGGTAAGAATTTTTGCAAAATTCACAGCACTATGAAATTAGGCATAGCCAAACTCGACGAGCTACACACACATTTTTGGCATCTTGTCCTGTTCTCATTAAAGTCAGTGGGACTTTGCCACTGACCAGACAAAGAGAAGGATTGGGCCCAAACCATGCAGTTATTTGCCAAAATAATCAAGTTACAGGAAATTGCTCCTCAAAAGGTAGACGTGTTTCAAAATTCCAGATGCCTACATGGAGCTGATCTAATTTACACACACTGGACCATATACTGTTCTCTGCCTCTGCACACAGTTCGCTTTGATGTTAATGGGAATCTGATGCTGCTTCGGGCAGTACAGTACACGTCCCTTGGAGCCCATTCATTCCACTCCATCAGTAAAGAGTGAGCACAAAAGAGAGTGGAAGTAACACATCACATTACATCCAATATTCATGCAATTATTGAAGAACACTGTATGTATTACATTTGCAAACTGTCCATAATAATTTAATTTTCTCTCCTCAATTTATAATATGTTAATTAGGCATGAAATTAAATGCTTTTTAACATAGAACTGATTATGCTATAATGTATCCAACAAAGATTGATTACTGAATAATAAATCAACATTTGCATAAATATTTATATAATTGATTTTTTAAAATTCCACTCTGCAGAAGCAGATAACATGGGAAAATGACAAGTACTATGACAGAAATTGCACTGTGCCTTTTAGAGATCTTTTTTCTTGAAACTCATCAAGACTTTGCCGTACATTAGGGAAACAAACTGTACTCCATACAATAAGGAGCATGGCAGTCTTTCTGTAACTGTTATCACAACTTCACAATAACATAGCATGTTATTCTTAGCATGCACCAAGAAACAGAAAAATTGTCAGAAAAGAAGAAAATTTCACTTTAAGTACAAATTAGCTTTACTCAATGTGGAATTTTCATAAAGGGCTGATGTTTTATTTGGGATCCATCCTTGCTCTTGCTCATATCAATGGCAAAACTACTTCTTTCTGACCTTGTACCTATCAGTCTCATATCTGACCCTCATAAAATCTTACTGTAATTATTTCTACCTAGGTTCCTCTGTGACAAAATGACAGTTGTACTCATTACATTAACAGGGAGTTAAGGGTAGATAGCTTGTGCTTACAAGACATCAAGGAAAACTTTCACATACGAGTAGAAATCTAAAGAAGCTCCATTAAAAGGCTGCTGAGAATTTTTTCAGCAGATTTCCTAGTGATTCTGGCCACACTCCACCTGTCTGATAGCAAAACTCAGTTTTCATGGACTACTTGCCTTTGAGGGACTTTCTACCAGCAACAGCTCAGATACATGCTCCCTCCTCCACACAGTGCCTACTCCAAAGTTGCCTGAAGTAAATGGAAAGACTCCTGAAGCCTTATGAGTTTTGAATGAGTTTCACATATTGCACAACCTTCTCATAAACCAAAGATTGTTTACAGGCTAGTCCAACATTGGACTCCGTCCTGCCCACACTGAGTGGAAAGGGAGACTCCAATTTGACTTCAGAAGGAAAGAGGAGACAAACCACATGTAACTGTTCAAATGCCTCTACCTTGGCTAACTTTGCTTATGCATCTTGTTAGCCTATGTAGAAGTGCCAAAGATATTTAAAGATAATATACTTATTCAAAAACTGAAGCCAAAACAATGGGGTAAGTTTTTTTGGACATACTAACTTGCTGCTTACAAGCCAGGAGCAAGAAAGGGTTTGGGAGAAATCACATTGGCCAGAACACAGAATCCTCCTGTTAAAAAAAAAAAAACAACAAACTAATTGAATGCCTGATTTAAGACGATCAATTAAAAACAAATTTCAGTGATACAAAGAGCAAAAAGTTTAACAAGAAAACTATTATGAGCAAAGAAAACTGCAACTGTATTTTCCATATCTGCTTAAACGTCACCAGCTAGCCAGCAGCAAGTGCCAAAGAGACATATTCCACACAGGGAACAAGACTGAAATAGAGTCCAGCTTTGGTTCACTGCTGCAAGCTGCTGTGCACCTCTTGAGAAACACTTGGGTCTACGAAGAAACCAGTGGGAGTTTTAGTGATTCAGACTGTTATGGCATCAGATTTTTGAATATTAATGTGGATTATTTTTAAATAGTCTGTTTTCTTGCCCAGAAAACCTGTGATGAATTTGATCTTCGGTAAGTTCTGAGGAAGTACTCATCATTAGTGAAAGGACATGGCATAATATCATCTTCTACAAAAAGTTTTTGGATGATACTTCCCTTGGCTGCTGCAACCGTACATCTGAGAAAGGAAGTGGAAGTCCCTGCACAGTTGAAGTCTCGTGGAAGAAAGGGGCCTGACGGGCTGTCTGAGAGCTCCTCCTCGGTTTCTCCCAAGGACCACACAGAGAATGCCACAAAGCTGAGTCTTCCAGGCAGTTTCTGCAAAAGTACTATATTTTTTCATCCTCTCTCCTACTTCTTCCTACTGCTTTTTCTCACTCTCAATTACTTTCTCATTTTTATTTTCAAGGTACCATGTAAGCTTTCTAAGAAGTGATTATCTCTTTGTGACTATTCCATCACAACAAGTGGAGAACATCAGACTAAACCACAGTCCACCTCTTCTTATTTTTGTTCTGGGTTTGGCACCAGCTTCAAACCCCATTTCCTAAAATGCTCAGAATTCTGCAAGGTGCAATCCCTCAGGTACAAACTGGTAATGCCACTCAGCACATTGAATTCTTAGGGTTTTTTTTCTGTGATCTCAAAATGCTTACAAGTATCAATATTTCTTCTGCACATAGAAAGCCTGGGACTTAAGTACACTATCTGACTTAGAGTATACATGCAGTCAGTGACAAATCTACACAATGGTCACTGAGCTGGCAATCCACTGGATCATCTGACATTCCAGAAATAACCAGATCAATCTTTACTTCCTCAAAAAATTTGACTATTCACCTCATTCTTTCTAGTTCAGATTAAAATTGCTGTATATCTTCCTTTTTAAAGATTTTTTTGCAACTGTTGGAAGCTATTCTCACCCATTCCCTTCTCCACTCCACCATTTGATCTAGATGTCCCTCAGCCATGTATAAGAAGGACAGTGCACTGCCCTCCATGCCTTGACTATGGTGTCCCACACTTCTAGCACTTGTGCTCTTCTACATTCACTTTTTACTACCATATTTTTTACATGCAGCACTCTGTGAATGTGATACAGGATGTTACATGAGGTGTACTGAAATGCTTTATTAAATATTTTAAATTAATCATGTGTGATAGTTAATTATTCATTCAAACAAACCATGAAAAATAGGGACTGCAGCAATTTCCTCTCTCCAGTATCAGATTGCTACTAAATGTATGGCACAATAAAACACTCAAATTAAAACTTCCTGATGTGACACCAAATTACTAAATATCCAAACTGCTGAAAAATTAGAAGTATAACCCTTGCACAACATATTTATTATACTCGTGTCCTACTTAAAACTGCATCTTATTTGGACGAAAAGAATATTCATGATCTCTCTTCCACAGATTGGAAAGGAAGTTTCTTGATTTGCCTGAAACTTTTGAACAGCAACATAAGCAAACCTTAAGGAAAGCACATCATGTGCAAGCAGTTGGTGGTGTATGGAGAAATTAAATAATTACATAGCAGAGTGTAACGTCTTGAAGTCAGTCTCTCCCACCTGCACAACTCTGTTTTTATTATTCCTGATTATTTAGAGTGCCCGTCACCAACAGTGAGTATGAGCAAAAGTTCACTGCCCCAAAGAACTTGAAAATGAAAATCTTATTACACCCTCCTTGAGACAAGAACAGTGTTAGTGGAACTAATCTTTGTAATAAGCAACATGCAAGATAGGAAGAATTTGCAGGAAAGAAGCCTGGAAGAGCAATGGAAAAACAAAACGCATGAGAAAAAAGTCTCTGAAAGAGATGAAGGGTATGTTGCAAGGAAAAGTTCAGCTAAACCAAAATATGATATATACTCTGTTAACTCTCCAATGCTATCTTACATTTACACACTGACACCTCTCAGGCTCAGACTGAGTAGCCCGTCTCCTGCCTCTCCTCAACAACAACTAAAGCCATTCAAAATTCCAGAAAGAATAAACAGGACAGAAAAGATGAAAGAACTCAAATCTTAATTTTATTTTTATTTATGATTTTATTGTAGTTTTGTCATAAGCATTCTAATGTATAAGTTTACCTCCTATAGAATATCCAAAGCCTTCACCATATGTAAACATAAGGCTTTTGACTGAGCTTAATGATTCTATTTTGAACTGCCTGGGTTCTGGCAGAGATATCATTACAGTATATATTCCTGAGACTCAGTGTAACGATCAAAGCACTCTCAAAGTACAGTGATCAATGAAGAGCTGTTTGTCTGTCAATCCTTCAAGAGAAGCAGGAGTGCCCAGCTCAGCAGAACAGCAGGAAAGCACACTGCTGTCTGAGGGAATTGTGACTTGGTCATGGTCTCTCCACGGTAATAATATTTTGTCAGTATTATTTCTTTTCTTAGCATAAGAAGAGATCTGTCTTCTGTGAACCCATTTGTTAGATTGCAATTTACAGGTTTAACCTTTCATTAGTCTCTATCTACTTTCATTAAAGCCACTAATTTGACAAGTGAATGACTTCTTTTTGAGAGGTTTGTCCTTTCCTTTCCGAAGAGATTCTTTTCACCTCATCTATCAGCGTGGTCCAGGCACTGGGTGTCTTTACTGCCTTCTCTGCTGACAGAAAGAGATTAGAACAGGAGAGTGCCTAGGCAGAGATTTGCAGTGGTGCAAAGACAGGCAAATTTTAATACTGGTCATCTTTTACCACACTCATCCATCCTCTGTTGTTCCTTTCTCCCTTCCCCTCCAGTAAAAGCCCATGCTCAACCCTCTCTTCATGTCAGTGAGAAATTCCCAACAGCATCTTTGAATCTCTTCCTCGTGTGTCCTTCTTCTATATATACTTTCTCCTGCTTTGATTCTGCTTTACTTTCTTTTGTTTCATCTTCTTTATAGTCAAGTCTCTTATTATTTGTTTCATCTTTTGTTGTTCTTTTCCCTCTATACAGTTGCTCTTTTTGTGTGCTGCTGACTTAACTTTCTTTTGCCAAATCTTGAAACCATTCTTGGAAAATTTTCTTCCATTTTTTTTTCTTTTTCTTTTTTTTTTTTTCCCCGTGAAACAGCTTTGCCAATCTTTCTCTAAAGCACAGTAACACAAGCAAATTACAGCATTTTGTTAATTTAATCTAGCACCTCCTCAGTGTCGTTCTTTCTTGACCATCCTGATACTTCCTGCTTTTCTTCAAGGAACAATAAACGAATTCTGCTGGTCAAGGTTAGACAGAGAGGAAAAGATAATGAGCATGCTCTTCTGAAGCTCTTGTGATGCTTGCTGGAGTCATTTGCTAATTTTTATTTGTATTATCTATTTGATTGTTGCTGCCATTACAAAAGCCTTCTCCTTTAAGCCTCCAAATGAGTCAGATTACAGCCTTTCACCGTTCTCTATCATTTTATGGCTGTCCAGTCTTTTTACAGTAATAATCTGGAAATATATTCTGCACAGTATTACTTGTAAGCTTCCCTCTCCCCATCTCTTTCAGTTTTTTTAAGTGTTATTTAACTTTTTAATTGTCAAAGCTTAGGACACTGTATTTGAAAAATAATACTCAATCTCTACACTGGAAGTACAGACCCTCCTGAAAGTGTTTCTGTTCCCTGACGAGCAGTACATTGAACATCTGTGAGTCATTAGGTTTCTTCAGCTGTTACGATATGGACGAAAGTTGGCCAATCATAAGAACTGTTTGAAAATAGCCAGTAAAAGACGGGTCAGAGAGGGAATGGGTTCCATTCTGTACAGTAAGGTTTGTTCCCATACAGCTTCTGCTTCATACCTGCTAGAATCCATGAGCTGCAACAGGTTGTTTCTTCTCAGGTCAGATTGTGCATGCAGGGAGCAGTGCATGAAGAAAAATTGGTAGAGAATCCTGAGGTTATTATACAGATGAGGTATAAACAATTTGAAAAAGGAACGAAATGCAAACATGCATGGCAAAAATGCCATGACAGAAGGAAAAGAATAAAAAACATAAAATAAGAACAACACACAGGGTACCAGGCCAGGCAATTACAAGGGACAGAGAGAAAAAGAAAGAGGTAGGAGGTAAGACATTTTAGCTCCTATTCACACTGTAAATCTCCTCAGATTACTCATAATATGTGAAACTACACTTAATTCTCCTCAAAGTTGTTGACAGCAAAGTTATTTATACCACAACGCTGTGGTTTGCTCTTTACAGACATCAGTGTGTAGCAGTGCAATGTATGTATGTATATAGCAACTTTATTCAAAAAAACATGAGCATAACACTCAAATCTCCTGTTTTTGTCTAATTACATATATGGGTTCTTGTAACTGAAGGTGTTAAGTCTTAGACAAAGCAGGACAGAAAATCAACAGCAAAGCCAGGAACAGAGAGATAAGTGTTCTGCTTTCAAAGCCTGGCTCTGACCACCATTCACCCTTTTCCAAAAAAAGACGTATTTAGAATCATAGAATGGTTAGGGTTGGAAGGGACCTCAAAGATCATCTAGTTCCAACCCCCCTGCCACGGGCAGGGAAACCCTCCACTACACCAGGTTGCTCAAAGCCTCATCCAACCTGGCCTTGAACACTTCCAGGGATGGGGTACCTACAACTCCTTTGGGCAACCTGTTCCAGTGCCTCACCACCCTCTGAGTGAAAAATTTCTTCCTTATATCCAATCTCAATCTGCCCTCTTTCAGCTTAAATCCTTTGCCCTTTGTCCTATCACTACACACCCTTGTAAAAAGTCCCTCTCCAGCTTTCTTGTAGGTCCCCTTTAAGTACTGGAAGGCTGCAATAAGATCACTCTGGAGCCTTCTCTTCTCCAGGCTGAACAGCCCCAACTCTCTCAGCCTGTCTTCATAGCAGAGGTGCTCCAGCCCTCTGATCATCTTCATAGCCCTCTTCTGGACCCACTCCAGCAGCTCCATGTCCTTGTGTTGGGGACTCCAGAGCTGAATGCAGTATTCTAGGTGGGGTCTCATGAGAGCAGAGTAGAGGGGCAGAATCACCTCCCTCAACCTGCTGGCCACACTTCTGTTGATGCAGCCCAGGATACGATTTGCTTTCTGGGCTGCCAGTGCACATTGTCAGCTCATGTTGAGCTTCTCATCCACCAGCACTCCCAAGTCCTTTTCCTCAGGGCTGCTCTCAATCCATTCTCTGCCCAGCCTGTACTTGTGCATGGGATTGCCCTGACCCACGTGCAGGAGCTTGCACTTGGCCTTGTTGAACTTCATGAGGTTCTCACAGGCCCACCTCTCCAGCCTGTCAAGGTCCCTCTGGATGGCATCCCTTCCCTCCAGTGTGTCCACAACACCACACAACTTGGTGTCATCTGCAAACTTGCTGAAGCTGCACTCGATCCCACTGTCTATGTCTCCAACAAAGATGTTAAATAGCACTGGCCCCAGTACTGTCCCCTGAGGATCACCACTCATCACTGGCCTCCACGTGGACATTGAACCGTTGACCACAACTCTTTCAGTGTGACCATCCAGCCAATTCCTTATTCACTAAGTGGTCCATCCATCAAAACCATGTCTTTCCAGTTTAGAGACAAGGATGCGGTGTGGGACAGTATCAAATGCTTTGGATAAGTCCAGGTAGACAATGTCAGTTGCTCTTCCCCTATGCTGTAACCTCATCATAGAAGGCCACCAAATTAGTCAGGCAGGATATTTTGAAGAAAAGACTCAAGTTCTAGCAGACGCTAACACAAAAGGACAAGTTGCACCATGGAAGTCCTGAAATGCAACTGGGATGGGAGACAAGTCAAAGAGATAATTCACTGATACTGATATAATTATTGGATATACTTTTTCTCAATATTAAAGGTATAGGCACTTCGAATCTTAACTATGTGGTTCTCTACTTGGGAAAGTTAAGTTTCCCAAGCAGACAAGTCCTAACTGACAAGTGATCTTAGGCTGTTGAGATCCCACGACAGCTGCCATACAACAAAACTACACAGACTCATGTGAAGAACACCAGGAAGTTGCTTTGCTTAATATCCAACAACCCCTTTTTCTCACTAGATTTTGTAGATCAGTATTTTAACAATCTGATTTGGAGACTTCAGCTGCAGGTTGATTAGATTCACTTTCTACATACATAAACCACCCAACAAGTTGAGTATGGTGCTCTGCATTTCAGTAAAGACAAGATTCCCGCCTTGAGCAGATTAAACTTCAGATAATCCTAAATGATTGAATTATCAGTAAGAACAATCTCCAACTAAATTAGTAAAGGGACTTTATGGTTTATGCTGCCATCGCTCTCTTTTCTAAGGAGAATAAGGTTTTATTTTATTTTAGTTTTAAATGATCAATTAAGGGAAAGTTGTCTGGTGACAAGAATTCTTTTAATTACTATATTTTCACAGTATTAAATACTTCAAGTTAAATCAACCAGCATTTAGCAAACTGCTGTTCCCCACTCTTCCCCCTTCCACATACACACTTTTTTCCTTCTAAAAGCCCTCTACTGAATTAGCTGTTAGGTGCTAATTGCAAATGATTAAGCACTCACCAGTCTTACACTTCTTGCTTTAATATTAATGAGATGTATTAGCATGGAACATAGCTTGTATTAATATTATTAATGGAAGCCTGCATGGATCACTGCCTACTGTTTTGCATTACAAGGAGCATGCAGCTAAAGAAAAAAGTCCAATTTAGACCAAAAAAAGCCTAGTAAAACATATATTTCTGCTGGCAACAAAGAAGTAAAAGTACTGAAGAAAAAGTTAAATACTATCTGTTTATAGAAACAGCATATTATTTTTTCCATAATCATCAGCAGCAAACTTATATAAAAAGATAAATTTCTCTCATCAATCTCTGAAATAACTGGAATATATGAAGCTAAAGTTAAATTTAAGTGACTCAATTAAGCAGACCCATGCTACAGAGAAACACCTTTTCTGCCTTGCTCCAAACAGGTAACTTGAAGTTGTTCTTTCTGTTTATATGAGGTTCGTTCACTCCATTCAAACATCTTACGTCTGCTTTCCTATTCCTAGGATGCCAAGGTGTATGTAGTAGGTTTTTTAAGTATGTATATATGTAATTATTTATCCTTCCTCCAAGCTAGGTTTCCCATTTCTTCAGCCACCATGGACATGTAAAGCATAGGTGTGTTAGCACGTACAACTTAACTAGCTTGCCTGGTATTCGTTACATAAAATAAGTTGTGTGCTAAAATGGAATCCAATCTGTTAGAAATTAAAAACCTTGTTTTCATTCTATGCTGCTTTGTTCAACTATAAATGGCCATTTAGACAATAGGCAAATGAAAGCTCTCCACACACCAACTGTGTCAGTTCTAAAGACAAACATTTCCTACAAAGTCTACGCATTTTCTGAGGAGTCGAAAGAGTCTCCTCCAAGACGAAATTTTTAATGCCAGGTATTGTAGAAGTACAGAAAGTATGATGTGCACACTTCAAAAATAAATGACAGGTTTCCCTCATCTGGAAATCACAATACTTTTTTAGCTTTTCTCTTGAAGATGGTTATGAGAAAGAGCTTGTAGAAGGAAGGGTAATTATTTATATAGTATTCTTATGAATAAGTTGGAAGGATCAATACAAATGTGACTTTAGAAAAAGAAAGTCTAAAAGCAGAAATATGAAACCAGTAGCAGAATCCTGGGATAGTTTTGTCATTGTAATAGTAGTAGGAGTGTGTGGCAACAATCAAGAAAGGACTGATATCAAGCTTCAGGTTATAATGTCCCATGCACACACGTTACTGCTGTTGACATCAGTGAAAGGCATCGACAAACAGAAAAAGGAGAATCTAGTCCAGAGGATACTCTCATAGACAGTGAGCAGCTCAGCCACATCACATCATGTAACACAGAACAGTACCACTCATCAAGCAACTCCCATGGGTGACCAGTGCTCCACTAGCCCCTATTCGCTTAAAAACTATGTGCGGATCAAGAAGCATCAACACAGAAGCACAGTGGAGGCAAAAAAAGCACATGGAGAAGCAGCTGCTACAGGCACAACAGAGCCAAGGAATGATGCAAGAGAAGGTCCCTCCTGGGCAAAGCACCACCACTTTGCTAAATCCTCTCAACTGCCTTCTACTGTTGCTCTTGTGGCACTTAAATTCAATACTGATCCTGCAGGAGGGCCCATTAGTGTGTACCGCAGGCACGTAAACTGACTTCTGTCAGCTTCAATTGCCAGGATAGGATGGGGCACAGGCCAGTACAGAGAGGACTGGTTTAGTTCAGAAACAAGAGCTGACTGCAGCTACACAATATCATGTGCTGCACCCTAGGTAACCAACACATCGCCAGCTTGTAGCTTGTTACTTGGTTTGGTTGTTTTGTTTGTTCAAATCTTCTACATTTATTTCTGTTTCCTATCACTTGTTTGTTTTTACTTTAAAACACAGTATGTGGGAATGGGTAGGTTGGGATCTGGTAGCTGCTGATCTTAGCTACAGGCTGGGTTAATGGAATTTGATTTGCACAGATGTCACGGTCAAAGACATATTTGTGCAATATTGTGATTAGAAAAATATCCCTTTTTCAACAATAAAAAAGGTTTACTTACTCTTTTAATCATTACTAGATTTCGTAGGGGATTAGGAAGATTGTGTCCCTAATTAGTCTAATGAATATTTTGTTTATTTTCTATAGTATGTCATTATAGAAGAGCAACAACATCGGCACAGTGTAACTTCATCATTTAACGATTTCTGTGGTCATGATCCTGAAGCACCTTTTGCTCAGGGAGACTGCTTTCCCAATATTTCTTATTCCCTACCATCTATCTGACAGAGAGACAGGAGCCAACTGAATTACCCATTGTCAAAGTGATTCTGTGGCAGATTCAAGAGTTAACCCAGTTCACTGGAATCCTTCCAACTCAGTCACTCTTCTGTCACAGAAGTTGACATACACCTGTTCTTCTAGGAGAGATAGAGTATATATATCAATCATCCAACCTCCATCTCAGAAAAATCTGATGAAAATTATCCACCTCCTTGTGAAAAGATAAATAAAGAGTTTTTCAGCTTTAGCTTCATCCTTAGTCCAGGAATGCAATATTAGTAGGGCTAAATTTATGGAGTTAGATATATCCAAAGGAGGAACCTTAGGAAAAATAGTCATCAAGTTTTTAAAAACACTTAGATTACATGGATTATGATAGAAGACTGGTATCAAGTTAAGGTTGTCCTCCAAATCTTGAATTCCAGCTCTTAAATTATTGAATTTACAACCTTAATAATGCCTGAGATTTTCAACGTATAACTTTGTTTTGACGGCATATGCATAGAACTCTCACAGAAATTCCGTGTTTTCCCATATTTATCACACACTGCCACAGAAGTTTCTCAGCCTTCTGTTCTTAGAATCGGAAATAAAACTATTGCTAAGAATATAATTTTCAATAGAAACTACTTCCTCCAGGAATACTAAGACTGATCATTCCTTGGAGTAAACACTGCCATTTCTTGAATCAATGAAACTGAGCAGTCATTTCAAGTCAACTCCATATCTGATTATTACTCAACCTGGCTTTATTTTCAAATGCAGGACAGGAAAACCCAAGACCAGGTTCCCATTTCCAGTGAGGGCTGTCCTCTGGGAGTTATGTACTTCTCACTAGCAGTGGCTAAAGCCTCTTTTTAGCTGCAAGACAATCATTTATTCCTCAGTGCCTTATATTAAAAAGCAATGAGCAGACAACCCAGATACCATCTTCCTGGGTGCCATGGCTCACCCATACAAGATTCTGCCACAGCCCTTTTATTTTTTCCTTTATGTTCTCTGCTGCACTGAAGTGATTTGGGATAATTGATGGTGGAATTCTGCTAACATGAACTTTGAGATTAACTTTTTTTTAGATTAGTGAATGTTCGTATTGCATATTGGGGACTGCCCATGCAAGTATTTATTCTTCAGATATGCTACTGAGGCTTTTTCTCTGAAAATAAGTGTTTGGAAATAAGACAAAACAAAGGATAAAATAACAATAAACAGTAAACAAGAATTCTTGTGGTAGTAAGAGAATCAGAGGAAGCAATAGGTTGGTATTTGGCTACATGCACTACTGGGTTCAAGGATTGTCCTGTTATTCTGTATTAAATTTCAGTTTCTGTTGAACTTTCACAGGTTTCTACTGGTTTTCCTTTTAGAAAGAAAGGGTACATCAGCAGAGGAGTTGGTATGGTGTATGCCTTAACCAGGTAGGATCACTATATCTACCTCTATGAACTCTATCAAGTCTCCCATATAAATTACAGTTCTTCACTTTTCAGTATAAAAACCTGAATCTCCTGTGCTACACAACTCTGGACAGCAGAACAGTTGGAAAAAGAGACGTTTGCCTTCACTACTGACTGCGCTGCAGTGGAATCACCTATCTTCTTTGCTGCCTTAGCCTTGCTGACTTCTCCAAACAGGCGGAGAAGTGGGAACAGTCTCTGCAATGTTTGGTCCCTACAAATATATAGGGACTTGACCTTACACAGATCTGAACTGCCAAGCCCCAGCTCAGGAAAACATTTCAATGCTTGTTTAGCTTTAATTCAATAAATTACCTAACTGAAGCCTGCTGAATTACTTTGGTCCCTAAAGTTAAGAGCAATAACGCATTTAAGCATGCACTGTGACAAACTGCTCTGTACTTTTGAGGCTTGTACTCTTAACTGAATAAGTGTTAACTGACTGTCACGCTTAGGAGTTGTGGAATGAGATTCTCACCTGCTTTACTTCCTTTTGTCCTGACTCCTTAACAACTAGAGCATTATTCAGTCACCTCTCATTGCACCATATCAGGTCTGCAAACACTACAGCTTCAAAGAGGCAAAGTGCTAAGATAAGGGCAGGCTGAACATATGACAACAAACATATACAAGAATTTGGATAAAGGAGGTGAGGAAAACAAAAAGGGGGGAGGAAAGGAGAAAGAAAGCACGTGCCTACAATCCCTGGACGAAAACTGCTCTCTCAAAGACAATGTACTGTACATATGTTATTTATATGCCACCATTTTAATGGCTCTTCAATGAAAAACATCTTGTTTCTATAGTAACCTCCACATTGCATGCTATCTCTGAGACTACTACATAATCATCGGTGTGAAATGCTCTGTGTGTCTAGTATAAGTCATGGGCATGTCTCATTTTACGAAAGAATGACGTGTACATGTTTTTTCTACCTTAACCCATTATTCTGCATACACACTATCGATGTGCATTTCTCAATGTGAAAAAGGAAAATTATGTTCTTGTTATTTCTCTTATTGTTTTGGCAGAGAGCAACATGTGCTCATAATGGCAACTCACAATAGCAGGAAAAACTTTATTTTCAATTATTATTTTACCTCTCCAGGCATCCACAAGCTATTTACAAGTTGACAAAGAATTTGTTGAATTGTTTCATCTCAATTTAAAAGTGCCTACTTAATTTCTTTTAGTATTTCTGTAACACTGATTTTTCAGGATACTTTGCAGGGAGTTACGCTTGTTTGCAACAGAAATTTCCTGCAAAGATTCTCACTGTGAGGTGCAGGCAGAGGTCCGTCTCCATCCTTCACTCCATCATTTACGTATTCTAAGATACTGTACATCTTACCTAAGCCATTGAACAAGTGATGTCTGTTGCCCCAATTGCTTCCATATTTCTATCCAATGTTTTATTCTTTGTCAGTCATAACTGTCTTAAAGATTAAAACTACACAAAAAGTGGATTGAATTTCCCTTTGGGAATGAGCACAATAAAAAATACTTTGCCATGAGCCTAAGGAAATGTTGTGTGTCTGTACATAATCTCCACAGGTAGAAATTCAGAATAAACTATGCAACCGTGTCTGCACACTGCACACAATAACAGCTCTGGAACCTGTGAACTAAAAATCTATTCAGTGGTATAGCTGAAGAAAACACAAGTAAACAGTCTTCTGTTTCTAATTTGATCAGTATAACATCTTCAGACATTTCGTTCACTTTAAACAGGCACGTTTATTCATTTTGAATGTATTATCACATAATAACTTTTTGTTTTCTTGGTTTTTTTTCTTTAAATCAAAGGAGAATTAACACTGGAGCCTACCTGTGGCAAATAAAATATCAGTATTGTTGGCTACATTTATGATACAATTAGCAGAAACACCAAGCTGTTAAACTTATTTCATTACAATGTTGTTAAACATACTAGCAGATACCGTAGTGGGGCATTGCTTAAAGATTTCTTGAGGCAGGGCGGAAGAGTAGGAACCATCATTGCCAGACTTATGACTCCTGCTCTGCTGTGCAACATACAGGTGATAAAGAGATGCTACCTTTTTTCACTGCAAAAAAAACTCCCTCACAAGACAAGGATGGCAAAATTCAAGCCAGTTTCTTGCTAGCCTCCACATTAAAAGCTCTGAAAGGCTCCTAATCTGTGGGTAGATGAAAGTCAGGCAAAATTACTATGTAGTCCAGCAAATGACCTAGAAGACATTTCTCGAGAGGACTGAGGAGAAGTTCCACCACTGGAGGACTGCTGCTAGGTCAGCATCACATTCTTCCTATGGCTCTGCCTCATAACAGAGGCCCAGCAAGAAAAATGTATTTTTGATTATGTGACCTATAATCACACTAGAAACCAGTGTTTTTCCATAAATTATAGAAAACATACCTAACTAATATATTAAAATGTGAGTCATCTTGAGAGATAATTTTCTTTTGAATATTCAGGGATATCCTGCATTGTCACTGATAGGGACAGAACTTGCTCAACTTAAAACTTTTTAATTGACTAGAAAGTCTGGAAGCCCTGAGGCCAGGTATGCACATTGCACAACAGACTGTTTCTGCTTTCCAACTAAGAATCATGAACAGCCTTGCGGTATTTTCCTCTTACTCATGAAACTGGAACTGAAAAAACAACGAATTTCTCACACTGTAAGGAAATGAGCTCAGCCTCAAGACAGATACTGGGAGCTTTAAACCCTCACACCAGAAGTTATTTCAGACCTGACAAAACATACTTGTTTATAATATTAAGCATAGGCTCTAATGGCAGAAGTCAGCATAGCTGCACATTCTAGGCCACACTGATGTGCCAAAAAGGTATTTTTTTGTTGTTGACTTTTTGTCTGTCCAGATTGGAAGGAATCTCTTGTTAATGGTCTCAGAAAGTCACTTCATTGTCTGTTATTCAATCAAAAGATAGAGGCCATGAAAGAAGAGCTTAATATGACAAAGTTAACTTGCCCATATAATCTACTTCTATTACCAATTTTCAGATACAGAAGAAAGCTGTGTAAAAGTTTATATGTAGCTGCAAATTTTGCCAGTTTTAGAAAAGGACAGGATGAAACAGCATTAAAGATAATAAACCAGTTCAAAACTTTCTTTGGGCATAGAAGTCAAGAAGAATAAAAAAAAATCTTTAACATTTAAAAAGATGCAGATCCTACATTAGTAGAATTTAAGTTTTTAAGTTTTATAGTCCCCTCACCTCCCTAAGTCTGGCTATTTCAAGCCTTTGTTTAAAGCCATTATTTCTGATTTGGCTTTGTGCTCCTCACTTTCGTCCCCCTCGCAGTTTTTTTTACTAACTTCCAACTTCCCACTCCACTGAACTTCTGAGAAAACTTTTAAAAGGTTATTATACATCTAATTGTACAAGCAACTATGGTATGTTTCTTTGCTGTTTAATATCTTTAAATTCTACCCTTTAGACCACAAAAAACACACCAGTTCTGCTTGCTCAGAAATCATTATCTGCACTGTTACTGATACTTGCAACAAGGGACCAGACTCTGCAACAGCATAACACAAAATTTGTGGCAGAGATGGAAGTAAGTGCAACAACTGGACGTCATTTTGGATTTGGTTTCTTTACATTTTCAAATTGTTCTGTGTTGTGCAAGAGCAATATGGTTTAGAAAATAATAAGAAAAGACAAGTAAGAGACCACTATTTCCTGTAGTTTGGTCAATTCAGTACATAGAGTTCTTTTTACCTATAATTCACCAGTGGTGTATGGGAGAAATAAAGGGAGTGTGGGAAAGAGAGGGGAAAGGGAAATGTATATAGGTTATTTCAGAAGGCTCTTAATAGCTGCTAGCAAACTATCCGGAAAAAAAAAGTGAACCAGTTCCAAACCTTCATATATTCTAAAGCCAACTTGTAATAGAAGGTTTTCAGCACTGGAGAGAACTAGTCACTCATTCAGGCATTCAAGATCCATATGACCAAGACCTAAGCATGAATTCTGTTACTCATCCTCAGCTACCCATGTTTCTGTAGTGTTTTCCATAGCTCATCGCATCAAAGAAAGAAAAGTATAGTTGTGATTTCAAAATTTGCTGAAGCAGCACTTATTAAATTATGGACTCAGGAATTATTCGTGTTTGAAATCTGTCATTTCCTAAATTTTAAACCTACCAGGCATCACTCATTATCACCTGAAATTCAGGACCACAAGCAAGGAAGACTGTCTGAACACATGGTTACAAGAGAGTGATTTTCCTAGCAAAGACAGGCATGTGAAAGCTTTCAGAACTTCTTTTCCAACTCTTGTGAGTTTTTAATGATTTGGATAGCGTGGGTAGTGGAAACAGATGCTATCATCTCTACGTTTTTGGCAGAAGATAAAGCAGCAAAGGCTAACATATTCATGCTGTTTGCAAACTGATGTATACCACAGATCATCTTTCCAAAACACATTTGGGCAGGACAGAAAATTTCCAGCTCTTGATGATATAAAATTATACCATTAATGTCTAAATATACCATTACTTTAAAAAATAAACTCTCCACAATACATAATTTTTCTTGTTCTCAAAAGGATAAAGGATACATATCTGGGTAGCCATTTAGATTCTTTCCCCTCCCACAGAAGAAATCAGGCTTGCCAAGTGTTTTAGGATCCTTAGATGGAAGACACTTTGTATGAGTGAATTCCGTTATTTATTGCTACCATGCAGCATTCGGTTCCTACAGACTGAAGACTATATTAAGACCTAGTGCAAGCGGATGTAACTCCACTGACATCAGCAGAGCTGCTCTTACACCAGGCCTCAACATGGTCTACACACTGCTGCCTATCATTTATATATTGTCTGTTCTTATCATAGAAGCCTTTATAATTTAAGAATGATAGTCTAGATCTGATCTAGAACTCAAGATACACAAGCTACTCAAAAAAGATTACTAATGCGAAGCAAACATCCGTCTTTGCTTCATACTAAGCTTCACCATGACCTAAAGCAGCTTGGTTTGGTGCCTTAAAACTTAGATCTTCAAAGATGACAAAGCAAAAAAACAGTTAAATATTAAGAATTGCTGATAAAGGGCTTAAAGCATTCTATCTTTCTGTATAACACACCACACTGTACCACAGTCTCTGCATCACATACATATCCCCAATCTTTGTGTTATCCTCTTTTAACTACTTGCAGGCTGAGACGCATCACATAGCATATTTAATAGATAGCGTCTGTCATCCAATAACCTGAAAATACTTCAGTTGCATTCCTGCAAGACATTAAACTCCATTTAAAGTGGTGAATGAAGAGGAAGGCAATTCCAGAATACACACAACATGCTGTCATTTGAAAAATCTAATTCTGCAGCTTGTTTTGCACAGGCAGATCACTGTGCAAGGGCATGACCCCCTTAGGGTCAGCAGGACTACATGGGTGAATATGCCTCAAAAAGAGATCTGGCTTCTGGATGAGGTTTTCTAAGCATTCCCACAGTGCTGAGGCTCAGAAGAGGCACCAATCAGATAGTTTGGGCTGATCTTTACTTAAAAGTGACAATAAAATGCAGGATATTTAGGAGGTTTCATAGATACTTAAAAAAGAAACCTCGACTTGATTCACTAGCTCACCTTTGATCTGACTTTGATCTGCTACTGGAGAGTACTCTGGAAAGCAAAGGTTCGATTCCTATAGTCAAGCTGATATCACTGACAGCATCATCAGTGATTCTGATAAGTAAATCATACTAATGCTGTCTTGAATTGTATGAAAAATATGAGGGAAGACAAGAAAATCAGTATTTTTCCCATTGTGGGAAACAAAAAAAACCCCCACTATAAAGGGCACGGTCCTTCTATTAGCCATGTCCAGTAACAGACAATTAAAACCAAGACATTTGCTATCACCTTGTTTATAGAGTGGTGAAAATATTGCAGTACATTTTGCATTTTGGCTTAAAAAAGTGACGACAACAATTTGATTTTTCTGATTTCTTTATTTTTAGCGAAGTAATGACACAAGCTTTTATACAGCATCTTTTGGAAAAGTGTGCCACGTTTTTTGAAAAAACTCCAGGCATTTTAACACCAGACTTGCCTCATACCAGACTAACACTTAAAACAGGTGGTGTCAGAGAGAAAAATCAAGTGGGCAAAAATCAAATCTCAGTTGTATATTTTTTAGTTTTAAAACTACCAGGAATCTCCCCTGTCTCTTTTAAACTCTAACAATATTTCCATATACACTATAGCATAAGAATTATTAGGCTAATCTAAAATGGATCTACAATCCTACTCAGTTACAGTAAGAATCCTAAGACTCAGTTCCAATGAATTTTACCAACAGCTAAAGCAGCTGTGTTAGGTATATTTTAAATAAAAACATAAACAAGTTATTGTTTAAAAAAAAACACTTGCACAGAATTGCCAGAAAAGACAATTCTATATTATAGTAAGATTTTCGATTAAAACAGCCTACTTTTCAGAATAAGCATTAAAGCAATACACAATATTTCCTTGTTTTGCATGTCATGAGTCACAGTGGCCGAAGAGTCTGGAATCATAGTGGAGTCTTTCAGTGCTCTGCAAGTCCTGATTATGACACTTGTTTGACAAGCAGTTACTACAGCCTGATGTTGCTCTGTTTTCCTCTTTAGAGAAAGCTGTTTGTAAGAGAACTGCCTAGAAAAGGTACGGCTGTGATGGAGAAGATGGGGAATATAAGAAGATCATCTTTTCTTAGGATTACTGTGTACCATAGCTAATGCTTCTTATTCCATCTGCATGCTTGAGGCAATAAGCCCTACCAGTAAACCTTTCACCTTTCACATTTTCTACTCAAAGACTGTCAAGACAGATGACAGTAAATGCCATCTTTATTGAATTATGATCCTTAGTACTTTACCAGAAATAAGCAAGTATTAATCAAAGTACAAAGGTTTGAAAAAGGTAGAGCCATGAGAGCTTTGGGAAGAAAACAGCTTAGCAGACATGCTCTCATTTTTGACAAAAATTAAAATAAAGAAACATTACAAGAGTTAGAAAACTTGCCAGATACCAAGCAGAGTTGGATGAAGCATCTTTCAGACTCCCTATAAATTTTCAGAAAATTCTGTCTTTTGTTCTGTGCCATATCTACGTGCCTAATATGACTGTTTTCCTGGGTGAAAGCAGAATTTTTTAAGCTTCTTTTGATTTAAGTTTAGTTAGTTCACCAAATCTTTTCAATTACAAATGGTTGTCCTTAGGCCTGTTATTGGTTTGTTTTTTTTTTTTGTGTGTCTTGTTTTGGTTTGGTTTTTGGGGGCTGGGTTTGGGGTTTTTTTTCTAACCTTTTTGCCTCTTCTTGTGGTCTCGCTGGCTTTTTGTCATCATAATTTCATGCTTCTGCAATTTTTTTTGGCCAAAAGACAAAATCAACACCAGACTCTCTCAGAGCAGAGTTGCATTCTTTGCACATCAGGTTGGAGATGGGACATCGCAGTAAACCTGCGCTCTTGTGCTTAGTGTAGATCCAGAAACAGTCTGCAACTTGTCCCCTGCCTAGGAGGAGTTGTGAGCTAGCAGGTAATCTGACAAACCAAAAGCATTTACTAGAGTTTGAATCTCTTAGTACTCTGCAGCTCTGGAAATTTGAAGCAATTACTTTTAACAATTATCTTTTTTTTTAATTGCCAAAGGGCTATTTTCCATAATATAATAGAAGCCCTAGGACAAACAGATATATGATGGAGCACACCCACAAACAATCTAGGAACATGCTATAGCTCTCTTAGCACCCTCACTACTCCCTATAAACCCCAACACTGCATACAGGTGCAGGTATCCCATAGCACATCTGCTGTTAGAGCCACAGAAGCAAAATGAAAGACCTGGCTATAAATATGTGGGAGGGCATGAGCACACACTAGAAGAAATACTTGTGGACGACTTTTTCTAATCAACTTTCTTCTATGAGTGTGGTTTAAATACTAACCAGCAGTAATTTGTTCATGCACTTGCATGCTGAATACTTTGAATTGAAGAAATCAGTGAAGTCGTACCAGACTTTGAGGAAGAAACTCAGACTTAAAAAATTCTGTTTGGTTCAAGTTGGAGCCAAAAAGTTGTACCTATCTACTGCAGATGAAAGCATTTTCTCTAGTGAAATCCCACTAGGTGTTTTTCCAATAGCAATGCTCATTTAACAAGTGCACTCTGCCATGCAGGTGGGACGTGTTAGGAGTAACAGCACATTGGAACATAAGCCTTGTGTAATTAATATTTATTGCTTACGAATATTCATTTTCTTTGTGTCTTCATAGACAGATCCATGCTCTACAAAACAGCGTGGTAGGAAAGTAGTAAAAGTTTTCATTAACTATATGCATCTTCTACTGTGTACAAACACCTAAATACATGCATGTATAATGATTTTTCAAATTAAATAGAATAAAATATCAACTGATTTATCACTTGTCATAAAAAGAAAATAAAACAGTGAGTGACTCCGGATAGAGAAATGTCAACATGAGGCAAATTACAGTCTGAACAATCAGCTCACAGAGCTGATTTGCCCACATAAGTGATGATATTTCCCAGTAAACTTGATGCGAGCTTGCTTACCCGCTAATGAAAGGGAAGTGAGTTACCCTGCAAATACAGGTGTGCAAAATTACATGCACATTACGCACTGAGGTCAGAGCAGCTGGGAGGCTGCTAATTACTCTCAAAGTTACCCTACAGCAACTCAGCAATGTGTTTGCATTCTGGACTCTGAAGTGTAAGCAGCTCAAGGCACCACAAAGCCTCTCCCACTTAGTAATAACAAGCAGTGGCTCATAACACAGGGTGGTTATTTACAATTAAGGCTGGTTCTTTTCGTAGGGAGCTAGTACAAGACCTGAAGAATACTCATTTTATAGGACCCACAATTTTGAACATACCTAATTTGACACCTGATTAGCATTTTAACCTTCTTTGTATCCTTTCCTACTAAAAGTACTACACTAATGATTATTATTCTCTTTCCTATGTGATAACACATGCTATTTTTCAGAAAGAAAAATATTGATTTACCTACGGTTCGTTGTTTGTTGTTACTGGCAGCTTCCTTTCCCTAATAGCATTTTTTGTGACATTTGCCTAGTACGTTGGCATTTAAAGAAACTGTGGCTCTACTCTGCAAAGCACTTAACTACTTAAATTTGGTTCTGCTACAATCAGTGAAGTATTTGTGTAAATGCTGTGCTGAACTAAGGCAAAACTAAGTATTGTGAATTCTAAAGACCCAAATTTCCGTTTTGTCTCCAAAAGCACAGTAGTTCTCTGAAAAGCTCAAATAAATGTTAAGTACATCCTACTCCAGTGGATGATAAATCTTTCTAATTTTCTTCGTATATATGCACGTAAAAGTATATAAATATAAAAACACATACAGAAAGATATAGATATTTAAGAATTCAAATTGACACAAACAAAAGCATCCGGTGTATGTTCTCTCACTTGTTCAACTATTTTCATTTTAATAAAATTTTCAAGGATATAGAAGAAACTCTAAAAATTAACACAGATATATACTATGAAAGAAAAACATTTTATTTATTAATACTTCTACCTTTTAAGTGCGATATTTTAAAGACCATAAATACAATTTAGGTTTTTTGAGCAATGTTGGATATCAAACCATCTAGAAACTTTCTGTATGCTTCCGTGTCAGATGGCAAGTACAAACAGGTTACTGTCAGAATATCTATCATCTATGTATAGTTCTATTATTTCTGGTTGACTTTTGCCAGACCTGTGCTTAATACAGAAGAAATGAAAATTTGCATTATTTTTTAAGTCATGCTTCTGTAGTTTTTAAGACAAATATTTATTTCAGAAATTAGATAATATCATTCTATCAGTAAGATTTGCAAAGCTGCCATATGATATAGTACTACACATCTGTTCCATAAAGGGTTTAGAATCTGTGATCACCCTTGTTTTTTTTCCAGGACATTTTTATCTGCTGGGGGACAATGAGTCAAGTAGCAAAAACTAAGCAGTTACTTCAATATAAACTTCTCAATTATTTGACATCTGCAGTTATTTGCTGCCTGCAGTTATTTGCATTCAAAGCTAGGAGAATGGAAGACTAGAATCTAGTCCATGGATATCTTATGGGATAACTTACTTGGGCAATCTTCCGTTAGGGCTGCAGCAACAAAAAGTATGGAGAAAAAAAAAAATCCAACAATAAGAACTTAACAAAATACTTGGAAATGTCTATTTTTCCCTTTCTCATCCTATTTCAATCCCAGCTTGTTTATTACTAAATACAGAGCACAAGAAATCTGATACACAGTAATGTAAATTCAACTTTCATAATGTACTGAAAAACATCTTACTGTTACCATGATCAGTATCTTTCTGGATATAAGAGAATTTATAGGATTCTGAAATAAAGCCCTAAATCCATTATACTTTTCCTACAGAAAAGTAAAGGCTGATTGCTAAGGACAACTGTAAGAGTATTTTGGTGAACTACAGACTCCACTTGTCATTAATGGTCAGAAACTAAATTAGATCTCCCAATATATTTTCTGTACATATTCTAAACAATCTTCTTTCTATTTGACCCATGTAATTTCAGAAAATAGGCTGAACACCAGTAAGTTTGACAAAGCTGCAGTAAAACAGACTGCTCTACAGTTCTGTTTCTGATATATTCCTAGATTAAAATAGCTGGTAATTTACATCCAAAGATGTAAAATAAACAACTCATGAAGCATTCAAGTTGGAAGTACAACTCTTTCTGCAAAACTATGAATAACTTATTCACTAGCATCAACAGTAATTTCATCTAGATTGCAGTCTTTACATTGTAGGCAGTGAAGGGATATTAAATACAACAGTATTAACTTCTGCCTTTGTTATCAAGCAATACCTCTTACTCTTTGAAACTGAAAACAATAGCACAAAAATAAAAGTAAAGAAAGAACAACATGACCAAAATTAACTCTGCAAACCCAGAGGACATGGATAAGTGTTTGTGAGTCTATTGAAATGCTTAAATTAAAAACACTGTAAGCCTTAAAAATACAGCTAGATTGTAGCTCTACTTATAAAGGAAGAATGACATTTCTGATGTAAAATATTAGACTATCCTGAGTGAAATACATTAAACACTTGTTCCAGGTTGGGGATCCATAAAGACTGTTTATTCCTTACCTTGTTCAGATACTTTTGAGAACTCAAATTAAAAGAGTAAAAAAAAATAAATATTAAGAAAGAAACAAACATTGAATGTTCAGTATTTTTCTATCAGCCACTTGGTTTCATTTAGTGTTAATGCATATATGCTTTGGTGCTTACAAAGAGAGTTCCAAGGAACATTGGGTGTTATTAGATTGATAACCAACTCATATCCCCAGCAGGTGGCTCATAAATACTTAAACATATGCAGATTAGTTGGGAGAAGATAGTCTTCATTTGTGGTTTTAGGTCATACTAATGTGATTTTCTCTTTCAAACAAAACTAAATAGATGTGTCAGAAGGGGTAAAATTCTTAATGGAAGAGAACACAAATAGTTTCTAACCTGCTGGTAAGGTTAGAAATGTCACGGGTTGTTGTCATTACCATGGAACAGAGAGTTCTTCATCATTTCAAATGCATTTTTGTATCCACAGGTAGTCAGATAAGTGACCATTACCACATGTAGCAAAAGGACAAACAGATGGGATGCAGCTCATTCATTTTTGCCTCTCCTGTACACTTCTATTGTTTTCCGAGTTTGCAGTCATCTACTGACTGTATGATGGGAGTGGTTCACTCTCTTCTTAACTGAAAAAACACTTCTATGTGCAACAGGAAGTATCATGTCTTTTGGAAAGTTTATTTATCCAAATGTAAATAAATTCTGTGTTCATTTGGATCTTTGAGACAGTATCTGCCTGGCACACTACTGATGCGGTCACAGTTCTGTCAGAGACTGAAGGCAGAATCAAAAGGAAGATTTGAACAAAAAAATCTTTGATGATGTTTCTCCACATTATTATTTTTAAGCAAGACAAAAAAAATAGAATGAGGTTAAAATTTAATAAGTGAAACAGTGATATAATCAGCAAATTTATAACACTGACATATCATATCAGAGTATCAATCATGACTCATTATATGATCAAGTCAACTGACCTGATGCATCATTCAAAATATTTTAAAGGAAACCCATCACATTCAGTAAATCACAGCTATTTTAAAAAAAAAAGAATTCCTAGCAAATTAACATTTTCAGCCATTTAATATGATTTCAGCCAATTTTTGCATGCAATTTATGCAATATGCCTCATCCATAGACATATGCATAGCTTGAACAGGTAAAGGGCACAGATCTTTGTAGGGTCCAGCATAAGCCTGCAAACAAACCATCTCTTTGCACATCTGCTTATAAAATTATAGAGCAGGGAAGTCAGTGGTGTGCACAGTTCATACCTATGGTTGTTGCTGCCTAAGGACAGACAAAAGCATCTCTAACTAGACAACTGGGTTCCTTTAGGCACTAGCAGCATGTCTTCATTTAGTTTGATTTCAGTAAGTGAGCTTTCAACAGTAACTGCCGTGCAAGATTGTAATTACGTCTCAGGAGTGGAAAGACACTGAAGCCCAGATTCTGCAAAGTCTTAGACATGTGCTTTAGCTTTCTGCACTGTGAGAAAACCCATTCATCTCCATGAAGACACAGCTCCCTGTGTAGGCAAATACATGCATAAATCCTTGCTGGACTGGGCTGCAGGTTGGAATTTTATTTCAGTCATTTAACTGTGCAAACTTGCCAATTCTGATTAAATTTTATCAGCCCAGTAAAAATGAAAAATTGTTGTCACCTCCGGCTGAGACTAATGCTGTGAACCCCTCACTGTTCTTGGCCCAGTATGACAGTTTTCATCCCACTCAAAAGACAGATCAATAGAGTAATAGTCACATTGGCACAGATGGCCAGAGAAAGGCCTAGTGCACTGTATTTATTGGCACTGAGGTTTGATATGATCAGCTGTTACCAGAAGCTCACACTGGAGCTGCCACAGAAGAGTATGCAGTGACAAACACAGAATAACCAATCTGTTACACCTTCACCGAATGACAGAAAGAGCAGAGAAGCAGGCTACGTAAAGGGACACACAATTTTAAGTCATACAGGACTCGTTATTCCTAGCCCAATTTAGCGGATGAGAGTGCTCCACTAATGGGACAAAATAGTCCATCTTTCAAGCAAAATAGCAGAATTTTAGGATAGGAGGTTATTAGGGCAGCAAACTGGCAGTAGTTCTCCTATTTTGTCTGTGCCAGAGTCCTGCTGCTGCTGCGACACTAGGAGAAGCAAAGCAGTAACGCTCATGAGCCTGAAGTATGGACAACGTCAGCCCTGTCCTGTACCCATCAGGGGCTATTGCAAACTCATCTCTTCAGGTTTCCCCCTTTACCCTAAATGAGCTTTCCATCCCAAATCACCTGTTCTCCTTCCTTTTCCTTTAGACGAATGATGCAGTGGCAAGTACCTGGGAGGCTCCCATGCACAGAGAGCAAGGAGAGAATCTTGGGCATCAAAACATTCATTGACAAAAGTAAGAAACTGAAGTATGGTGCTTATGACCCTATAGCTTATGACACTTCTGCATAGTCAGAAAAGTGCTCACATTTCAAATAAAATCAGATCATCCTGCCAATCACTTTGATTCTCACTGCTGAGCTTCTGCCTAGGCCTTTCCTTGCGTACATGCTGCACATCTGCACAAGCATCACACACTTCCTCTAGGCTTCCCATGAAAGCAAATTACTCCATCCTTCCATAAGGAAATGGAGTTTCATTCCTAGGTTTTAGGAACTCGTTACGTCTGAAGAGGAATGTCCAGTGCCCCAGATTCCTCTGTGTCAATTCTATGTGCTCTGGAGGGAACGAGAAGAAGTTCTGGAAAAACTTTCTCCTAAGGACACTTGAGAGTTTCCCCAAATCAGCAACCGACTTCTGCCTTCAGACATAGATATCTCTTAATATGTATTGCCCAGGTGTTACACTGGAAACTCTGTTTCGTAGGTGAGCCTGCTATTGAAAGAACTCAAATGTAACATCATAGCCACGTATAAGAGAATATGCTACTAATCAAGCATTTCAGTGAAGGTGAAGGTACAAGCAGTCTGATGTCTACAAGATCTTTTTTAATTGATTCTTTAGAGGCACTGAACTTTTCCAAAATATGCTACTTTTGAAATGGAAATTGCCTAGCAGTGGTACTTAAGTTGCAGCTGGGCCACTTATCATGTCCAATGCCTTACTGGTATACAGCAATGTAGCTAAATTGGAAGCATTATTCTAGCTTTCATGGGAGGCAGGGCTATCATTATGGTCACATATAGAGCTCCATTTAAGAGTTCTGTTTTCACTCATTATAATTTGCTGGGGAAGACTATATAGGGCGGAGCAGGAAGGGTGATGAAATTTTTGATGTTTCGCCTCCGCAAGTAAATTACTTCATTAATTTAGAATACATATCTTACAACTGCTTGATTTATAAGTGCACAAGAAAAAAATAATTGCTCCTGTTTCCCTTCACTACACCATTATCCTCCATTATCCAGGCTACCCATTTAATTTTCTTATTATTAGTTAGAGAGGGAAGTAAAGAAAAAATATACAACACAATAACAAAACAACAAGTAAGGTAGTTACAAAATGTAAGCAATTTAGGGGACAGGTATTGCACCACTACGCTATACTAAACTCACAGATGTGAATTTAGTATTCACGCAAACCTATAAAATTAAGAGCTTAATGCAAAAACCTTAGCAGACGCTTATCTGCATTTACTAGCAGACTATCTTTTGCAATGTCTCTAACTTTTTTTTCCTCCTTAAATTATGTTATTTCATCCAGGCTATAAAGAAAAGAGCTGAAGATCTGCTAAAACATTCTAATGGCTTGTAAGATACCATCATTTTCTGTTTTACCTATTACTACTTATAAGTGCAAAGTTATTTTATTCTGGTCATGTAGAACACATCTCCATTGCGCGTTTCTTCCTTTTCTCTTCCTAGCTAATAACTTGGAGTAGGGATTTAAGTTAAATGGTTCTACACCTTGACCTCCATCTTGATGTGAACCATAGGTGGCAGAGACGGTATTAGAGTTGTCTCTGGGGTGTTATGCAAAAGACTTTAGTGCTTACATAGTAAAGAAAATTGTGATTTAGTGCTAGCCTGCTGAGTATGCATTATAATTCTCTAACTATTTTCAGCAAGGTGTTTTATGGGATTCAATGCTTTCAGATGTCGTATATTTGGTAGGAGGTGGCATTAAATTTTTCATGTAAGGTTCATTAGCTAGGTTTACATGTTAAATTTAAATTTTTTTCTTGTACTTTATACAGAAGTATGCCAAGTGGCTGACAGAAAATCTAAATCTCAGACTCTGAAACTAAATTAAATTGGGGTTTTGTTTTTTTTTTTAAGAAATTGTCTAAACAGTGCAATTTAATATAGATGTGCTGGAAAAAAAATATATCACAGAGGAAAATACTGCCTCTTATAACCATACAGACTGCATAAAACCACTAAAATCTGCTAAACTCATTTCTGTTTTACTCAAGATCAGCCTGTTGGTACTGTTCCAGACCCTTGTACAGCAGTCAAAGACCTAACTTTAACATAATGGACTATGAGGCTGGAGTGACTCTTCATAAAAGAGAAACCCTTGTTGAGAGCTGAAACTTGTCTTGTGACACAGAACTCATCATGCCCAAAGTTACCCCATCATAACTCCTTCTTTCAGCCTTACACAGGGAAAAAAGCCAGTCCTTTCCTTCTAGTCATTTAACTTCAGTCTGTCATTACATCTCATCAGACCAAAAGTCATTACAAACAAACCAAAGTCTGTCATTACACCTCATCAAAGTGTGAGGTCTTTGGGGCAGAGATTGCATCTGGGGATGTACCAGTACTGAGCTCAGAACTATGGAACCAATGGTTCAGGTGGAGATATTTTACGGCATTCTGATATACATGATACAGATGCATTCTAGATCTATCTATATATACACATACAATCTCCACTCACTCGGTCTGTCCGTGTACATATATACACACACACTTAAACATGTCTGTATACGCACACATATATATCAGGCAAAGTACACCCGTGAGCAGGAATTTCACAGAACAGCAATCCAAAACCATGATTCGTTGTCAGCCGTCCTCAGCAGGATTTCAAATTTACCAGGAGACTTTTCCTGAATTATAGTTTAGTGTCTCTTTGTGTCTTTCAGTCCCTAGCTGTCAAAGTACTGATGAAAGTTTAAAATTTCATATACACCATTCATATAGCAGAGCTCTTTGTGCTCTGTCAAAGAGCAAGCGTCTCTACTCTGCTTGGTATGGCATTCACACATTTTTTAGCTACTTCTGATTCCCAAACCTTTTATGGTGAAATGCTATCCAGGAAAAACTCAGTTTTCTTAGGATAACGTTGATCTTACCCAGCTATGAGAAAACAATTTTGTTTTTGCTCTTGAACTGAAAAATGTAACATTAAGCAAGTTCAAGAAAAGAAATAAAAAATACTCCTTTTCTATTTCTTTGGAAGCCAAAAATAGAGCTTTCTGCCATTCACAAATTTTCATGCCTTTTTTTTTTTCTTTTTAGATAAAACATTATTAAAATGAGTTGCACATAAAATTCCTCTTAATATTCCATTAGGCAACTGCAAAATGCAGTTTTATTTGCATGTGCTATTTACAACCTACATGTACCAATGTTCTCTCCAGCTCATTTAACGCACATTTACATAGGAGATAAAACATTACAACTACAACAGGACAGTTTATTTGGAGAACATATGCAACCTACCAGCCCAGAGCAAGCACAGAAGTCTTTCCCAAAATGTTTTAAACTGAGAACTTAACAGAAAGAAAAAAAACACTAAACTAAACCACACAGATCTGTTTTAGACATCAGTGATATATTTGTTCAGCTAAAGTATTGTATTTCCATTTTTCCTTTGATACAATGATTCCCACCATGCATTACGATTACTCTAGCAGTCTGATCATAACGAAATAATGAAGTGGGCTTATGAACCACTGATACAGAATTCTGGATAGTCATCACCATCCTTTGCCAATCCATACCACAAAAAAAGTTTGGTTTAGATGTTCTTAAATGTTCTTGTGTTCTTATAATTCATATTTCCAAGAAACATTATTTCTACCTACCTAATCTTCTCTCTTCCTCTACGTTATTTTCCTCCTCCCAATTATCACTGTCTCCCCAACCTTGCCCTGCTTTGTTCCTGTGTGTTCCAGCAATATATTCTTTCAAATACTCTTTTTAAGTGTGATTGCTAGTCCAGAACATTTGGGTGTTTTATTTCTAACTCAGCCGCTTCCCGGCATACACATTTCAGAATTTCTCTGAGTCATTTCTAACCTTTGTTCAGCTTTTACTGCCAGGATATATGTCTCAATATGTATCAGATGTTTTATGTACCATTAAAACACCATACTATCCTATTAACTTTCTTTATCTTAGTGCACCAGTTTTTCAAACTACATTCCACATGAATGGTAGTTTTTCCTGTCTTTTCACTAACTCCACAAGTATCTTGGGGTTCAGCTCAAGCGTGCACTTCAATATTACATTATCACATTACGCCGTAATGCAGGTGCCACACCGAGAGGAAAAAAAATAATTTAAAACCTTATGCACCACAGTTATTAATATATAAAAACTAAGGGAATCTCCAAAATCATGATAGGAGACACTGAATCCTAGTTAAGCCAGTTTAAGATTATCTTTCAATGCTTCCTACTCACAAGACACCCCATTTTGGTGAAGGAGGGAGGTGAGGCACTTATACAGATGTATGCCAGTGGCTCAGAACAAAGCAACAGAGTGACTAAATCCACCAGTTTTAGAAACGTGAAACTAATCATGATTGAGATAAAAAAGTCACTTTTGACTGTTTCATTAAAATTATTGCAAATACTATGCATAACAATTTACTGTAGTTATCTCAGATCCTGAAAAGCCGTGTCCTTAATAAATGAGGTTCATCTGTAGTAAACGGCTTGGTACAACACTGGCGTCTCTAATCAAATTTGGGACAGATGAGTTCCATAGATTCAGTTTATTTCATTAATTTACAACTGCTTAGTGCTCATGGTAGATGGTCAAATGATATTATTTGTGCCAACACTAAGTAAAATAAGCAAAAGAAAATGAGGCACATGATGTATTACCAGGATAAATCATACCACAAAATGTAGGGAGATGAAAGCCTACAGCAGCAACACTTAGCACACTTCATTTGATTCCCATCCATCAGCTTCAGTGCCAGTGGCTCAAAAAAGAATGCAAAGGTAAATTAACACTAAAATATGATTTACAGCACTTGAAAAAGAATCACACAGAAATAAATCAAAATTCTAGTGTTATTTTAGGCCAAGGTTTATTCAGAATATGGGACTTTTATAATAATATACCGCTAGCGTAAAAATATCACAGTACAAATGCAGTCATGAAAAAAACCACAAAATAAACCCCATCCATAGCTAAGCCAGTCTACAAAAGGGTCAGGGATTGTATTTTTCTTTTTTTTCTTTTTTTTTTTTTTTTTGGCTGATAGTTGTATGCATTCCATCCTAAAGAGGATGCATAGTCACCTAAAATCTCGCTGTGGCTCATGATGCTGACTGCCTTCTCACTTGTCTCAAGTGGTAAACAAGTGGTCCTCTTTTTTTTTTTAGCATCAAGATACCCTTCTGAAGGGCTCACAGGTTGTATGCCTGTGGGCCACAGCTCAGAGGGGTGCAGGCAGGGGAACTTCGCCAGATAGGGAGGTGCCTCAGCCCTTGCTAGCTCCTGTGCAGCATAGTGTCTCTCTCCTGTTCAGCAGCACCTCATGCCAGATGGAGCTAGCTGACAGGCTGGTCAATTGTATGTTGTACATGGGCCTACCACTGTGCAAAAAAAGTTGGGGTGCTGCTTGCTAAGGGGTGAGGTATGTGATCAGGAACCACGGTAAAGCTAACAGAGCAAGAGACCTATGTAAAATACAAGATCTGAAAGATTTCAGCATACAGAAAATGGAATTTTCCAAAAGCCTGCTTATCCTGGAGCAAAAAACTCAGCTGCTAGCAAGAGTCACGTGTGGCGGCACACAGCAGGACAGAAAGCAGCAGGCATTACCCAAACACACAGAAGCAAAGAGTCATTTGGGCGGTGGCCTGTCCATCCTCCACCTTGCAAGCGACACCAAAGCAACAGCCCACACTATTGCCCTAGAAAAGTGCTTGCACATTTGCTCTACAATCCATGGGGGAAGTTTATTCCATCTCTTCTGACACTTTTTATGAGCCACTGTTGGGACATACTAGCCTAATTAAATGCATAAAAGCTTCAGTAAAACCACTAGATCTAAGAGAAATCTTAGGGGAAAACACAAACAACTAGACACATATTGCAGGCTTGTCCTATGTGAAACAGGAAAAAAAGAAAATGAGCCTTTGCCACACTGTATCCAGGTCAATCCTGTCTAGACTGTCCTCAAGTAGCCACACTATATGCAGTTCTTGGACTAGTAATATTTCATAGGTACATCATTGTTCATTATTACACTAAGCTTACAGTGTTGATTGTTTTTGCTTCCAATAATTGGAGCTCTTTCTCAAGGTTCACTAGTCCATGGCTGTAACTTGAATGTTTGATTTCCTTTTTTCTTAATTGTATGTAGAAGCAACACGTTGGAATGATTTTTGACCATCTACTGCTATATCTCATAAGATTTATATCCATTACTTTTAACAGGCTAAAAAGCAGCAGCAAAGAAAAGCTTTGATGATGATAATAAAAAAAAAAACTAAACCTTATTTCATACCTGTAACATCATTCCCAGAAAGGTATTTCCTAGTGTTTGCTCCACAAATGCTTTTTATATTACTGAAACTTAAATTGTAATGCTGTTGCAAGTAGGGATGAAACATTAACAAATCTAGGCTACTAGAGCTGTATGAAGTTAAGATTATACATTTCAAAGGTTTAAATAGGTGTTTGCCTAAGAGCAGCAACCTCTATGGAAAACAAGTTTGAGAAAAAAAACACCAGTTGGATTTTCATTCTGTTATCATTGAAATGGCATGGGGCTTTTTTTGTTAATGACTGAACAAATCAGAATTTCAGCTTTATATTCACAACATTTTCTCCTAGTTATTCCATGTTTGATGCAAAACTGAACAGCAGCTGAAGAAAAAACTCACTTTACAGTAAAACGGAGAGTCTGCAAATTTGAATTGGTCAGGCAGCTGGACTAGGTGATGATTATAGGTTCCTTCCAACTAAAATATTCTGTTCTGTTCTATTCTATACATATTAGCTGAATTACCTCCCAGGAAATAACAACTCCAAAATAAATGTGATTTAATTTATCATTACAGCTACAATAAGAAGAATCTGGAAGACTGCCAATGTTCTTACTGAGGTGGGAAAGATGGTAAGGGTGATCCAAGGAATTATAAACTCACGACCCTCAATTAAGTACCTAAGAGAATTGTTGAGAAAATCATTATGGATGTCAGTATAAAGCACCTGAGGTGCAAATCAGCATAGCTTTCTGTAAGCGTAAACTTTGTATGATATATTAGAACTCTTTGAAAAAGTTAAGATAGTGAATAATGGGAGAAATGTTAGATATACTGTAACTTAAGCAGTTTATGACAAAACAACTCTCATTCTCATTACAGTGAAATAAGGGTAAATTTTACAACATAAGAATAAAAGATTACAGCATGAATCTTACAGCTTTTGGCATGAAAGGTATTAAGTAGCATTTGGGACCTGAATACACATTTAACCTCTTCCCTTCTCCTCCTGCACTGAAGCAAGCAGTCTCTGCCCTCTATGCTTGAGCCATTAGTTTTATCTTAGGTCTTTATAACCCAGGCAGATTCTCATAATCTTTCTCTAACAGAAATGCTAAGTCTTTTCCTGCTCAGTATGAATTTCGAGCAAACTTGTAGCAAGGTGGGTGTCACTCTCTTCTCCCAAGCAACAAGTGATAGAACAAGAGGAAATTGCCTCAAGTTTCACCAGGGGAGGTTTAGATTGGATATTAGGAAAAATTTCTTCACCAAATGGGTTGTCAAGCATTGAAACAAACTGCCCAGGGAAGTGGTGGAGTCACCATCCCTGGAGATATTTTGAGGATGTGTAGATATGGTGCTTAGGGACATGGTTTAGTGGGGTCTTAGCAGTGCTAGGTTAACGGTTGGACTTGATGACCTTAAAGGTCTTTTCAAACCTAAATGATTCCATGATTATATGAAATCTTAATACAGTGCCTCTCCCACCAGCAATAGCCCTAATAGGTTTTTAAAGAACTGGGCATAAAAAAACCCACCAAAACATCACACCGACATCAGACTCAGATATAAACACAAATTTAAAGCTCTTGGCTAATGAGAGAATCTCTTCTAGTGCTCATCACACCCCGGTATTATTTCCTACCTGCATAAAAATATTGAAAATAAAATGCCTGATGTCTATGATTCAGTATTCCTCCTGTCAACTGAACTGGCAATTAAATGTTGCATCCAAAAAAACCCGATCTATATATACATGAGGACTAGTTGAAGTAATTATGTGGTTGGTTAAACTTAGAGAATGTAAAAAAAAAACCAACTTGCTGAGGTGGTTAATACAATCTGCACTAAGCATCTGACAACCGCCTGCAGGCTGAAGCACTTGGAGCCCGATTCTCAGCCCCTCCACTGCTTTTGCGGTTATTCACACCTGCACAAGGCAGGTGTAAAGCCGGTGTTCAGATCTGGCAGTGTTTACATCCACACAGCACAGCTGTGAATGTCGACAGGAATCAGCTCAAAGCACTGTCTCATCCCAGCTCATCTTTCAGTTCAACATGCTACTTTAAGACTGGAAAGCTGCAAAAGCCATCAACTCTATAGCCTTAAAACTCCATGTCTGTAAGAAGTTCAGAATACCCTTTAATGTCTTTCTAACTGTTTTAGTAAAATCTATAATTAACTAAACGAGGATCATAAATGTTTTTTTATGTTTTAGGTAAAGTATGACCTGTATATGTATATGTAAATGACTTGTTCATTTTATCCTTGGAGAAAGCATCTGAGGTTCATAAAAGTATTAGTAACACATGGCCTCACTATAGTTTCCAACAGAAAATTCTGAAGGAGGAGAGCTATTTCATCGTTTTAACCATTAACATGATTTACGAATAATCCTTACAGCCCCAATAAAACAGGCAAACTCTGATCTATTTTAATCTAGTGCATTAACGATACTCAAAAGCATGAGACTGGCAACAGCAGCACCAGAAGGACTGGCAGGCTCCCAGGAGTTATCCTTCCTCTGCGCTTTTCCTGTAGGTGCCTCCGCAGGGCTGAGGCTGGAAGGCAGAGCTACTGGTGTGCTCCTCCCATCATCAGGACTGGATGAAGTTGGAGGTTAGTTACGAGATTTCATGCTCTCCTGCACCTCCTTGGCATCCCAAATTACATCCATATATGAAAGCAAGCAGTGAGTAGAGGAGGAAAGAGCAGCAAACCAGCAAAGCTCACTGAAAACCCTGCGAGTGTCACAGTCAGGAGCTGAAGGTGTGGAGTTGCGTGCAGGCAGAGAAGGCCTCTGCTCAGAGCCATGCAAACCATCTGAACTTAAATTGATGATACCTTTAAGAAGAATGACAAATCCTAAACAAACCACAGGCTGAGACAATAACTCATAAATTTATCTTTGTCAAAATATTTATCTCTGTCAATTCAGGAATTTTTGCACGCAGCTTGGCACAGTAACCATTTTATTCATTGCTGCTGTCACACTACTATCACCTACACTTTTCTCATAAGCAACTGTGCACCCAAATTCAATATTCAAAAGTCAAAGTCACATGGCACCTGCCGTTCCTTAGCAAGGAAGAACATAAGTCTCAATCTATTGCAAATGCCTATTGAGAACAAAATAATTTGATGCTTTCTGTGAATGTCTCACATTTTCTTTACATTAATTCTCTGAAACATTCAATGAGGAAGAAATGACAAAGAAAAGCAATGAAAAATTCATTCTGAAAGTAAAAGGAATATTTACAGGTTACACAAATTAAAGGTAGGGGCTGTCCAACTTCAACAGAAAAAAAAAAAAAACAACAAACAAGAAACAAAAAAACAACAAACCACAAGTGTTCCTATGAGTGGGAGAGCAGGGTACAATGTAAGGAAAAGGAAGGGAGTGAAAAATGAACAGTAAAGAAAATACTCATTAATTCTACTTGCAATTTTGGAAGGGAGGAAGGGAGCAGACCATTTTAAAATAAAGAGATCATAAGAAACTGTTATTGACCCCAAGGGATAGAGAAGAAAGCAGATCAGGAAATGTTTACATAGATAAGGAAGGTATGTAAAATGGCTGGTCTATTGCCCATGAGAGGTTTCAATTACTTCTCCAATCGGCACAACAGCAGGGTTACAAAGAAAGCATTCATCTTCCTGGAGTTGGGACAGAGGCAACAGGGTTCAAAAGCCATTCTGGAGTTAGTTTAAGGAATTAAACCAAATAAAATGGGCAAACATCTATAGTTTAGTATTGAGAACAAAGTTTTAACTATGCATGGCTAAAACCCCCTCAAACTAAACAGTACATAAGTAGTAAAATTTTAACAGATAAAAATATAGGAAATACTTGTGCAGATTAAGTAATTTAAAACAATCCACAGGTCAAGTTTCCTCTCAAGATCAGTGAAACTGGGTGCACTTCAGTTACAGGATAGTTTATAACTTGTGCTTTGCTTTCATTTGTACTCATCCCTGATGCAGTATTTTGCTTAAATGAGAAACAACACATTGCTGTTGAAAACCCTTTGAATACCTTGTACGATTCAGCAAGATTAAAGCTGTTCTACCAATCTTTCAGTGCTAAAATAAATGAAAGGAAGACGCTGTTTCTCTAAAGTCTTAGTACTTTAGAGGCTTCAGTGTGTAACTTCTCACAGTCTGCGCATTTCCAAGAGGCTCCTGAGAGCACCAACCTTTACAATATTATAAACAACACATTAGCACCTTAGCTGAAGGCTACCATATAAACCGAAATAGCTAACCTCACACTAAGGGAATTAGGAGCATTCATGTAATGCACTACTCAAGTTGAGGGGTGCTAAATTGCAGGGAAGGACCAGTAATTTCTTTCAGCTCTTCCAGTTAAGATTCACAACTTCATCTACACTTTGCAGATACTTCTAAACCTCAGTTCAACAGCTCCAAGAGATTCACATTACATTCATTTTCTTCCTTCTTCTGCTAGACTTTCACACATCCACACACCTAGTCCACTCTTCACTCAATCCCCTGACCTCCACACACTTTTTGTCTAATTTCTATCCTGGATAAATTAGTCTTGTACAAATGTTGCAGAATTATGCTACGTTTGGACACAAATCAAGCATGCAATATTTCTACTGAAAACAACTGGTGGTCTCAATTGTCAAGTCTTCCCTAGCTATCAACCTCAGTTACTCCTTTCCACTCTTCATCCTATCGCCTCAAATAAATTTAAAATATGAACATTCAAAATGCTAACTTAATATTGAGTAGATACTAATGTATGTCTCTTATTCCCTGCTTAGGTAAACCCTATGCATTTCTCTCTTCTAAACCTTCATCACAAGACAATCCTTTTGTTGTGGTGCTTGGCTTCGTATTAGGTGAGCTGGCAAAGACTAGGAAGCCCATCAAGGGGAAAAGACAAGCAGAAATAAAAAAAAAAAAACCAACCAAAAAAATCAAGAACTAAATAACATTTCCTCTTGCTGATGCACTGGTTCTTCATCTCTGGCAAAGTCCTTCACAAACTGATCTAAGGCCATTAGCTGAGGCACTGAGTTTCATTTTAAGTTCAAATGGACACCTGGCTATCACAGGGACAGTGCCACAGCATTTCCAGGCCTACACACCTGATGTATTTTTATTCAATCAGAAAAGCAAACAGAAATTCTAAACTGGGAAATCAAGGAATCCAGGTGTAAGAAGTAAAGAAAAAAATCCAGTTGTAAGTACTAAAATAAAGATGGTCAATTCTGCAATGATATGAAGCAATCTAACTGGTTTGTTCATTAAGTGTCATTTTCCTTTCAAAGTTCAAGGCCAATTCCCTACTTGTTTTGTTAAAGTGAAGTGATAAATTGTGTTCGCAAAGGTTGTGGTGATACATTTGCAGTTACTGGAAAAATCTTATCTTGTAATTTACAGCAACCAGGACTCAATCTCCCTTTGCCTGAAATCCTGTAAAGTGTGCTTAAATGGGGCTGTCAGGGTTTTTCACTTGGCAGCTCAGGGGCCTATCCCTGCTGCAAAGGACAGTCGAGTACTGCACAGACAGTCAGAGAAATTATAAAACTAACCCAGCTGGAGCCCAGGCTGGGCTCACTGCCAGGGCTACAGAGGCACCTCGCCTGCCCAGGCTGCAGAGCTACTGGCTGCCATTGCCATGGTAGCATCATGTGATGATAGCACGGGACATCTTATGACAGGGTGAAGATGGGGGGGGACAAAGTGTCCTGCAATCAGGTACCTCAAAAAGGTACCCCAGGCCCTGCCTGCAGCAGCAGGTGGAGAGGAGCTAGCCTGAGCAGCAGCTCCAGCATGGAGCACAGTGCAGGAGCACGGGGCTTTGGGAGGCAGTTGGTGATCCAGGATCAGGCAGGGCTTTGGTTGTTACCTTTCTGCCTTGTCCCTGCACTGGAAATAGGGGGGTGGGTAGTAAGATTCCTACTTAAAAACATGCAGAATAAGACACTTGTGGCCTATTTGTCCCTTTAGGGAAAAAAAAAAATCTGAAAATTTACAATATACTCAATCCTGTTCAGGTCAAGGATCCTCACACTGTTTTACAATCAAGTCAATTAGAACATATTCTTAAGTTTTTCAGGGCTCGGACAACAATGCTAAGCAGATTTAGGTTCAGTTCTTAGATGCTCCCAGAATTCTCTGCTTACATAGGAAAGTATAACATAAAAGCATATGCAATTTCTAATCATTCAGTATTTTTCATATATTGCATTTTCCAGAGCCTAGAACACTTTTCCAGATGTAGCTGCACCACAGGCACGAATGACTGACTTGCTCCTTCTGTGATGCAGTGTTTTTAGATAAACTGACCAGAACTCAAAAGGACTCTCTCTGTTCCTGGTGCTCATTGAATACTTATAAAAGATCTTCTGTTCATTATTACACGCCTTTTTCTTTTCCCGCTCCCCCCTTCAGTATTGCAGGAAAGTTTCTGCTTTTCAAAATATTTTATGCAAACATATTGCTTGCATACTTCCAAGCTGAATCTCATTTTGGTATTTACAGGACATGGTTTGATTCTCTGTAGATGCTGTTTCATAATTTCCTTGTCTTTCTGGTATTTGTTTCTTCTTTCCATTTTAGCATCCTTCTCAAATCGAATAAGAAAATGTAGATTTATTCCCTCATCTCTTTGATGAGCAAAGACACTAAATATGTTCTTGCAAGAATATCATCATATTACAAAAGTATAATCATACAAGTATCAGTAAAAAGAACACTTAAGAATTAACAGCTTTTAATGGGTATGAGAAATAGCTTACAGAAAACAAACCATAGTTAAGAATATCTTGACCATAGCCACATGAGAGCATATATTTTTCCCTTACATCTAAATGGTATTCAGTAAAATAAAACAGATTTCTCCTGAATTACAGACAGATTGTATTTACTCCTTCTCACCAGTTATGTTGTTTCTCACCAACATGTTGCTTCCCCCACATTTTAGTCCAAAAAAAGCCCAGCTGTTTATCACAAGAACCTGTGACAGTGACTTTTGCCAGTATACTTCTCACAGGCAACTGTAACTTTGATTTTTACACTATAATTTTGACATTTACATCGGTCAAGATGCATTCTTCATGACACACAAAGAGGAAAAAGGTGTTCATAAAAAGGCAGAACATCTAAATAGGATCTGAGTGACAACAGAAATCCAACAGAAAATATTCATGAGCTTAAATTAAAAAAAAAAAAATAGACAGAACTTCAGAAAAAAGCCTGGATCCCATAGTAGGCCCATCTGTATGGAGCATAGCCTTGACCCAGTTCATCACCAAGAGGGGCCTGGGCTGCCTTGCCCTTCCTGGGCAGGTCTCCTCCCAGGGGCAGGGGCGAACCTTGGTGGGACTGGCACCATTGAGTGGCTGGCACAGGGGCTCTGCATCAGGGGTGTGACTGGGGTGACTGAGGACGTTACTAATCACTCCTGCTTCATGGCATTTCTCATTTGTAATGAGGAAAACAAATTTTAACCACCACAAGGTACAGTGAAAGCTGTAAAATTTACCTTATTATAGCTAGTTCTTCCTTGCACACAACATATTTACGGTACTAGGGGCAAGGACTGATGGTGTGGGAATGCAAATCCTTTTTAATAGTTTGAGGTATAAACAAAATAAACGTGAAGCATGTACTCTGCTTGCCTTTTCTATGAAGAGGTCAGGAGTTTGCTTTTGAAGGAGGAAGATTTTTTTTCTTTAACTCTGTGAAGCTAGTAGTATCATTAAAATGGTTAGACAGTCTTAAAAACCATGGCCAGACAAATATCCAAATGTGCTAAGGAAGTGAGGAGAAAAACTAAGGAATTAGCAGGCACATTCACAAGTTCATTTAGTTTAGAAGAGATCCCTGGGGACTGGAAAGTGGCTAACATAACAAAGTTATTTTAAAAGTGCCTGGAGACATAACAGGAAACCATAGACCAGTTAGCTTGATATGAAGTGGGGAGAAACTCCTAGAATATCAAATGGGAAAACACTTGAAGAAGCACAGCTTGATTAAGGATTGACAGTGTAAGAGCAGAGAGAGGAGGGAGACTGGGGTTCATGGCTCGCTAACTTGCTGGGATTCTTTGAGGAGATTTCTGCCACGGTAGTCAGGGAATGCAGTAGGCAATAGGCACCACCAATATAAACCTTTATCTCTATTAAAGAAAGCATATGCTCTATTTCAGATGAGGATTAACTCTTTCCTTGATGGCACACCATCACAGCCTCTGTGCAGAAAAATCTGACTATGTCCAGACACATCAACACATTAAGTATCACCTTTTGTGGAAAGCTGATCCTTCCACAAATACTTTTCTTATACAGAAATATCTAAATATCTAAAATATCTTCTAAAGTAAATCTAATGAAGAATTTAGTGATAGTTTTCATCAGTTGTTTCTGGCAATATCAGTAGCAATGCCGCTTGTCAGAAATCCTTATTAAATGTCATAAAATACATTGCAAAAAATAGAGAAAAATTAAGAACTGGGCCCTGGTTTTAAATCCTCAAAATGGAAACAGCTTGAAGTTTGATTTCTTTATACTTCACATGAAAGTAAGCACATTCTCTTGATATGCTACAGTCTGTAGATAATGAACCAGGCAGAAAAGACAGCACTGAAAGTCTGCTTTGATTCATGGGCGAGACAGTACAATAATGGCAGTGAATATGAAGTTGTCTACCACTCAGTAAGTATTTCCAATCAGTCTCATGATTATAAATAATTGTTACCATATTTGTAAAACTGTACACTAAATTCCTCTTTTTGTTAAAGAGAGAATTGTCCAATTCATGTGAGCAGAAGTTATTCTCTTTCCTCTCCCTCTTTTAAGTAGCTGTTACTTGTGCTAAGTTTTATTACATGAAATAAGAGAGCTGAGATGATAGTGATCAGTACAGTTAACTGAACTGAAATGTTACCCCAAAAATGAAATGTTGCTGCAAAGGAAACATTTGGCAAATGCAGAAGTCGTATAGTGGTCATGTAGAAGCATTTTATGATTAGAAATGTCTCATTCTATTCTTCTGTCTGCCCTTGAGGGGCCAAAATTAACTCGGATTTCTGGCTACAGGTTGTGAGCTTCCTGCCTGGGATGACTACTTCTATGTTTCAGAGAATCACGCTGGTTGACAAGACTTGCCATTTTCAAACAGAAATAGCCTGGATATAACAGCAGATCCAACACACGAGTTCACATGCCAGAAGTATATCTGCATTACCGGCAGGAAGGCTGTAAGTACGAACTAAATTCATTTACTTAATGATTAATTTGATGCTATTACCCTAACAATCAAGAGCTTCTATGTTTTTTAAAAAGCATATGGTGAAAACTATTTTAAGGACTCATTTTACCAAATTTGCATGACAAGGCAACAGAAGAATTTACTGAAGACCATGAAACAAAAAATAAATATTTAACTTGCATCATTGGTAAAGCTCATCTGAACCCCATTCTGGTCATAAAAAGTTGGGATAAACTTGACAGGCAGAATTACCCACTGAAAAATGCTGTTTTGCAGACGACTGATGAGATCCTCTAACAAAAAGTAGCAACCCTAGCAGAAACTCAACAGTGAAGAAAAGCTCATAAAGAGATACTGGGTTTTGAGACCAAAAGTTGAAACAACTGCAGGAGTTGGAAACAGCTGATTTAAAAGATCAGTTGGGAAGAATCCTGCAAGCTAGTTTCTCTCCACCCTTGAAAAATGGAAGGATGCTAGGGAGTGAATGAGCTGCAATCTATGCTGAATGTCAACCACATACAGCTAAAACCAGTAAAACTACCCATGCGACCAGTAACTAGAGGTAACAAGGTAAACTGGAATTAGAACCTCTGTACGATAGTCTATATGCCTTACATTGTAGTCCACATTACTTATGCTAGAAAAAGACAATTAAAGGATTGCAGCACAATCTGTGATGGCTTAACCCATGTGTTTCGAGCACTGTGAACACAGTATATGGAAAGAAAGATTTAAATATCATTTAAAACACGGCGTTCACAGCTACTGATATTCATGCCTTTTCTCAGGCTTTTCTTATTCTCTCACCAGCCTGAAAAATATCTGGTTTCCATTCAAAAAGCAAGTGTCATCACCTTCTCTATACACATCAACAGCAAATCTGCACGCATGATATGGAGTGCCATGGTGTGCTTTGCAACAGTTTTTGCAGCCAAATATTTTCTGCTTCATACTCTACATTTGCTTGCAGAAGTGCCAACAAGGCTTTCTCCCTCTCTCTCCCTCCCTTCCCCCCTCTATAACAAAGGAACAAAGACTCCATAGAGGTTCTATTGGTATCAACATAAATCAGTTCTCAAGATAATGTCTGCCAGTCAAATCCTTTAAGTGATGATCTTCATGATAGACTAAAGTCACCTGTTTTCTTTCATTTTTCTTTTTGCAGAAAAAAAGAAAGACTGTGTCCCCAGCCTGATAAAATAATAGAATCACAGAATAATTTAGGTTCGAAAAGACCTCAAAGATTGAGTCTATCCATAAACCTAACATTGCCAAGTCCACCACTAAACCATGTCCCTAACTGCCACATCTACACACCTTTTGGCTAAAAGTAAAACTAATGGGGTTTGGCTGTACTTGCCTTCAGATCTCTGGATGCAACTGATTTTAGATGTTGCTGAAAAGAAATAAGAAGTAATTCTACCTCAGGCCAACCTCCTTAGAGCATGCAGCCCAATCCAGTCATTCCCAAAGACAGTTTGCTCATTCACCAGTTTCCATGGCACTGATAATTTTTTCAGGTCCCAGTTTCATCCAACACTGCCCACCAGATAAAGCATGCCTCTATCCGTCCCTTTTCCCTTTTATATCTAGAGCTGCAGCCAAAAACCTTGGTATCCATAGCATTGCCTGCCTGCAAGTGTTCACAAGCCAGTTTCCAGATCCTATCGTTGTCTACAGATTGACATAGTCACAAGCTTTCAAGTCAGCTCTTGTCACCGCCTGCAGAAAAGCAGAGGCAGGAGATAGCTCCTAATTTCAGACTGCTTGTGCACATGTGTTGCTAGAAGCAGACTCCCAGCTCTGCCCTGTACCTTTCTGAGATGATTCATGTAGCTCAGCCTGAAACTCTGTAATTGCAATTACTACTAGCCCTAGCTAAATTGCTAGTTTGAAGGCTTCCTCCACAATTACATTCCCACAGCTCATGGCCAAATTACACAATATTATCTGAAATGTCATCTAAGACTTTGGGGGCTTATCAGAGTCAGCTTAACTGGTTAGCATGAGATCTTTTTAATAAGTCGATTAGCTACATAAAACAATGAAAAACCTTGAACACTTGTATGTGGCTGATAATATATATATAAAACATTAGTAAGACTTTTACTCCTGGTGAAGTGGTAAGTGGATAAAACTGGCAGCTGCTAGACAACCACCTAGCTGAGTCTTCTGAGGAACTTTTTAAATACAGACTATGAAAGTACCACATTTGTTCCCTCCCTTCTTTATGCAAATCTCTGCTTTCTTCCAAGTCCCAGTGACAGCAGACGGCTTTCTCTGTGCAGCTGTCTTCGGGTTATAAACTTCACACTAAACAACTCTGAGAACAGCCAGAGAGTCTTTCCAGATAAAGCAAAACCACCCATCCTTTCACAGCTATATGAAAAACAATCCCAGGGTTGCTGGGTCAGGTTGTTTTTCAGCTGCTATGTTGTAAATAAAGTAGTAAATCAAGCAATATTCAAACAATGTAAAACACTATTTTTTAGACTGGCATGTCTCATAAACACCTTGTCCAATTCATTTCTCTCACCATCCTCTCTTAAAAAAAATAAATACAAGTTCTCCTGTGGCAGAGGAGAGCACATGAGAAATGTCTTGACTACATGGTGAAGTTGAAAATGAAATCAAACTCAGATTTATGGGGAAAAAGAGCTAATTGCTAGCTTAAACATGGAAACAATTGTCTCATATAATATATTGTAATGAATCAGCAGAGCAGTCACAGGTCATTGGGGACAGTGTGAGGAAAGAAGCTGCTGCTTCTATCAAGGGGTCATACGTCATCAAGAGACAGATTATTTGGGAGAGGCCAAACAATCCTGGAGCAGCTGCTAGAAGGAGGTGGCCCATCTGGAACAGGGACAGGACAGACCTCCTTCAGAAAGGGACAGGCCGAGAGATCAGAGAGAAACGTGTTGCATCGCATGGTATTAGCAGGACTGAAGCAACAGCCTCTTGCGCTGCCCCGCATGCCCTTGGCATGATGCTGTGCCAATGCGCTGGAGAAGCCTCATGAGATCCCCTGGCACCAAACTCCGGCTGGCAGACACGTGCAATGGCTGCTCGCCTTGTAAAAAGGAACAGACTGACGGCAGATAACCAGCCCTCGGTTGGCTCAATTTGGGCTAAGCTGGAAATTTATTAATTGCAACTGCTAAATCTAGCAAGACAAAGTGTATCTGTAGCTCTGCCAGCTCTACTTTGTCATCTTTCCTTTAAGACATGTTCCAGAGCGCAAAAGACTGTAGAAACTGTGGGCCTGACAGCTGCCTTCCTTGCATTGCAGTGCATGCAGGTGCTTAAGCACATGATGAAAACAGGCTGGCATGTCCCGCCAGGTTGCTATCCTCTCTGAAGAAAATGACTGCCTACATAGCTACACACAAACACCAATAGAGTCACCAAATATTTTGCAATAGGAATCTTTCATAAAAAAAAAAAAGGAAAAAACCCTTTCACTTAATGTTGACAGTTTGTTTTCTTTCCTAAAAGTTGCTTATGCTTCTCTCATCTCCACTGCCAGGAGCATTTATGTATAACCCATCTACCAATATATTAATCTAGAAGTTGTGACGTGTCTCTGGTATTGCAGGAGGGCCCATTTGGGGGCTTTCCTTCAGATGGCTATTTGCTTTTTTTCTGTTTGAAATCAAATGAAGCTTTGTAATTTTTCAATATCTGTCTTTTCCATTGTATTTTGCTGATTTTCAGTATTTGCTTTTTTCACAGGTGTGGTGCCGAATGACAAACAAAAGTACTCCTTGTTCTAAAATAGGTTATTTTCTCAAGGAGATCTGTACTTTTCCATAAATGATAAATGTTCCTGTAACTGTGTAGCCTCATAAGAGAACCCACTGATGTCTAACAGAATCCCAGCCTGCACAGAGTGCAGCAACACACATGAAGGAAAAAGACTCTGGGGAGAATGGGTGAGAGCTTGGTATCTTATAAAAAGGAGGGTCTTACATCTGTTCATACACAGCCCTATCAGCTAAAGAAAAGTCATGTCCTCTCAGAAGACCCACAAAGTACCTGACACTTATGCTCACTTTTCAAGTTGCTGAGCACGCACTGCTCACTGAGTACAGAGTTATGAACGTCACAATGCTTGGAGACCTCTGCAAGCCTACGCAGCTTCTCACCTTCCAGCTCCTCTGAAAATTACTACTTCTCTTTCTTCCTTTTTTTTTTTGTAAAAAATATAATGCACTTTCATCCTTTTTTTACATGATTTTGTTTTAAGTCTTCATAGATTTAAAGATGCTTTATGAAACTCAGCTCCAGTTTTGGACATTGGTTTGTTTTCAGCCAAAGGGATTCAAAAGACATCACATCAGAGCTGCAGCAAGACCTCAGGCAGCTGAGAAGAAGCTGTGTAAGGAGTAAGGTTTTTTTCTGCATTTAATTCCTTAAATCCACCCTAACGTTATTCTTCCCCCACTCAATTTTATTATAGTCCTTAGCTTTCCTGTCACATTAGCAGGCAATTTCCATGCCTCGTACCAGTACCAACAAGAAGAAAAACTGCACTCTTCATTTGATCTGTTACAGAGTAATCTCTCACTCAGAAAACAGAAACTCTGGGCCCTTTACTTCACCATATCTGTATGAATATTTGTGGTATTGGTAGTTACATAAGACAAAAAAGCTTTCATATCGCAACAATTTTTAGCAAAAGTATTATTTCCAAAAATAGATTTTTTGGACCATATTTTTGTAGGTAGAGAAGAACCTCATCAGCTTTACCACACCTCTCAGTAGAAAGCTCATTGATTTCTAAAGGACAACGCTTCCTGATGGAAAAGTCAGCCTAGGTGTGTTCAAAACATATTTTTCAGAAGAAGACATGAGATTTTGGATGAAAAAATAAAATAAAAAATAAAATATTCTGGACAGCTCTTTTGCACAGTCACTGCTCTCGTACAGCTAACCTTAAGAACTCATTCTCTTTAAAGGTCAGCCATCAATGTGCTCCAAAATCCACAGCTCTGAAAAGTAATGTAACCAAGGTTGACAACTGGGAACATCCCCAAATACATTCTCATATACATCTCAGGAAAAAAAGCATCCCATGGAGAAGTATTCCTAAACATTTCTAAAATGGTGGAGAATTGTTCCCAAAAGACTAAAGATCTGTTGCTGCAACACTAGTAAAAATGCATTAATGCCACATGTCTATAGACTGAGTAGTTAAAAGGATTTCCAGTCATTCTGTTTTCTCATGAACTGGGAAGAAAAACATGGGAGCTTGCAGGAGCTAGTGTCAATATCAATTCATCTTAGGAATCAAACACTAAATATCTAGCACCACAGAGGTATCTTACATGATAACTAAGGCAACATAAGTGATTTTTAAGAATGGACATTCATGTAAAAACAAAAAAGGAGGGGTAAAAAAGAAAAAAAGTGATGCAGTTTAGCTGTCTTATTGACAGCTAAACTTGCTTGCTGGTTTCTTCCTTCTTCAACTTCAAGTTCACAGCGAATCAGATTTCTGGAAAATAGACCAGAACAAACTGAGGCATCACTGCCTCATGACACAACTACACCTCCACTGATTCACTTCACCAGTATTTAACATACACAGAAATTTCAGCAGGAATGTTTACAGACAATCCTCACTGACTGCAATCAGCCCCAGCTCCCAAATTTCAGAAGGCTGGATCACCAGTAACTGCATTGACATCAAATTCCAAGACTCTTTGGCTTCCTGCTGGTCTCTATGATAGTTTGCCACTTTCTCTCTGCATCCTATTTACACACACAGCCTCTCTGTCTTCGCTCGTTTCTCACAGCTACCCATATCCAAGGGTCTTCACTTCACTACTCCACTTATCAGAAATAATCTTCCACACACATACTACCGTATCATTTTCCACCAAATACATTTGAAAGGTACATTTCTCTTTCATTTAGGTTCAGCTCTATTACAATTTTCTGCAGTTCATCCATCCATCCCTTCCCGACAAGCCAAGGTCCACAGCAATAATACTGGGCTGTTGCTGTCCTGCCCCAGGACATGTTCCCAATTGAAGCAGAGAGAACTGAGCAGGCACAACAACTTCACCAGCCTCAGCTTAGGTTCCCGCATGCAGCCTCTCTTTTCCGTTCTTTACTGCTGTTCTTTCCTTCGCCACTGGCTTCCATTGCCTTCTACTAATAAGGTAGCCTGGCTTAGCTGACAAAGATCATTGTATCACACTGATTGCTCCTCTGCATTATCGTTTATGCAAAACAGTACTGCGAGCACAGAGGCAGCTAAACCACAGGCTAGCATGGCTTGTCACTTTTCAAAGAGACAAAAGACACTGCTGCCCTTTTCCAAGGGTGCACATAAAGCTAGAACATGCATTTCCTATTTCCTATCCATGTTGCTCCTTTGTTTACATTTTTGTCTGTTTGTACTTTCTTGTCCTCAAGGAAAGAGAATCAGACATTAACATGGGCAGCAAAAAAAGCTTCTGCTCTTCTCAATTAGATTTATCTTTTTCCTCAAAACCAAAAAAAAACCCCTGTTATTCTTAACATTATTTAGAAGACTGCTGCTGCAGGAAAAAGTAAAAAAAAAAAAACCCACAACATTATTTCAGCTTTGTTAACTACTTACACTTCAAGCAGTAGCGATGTGGGTACCATGGTGGGCTAAGGATATAAGCAACACAAAGTTTTGTAGAGAGAAACAACATCATCCCTCTGATGTAGTTGAGAAGAAAACAGAAGAAACTCAGCAGATTTGAAATATAAGTTGTGAACTTCAAGCTAATACTCTTATTAGGAACAGCTGTTCTGAATTAAGCTTACCTATCTGCTGTCTAGCACCTGTGCCTGAAACAGATTTTTAAGCATTTTTAATAGTAATTTCTGTTTTCCTCTGTACTTTTTTAAGGAAGTAGAAAGGTGTTTAATGATGCTCAGTTACCATGGAACTAAGTAGCTAAAGATTTCTGCACTAGAATCCTCCTATCTTATTTTAATGCTCAGTGTATAGTATTCTTGGCTTTGACTGTTCAGGCTCATTTGGCCCTTTAAAATTAACACAGAATTCTACAGAAAATCCCAGCTGTTACAGGAATACAGAAGTTAAGCTGATGACTTCACTTTAGGAATGACTTGAAAAAAATTATATGCCAGACTTGAGTTTGGTGCAGCGCACTAGTGGAAACATCAACTCTCTGACAGGATGCCTAAGGCCTAGCAAAGGACTCGATTTTTCCCGTGTGAATTTAAACATCAAATCTTCCACTGCTCTTGACTGGATCAGTATTCAGTCTGTTTTGGCATGTTAGCTAGTATATGAGCAGATGACTCATTCTGCTCACCTACATTTTTCCATGCACTTTCAATCACAATGGCTGAACTACAAGAAGGAAACAGCTTAGGCATCATCTTTCTAGCAGTTCATAAACTACCAAGTAAAATAGGAGAAGAGTTAAGAAGGAAATAAAGCCCTCTGAGGGAGGAGATGGAAGGGACTGAGAATTCTCTGAAGACATATTTTTATTGAAGTACATGGTTATGGATACAGTCTGGGGCATACAGCAACAAAATACATATGTGCTGCCTACGAACTAAAGTGATCCTTTGAAAGGATTTTTCTACTGTATCCAGAGCAGAGGATAAATTGAAACAGATGCAAAAAAAAAAAAAAAAATCCTTTCTGCCCCACCTACACTGTGCAATTATGACATTACTGAAACAAGTTTTTATTTAGAGGTATTTGATTGAAAAGTTTCAGTTATATTTTTAAAAATTGGATTTTATAGCACAGATTTTTCTTTATGAGATTACATTCCTTCTCCTTTCCTTTCCTCACTTCTTTTCTTCCTTTGTCTATGTTATTTTGCTTCTTTTGTTTCTCCTTTCCATTTTCTTTCTGCCTTTCATTCCTATTATATTGTGAGTATCATGATTTATTTTAATTAAAGCCCCAACATCTCAAATTGAGTGACCACAGGATGATCTCAGTTTTCACCTACTATAAACAAAACTGATTTCCAACAGTTTTGTACCTTTGTAAAATTCCTACCCCCAAACCCCTACAATAATCCCAGGTTCCCCTGTAAACCTGAAAGTATGACTGGGGAAGAGACAGCAATACTGAGACTAGTTTTGATATGCAAGTACTAACTGGCTGATGAGGTGCTATCCACACAAATCCATTGTGATTGAGTACTTTCTGCTTTCTTCTCAGAAAAGAAATCTTAGGAACTTTATTATTATTATTATTATTATTATTATTATTATTATTATTATTATTATTATTATTATTAATTCAATATATAATTTCTTAGCTTTTGTGATTAGAGAGAGGGCTTGAAGAAAAGGCAAATTATAAGAAACACAATCACAACTCTATACCATCATGTGAAGAACAATTTCTGAATAGCTGGGATACATAGTATTACTCAATTGCAAGATGGACATGCTTGTGTGCATATGGACAGATACCCTCTTTACTCACCCTTCTACCAGTATTAGAAATATTCTTCTGCCTGTCACTCTCACACAGACAGAAAACTTCCCTTCCCTCATACAGGTAAGTGCTGCTGCTACCTACTTTGCCTCCCAGCAAGCAAGAGAAAGCTCCCAGTACCAGTACAGAGGGGACAGAAAACTGTGCTACCACTCTGCAGGCAAAACCAGGTGGTGTAGCCTTCCTACCCATTGCTATTGCACAGCAGGGCTACCCTGTACCTCAAGCAGTAAGACAACCACAGGGCAAATAAGTGATAGGTAGGAGCACAAGCTCAGCGAGTCACCTACAAGTGTCCTTTCTCCACCCTCTCTGTCAGGTAGCTGGTATGTTTGACCATCTATAGAGCAAAACATAGTGACAAGTCTCAGGTGAAGAGCAGCTCTACCTTGGAACATAGGATATAAATGTACCCATGTGCTTATCAAGTTCTTTAGGATATTCTAGGAAGAATGGTGATAAATATATTCATAGACAAAATAAACTGTGGATTATAGTTGCTGCTATGAAAGTTAGCTGCCCTGTATGAAGAATATTTAATAAACTCATGAGTACGTTTTGATTCTCAGAAAAACAAAACAAAACCCTGCATGAAGCTGAGATTCCCTTATCCTATGGAAAGCACAATGTAATACAAGTTTTACTTGTTCCACTGCACAGATTTTCAACAATGAATTAATTACATCTTGCATAAATGATAGTAGAATTCGCAAGGGAAATCAAGTAGTTCTTAATTTGTTGACTTTCCCCACTGATTATAGCACATTCCACTGCTATAGTAATTCTCATAGTGAGCTTGTAAGCATTTTCCAAGCCAGAACAGCCCTCAGTCCTGTCTCGATCTAAGCAGGGTTTGTTTAGGACTGAAAATTACTGTGAAAAGGAAGAAAAAAAACTCCAGAAGATAATTCCCAACAAAGAACATAGGGAGGCAATAATAGTTGTAATAATCTTCTTCCATTTTTAACACCTTTCACCTTGAAACTTTCTAAAGCTCCTTCAAAACTATGTATGCAGGAGTAGCTTTACCAGCTGCTGAAAAGGAGTGGTACCTGAAAAGGAACGCAGCTAGCTGCTAAAGAAGAGAGGGCTTGCTGTTTTCTTCCATTGCAACTTTCTCCCTCCACAACACGTACCCCATACAAACAGCTTTTGTGAAGTGTATTTCAAGGCTGCTATCCCATTGTCTAAATCCACTTTCAAGACCTTTCAACGTTCTTTACAAGTATTGGACCATTCGAGAGAGTTAATGCAAAAGTAAAAATCCCTTTTCCCTTCCCATGCACACTCTTACATCATGGTGCTGAAATAACTTCCACTGTGCAGCCACATCATCTCTCACCTGGAATGTCCCCTCATCCTTCACAGAGGTCACCTGCAGCAGCAGATTCCCCCAGTGGTTTGGAGCATGTTGTCCTCCTTGGAGGCCCCCATAATGCTCTAGGGTCTAAAGGCATTTTTACTAGTAAGGTCTAACTTGCCAGCTTTTCAGGGCAGGACTGATTTTCCAGCTGGGCATTTGAACCAACTCATTCCAGCATGCCATCTGATGTGGTACAAAATTAACAAGTACAAAACCACCAGATGAATAATAAATTATCACCTAGCTAAAGTTTATATGTAATATTGGAGCATATCAAGATATCTTTTGTTTACAAAAGACAATCCTGTCATTCAGTCGTTTTTCAAAAGGAAAAAGAGTTAATTTACTGAATAAATTATTTTGTACAAGGTCTACAATAATACTGACATTCCTTTCATGCAGAACTATTAATATTTTATTTATATTCTCGTGCTGCCTTCAAATCTCAGTCAAGAATCAAGTTCCCATTATGCCCTCTCAGCAAATAAGAGACAATCTCTGCTAGGAATATGTACTAAGTAATTAATTTTTTTAGAGACTTTCTCCTCTTTTTCAGGGTGCCTTTGTAAAAGCAGAGCCTGCCAAAGACACTAACCTGGATTTTCTCTAAAGCCACCCAACTCTTTCTGAAACTGCATTTGCTTCACAACTAGAAATTCATCATTTTCTCTTTTTCAAACTTACATCCAAGGACACTTCTACTTTCCTAGTACTTGAACCATCCACAGCCCATGAAGTCAACACAGCAAGGAGAGTTTCATTACCAGCCAAATGCAGACCAATGAAAAAAGGAATGATATGAAGAAAGCGTATCATATATGATTCCTCACCTCCTACTCTGTCATTTGGGAGCTTTATCAAATTACAGTAGTGCAGGATATAAAATACACAGAATCATTAGGCAAACTAGCGAAGACCAAAGATAAATCTTCCCTAATTTTTTTAAGGTCACACTCAGATGGAGAATCATTACATGAAGGAATCACAAGCCAGAGAAACAAGGGAAACCTTTTTCCCTTGCAAAATGCCTTTAATACTCATCTCACCCACAGAACTGTACAGGATCATTTCTCATGTTATAAGTTTGGAATGAGAGAACAGAGGGAATTTTCAAAGTTCTTTCACTTGGCTATAAACTTTTTGGCGTGTTTATAGATTGTGTAGCAGAAACCACAATGCTCCCACTGGAATGTGACCTGCCACTTTTTAAAGTAGAAGAGAGACTGACAATGAAAATGTCCCAACTTCCCTTTCTTTCCAGCAGAGGCTTTTCACAGCTTTCCTCATAATTACACATAAATTATGTACTTCCTTCAAAGTCAAGCTGTCCAAAAGACCACATTAACAGCTCATGCATCTTCTTTTCTTTCACCTGCTGTGCTCTTCTTTGGACCAACATTCACCTCCTAATGTGATGAGTACACAATGCTCCTTTCTTGGATTTTTTTTTGTTTGATTCACTCTGTGTTCCCTAAGATGAGATTTCCTCTTCATTAATTATCCTGAATTAACGGCAAGTGGTCATAGTGTAGTAGCCAGGATCTATCATCAACAGCCAAGTAATAGCAGGAATCCTGACTTCACATGCCTGCCTCTTACAAGATATAAGAAAGCAGAAATCAAAATAAATTCTTTTGAAGTTATGCCCACATGCAGCAGCCCATGGTGCAAAGACCATAGGGACTGAAGTCTTGCTACAATCAGTTGCAGCAAGGACCATTTAATAGCAAAATTTTATTTAATTTGACCTTACTTTTGACATACAACAGAGTGCTGTAAATATGTCCTTCTCCTTCATTTGACTGCTGATTGCTATTTGAATCAAGAATTAATGGCACAACTGGTTTTCACCTAGTTGTCTTCATCATGGTTTCTTAGGTGAAGCAGCAGACAGAGAGCAACTCCACTCTTTCTCTCCTAGCTTAAATCTAGAGATCCTTCTCCCAGCCTGTTACCAGGGCTGAGCAAGCTCTGCCAGCTCCAGCTTAGAATTTCCCAGAATTTCCTCCTCCAGCGAAGATGGACGTCTGCTTCCATATTACTTACAGCAACTCCACTGAGATGGAACTTTCTCAGTGCATCATCTACTGCTGGGCCAACATATCCATTATATACAAATCAGTACCATAAAAGGAGGGAGCCCGTGCAATCTCTTTATCGTGGACTACATCATTTGCAATGATGAGACATATATCATAAACAGTGAAAGCTAAGGGACTTACCTAATTTACATGCAGTCATAAACACTAGTTAGACTTCCTCCCAAACTACTTATGAATTTAAATCTGTAAGTTTGGAATTAAATATTACTTTTTAAATAGGAGTGTAGCCTGAAAATAACAGATGAGACATTCTAATACAGAAAAATCAATGATAGTTACCACACAATCATGCTTTCAGGAAAACGAGCCCTCCATCTCCTGCTGCATGTGATCTACTGTTAGATATGTAGCAACTCTCTACTTACAACATAGCCAGCCAATATCAATATTCATTAGAGCTGAGGAAGCAGCTCATAACAAAGAATTCATTTCATGATTTCACAAATGTCACTGCTCTCTTAAATTTATAATTTCTCATTATTTTACAGAATATATACTTTCTCACCAGCTAACTAGTGTTGGAATTGTTAATTAATTGTATTTTGTCACAGAGATCATTTAAGAAATCTTGTCTTTTAATTTTGTTTTGTATGTTATAAAAAACTCATAGAACACAAATTTCAAATTTGTTTATTGGGAGAACAGGAGCTTTCAAGATGAAAATGAACATTCTGTGAACATCTGCACACATAAATTTTGAGTAATTGGGGAAAACGCACAGAGAACAGAATGATATGACTAAAAACAATACACTAGAATGCTGTGGAACATTTTGAGGAAATTTTGATTGCATTTAATAGCACCAATTCCAATCATATTTTGATGAACAAAAATTAAACTGTCAAAAGAAGGAAATACCTGCAAAATAGTGTTTCTCAATTGTTTTACTCTTTGCAAGGTCTTTCATAGCCTCTGAAGTCCTACCAGGAAATCCTAGAGATTGCCAGGAAGCCAGAGGCAACTGCAGAGAAGCCCGTTATCTCTAGGCCAGCTCTTGGTCACTATCATTTGCTAATTGATAACACATTCCTAAGCAATTCATACTGCAGATTTTGTAACTGAATTGAACATTGCTGTTTAATCATGCTGAAAACACAGAAATACTGTTAGGCGGGGACTGGAAAACCATTAAAGCCTTATGTTACATTACATTTCCTAGCAGACCTCATTCAGAGAGAGTGCATGTCTCAGTCCTCTCCATCTTCTCCCCTTGATCGATGCCTGTCCCTTCCCTTCGAAGTCCTGTCCCATACTTGGACTTTAGAGTCTGAGGTATATGAGTACACACACATGAGGAGATGAGTACACTTCTCAGAAAAGCATTCATTAGACTTGCAGATGGGAAAAAAACAAGGAGGTAAGGAGAACAGAATATCTAAAACTTCCAGTGATTTCAAAGAAAAAAGTCAAATACACAGCAGTTAATTGTGCCAGAGCACAAACACTTTAGAAACGTAGTCTTGCAGTCATGGTCCACCTTACTAAGTATTTGACTTGTTCCAAGATTTAAATAAATATGTCAATACTGAAAATGTTTTCTATTCTGTTTATATTTGAGACTACTCTGACATTTTGAGATTTAGAGAAACTACAGTTTTCAGTCAATTTTTATTTTGAATAAAAATATCCTACATCACTCAGCAAAGATTTCTCCTGCACTATCGATAAAGTTTTTCAGAAAAGACAACTATCATTTATAAAAAATGGACTCAAATATACGTATTCTTCTCAACTCCTCACATCCTAAAGCATTCTGCAATTTATTTCCCCACTTTCATCTACTGAGATTCAGAGCAGCCACAGTGTGATCATGTTTTTTCAAGAATAGCTGATGAATACCTGAAAACTCTCCCACTGTGGGACATTCTGTTTTCTCAGGAATGAAAAACTAGCCAGAATGACACATTTTCTATTTCTAAAAATAAACTAAAAGGCCAGAGAAATCAATGAAAAAATCACTGCTAAGACAGCACAAAACACAGAATACCAATTACATTTTGGCAATGTGACTAATGAGATAGCCAGCTAATCATCTGATTCTGATAAACTTTTTAGTAAATAATAATCTTATGGGTACTGCTTACTTCCATTCTAACACTGCCCTTTTTCATAATGAAAAAGCATCAAGGATAATATATTATAAAATGCCTCCCTACCTAAGTGAGACTTTGGTTCTATGCTGTTAACCATCTGAAGACTCAGCTAGTTAAGTGTGGATTTTTGCTGGAGAAGCTGAAAGAAGGGAGTTGTCTTGGAACAGGTTGATTTTTTCACTCTATTGCCTTACATGAGAAGGTAATCTAATTTACATAGCCTTCTCTGCAAAGATTTCCCACATTTCTTTGCTCTCCTATCTGGAAGTCTCCTGGGAAGCAGAAAAGGGAAGGAAAGGACCTCACTGTAATCCCCACTTAGCTGCACAGAAATTCACCTACACATCCAAGGCTTCCCTCATAATTTGATAATCACCAAATACTACAGAATGAAGAAGTTAATTCAACCAATACATGTTGTTCCAAAGAGATGAGAGTAAGGGTAAGTTTCCCCTTTTTCCAGTCCCAGTCCCTACTCTGATCCATGAACTTGGATATGTAGGAATAATTCCACCAGTTGGAGGATTTTTCAGAGCACTGTGGATATCAGCACAGGTCTGCTGTCCTCTTTTCTACAGGTGTTGCAACTGGGGTACAAGCATTACTCTGATCTTTAAAAAATACCTGTTATTGTTTATACTATGTGCACCCTCCAAAGGCGTAAAAACTAGTTCTTCTGAGTAACTCCTGTCTAACAGGGACTGACTCATCACTAACCCACAGGCAATGAGCCCCTGCAGAATGCATGTGTACTGGGGGGGGGGGGGGGGAGGAGACAAAAATGGCTTGAAATCTAAGGGCAATTAGAAGCTCTGAAATCCCCACTTATTACAGGTTTCTAAATGCTATTAAAATTCAATCTAACTCAAGTTGCAGAAAGGACATGTAATATAAAGGTCTACTTTTAAAGCATGAAAACTCTTTGTAAATAATATACTTCCATAATTGTTTTGTATCCCTTGGTCTGTATCCCCTTGCTATCTTTTGGAAGTTCTTTCTGAATGTTTTTACAGCATATAGCACTCTGGGATCCAGGTCTATGGCAGAATATCTAAGTGGTTTACTAATAGACATGATAATGTGGTTTCTTGGCTATGTAAAGCATGCTGCAATTCTCTTTTATTTCTGTCTGTCTTAAAACTTGAGATTTCACTGAGCTGGCAATAACAATTAAGAGTAGATATTACAGATCCATATACTTATTTTACTACCATAGAGATTCCAAACAACAACTGTGCATGAAAGGTAAGGAACTTCAGTAGAAATTTTGCCCTGGTAAACAAACAGCTGTTTATCACTGGCCTAATTACCAAGTTAATGAGATACTAATTTCTATATTCATAAAGCATGCATGAGCAAGCATAAGCATATGCAAAGCAGAGCATAGTGACAAATTTAATAAATAAAATAACAAGGTATTGGTAAGTAAACATTAATGATCTTTAAACCTAAGAATCAAGTTATGTTTTATGGGACGCTCGTATAAGCAAGACATAATTTTACTAAGTCTAGATGTTTGTATATTAACAGTATCGAACAAGTATAAAGTACTTAATTTAGAAATGAAAAATAGTAAACGTATAAATATAAACTGGGAAATAACTGGGCTGGCAGCAGCACTGAAGAGAGGTTTGGAAGTTACAGCACAGCACCAAAATAAGTCAAATTAATAACATGCAGGTGATGCAAGAACAGCAAAATTTTCTGGGAGGTCACCTACAAGTATAAGCAGTAATTCTGCTCTCCTCTGACGATGTCACGGCTGAAGTGCTTCATTAGGAAAAGCTAGAGGAATTAGTGAGAATCCAGAGTAAAAAACCAAAAATGCTAAGAGGTTTGGAAATTGTGAGCTTCGCAGAAAGATAGAAAAATGTTTAATTCTTCCATTTAGAGAGAAAAAATCTGAAGGGTACACTGTAAATTCTTCAATTACATAAAATATTACAATGAGCAGTATAATGAATGATTTTCTCCATGTTTCTCTGAGGAATTACAAATACTTACTGATAGCAGCGAGCACTTGATCTGTTAGGAAATCTCGCTCAATAGTCAAGCCCTGGACATTTAAGCACTGGAACAGCTTCTCTATGAAAGCTCTGAAACCCTTGCAACTGGCAGATTTTTAAGAAGCAGTGTGGCAACCACCTCCCCAGAGATTCTTGCTTTAGAGCAGGAGGATGAGATGACTCCTGCATCTCCTTTCCAGTCCTTCACTTTTATGACCGGCCATTCTCTGCTGATTCTGTATATATGAAATGTAGAGTGAAATAGCTCCCTAATACCTATCTTCTACAAGAAATGGAATGTACCAGCTTCCTCAACCATACATCCTTGTGTCCCACCTCTGAGGAAGTGGCATATTTTTTAGGAATATTGTCTGTGAGATACAATCTACTCCTTGCAAATATACATGGTTGCATGAGCCATGTCACTGAGACAGCAGAAATATCAATTCACAAGTTTTCTCCTGCTGACTGGTGCAGGTGTTTCAGCAGGATGATCAATGTATTTCCACAATTGTATTGGAGAGCATGAAAAATGAACAACATGAAATCAAATGGTGTGAGAGCTCAGCCTCATGTCAATTCTGAGAATGTTCAGCCTGGCTAAAACACGATAAACAGCAGCTCTTAAAAATAGCTGCTGTTTCCCCTTTCTATCCCATTCCCCCAAAATTTGTTTTAAAAATAATATATGACAAACTGACACTGTGCACAACATTACAAATCCTGGCCTGTCAATGTGAGCCTGACAGCAGATGGTTACCATATGCCTAACAATAGCTTGGAATTCTAGAAAATACAGATTGGGGCTAGTTTCACCTTTGTCCTTGTCCTTTTTAAGAGAGCATGGGCAGCCATGGGTCCTGCTTCTGTGGATATGAAAACTGCCCACTAAAATTATTCAACTAAAGATGAGATTTTGGTTGCATTGAAGATGATGAGTTTGACCTGATTTTCTCTGGAAAATCCAGAGATCCACATCATCGCTTCTCATCCATTATCCAGGCTTAGCCTCCTTCTCTAGGACAAAGGAAATTCAATTCCCTCTTCTGCTCCCAGGGAAAGGGAAAAAGAGTAAGTCTATGTCTCTCACATCATGCTGAGGTGTTACTGAAATATCAGTAGGAAAGTTCATCACCTCAATAATCTATTTCTGATTTGTTTGTGGGTTTTACCATTTTTTGGTTCGTCTGCTAAACTGAAAAATACGCTATGCACACAAATCCGTAAAATGCAGGTCATGGATTCCCACATAATTAGCTACCTACTTACAAGTAGCTGGATTTTTTCAAAAGTAATGTGACTAACGGTAGTTAATAATGGGGTGTTGGTAGTTTCTTCACAGCTTCAGCTGAAACTAGCTCTGTATTATGAACCTTTTTTCTCCCTGTCAAATTCTGCCTTTATTAAAAGGACATTGCATCTTGGAAAAATTCTGGAAATCAGTCAGATTTGTTTTTCTAACCATTATAATCGTTTCTGTCACAGCTTTATTTAAAGTAAGGTTTAGATATTTTTTTTTTCTAAAAACTTAGAATCTGTTTTTCAGCACATATTTTGACTCATATAAAAGGATTTAGATGCAAAGTCCTTATACTATACAACAACTTACACATATGATGTATTTTGTGCATCTGAGAAATCCCAGATATTTCTCAATATCATGTCAAACTTCCTTATTTCATTAAGATTTTACTTATGGAAAAAATAAATAGAGGACTTTCTAGATGTTATACTTTACACCTACATTTATGCTGTACTTAAGTAGGTAATAACTGGATCATAAATAAGCTATTCCAAACATTTCCACTTTCCTTTAAACCTTTCGGATATTTTATCTTAAGTGAAAAAAAATAATCATGTTTTCTATGTGTCTCAAATTTTCCAAAGTTAATTTTCATAGTTTTACATCTTACCTGAGGTTTCTTGGGGAGTGGGCACCAACTCCCTACTCAGCAGCAGTAGCTCATTTTTATTCAAGCTATTTGCTATTCAGTCTCTAAGCGTCCTGTTTCAGTTTAGCACTGCGAAGGATCGTGCACAGCCTCACCAAATTCCTCTAGCTATTAGATGGATTTCTGCTTCTTTTGGGAAAGTAAAGCCTATCACCAACCCAGCATTACTTTCATCTTGACTGTCCTCACCCTGCCTTCAGTCAATTGCCAGTCTGCTGCCATTTTGTACAGCCTAGATGAAGCTACTACCAGTCTTTTCCCTAGTAAAAAAAAACAGTAAACTTCATTACTTGACCTGAACTTGAATACAGAAGTCTAGTAGTGACTATCAGTCATTGTTTACTATTGTACATTCATTTTGTATATAATTGTCTGCAATGTTGGAAGAGCGAGCCTGTGACTCCATTTCATAACGCCCATAGCAACGTGAATTGTTCTGAAACTACCGGGTGTCACCAGGAGTCAGATGCAGCCCCTGATGTGGGTCTGTGCCCTCTTGCACCCTTCCCATGGTAGCTTGTGTGAGAGGCAGAATTTGGCCCGTGGCTCCTTCCAGGAAGCTGCTGTGATATTCCAGTCTCCTGGGCCAGCTTCCCTGCCTCACAACTTCTATCCCGCTACTTGAAGCCCATACGTTTTGTTGCAAAGTAGAAAAGAAACTGCGGTGCTGTGCTGACATGCTGAGACGAGTTTGCACTGTAGCAGAAGAGGAAGAGATGGAAATATGTAGATGGGCCTTCCCTCATCTCAGAGAATCAGCAATGGATAATGTTAAAACATGGATCAATATGCAATCTGCCATAAGTGTCTGGTGGCTTATTCAGACCTTGGCAAGGAAGAAAGAATTTCCCTCCCTTGCTTTAGGGAAAGCGTTGATATAAAAACAATTGTCAAAACCTCATCATCTAACCATTTGATATTGATCCTTTCATGTGAGCCAGTGCTCTGGATTCTCCAAAAAATCAACACATCGTTTCTAACAATTGATCCTACACAGTAAAAAACTACCATGCCAGCATGTCTTAAAACATACCTTTTCCAAAATGTACAGCAATAAAAATCTTACTCCCTGTAAGGAAAGAGGTGGGGTAAGACACGTTCTCCCTCTTTTTAAGTTTTGTCTAGAGAGTCTGATCAGGTTGGCCTCTCCATGGAACTCAGTGGAGCCTAATCAAGATTCAGTGGTTCACAGGACTGGTGCAGCTCACGCAGCTACAGCCTCTGACTGCAATCCCATTCAATGCAGGGATCTCACTGATCAATTTTTGTAACATCCCTAGTGTTTGCTTCTTCTCTTATCCAAAAAAAATTTCCCCTTGTCCTCCCCTAAAATCGCATGAAATTAATTCACAGGCAGTATCCTGATTTTAAGTCTGAGACCTCCACATAAGAGAAAAAAAAACTGAATAATGCAGCTCAATCCTTAAAATCCTCTGTCATGGTAACACAAAATAGGAGAATACACAAACTGTGAGAATTCTCACTCTTAACCTTCTCCTGACAAAATAAGTTAAGCTCTATGGCCCTGTTGTTCAGAATCATATTTAACAGGTATTTGAAGTTAGGCCTAATTCCGAGAGCTCAGGATGACACTTTTCAAAGCATACATATTTTCTGCTTTTTGGCACACAGGAGGGTTCATGTACCTATTGTCTTTTGATGGCTGTTTAGCTGTGACATTAAATATCCTCTTTACTCTCTGCTTGCAGCCTTTTGTTCATCTTTTAAATACAGCAGCAGATTTTTCATAGCCTCCTGCATGTGAAATAGACTTCTCTGCTACTCCCTCCCTGTGCAGTAATCTTGTTTCTCTAACATTACAATAATTTAAAGTCACACTGGTAAATCTTCTATTAAATACCTTGACGGCTGAGAACAGACACCACCATGCTACTAAAGAGTCCCTTTAAAAGACTTAAAATCTCTCCCTGATGTGACAATAAGAATTAGTTATTGTTAATTTAATAATTTTCTCTTAAGTTGTATGTCCAGGTTTACTGCAAATCAGTAAAGCTGCATTTGAAAGTCTGTTTAATTTCCCAAATTGAGAAAAGCCCACAAAATGGAAAGAGTAGTATCCACAAATTAAAAGTGAACAACAGAGCAGCCATAATAACATGAACAGGTTAGCTAAGGGCTTGCTTTGGGAAAATGCTTTAAAATTCTGTATTAAGTGAGAGGAGAGTAAGATCAGCAGGTAATGTGATTTTGTTGTGATAGAATTAAGCAGTCTGAAACTGCTGTGAATCTACAGGATTGCATGTTTTCCTTCCTGCCGCATGGAAAGTTTGGAAGTTCATCTACAGCTTCAGTTTCTGTAGGGCAGGAAGATGCTCTGAGAAAAGAGCTACATAAAAATATGTGCCCAACAGCAAAATGAAAAAAAAAAATATAAAAAGAACCTAAACAATTTTCCTCACTTGATTCATCATTAGAGTTTGCTGGGCTCACTAAGAACGCTTGAAATCGCAGGCTCTGCTGGTTGTGGCTGGGGTAGAGTTCATTTTCTTCACAGTAGCTGGTATGGGGCTGTGTTTTGGATTTGTGCTGGAAACAGTGTTGGTAATACAGGGATGTTTTCGTTATTGCTGAGCAGTGCTTACACAGGGTTAAGGCCTTTTCTGCTTCTCTCACCACCCCACCAGCAAGTACGCTGAGGCTGCATGAGAAGTTACACAAGTGGGAGGAGACACAGCTGGGACAGGTAAACCCAACCAACCAAAGGGATATTTCATACTGTATGACATCATGCTCAGCATATAAATCTGCAGAAGAAGGAAGCAGAGAACGATCAGAGCGATGGTGTTTGTCTTCCCAGGTAACCATTACGTGTGATGGAGCCCTGCTTTCCCGAAGATGGCTGAACACCCGCCTGCCGATGGGAAGTAGTGAATGAATTCCTTATTTTACCATGCTTGCACGCACAGCTTTTGCTTTCCCTATTAAACCACCTTTATCTCAACCTACAAGTTTTCTCACTCTTACCCTTCTAATTCTCTCCTCCATCCCACCGCAGTGGGAAGCGAATGAGCGGCTGCGTGGTGCTTAGGTGCCAGCTGGGGTTAGACAGCCACACAGGCTGAGACCACTGTGCCACAGACAGGGACACCTCCTGGCCATGCCTCTAAGTACCTTTTTACTGTGCCTTCCATTTGGAAGAAAAGATGCCCTGATGCAATGCCAGAATCTCCAAGGGCCAAATTATCCCGGACAAATTGTATGTGTACAAAGGGCTCCCAGAGAAACTAGTGGGAGCTAAGGGTACTCAGTACTGAACTAAAAGTTATTTCGCTTTCAGTCACACGTGAACTGAAGAGCTGAGCTTCAGGAAGCTACATCTGAATATTTGGAGCTTGGCTCTTTCATGAGATAAAAACCAAGGGAGGCTTGAAGAGATTACAGTGAAAAGTTTCCCCATTTATTTTTTTTAAAGTAGAGGGATGTGGTCTACTTTTAAAATCACCTCTATTTATTGTTTTCAGCCAATGCTCCTCAGGGGCTTAATAATCTACAGAGAAGCCCTGCTTGGCGGTGGTGAGTGAGCAGCACCCTGGAAGATACAGAGGAGAACTGATGGGAGAGTCATCGTGAAAGGTGGCATTTCAAAGCTCAAGCAAAAGCAACAGGCACAGGACAGTATTACATGCTGAATTCCAGCACACTCTATTGAAGGCAGGTGTGCAGGTGTGAAGTTTATCCCTATCTTCTTATCCCTATATCTCTGTTGCCCTATAAGCTGCTTGCACTCCCTCAGTGGCCTCCCTGCGACTGGCTCTGTGCAGTTAACCTGAGGTACAATTTAATATCCTTGCAAACTGGTTGGTTATTAGTTTGACATCATGAAAGCCTTCTTATGTTACAGTTGTTCAGTATAAATTAAGTTAGCCTGAGAAAATCATGTACATCAGTAACAATTTGGCAACTGGTCAATAAGTAATCCACGCATAAACTGTTTCTGTTATCTGACATGATCCATACATGCTGGGATGCAGGGAAGTCTATTTTCACCATTCTTTGGGAAAGCAGTAGCCTGCAATGGTAGAAGATTGCCATGAGTGTTTCTAGCCATCCACTCTGTCAAGCAGGGACTGCTCCCTGTCCCTGTGGGCACATCAGCAGGGCTGCCTGGGCAAACTTTTTTTTCAAAGACTATTTATAATCTGTCATGAGGAACACAGGTCTTTTTCCCTATGGACTGTAAGAAAGGAAAGACACCTCACAGCAGCCAGGATCCAAAAATCTTCTGGCTCATACACAAAGTTAGGGGAAAAATGTTTCCTGAGGTCATCCTTTTCCCCTCTTTTACCCATCTTGCCCAACACATCTTGGTGAGCAGTCTTGTGAATGGAGTTATATTAGAAAATTCCAGCTTAGTGAGTTTACTCTGATCACTGCATTATAGGACACCTGACTGTCATTTACACAGTTTTTCTGGTTTTGTATTATTTCTATTTGTTGCCACATTTGTCAGTGAATTTCAAAAGACAGTTATAATTTTTTATAGAAGGTGAAGGCTTACTGATTTTTTTTTCCATTTAGCTTGCCAGAGATCTTGAGTGAGTTTGTAAAATTGCTTTTAGACCAAGCTCTGGCAATACAGTGTTTAGTACTGGTTACCTGAACATTATCTAAACAATAATAGTCGATGTCTGGCAAAAAGCCAACAAAGGTAATGCAGGCCAAGGGTCTGCAGAGGGGTAATGATCTAATGACTAAAACTGAGAAATGCAAGGAAAATCTGAGACCCTCAGATACAATTAAGGAGTAAGCAAGCTGAGATTCAGAGGAGTAACCCCAGAGGGAGACAGGCAAAAGAATGATTAATATCAGTATGCTATGCTTGATAGGACCAGTCACAGCAATTACACTAGTGATTCTAAAATGGGGGCAGGGGCATATGGTTGCACATAAGGCTCAGAAGTGTTATTATGTCCAGATATCACCTAGATCATTGTAAAATAGTACCTTTAATGATTGCACCATGAGCTGTCCAAGAATACACATGCATGGAAAACACTATGAAGTTTGTTATGCCAAAATTGCTGCATCGCTATTAAAAATACAATTTTTACAGTCCAAGTTCCTCTCTGGCTATTACAACAAAAGCATCTGTTCAGTGTTGCTACTCAAGACAGGACTGCCTGCCCTTTAAGTGAATGGGATTTTCGGAATAAACAATCATGATGATTATGCTTTCCACCGCTGCAGGGATTTTTATTTACTTCTACAGCATATTAATATAGACAAGAAAAAACCCAGATAAACATTTTTTTGGTTGCACTAGATGGCAAAAGTGTATAATTACATCGCTTAGAATCGCATCAGCTCCCATCAGTCTAAGCTACTTTATGAACGTATTTATAACTGCCGAGTATAGAGCAATTACGGGAAAACATTCTCCTTTCTGAATGCATCTGCACATTTAGTATGGTCTGATCTAATTAAAGTCACTTCCATTAAAGTCAACTGGAGTATTCCACTCCAGGTTAAGGCAAAGACACAGTAGACACAAGAGGACCCCAGTTCTTACAGCCAAAGCTTAAATTTTAACCAAATAAGAGTATTTCTAGAAATGATCTGAAACATGATCTGAATACAAACCTCAGCTGAGACAGCAAGTTGTTTGGCTTTATTTTCTCAGTGGGAGCCAAAACCTTCCTATTCAGTGTGGGTTATCATGCAGGAAACTGTACTCTAAACAGGCACCATTTGGGGACAAGAAATTAAGGGAAAAAAACAAAGATCGAAGATCCATGTTCCATTATTTACAGGCAGTTGAAATTGATCTCAATATTTCTCTCAAGTACTTCATTTTCTGAGAGATACAGTGATATATTTTTGGGTCTCCTGTGCCCTAAAAGCTCTATCAGTTCTAATATCTGGAAGACAATGGAAAGAACTTAAAAAAATAAACCAAACTGTATGTGCAGTTTGATAAAACTATTCAGATGGGCTACTTGTTTCTAATGGAGATAAGAGAAAGATCTGAAGCACTTTAAAAGTGAAAAGTTTACATGACAGTCAAGTTTAATAGGCTTAATTCATAATTCCATATTAAATTCATATTGATTTTTTCTCACCAATACTCCCTTTATCTAAACAACCTTTGACTGTCACAAGCCTGGGGATACTGCCAAAGATCACTTTATTAATACATTCAACAGGAATTGTTAAGTCTCAGACATACAACTAGTTATGTTTATTTCAGGACAAAAGACATAATTAAATATTCCAGTTTGAGCCAGCTAGACAAGAAAATTTATTTTACAGATTTGTCAAGAGGCAAAATGCCTTTGCTCACATGACCAAAAATACTTAACAAAAGTTTTTAATAGGTGAGTAGAACCTACGCATTTTCATTGACTTCAAAGGCCTTTCACACATATTGAAGGAGAAGCTTTACCTAACATGCTGCTGGGTTTGTTTTCTTTAAAGGAAAATCCATGGAATGTGTCTATTGATCAAATGTCACGGTAAATACAGATGGAGATTTTTCTTTACATTCTAAGCCAGATTATTCAATGATAGACTTAATTTTAAGTGTAATTAGAGTGGGGTAGTTAGTGACAAGCAAGCCCTTTGTTTTAAATAACTAGATAGGTGAGTATCTTTTAATGAAGCTGCTTTGATCTTTAGTTTTCAAAATTAGGAAGGCAGAGAGCATATGTGTATTATGCCAAAACACAGGGCTGAACATAGACATTAAAAAAGAGAAACAATTTTGAACCATATTAAGAAGATAGGGTAATTATATTTAAGGAATTCAAACTTGTAAAGACTTTAGTGGCAATACAACATTACTTTTCAGGACACATCGCTATCTTCCATTTTCTTTCTCTGTACATTACTAATAAAACATTTATAACATTAAGTACACAGGCAGAATTTGAAGCAGATGTAATTAACTGCTTCAAATTAACCGTGCCAGAAAAGGCATGGTTTCTCTGGTTCCTCCAGAAAGAAAAGGAGTGCCCAACTAATTATATGAGTAGATGGTGGTGGGCACGAGAAAGTCACTTTATTCTTGAAAACACCACTGCGGAGTGATCAAGAACTATCAAAGCAGTGATACAGACTAAACCTGCCTAAGAGAAAACAAGCACTTCACAGGGAACAAGCAGGAAGAGAGTTGGCACATGAGCACCAAGCTCCAAAACGGATACAGGACTTCCACTAACAAGCAGAAAAATTCCTCTTTCTCTTCCTGCTTATCCCATTTATTTTACATTTGAAGGGACTTCTGAGTTTGGGCTATTTGTCCCTTTTCTTCTTTTTACTAAGTATTAGGTAAATTTATGTCTTATCAAGAAACATTAGGTAAAGAAATATGTAAATAAGACAGTGAGCAATATGATTTGCACTCTTATACAATGACACTACACAAGCCAGATTTACATTTAAGCACTTCAGACAAATAAACCTAAAAAAAATAAGCAAAGGACAATTGGAAAGCTGCCTCCCTCCTCTATGCAGACATACATGCATACTTCTACACACCTACAGTTTCTTGATAGCTTTGAGTCACTACTTCTTAGTAATTGCTCAGGCCTAATTATTGTAGTTACACACTAAACCATGAACTTTTCCACAATTTCTGAGTAGGAGTGAGTTCCTACAAATTTTCACCAGAACAGAACTCTTGAGTCTTTACAGCAGGGAAATACTCTACATTGTCAAAAATTCCATAAGACAATTTTGCTCCAAAAGAAAGGATATCTCATGCTAAAGACTACATTGATAAAAGAAATTGGGTTGAGTTCCTGACTATTTCACAGTCTTTCATTATGGCCTGAGGCAAATAGTTTAACTTCTGTGTGTCTACTTGCTATGACTAAAATGGGTATAATAACAATTTTTTCCTTTATTTTTTGTCTGCCTTGCCTTTGGGTATTCTCTAGCAAGGCATGTTTTTGACTTTGACTTCAGTCCTGCTAAAGTGCACACACTTCAACAGAATTACCCATGTACTTACTGTTGCACACATTTAAGGTAACCTGCTGCACTGGAAAAAGCACCTACCACAACAAAGCTTCAAAAAACCATGTGATATATATAAATAATGCTTGCTTATCAATACTCCTTGTGGTTATCACATACTGAAGTTTATAAAGAACTTATTAAAATATTTATGCCAGTGATATTCTTATATTATAAAAAGGAGTCCAGAATTACAGTTGAGAACTGTGATATTTTAAAAGTACTCTGAAGCTTAGTTTCAGTGGTTTCACATACTGTAGCAAAGTTGCGTGGGCTCTAAGTCTGCACGAACAAGGCTCTAATAGGTGTAAGTACTGAATATCTTAGAAAGTGACCAAAGAATCATAAATCCAAGGGGTCTAAAATGTCTTGCACCAACGAGTGCACCTTGCAAAGCAAAACCTAAAAGCTTTACGTTTGGTGTGCTCTCAATATTGTGCGAAATCACCTTTTATATAGAAAAAAGACTATTCCTATAATGTAAGATTTTAAGTAATTATTAATGAAATACTGTTATTTCATTTTATTGATGTGATTAATTTAATGTGTTAAAAATAATACAATGTAGGAGTCATTCAGCTCCTGCAGCAACAGAAAAGGTGTTTACATGGACATTTTTTCAGGCTAACAAAAAATTTATGTGTGGCATGTCTCTAGCCTCTGGGTAATTCCTGACCCAGAATATGCATTACTTTATTTTGCTCTTCTTTCCCTAGAATCAGCTGAGTTTGTAAACAAACTGGGATATCATTATGAACTATATTTGGTATTTATTAAATAACATCTGTTCACAAAACTGATTTCCTAGTTGACAAGGACTCTATCACTGGCCACCACTGCTGCTATTACTAGATTCCTCCAGTGCTTTACTGCTGTTTTGAGCCTGCTGCCCAAAAAAGCATTTTTTCCTCACTCTCCCCATCCTGCGCTACCTCAGACCAAACATCTTTTGTGTCTCTGTTTTCAGTGTCCCATAAAACAAATCTGTTGTCAATCTGAGGACACCTGGAATGAACTTAGCGGATTCCTTGACCTTTTTAACACATAGGGGTCAAAAATCACCATCAGCAGTTGGAGAGAAAAATGTGACAGATCAAAGTCTTCCACTCCCACTACTGTTCTTGTTTTCCTTTGTAGATATGTGCACTGCTGACAGAAACTAGCAATTTTTATCTCAAAAGTGCAAATATTTGATAGGAAACTGAGGCCAGATGTATAAAGCTAAAACAAACAGCAAATATTTCTGTGATTCTTTTAACGGCACTAGAAAAGGTCCTTTTTAACAAACAAAATCTTTCTCCTGGAGGGTTTCTAAATCAAACATTGTAGCTCTTATTAGCTGATAGGCTGTTGATACTAAATAAGAGCTGACTTTAAGCCCAAGAGCAACTGCATAGACTCCTTTCATTGTTGAGCTGAGATATGCAAAAAGTAAACACCATAAATCATGAAAACTTTGCTTTGTACAAATGTTTCATGATAATACTATACAACATTTTGGTATAAGAGGCAATTTAAAAAATACATATATTGTTAATCAGTCTCTCTTCAAATCTCTATCTTACAGAAAACTATTAATTTTCTTTCACTTTCCTTGAAACAAACATTTTTTCTTTTGTTTTCCAACTATTATTTTTCTTTGCTGACCTTTATGTGGCCCAAATTTTACATCAATGTAATGAAAATGCCTCCAAGCATCTTAAAAGTTCCAAATTTATTTATATTCCAAACTGACTCCATCCCAAATCAAATGTCAATAGATATTTGGTCTTTTAAAAAGGCATAACATTCTTTTTGAAGTATGTTCAGAGAAGTACTGAAGAAAGAGAAGAATAAGAGTGCAGAATTAAAAGAACATGGATTTGGTCTACAGATTTACCTAATTTGTGTTGTAAAGTCAGACAATGGATTCTCTCAGCTGTTTCCATTTTTTTGCAGTTCAACACAAAATTAAATATGTGTGAAGTTGCCACTGAGGAAGTAGCTGATAAAATTTTAGGTCCCATCTGATACCATTTTAATGTAATACTCCTTATTTCCTTAAACCATTTTCCTTTGCACGACTGTCACATGGAGTGTCACATTCTTTAAAAGTACTAATAATCCAGGGATCTTATTTATGTTCAAATAAGAATTCTATCCATGCAATTACAGTTAAGCTATGTATGAAAACAGCGTAATTGGGGATTGAGGTTTGTCAAGGATTTATTGTTCAGTGGCACAAGTTTCCCTGGAGAAGTCAAAGCCTTTGTCCATGCTCCTCACCCTCTTGATATAGAAACTAGGAAGATGCTGCATGCCATCTCCTAAGCGACATAAGAAAGGACTACTGCTAAAGACCAAGGCTTCTGTCTCAAGAGTTCTTCCATGCAAGCGGACCTGACACCAATGCATGGGTCAGAATATGTGTCTAATTACTTAAAATGGTACAATTCAAGAAATCACCCAGTGGTTGAGTTCCCTTTACACACTGCATACATAATACCTACAAAACCAGGCAATGTATGTTATAAAGAGCTAACTTAAAATGTGTGATTTTAAATCAAAGTATCAAAACACAGCACATGTTGAAAATAGCTAGATGATTTATCAACTAACCAAAATATCAGAAAAAGTCCTTAGAGAGTCTTAAGGCAGAAGTAATTTCCACACCAACTTAATCAATCCTCACTATGATTTTCATGATTTGATGTTTTTAGAGAATTTTGATCCAGTCTTAATTCCCATAGCTTTACCATCTGCACGGCATTTTTATGAAAGGTAATTTTATTCCCTCTACCAACCTGTTAAATATTGTCATGGGAGGATTTATTAGTTTCCATGACTCCAGACAATATTTTATTCTCCAGGAGCTTTCAGCTGGCAGAGCCAGGTTCCTAATTTTATCAATTGAAAGCACTGAAACCATTCATTAATAAAAGGCTCTAATCTACCTGTTTTGTGATTCAAGAGTAACATTTGCCTTCCAGCCCCTACCTTACAACCTCTTTGACAGAAAAAGGGAGAAGAAAAAAAGTTGTTCTGTGTGGTATAAACCTCTGCAAGTGAAGAACTCTAGGTAGAGCTCCCCCACTTTCTAGTAAGCAAACTTCAGAAGTATAAACATATCAGAAGTTTAATTGCTACAATGTGTTGGAGAAATGTAATATTCAATTAAACTCTAAGCTTTTTAAGCGCACCAAACTCATTTTACTCTTTAAAATTCTACACAGACTACTGATGATCTTTAATTATTGTAGTGTAGCGATTAATAAAAGTAGCAATGTGCCCAGCAGTCTAAGTGCACAGGAACTCTTTCTGCTTTAGGGAAGCCTGAAATGGACGACAGCGGATTCTTTCCAAATGTATCTATCAGAAAGCTGTTTATCTTCCGAAGTAGAGCTTGATTCATAGTCATTCCATTCATGTCAATGAATGCAGCATAAGGCCTTTAATACTCCCTGGTTGGAAGCTAATGCCTTTAGCTTTCCATTAGGTAATTTAAAAGACCTATTCATTTTTTTCAGTCAGCTAACTAATTCTTTAACACTTCATTTCAATACCACTAACACTTACTATGGGATTGACTTCACTAAGTGAACAATCTCAGCTGTCTCAACATTTCATCGTTACCTGACATATATAGCTGTGTCTAAATCAGTGAGTCACACTGAGGTAGGTCTATCCCCTTGAGCATTTTTTTTTTCTTTCATTTAGTCCCACTGCTCCTCTTTATTGTTCAATAGGAAACTTCCAAGATCTGTGGAGAGTATGATACACTTGGGTTTTTTACCCCCATTTCTATACTGTTCTTCTTCTCAAATTACAGACCATCAGCTCTCCATTTCAAGAACAAGGATCGCGTTTCCAAATGCTCCCTTTCTGGTGTATCTCATGGCAAAGGTGGCAAAGAAAAGATTAAGTTTCTTCCTTCCCTTTAGCCTGCAAAGTCAATCAGATATCATGCTGACAGGTAGAGCATAAGAAATGTGAATTGAGTTCTTTTTTTACCCCCCAACTTGGCAGAATTCATTCTCTTCCAGCAAAATTCTATCAGGTACACCAAGGACAAATACCAGGGATAAATTCATGAAAGTTTTCAAGATGAATCGGTGAACACATATTGACTTTAGATTTCTGTTGGCATCATCTTTGACTACAAAAAAAACCCCACCAAATAAAAATGTAGTCATTTATTTATTTCAGGCATGGTTTGGAAAGTAAAAAATGACAGAATTTTATCTCCTGGCATATCTAGCCCACAGACAGCAGTATAAGGAAGTTCCTACTAAAAGACACAAAAACACATTAGAAACAAAACATCACTAAATTTAAGCTAACCTTCTTTCAGTGCATTTGCTAAACACTATAAAAGGGCCCTACCAAGAAGCAAAACATGCAATTTTTCTTGCCAGTCTGTTTGGACATGGTGTCTTTGCAGCTTCTGCTGCTCTGAAGAAGTTAATCCTTCTCCATTGCCAACTTGCTTATGTCTCAAATGCATCAGCAAAGGGTACTGCAAGAAGTTACTTGCTTTGAATCTTTTTGAATCAACTTTGAAGTTGAATAATGTCAGGATTTTAGGTTTTTTTACACTACATATCTCATCAGTAGTGCACACGTAGTATGTAACTTTATTTTTGGCATAACCAGGTTTGCATTATACAAACATCCAACAACAACAAAAAAAAAACACACAAAAAACCCAACACAAAATAAAAAACCACCAACAGCTTCCTGGAAGAAATATAATCAGATGAGAAAAAACGGTCTCTGGAAGCTTAATATTAGCTTTAGTGATCTAAAACATCAAGTGAGCTTTGTCTTTCCAGAGGAATGTTAGTTGAGGAAGAAAAGCTGGTGTTTGCCTGTAGGATGCCTGTCGCTGTGTTCTCTCCAGGGCAGCTCTAACCTCCTTTGCTAGTTTAGTTTCTTTGAAAGCAGAAGGGGACCAAATTTCAAATAATCAGTTGGCTTCATATGCTGAGGATCAACAGTCACCTTTCTACTCAAGTCTGAGTGAATTCCCTTGCCAGCAGAAAACAGGTGTCAACTTTAATCCTACCATTTCTGCTTCTTTAATGAATCTTATAGCAGATATAGCGTACTTTGATGCTTTACTGCCATAAGAAATTATGACTTCATACAATTCAAAGCTGGCTTCTCCACATTTAGAGTTACAGCACACTATATAATAACTGAATCATTTTCAAACTTCTGTACTTTAACTTAAACCCCATTTAGGTATCTAAAGGTATCCCAGTTTTCAAAGACGACTACAACTCAACCTGATCAGGAGTGAGTAATAAAAAAAACCCCCAAAATAAATAAATGCAAATAAATTATATAAACTCTTTTTGAGTACAGAATAAACTACTACTGTACTGAACAGTGGGTATATGGATGTATTATCTTGGAATCTCATCATTATGATAGATTTTTACAGTGAAAAGGCAATGAAGTCTCATATAAATCAGAACCAATTCACTTTCTTCATGAATGCAAAGCCTCTTGTTACTTTTACTGTCAGAAAAGAGAATCACTTCATAGGAAATGTAGAACCAGCTACACATGTTCAGCATTGTAACACAGAAATCACATTATAAGATTACTATCGAGTTCTTTTAACTCAGACAAAGCCCTCTTGTTAGCAAATGATACTTTATACTTGGCCATGATTTGTAAAAGTGGATAATATTTTCCATTTGTATCATAAATTTCATCACTGGATATGAAAGTCAGCTAGTGCATATTGGCTGCTTATGTACAATCTGATTCTTGAGAGAGCATCTGGCTTTTTGGATACTGAGAGGGAAACACCAAATTAACTGATATTCCCCAAATATCCTCAATGTCTCTGGAAGAACAGGGTAGGAAAGCCAGTCTTCCTGAACTCCAGACTCCTGTGCCTTCACCAGCAGAACACCTTTCCCATCTTTAAGCACCTTTGTTATCATTTTTTTAGATGAGAAGGTCAGGGAGGAAAAAGAACAAACAGAGCTAAAAAGAGAGACCATGGATTACTCAAAATATTAAGCCAGTCAATTTTGAATGAGTGCTGATTTAATTCTCTCTTCACAGACCTCGTACTTTTCCAGAGTGAATTTTAAGAAATTTGAAAAAATAACATCAGTGTGATAATCTTGGGAAGCTGGACCCCTTTCATCAAAATACACCTATCCGGAGGGCGAAGAACAAGAAGTCACATTATTTTACAGACTCCTATATAAATAAAATGAGTTTAGAAGAGAATGTGCAACATCAAAAATCCAGCCTCCAGTCTCAAATAACTCTGTTCCAGTAATTTTGAAGACTTTCATAAAATGTACAAAACAAAGCTGAATCTCAATTAAGGACTGCTGAAGGGAGAATGGTATCCTATAACACTGACATCTGGACTACTGCTAGTGCATGTAATGTATATCTGTCACTGACAGCTTATCAGGTTATATATAATTCTGAACAATTAGTCATGTTTTTCTCAGCAAGCACTGTAATCTGCAAAACCAATATAGTCATAGAAGAAGTACCTTTGGAGGACAAACTCACATGTAACAATCTTAGAAGGAAATCATAAGCCATTAGCATAATGCAGACCATAAATGTCAATACAAATATTGAAGTGCAAGCCAACAAGCAGGGTATAGGCATGACTGACCTACACAATCAACATAATACGGCAAATGATAGCTTTGTAACAGTCTCCAGCATTGGATGCACATTTAATCATCACGTGCTAAAGTTCCAATAGGAAAAGAAGTAAAATCCAACATCGTTTCCTAAGTGAAGACAAAAAAAAAAAATCTGTTCCAATTTCTATAGCCCTGTAAAAGAATTTCTGAAAAATGTCCAAGAAGAATGCGGTGTGCCCCAACACAAACTTATTCAAGATGTAGCCAGCAGATAAAACCCTACACATGACGCCAACTGGTTAAACAGAAGCAGGCTCTACGTGCCCTGTCATTTCATCATGATATAGATTGATCATTTCTAATACTGGACTAGACTGTAATGAAAAGCCTTGTGAATGTGCTAAGAACCTTTTAACAGCTCACTAGAGACTCAAGTGTGGAAGGAGCATGCCTAAGCCAAGTTCTATATGGAGTCCATATTCCACTATGAATAATGAAGTGTTTTAGGCAAAAAAAAAGATATTACAATGAGCATTTTTTTTCTGTCACTGAGATTTTTTGGAGGAATTCTTCTGATAATTGATTGGGTTTTTTAGGACTGGGGGATATGTTTAACTATTTAGATGAATCCCCAACCATAAACTGTTTTTTCAAATAGTAACTTAGTGGAAGAAGCAGGGATTTATATACTCCTAGGACAAAAAAAAAAAAAAAAAAGAGTGAGCCCGATAAAAGCCTGCTGTAGAGAACAGTTGTTTGCAAACACTTAACTAGCACTACTATTAATTCCTTCTAAAACATGGCAGTTTTCTTCCCTGTAAAAACACAGTGAAATTGCTGTGGAGAAGGGCACAGTACGCAGGCTTACCATGTACGCTGGGAGCATGACAGACATTAATATAGTTTAGGATAATGTTGGAAGAGACATCTTTAAAAGGCTAACTCATTTCTTTCAAGAAAAAAACTGTAGTCCTAAACTCATTCATTTAATTATTAACATTTCCTGTTAGCATCTGAATACTCAAATAAAAACTTTAGAAATTACATACAATTGTGCAATTAACTTAGAGCTATAGTTCTGCTTAAAAATCTCCCTTCTGAAGCATATGCTTAAAAAAAAAGAGAGAAAGAGGTTATCAGCAGAATGAGACCTCCAGACTCTATTCTCCAGGTGTCATTATCAGCTCACACCCATGACAAAATTAATTCATCAGTTCTGCCAGGAATGACAGTCTGATTTTCCATATTAGAATGATGACAAAAACTAAAAAAATGTAGGGACCACTGAAAATTCTGAAAAATCAAAAATTGTTTCAGAATGAATAGTGTTATATTTAAGTGTTCACAACATGTTATTACTTTATTAAACAAAATTAAATGTTGAAAAGCTTTTTTAAAATAGAAAAGATATTTTAAATAAAACATTATATATATTTTTATATAAATTTCAAATAAGCTATTTTATTAAAATAAACATGATTTTATTAAACATATGAGTGTAGCCAAAACTGTATTTGTTATTGGAAATGTTAAGAGTTGAAAAATTTTGTCCCACTCTGTTCCTAGCACAGGGGGAAAAGCACTTTCAAAGTAGACACATCTGCTGATAGATGAAGTAGACTAGCAACACATAATGGTCCTGGAAAGGTCAAAAGATTAGACTGCAGTAAATGCATAGATGACATGAATCTCATTATATTTGTGATGCATATATGAAACAAACTGCTTGTCTCCTTTTCCCCAGAATAGACCAGATTCATAGTACCATGTTTTCATGTGTTAGAGTTGATGGCTGCAAGGAACTGACCCATTTGGATTAACGATCCTTATCATACTGTTACACTTTTGAACTGAAGCAGCATGCTTTATTTGCTGACAGTATTCAGAACTGAGATTACGATTTAATTTTGATCAGAGATTTTTTTTTTTGCCTATAACATGAATTACAGCAATAGAAATATTAAAAGAAAAAATAGCATATGGCTAATTGACTGGCTGAATAAACAACTGCCCTTTCCTTTTAAGAGCCTTCTACCAAATATTCACTTGATGACTATTAGCAGCAGGCATTCATGGAGTCTCTGCTCATGGCATCAAAGAGAACGCAGGAAACAAATGTTAACATTTGCCTGAATGCAGGCGAAGTGCCATTCTCTTAAATTTATCCCATAACGTCATGTGGATTACAAGACAATTCAATATGTCTTCATATATATCCAGTGACTAGAGCCTAAATCAGAAAAGGGTTCCTTTACAGAGACGTAAGATTCCAGCCAGACCCTTTTGGTGAGAAATGGGTTAGAAATGGCCAGTTAGAGCAAAGTAAATAGCTTAAGCGAGGGTTTCCCCCAGCCAGCAGGAGTCATTCATTAGGGGCCTTCAAGAGATAAGAGAAATACTGACATGCTTGGGGATAGCAGCTAAAACTACACACTTGCTCTGCACTCCTTATACATTTGTCACCACGAGATATAAACATTTATGCCAGTGACAGCAAACCACTTACCTTATTTGGCTATTTTGAACACCAGTGGAATTTAAGGAATATCATAGCAGTGTGTTATGTTTCTGATAGAGAAAAATTATATCACAACTGCAGTGTTTTCAGATGCTATAAATTAAATTGTACAATCTTTGTCTTCTCTCATCCCAAAAGAACAAGTCTCATAACTACCACACAAATATTCTCGATCACCACAGTGTAATAAGGTGCCTATGATACAGTGATTAGCTTGTTTTACAGTTAGCATGTAGCAGAAAAGTCAATATTTTCATCTTAAGGCTAGTGGGAGTTGACAATCAGAACTTTAATTGTGTCTCTTTATTGCTAACTTTTGAATAATTCCTAATGTTAATTTCAATTTTCACACTTTCCTGCAAAATGAAATCAACACATGAAATTTAACACATTGCAGCTTATGCCAGAACCTTTCTCTAAAACTTTGAGCAAAGTCAAGTAAAAGTGTATTTGAGTGATGAGGTTTAAAATTAGAATCGTAGCATTTGACTTCTCACATTTCTGAAAGGATTTCATCTACGAACACCAAACAGGATTTTTAGCCTTGCAGGATATATGACAAACATTTGTTGAGGAAGTTCATCTTGCAAATTCTTACCTATAAAGCAAATTTGTTATGACTGTGGGCACTTTGTATTTACAAGGAAAAAACATAGTTCACTTTCAAAAAATCCTTTCAATTCAAAAATAAATAATGTGAACACTAAGTGTCTGTATGGTCTAGAGATGCTCTATGCCTTTAGTATTTGGGTGACATTTCCTGTGTATTTGCTTACTCTAAAGTATATGTGAATGTTGGAAGTTCTACAGTGTTCTCCTAAAATGCCACTACTCTGAAAAGTGACTTCAAAAGATAGGATAGTTTGATGTTTATTGTTTCTTAGTGATTTTGGTATCAAATGTGTTCCGGTTCAAAGTTATAAAGATTACTTGCTCACTGATTGTTAGATCTGCACATTGATCCCAGTTCCAAAAAGCCAAGAGGCTCCCATTGCTAAAATTTCTATAGGATTTCAATGTTCTATATTTTTGTTGCAATTATATTAATTGGGATCACACTGTCACTCAATAAATATGCAATCTATCAATATTATTCCCTGATGATGCAACATAAAGAATAGCATCTACTCTATACCTTAAAAATCTATTTAAAAAACAGAAGTTATCTATATTCTTAAACAGGTAAATGCAATAATTTACACTGCAATCTGTGGAATGAAAAAACACCAAAATTTGAAGTAACTAAGTGATGTAGCCACTAATTTGGGGGATTTTTTGGGACAGCTTTTAGGCAAACACAGCACAAGATTAAGACAAAGTTTCTTTCACTATTGATTTCTGGATTAGACAGAGGGGTCTTAAAGACATAAGCCAATTAACTGTTGCGGGGGATTCCACGGCATCATAGGATATGTCTTCTTCACCTTTGTATTCAGGTTGCTCCATGCTTTGCCAACCATGTCTGATTCCTCAGTGCTAAATTGGAAAAAACTTCATGACAAATTTTTTTTTTTTACTGTAATCTTTTCGGACAGAATCTTTTTGAATAGAGTCAAATTCTACTTATAGAAAGGAAATAAAGTTTTGGCTCAAGTTTGTTCACCCTGCAACTTTGATAATTGAAAACTGCAAGAAAATGAATCAAGAGTGTTTGTTGGGACAGCAGATCACTAGGGCAGCATGCTACCTCTTTGGCATAGGAGCAAGAAAAATAGTGCCAACTGAATTTACACTGTAAATGACTCTAGATCTGTCCTTGATAGCTACACCTTATCTATCATTAATGATCTGCTTACTATTTGAACAAAGCTAAAGTACTCCATTTACATATATAGTAAACATCTCTTCCCTTAGCAAACAGATTTGACTCAGCCTGTCCTAGACTGCACTAGACTCCTTAGTACACACAAGACTCTCAATTTTCTATACGAAAGAAGGTTATTCTCTAGAGTCTACCTTTTTGGTACAAAAAACCTGTATTCTTTGAGCACTTCAGTATTTCAATCTCTTCGGTAGTCTCAATTTAATTTTCAATTTTTATTACTTAGGCTCTTACAAAAGAAAAAGCAACCCAATCAATTTCTGTTAAAAACTCATCTTAATAACATGTTGCTTAGCAGAGTTCTGTGTCTAGAATTGTTAAACACACATTCAAACTAAATTATTGTTTGGTGATTAATCATTCTCTCACAACACCCGTAGAGTCTTGCTAACTCTAGTTGAACCTCTGTGGCAAAGGTGAAGGTAATTTCTTGACTCTTCCTTTTAACAAGTTAACCCAAACCCTCTGTTTGCTGCTTTGTAAATGCATTTTCCAGAGGATAAATCCAAAAGGAGTGAGAAGAATTAAATCAACAGGTGAGTTACATTCATTATTGCTGGCACTATTATAGTACAGGCTGCACAGCAGTCCTCGGGAGCATAAGAAGAATGGATGGAAAGAACATGCAGTTTCTCAGTCAGAGAGTATTTCCTGTAGGGTTGCTTTTATCCTATCCATTAAAACCCCTACCCACCAAACTCAGATTATGGTGAACTAGGATTATATTAAATTCTTCCTTACTTTATGAACACTGGTTCAGTTTCTCAGTTAGTGTATACTGTAATATTGCTACTGATTTCAGTGGTGCTACACTAGCTCACTTTAGCATAGGCTGACTAAATAAGTATTAAAACTCCATTGGTTTTAATACATTATTAGTCTAGAGGTTTCCCCGTATCCCTGTTTCATCTGTTAATTGAGATAATTTTCAGTATGTTTCTCTCTCTAGCTAATGACTCAGCACCTCTTCCATTCCCTTCGCGTTAAAATTTTCTTGTTACGAATACTGATGCAGAACATGTTTATAATTGTTCAATAAATAACATACCATACAGAAAAAGAAACAGTACAAATAACTTCTGGGAAAGTAAAAGACTGTGATTCCTTTATGGAATCTCATTTAAAATGGATCACAGCATCCTATTGTATCCTGTTACAATATCAAAGGCATTACACTTAAATTAAAGAAGCAGAAATAAGGGAAACCATCCAGACGAATGAAAATACTTGCTCAGGGGAATAGCTTTATTCTAATCCTGAAACTGTATATATATGAAAATCTTAATTATCAAGTAAAATCCTAAACCCCGTGACAAGGCCTCTTCTAGTAATCCACAACTGAAATGATTTCTGGTAGTCCTCTGGGTCAAAAAAGGCCTCTTGGCCAATTTACGTCATAAGAGTATGATCCAGAAAGAAAAAAGACTTTGAGGATTTGAGGATTCACGCTACTTTAGTAGCTGTACACCTTAGCTTTGTTTTCCATGTCATCAGCTCTGAGAGCCTAAGATTCATTACCCTCTGTTCCTTTATTAACTGTGCTATCAAAGGCGTATGATCCCTGCATGACTTCAAGATCTCACTTCAACATCAGCTTGGTTCAAGATCGATTCCACTTTTTGTCAATATTATTCAAAGACTCTTGATGTGCATCTCATCTTTTATTTAAGGCATCTATGTACTTAGTCATACTGAGGCAAGTATAGGTCTCCTAAAAGCAAGTACAGTTCTACTAACTTCAGCCAAACTGAATCTACTGAAACTAGAACTGAACTTGGTCAATTGGTATTCAAATAAAAGTCCACTCATATGGGTAAAATCCAAGTTTATTCTACTGTCATCTCCAAATAATATGTCATCAAGTATATTTTTATTAGAAAAATTGGGTTTTGCTACTAATGATTAGAGGGTGCCATCTTAAAACACCTTAAGAATTTAAGTTAATAATCATTAATGATTGGCAAATTCAATTAATTCACGTTCTTCACTATTTACAAGCTCATCACAAATAAATCAAAAGTATCTATCGACCCGTACTGTTCAGCAGTTTCAAATCCTTATTGGTGTTAACTGCATGCATATAACATGTTTGTTTAATATCGAAAATCGGTCAAGAGAGTTGTGACTAAATATATCACTCACACTAGATTTTAGTTTTCTAGAGAGCCTCAGAGTAAAATTTTCAGCATATGCTCACATTCCCAATTGTAACATCATCCTCAACACTCACTTCAAACTGGCCACTTCCTTTGCTCTTCATGTTAGAGATCACTTTTGCTGTTACACCGTCTTTCAGCACAGGTATATTATGCCTTAAAATAAGAGCAGCAAGTATGTCAAAAGAACAATAAAAAAGTAGAACAAAATCGGTTTAAAAATTGAAATAGCACTGTCTTGTAGCATTTTCTTAGTTCTAGCAACAGACTTGCAGGATTGCACCCAAGAACAATGTGCTCTGAAACTATAACAAACAGTAAACAGTGGGATTTAATAATGCAGCTGGTTAGACAGGAATGAGCCCCTAGAATTTTCCTAGAAGATTGTTGTTAATTTAGCAGGTTTTTGTTCTCCATCAGCCTGGTCCTCGTCTATCCCATCTCGATGTCGGGATAACAGAAGACATGAGGCTGAGAGCTGAACATCTGCGTTAGAGACCCTCCCTGCTCACTCCCACACTAGCCTCTTCCCTTTATTGCCGTCCGGACCACAATACAGATTAAGCACATACAAGACTGTATACACAGTCTTGGCGCCCGTTCTGGACCCTGGACCTCTCCCTTTGTGCTGAGAAATCAGCCATCAACTTAATGAAATCAGTGATGGCATTTCAAAGGTTAAAACAGCACTGCAAGTGTTCCCTCTTACTTTCTCTCATCTCTCTAGAGAAGACACCAGTAGTTCTTTGAAACAGTAAATAAACCTTAAACCTTTACGTGTTCAAAGGAAACACTGGCTTGTCTCAGAGAGCATTCCTTTTGACACAGCCTCCAAAAGTCTGCTCCCTGGCAAGTTCATCCTGTTCCTCAAGCAAGACCTGGGTATTCCCTGCTGTGAAAGAGCAAGCCCTTCTTCCCCTTCTCCCTCAGTGGAAAGTACATCTTTCTAGCCAGGCTAACCTTTGACTTTGTCTAGAGCATAACAATATTCTCTCTTTTGAAAGCTTCCTGGAGGGCTTCTTCCTTTAAAGTACAGAATTGCCCTAATTGGACCTCCAAGATCGACTGTCATCTTTTTTCACATTGCTTTACAAACCCACCATCCTTCCCACCTCCCTATTCTGTGGTGTTAGATTTTGTTAGGTTTTAAATTAAAATAAATTAAAGGCAACTGCATGAGGTTAAAGGCACTTTAGGGTTTAAACCACTGTTATTGCAGTAGCTCTCTCCCTACTGTGGCACTATCATGCATCCATCACATTGTCAATTTCTCCTTTCAGCGTACAATTGACAGAGAACAAGATGGAAACAGTCCATCAATCTAGTGTCACAGCTGTAATAAAAGCCTACAGAAAACCTGTAAAACTGCTTACGCTCTCAGTTATAGCACCAGCGTGCTGGCTGGTGTAAAGTATTCTACAGAGCTGCAAAGAGGTAGCATGTCATATGGAAAAACTGCCATTTGAGTCATTTTGCAAGTACTAACTGCTTGCAGATACCACCCTATCATAACAGGAGAGAATGAGGGCACCACAAACAAATGCTTCCGCAGTTCCCACTCTGAAAGTACAGACAATTCTGCTCTGCTTTCATCTGTTGGGCTGCATCTATTATACACATTAATACACTAAAGGACATAGTCACCCAAGTCACAAAGCACTTGTCTAAGTTACCAACTAGCTCATAGTGAGTAAATAGACAACTCTTGTCAATGAACAGAAAAATTTATATGTGTTTTTTGTGTGCACTATATATTTGCCCTACTTGGTAAATTATAGGCAACACACCTGAGTGTGGATTTCTTGTACAAAAATACTGAAAGCCACAGTAAAGAGAGGACAGCAAGCTTTCAGAATAAAGAGCATGTAACACGCAAATCCTTATAATTCACAAAGTAGAAATTCATTCCATGGAATGCATGTTTCAGATGCTCTGCTTATAAATCAGAAGCATGCACAAGAAATATGACACACAAGCTCCCCATCTACTACTGTTTCCATTCCTGGGAACAAAAATGCTAATACAAAAGTAAACACAGGAAACAGGTAAGTAAAGAGATAAAATCCTCAAGGAGGTGCACATTTAGGAAGGAAATAAAGAAGCATCAGAAACCAAATAAATAAACAATATAAAGATGCCTGAGCAGACTAATCTTAGAAATTACACATGGAGTAAAATTGTACTTCAGAATACAGTAACTTTCTAGAAATACATATATAGGTTATAAGGATTTTTTTTTAAATACTGTCTGATATGAATTATATTTAAATCAAAGGAACCACCTTTATTTTAAAGAGGATCAAGATATACCCCCATCATCCTATTAACTCACACGAAGAAAGCAGTCAGTATATTAAATTACTCCTTTACCAGAGCGAAAAACGAATCAAAGAATATCTTTACAGACATTCTAACAGATTACTTTTACTAATAAAATAGATACTCACAATTTAAAGCGTTTATTTCTTATTCAGTTTTTAAGTGACTGGCCCTTCTTTAGTACCATAATCCACCACAAAAAGGGGGATAGAAAGCAGTTAAATTCCACAGTTTTTTCCAGCTTTCTTCATAGCCTCTTTGTAAAAAATGCACTGGAGGAATGGTTTTGTTTATCAAATCATAATCAGATGTTTGCAGGGTGACCCAGAATATGAGCAATGACAGATGTGTCTCAGTCTTTGTGTCACAAGATAATGATTTGAGTTAACAAAAATTGTTTTGCTGAGGTCATGGATCTTTCTATCATCAAATAAGAGTTCAGCAATCTGGGTAATGAGGAGCAGCAGGAAAAGCAAGTGAGAGAATAGAACGAAAAATAAGATTTCTACTCTCTTTGATTCATTGAGACTAAGCCTTTAACTGTTCTAAGAAAGAAGATTTTTCTTCTTGTTTTTAAATAGCAGTTCCACTTCGTCATTTCTGTGGACGTAGTAAAACGTGCTATAAAGCCAAACACAGAGAACTGCAAAAAATCTGGGATTTAAGATAATTCTTACCATACTGGCAATTGCTCTCTTGCCAATAAATACGAAGGCTTTTCCTGAACAGGATAGTCAAGAATGACAAGAGGGAAGGTGAGGAGCCTTCTATCATCCCAGCAAACACAATGGTTTAAAGACCCACAAAGCAAAGAAACCCTCTACAACACGAACAAGCTCACACTCGCTCTATGGAGCTGACTTCTACACATAATCCTCCCTGCCGGGAGCCAAACTGGAGACTACATCCACAGTCATGCCCTGGTTCTTTTGCACTGTTAATCACTCTTTTAGAATTCTTTTTTCTTTTCCCCAGGATCAACAGACCTCAAGTACTGCAAAATAGCTTTATGTCACACCTCCAGCTACCTGAATAGGCATGGATTTACTGGAGCAATGGAATCTAGGGAATTTCAATCAGTTCATCTCCCATTATGTTAGACTATGTGAATAAACAGTTGTGCAGGACCCTACTTTAAATAAGGGCTGAACTTACCCTCCCTGCCAACAAAGATGCAGTGGCCACAGCATAAAGTACCCAATGCTTTCATAACCAGGAGAGCAGTAAGGTCGGAGCACCACTTTGTTAGTAAAGGAATTCAGATGATGGAAAGAGTCCACTAGGTTACCGTTTCCAGAGGTGAAGTAATACCTACATGGCTCCAGGATTAGGGGTTTGCAAAAAAAAAGCAAGATTTCTCTGATATTGTTGCTTGATAAAACCATGAAAGCAGGGCCTTCATAGGCACAGGAAGAATTATCATGATTGGACTTGTAGAGCCTCTGCCTGCCTAAACACCCTCCAGGTGTCTAGGTTTGGGACCTGGCACTGTAGTCCTGTTCTCTTTGAAGTCCTCTTGCCTCTTGCCACCGTGACTGCCCCAGTCTTTCCAGCACAAGAGATCCTTATCTATTCTAAGTTCAGAGGATCAATACTGGTCTCCAAGATGTTGCATGAGCTTAAGCAAACACTTTCTGAGAAAATCAGTACCAGAAAGTTACTGCTTTTGTGTACCTGTCAGAGCTGAACCACATCCAGACATACATGTGCCTGTCAAAGTTTCTTCATTTCAATACAGCTTTTCTTAAAGAGGAAATGAGAGAGCACAGATCCACTCAAATCAGAAAAAATCATCCATACCACATTGCTGCCTATTTTCCCCACTTATCTTGAAAAGATCTCTGGCCTTAATTCAGTGTCCTATACGGAATCCAAATATTCTTTCTGTAGCCCACGACTTCTCTAATCATCAAATTTCCCCTCTTTCTCCATCTAGACTGGCTTCTGCTAGCCATGGCTGGGACTCCCTGTTACAAAAACATGCTCCACTCTTTTCCGTCCATAGCCTCCTCCTCCTCATCTTTGTGAATTCTTCAGCCTTTTCTCATTTTCCCAGTACCTGTGGTTTTAAGCCCAACATTGATATACTATCCACCTGTGGAGAGATTCTCTTTTCTACAGTTCCCCTATCAGTGAAGCCAGAAATTTTTTCCCCTACGGATGTCAGGGTTACAGTCCTACTTTGTTATTCTGGGTAAGATTCGGCAACCCACCCTTTAGATTGACCAGTTCAGGGATAAGTACACGGAAACTATTCCATCTTCTTAGCATAAGGTGCTTGAGACACTACTCAACAAAGACAGTTCTAAGACACAAGAATACAGACAGATTGATGAAAATAAACTGGAAGGTGTAGCTTTGGATATATCAAACTTTTCACATGAATAACTTGCAATTTCTACCAAGATGACAGGCAGAGGTTTGACGCTTTGTAAACAGGCTAAAGATCTAAAATCTTTGACCTACCTTAATTCTGAACGAGTGGCATCGGCTCAACGACTTAAAGAAGTATTAGCCCTGGAAGTTAGCAGTGACTGTCCTTATGAGAAGTTACTTTTCATGAAATCAAATACACAGGAAAATTAACAGCAATTAGTAGATATTGCAGATTGTGTACACACATTTTGCATTATTTGCTGATTTTAATTGTTAAGTCTCACCCAAACGAGATTTTGCAATTAGTCTTTTATCTATTTGATGCATTTTCAGCACAGTGTTAGGCAGGACCGTTTTAGATAAAGAATGTTCAGATGTTTGCCTCAGATTAAGTAGAATCATAGAATCGTTAGGGCTGGAAGGGACCTTCAAAGGTCATCTAGTTCAACCCCCCTGCAAGGAACAGGGATAATCTCCAACTAGATCAGGTTGCTCAGGGCCTCGTCCAACCTGGCCTTGAACGTCTCCAGGGATGGAGCATCCACCACCTCTCTGGGCAACCTGTTCCAGTGTTCTACAACTCTCATGGTAAAAAATTTTTTCCTAATATCCAACCTGAATCTACCTCCCTTTATTTTAAAACCATTACCCCTTGTCCTATCACAACTGGCCCTCCTGAACAGCCTCTCCCCATCTTTCTTGTAGGCCCCCTTGAGGTACTGGAAGACCGCTATAAGGTCACCCCGGAGCCTCCTCTTCTCCAGGCTGAACAGCCCCAACTCTTTCAGCCTGTCCTCATAGGAAAGGTGCTCCAGCCCTCTTATCATCTTCGTGGCCCTCCTCTGGACCCTCTCCACTGGCCCATGTCCTTCTTATGTTGGGGACTCCAGAACTGGACGCAATACTCCAAGTGAGGTCTCACGAGGGCAGAGTAGAGGGGGAGAATCACCTCTCTTGTCCTGCTGGCCACGCTCCTCTTGATGCAGCCCAGGACGCGGTTGGCCTTCTGGGCCGCAAGAGCACATTGCCGGCTCATATTGAGCTTCTCGTCCACCAGTACTCCCAAGTCCTTCTCCTCAGGGCTGCTCTCGATCCATTCTCCGCCCAGTCTGTATTTGTGCCTGGGATTGCCACGACCCAGATGTAGGACCTTGCACTTGGCCTGGTTAAACTTCATGAGGTTGGTACGGGCCCACCTCTCCAGCCTGTTGAGGTCCCTCTGGATGGCATCCCTCCCTTCCAGCGTGTCTACGGCACCACACAGCTTGGTGTCATCGGCGAACTTGCTGAGGGTGCACTCCATGCCACTGTCCACGTCACCGACAAAGATGTTGAAGAGGGCCGGGCCCAACACGGACCCCTGAGGGACGCCACTTGTGACCGGTCTCCACTTGGACATCGAGCCGTTGACCACTACTCTCTGAGTGCGGCCATTGAGCCAATTCCTTATCCACCGAGTGGTCCATCCATCAAACCCATGCCTCTCTAGTTTAGAGAGAAGAATGTCGTGCGGGACAGTGTCAAAAGCTTTGACACTGTAGGAAGGTGTTAATTGGAAAAATAGTCCCTGATTTTGATATTAAATATGAGTATAATGCAGTATATTTTCAAGTTTATAAGGAAGCAGCACTTAAAAGTTCTCCACAATGTGTTTTCTTTGCAGGTCTTGAAATGAATGATATATGTTCTTTCAGATGGTCATTTATTTCCATGCCAAATTAATCATGTGGGTTTTTCCCTACCTTTAAACATCTGCCCTAAACTTATCTACTGTTGTGTTACACTTAGCCTTCTTAATTAGAGGAAAGAGTGAGTGTAATTTGAAGGCTCAGCTGGGATGCATTTTCCAAACTGCTCCATAGAGTCTGAGTCATCTTCACTCTTGGGAAATCCAAACAGCTTGATGTCATTTTGGCAGCTCCTAAGTTCCCTACTTTCTCTTTTCAATAGACAATGTCTTCCTCCAGGACTCCCATACGGACAATAAATGGGATGCTAACATCTTCTATGGCTGCTAAATTCTAGTTCACTCAGTTCATGGGAACATCATGACTGCTCACTTGTTTATACATGTTTTCAGTGGTTTCTGTGACAGTCCTTACCTCAGGACCAAACAAATAGAGTTGTCAGCGATCTCTTGTGCCCATCACATTGGAAGATTTAAATCCCTTAATATACTTGCTTGATTATACGGATACAGATTTTTTTCTGTCTAGATTTTCCATTTCAGTTGTTATTTTTTTAAATATAGTTTATTAATCCTCCCCATGTTCCCCTTCAGAGCATTAACTGGTACCTGCCTGATGACTTGCATTGACTTACAGCCCCAGGCTGCTGTAAAAAGCACCCTGTGAGGACACACTGTTTGGCTATTCATGGAGCTCTCTGTTCAGCAGATTTTTCAGTCCCGATTTTTCAGAAACAGTTTCATAAATTAAAACTACATTAGAAAGCTTACTCTTCACTGCAGCAGCTGATTTAATGCAAATTATCAAGATATTCTGCAACATTTATGAAAAATATTTAGGAAAGAGAAAAGTAACATCGTTCCATCCAGCTTATAAAACTCTGCAAGCTCTCCTCAGAAGTGCAATAGACTTCTTGTAAAGCCTTGACAGCAACAAATTTTGATCATACATTCCTGCACACAGTCACAACCCTAAAAGAAGGGACTTGGATCTTTGCAAAACCAGTCAACTCTGAATTACCTTAGAGGTACTGAAAATATTCATTATCTGTATTGGTTTGCTGTTGCTGCATATTATTTTATTCAGATTTATTTAAAGTGCTCATTCATAGCTCTGTTATATTATTCTGCTATTCATTTCCCTTAATCAGAACACTCAGTAAACTGTGTTGCTATAGCAATACTGCAACTTTTCATATGACCAAATTCTTGTCTACTGCGGTCTGTGCAAAGAAATTTAAAAATAATACTATCAACAGCTAACGCAGTCCAGAGATGCACCTGGAAAAAAGTCACCTCTCACTTTGAGAGCTGGCTTTCATGCTGGCTTCAATTAAGGTTACACATAAGATATACTGTAACTTTCCTATTCATCCTGATATATGATGCAATTAAATGGAGCACTAATAACAGAGCATGAAAGAGGTTTCTCCACCTTTGTGTACCACAGAGGACGTTTTTCATACTCAGGTCTTCAAGGTGGGCCACCACAGCCTGGTGTTAAAGGCTACAAATAGGTCAGATATTCTCCATTAAATATGTAGTGACCTAAATTTCTATGCAAGTGGCACGGTGAACAGTCCCTGTTAGACCAGACTAGCAAGTAATGCAGAAGTACCACTCTTTGGACCTGGGTTCACAGGATAGAATTTGTTTCCTCATTTTCCTTGTGCTTGACCCACATAAAGCCCTCTCAGTAAAGATTTAGTAGTTGAATTAAATTCACTGATCCACAGTTGTATTTTTCCAGTGTGAGTTATGCTGACATAAAATGAAGTGGCGAATTAGGCCCTGAGGGCTTTAGGAATGATGGGACCTTTTGCAGGCCTTTTGGCTTGGGATGAGCTTTTGCCCAGAGTGAATACATAAAATAACTAGCAAACTCTTTTACTTTCAATATCAGGTACAAGACCAAGGAGTCTTCATTACTCTACTGGCTGGGGATTGAAAGTTCCAAAATTAGAAAAGCTACTCAAGGAAAAAAAATATCTCTGCATGCTATAATTGAACTGGTTATGAAAAGAGCTGTGAAGAGACTCTACAAGTCAGGCAGCGAATGTACTACTCAACAGAACAGCAGCAGCAAGAGGAATAGACGCTGTAAGCCATTTCTAGGCCAACGAGGCACAGAGGGGGATAGCAGGCCAAATAATGAGAACAAAAGAGAATTAAAAGTGCTTTACCAAAAGATTAATTTCAAATGTTTATAATAAAGTTACACAAATACTTCAGTAATTCAGTCTTAAAATAACGCAAATTAATCCTACTTTAATTGGACATCACATGCTCTCTTATAAACTTTGTCAGTGTTTTTTGTTTAATAAATTTAACTTAATGCAGAGATTCATATTAGGTCTTTTTACCTTTGTCTATTCCTTCTAGTCACAGAAGTTTTACTTCCCTTTCCTCCCGTGTAACACACTGGGTCCTCTGCAATCACTCAGGGAAGAGGGCAGTGGAGGAAGAAGAATCATGCAAACCTTTTCACTCATACTGTGCCTATTGAAAAAAAAAAAAAAAAGAGTCCAAATAGTGAAAAAGTATAGCAACGTACACATCAGAGGCAGATGATGACCATACTGTCATACAGATTTCATGTCCTGTTCATATTTCAAATGATACAGGCCTCCTCCTCAGCTGGCTTTACTGACAGAGCGTTCTGGAAGTTGTTCCAACAGCTTGAGATCCGGTAGTATCATTTATTAAAACAAAACATGTATTTGGTGTCTCTGTGATCCCTTAACCTTGTTATCATTAATTATTGTGTTGGAAATCAAAATATCCTCTCTTTTCTTGGATTAAATTCATAGAGATATCTAAAGCTGGGTGGTGTGCATGTGCTTCTGCCAAGCTACTTGGCTCAGCCTGGAGTAACTCTGTTGCAGAGCCGCAGTTTTTCTTGCTCAGCCCTCCTACTCCATCTCAGCTGAGTATTTTCTCCTGTGTATTAGTTTGCTTTTCCCTTTGCATCACCTATTTGCTATTCTCAGTGGTTGGCTCAAAACACAAGAATACACTAATCAAATAATTATTTTCTACAATAAAAATCCCAAAACATGTTTCTTTCCTAGGTTTTAATTCCACTCCTAGTGAGTCTACACACAATATCTACTGCACATGCTCTGCTTCGCAATGAGGCCACTTGCAGCAGGCTAAGACAATTTCCGAAGCATTTTTGGATCTACTCCACCTGCCAGACAATGTGAGGGAATGAGTCTCCATACCCATTTATAATGACTGCCCATGTATAGTATTTTTTTTCTTTTGTTTATCTGCATCTTAGAAGCTCTGATGAAAACTTTATTGGTGGTGTACAGGATATATAGGAACACACACTGGAGCAAGCTGGGACTTAAATTCCATTTTTCTTTGGGATTTTAGTATATCAAACCAAACTTCATTAGTACCAGATCCCTTGACAGACTCCACTTACTTGCCTCTCCTACACACTCTAAGTACTTACAGCGCACAAGCAGTGCAGCATCTGAGCACCACACAACTGGCATATGGAATAAATCTTTTGTAAAATATGAGACCAGCAATCAGCACAGAAAAATAATTGCATTCTGAAGCATAACTGTAAAACCCATCCCACAGAGAACACATTAATAGTTGTTAAATCTATCAGTATGCATACAAATATCCCATTATGGTTTATCTACAGTCTTAATAAATACCTATCTTCCTTCCTATCAGTTAAATCAATCCCTATTTCCTTTTTCTGAAACAAAGTACTCCATATTCCCTGTAGTTGGCACTCAGTCTAATTTTATGCAAATCTGACAGACAAAATATTTTTTTTACTATGTACTGCATTCAACCAAGGCTTTCGGCTATATTTGGAACAGCAACCCTCCCCTGCACCCATTCATTCATTAATCTGTTTTCCATAAATCTTGTTGCAGAAATAAAGTAAGTTCATTATAAATATAATTGATAATGAATCCAGCTCCAAATTATGAATAAACTATGCTCTGGAGTTTTTCCAGAGTTTCAAAGAATAGGAATTTGGTCTAAGAAGTGGTAGAAGAACCAACCATTTTGATCTGACACAACATAAAATTAATATTGTAATAAGAAACTTCTAAAATCAATATAACAGACAGCCTCTGCTGGATGCATATAAAAACCCTGAGTTAAACGACTGTGTCACTGAAGCACTCAGAAACAGGGTATGGTTGGAGGCCCAGCATGTGTTTGCTGTAGTACTCTGCTGAAATGCAGCTTTTATTAAGTCACATATCTCACAGAAAGTTTCTTTATAGCACTTATTTTCTCTTTGTCTTAACTCTGTTTTCCAGAACATATGCTCAAATTTCAGAGGCTGGGAAAGGCTATTAGGTAGTGGAATAGAGAAAGCACTACATGTCCTTTTACCAATATCAAATGAAGCTCTGTAGTTGGGAATTTTTTTCAAAATTTAATGAAATATTACAGATTAAAAACTACTTGCAGAAGGCCTATTTGTCTGTTTATGTTTATGTTTATGTTTAAAACACTTAATTTTGGGGGTGCTTAAATCATCTCGCAATGAAAAACAAAAAAGGCAGATGATTTTGAGAGTTGCATTAGCAAGTAAGAAGCATGAAGCTTGCAACTCTGGCTCAAAAGTTTTTCCTTTACCTTCATTCAGAATTAAATAATTACAGAACTTGCATATAGTTTATTCTGAACTACTACAGTTAATAAGAGATTCTACATAACATTAGTATTCATGGACATCAAACAGAAAACTGGCTGAGGATGGCATATTTCCCTTCTAACAGGAAAATTGTGGTGTGAAACTGTATATAGTTCAAACAACTTCAAAAATAATATTTAATATTTAAAGAAAAGTACTAGTCAAGGGTTCCATAACTTCAATAGATTTTATCATGTATTATTTACCTATTGGAGACTCTGAAACCTGCTCTATAACAAAAATGTAAAGATGGGTGCTGAAGTAGCCCTTCTAACTCTGTGAGAATACCTGAAGGAGGTGTTTTGAGTTTATGGTATCTTAATAGATGGAAAAAATGTGGATGATTATGTTAGCAAATAAAATAGAGAGGCTGTTCAGGAGGGCCAGTTGTGATAGGACAAGGGGTAATGGTTTTAAAATAGAGGGAGGTAGATTCAGGTTGGATATTAGGAAAAAATTTTTTACCATGAGAGTTGTAGAACACTGGAACAGGTTGCCCAGAGAGGTGGTGGATGCTCCATCCCTGGAGACGTTCAAGGCCCGGTTGGATGAGGCCCTGAGCAACCTGATCTAGTTGGAGATATCCCTGTTCCTTGCAGGGGGGTTGGACTAGATGACCTTTGAAGGTCCCTTCCAGCCCTAACCATTCTATGATTCTATGATTCTATGATTCTATTTGATGGCATTACTATGTTATTTATTCAATTGGATTTAATGTTTTTCAGTCACACCAGACTAAGTTAGGTACTTCTGAACTGAAGCCTAAACAGAGAGGAGAGAAAAAATTGTCTCTCCTCAATGCCCACATAAGGTATGACTCTCTACCTTGCCTGGCCACTGCTCTTGCAGGCTGAAACAGAAGCCACTCAGTTATACTGCATCAGCTGGACAACTCTTGGCACTAAAAAATCAAAATATGTGGAATTAAAATTTATTTTAAATCTGCATACATAACTACCCAATGAAACAGCACTATATTTTAGAGGGAACAGAATACAACAGAATTTCCAAATCCTCTGGCCAGAGCTGACATAAAGGAAAATGAAATGGGACAGGGACGCAGGTTCTCCAGTGTGCAGCACAAAGACAATTAAGTTTAAACTTTCCTGCATAGCCTTATAAATGTATGGCCTGCACGCATTTTCTATGAAGGAGTCTCCAAGTTACATGGTCTAAAAGACTCATCTGAGATAAACAGTATAATTTCTCTGCTCTTTCCCTAGCTGCTTTGCTCCCACAGCCCCCAGGCCAGATCTGGCTGGTGGGTCCCAAGAGCTGCAATAGCAGCTGCCTCGCACAGACGGCCCGGAGCGGGCAGCGCCTGCCAAGCCCTGGTAGCGCTGCCGACACCGGGGCAGAAGGCAGTGGCGTACTCTGACACCCATGCTGCGTTTTTTCTGCCGATGAAGCGCTCCTGAGCAGCTGGTCTTCGCTACCATAGTAGCATGAGGGATACTGTAAACAGTAGATCTATCACAGCACTAAGGTACGATAATCCCAGCTGACTTGAAATGTTATACTTCATCTGAAGGGGAATCAATAACAGACGTTTCGCTTTCAACTAATCTTCAGCACAGCTTCAAGATGGAATATGAAGTGGCGAGAAAGGAAAAGATTTGCTATTCTGAAAATTATTCAGAAAATATCAAATAAAGACTAACTTTAAAGACTTTGCTACTTGTTCTTGGTCATTCTATAAGCAGAAAGATTTGTCCAGTATCTATTCATTGAGTAAACTGCTGTGATTAATTTTTCAGTTATCACTGTCTTTTGCACAAAAAAAAAACAACCACAAAACAAACATTTAAAAAGCATGTGCAGTGAACATTTTAGCAGTTGCATTTTATTAGGCCAGGAAATTGGACAAAAGGAAGATGACCCTGCCTGACACAATTTCTTTATGAGACCATCTTCTCAATGATCTATGGCTCCACTGAGTAGAATTATGATTTCAGTGTTGCCCTTGGAACATGGGTCAAGTAATGTTGTGAACATACATTCTTCCCTGTCAAACATCTAACTGATCCAATGGTTTGCAGAGCGACTACTATTACTTCCAAATTTGTTTTGCATGTTTTCAGCAAAGAGGTGCCTATGCCTGTACAAGATAAGTAGCTGCACCTGCCTTCAATTTGCTTTACTATATCTGATTTCCTAAGTGAGCAGTTCAAGTACTATAAGATGGCAATGAAAGACTAGCAAGATTTCAGTAGCGAAGGTAAGAATCGAGTTACTCTCAACTTCAACCTGTGTTTCCCTGGCCTTGTCCAATTGCTTGACTAAAACTGGGAAATAAAGACTCAGCTCCACAAAACAGAATTGTCATCTGTTCTCTGGGAAGCTGCAGAGTAGAAAAATGTTTTAGAAAAACATGATGCTTTATTCTGGTAACTGAGCTTTACGACTATTGTCTTAAAACTGACAGAGAATTTATTATAACTTACAAATACAGGGAAGGTACAGTTAATATATATTTGTGTGAATCCCAGAAAATATAGAATCATAGAATGGTTAGGGTTGGAAGGGACCTCAAAAATCATCTAGTTCCAAACCCCCTGCCATGGACAGGGACACCCTCCACTATACCAGGTTGCTCAAAGCCTAATCCAACCTGGCCTTGAACACTTCCAGGGATGGGGCATCCACAACTTCTCTAGGCAACCTGTTCCAGTGCCTCAACACCCTCAGAGTGAAGAATTTCTTCATTATATCTAATCTAAATCTCCCCTCTTTCAGTTTAAAGCCCTTACCCTTTCTCTTATCACTACATGCCCTTGTACAAAGTCCCTCTCCAGCTTTCCTGTAGGTCCCCTTTAAGTACTGGAAGGCTGCAATGTCTTCTGTTTTGTTTTTAATTGTTCTTTTTTTGATGAGAAATAGTGTACTTGTGGTTCAAAACATAAGAGAAATAAGGCTTTGATAACTTTTGCCCAGTTCATGTCTAATATCTGATTCAGTCACTATTGCCTGGCTGCCATTACATGTTTGAGTCCCAATTGGAAGCAATTTCAACTCTTACAATGAACACACCTCACAGGATCAACACACCACAATATAATCCATGCTGGTACATTAAGCTTGGTCTTCTGAGGACAAAAATTTACTTATATCCATTGCTTTCAGTGGGAGTCTCTGAAATCGCACAAGCAATGTGTGATTTAACAAAATGTGAAATAAATTTTTTCCTAAGAAGAAAATTGTTGCTATCATTCCATATAAGATTATTCCAATGGAAACAGAAAGTTCGACAGAGCTTTCCAGCATGAATATATAGAAACGATCATCTTCTCAAGATGGTTTTTTTGGAATACTATGAATTGTCGAATAAATCATATGCTATTTCTTGCAAAAGAAATTTCACTCTGAAATAATTAGAAGATAAAGAGAACATATAGAGAATTAAAGCCAAAATATAACTAACTAGTAACATGAACAGTCCATAAATAGAGGGACAAATATAATTTCCTATTATTTTATATTAATATATTATCCTCTTGTTTTACATTATAGCATCACCTTATACTACACTTTCCCAGTTTTCATAATGTATGTAAGCAGGCTTGAGCACTCCACCTATTTACGAAATCCCGAAATCTGTCATTCCATCACAAAAAGACTGAGAAAGATAATAATATATTTTGGTGTTACTAAAAATTAGGTTAAATGTTGTTACACCAGACACAAAAAGATAAAACTTGGAGGAATGAAATTAGGTAATTTATCTAATATGATTAGATATAATATCTAGTAAAAATGTACCAGATTTAATATACAAATCTTCTGAAAAATGTAGAAGTGCAAAGAAGAGAGACAACATTTAATATAAGTTTGTCACCAGAATATGAAATGTCTTATTAGTTGTGAGTAATTACTTGATTAATTTTTCTTCGTACCAGTTAAGATTTTGTTGGGCTTAATAGTCACCACCTAATAGCAGAAGAGCGATAGAGAGCATACTCTACTTTCTGAATGAGCGTATCTGCTTTTCAAGATCATGCTACCATTCTCAAGATCATGCTAGCCATTTGTTATCCTCGACTTGGAATGTAATATTCAATGTTTCTCCCTTAGAACATCTCCTTGTCTCATATAATACTGCTTCCAAACTTACAGCTAAAGTCATTTTCAGAATATGGTCTCTAATACAACCTCAGTGCTTATAAATGGACTCTCCTAGCAACTAATTCTTTAAAGACACATAATGCATGCTTGAACAGCGTTGTCTTCTAAAGGGCCTCAATAGTTGTCTAAGTTAAAAGAGCAGAGAGACAAAATCCATTTGTTAAATGTTTGTCAGAACAGCAGAATAAATTTACTACCCACTAAACAAATCATTTTATTAGTAATATGACTCTTTTACTAATTTCTGTTATAAGAACTGCACGATGGCAGCAAATATTGCTGAAAAAAAATTTTTTATTTGACAAACATATTAGTTCCATCATCAGATACCTACCATGACAGAAGGTCAGTACCTAAGACTTTCCTGCAAGTTTAAAGGAGAGAATGTACTTTAGTACCAGGGCAAGCTAAAATGGGACTGGAGAGCCCACTGAGCCAATAGTCTCTAGAAATTGGTCCTAACTTGGATACCCACAGAAATAATCTCACCTTGTGATTGCACACTAAGCCCCCCCCCCAAATATTTGCTAGCTTCCGTAGAATAATCATCACCACAAATTGGCACTAATACCTATCATTTTATCTCAGGAGATAAAGTGAACCAGTTAAAATCAAATTTTGTAAACTCTAGCCAGGAAAGTGCCTTTTAACCTTCTAAGCACTTGGGCCGTACTATTATCAAGTCACTGACAGTAATTTCACTGTCAATAATAAAACACACATCACACAGGATGTACATGGACATTTTCATGACAGAGTAATTGTTACTCAAAAAAACATTTGTCTCCATGAGATACAAATTTAGCTCATTATTCATATTCAAATTCATAGTAAGAACCAACTCTTGATGTGTCAAAAAGTGGTATAAGGAAATCAGCAATGAATGCTTTATTTCAGAAACTAATCACTAAATTACCCAGGCACTGCCATTCAGAGCAGAGCAGACCTGCAACGGGCTGTCTGGCGAATGCAGGCTTCACTTCACTTGGGCAACACTACTCATGCTCCAACAGAAAAAAAAGAGTAAGATGCATTTCAGGAACCGGCCCAAACACCGGTGGTTCAGATTTTGTTTCTAGTTAAAACTTTATTAAAATGTATTCATTTTGCTTTATTAGCAATTTCTTTCTTCCCACTATTTTCTCAAATGTCAGTTACTTGAAAGGGACAAACTTTACACATTACCAGCTCTTTCAACAAATTAGAAAAACAAATATGAACATAGCATACCATATTCCTATATAATGAAAAATTGATTATAAGCAAAGAATTGCATACTGCGCTAGTGTTCTAAATTACTTCCTCTGTGGCTTTTACAATATTGCCTACGAACATAATTGAATGTCACTAGTTTATGTTTGCAAATACAATCCCAATGACATTGCACCTGGGAGCATGTACGCACCGTCATCTGTTATGGAGAAAGATCTAAACATATGGCCTGTTGATTGGGGTCTGGCCCCAAAGCTATCGCAAAATCCTCCAGCCAGTTTTCTGCCAGACTAACCCATCACAATAATTTAGCTCTATCGAATAGGAGCTTCCCAACAACGACCAAGCAAGTGTATAGCATTTGAAACAGCCACTTCAGATCTAAACACTAAACATTTGAGAAAGCAAAGGTCAGAGGCATACCTCTTACAAAGAGAAAACTATATTGGGTCCAGTCCTACATTTTTATTCATCCTTACTAGGCTGGCCTGTTAAGATACAGGTTTTATTTTCTCCTTCAATTTGGCAGTAAAACCGTTCTAGAGCAAAGCTTTAACAGTGAGCTTATCTTTTGAGAATATGGGTAGCATCTGTATGTTCAAAGTTAAGCTGATTCTTTAAGCATAGCTGGACCTCATGTGCATGGTTCCCATCAGCCATTAGCAGGCAAATCAGTTTTGAACAAGTCTTCTGTGGCTCACAAATGCAATGCACATGCTATCACTTACACAGGCAAAACATGCTTCTTTTCCTCATTTCTGCCTGTGTTTTTCTGAATAGAATAGTAAGAAAAAAAAGCAGAAATTAAACTGTATGTTTCTATTGGTGAAAATGAGCAAACCTTCAAGGGAATTCAAATAGGATAAGATATTTCAACCTTAAATAAATACCGTTGGAAAGAATATTTTTCACTGCTAAACATAGGAGTTTGATGTATTTGAAATGAGATACAGCTTTTGACAATCACTAAAACTTACTGCAGGGTTCCAGACTTTAAAAATAAAGGTCTACATGTACATTTTTTGGAAGAAACAGCAATCAGACTAAGAACTGAGCACCTGTTGGTAATGCCAGAATCTATAAATTAGGGCAGTATCTGTTGGTGTCTGTTATTACATTTGAATTTGAAACATCTACCAAAAGTAAATTGCAGCATTTGGGCTGCTTCCTTTGTCATGCCTTCCAGTAAAAGCTGGCTTAGTTTGATCCTGAAATGCTTTTAAATTGATAACTGTAAGTGAATGTGCGCAATGGCCATGCTCATGCAATTTTACTTTGTATAAAATAAAATAGTCAAAACTTGGTACTGTAAGGGATAGCCTGCTGTTAGAACATATTGAAAAGAGAAAGACATTTTTTTCTAATGAATCCTTAAAGTGAAATGTTCTGGAGGACAAAAATATTCAAGTTACCAGCTGACCTTTAGAGTCATATAGGAGAGGATGTGCATAATGCATTATTCTGTTGGATATGCATTACTTATTATAAAATAATAGAGGCTTCAGTACTTTACATGTGACCATTAGAAAGATCAGAACATAACCCAGCCTTCGTAATATAATTGAGTGCTGCAAAAATATCTCTAATGATTAATGTACCAGACATTATGCAATGCTCCTACAAGGTAATTTTGTCCTGACACAGAATAATGATTGTTACAGTACTTCTGCAGCTTAAGACACATTAGGCCTCCAGGCTTCCACAGCCAGTTGTAAAGCTGTATGTGGGTGTAGAAGTTCCTCATTAACATCGGAGTACCTCCAACATCTGTTTACATTAAGCCAACAAAAATTTTAAATACTTGTCTACACACGACTGCACAATTCTCCCTTAGAGTGTAAGAGGAAGAGCCTTCAAAGCTGAATACAAACCTCCTCTTTCACATAGTGCCGCTCACACACAGCCGAGGCCCTGGCCTGGCACAAGTGGGGAAACAGGCACAAGACTATTTTCCCCCTGCTTATGTCCCTGGGAGAGGACCGGTAGAATCCAACGGTCTATAACATCTCTAGGTCTACTTCAGCTTAGGCAGGGGCAACTTTGGGTAGAGATGAGCTATGAGGGACTACACACCGCCCTGTTAGTGCTGTCTAGTTTCCCACCGTAGGTTGCGGGGGACCTGAAGCACAGTCCCTCACCTCCTCCTCCCCCTTCTGCCGGGGAGCAGCCCATGCATTGCACCGCTTTCAGCCGTTCAGCTCTTGCCACCGATCTTGCTCCGTCCACAGTAAAAGGGCAGGAATGAATCAAGACAACAAAGAGCTAGTGTAAAATAACTGCACGTAGAAAGACGCAGACATGTCTTCTCTTTTTATCATGACAATTTGAGAAGCAACACTAAAAACTGAGGTCCGAATCACAGAATGGTTTGGGTTGGAAGGGACCTCAAAGATCATCTGGTTCCAACCCCTCTGCCGTGGGCAGGGACACCCTCCACTACACCAGGTTGCTTAAAGCCTCATCTAACCTGGCCTTGAACACTTCCAGGAATGAGGCATCCACAATCTGTCACCCAGCTGAAATTTTTTGTTGTTTGTTTAGACATAGAATGAAATCTTGCAGTTCGTATGAGAACAGTTCTCAGCAAATAGCAGTTTGATACTTGTTCCATGGTTTGAGTATCTTTTTCTGGGGTGTCGCATTGAGCTATCACTTGTTTGCAATTTGCATGGTAAGCATTTGCAGGGCATGCATGGAAATCTGCTATGAGTGGCTGGAAAGGATGGCAATGTTTATGAAGGTAACCCTGTGAAACAATTCAGAACAACTAAAACCGCTATTATAGGAAAAAAAAATGAGCTGATATTCCTTCAAACCAAGATTAGAGATCATTTCAAGTGACAAAATGGAACGTTTTTATTTATAAGCACATAAAATTGGAAGAAGAACTGAAACTGGTGAATTTTTTTGCACCCATATACCTTAAGTATTATAACTAATATTGTATTATATGACAGCACTTTGCTTCCAACTAGTAAGAAAAGATTGTTATGACTTCAGAAATTATCTGCTCCTCCATTTTCAGAGATAAAATCTGAAAGAAAAAGGCAGACATTATTTGTGCAAACATGGGAGCTTCAAGAAACCAAGGCAAATTTTCTTACTAAAGCACACAGTAACACAAGACAGAGAAAAGAGAAGCACCATGAGAACGGAGTTGAGAAGAGATGCCCTTAGACGGTTCTGAGAACTGAAAAAATCCAGTAAACAGAAGCGACAACTAATAGCCAAGACACTATTTCCAATGATAACTAAGATGTTTAAATAAAACAAATGTTACAAATTTAAATTAAATTGCCCAATTAACGCCTTCATGCCTAAAGCCATATATTTTTCCAGAAGAGAAAACAAATGTTTCTTTGCACACTTTGATTCCCAATGGAAACAGTAAAGCTTGATATGAGCTAAGCTAGCTTTCTCTAGAAATCCACAATTGAAGGGAATTGTTTAGAAACAGCTCTCTTTTTTTTTAACTCCACTCCCACACTTTGATACTAGCTAGCAGCCACGAACATCAGAAAAGATGTAAAGAACAAAAGGACAATGTGTTTCATAAGACCTTACAAACATTATTTATATGAGATGCATTTAATAAGTGCTGCTTCTTTTTTCTGTGAATCAGAGGACTGCAAAAGTTGCCATGGCAAAAATCAGAAACTTAACAATATGTGATTAATATAAGAAAATATTATCAGAAACAACATTTTATTTTACAAAATGCTTTGAGCTGTGATTTTTTGTTTTTTGTTTTTGTTTTTGTTTTTTTTAAATCAGTGGTATGGAAGAAATCCTTCCAAAAAAAAGAGCAACCATTTTATTAAATATAAAACCTCTGATTCAGCTATGAGGGCTGTATGGTATTCCCAGTGATCAGCCCAAGTAATTAGAAGCAGGGAAAGAGAGTAGCCCTCCTTACTCTAGCACTTTGGTGCTGAATCAGCAGCAGTTTATAGCTGATATTCCAGTAGCTGGATTAGACCTATAGTCCTAAAAACATTGCCTCTTGGGTATGCTTGGGGAATAGCATTTCCTGATTGTGAAATAAAGAGAAAAAATTTATACCTAAAAGCAAGAAGAAATAGCAAAAAAAAACCCTCCACAACTATGATTTTATGTCTTTTTTCCGGAACAAATTGAGAATATAGCAAAATATTGCAGTTTGGCGACAAAATGGTCAAATCGTTTAGAGGCAGCTGACATACTACAATTCTGCTGTCTGTGTTAGTACTGTTATACAAAATAAACTCACTCCTCAGTTTCTTATGGAGGTAGCCTCTGCTTAGCATTTTAACCAGGTCTAATGGAGATCCTTTATATTGAAATTGTAAAAGTGTTAGTCCAAGAGAAATAAAAAGATATTGAATAAATTTCACTTATTTTCTTCCTGGCTGACGGTAAGTGTGTTTAAACTTCAGCACAGGAAAGTCCATTTAAGGAACTTCCAGATATCTTGTTTTTCACTTGAAGATTTTATTCACTTTTCCCTTTTTCTTGGCATTACAATGTGGATGAAGTCTTTCAACTCCATCTTTTCATGGGATTAAATCACCCAAAGAGGCAGCAACACAGTTAAAGACAGAAGCGCGAAGAAAAATGTGCAATATGCGATTCAACAAGGATAAAAAAGTGAAGATAAATACAATAAGGAGACTTCTGTTTTTTGCAAAAGCCACCTGTGGGAAGCAGAAATAGCTTGGGGACATTTTGCACAGGTCTACTTTTTTGTGCTTCTAGTATGGACATTGATTGATTATATCACATGTGGCTTTTTCTTCATTATCTACAATTCACAATGCCATGGTTGGTCATTATTTTGAGATTTATAAATAAAACGAAGATTAGAAACTTGCAAAATTTATCATACTGGTAAATTAAACTTTAAAGGTGCATTTTAAAGTACTGTTTTCTTGCATAACTAATACAGAAGATGCTATTAGCATTTGGTTTTCAAGTCTGCAGTTGTTACCACATAAACAGCAGCTATGGTGTACTCCCTTCTTTCATTAGCTTATTCATATCACTCTCCCTGTGAAAAATCTGGTGCATCTCTGCTTCTTAAAGTAAATATTTTATGGTACCAGAGTCCTAAATTCAACTCCAGTATTGATTACAAGGTGTATTACTTTTGAGTTCTGTATGCATAGAATAAAAACAAAGATCTCACAGTTAAAGTATCAGAGAAAGTTTAAAACCAAGAGATCATGTCCTGTCATGGTGACAGGGTTTCATGCACTGGAATACACTGGTAATAGGCATCAGTTTTCTAAGAATTTTACTGTGCAACATTTACTGATCAATCCATTTGGATATACCTGTTGTCTTCAGCTTTCACCTTACCAAAACCAGATCACAATGGAAATGTTTAGAGACTAGACGATGATATATTTACATATGCATTTATGTCTAAAGTAAGAGAATTTTACAATTAAATCACATCAGTAAATCTTGGACTGCAGTTGTCATTGCCACCCCAGTGCTAAAACCACTATAGTCACTTCACAGAAGGGAGCTTAACCATGATATTCTTTTCAGTAGTAAAAACTGACAGGGCTGACTGTTGTCAATGTGCACTGTCCTTGATAGCAATGCTAAAGAATATATGGAGAGAGGAAAAAGGAACCAGGAGACTAGGTCATGCTTATAGGGTGAGATACTAGGTCTTGAAAAGCAGGGGCGCAGAACAGGGGCTTTGGGGTGACAGTAAATAACCAATGGAATGCAATAATGCTTCAGCTAATGCATGGCAAATGCAATCTTTAGATACACAACCAGATGAATACAGAAGTTCCCAAACATCACTGAGTCATATATCACCTTCTAATAAAACCAGCATTTGTGTTATCACATGTTTGTTTCTCATTTGGGACTACAGACTTTAGATCTTACACAGATTCAATGAAGTGTTTCTAGGCTTCTTAGTCAAGTATGTGCCAGAGAGGTTTAACATTAACTAGGGCTTGGCCAAAACCCAAGATCTCTGCTTCTGTTAAAAAAAAAAAAAAAAAAAAAAAAAAAGAAAGAAAAAAGTTAAGTCTTCACAACATTTGGGAGCAAACATACAACAAAAACTCAAACCCTAGATAAAGAAGTATAACTGAAGACTGTCAAATAGCTCTTCAGCTGGGTGTGCTGGTTGTGGCTGGGGTAGAGTTCATTATCTTCACAGTAGCTGGTACGGGGCTGTGTTTTGGATTTGTGCTGGAAACAGTGTTGATAACACAGGGATGTTTTTGTTATTGCTGAGCAGTGCTTACACAGGGTCAAGGCCTTTTCAGCTTCTCACTCCACTCCACCAGTGAGCAGGCTGAGGCTGCCTACGAAGTTGAGTGGGGACAGAGCTGGGACAGCTGATCCCAACTGATCAAAGGGATATTCCATACCATAGGACGTCATGCTCAGCATATAAATCTGGGGGAAAAAGTAAGGGGGAGATGTTCAGAGTGATGGCATTTGTCTTCCCATATAACTGCTACATGTGATGGAGCCCTGCTTTCCTGGAGATGGCTGAGCAACTGCCTGCCAATGGGAAGCAGTGAATGAATTCGTTGTTTTGTTTTGCTTGTGCACACGGCTTTTGCTTTACCTGTTAAAAGTGTCTTTATCTCAACCTATGAGTTTTCTCACTTTCACCCTTCTGATTCTCTCCCCCATCTCACCAGAGTGAGCAAGTGGCTGAGTGGTCCTTGGTTGCTGGCTGGACATCACTGGGTCACTCAACATTTTATTGGATTCAATTAGGTAGCTAAGCCCTACACTGCTCTTTCATCTTTCTTATTTCTGGAGGAGATAAACTCTCCCAATGGAAACTACAGCTAAGCAAGATATGTTAAAACTGTAAGTTATGGTTTTGATCAATCAGTATTTTCAGAAAAAAATGTTTCATCAGAAACCTCCCACTTTAGCCTAGTTACACCTAATTTTTAAACACATCAGGATTTTAGACAGTGAACCAGGGGAAAGACAATATAAAAGTCATTATCATTATTTATGCCGTTTGTAACACTTCTAAGAAAAATATTTAAATATATCAAAAAAGGTATTAAGGTGGTGTGCTGAACTATTTTCAGCAGATCGCCTTATTTATCCAGACTAAATTTTATATTCCTGCTAACTCATCATATCTAGGTAATTGCTGAGTATGAGCCAGAGTACACTGTATTTAGGTGTCTACAAATTAAATTAAGAGAAATAGAAAACATTAATTATTTTAGCATTTTAGAAATGTAGATATGCCAGATATACACTCTGGAAATGATGCATACATGTATAATGATGAGAAGGCTCCTCATACTAAAAGGCTTGCAGTATAAAAATTACAATGGTTAGGAGAGCTTACAATCCAACTTAAACAGCATATGTGCATACTGTATCATCTAACATCATATTCTAAATTTACAGTAGGAATTACTGAAAAAAAGAGAAAGTTAAAATTTTAAGTGAAATTTAATAGTGAAATACGTCACAGAGGAAAATCATTATTCAAAGTAACTCCAAAGTGAAAAAGAGCAATTTAGCCAATTTGAAGACTGGGCTAGCTCAAAAGCACTAACCTTCAGTACTGTCTCTACTACTCCTTAGCAGATGGCTGAGACTGTGTTAGAGCTCCAGAACATTAGACTGAAGGCCAAATGCCCAAAACAACATAGCGAATGCTTTTATTTACTAATTTCTAGTCTCTGCCACGCTATTGCCATAGTGCAGATATTAAGTCATCACTGACGTAGTCACAGGCAGATGAGACTTTAGAAATGAACTGTCATGTAATTTAGCTACCACAGTAGCTCAGCTCTTCGGTGAGCTGCTGTTACAAGAATTGAACTTTACTGAGCAGGTGTTTGAGGATAACAGGTAATAGCAGTTACTTATCTTCTCATCAGAGAGTAAAGGAAAGAATGCAAATTCCACTTGAAGTCTACTTCTATTGCTTTATTTCTTCAGGCATTACATGAAGTGGCAAACTCCACCAACAGCATTCCATCCCACCTGAACAAATGTTATCACATCAGAACAAACATTGTAATACTACAAAGTTAGCTGTAACACTGCTAGGAGCATTGGGATAATAGGCTTTTACCTACATATGTGAAGACAAGTAATGATATTACCTCTTGAGACGACATTTGCTGCTTTGGGTTACTCTGAGTTACTACACGTTAATCTCTTTTTACCTGCAGGCTGCTCATATGTCCTAGCTCTTTAGTGCATCCCGTTCATCTCCTTCCATGCACTGCTTTTATTTCATAAAACAGAATCATCTTGATTTTATTCAATGTCATTGAACCACAATGACTCTTCAGATGTTCTGATCGCTTAATATAACTTCCACTACGCATATTTCACGGACCCTACCGCCAAATCATCAACTTAGGGGATAAAACTGTGTTGGCCCACTGAGTTTAATCGAGATATAACAACATGTTACAAGAATTACTGAAGAGCAGAAACGGAGTGGTTTGCAAGTCTTATAACACTGTGTGTGTTGTAAGCGAGAGTGTATCTCCAGATTTTTGAGCGAATGACAGGAAAGAGATTTTAAAAGGCAATATATTTAAAACATTCAACAGTCAGAACCAGGTGAGGCGAAAGCTAAGTCGAGATTTTAAAGAAATATCATAACTCTCAGTGCACTGGAAAACTCATTTGTTCAGCCCTCTTCAGAGCATCACTGACAAGAGTTAAGAAAAGACTACGAGTGAAATACAGACTTTGTGAAGCTTGTGATGTACATGAATTTAGCTCCACTGATGCTCTCATCATACAGAGCTCAGTCACATTTACTACTTATGAAACTAGTCTGATGAATTCAATTACTGCAGGAAGTCTGTTTTTAATCCTTAGAACTACTACTTCTTTCAATTTAAATTGATTAATAATAAAAGTTACAGCATTTCAGAGGAACAGCATATAAATTAACTATAAACTGAAGCCCTAGCCCATGGCAATAAGATACAAAGCTCTCCTTCATGTCAGCTCGGATGCAGCTTTCAAGCATATTCTAAAGGTACTTCTTCTGGATAAATATTTTACTTTATAGACATAAATTACAGTTTATTGCCAGCTGTTTATAATATCTATGATTCGGTAAGATGAGTCTTGCTAACCTCCAGCTGTCTCCCATTTACTTGAATTGGAAAAACACTGGGTAAATTGCTGCCCATGGAGCACAAACATAAGCAACTGAAGTGCCCATAATTTGCTGGAGTTTTAGATCATCCTAATTTAGATATTTTTCAAAAGACATAATGTAAAGTAGACTCTACTTAATCACCACCCTGATAAATAGCTCTATTGGGAAGATAATACAGTTAGTAGAAGGGTAAATTAAAAGCAAAACCATTTTGCGTCCATGCCATACCCAATGTGTTTGGAATTAAGTTGTTTGATGGACTGATCATAGAAGTGTACAGTGAACTACCATTACATATGGCACAGCTGTTCATTGTCTTCAGGGGACCTTCTCATGCTCTTGAATTAATATTTACACAACTACATAGATATAATTAAAGAAAATTATATAAATACAATATATTTATATTAATATATAAATAAATTATTTATTATAATATATAAATAAAATATAATTATATCCACATAGATATAATTAAAGAAAAACCAGAAATTTTCTTACTTCACTGTGCTGTTGGGTAACAACACAAACAAAGGATTCCATGTGCTCTCAACGGGGCATTTAAATATCTTTCTTTGCAGCTTTTATTATATGAAGAACTGCAATGAGTCCGGATGTAGCATATCATCAGGATATGTATCTGAGTTATATATCAAGGTAGCAGCAAGAAGGGAACCTCAAGAAAAGAGAATTAACAGCACAGAAGAGGATATCTTATGTCTCAGCAAGTCTGTAATAACGTCTAATTATTTGTGATATTTTTTGTGGTTCTTATTTCTATATATTAAATAAAGATAATGTATGGGGTGAATACTAGTTCATACTACACTGTCAAAGGTATCCGTAGACTGTGAGGTACTGTCACCACTAAACAAAAATTGCAAGGTCAAGAACCAAGGAATACGTAGCTTTTCAATACATTATAGAGCCAAGTATTTTATTCTCCATCAAAAACACATTTAATATTTCCTTTTGAAGGCTATTTACAACCACAAAGGCAATTTTGTCCTCTTTGGCTAGTTAAAACCTTAATCTCTGGCTTTCTGGTTCAGAAGATATTCTTCACAGAATGATTTTTAACTGCTACAATCCCTTTCTACGACTTTTAGCTGAGTCTGAGCCTTCTCCCTTTTTACAGGGCACAGTGAAGTCCAGATTAGGAGAGAAACAGAAGGCAGTGGTGGAAAGAGAGAAGCAAAGGAACGAAAACCTGTAAGGAAAGGAGACAGAACTGCAGACGGTAGAAGTGTGGCTGACAGCCTTAGAATCCCCCAGGATCGCAGTCAGCAGTGAAGAGAATTACCTTGCAGAAAAGACACAGCTGGCAGGAAAGATGTCAACCGCAGGAGGTAAAGAAAAATGCAGGCAGGAGGAGAAACTAGTGAGCCACTCTGGACAGGAGTGCCTTGGGAGTAACACAACACGGGTAAGATGGCCGATGACTTACAAATGTGCAGGCAGCCCACAAATTAATATAACATTTGATTACCCCTATCAATCCTAAATGGTTTCCTTGGACACCAATCCAAGAGAACACTCAAATTACCTCTTCGCTCACTAGCAGGCATGGTTCAAGAGCGAACACCTTATACCCTCACACCCAAGGGTATTAACCAGTCATTACCTCACATTTCCTCCTTTCCCTAATGGGCCTCGTTTCATCTCCCTGGGTATTAAGAGCTGCTTCACAGCACATCCACGCAAGCAATCTGTAACAGTGCACTTAACCAGTCAGCAGGGGTACTGAATAATGAGCCCATCTGTACCATCCTCCCAACCCTGCCCTGAAAGCATCAGTAAGCTCAAGGAGCAATATTTTCATGGTACCTCCATCTAACCAAACTTCAGTAGCAAAGGAGTACTCTTATTGTTAGGGTGCTTCTCGTACAGTACATAAAATCAGATTTTTACTGTTCAGTCAGTAAAAAGTATTTCACTCTTCTTGTGTTGGCAGACAGCTAATAATAAAATATCTACTCACAATAGCTCCATTATAAAAGGGAATGAGAAGCAAACGAGAATCTTCGTTCTTTCTTCTTCCATGATATGTTACAGGACATAACCAGTTAGGGGCAAAACACTTGATAATCCCCACACTTGCACTCAGATTAGAACAAAAAGATAAAATAACGATTTTGTGGAAAACTTTTTAATACAGATGTCCAAGAGTAAGAACTTTCTGAGTTCTGCAATAGCTAAAAAACAAACAAAAAAAAAAGGCAAAAAAAAGGCAAACAGAAAAATATTTCTTTAATACTGCAATACCTTCCTCTTATCTGTTTCTCCAAAAAGAAAATGCAGTTCTTTTTCATATAGAAGGAGAAGCTGGAGCTTTATACAAATTAAATGCTTGGGAGTGAAATCTTATCTTCTATTCTGGATCGAGACATGAGTCAAGCAGATTTCTGACCAACAGGAAGTAGTAACTACAACCATATTTTTCACTTGCCTCAGTTCCTCTAGGATCAAAGCCAAAGCTGTCAATTTTCATTTATGTTTAGATATTTAAAATATTTCAGTATCATTCCAGATTTTTTAAGCAGTTGGCACTAAGCAATATCTGAAGCTGTCCCACTGTATGAACTGTGGCAGTATTTTCTCCCATCAGATACTCGTACCGTAATCGCCTTCCTGTCTAATTCTTTGACAGCGATTCAGTTTTAGATGGCTTATAATGGGCTCTGCCTGAATTCTGCCAGGATTGAATTGTTATTGATTGTTACGAGGCAATGATGTAGAAGGGTGCATTTCCACAGCTTGTATTTGTATGGGTCAGATCTTTCGACAGCTGATTTTGTTAGAAAACCCGGGGTCATTGTGGGCACTGATTATTACACACTCTTGCATTTTTTCCATCACTACAAGCTCAGCTTCTTACTCTACAACAGACACAAGTAATTTTTTTTCTAAGGTCTATATAGAGGTTCTTTTATATAATACATTATAATTGGTCTTTCTTTTTACATAACTCTACTTCATATTACTCTGAAACAGTACATTAGGTGCACAAAAACGAAACATCTACTGTTTTAATTTTTGATCATATTACTCTGCCTAGGCCAAGTCCAGCTGTCAGTTAAGCCAAGGGAACTATCCCACAGGAGTAAGAATGAGCCCGCCAATGCTCTTTGAATGCCTCTTTCTTACAGAAGCTCCCTTGTGTCAAAAAGGTCAGGTCAAAAACTCTTAAAAAACCCAATCTTATTCTGCAGGCAGCAACTCACTGTATTTTTTGGCTTCCCTTTGTTGTCAGTATCAGAACTGTTTTCATTTGTTTGAGGGACATACGGCTCTCACTAATCAAAGTAATGTCCAACACCTCCATGGATTGCACAATCTCAGGTTTTCAAAAAAAAGAGGGGGGAGGAGGAAGAAAGAAAGGGAAAAAAACTCAAACCTCCTTCTACTATTTCTCTAAAAGAATACCATGTTCTATTTGAAATCAAAGCTGTCTCAAACAAGATTTAACATTACTGAGCTTCAACTCTGCGGTTGTCAGTCTTGTTGATGTAGAAAATACTGGCAATTATCAAACGCAGTCTGAGTATATCAGCTGGGAGTTTTAATCAATCCACAGCAAGAGAGTTTAGGAAGGAGAAATAGGATGCAGGCAATGGATGCCTAGCGCCAGTTTCCTAACGCAGCACAGCCTACCAGCCTAGTCAAGATCCTTGTAAGTATATTTTTCTCCATCACTGCAGGCTCAGCTTCTCACTCTGCAGAAGATGTACTTCTCTGCGCTGCTGTGTAAGTCAAACCCATTCACATTCCATTTCTACACTTATAAATGCCAAAATATACCAAGTCAACAAAAATTTATGTATTTGACTGCAGAAGATGAAATGATGTAATTAGTAACATTACATTTATTTTATTACTGTTGCTTTGATTTAAATCATTAGTGGTTTAAACATCTTAATTTCAGAGTGAGTTATATAATTGTTTTTGTTGCCTGTTTATCCTTTTTTTTTGGTATAATTACGATGCAGTAATTTACTTTATATCTCTTTAGTTTAATTGAGTTAATAATGTCTGCTGAGAAGCATGATGTCACACTCCCAGCTACTTGGCTGGAAAGTTGGGGAAGAACTTTCACTGGACATAAGAATTTCAAAGGGCAACTTTTCTTCCAGAGCTGTAACTCTGCAAAAGTTAGCTTTCTGTTGAAATGACACAGCTGCTTCCATATTTTTGTGCTTTTGTTATTGCTCTTGTGATAGATCATATTAAAAAATCTTTCTTGACATGCCATGGTTCTCCCTGATGATATTGTTATCACAAAACACTACTTACTGTATCAATAACAGCAAATAGGAGCAAGGACAGTCTGTATTGAAAAAGAAAACCTTAGCTTTCAGTTAGTGTCTAATAACTGAAATTGCCTCCCTTGAACTCTATCAATACAGCCAGTATAGCACATCCATCTCCACTGAACAGTAGCATTTTATCAACCTTTCAACTTTTCATGACTCAGCCAGTCTAGAAAAGACCCCATCTCCACTTGAACCATGTCAGGGAGGACAGGCTCACGTGGGAGCTGGGTCCCACAGTAATAGAGAGCATCTTTGGCACAAGCTGTGGATGAGGAGCACACACTTGCCAGCCGCTGCATGGCACATCACCCTCTCTCCCAAACTGAAATCTCATTTGGTATGCACCACTGGTTAAGAGATCACATGGAGGCAACTGCGTCTCTGGATGACACAGTATCTCATACACAATGAATAGGACTGGTCTGGTGTCATCAGCATAAAGAATGGATTGAGAGCAGCCCTGAGGAAACGGACTTCGGAGTGCTGGTTGATGAGGGAGTGCTGGTTGATGAGAAGCTCAACATGAGCCAGCAACGTGCGCTGGCAGCCCAGAAAGCCAACCATGTCCTAGGCTGCATCAAAAGAACTGTGGCCAGCAGGTTGAGGGAGGTGACTCTGCCCCTCTGCTCTGCTTTCATGAGACCCCACCTGGCATACTGCTTTCAGCTCTGGAGTCTCCAATACAAGTAGGACATGGAGCTGCTGCAGCGAGTCCAGAGGAGGGCCACGAAGATGATCCGAGGGCTGGAGCAGCTCTCCTATGAAGACAGGCTGAGAGAGTTGGGACTGTTCAGCCTGGGGAAGAGAAGGCTCTGGGGTGATCTTATCACAGCCTTCCAGTACTTGAAGGGGGCCTACAAGAAAGCTGGAGAGGGACTTTTTACAAGGTTATATAGTGATAAGGGGCAATGGCTTTAAACTGAAAGAGGGGATATTTAGATTGGATATAAGAAAGAAATTTTTCACTCTGAGGGTGTTGAGGCACTGGAACAGGTTGCCCAGAAATGTTGTGGATGCCACATCCCTGGAAGTGTTCAAGGTCAGGCTGGATGAGGCTTCGAGCAACCTGGTGTAGTGAAGGGTATCCCTGTCCATGGCAGGCGGGTTGGAACTAGATGATCTTTGAGGTCCCTTTCAACCCAAACCATTCTATGATTGATTCTATGATTCTATAAATGCCGTATATTGGGATAAATTACCTTAATGCCAGTAAAACAGCAACTACTTTAGGAGTTGTGCCACAAAAAAAACCCAACATTTAAAAACAACCACTATGAGTAGACTAACTATACTCACTGGAAAGCTTAAAAGCCTAAATCTTTAACTTCCTTTAGAAGTTAAATCCCGTAAACAAAGATTACTGTTAATAATCCCTAAAACTGGTGGAGCTACTAACCACTAACAGAAAGAACTTGTTTTAAAAAGCCACATGTGTTAATCGATATGTATCTAAATTGTGGACTAATATTAACTGACTGATCTTTGTATATCACAGAGAGGGAAAGGTTTGGAATTGCCATTTTCCAGCTGAAACAATAGAGATGTTAAAAATAAGAAAAACAAGGAAGGAAAATTCAGTAACTAATGCAGCCATGGAGGACTATTCATAAAACTGCCTGTGACAAAAAAAGGAAGGACCACATGGTAAAAATGCAATATTATAATCTAAGCTGGGAAACATAGCACCAAAAACATTAATTTACGGATGAACCAATTCAGTAAATGAAAAGTTAGAAAAAAACGAAGATACATGAAGCGAAGAAAAAGGTTCAGTATAATTTGTTATTCCAAGACAGAACCACTCTCCCAGACATCAGTCATTGGATAATACATCCATCCTGCATCTACAGCCCACAATACGCTCTGCTGACTCTGACTTGCCAGCATGGTAGATACGGGCACGTGATATTCAGCACTGCCTGAATCTGAGCAAGTTCAGGCAATGCTGTGTGCCTACTAGTAAGAATTCATAAGTACCCAGTAAGTGTAGTTAAGGTAGTTCTTTTAGAAGGTGATGGATATCAGCACTTTCTGCCTCACAAACAGCAGCTAGGTTCAGAACTAGAGGGTGTCCAAGTAGAAACAGGACTCATAGGAAAATGGGGGAAAAAAAGGGAAAACAGCCTGTAACAATCTGCAAATGAGGGCACGGTACTTAGAGTCGAGTAGCCTTAATCTAGACCAATCTGTTGTATAAAGGGCCAAGCACAGGTTTACCCTAGAAGGAGCCTTGGCTTTTGAAATTCAAGAAGCCCCCAGTCTGAGGTTAAATTTGCCCATTAAATGCAAGTGAATACATAAGTCCTATATTCTGGCCCACTGCAGTATTCATTTAGAAAGTATCTGTACAATTTAACCTTCCAATGTCACAGCCAGCAGCAAGACTTCCTAAATTAGCAAAAGTAATAAACAAGAGGCTCATTAAATCTTCCTCTTCCTTTTTTTTTTTAACCCCTCTAATGAAGCTCTCTGTCCTGTAACTCCTCTCATTTACCTAATTCTCTCTTCATCACCAATTTCTTTATCCTTTGATATGACAGAGTCTCCTGTCATGATAGAACTACATTTTCTAGAGGGCAGAGTATGAAAAGGACAGGAAGGCATGTTTTTCTTAAAACTGTGGCCCAGCAAGGCAGATGGCTCATTATTGTACCAGTCTTGCCCTCTCAGCAAGGAAAAAACACACACACTCACTTGCACAGAGGGGTCAGCCTGCGAGGCACGCTCCCTCTGCTAGCTCGAGTCTGGCTGCTTCTGTTCAAGCTGTCTTCTGTACTACTTAGGTTCACCTTTATGCAGCAATGAAGTGAAAGATTTTTTAAAAGACGCCAGGACAGCTCTTGATGCAATCCTTACAGCTTTGAGTCTGGCAAAAAACTGAAACTCTCGAGAGTCTCTTGAGATCAGCAAAAAAACCCCTTGGTATCATGTTTCTTTGCAGACATTATTAACTCAATTAAACAAAAGAAAAATAAAGTAATTTACTACTTGCTAATTATACACCAAAAAAAAGTTTAACACAAGCAGGCAACAACAAAAACTAATATACTTCACTCTGAAATTAAGATTTTTTTTAAAAAACATCCTTGGCTTCTATCAAAGCAAGTAATAAAATAAGTGTATTGCTACTAATTATAGCAGTTCAGCTCCTAAAGTCAAATACGTACAACTATGATGACCTTATATATTTTGACAAATGAAACTTGAAAGAACAAACACAGTTCATCAGATCAGTTTCCCAACAAGGAAACAAGGTCAAGGCTACAGGCATATAGTTTTCCCTGCTTTTCTGTCTTTAAAGAAGGTGTCAAAAGCACATTGACAAAGTCTGACAACCACAGATGATCCCAGGAAAGGCTTCACCACTTTATTTTTCTTCTTACTGTCATTTGCAGAATCGAAATAAAATTCTGTTATGCCACAGTGTCATGGTTTGATGTGGAGGGGGTGGGGGTTCTGCTGGCAGGAGAGGGGTTTTGCTCCCTGTGACCTCCCTGGTTTTGGAACCGGGTCAGACCTGGTTCTGGCCACCAGATTGGACTCCCATCCCCCTCAGGCTTGAGCCAATAGGGCGCCTCTGCGAATTGCCCTATTTAAGTCGGGACAAAGGAACCGGAAAAGGTGCTTTGCCCAGGAACGAGGAGAGAAGGGAGGAGGGCACTGCCCCCGCTCCCTGGCTCCCGGCCGGGCGGCTGCCTGCGTCGGGCCGGCGCCGCCCACTGAGGATGGCGGCGGCGGAGCCGTCTGAGGAACTTGGGGGCACCCCACTCCCGGGGCGCCCACTGGGCTGAGTTCACCTGGAGAGGACTGAGATCTGAGAGAAACAGCTGCATCGACACCAGGTCAGTGAGGATGGAGTGGGAGGAGGTGTGCCGGAGCTGAGTTTCCCCTGCAGCTGGTGGTGAGATGGCAGGCGGCCCCCCTGCAACCAGGACGGCCTCGGTGGAGCAGAGACCCACTCGCAGCCCGTGGGGAGAAGATGCCTGAGCCTGAGGATGGTCATGTTGGGATGCACGACAAGGCAGAGAGGCATCTGGAGTCTGCGTGATGGCCCACGCCGGAGCGAGTGGCAACAACTCCCTAAGTATCCGAGACTGTGGTAAAGCCCACACTGGAGCAATCTGTGGGGAATGATTGTTTCCAGTGGGCTGGACTCACGCTGGAGAAGTTTGTGGATTTTTCCTCGTGGGTAGGGGATCCACTGGAGCAGGGGAAAAGGGTGTAAAGACTCCTCCTCCTTTAAGAAAGAAGCAGCAGTAACAGCAAGGAATGAACTGACCTGCACTCCCCCAGTCCCTGCCCCTGTGCTGCTGGGGGGAGGAGGTAGAGCCGGGAGGAAAAGGAAAGGGGGGGGAAGGTGTCGGTTTTAAGATCCGGTTTTGTTTCTTTCTGTCCTCTCAAGTAACTGGTTTTGTTTCCCTTTGTCCTTCTAAGTAATCATTAATAAACTGTTTTGCTTTGAGAAAGCGCTGTCTGTTTTGCCCGGGACCATGGTTGGTGGGTGCTCCCTCTGTTCTTGTCTCAACCCTCAGTCCCTTTATTTTTTTTTTTTCTCTCCTGTACTTTACTGGAGAAGGAGAGACTGTGTGAGTTTCAGTTGCTGGATCAGCCTAAAACCACGACACACATATTGCCCCATCAGGACTCCATTGACTATTTGTTAAGAAAAGTGCATTGCTCCTGCATTGCTGCCCCTCGGCTCTCCTTCCACAGTACCTTGGAAGCAGGTGAACTACTTCCATACTCTAACACCACCATCTTTTTATACTGGATTTTTTCCTTAGTAATGAGGTTTACTTTCAGTAATCACTCTCCTACCTCTGCACTTCAGAGTAGGTACTCCAAACCTACTTCAGCAATGGTAAGAATATAATGGCAAATTGATCTATCCCTGAAACCTAAGTAGTGCTTTATGAGGGAAAGCACAGGGAATTCAGGGAGGAGAAAGCATCAAAGACTTCTCTCACTTGAAGTTAACTCCTCAATCTCAAAATTGCCATGGGGTACCCTAGCATCCTCAGACCCTCATGACTCTGATAGGTTACTGCTCTGTTTATTATCCCAGACACTGTGTTAATTAGCATCACGCATGCTGGTTCAAAATTTCATTTAATACCAACATTTTTGCAGATTTTGTATAACTTTCATACATTCCACTTTTCACAAATTCAACTTTGAATGCATTTCAACTGAAGACAAATTCGTATTTGTTATGCAGTCTTCAGCAATCATCACAGTTCAATAAAGGAAGCTTTACAAAAGTCTCTGAAATTAAGAGATGTTTGCTGAGAGATCTCTGTGATTCTGACACCTTTAAAAATGTAAAGAATCATTCTAGTTACTAATAAGATGTTCTGAAGCTCCAACGAGAAAGGAAAAGAAGGTATCAAGGTGTAAGGCCTGTGTTTCTTACATGTGTTTCCACAGATCCCTTATTTGTGGGTCTGGTCTCAAGGGGCAATGCTCGGAATCTCCTGAGTTTCCCAGAAACTGAAGATTTCCAGCCGGCAAGATCATGGAGCAGATCCTCCTGGCAACTATGCTAAGGCACACAGAAAATAAGGAGGTGATTGGTGACAGCCAACATGGCTTCACTAAGGGCAAATCCTGCCTGACTAATTTGGTGGCCTTCTGTGATGAGGTTACAGCATTGATGGAGAGGGGAAGAGCAACTGACATCATCTACCTGGACTTATCCAAAGCATTTGATACTGTCTCACACCACATCCTTGTCTCTAAACTGGAAAGACATGGTTTTGATGGATGGACCACTCGGTGGATAAGGAATTGGCTGGATGGCCGCACTCAAAGAGTTGTGGTCAACGGTTCAACGTCCACATGGAGGCCTGTGACGAGTGGTGTTCCTCAGGGGTCAGTACTGGGGCCAGTGCTATTTAACATCTTTGTTGGAGACATGGACAGTGGGATCGAGTGCACCCTCAGCAAGTTTGCAGATTACGCCAAGTTGTGTGGTGTTGTGGACACGCTGGAGGGAAGGGATGCCATCCAGAGGGACCTTGACAGGCTGGAGAGGTGCGCCTGTGAGAACCTCATGAAGTTCAACAAGGCCAAGTGCAAAGCCCTGCACGTGGGTCGGGGCAATCCCATGCACAAGTACAGGCTGGGTGGAGAATGGATCGAGAGCAGCCCTGAGGAAAAGGACTTGGGAGTGCTGGTGGATGAGAAGCTCAACATGAGCCGGCAATGTGCACTGGCAGCCCAGAAAGCCAACTGTATCCTAGGCTGTATCAAAAGGAGCGTGGCCAGCAGGTTGAGGGAAGTGATTCTGCCCCTCTACTCAGCACTCGTGAGACCCCACCTAGAATACTGCATTCAGCTCTGGAGTCCCCAACATAAGAAGGACATGGAGCTACTGGAACAGGTCCAGAGGAGGGCCACGAAGATGATTCGAGGGCTGGAGCAGCTCTCCTATGAAAACAGGCTGAGAGAGTTGGGGCTGTTCAGCCTGGAGAAGAGAGGGCTCCGGGGTGATCTTATAGCAGCTTTCCAGTACCTACAGGGGGTCTACAGGAAAGCTGGAGAGGGACTTTTTACAAGGTTATATAGTGATAAGGGGCAACGGCTTTAAACTGAAAGAGGGGATATTTAGATTGGATATAAGATAGAAATTTTTCACTCTGAGGGTGTTGAGGCACTGGAACAGGTTGCCCAGAAATGTTGTGGATGCCCCATCCCTGGAAGTGTTCAAGGCCAGGTTGGATGAGGCTTTGGGCTACCTGGTGTAGTGGAGGGTTTCCCTGCTCATGGCAGGGGGGTTAGAACTAGATGATCTTTGAGGTCCCTTCCAACCCTAACCATTCTATGCTTCTATGATTCTATGATTTTGCAGGGAAAGGCTGTTCGGCTTTTTTGTTTATAAATCAGCTCAGCTTACTGATAAAACTAATCCTGTTTACCTACCTTAGCTACTGCAGATCAGGATCCAGACATGTTGGTAGGACAGTGGGTGGGGGAAAAAGAAGAGGAAAATGGGAGTGAGCATGCCTTCCTCTAAGGTAAAAAGGATCCTGCAGTCGGTGGATCCCTGCTGAGACCCCCCCTTCCTAATGTCTTGCCCAGCAGGAATCTGCAGACTCTCCAGAAGCTAAAGGAATGGGAGCTGCACTTTTTAGCAATAATAAGTGTCATTAACAAAGCAAATCTGCCAAGAAGGATGAAGGCATCTGTTCTCTTTAAAATACTTAGATGGATGATATATGCACTGTACCTGTTTAAGTGTGTGCACTGACTCTTATGGATGTAATGTATCAAAGCAGCAAAATTACAATAAGCGTAGGCAGAACTCTTGAGCACAAGAAAACTGATCTTATTTTACTCTGACTTAAGGATAGTTGACTTTTTGTCTATTAGTGTAGCTTTTGATGCTATAGTGTAAATTAAATTTGTACCCAATGTGCCCAACTTCTGCAACAAATGATATATATTTCTCTTTCTTCTCTTTGTGTTGAAAATATATCCTGGCTGACTGGAATCACTGTGGCAAGCTGTAAATGATGTATGAAATGAAAAATCCCTGCTCACCGCAAAGAGCGAATATAGACAGGGCTCAGCAATTGCTGCTGGGCTATGCTATTTGCTGAAATATTCGGCTCAAACACAATCACACAAGCTTGCCAGTGCCGACACTGGGCAGCAAGTTGCATATATCATTTTTCAATCTTATTCAGACCAAATGACTAAGTGATAGCTGGTATGATAAATTCACAAGAAAATTACAAAGATCCTAAACCAACTTCACTTGTTTGTTTTTTTTTACTCAAATGACTAATGTTCCACTATTTCTGTCTCACTAATGCTCTGAACTTCAGAAATTCACAAAGTGGCACCAAGAAGGGCTGAACAGCTGGAAAAACTATTAAACAACAAATGGCTCGACCACTCTGGAACTATTTGTAGGCACTATTTAATATGTACTGAACTGGTGTCATGTTTGCTAGGGTGCACTGCAATCAGGAGGGTTCTTCGAATATCTTTGACCACAGTCCATGGCAAAGACTCTCTCCATCCTACGGTATATATATACATGGAAATACATCTGTTGCTCAGCACAAGTGAAAAACAATTTGCATTCTTGCACAGGACTGATGGTACATCAGAGATAATTGTCTTAACTGTTGGGACTGAGGCTATAATTTAACAATATACAGACTTTTGCAGATTATGGAGCTCCTGCTAACCCCACACTCCCCATTTATAGCAATCCCACAGCTCACAGTTTCCTCCATTTTACCAAGGCAACTGAAACACAGCCATGCTGTGAACTGAATCAGGAATCTGACCTGACTTTAACAAACTCTGCCTAAAAAAAAGGAAAGAAGGGAAAGGAGTATTTTCGGTGAGCCAAACAAACTATGCCTAAACAGAGGGAAGCACAAGATGAAACATGAGATAACATAGGGCATGGCTGGGGCTCATTCTGTCATTAGAAGCATCCATGGTGGATACCCAAACACCACAAACAACTGTTTGGAAGAGCTGTCAATTAAAAATCTTAACACTGGGAAGGAGAAGGGAAAGGCATGGCAGCTAAAAAAAGGGGTGACTGTCTTGGCAGTAAATCTGTGACTTCTGTCTCCTGTGATGAATGTAAGCCTGACTGACAAAATGCAGATCATGTAGCACCTATGGGGTTCTCTTTAAAGATTTTTATTCTTGAAGCCCTTCAAAGATCACACAACAAGTTGAAATTTGAGATTTCTTTCTGCTTCTGTGTTCTTCTTTCTTTCTCTTCCATTGAGCTGGCTGCAAAGGTTAGAAACTTGTCTCACCTCCCCTGAAGGCAACCAGCAAAAGGGAACCTCAAAAAAGGCTTAAAAAGCCACATGCTTTAAAATGTATTAGCTGTTAAACTTTGGTTTTGTTCAGACATTTTTTACATACACATTTTCATGCATTATGGAAGTTCGGAAGTCTAGCTTTACATACTTAATATTTAACCTTCCAGGCATATTTTTGACTTCTTACCCCCTCTAAGTGGGTGTTAATTCAAACTAGTCAAGAGGGCACAAACTTGAACAGAAGATCTCTTTTCCAATGTTATTTTCTCCAGACCTTTCAAAGATAAGGTTAGATATATGTGTCTGATTCAAATGTGGCACAAGCAGTTAATGGCCCTCAAAGCACTAGTATAGCACCTTGAGGCCAGAGTTGATGAACTGAAGAAGCAGGGAAATAAGGATGTCTCTACAGAAACAGTGAAGCAGTCCTACATCAGAGCTGGCTATCCTTACCATGTAGCAGGGAACATAGCCCATATAACGGGAGTCGGGGGGAAGGTCACTATTTTAAACATATAGAATATAACAGAGAGAAGACTACACTGTAAAATCTACTTAAATCAATTATACCCATACGGACACAAGCCCAAATGACAGAAAACAAAGATATTACAAGCATCATTGTGTTAATCATCTCTTGATCAGGGAATGAACTCTGACTGCACAAGGTATTTTATCCAAGGTCTTTTTCCTCATGTGTTTAAACAGTGACTAGTACGACGATGCATGGTCTGCAAATAAGGCTGCTGTGTATTACTGTAGTCTGAGTATTTTTCTTACACATTATTTATTCTGAGCATTGTTTTAACATCTACAATCCCCAGTCATGGGGCAGGACCCCACTGAGAAAACCAAGTCTAATAAAACAGCAGTAACAGGCAACTTCAGCCCTTTGTATATAAATTAGATCACTTAATACTGTCACAGCCTGAAGATGAGCAGAAAGCCACCTGTGCACAGCTTTCTGCATTTGTGTGTGATGAGGTGCTTAACACTTGAGCCATCATTTGCTGCCTTCCTGCAGCAGGGAGGGCCAGATGGGAGCTCCCACTGCAACTACAGTGTAGCTTACCAGGGAGATCTGAAAGCCAGGATGCAACCCCTGTGGCTAACAAATTTGGACAAATCCAATCGAATGTTCTGAGAGGCTAGGAAAGTTTAGAAGAAGGATTTTTGAACTGACTGCTGGAGGACATTACTGCCTTTATTCACGGCCAGCAAAAAGAGTGAAAAAAATAGCTGATAGAGAAAGATGGACCCAAAGAAAACAAAGATCCAATTTTAATATTGAAAGCAAAAGACGTAAATTAAGGTAAAATAAAATAAAAATATTTAGTTCTAAGAATGAACAAAAGAGAGAGACTGATGCATTAGAATAATAGAAAATAAAGGGCACCAAAGAGGGACACAAGCTAAGTCCAAACCAACTGGACTACTTTTGACAGAAGACTCTGCACTGAAGCAATACCTGGCCCAACTACGTCTCTCTAGAGCAAAAGAAGCAGGTTACATCTAATATGTGAATGTCAAAGAGGTGTGTCTGAGGCTGTGAGCTGTCTCTCTCCTTTTCTTCTCCTGCAAGAGCAGGCATTTGGCAGCACAAACTCTTGTGGTGCTCCTTAGCACCTTGACAGAAAAGATAACCCAGTGGCTCCATGAACCATTTTGGATTTCCTTCCTCTCTGGAGATGAGAACACTCCCAAGTTTGCAACTTACACTTTGATTAAACTTATAAAAAAATAAGATAATATTCGTTGTAAAATGAAAAAGAAATTTATTACCTGGTCTCAGGATCAGACTGCTAACCATAACACGATACAAAAGGTCACAAGTAAAACCCAATTTTAGTCTAATCTTGCTTCAATTAAAGTTTTCTATTTACCAATGGAATACTTTTCTAATTGCTTACTCTCGTTACATGGGATTTCAAGATGCATTTGACACACTGGAGACAAAGGTTAAGGTTAACAAACATAACCTGTCTCCTGAATGCCACTGCCAGTGAACAGTAATTTTATCTTACCTGACCCAAGAGCACATTCATTTTGAATTCTAGTCGGAGATGAAAGTATAAATGTTCTTGCTGGCTCTGCTGACTGGCTGTCTTGGGTATCACCTCCACCCTGTTACACCTATCAGTCAAAAGATGTATGGGTTCTCAAAAACCTGTTAGTGGTTTCTTCCTGATCATTTCAGGTGTAAAAGAGTTATCCCCTCTTTATACCTGCCAACTGGCTGTTTATCTCAGTCGTATCTGTTCATGATGTATAGGTTACTGATTCATTCATGTCAAATATCATGAGATTGGTGATAGATACTTTCTGTCTGGTTCATGACTTACTTCACTAGGTTTCTATACTGGTATACATGACATTCATAACAGTTATTTCTGGAGCGCAGGGCCAAAGCATTCTGCAGCAAGTCGCACAGTTCTGATCCTCATGTTCCTCATAGGTCTCCTACCTATAGGACTTGGGATGGTGCATGTCTGCTTCAGATATGTAGCTAGGACAGTCAGCTAGGGTTCTGGATCTGGGAATGAGAACATCCTTTCAGAAGCAGCCATATTCATAGATTGGGGTTGGTTACAGGAGGAAATACATATTAAGTGCAATAGCATATGGAGACAAGCTAATCTTCATGCAGATATCCTAAGGAAACTTCAGAATGAAATGGCTGAGCTGAATACAAAAAAAGTTATCAAGCTAAAATTATCTACTACTGCAGGGAACTTAGGGGCATTGTTAAATTGTGTTTATCCTTCAGAAAAGTATTGGGGAGATTCTGGAAGCCAGGCACTAGTAAAGTGTTTTTTAAAAAAAAAACAGTGCTGAAACAACTGCAACAAGAATAAATTACACAAGTTAGGGACAAAAAAGCATAGCTCCTACAAAGGAAGATGTGTCACTGTCATCTATTTAGCACTTTGGGAATTATAAACAAAACTGAATCAGGAAGAAACAGCAAATATTTATACGGGCTTCTAAAGCTTTTCACAAAAGAAACTAGATCTTGAAGTCAAACAATGTCATAGACTAGATACTGACTTGAAGACAATAAAGTATAAATAAAGGAACAGTTTTCAATCTCATAACTAGATGGGATTGAAAACTACTGGTTATTCTATTTGTGGTTTTCTTAATTTATCTTGTAAATTCTTCAAATTAGGAACATTATTCTGAATCACCTAACAAGATCTCCCTCTGGACTGGAATTTCCATATGCTCACATCAGTGAAATTTAGATAACTAACTTTAATCTAAGGTTTTATAGTTACTGAATTTTTGTGCTGGCAAGGAGAAATCTCCTTTAGCTATGAAAGTCACCTTCCTCTTTCTGGAAGTACAGTGATGATATCTCTTAAATGTAGGGGGCAGAGGGGAGCAGATGGAAAGTGTCAGAAGTACTGCCAGTCATGAACCCAACAAACATTGGAAAAGGAGTTTCCAGGTTGACTTTAAGTCCTGAACATTAGGGAGAAGACAAAGGCTTAGGTAAAAGCAATGCTGGAGACATCAGAGTTTGTCTATTTATTTTTTTTTAGACTATTTTTCTAATCTGATGATTTTTTAGTTTTTCAGATTGCCCTAGGTGTCTGCTTACACATACACTGGCCAAAGGACTTTGTGAAGTAGAAAGTCATGGATATTTTTATGAGGAAAAAGCAGAAAGAAACTCTTTCTCCTTGCTGTTGAAAGCATCTCCATTTTTAAACATAAACCAGGAGAATGGAGTGACAAAAAGCCATGTGCCAGTACTATGGTCTCTGATAATATATTAGGCCATTTATGATAACTGATCACTTCGGTCACTTCAGCTTTACCAACTATCAATTCATTTGCATAGAGAATAAAAAATTAAAACTTCCTAAAAGATTAGAAAAAAAATCCAAGAAACTTGTGCTGAAACATAAGAAGTCATCCTAAATTCTGTAGCCTTCCATGTCTCAAGCAGAGCACACAGAAAAGGTACTCACTGCATAGAAAGAGCAGGGGAAGATGAGAGCTGTACAGCAACTGCAAAGACAAATTAAGAGTAAACCAGAATGAGCAGCAGTAACTGTGACCTGAATGAAGGAGATAAACAATAGGGGTGCCTCCAGTACTGTCACCATTAACGCAGCAAAGAGGAGAATATATATCTTGAATCTTTTACTACATGAAACTATTCAATTAGCATGCCTGAAACACTCACACCAGCACATGACTGTGTTGCACTCACCAGCAACACTGCTGTACAAGATAAGTCTAAACAAGTCAGGAGTATATTTTGCTTCTCTGTCTATGCAACATCAAACACTTCTTTAAAGCACTGTCTCTCACTCAATAAGCCAACCCTTGAGACAGACTAAGACCATACACCAAAATAGTCAAAATATGGACAAACTGGCAAGCTGTTTTCTGCATTAATGTTTTGGCTTGTCACCTCCCTCAGCAATTGATAGTAATTTTTGAAAATAAGCTTACTGTTCTTTACACCTCTGGGTTTAATGAAGATCACATATTAGAGCTTCATCACCAAATTAATGGAAGGTCTATCCCCTTCCCTAAGGTCCCTTCCCTGGCATTATTATTTCTGCTAATATTGTAAGTGTAGTGTGAAATGGCCAATTCACACATGTGCCATGTTTTGCACATTGCCTGAACCTGCTGGAACATGATTTTTGTAAGAATGATGAGAGTAATAAACATCTTCTGGCAGAGGCTTGCAAAATCTGTACACATTTTACTCACGCAGTAATGGGCCATAAAACTCTTTGAGAACTGCAGGAGAAAATCAATGTACATACACATGCATAAATTAAAAAAAAAGAAATGTGAACTCAGTGGAACGCTACTCTTTTAGACATTTAGAAAATGCACGTGTAGCAGGAGAAAACTACATACATGCTCAGCAGCATTCACAATACTCAGAGAAATTAGAGCGTACTGGTTTCTAAAAACAGATTTTATGAGAGAGCTTTCAGTGATCCAGTTTCAGCAGTTGCCTGAATAGGATCCTAGGTTTGAGTCCTCCACAGGGGCTGTAGCAATGTTGTGGCAGCAATGACACAGGCAGAAGAAAGTCTTAAAATGTACTTTCTCCTATTACATGGCTTACTTGGTACTTTCACTGGATGACCAGTAGGGAGGATCCTCAGGATTTACTCTGCTTCACTAACCAAGTCTAAGCCTTACTGGAAGGGCTTCAGATTTATTACAGCCTTTAGAGAAATGTAGAAATCATTTGCAAATTTTTTGAAAACCAGTCTGATGTCAGCTAAAGCTTTCCAATTGTCTTCTCACCAGCACTGAAAATCATCAGAAATGTTAGAGATCACAACAACTACCTCTTTGCTACATACTGCTGAATGTTTTATGTACCAAGTGTGATGATAGCATAAGAAGTCCAATGCCACAGTGTTCTCCTTGTAGTCTTGGCCTCCTCATTTGCCTTTCTTTTGGAAGAGCTACTGCCATAGTCCTTCTAGAAGCATAGGTAATGGGAATTGCTGTCATGCAAAGCTAACTTTCTGGGATAAAGAGGTATTTGACAGCAATACATTACTAATCCACAGCTGGATTTCCTCCAAACTAATGTCCAGTCAGAGGGATAAAAAAATTGCTGTAGATTTTCTAAAGCTGAGAGATTAAATTCAACTTTTATGCCAGAAGAATTCCACCAGCAGATCAGGAAGGTCTTGGTAACTTGTGTGTAAAACACGAGTAAAGGTGATAAAGTTAATATAAGCACAGTCTTGAGTGCATAGGAAAACAAAAGTCTTTTTTTGCTTTTTCATTTTAGGAAATTAATTTGGATCATGAAAGTAACACTTGTACTTAGACAGGATGAGCTCTGAATAAAAAATGGTAAATGCATAGGGAAAAAAAACTGGAGGAAAACTAATTTTTAGCATTGAAATGAGTAAAATCAACAGAACTTAACCAAACTACATGATACTCCTCATTCTCCTGCTCTGTTAGAGATGTAGTGTTCAGCCACAGCCTTCCTTCCTTGTTTCTGAACAGCTTCTAGTCCATGCTATCTCTGACAGAGTTTTGCTTTAATAGTTTTTAACTACTAGTGACTAGCAACAGCTCATCAAAGTGACTGATTCCTGGTGTAGAAACAAACCGAATGCGTCTTCTTCAATGAAAAGTTGAGTAGAACACAAAAGAGCTTTGTTATGTTTTTCACCTTGCTCCTCCTTGAATGTCAACTATGTTAAAGTCCCATACCAAGTTTCACGCCAAGCACTGCTAGATGGAGGAACTCTTCCACATGTCCATTTTCAAGGGTTCCACCAGCTGCCCAGTGGCACGTGTGCCATGGTCTCACACGAACTGTCAACTATCAATAAAATCTAGATCTTTCATTTTACTTTTGCTGAGACTTGCTGTGTCTGGTTTTAATTTATTTATTTGCTCTTTCTCTTGTAAGAAAATTGAGGGCTGTGCCACATAGTAGAGGTGACAGAATGCATTCCTGTTTGACACTACCATGACCCTGAAACATGGGCTCTTTCATGCTCGTGTCAACTCCTGATCATGTCTTTTATTTCTCTTTAATATAATGCAGTATTTTAAGAAGTTTAGTTACGACAACTGTGGAATATTTTCTTTAGATCTATGAAATGTATGGGTAGATTTTTTCTTTCAGGGGTCTTTTCAATATTATTCTTAGAGTGAAATCAGATTAACATATGCTTTTCTAAAGTCTAATATATCTTCCCTTAACGTCTCCTGAAGGGTTTGTCTTAGTTCAAGATGGTATTACAAAGAAGTAATTATAATTGAAAGAACTGCAACACCTTTGCAATCATTCCAACAACTTGGATCAACTTCTATTCAGTACTTTGACTACAAGGACAGTATTTCATTATTCTAATAATTTCTTGCAGTCCCTTCTTTACTGAAATGTTCTGGGAACTTAGCAATGATAAAATTGTCTCAGACAGTCAACATTTTCCCAGTGATAAGGCTTCACTTGCACTTTTCCAAAGTTTTATCTTTTTATTGCATCTTAAAAAAAAACAACAAACCACACACAAAAAAAAACCAAAAACTATTAGAAACCAATATCAGTTGAAAAGTAGAAATGTTGGCAACAGTCCTCCAGAGAACTTAGTTTATCTTCTATGGGGCAGAACAGCTCTGTAGTTTATGAGTTTTGCAGGTTCAGAAATAATTTCCTTAGAAGCTTCAGTATCCTACCCTCCAAGAACAGAATTCTTTTGGGGGGTGCTGTGATAGCTAGTGCCATACACAGGAGTTTCCCAAGAATATATATATGATCAAAAGTTATCTAATGGTAAAAAAAAAAAACAAAACAACAAAACACGTTTTGAGATTTAGAAGAGAGAATTAGTTGGGTATGTCTAAAAAGCTACTTCACCATTAACTGTAATATCAGCATAGGGAAGAAAAAAATGACAATAAAAAGGAGAAGGAAAAATCAGCACTTTTTCAGCATCTTTTTCACTAGGTTTTTTTCTACTCTATTAATATTTAATAATGCTAACCACCATATTAATCATATACAGAGAGACTGTTCTGAACTTTAGGAAAAGTGGGGTTTTGACTCTCATGCTCTGAGCTTCTCAGTTTCTTTGTCTTCCTACTCTAAAGTATTCTGTCTCCGAGTCTCACACTCCATTTTGTAACACAAGAAAGCTCCATCTTACGGAATTTCCAAAAGAAAGACATATATTATTTACATCTGTAGCTACCATAAAAAAAATCCCCCCCCCTTTTTTTTTTTTCTCCCAGTATCTTTTTCTTCAGTATTTTCAGTGCAAAGTTTCATGAATAAGCACACACTATGAAAAAGACCCCTACCAGGAAATACCACAAGAAAGCAGGAAGGCCTTTTCATGTTAACTAACTGTTAAGCATGTTCAGTCAAAAAAAGAAAAAGCCCACAGGAATGCTTTTTGTTGTGGCATTCATTAAGAACAAAGGCATAAGCCAGGCTCTCAGGCAGCCCGTTTTGACAGATTTGAAACCCATGCAGTTTCATTAACCCTGGCTCTTGCGAATTTACCCCTTGCAGTAATACATAGTGCGGTTAAAGACTATCCATCAAAATGATGATATGTTTAAAACTGGATCACAATTCCTTTAGATTAAGAAGTTCCTTTATATTGCAAAGCGTTCCAAAGTACAAAATAAGAAGTACCACTGCACTGCAAGTGGATTTGTTCTAAAGAGCTTTTAAATATACACTTTAATTGCTCTTCCTACTTTATCTAATCATTGCCAGAATTACTGAATCTCAACACGTTTGATAATGTTAAGAAGCCTTGTGGTAATGAACTGGGTAATGTTTCATCTAAGTCAGAAAGCTTGTCAAAGGGCAGTATATTTGACCATTAATTTAACTACAGGGCAGATAAAATATTTTCATGTTTCTGAATTTGCATGTCTAAAATAAACAGAATGAAAGAACACTCAGAATTGCAGGGGTGAACTGCTTAGTAAAAATGTCTGTTATCAATTTCTACAAAGGTACTGAAATCGTGGTACTTTGAATTCATATTCATAAATGTTAAAATAAAATTGTCTAGCTACTGATTGAACATCAAAACCAAGTAGGCCGCAAACTACATTCACAGGTGTCAAAAGTACAAAAATTGGTACTGAACAACCCTACATACTATTGCTTTGCTCAACAATGGCCAAGTTCAACTGAAAACCTTTGGCTGCCATAAACTATGTGACGTCACTCAAGTTATGCCAGTGGCTACATAAGATCAAGCACTTAATACTGTATAATGGCAATTCCATCTCACAAAACAAGAAATACTGTCTCCTCAGAATTGTAGGGAAGGAGAATATTGGGTCTCCAGTATGTATATAATACAGATAGGGCTACACTCACATGGCCTGAATTTCTTTTAAGTCATTTTGTATACAACTTCCCATGGGCTCAGCACCTTTTAAGGTCTAGATAAGAGCCAATAGGTAATGTAAGGCACAGGGATAAAGTTAAACTGTGTGAATGCAGATAGTATTGAAAATGGGATATTGTTATCTTCTTTTCACCTGTGTAATAGAAACATTTCTATAGCTTGTTGTTTGACGTTAATGGATAACATGTATGAGAAAGCCCACTCTATCTCTTTGAGAGTTTTCTTATTATTCGTCTCAGAGGTAAGAACTGAAAGCTACAGCATTTACTTATTATGGTTGCAGTGACTGGAGCATGGGAAAGTGTAAAATATAGATTTAAGAAAATACTCCTGGTAAAGAGATATACTGGATCTAAAATACAATATGGCCTAATTCTAACACTGTTGAGTAAAAGATTTTTCTTGCCATGAGACAAATAAAAAGCACTATATATAGGCACAAAACCAGCCCATTTTGAAACATATGACAAGTATTTTCTTAAGCTTCCAAAGCCTGTAAATTTTAAAGTACGCCTGAGGAAAAATAAAATTTATCGCAATTTATTTTTTGCATAGTAAATTTGTAAGCTGTTATTGTTTATAAATTTAGATGCTTTTCTCAGAAAAAAAAAAAGTTTAAATTTTATGCTGATATACTAGATCCTGAGAGATTCAGGGAATACTTGAACTTACTTCTGGAAAGGACCACCCTAGGTCTTCATAAGAATTGTTTATCATAAACAGGTAGCATGGTTTGGTTTTGTCTTTTTTTTCAAAACATCAGTGAGCAGGTTCTTGTTTCAAAGAAAATGTTAATAATTTACAAACATTTGCTGAATAAAAAAAACAGATCTCAGACTATACTGATGAACATTTGCTTCAGTACTTGCTCCTTGTTATTCCGGTGTACCTGGACAAAATTTCAAAATAGGAAATGAGGACAGAGCCTGAAAAACCCAGATGTGTGGTACCTTGTTTTTGCTTAGAAGTCAGCCTGGAAAGTAAAAAATGTTAAGCAAGGAATAACCAACACAGATTTTCTGTCTGGTGCAGAAATACCCTTTGTCCTGTATGAAAGTGAGGACTCAAATGAGGTAAAACAGAGTCGCAGCACAAGACCACACTTCAGTCCCTGAGGAAAAGCATTTCAGTGAGACTGTGAGGCTGAAGAGACCATGAAGAACTTTATGGCACTGCTGTTTGTATGAGCAAAAAGCAATTTGAATAGGACCAAGAATATAATTAAAACGTAATCACAAAAACTTTAATGAACGTATGAGTATTGATCAAATCCCATAAAAATGAAACAGCATCAGCTGCCAGCTTCTCTCTGCCAAATCACTTTATGAGAAGACAACAGCCTAAAGTAGCATTGCAAACCTGAGCTGTCATACTGGCAAATCACGAAAACACTACACTAACTCATTATGAATAATGCATTCCAATTCACAACAGAAAATGCTAAGTCCCTAAAAAAGGACAATATCTTACTCTTTAAATCCTTTGATTACTAGAAAAAAAAAAAAGAAAAAAGAAAAAAGTGTCTCTACCCTATAATGTAGCTATTAAAATCCTTTAATATTTGACTGTATTGCCTCTCATGTCTACGTGACGTTTCCTTAACATGTCGTTTTCATTTTATTTTAAACATTGCTTTTATTTTAAACACTACTTCTATGACAGTACATATTTCTAAGTGCTGGCAGAGCCAGTTAAAGTATTAGCACGTGATTGATGCCAGTCATCATGGGACTCATTCTAAATACATTTGCTATTTAAATAGGAACTAGCCATTGACTTTGTAATCCCTTGTGCCACACTTGTCCTGCGAAAGGATAACGACAAAAGGCTAGTACAGTATTTGTCAGGATACCCTCGCCATCTCCTCTATCCCCACAGACAGTGACTGTAAATGTCTGTGACTTCAGGAGAGTTCATGCTGTGATATTACTGTGCACATTCCCAAAGGGAGCTCTGCAAAAGGACATTTGCATTCATGTTAAGACGGAGAATTCAGCTGCCTTCCACAGGCACAGACTGCCCAAGACAAAATGACTGACTGCTACATGGAGAGCAAGCTGAAGGACATAAATATATTGCAGTATGTTTGGTCACAGATAAAGGCCCTTCTCAGAAGGGACTGAACAAAACAACTGAAATAAGAGCTATGTGTGCCAAGGCCTCGTTGCTCCAGTAAATGCAGTGATTCTGTGTTTAAAAACTTGACAAATACGTACCTTTATTTTCTTTTTTATTATAAAATCTCATAATGAAGAGTTTAAATGTGAGGTTATAGACTACTGATCTTGATCCTGATGAAGTTCTGGGTTACTTGAGGTTAAGGATAGCCAACTTTTACAGGCATAGGTGCCATTCTCGTCCCCTCCAGAGAGCAGTTTGGTAGCTGAACCAATACAACATCAGGATATATTTGACCTTGCAAGGCTGAGCCATGTGAATCATCTCAAAGACTCTGAACTGTCCTCCTCAGGGTCACAGGCAGAGGAGGAGGGCTCAGCACAGCAGGATGCAGGGAGCCCACTCAAGGCCAGCGCTGCCCACAGAGCAAATTCAAGCGGGTATGCACAAGACCAGCTTAGACATACCACAAATCATTAGCTTGGGCATTTCTGCCTCCATTTTCAGCATCACAGAAAAGGTGCATGCTCATCACCTGAGGCACATTTAACAATTTCTGCACCAGGGTCTAAACACTGTCACTCTCTACCTTTGCCTATCCCCAGTCGCTTCTCCTTTGTATACCACCCACTATTTACTTCCTCATCTGTGTGCTTTACATCCTCTGCCACTGCACTCTCCTGTATTATTTACTGTCACTCTTAGTGCAAATGCCAATGTTTCGCATCTTCCTTCAAACACCCGTAACAGAGCAGTCCAGCACAGAGAACAGTCTCCTGACATTTTAGGGTGAGCCTCGTTGCCTTTACCACCGACCTGTCTCTCAAACACTGCTTTCTCGCTTACCTGGACACACAGCCCCTGGCCTGTGCTGCTCCCTTTCAACATATAGCCTGTAGTATGGATGCAACTGGCACTTGTATTCTCCCTTGCAGCTAAATACTTGTATCTGTCCATCTTACTGGTATGCCTTTTTAACCATTCTAAATGAAAATGAACTACAACTGCATAAACCTGACCACGAAAGTGTTACTTTTACTCACAGCGCTGGCTGTTTCAGCAATACAACTACTGTATGCAAGCAAGGCCTAAATATGGTAGTTTTATAATATCAATGAAATCTCAATAAACTAAACACTTTATTAAGACTAAAAACCCCACAACCAACCCGCTGATGAATGACAGAAAAAAAAAATACAGAAACCTCCAATCATGCACCCAAGCATCCCTCTAGTACTGCACTGTGTGGAAATACTAATGTGTTAAAACAGTGCAACCATACTCAGTATTCATCCTGTAACCACTTACAAAGGTATTTGTATTTTACATACAAGGATTTGAAGGAAAAAATCCTTCTTGTTAAAGATGCAAGCACATAAAGCCAGTAATGATTTTCATGATCATTTGATATTTGTTTGTTAGTAAGAATCATATCAATATCTGCCTTGAATTATGACTCACTATTTAGCAAAATCCCATTTTATTTCCCTATAGAACAGAAAGGCTGACGAGAATTTCCTTAAAAAACATCTCCCTCAGTAAGCAATTCCAGACAGCTTGTATGACATTTCCCTGGGAATGCAAAGGAAAAACTGAAAAAGAGAATAAATTCACTTGGGGCCTGTCCTCCACGCTATAAGCGAATGAATCCCCATTTGTGGTTCTGCTGCAGGCTTGGAATATGGTAAAATTGTGGGATTAGCAGAAATCAGACATTGTTGGCTCAGAAATGAAAATTTTACTTAGTATATTCAGAAGAAGACGACGCAAGTAGAAAAAGTTTTGGAAAACACCATTCTGTAATTTAAATCTGTCTGGTGTGGGTCTAAATATACAGTTCTGGCCATTTTCAAAAAATGTCAGCATGGGTGAGCACATCTGCATAAGATTATACACAGACAGAACATCTTTCTTAACTAAAAAGAAAGTGTTATTATCATCCTTTAGATATATTTTTGTTCTGCATTAAAAGAATGCAACAAAATACTTGTGAAAGCTTAATAAATATGGACACTTTTGATATAAAAGAAAAAATTCATTTCTGAATTAATACAGTAACACAAGCCTGTGGAAGAAAAATATTGCTTTGGAGACTGTTTTCTGAAGGACAATCAGCAAGTCATTACTTTTAAACCTCCAGAAAGTACTGTTAATACCATATACAGCCGAACACTGAATGGCATAAATGACACTACAGAGAACAAATAGTAGCATAAAAAGCCAGCATTTACCAATTAGTCAGTCTACATAAAAGCGTACACTGTGATATGGCAATTACAGAAGAAGTACTTACTACAAGGTATGTAAGAGGGATAAAACCAAATGAAAATGCAGCACTAGAAAGTATGAGAAAAACATTTTAATATGTACACCTACAGAGAGTAAAATACACACTAGAAGTATATAATCAAACACTGTTTGCTTAAGACAGCATACTGAACAGACCAAGGAAGAAGAAAACCAGGAACTAGTGTATGTAATCTGACTATATAATAAACATAATGACTGGTGTATTTGAGATTTGCTGTTATTACCTCTAATTGGCTAGCCAGGCTGTCTTTTCTCTAACACGTTCAGTATGTGATACTACACTGGAAGTATGCAATATTGCAAATCCTTTTAACGGACTTCTTGGAAGTTTCTTATAAAATCAGAAACGGGGAACTCGGATTATAATTAATATAGCATAGGTGTCATATCTTTCCCACAGATTCAGACACTGGGAGGAAATTCAAGATGACATCTGGTTGAGTAGGATTTTTTTCAGTTCAAGCTCTGTACCACTGAAAATATCTGGGTCACAAAAATCTTTTCTCTGGGTAGCAAAGAATTTCATTAAAAAAAAATTAGTTTTAAAATCTTCCAAATATTTGCAGCTAAGAGAAAACATGTTTTGTCCATGGCTTCCAGCAAGCTAAGCTGTTTTGAATTCTGCAGGCTTGGTGTGTCATTGCAAAGACACATCAGATTTGATTATATTGTCGTGTTGCATCCCTCAGCAGTTCATTGACAGACTGCAGGCTCTTGATCCAGTTTTTGTGCTTCTTTCTAAGTTTCTCTTCGAAAGCTCTGGGGCCAAACAACTGTGGGTATTGACAGCACTTATTTTCATGTGAATAAACCCTTCACTATTTAACTGACTCTTGGACCTGTTTTGTGGAAGACACAGGCCAGCCCTTCGGTGCCACACAATACTGCTATTATTTGGTTCCACTAGTATTTGGTTACATCAATTCTCAATACACAAAATCTGACATGAAATGTTGAGGGTGAACCTCTGCATCTCAGTTAAACCAGTAGTATAAGAAGCTCCTTTAGGTAAGGATTTTCCATTCTATTTAAAGCTTACTCTCATTCAGACTTTAAATGGTAACTGCAGAAGTCAACCCTTCAATATGCCTGTGTGCCCTGTTTTAAACACTTTTGAAGTTGCCGTCAGTTTACTGGCAATTAATTTTCAGATGCCTTCATATTAAGCCAGTGGGGATCATCTAAACATCCACACTGATCTCCGCCTAAGAGACATCACCCTTAATGAACTGTGATCACGCAGGTTCTCTTGCCTTGTGCCATTTGAGTTGTACAAAATAAAAGCAACCATCTAGATTATAAAATTAATTTCAACATAGTCAGGACATAGACTCAAAATGTTGCATGGGCCAGGCACGGATATGACTATCTTAGCCATGCTCAAAATGCAAGCATATTAACATTTTAAAACACAATTTACCCCGAGCTAATGTCTCAGAGTTTGTTCAACACAAATTAAGGACTGATACCTTCCCTATGTTTCTTTTTTTCTGGGGAATACAGCAGATGTAGCTACATCTAGATTATTTATATGCATATTTCCATAGGAAAATGCACTGTATACCTCACAAAGATCTTTCCGTTACAATATGCAGGAACAAAGAGGTAAAACTTGTCTAACTTCTTCTTAGATTTTGAGGCCACCAAATGAGCGAGGGATCCTCATCCAGATGTTCTCTATTGATTAGTAACAGTTCCTAGGGAGATTTCTCTTCAAAGACACTTCGGTTTTCCTACTGTGCCTGAGTTTTAAACAGAATTTAAGAGTATGAATGCTGAGTTAAGCCCTTGCTATATGGCCTTAATATGGGCTGCTTTAGCTAAGCAATATTATCACATGAATGTTAGCATTTACACTTATGTAACAGGATATCATTTTGTGTCTGCTACTATAGCCACCTACCTTTTTAAAAATAAATTTGCCAAAACTCAGCTTAAATTTTAAAAATTATTTTAAAATGCATTAGTGTCCTTGTTTTTCTAAATGTGATGTAGTCAATCAAGTTATTTTTAGCTTATTTCTTGACATTCTATGTTTCCTTTTTTAAAAAATTCTAATAATTATCATTATGTATCATATCAATTCAAGGCCTGCAGTAATTTTTGTTAGTAATCCAACAGTATCCTGGATAAAGTTAACTTTATAAATAAAGAAAAAGTATGTGAGGTCAAATACTGTAACTGAACTAAATTCATCACCACGAACACATGTTTAGAAAGACCCTTATAATCTATGTCCATTCGAATTAAAAGATTTCATTCAGCTACAAGATGACATTCAGCTATTATATGACTGCCATACTCAATGAACCAAAGGGCTACTTAAATCTCATTTCTTAACAGTATGTTTTATAGAACTGGGATATTTGTCCTGTTTCACCAGCATCTTTAGTATCCTTGTGTAACCACCATGTTCTGCTTGCTCTCCTCTTAACTACACTTCTCATTTTCATTATCCTCGATTTGAACAACACTTAGAAAAAACTGTTTAGAAAAAGTTGCAGCAACATATGTAGTATGGCAAAGGAAGCTCCTCAGTCTGTCTCCCTGTAGTCACATCATCTAATCCCCTAAAATTCCTCTCTTGCTCCTTCTTGAACGCAGGTTTCGTACCCTCACTGCTGTACTTTAGCCTATTTCTTACACATCTGATTGTTAAAAACATTACTTTCCACCTGCTCATGGCTTGTTTATGTATGTTCGTTCTTCTGCCAATATCATAATTCATCTTATAAATTTCTTTTCTGTCCACAGCTTTATAGTTCTTTCTATGTAAATACATTCATTATCTTTACTTCTACACTGGTAACTTGCTGTTACACTGTCAGCAATTTTCAGCAGTTCATCAAACACACTGAGGATTGTAACAGAAGTCAAAAAGTTACAACAGACCCCCAAAAAAGAAAGTTACTTCATTCACAGTACCAGAACTGACCAACAGAGATAGGAACCAGTCCTATCAGTGATAGATTTTTATTCCAACATACAAATTGTCCGTGTTGCTTACCATTAGCAGGAAACAAAGATGAACTCATGCAGGATAATTTGCTTTTCATTAGTCAAACTCTCCACCTCCTGTGTTTTGCAATATTTTTTAGCTGTTTGTGGGCACAATATTAAGCCAATTCCAAAAAGGTCCAAAGTGTATTTGTTCCAAAGACAAAAAACCTGTAGATAACTTCCAAACTACATCAGGATTCATTCAGCTAAGATACATCATCTGGTTTTGTATATTTGTGAAGATATAAGAGTCTCTTACACGGTTCCTCCAACTCTTTCCTATACAGGCTATGACTACACTATCATACAAGTTAGGTCTGAACTTTTGAACGCAGGGAGTCTGAATATATTTGAATTAATCTCAGAGAAAATGGCTCGGAATTGTGAATTCATTTTGGTAAATCATTGGCTTCTCTCTGACATATATATCTATTTCCATTAGTATTTCATAGTACCCTCTATAATCTGAGGTCTCTATAATCCTGATTTCCATATAACATGGCAATATAAAGTTAAATATAAAAAAGTTAAAGATTTTGACGTTTAAAACATGTAGTATCCACTGATGAGAATGAAATCAACCTTAGAAATTACTATATGCATATGTATGTATATATACAGATATATATTTCTCTGTGTGTATGTATGTATGGAGAGAAAGAGAGGGAGAGAGAAAGAGACATATGTATATGCGTGCATCTCTGTGTGTGTGTATGTATGCATCTATTGCCAAGCATAAATACTGATCTGGCAGGTCATATGTCTCAGATCCCTTGTGCTTTATGCAATGTAATGACAGCATCTGAAATACTTAGTGCTTTGCAAGTCCTGACAAATAACAAGAAAGCATGTTTTCTTCCTGCTTCATTAGACACACTAGTAGTTAATGTTTATAGAATATCAATAATGCAGTTTGCAGTTCTGCATAATTAAAGACACCCTGTGTTAATAAAATAACTTGGAAAGAGAATGCAAAACAGAAGGCATAAATCCTCTGATGCCTTTGGCCTAATCTTAGACAAGTTTAATTACAATGATGTTGCTGTACTCTACTCTACAAAAATATTTTTTTGTCACTTAAACCTATCAAAGTATATGCCCATTTATGACATTTGTGAGGAAGAGCAAACAATATAATGGCCCACAAGTGGATACTTACAGTTTATGGATTACTAGAATACACATTTGCAGTAGAAGCTCATGGAAATGGAGGAAGCTTTCTGATGCAAAGAGCTACAATCCATTATTTTAAGGATCTTCTGATAAATGAAAGAACCCAGGAAATTCAAAGACAGAAGTAAAATGTCATCTTTATGCTGCCTTAGACTCAGCTGCCTATACAGAGAAAAATCTTTTTGTGTGTTTTAAGCAGAATTTTTTATTTATTTCAGAAGGAAAAATTGTATGTAACAGGAGAGTGACTGGATCTGTCCCATGGAAAATGAAATAAACTAAGTTTCTGAGACTTCTCAGTAATGACAATCTGCAGTATCTTGGTATGATGTTTTGTCATTTCTTTATGACACTACTATTTTATTGCACTGGACTACTACTACTGACAATAATCTAATGTAGCTTTCTGGATCATTAATTTAATTATAGTTGGGCAGCTCACAGTTGGTTTAGGGTTTTTTTTTGAAGGAGGAGAAAAAACCACAGGAGAACAGAGATGATTTCTGCTCTGACCCTCTTTCTGCTTCTTCTTAAAAGGAAAGACAAAAACTCAACAAATATTGCACCTGAAAGCCAGTACTTATGGGCTATACTTTGTTCATGTAGAACTCAGGTCTACAGCCTCTGTAAGTCACTAATAAATAATCAAACTTCACTGAGAAAGTGTCCTAGCTCCAAGTCACACAAAGCAATATGATGATGACAATAAACAAAGGTAAGTACTGTAATAATGACATAATCCTTCACATGCACCACCATCAAAGAGATAAATAATAGAAAATGTTGAAATGAAGAAAAGTGAGATGAAGTAAGTTACTCTGCGGATGGTGGAAGAAACTAGGGAAAAAACCATGAACAAAAAATAAGTGGTTCTTTCTTACTCATGAGTAGTTGAAAGAATTTTACAGAAGAAGCCAAACAAGCTGCCTTTTGATAACACGCTCTCATAACTCTCAAATTGTACAATAAGTTGTCTGTACAGGCCCATGTTCCTGTAAGTTATGTTCTCATTCTCACTTTCCTAATTTCCTCTTACTGTTCATTTATTTAATTTGTATGAACTTAGCCTTGATCCTACAACTGAATTTTCAATTTTACCTGCTCACTGTCAGTTGCAGGCTCTAAAACCCAGGCTGTGTGATCTTGAGGTAAAAACTCAAGTCTCCAGGACATTTATACACTGTCTCACAAGAGCCTCTCTCTAATTGGGACCTTTTGACAATAGCACAATATGCACATGAACAATGCCAACAGAGGCCTATGGGATGGGAAGGTGTGTTGAAGACAGTTGGGGTTAAACCGTTTTATTTTTTTGTCTGAGTGACCTGTAATGGTTCAATCCCATTGATCCACAAAAGTAATATTTTGCAGTATGTAAGAGTAGGTTAAAAAAAATTTACACTGCTAATTCTGGCCAAAACTTCACCCTTGCAAGTCTTAAGGGTTTAAAACAAACCCTTCTTAATCAAGCAGGGCATGGAAGTGGGAAGTAAGTGAAAATACACTTAAAAAACCCCCACCAAACAACTAATAAATAAGAAATATTTAGTAGATACAACTCCATTCTGCCACAAAATTTTTTACAACAGTGAGGATCTTAGCTTTCTTTAGAGATGTGAGTAGATCTATGAGAATAATACTATTTTTGTATTTTGGATAATATGCAAATAGAAGAAGAGGTAGAGATGACAGAATTGCTGTTTCAGGTCAACGTGAAATTTCACCTTTTGCCAAACAAAAGTTTTTATCAGTCTGACTGTATATTTAACTTAAAACAACTGGAGATTAGACTGATGTTTCTTAGCAGATAGTTTAAATGGCAGGTGTTTCTCCTCTTAAATGTAGGTCGATCTTGAAAAGGTGTTACTTTTGGAAAGAAAAATCTATATATTAATTTTAAAAATATTAATACAAAGCTTTTTTAATTTCCCCCATTTGTAATTTCCTCAAACTATACACGAATTTGGGTCAGATTTAATACTAGACTTATTTCCCTAAGATTTCATTTTCATTTTCCTTTCTACAATTTAATACCTGCTGAGGAAGAAAATTCACATAACTGTACTTACAAATAAGCAATGAAGTTATGCCTTCCAACATTAACCCTGCCTTCCTCATCTGCATACTTATAGATACCATTGCTTTCCGAGAAGATACACAATCATGATGAAATACAAAATTCAGATTAATTAACCTTCTATACCACAGGTAGTGCTACATACCTTTTCCTGGTGCTTTCTCGACATAACCAAGCTGAAGTGATTAGAGGTTTGACAGTGAGAAGAGCAGCCTGGAATTTGGGCTGCTGCTCCTTGCAGCTTTAGCCCAAGCTTACATATGGCTTCAAAAGCGACTTCTGTGCTATCTCCAGCTCGATCCCATAGCTCTGTCTGTCTACAACAATGAAGCTGCTCTGCTCCACCTTAGGTGGGTTCATCTAAAAACTCTCTTCTGTGTACTGAGTCTTCAAGCTGGATGTAGAGCATATGAAATCCTTATCCTCTTCCAGGAAGGAAAGGGATACATGATTAACGTTAAGCTTGAACTTTTACTTTCAGTGAAAATTTAGTATAACATTTTTTTCCTTCATACCAATTTGTCAACATTGCTGAAATGTCAGTAAGTTTTTTAGTGATCTGCCATCCAAGTAATACAGGATGAATCTGTAAAACAGAAGTTAACTTGTTTATTGGGATTTTTTTCTTTGTCTTCTAAACTTTCCCTGGATGAATACGGGTAAGCAGTTGTTTTATGTGAGTGTTTTCTTGTTTTTTTCTTTTACAACGTAATCTCCTATCAAATACAAATCATTGCAATGTCCATTAGCACAGCAAGAAATTTTCAAGGATGACTCTAAGGCATTTATATCAGTTACTGAAAAAAACTCACATCATGCAAGCCTTTTGGGCTATTTACATGAAAATAAGACTTATGTGAAGGAATTAAGTTCACAAACAGATGATAATGAGCAACAGAAAGTAGAAGTTTTTTGTTGGAAAAACGGATAATACCCAGAGTATATACTCTCATTAACATGCTTTTATACTACAAGCTTAGTTATTTTATATCCTTGAAGCAAAGCACATATGTTTACAATACAGTACCTCAAGAATTTATTGGTAAATGCACTTCAACGATCAGACATTTTATACTCTCCCTATGCTTCCATTGTTGAAATGACTGAGAATAATATTGCTTTTGAGCTAAATGTCCAAAGGAAAAAAAAAAAATCTGCTCAAAGAACTAGGTTGATGTTATAAAAAAGACCAAGAGTTAATTTGTGTTTGAACTGAAATTGTGAAAGAGAAAACATTGCTAATCCAGAAGCTGATGGTCTTTGTGAAAAGTTTCCAACTCCTGTAAAACCCCAGTAACTGCTATAATGATTCAAATTCTATATTCTTCTATATAATCACTATCATGGCCCCCAATGTTCATTCACTGCAACAGAGAACCGATTTGATGGACTGCTGAAGAAAAGCATAAGATATAAACTTTCTGATATATAGAAAAACAGCGAGAAGAATAGAGATTTTCAGCAAATCACTTAACCCCACACAATTTTGCAGTCTGTAAAGTACTGGGTTTTACCTGTTCTTTTATTTCAGAATTTGTGAAGTGCTGTAACAGAATAATATATTCTAAGATACAGCATAAGTAATTAATTAAATTATATTTATCTGGCATGGCAGAACTTATTTTACGTATTTTTTATCCCCCAAACATTTACTCTTCATTGCTGGAAAGTAATATTTATTATACTTCAGAGAGAGATGAGAAGGAAGAAGTGAAAACTGCTGGAGTTGATTCAATGAAGCAAAACATATCAAAGTATCTGAAAACCACATTAAACAGTGAAGTCTGATCTAGCAAACTGCAAAACACTGAATGTTTCATGTGGGTCAAAGACAATCTAATGAAATTGTATTTCAGCAATGTAACATTGGTTTAGAGATGGAACAATTCAGTCACCGATGAACACCACAGCAACTTACCAGTTCTATCTATCTCTTTGGTTTCTTTTTCTTTGCACTTCTTTCATCTCTCTACTTTGCCCTCTCAGCATTCCCTACATGCTGTCCAAATGTATATTTCTTGCATAAATGAGGTGTATCTTTAGCAAAAACATTCATGAAGAGCTTTATGGCCACAGATGTCAAAGCACTTCACAAAGGAAAGCAAGTATTATTAGTGTTCTGATCATGCAGAGGAGGGAAATGAATCAGGCAGAGGTTAACTGATCAAGTAAAAGCCAGACAGCAAGCCAATTTCACTATCAATAACAGAGTGACAGCATTGTATAACCTAAGACAGTGACATCCATAGGACTCTTAATCACTTATAGAGTCTCATTTCCACATTGTAGATAGCAAAAGGTGAGCTCACCTGAGGAAAATTCAAATAGTGCTACAGAGGTACAGGCCTGCTTTGCAACATTTCCGCTATTGAGACAAGCAGATGTCATGCCCACCTCCCATGATGTGACACGAGCAACTGTGCCATTCCACAGCATCCACCTAGACTCAACTGCATCTGGCCTTGTCTTAAGCTTCAAAAAAGAAAATATCCAAAACCAGCGTTAATCACTCTTAGTGTCTGACTAATACTGACAATATTTGTCAAAGTGTTTCCATGTTCACAGAGTTCCTATGGGAAACATAACTACTCCCCAACACACACTGACTAAAAATTATTCGCTCACTTGAGGTTTCAATTGAGTGAAATGATATCTTGTCATGGAAATATAATATATTAAGAGGAGACATGCCTCCCCTGGATCATATCTCTATTTGAAAATCAAGTTTTACCAGCACTAGAAGAAATTCCTGAAATTATAATCCAGTGCTTCACAATTTTATCTCTATTACATCTCTCAGTATTTTTTTCCATAGTGAAGTTCGTTCACGTGAAACACATGGTATTAGGGAGTATGACTCTTCCTGACATTAGAAGTACCAGTAGCAGTGATGCTAGAAGTGAAGTCAAGGAGAATGCACTTTTGACAGGCAGGAGAAGTAAGCTTTTGAATGTTTGCGCAGCAGAACATTCACTCAAAGCGTCTATACAAACATAGGAAAGAACAAGGAAGTTGCTTTTCCTTAAATTAAAATGAGAACAAGACAGTCTAAAGTAGCCTGTAACAGTCTGATACCAAGCTATCATATCACCTATTTCTTCTGATTGAAGGAAGATTTCAAATGTAGCGCCACTGAACTGGGTATATGGCACTGAAATGAATACGTTGCATAGCTCAAAACACATACAGTCACATGTAAAAATCAGTGGGAATGTTTATATTATTATAGTGGTCTTTGTATCCCTCCCATAAAGTCTCATGCAACTAATACAATATTCTGTCCTAAAACCATCAGGATAAAAATGTGGACTTAGAATTCTGACCTGAGGATTTCTCAGGGGTGAATCCCCCTTCTCATTTAAGCACTCCATTACCTGAAAGCTTAGCCCTATGCTGATCTAAATAATCAATGTCGCATTGTTTGGAATTCTGTCACAAATCTGTACAATTCTTTGCCAATTCTTGTTCTTCTCCATGCATGGCATGTCAGGCTGATGAAGGAAGGCTTGTATACTGGGAAAAGATTTTAATTAATTGCAAGATTAAAGTATTGTCGTGAAACAGATGAATAGTTCTCATGAGCCCTCACTAGGCTTCCAAAGCAGCAGTGTCAAGCAGAAGCTTTCTTATCTTCAGTGCTTCTGCTCAATTTCCCAAAAAACACGACCCAGCAGTGCATCCTGCTTGTATTGCTGCTACCAGCCACCATCCTGTAAAAACTATCATGCAAGCTGCAAGCAGAATCTTAACCTGGACCTTTTCTTCATGCATTATGACAAGAAACAACACAGTATTTTTCATTTAAAGGTATAGTACACTTAAAAATACAAATCTGGTTACAAACAATATCCAGACATATTGTATTACAGTAAGTTTACTCTGGCTATGTTGTAATAATTCCCAGAATAACTTTTTTGGATTTACATTCTCTTCCTGGATATATGCTCTCTTCTTTAACATATGTACTTTTACCACTTTTTTTTTTATATCCACTTATTTTACATGTTTTATTACTGGATGTATAACTCAACTGGATGGCAAAACAAGACAGAAGAGCATTTATCTCAAAGAAACTGAAATTATTGCACCAATTATGTGACAGAAGATGCTGATGAGAAGGAAGGAGTTTTGGCAGATGGGAAAAAGTGGAGCTGGTTATTCACTACCTGGTATTTTTGTTAAGGGGGTGAGTAAGGTTATATCAGCATCGTCCTTCAATATTTTGAGCACAAGGAGAATGACATTACATTCACAGCAAACAAACTAATTATCATTTCTTCCCTACCATAGATAAGCTTAACAAAATTAAAAAAGAGGTACCAGTGGAACCTATATTTCATTTCCTTCTAATTATGTCTAAAAAGGTCAGAGAAGCTCGTTGTTTGGCTGTTTCTGCTAAATCTATCAGCTCTGAAATAGTTAACAGTGCTTGTGTTAGGCTTCCTTCAGAGGCAGCACCCATTGCAATGAAAGGGGCAGAACGTAGTATCGTTTTCTTGAAGCTACTGTTTCAAGCTGTCTGCAGATGCAGGCAGACATCAACGCATCTGCTTAGGTTCATTTGACGTTTTGAAGGTTATCTTTGTAACCATAAGGGCTAGAGGCTTAATTACTTTGGCAATGAAAGCTTAGATTCTGAAGCACTATTATACGGCACATTCAAAATGAACTATAATTATGTAGCAATTTAGGTGACTGCATAATCACATTATACATTGGTCCTTTCAAGATGTTAAACGCATATTTAAGGTTGTAGAAAAAAATGGGTGGTGTCTTTATGTGTACGTATGTGCATGCCCCCACTACACATTAGAAATAGCACAGGATCACAGAGCTGAAGAGCACATTTTGCAGTACATACATACAAGTATGTGGAGCTAAACTTGCAGATCAGGACATCTCCCATGTATTTTAATGTGAAAGCTAAACTTTCTATTATTTCTAATTTCCTAGGGTATTTAACAGAAACTGCTTCTGAGACTCATTCTTCAGAAACCTGGCAAGGCTCAAGAGGACTCTTCAGCTGTTTCATGACAATACTGTAATTGTGCAATTAATTAAAATTCTCTTCTCAAAATAAAACTTCTTCAGCATTGTTTCCCAGCTGCTGAGTTTCCAAAGTATACTAGAAGACATTGCCCAGCCTGTCTGCTGGACCCCCAGGCACTCAGAGAACTTTTCTCACCTCTTCCTATGAAGACTTTTAGGTGCCAAGCAACAGTTTAGTATCAGTCAAGCACTAAGGAACGCAGATCAGACTTCAGCAACCTGTGCATGTGTTCCCTACTAACCTCTCCCAGGATTAGACACAGATCTCTTAAGCATTCAAAAGACTACTTCTACGATGTACTAACTCCATGGCAGACCAAAGGAGCAGTATGGTCAACTTGTATCTATCACTATGAGGTCCACTAGAGTTTTTCCACAGTCCTCATGTGTCCTTGAAATTTGGTCTGTGATGGGAACCAAAGCACAGTAAGTGGGAATAATCAGGAAATTCCCTATGAAAGCACACCTCTTATCCAAGCTGAAATGATAACGTAGCTGCATTCATTTAGATGCTAAAATGTCTGGGGCCAGTTTGAGGTCCTATACCTACATAGCACTTAGTGTACTTCTTCATGAGTACCATACTACAAGTAGTAAAATATTAATAATAAGAAGAGAGATTGAACTCCTGCATAGAGGCAGGCACTGCTTCCCAATCAGTAAAGAATAGAGTCTATTCCACATTGCAGCTTTCAACTTCTGCTCTACGAATACTTTCTATAAGTTTTTTTTTTCTCAGTATTGATCATGATCTAATGTACAGGTATCATGCTTATGAATACATCAAAAATTTAAAAGCAAAAATTTTAACATTTTCCACACAAATGAAGATGGATATAGAATGGAAACTGTCATACAATATTATTCTGAGAAGTTTCTAATGCTCTTGGTAGAAGAGGAAACACTATTGACTTTGAAAGCTATCACCTCATATTCCCTTAGCATCAATCTAAATGTTCCATAAGGAATTAAGTCTGATGCTAACAAGTCGCATTTACCAAGTGTGTTAAATGTATTACTAGGATCAGCCACACACTTCTTATAGAAGCCCATGATCTTCTCACTTTTTTCATATTAAGGTAATGTTTTCTAAAATTAATACCTATAGCCCAACATGTCTTCAAAGATCCTAAAAAATCCTAAAAGAAGTTGAAATAACTTTATCTTAAGTTGAAATACAAGAAAGTATGAGGCAAGGGATGCTAGTTCTTTTAATTCTTATACACACTGGTTTGCTCTATACGAATAAGTTTCAGTCCTACATTTTTATTCAGCAGTGATAAAACTACCACGTTCATTTACTGTATTATAATAAGTATTAGTTTTCAGTCTATTTTTTTAACTAATCAAACTATAAAGAGACAGCGATGCAAACTGTTCTTTGCCAAAAACACTGTGTAAGGTTTGATCCTCTTAAACCATACAATTTGTTTAACTTAATATATGTGAATTGTTACACAGACTTGAAAAAATTCCAGTTGTATACAACATTAAATAGATGTTCTAATTTTTGCAAGTTTTTCCTGGCTTAATTTTTCCTCCTGGCTAGACTTTGACTGATTCTTTCATTCTGCTACAATATTAGCAGAACAATTATAATAGCACAAGAAAGCCACGTAAAAGATTGAGAGGAAGAAGATCAAAGGAGGCTCATATGTAAGATAAGATGGAAGGCTTCTAAGGTTTTGTGTGCTCTGATCATTCACCAGTTTTCACAAATCTTTTAACATTTTTTTCAGCTCTCTTTGATTTTGTGTATTCAATTAATTTCAACAAAATGTGTTCTAAACACTTCACAGGCATTAGGAGGGCACAGGAGTCCTGAGCCTGAAGTATCTACAGGGAGAGGAACATTTCCCCAGGAATCTCAGTGTGCAGGTGTAGAACTACCAGACTTCTTGGTGAAGCCATAATACTACTTTGTTTGATCTTCAGCTTTGTTATAGGCGTAATAGTATGCAAGAATTTAATACTAACACTTTACATTTCAGAGAACACTCGTGTTTCTGTGTGGTAAAAGATGAGTCTTAACAGATAAACACTGAGTCAAAACACTTTAATCGACTGTGTATTTGATTAGTTACGATACTAGTATTATTTAATGTCCCTATAGATGCAACAGTTTTGGGGGGGTAGTTTGCTCTGTGATTTTGTTCTCAGGGCACGCTTTCCTTCAGATCTTCAATTTCAGGTAGCTTAAACATCATGCTGACTCTGAGGCTTAAGTTTCCATTACTTCCGTCCATTTTTACCACATCATATCTGTCTATCACCTTCCCCACCACTGGTTCAAGAGCGTACATTCCTCAACCAAGAGCAGAACTTTTTTAACTTCTACATTCCAATAAGAACCAGTCATTTACAATTTCATATTGATATTCCAGTATGTACTGTATGGAATTCCTATGCAATGTCAGTCATATCCTTTAAAAGTCTCACATTCGTTCTTATGGTATAATTCTATGAGATGCTGAGCGCCTCACGCAAAATGCTAAATGTCTTCACAATGTTTCGAGGGAAAAAATTCTGTATTATTCATGAATTGGCATTAAACATTGTTTGTTTATTTCATACTTTGATAATCAAAGAGAAATGCAACTTTTCTGGAGGACAGGGTACTCCTCTTTTATTCATAAATTGCCCTATTAATTAGGTATGATTTTCTTCCTCATTGAATGAGAGCAATTCTGGACACTAGTTCTCATAGATCATGGAATCCACAACAGCAGTTTCTCAAACTATGTATGTGACCAACAATGGCTCTAGGGAGGATAGAAAGGTTATCAGAAAAAGCGAGAAAAAAATCTAAGATTTCAAATCGACACAAATCCTTCTAAACTGTGTTTATTAACCATAACCCCACTAAATTTGTGTTAAAAAAAACACCAAACACCACAATCTACAACACATTAAAAACAAACTGCTGGCTTCTAAGCAGACTCTTAGATTATGGAATTTGCTTTCTTCTACATGGAGGTGGAAGAGAGTGCTGCTTTTCATGCTCCCACCTTAGAATAACTAAGCCCTAATGTGACGTAAGAAGTCAACATTAAGAACAGGTGGAAGAACATTTTGCCAATGAAAATGAGGAAATTCAGCATACATGCTCTCTACCAAAACTAAGTTAATGCCTAAAAGAAAGTTTTATCTTCTGGCCAAAAGATAAAAGTTTTATCTTCTGGCCAAAATTCCATAATCCTGAAAAGGGGCAAGTAAATACCCCAGGCAGGCTCGAAACAGGCTATCTGTGTGTTTTAGAGAGGTAACTGCATATCACTATGGTCTTATTCTATAGGCAAAAAGGCAGAGGAGACCTGTTACCTATTTTCTGTGCTCCACAAAATCCCATCTATTAGAACTCCACAATGCCACGAATTGGAGCAGGTGACAAAATAACTAGGGACACTCTAGGACTCCCAAGTGAGGCCATTGCAGTGGGTGGCAGTCTAGTCCAAGAAAACTTGTTTTACACCTCTGCTGAATGAAACCTTAGACATCAATGTTTAAACAGCATAATGACAAAGTATGATCCGATCATACCAAGTAAATTCCTTGTATGCACTAACATAAGTAGAAAGAAAATAGAAATAGCAGGATGTGCTAGAGAAGACTCAACTTTAATTACAATGAATGTAATGCATGGGAATCCTAAATTACTGCAGTATTACAAACTTTAACACAACCTGCTATCTGACTATATAGTCTTCATATTGATGACTTTTCAGCCTTCAAGAAAACAATAAAGTCAACTTCAAGATGATTGTTTTTAGAAAGTAGCTTAAGACCAAATTCTGGAAATGGATTACTTACTTCATGTAGAACTTGAAATTACACAGGTGTAAGGGCTTGAGTTGTGGCCTAAGACACTTCTCTCAAATTACTTTAGAGGCAAGTTCTGTGATGAGCATCTCCTCAATTCCAGTAAGTTTTAGAACTGCTACCTAACAAGGTGTCATATGAGTACATGACGACGAACAAACGCATTACTAGCAGTTCAGATGGTTCAGTATGGCAAGAAGTAAATGAGAATGGGGAGGCAGCTGTACCAGTGGTAGAAAAATTCTGGTAAAACCTTTTGAAGGCAAGAGAGGTAGGTATCAATTAGCCTTTGAGAGGAACGTATAGCACTGTTACAGATCTAATGAAAGTACCAACTAGTTAAAAAAGAAATAATAGACCAACAAAACCAATTACCTATGCAGTAATATGATGGAATTGATGTTGCTCTTACGAAGTTACAGTCTTTTCCACCTAGCAATGTAGATTTTTTATCAGCACTAACATCTGAACATTTGAAGAATATGATCTCTTCTGATATCCATCTGGAATACGAGATGAAAGAAAGCTGCCTTTGGATGTAAGACAATCACTTTATCCTAGGATATCCAGTAGCAGTCATGGTCTTGGAAAGTAAATCATTAAGAACGTTAAGCCCTGCAACCAGAAATGGTTCTGTTCGGGCAGAAGCTAGCATGATAACATTGGCAACATCTTGTCTTGTCTTTCTCAGCAACCTGAAAACTGGAGGAACTGGTATCAGCATGTAACAGAGCCAAAGGCCAGTGAATAAAGAAAGCTTCTGCCAGTGCTTCTGGGACTTGAAGGAAAATTCAAGACAGTAAAAACATAGGGAAAAAGACATCCTGCAACTGTGTGAAGTGTTGCAAAATGTCCCACTTTTTCCATGAATCCTATCAGCTGCCTCCCCATTAAACAGGGGCAGGACTGTTCCCTGTGGACTTCAGATTAAAGGCAAAAATGAGTTGAAGATCACAAGGAATGGCATTTATAGTTGCTACAGTAACTTACCCTACATAAGCCAGGCATATTCCTCAATAACTGCAGGACTGCAAAAGGATCAAAAGGCAGAAACTCATACTACCTCTGACAATTTATTAATTAAATCATTACCTTTTTTGTATGTAAACAACTACACTGAACCTCTTTCACAGTAGGATAGAGTAAAGCTTTTAAAAGTATTTCCTAAAACTGAACTTGCAGTCAAGGTAACAGAATTCAGGAATGTTTTCTAAGTAATGGCTTTTAATTCCCTGTAAATTTAGAACTGAACGATTTACTATGTTTTCAACATAAACTACCACTTTTGCAACTAGTTACTTAAAAGTTTAATTCTTGTATATTCTATATCTTGCAATCTGTGGATGTTTAGAGCAAGTAAAACATGCCACCACCTGGAAATAAAGCTTGAATGCTTCACCTTAGTTTGCTCTGTGAAAAAAACTTATTTTTCAGCATTAACATGACTTATTTTTTTTTATTAGTTAAAAGGTAAGCATACAGGGTACTCTGTCCAGTGACACTGAACAACACAAACATACCTTTTTCTGAAGATACAGAATTGACTTGTAAGGTGTCTTATTTGCCAGTGTTCAGTGACCCAGAAACATTGGTCTCTTAACTGATGGATATTGACAATTTTACAAATGCCTATGTGACAATGTAGTTTCATAACAGCCCATATTTACACAGCATTACTCATTCGCAGCAGCATGCTCCATAACAGCCCTTCGACTCTTCCCCTGTTCCCCTCACTGAGCTGTAAATCATGTCATTAAACAAGTGCTTCCAAAGCACAGTGATCTGTCATGATCCAGTGAAGATACCAGTTATAGTGTGGGCACTTAATCTGTCAGAGCTTATGGTGATGCATTCTAGAGCAAAGATCACCATGTTTTGCTGCCTGTACGTATTCAATGACAGAAGACAAATGATAATGTAAATTAATTCCTTAAGCATGTGGCTATACGTGACCATTACAGGAGTTATTCTGCAAGAAACAGAGGTTGTTCTCAAGCTTACTTTCCTCTTTTACCATTAAGCTAATTTATTTTAGAAATATAATACCATCATTTCATGTGTTCAGATTGGACTAACTATTTTATCTCTGTAAGTAACACAGATTCTTAAAAAATAGTAATTTCTGGATTTATTTTTGTAACATTATATGCAAGCTTGCAACTGACAAATGCTTCAGATATTTTTCACACATAAACTTGGCGGTACGAGGGCATTGGACAATTTCCTTGAAATAAAGAAAACTACACCAGCAGCAATCTTCCAGAGACTTTTTTAACCATCTCATACTCCTGCCTCTTAGGTCCTGATGCAGAGGGGAAAGAAACTTGTCAAAACATCAGTTCAGATGAATCTCCCATTTAGATGGGAACCACATGCAGGACGGATCGGAAGAGAAGAATTAAAGCCTCCTTGATTTTCAGCTCTCCTGCTACCCCATTAACCTTACTTTTGTCAAGTCCATCCACTTCAGCTCAAAAAAAAAGAAAATTAAATGCCAGAATAAGCATAAATTATATCTGTTCCATAGTACAATCTTAGTGTATCCTCATGATGTAAAATGACATTAGGTTAGACTGTATCCAGTGATATTATTTTTACTACTATTGTGCTTTAAAACCATCCTCTGAACATGAGATGTTCTACTCTGAAACATGCATAGCTGTTTTTTATCATGAACCCTGTTGAAAGATAAAATAACTCACAGTATTTCAGTGTATAAGCAATAACGTGCACACTTTGAAATTAGATGCAGAAAAATTGTTTCTATTCAAATTATATTTGGTATAATGCTTAATTCTGTCCTATAAGCCACTACAAGGTGTAAAAAAGAAGATGTACCAAGTACAATAGGAAACCAGGATTTGGGGGGGATGTAAGAAGTATTTAATGATATAAGACTAGTTTGATTTTCAGAATCCTAGACCTATAAAATCTTATGCACTGTGGAATTAAATTGTAAATACTATACAGTAGCTATAGACTAAGGGATCCAGCTAGGATTAATCAACAAAGAATATTCCTTTCAAATAAACTAAAAAATAAAAATCTACTCAAAATTATCATGAAATTATTTTGAGTAATTATAATTACTAAAAAACTAAGCTGAAAATAAGCATTACAGACAGATCTTTTATGCTACACTCATTAAAACTGTGTATTACTGGAGTCCATTTTGCCATATGGAACAACTAAGCAACATTTTTAAAATAGCATCTTTACAATTTAGAGGTGCACTAAATTCATTCTGTAGAGACACTGAAAAAAAACAAATGACATTCCTCTGGCAAAAGATGAATGCATATTTTTTATGTTCATTATTGGATGTTCTCATTAAATTAATTTGAGCAAGGATATAAAACTTACAAAATCAGGATTATACTTCACTAAGAACTTCCTGTAAATTCTTCATAAAGTAATTTGGACTTTTTTTTATCTTCCATTTTCATTTTAAAATATTATAATTCCCAGTCATTTTAATTTTTCAATAGATCTGAACTGTACATTCTAAGAAGAAGTGTTTTCCCTCAGAATTTAATCTGTGATTGAAATTGCTTGTGGCCAATGCTGAATTTGGCAAATATTTTTTATTAAAGAAAAAAATAATCCAAGAAATAAAAACACCTTTATTTTTGCTATTTTCAAGACGAAGCATTTTATTTCCAAAATGAAGACTGAAAATATTTACTTAATTTGAATTAAATCTCAGTATAAATATATAAGAAGCTAGAAGAAAACAAAGAAGAAATTCAGTAATTCATCTGAATGGAAATGAAACTGGGGGTTCTGTAGAGATGAAAAAATACAATTACTTTTAAGGTGACCACAAGCAAAATTATTTTCAAGTTCTTAATTCAGCTATGAAACTAAAAAGATTAATAGTTTGTACTACTGAGTTGGGAGGATTAGTTACTGGTTTAAACTACTTTTTGATTCCCATATGATTATGCAATTTAGTGCACGAGCTTTTCAAGTCATATTTTCAATTATCTAATTGTGTTCTATTGAAGTCAATTAAACCGAAAGAAGACAAAAGATCAAAATTTATTTTTCAGTTTTCAATTCCAGCCTATGTTAGGAATTTTCCAGTTAGGAACTTTTAATCCGAGTTCACTCCTCATGCAAAGGTCTACAATTATTCATGATAGTTATTTGGTTTTTTTAGAAGTGGTACAAATGATCCAAGCACATAGCACATGGCTTCTACATTAACTTATTGATCAGAGTAAACTAGAGGTGCAGTCTTCGCATTTTGAAACCTATCAACGCAATTTTAAATCTTTTCTGCAAAGGCGAAAAGTATGATACACACTGTGGATGTGTGGTGTTGTCCGCTTTGGCATAGATTTACCAAGGCTAACACCAGCCCTATGAAAGTGAAGCACCTACTCTATCTAAACAAGTCACCTACATCTCCTCTGTGAAAAAATGGAAAAAGCAAGCAACTTTGGAGCAGCAGGTGGGTGATAAGTCAGTAGAATGAGCCTCCAAATGTGTTTTCCTCTCTCCACTGACCACAAAAGCTTCCTCAGTGACAAACTTTGATTAAGTGCTCCCTTTGGTGGCTAAAGATGGGTAAGGTGAATCTAACCCTGAGCATCTGAATCAAATCCACTGAGGATGGCAGTGGAGTTTGGAAAGGTAACTGCAGAAGTTAAAACGCAACTTCAAAGCAGTTGGCATTCTCCTGAAACTTGTATAATGTTTCTGCTTTTTTTCATTCTGCCCATCCAAAAATCGATAGTTATAATAAATTTTAAAACATTTTAATAAATATTTCCAAGGCTGCATGGTTTTTATTATACAGAATCAAAGACACTTCACCATTAGAAGAGTTCAGCTACATCGTAATTGCCATGGCCATAGATTTCTTTTCAACAAACAGGCCTTTGCCTTGTGTGAATCATTGGCATAGTATACTTGAAATCTGCAACAAGCATCCACACATGCTGTTGATTTAGATAAAAGAAACCCACTGGCACAGTTGGATGACTGCTAAGCAATATGTAGCTCACGTGATGTCTTTTAATAGAAAGAGCACTCCACAATACATACACACAAAGCAGGTATAAAATTAGAGACAGACTGGGGCTGAAACACTAGACTATAATCAGAGTTCACACAACTTCAGACATCAAACCCCAGCTTCAAGACCCCACAGCCTTCTCCAGTTCTCCATATATTTGCCCTGACAATCCATACTCAGTTATCAGAGAAACTAAGCAGTGACTGCAAGAACTTACAACATCAATACAGCTTCAGAATTTGATATATATTTTTGCTCATATCAGCGAACAGCACATCTGAACAAATGTCTTCTCTGTGATTTACCCAGTTCTCAATCTCTAATTTCTAGACAAACTATTTTTACTTTATTTTGGATTAACCACAGCCAGGCAGTATTAGAAGACTTATACAAGAGCTTGTTCTGTCAGCAAAACTCCACAAATTCAGGTACCATGGAATGAAACATAAAGATTTTAGTCAGAATAAAACAGACTAACCTTTGGAATTTTTAACTCAGATATATCATGTCTTCTACAGATACGTTTCTCTCAAATTCTGACAAGAAAGTCTGGTGCCATGCCTGACAGATGAGCATCATGCTGAAACCCCAGACTGACTATTTAATTGGGCTAGAGGCATGACAGTCAGACGATTCACCTTCTACCTGTAATTCACCTTCTACCTGTATTAGCTGTAGCATGACATGAGATTAAAATCTGAGAATTAAGGAGTATCTATTCTTTTCAGAGCAAATGGCAGAAATTCTCTTCATCACCTAGTAGCAAAGGACATAACTGAGTTTCTCCAGTTCATTCCATCATGATTCCCTCTGTCCAGGAAGGGTGAACAGACAAAATAACTATTCAGAGGGAACGTAGAAAAGGCATTCATTAGCTATCACTGCCATGCCTGGGGCAGCTCGTAAGTGAAGACCTCATGAAATTGAAGTGTCCATAAGGAATGTTTTTGCATATGATATATCCAACTAATTAACAAGGGAGGAAGTTCTTGTTTGCTACTTAAACTGTTCTGTAACATAAAAGTGAAATTAGAAAGAATACTGGGTTTAGGCATTTCGTTGTGTTCAAAAGCAATTTTCAAAGTCATGTTTTAGAGAAAAATCTGCCCTTCATTTCTTCCAGATGTAACCATTTGCTTCTCAGGCTCCTATTGCCAATTTTTTCTGTCTCTGTCTTTCAGCTACCCAGTTGGGTCTCTCAAGTCCTGCAAATATGCCTTTTAGAGTACTTCATTTCATGTGTCAAGTTCTCCCAATACTTTCTCAAACATATACACTGTACATTTTTCAGTCCCCAATAGTTGTCTTTCCATTATCATACATCTATGTTGTCCATTCTTAATCATCTGTTCCTCGTACTTACACAGAGTTACCTTGTTGCTAGTTCAAGGCTACATCTCCTGTGTTTTGGCTAGCACAAAGATTCTGTAAACGCTGTAGATGAGTATCTGCTTTACTTCCACTTTGAGTATTTCTGCCTCTTATCTGTGTCCAATAGGTTAATCTCATTTGGCCCTCTTTTACTCTGGGTAATTTCGGATTTTGGTCCTTTCTTCTAAGGGCACTGGCTCTTATTGTGAAACTAATGTTTTATTTTTTTACCTCATGAGACTTTCGTATTTTACAGCACTTTTTTCAAGACTTTTTCTTCAATTTTCTTCTATAGCTTTTTTTTTTCTTTCAGGACTCCTTTTTCTCTTTCTGTTCTTGAATTTAGATTACAGTTCTTTCAATTTAGCTTCCCCTACTTCTTTCCCAATTAGCTCATAACTAAAAAAAAAAAAAACCACAACAAAAAAGGCCAAAACAAAAAAAAAACCCACAAAAACACAAAAACCAGGAAGTCTTAACTATATAGTTTCTAATCTTAATCTAGCATGTCAACTGACTGTGGGTAAATGATACAGAGAACAGTATATTCTTATTAAACTCTGACCTCACACAGCTCCATTTACCTCTTGGGGCTCATACGGCATTGGCTGCCTCGCTGAGTTTTCTTTAAGAACCTTTTCATTCAAGAAGTATGGAACAGCATATGTCGGGACAGAGGATTATATTCCCACATGAAGCAAGGACTGTAAAATATTTAGGAACTAATCATCTGATGCACACCTGTGGACAGAAATTTCTTTCCCACACGCTATGCTTGTCTATTAGAACGCTTCTTTCTTAGTGAGCATATAAACAGATTTAAACTACATTCATTCTTTCAAAATGTATTTTTTTTTTTCCTGTGCGGTGCAACATCTGACTTACAGATTTTTTGGGGCATACAAAGGACCATAAGAAACTCAACCATTCCTTGTAAATGTAGCCCACCTGTGGGTTTTCTATATAGTTAATACTTATAATACAACTTTAGTCTAACTGCTGAGACAGTACATGTAATTTTTTTTCTGCTCAGAATTCCAGGATTCCTATTGATTATTTTGGGGAGGATAAAAGGTAAACTCACATTTGGTCTCTCATTCTTTTCCTTTCAGCAATAGTTAGCATGCTAGCAAGCCCAGTGAACTCTCTGTGCCTCTTGTGAAGATACAATGTAAGTACTCATCGCTCTGTCAGAGTCAACTAGCCCCCAAATCACCTATTCTGTGTAACTTCCTCCTACTTTTCAAGCACTGACATATTCTAACTCTTTTAAACTTAGAAGTGATTGTCCAGGGAAAAGTGTAATTTCTGGTGTCATTTCAGCTACTTGCAAACTAACCTTAAGAGGCTCCTCTACTACTAATGATAAGATAAACAATGTGACCTGAAAACATTTTTGTCAAAATAGTCTTGAAGGGTAGTTCATGAATCCTTACGATCCAAATGATTCTGATAAGCTTTTTCAACATTTATTGCTATTTCAGGTTGCTGTTACAAGTGGGACATCCTAGTTTGTTATTATATCTTTTTATCTCTCACATGAATAAATTACAGGATTCTGCTTCTTATCACTGAAAACATTCCACTGATCATCTGGGGAACACAAAATATTTTTTTCAGTCTATAAATTATTCTTAAAGAAACTCTCAGAACTAGTAAGACAGTGAGTTGGGTTTGTTTTGGGTTTTGTGTGTGCCTTTTTTGACAGCATTTGTCTAAAATAATCACATGTGGTCTATCAAATTTTAGTTTTGTCATCAGAGCTGTCAGTCTTTCATAAAACACAATTTTAAAAACATATGCACACACACAATAAACCCTTTACAGTGTCTTAGCCAATGAGTGTGAATGACAAATGTACCTGGCTGCACTCCTATGGTGTTTTCTTACAGTTCATTGGCAGAGAAAGTGATTTCATGGTAGAAGGTTGGAAAATGACCTCTTGTAATGATGAAATTTGCATAAATAAATGCTGATTGCACAAAATGAATAATGTGCAGTGAGTATCATCACAATAAGTTGTCTCCTACTGACGCAGAACCTAAGTTAGAAGCATACGATTATGCAAATCAAAATAATGCCAGTTGCTCATTACTGTCGTGGTGGTGGAAGCAAACACATATCCTCCATAGACAGCTTGATGCTGGGACACAAGCCAAAATGTTTGGTTTTGCTGACATAGTAACTGAGTCAACAAAAATAGAATATAATAGTACTACATCAGAGGAATCCATATCAGGGCAGACCTGAAACTTAATGGACTGTGAATCTTTTGTCTGCAGAGAGGCCTTTCACTGGTATTGACCCATAGTACGTCTGCTTCCACTTTTGCCAATTTTATAGAAATAGATTACAGAAGCAATTGCTTTTTGGAGCTGAAATGTCTGCAAAACAGTCTATTAGCTTTCCTTACAACAGATGAGATGACATTTATAATACTTAAATAATGTCATATATCCCACGTTTAAAAACTTCTCAGAATAATTCACAGACTGCTTGTGGTTGCTTGATCTAATGTTTATGTGAAGTCTCATTACAACACCACTGGGATTTTCAAACAATGCCACTTTTATTTTGGCATCTTAAAAATATTCAGACAAAAGATATTTTCTTTTTCTTTAAAAAAAAAAAAAGATGCAGCAGCAATTACCATTAATATGAAGGACTGAATATAAAAAAGATGTTAGCTCCACTCAGACTGCTGCTAACCCTTGGGAACATGTACGACATTGGTACTGTGAGTCACTGAAGATGAATTTAGTGCTCTATCATTTCAATTTCTCATCCTTCTTATTCAAGACATTAGTACTTGTTTGCCCTCATTTGCATATTTGCCTATACTATTGTTTACTTCCATATACATGCTGGCACGCATTCAAGAATTATCTAGCTAAGACTAAGCTCACAGTTTGAAATTAACACCACCTTTCCAGGCCACTCAGTGCACACACAGTTCCAGTACAGGAATTTGCACCTCCAACAAAATTCTACATTAAGGGTTATTTCAGAAATACAACTTTGCTCATAGACAAACTGGAAGATCCTCCACTTGACATTAAAAAAAAAAAAAAGAAAAAGTAAAAAATCAAAACCACCCACACAAAATAACCCAACAAACAACAAACAAATGTTTTACAAAGTAACCATATCAACTAACATCAACTGAAATATGTTGTATTCTGTGAGAGAAAGCTCCGTGAGCTCCTTGAAAGAGTCACTCAAAAGTACCCAGCATGTACCTTAAATTTCCGCTGCAGATAATCTCCTGGGACAGAGCAATTAACAGCACCTATAAGAACGGACAGATTAAACACTTCTGCAAGTCCTGCCAGGATAAGACTTCTGCATTGCTATTACCACTACTGTCACACTCATAGAACTGGTAATTGAAAAAAGGTCTGATAGAGACAAAGGAATCTCTCATATTATTCAGGGTACCTGTACCGACTCCCTTCTGTTACATGAAGAAACATAATAAGCTCTTCCTTTTACACATCCCTCTTGCAAAAGCATTATCACTTCCAGTAAAGCACATTGGAAGTGCTTTAGAAGATTGGAGTAATTCCTTGCTGATAAAGTTTGGTCCCTTCTGAGATGCTCGTGCTCCTCAAATCAGAAAGTTACATTTTGACCTTTAGAAAGACTTTTGCTTTTCTTTGGGAATATATCAGATTGCGTTTGATGATGGGTGTTTAAGAAAAAATCTCATGAAAGGAGGACACCTCAGAAAAACACAAAAATATTTCTAACTCTTTTCATGCACAATCCTTCCCTGAACTCACTCAAAATGAACACTGTGCTGTATTATCCAAAAAACCACTACGTACGTTTTTTTTCCAGAGCAAAGTATTTCCAGCAAGAATAATCAGCATACATTTATTGCTCTATTACTGATGTCTTTTTTAATGTTTACAATTCCAGGAAAGCACAGCTATAAATGAAAATATATAAACATCCAGTTCCTCAGCCTTCTTCAGCTGTGAGTCACCAGTTTAACGAGGTTCATCACAAATAAGAGGTAAAATATAGGGCAAAAACTCCAAGCTAAAAATGGTGACAAAGCTGTGAAAAACTGGAAACCTGGTTTGATGAGGGCTGACATTATACATAGTAGCACAATAATTTTTTCGTGGTAGGTGTGTATCTGTGTTCTCTGTTAATCATTTTTCTAACAGTTGCCAATTTCTTGAAAAGAGTCTCCAAGAGATTTTCTAAATATTTCATGAAGCTAGGTTGGTAAGCAAGGAAAAGTAGTCCTGTGAGGGAATCGATACTAAAGAAACTTTCATATACATTCTAATTTCAGGAAAGCTTCAAAATTGGTCTTCCAATTTTGACCCTGAAGACAATCAAAAGGCTCTAGGAGAGCAAGCTTCATAGGCTGCACTTGCAGCCTTGAGCAGGTGCAGTCCTCAGTGCACCCAGCAATCTGCTCCTGCCAGCGCCGGGTCTCACAGACCCGCCAGCTTTCTCTCCTATCCAGATCAGAAAGTGGCCACGGGGTGCTGCTTTATTCTGCTGGACATCTTCATAACAGAGATTTTATTATGGCAATTTCCACTTGTTCTCAGAAGTTCTGAAGTCTTCTCACAGAACCATACTTCTTTATTTTCATGCTGTCAGTTTAAAACTGGCAAGTTTCAGCCTGGCTTATAATAAAGTTTATAATAGAGCACGCATACCGCGATTTTCTCTTGTTAGGAAACGGACATGTCAGCACTCCTGTCTACCGCCTCTTTCTCATGGCAAACAACTTCTACTCTCTCTTTTCAAATCTGTTCTCCTCAATTCAATGATGTTGAATGGCCAAGAGAGTGTCAAAATAAAGATGTTCAGGTATGGATTGACTGGAGGGAAACTAAAAGGAAACTTGGGTTTACTTAACAGGAAAGTAGCATTTGTGAGGCTTCTGGTGGATGGCATATCCTTTCTATCCAAAAAAAATGTTTTCTGACGTCTCAAGCTTATAAAGACATGTACAGGTAACTGACTTTTATCTTGCTTTTGTCATATTGATCTATCAGCGAATCCATAATAAAAGACAGCAGTCTGAAACAGTAAAAAGTAATAGCCATTGAGATGGATATCCACAGCTGAAGTGTAGTTTCATCAGGACACAGTGCAAAGAACTGTAGATTCATGTCAGGTGGGGCATAAGTATCCCCTTCAAAGCTCACTGTTACAAGCACTCAATGCACAGATGACCTGCCTTCAGAATATATGTTTCTATATTGATTTTTCACAGTTTCAGAACAACAGGAAATGCCAAGTGAAAGTTTCTTTGCAGAACACTAAAAGTAATTTACCTTCTTCTTTAGATTCCATCTCTGTATTTTGCTTTATGGTTCACAGTACAAGTGCTTATTTTAAAAATTCATTTGTGACTCAGAAAGAAAGCACAGAGTTGAAGATCCTTGGGAGTGCAGAGCAAGAAATGAGCCACAAAATGAAATGAAACAAAACAAAATGCATTAGGATTTAGTGGTAAGTCATTACACAACAAAGTTTGTATTTTAAACACAGACACACTGGTTGTTCTGGTAGCTTATAATATTATAAATCTAGCAGTAATATGAAGAGGAAATACAATATGAAGATCCTCTTATTACAAACATAACATTGGCTTCTTATGGTCTATGCTCCCAACAAGCTCCTGAAGTCTACCTAAAATAGTTTTCTCGTGCGTAATAAACCCATGATTTTAGATTTTCCAGGGTTATGACCAAGGGCCTTGCTTAAGTGATGTAAATGCAAACACCTTTCTTCTGCAGTACTATGCTTCCAGGACCATACATCTATTTCAAACACTTAGTTTTTCTTCTCTCTTTAAAATGGAAATTATGATAAAGGAAGGGGCACAGCAGTTACTTACTGTGAAATGCCTACATGGTCAAAAGATCCTGTCTGCCTCTGCCTCTCCACAATGAAGTCTCTGAAGCTGTGTGGTGGACAGAGGCGTTCAAGTAATGGGACTTGGGAATTAAATCTGAGCTGCCTGATAAACACACTGTTATTCAGGATTACTATTGCAGGCTACCTGAAGAGTCAGGCAAATACAACCTAATTTGTTACAGTTGCTTTACAGTTTCAAGCATTCCTTCATTCTCATGACGCTTACTTATTTGTATTTAATTGTATTTACAGGGGTTTTTTTAAATAAAAGGTTAAAACATACTGCGCATGCACCAGCCAGCAGAATCACATCTCATGCCGTGACAGCACTCCAGCCTCCCTTAAATGCTTACAAGAACAAGAATTACTTCAACAGCTGAGACCCTATTTACAAGATTGCGTTTCCTATGCCTACCACCAGACGCCTGATTTGTTGCAATAATGGAGCTGGTTATATCTTATAGCTAATAGACTGGCTGTTCTCTCTGAGAGGAAAGCTGGCTGTTCAAAGATGAAATGTTTGAGAACAATTTCTCCTAGTAGTTTTTGAAGGATTGTTCAGTGTGGTTGGTCTGCCAGCAGTTTTTGCCTTGTGGACCTTAGAGAACAAACTAAAAGCTCCAGAAGAGTGAAAGTGCAATTTTCTTTTGAAACTGCTAAGGAATAGTGTTAATGACAAATTGTGTTAAGGTTAAAAAGTGTGAGGTTTTCCCTCAGTTCCTGCTAGCAATGGCAGAGGGACTCTAATACGTTAAGCTGCTTGCAGTTTTTGCTGGCAAACATTTTACAGCTCTTCTTTTTCTGATGGCTTAATCACTCTTCAGCATTCCTAAACATTCAAACCATTACTCTCACTTCTGCTTACCACAGAGATCTCCAAAATACCTTCAAAAGATGTCCATAGAAATCAAAACTCATAACCTTATCGAACTGGAAAAAATAATCACAGATCCAGTTGAGACACTGGTTATGGCCCACCATAGACTTCCTCTCACTCCCCTATTCCTCAGCTGCCTATTTCTTTCTCTCCCAAGCTATCCAGCTGGCCCACATATCAAGGTGTTGATGCTACAGGCTAACTCGCCCAGTTGCAGAGCCAGACAAAATGCCTGAGCTGATCTGACGCCTGGCTGCTGCTGAAGGTGCCCTGCTATGTGGTTGCCCTGGTCCTGCCTCACGCCCCCTCCTGTCATCCTTCCCCTTCCTCTCACTGCCTGCAGCGTTCACCTGACTGTGCAGGGAGCCAAATCAGCTCAACAAGTCAGAAGAAAACTAATACAGTAAACCATCTGAATAGTTTTCTGTCATTACAGTAAACTGCCTCAGCTCACTAAGGGATTCAGAGGAGCTGGGACAAGGACAGAGGTAAGGCCACAAGCCAGGAGGGAAGAGCAGGACCTGTCAGTGTCAGAGCTGTTACTCCGACTCTGCCAGCAGTTGTGTCTAACGATACTTCACTGGGGAGTTTATTTCTTCTCTTTCAGACTTGATAAAAGTCCAAATAAAACCTATTAACTTTCCTTAGAACTTTATTTCTCTAGAGCACTCCAAAACGCTTCTCCTTTTCTAATAGCATAGAATTGTTGGATATCCTGGAGACTTTTGCTATTAGAGCAAATTCAGCATCTGAGAGCAGGATGAGGAAGTATAAGCCCATGCCAAAAGCCTCTTGGAGCCATTTTTGAGCTTATACATCTTTAAGACAAGCTGTGATGGTATGGGACATTATTTTACCATCTAGTGAACTCTGTACCGAGGAGGACAGTGTCCTCATAGCAACCATTTAAAAACAATTCACATATTTTGTGCCACGCTAAATCCACATGATCAATAAAAAGAAAGAATACAGCCATTAGGAAGAAAACATTTTCACAAAACGGCCCCCTCCCCAATGACCTTTCAGCCTTCACCCCCCATCAAGATTTACAGAATACCTTCCAGAGATAATCCAGGAACTCAATAACTAATGGATACTAAAAATCATGGACTCAATAAAGACATTAGTTTTATGGCCCATTACAGTCATCTTACTGTACATCCTACTGATCTCTCTCCACTCACTGGTGCTAAATCGCAGTTTCTGTCTCCACTCCACAGGAGTTCTCTTCAGCTAACACTCATGCATACAAAAACCCCTTTTTCTCAAGTTGTCAAATCAATTAACATAATTAAGTTGCACTCAAAGCAATTGTTTCTGTCATTAGCTGGAAGTTTACTGCTTCTACAACCATACTTCCACCGTTACATTAACTTAGCCAAAACTAATACTGCATCGAAATAGCTTTTTCGTATTTTTTCTCCTCCTCAATTTCTTCTCTTTCCACAAAATTTAATTGCTCTGGATAAAAGCTACATAAGAAGATGAGGTGGCTCACAATAGCCCTGTCTGGCCTGAGAAAGACGTGGAAACCAGACAGCTGGTCAGGCCAGCTAGAGAGCACCCTAAGCCAGGGAAAGGACACAAAGTTCAAAGCAAGAGAACTGGTGACCAGCGCGGAACTACAGTGCTCGAACTGCAGTGCTCCCGCTGCACAGCAGCCACTTCATATGCGGAGGACATCCACAACCACGCTGCCCTCCTCTGCTGCTCTCCCCGCTGCGCTGACTCAGAAATAAATGACACAAGTACCCACTGAGAAGGACTGTTCGACACACTAGGATACTTTAAGAAACGTCTTCTCTCTAAAAGAGAGACTTTCATAAATTTTGATTAAGTTTATCTTGCATATCTACTCAATTTGAATTTCAAGCTGGTCTGTATCCAATTCTCTTTCTACAGTGCATCTCAGTCAAAAAATGTCCTAATTTGACATTGACTCTCTAGTATGTCATCAAGCTAAGCTGGCCACAGTCTTTCAACTTAAAACCCAGAATCCTTTTTAACAGTTGTATCATGAGAGGATCATGTATAGTCTTTAAGTACTCTCATTCCACCTAAGGTGACACAGGCTGACCTGGTTGAAACGTACATGTAAAACGCAAGATAGAGGGAGGAGGGGAAAGGGAAGGGAGTGTAGTTTTAGGATAGGAATTTCACTTGTGCAAAGAAAGGAAAAAAAAACCAAAACTATATTTTTAATTAAAAGGTGATTGGCTGAAAGTATCACTTGTGAAGGCGCAGCCCTAAGGCGATGAAATCATGGCCAAAGGATATGTTAAAATCCCTCCCTCTTCCTCTCCTCCCTTTCAGAATTCTTCTCCTCTAGGGAGGAAGCAGAGGACACAGAATAAAACATTTTGCATGTTCAAACTACTTAGGCAGAGTATTTATCCTCTGTTCAGTACTTTCTCAGACATCACATGTGAGTATACTCACAGCATTTTCAAATAGGAAATTCAGAACAGTTCCTTGAATTTGGAATTTTGGGAAGTGCCTTGCCTAGCACCAGTTAGAAGGATTCACAATATATTCGACATATTATCTACTACAAGAATTGATGTCAACAGAGCTTCAAGGCTAGAGTTGGTGCCCCTCCAATAAAAATATTCTTCACTGCTCATAAAAATCTCAAGAAGCATCCAAGCCTATCTATCAATATCTACACCCACATGCTATCAGCATATTGTTGGGAGCACTGACTTCTTGACAGCAGCACTGGGAAGAGCAACATCAGAATGACCTTTTTCTAAGATAGCATATTATACCTTTCATCATCATCTTCACTGCTGGGATTTCTCTCGAATGATGCATCAAGATAATGAGCCTATGTCAACACATAGAAGTGTTTTCAGGGAAGTTAGTTAAATTATTTAAAATAAAAAACTAATTTAAAATGTAGGAGAAAGAAACAGACTAAGATCTACAAATGCTGCTCAAAGAACTGAAACTGTGTATTTGTATGATACGTATTGCGCCATAATTAGAATAATTTCTTTGCTGTCTGAGCACTCTAAAAAGGTGGTACATCATCAGGGTAATTTGAGCAGCTATTAATGAAAGAAGCTTTACATGATACACAAAATCCAAGCTGGGAGCCTAAGATGGGAGGAGGCAGGAAACAGAGATAGACAGACAGAGAGAAACAGAAAAAAAAATTAAAGAGAAAAAATATCAAAAAATTCTTCATTTGTTCTTCAAAATAAAACTGATTTGATCATCTAGCTATAATTTTTCTCTCTTGAACTGCCCTGGTAGCCAGAACTTTAATCTAGACTAAAGGACAATAGACACAAATCAGCACAGAAGGAATACTCCAGTTCTGTACTGCCTGTCCTTTCCTCTGTCCTTTCACTCCTCTTTCTGCAAGCTTCATGTAGCCACCTGAATTCTGATTCCTGACTCATGTGATCACGCTTCAGTCTTAGCTTCCATTAAATTAACTTCTTTTTGCTATTCCCACGGTCCATTACTTTCTGCCTGATTCCTCTGAAGTAATGATGAGGCATTGGGGAAAAAGAAAATAAGTAATCAAACTTAGAACTGCAGGTACATGATGAGCATCAACAAGATCTCTCTTCTTCCTCTTGATCTTCCGGCAACTCTTGTTACTTTCTCATGTCCAAATTCCACTGGATGATCAAGAAGACCACACATCAGCTAGCAGTCAGGCACTGCAGTCCTGGAGAACTCTGCTCCATTCATTTCGGTCCTTCATGGAATTCATATTTCATTTCACCCATCTCCCTGCAGAGTTTCTTAACCAGCACACTGCAACAAAGGGAAGAAATGGGGAAAGGAGAGGGAAAGAACAATCTCTACCTCTTCCACAGTTGTTCCACATGTGAAATGAAGAATTAAAGATTATTTATGTCAGAGCAAGGCCACAAGAAAGAGCATGGCCTTCTTGTATTTAGAACATGTTCTAAATGTTCAATACTCTTGACTCTAGGAGTTGAGACACTATCTAGCAGTTTATGCTCCAAAAATTATATGTATTTAACAACTGTCACATAGAACTGTCACTGCCATGGAGCAGTGACCGAAACTAAGAGCTTCCCTTCTTCCTGGCAATGTCCAGATCTCTAGGTTACAGAGCTATGATCTCCTAGGCAGCTCCCTATTCAATCAGTCTTTTAATATTTTTTTTTTTTTTACCTTACTGTAACTGCCTTACTAGATATCTGTCTCCAGAACCTGGCTCTAAAAGCCAGGTCAACGTTCTGGCATGTAAAAAGACTTGGATATTAACTCAGATTCACATCCTGCATAAGCGCACTAACCAATGACATATTATTTAAAAGGGAATAAGTGACCATCCACTTTTTAAAAGGAAAATACATCTTAAAAGAAAAGGATATGTATATCTTAAAGTCAGTATTCCAAGCTGTGAAAATCATGTGAAAGGTATTTGATATATATTCACCATCAATCAATCCCCCTACTGGTTACTTTACATGACTTCCTGTTCCCTCTGCATCCTGTTAGGACCTGTCCGACTCCACAGTCATACAGAATTTGTGTACCTACCTAGAATACTCTAGCTAAGGGGATCTAAATGGTTTTTTGCACTTCAGCTTGAGTGTTTTGTTTTTGCCTCTTCACTGGTATGCCTAGCCTTAATTCTTCTGTGATTTTTACTGACATTTAACAATTTGTACTTCTGGATGGCACTATGTCAGATGAAAGATGCTGAAATGAAATAACTGCAAATTGCACCTAGGAAGCCTGAAAACCAATGGCTTCAAAAAGATGTCAAAAGGATAAACAAAGATTGTTAAGACTAATACAGTGGCTTTTGAGCTACGGATTTCAGTTCCACAACTTACACTATGGTACAAGTCAATAACTTGAGTAGAGTTGTTCTTGATTTATTCCAGTATTAGAAAGATCGGATAGTACCTTACAAAATTCTTTTAGGGTGATACTTTCAGGATCTGAAAGTTTTTCAGGATTTTGTCTCATTAACATCCATCCTAAACAGAAGATCTTGGCAGTGCTTCAGAAATATGAAATTACCTGAACTCACTTGTGTGTCTGTTTTTCAAAACAGCTTGACAGCTGCAGAGAGAATGCTTTTCCGTTTGACACACTGCATGTACATTTGGTCAGTTAAATATGTGAACCATGAAACATTGATATCTGTTAAAAGAAGCATGTGCTTCAAATTAATCAGCTGAAATCCCCAATATTGTACTTTATTGTACTAACACTTTATAAATAACAGCCACTACTTCTAGTCAATTCTTCCATGCAACTAGAAAATGCCATTAGCCATGTTTTGGCAGGGTTCTTTTTCTAATTTCTACAGCTAAGGTGGCAAAAAGGTTATTACAAGTAATAGCAAATTTAAAGTTTTATTAGCAGTAAACTGCAGAAGCTAATGGTGATGCCAACACTAGATAAATCATTGTCACAGTTAATTTTGAACTCTTTATTTCAAGCTTAATAATAGGAAACTCAACGGAGAGGATATTACACGGCCCATATCACTCATGAGTGCCGCAGGCCTGAGTAACTTGTTATTTTGCTCATGAGTGAAATAAAATGCAGATTATACTGCCTGCTATCAGGGGCACTGCTTTAATTGAGGGTGCATGCATGGTGATGAAGGAGTATCAAGTAGGCTTCATTTTCTCAAATGTTACAGGAGCAATCACGGTTCTAACTCTGACTTGTCAAATCATCTATTATTGTTGAATTTTTAAAGTCCTTTTGTTCCTTCTTAGATCTTGAAAAATGACTGAGTATGTTTGTCCCTTTAGTCAGGGATTATATGAAACTGCTTCTGTAACATCCTAGTGCCTGTACTTTCTGCCATTTGTTTGCTTCAGAAGAAGAAAACAATGGAATATCTGTATCTGAGTCAGACTTAATCATGCATGCCAGCCAACGCAAACTACTTCTCCACCCTCAGACATATTCCCAGTCAGAAATAAATAATACAAGATATACTCCTTACCTTGCGTTTACTCAGAAAATAGGTGTTTCCAAGAAGTGGAAGCACATGGGAAATGTGTCTTTTTCTAAAGTAGATTTCTATTCTATTCATCCACGTACAGTACTGATGCACTGGATGTCACAAATCAGCTAGAAATCTCTTCCTGTCAGTTGGATGTATTTATGGACAACCTCTTTCACAATGTTTCTTATCTTGATTTGCGAAAGCTATCTTCATGATTACCCAAAACCTAACTTTTTCCTTTTTTCATCTTGTACTATTAGCTAGGAACACCTGATCTCTAATCAGATTGCATTTTTCTAACGTTTGCTAAATCTTGCAACTTTCCTTTAGTCAGAACTACATGTGAAATACAATCTGGTAACTCACCTACCACTGAAATCAACAGAAGAACTTTTACTGATGTTAGTGGACATTATTTGAGGCCTTTAACTATAAAGGGCTGTAAATTTCCTTTTTATTTATGAATACGTAACAAGTAAATACCTTATACCTTCTGATCAACCACAGTCAGGACTATCAATATTGCACTTCTAGGCAATTGCTGATGGCATTCTTGCAGGGATACTAAAGAACTATTTATCAGCTTTCATTATCAAGCTCCATATCCAGCACACAATTGCCAAGAAGTAAAAGCAGCATTACATGACTGAGAGTGGCAAATTGAAATCCTGGCAATAGATAACTGTCCTGGGTTTGGCTGGGACAGAGTTAATTTTTCACAGGAAGCGGGGAGGGGACACAGATAAGGCAGCTGACCCAAACTAGCCAGGGGACTAGTCGATACCATATGACATCATGCTCAAAATACGTATTGGGGGACCTAGTCGGGGGAGGGGCACTGCAGATCATGAGCAGCCTGGGTGCCAGGTTCCGAGTGGTGAGCAATTTGTATCACTGTTTTGTATTGTTCTTTTATTAGTATTATTGTTGTTATTATCCCTTCTCTCTTTTTGTGCTGTCCTATTAAACTGTCCTTACCCCAACTCACAACTTTACCTTTTTCTTCCCATTTCTCTTGTCCATCCCACCAAGGCAGAGGAGTGAGCAAGTGACCACACGGTAGCCTAGCTGCCAGCTGGGCTAAACCACCACAACAACTGTAAGTACAATACACTGCCATGTAAAGATGCTCAAGCTAGCTTTTTTACAAGTAGCACAGCTGGATTAGTGTGGTGTTGCACTGAAACGAATTTAGTCAACCGAAAAAGAGATGATAGCTGCTATCATAACATTGCATTGCACAGTGCAGACATGTTTTGAGGGACAACTTCTGATCTGCTGAGAGTGAGAAACAAGGTGTTGAGGTAATGACTTTTTTTCTGTTTCAGAGTTTTTACTCAAACTGTTTCTCTAGTGCAACTGAAAGCAGAATTTACTAATCAGATCCCACACTTTTAGAAAGGTACATAAGAGCAATACTGTAATAGCAACTTCCTAAATCTCTGGGAGTCTATGTTAAGTCACTAAGTAATTAAGTGCAATCAATCCTTGATAGCTAAATTAGTCCTAGAATTACAATTCAGATTTGTCCTGAATTAAATACTATAAATCCATTTCTGCTGAGGGACTATTTAAAGCCCTGTATTAAAGACACTATTACAGATTTTCTACAATCCAGCATATGCGCACTTACACATGCAGACCATCACCCTTCTAAATAAAACCTTAACATTTCCAATGGCATAAAGGACTTTCTTCTGTAGCCAAGCCACCATGACTCTGGCACACAACTCACAATATGGCTATGTGCTCATAACTGCATCTTTCCTAAAGAACACTCTTTCTCTCTCCGTGATGTGTAGGAGACAAGGCAAGGAAGACGGCTCCTTTTCGAAGTGCCTTTTTCTAAAAGGACACAAGATATTGACACACTTGAAATCAAAATTTCTCGTTCTTAAAAAAGGGACAGAATAGAGTTTAAGAGGTTACCATAGTTTCATCTCTTTAAATTATAAGAGAGAATTTAGTCAAGAAAAAAAAAACTTAATCCATTGTTAAGAGTTCATTTTACTTTTCTTTGGTGACGTGCTGATACAGGGGCTTCATGCTTTCAGTGCTTTGTTTCTCTTGGGACCTATTGTAGACTTCAAAAGATAAAAGAAACCTATTGTTCAGTAAACCACTGAACAACGTAAAATCGTATTGTAGTATAAGTTTCTTTGACAGGTTGACCTCATGAAGAGATTTTAGTTATTTCTTTTTATTTTCTTCAGTGTGGCTTTAGTGAATTAGGCTAGGATTGATTTTGTGGCAACACTGAAATCATAATCACTTTTAATTTCAAAGGTGACTGTTTGTCTTATATTACATCTCTGTTTCTAAGCAGTTACATGAGAATTCAAGCATTACTACCCTTAGACTTTACATCTGCTTCCCGCTTTGAGGTCTAATAAAGCCTTTAAATCTGTTTTTCCTTTTTTTTTTTTTTTTAAATCTCATCTAAACATGTGCTCAAGCAGAGGACTGCAGATCATTTGCTCTTAGTCCTGACTTGATTCAAAGCACTTGCCATATGCATCTATTCAGCACAGAACACAATGTCCTCTAGCTTGAGTTTATTAGAGACTCATGCTCGGAAATACTTCATTAGTGTTCTTATTATTATGGATATACTAAACCAGATTATCTCAGATATTTCAGATAAAATAGAGCAGAACTAGCTGTTATGCAATGAGAAGTTGTAATCAAAATGAAAATGTTGTATAAAGGAGGTTCAAAGCGCATTGAACCACCCCCAGCGTTCTACCACAAGGTTTAGAGTCTCGGTCATCAAAATACAGATGAAATGCTTAACTGAATTTTTCAACCACCTTTGATCTGTATACAACTCGGAAGGTGGACGAGAGGGGAGAGAAAAGAAAGAAAATAGCCACGGCAGGATTTAGAAATACCGTGGCAATATTGCCTGAGGAAAAATTCCGTGGGCGATATCCAGGCTCTCTGATTCCTGTCTCAGCACTAAAAGTAAAAGGAAAGAGAATTCTTTTTCAGAGTTCCTCAAAGTCATTCATATTGTAATTTATAAACTTGAAAATCATAAATTGAATTCAGATAATAATTGGAATTAAACATGAAAATACTACACAGCTTTCAGGAAACATTTCCTCTTCCCCCTCAGAAATATTTTCCTCTTTTGCACAATTTGATCATCGCTATGCAGCACAAATTTTTTAAATGCTAGAGGTGGTGTTTCTTACAGGGCCATATGCTAGTGGAAAAATTTTTAAAAAGACAGGACACCTAAGAGAAGAAAAAGAAACCAGCAAAAATAAACAAATAAAAAAACAGTTCATGAGTAGAAGCACTGAAATTCATTTTCTGACAAAGGTATTTATTTTCACAAGGTTACTGAATTATTTTTCTGTAAGAAAAAAAATATTCAGGAACTGACTTAAACTGTATCCATAAATGACTGGAATGGTTAGTGACAACAAAATGCTCATAAATGTCTGAATGTCAGGAGTAAAAGAAGAAAGAAATGAAAAAGATGCCCATTTCACTAATGTCAACAATTGCCTTTAAATGTAAAAAAAAAAATCCAGATAAATACATTTATTATTTTGCTGTATAATATCTGTAAGCAAGGAATTAAGACAGATAAAATGCTCTAGTTGGATAGCTGATTTTAGAATGAAAGCACTGAAATATTTTCTTCCATTTTTCTGTTCAGATGTAACACAAAAAAGTAAAATGATTAAAACATTATAATTACTTATATTAAAAGTTCACTTGTTGAAGGTGTCTGTTTTATCTGTCAACTGTAAATAAATTATTCCTCGTGGACGTTTATTAAGTCTTTTAACTTAGTAGAAGAGAGAAAAAGACACGGAGGTCTTTTCCTCTACTTATATAGAAATACTACAAAATAAATTTCATAGCCCACTACTTCTTCAATCATTGCCTAATTTACTGACTACAGTGAATATTTTATACCATTAAAAACAGGGGAATATGTTTAAAGGTTTAGATCTATATTTCAGTTAAGTTCAATGTGTATTATAATAACTTTTTTGCCTGAGGTACTTCCACTGCATAGGAAAAGAAAGTTTATTTTTATTTTTCACTAGAGTTCTTCTGTATCTTTTTGCATTAATATTGAACATATCTGTCCCAGTTTTCTCTCTACTATTCTGTGCTTGCCAGTTTCAGACTAATAACCCAGGATTTGGGGACCGCTAGAGGGTTATATGAGCATTCTACTGAATTTTAAGTCAAGTTAGTCATGAATCTTAATTATCATGAGTAGGAAACTGATACTTTCCTATGAAATCCCTTGTGATAGAAAAAAAAGGAGAAGTCAAAAGAAAATTTTAGCAGTTTCAGTTCACAGTTCAGGCAAGCTTTTCAGTTTTTGATAACAAATACTTTACTATTTACTGCCTTATGTTACTAAATCTGTTTGAGTAAAATAAATATAAAAAAAAAACCACAAAACAAAAGATAGGCAAAAGAAAGAATCATTATCATGTCCATTTTTCAGTTGAGAAACTGGGGCAGAAAGTTTGAGGGAGCTCAGTAATAATGCAAACGCACAGAAAGAGAGCTGAACCCTAAAGCCCCGTGTATTGATTTATCTCTAATTTATTCTCACATTTAAATTTGGTCCAGACTTGTGTGCATGGCCAAAACATCCTTGAATCACTGGGAATGTGATCTAACTTTGCAATGAAACACAGGGGTTTGGTTTCATCCTTAATTTCAATGAACAATTGAGTGACAACTAGTTAAAACAAGATGTGCACGGATTCTGGGAAGGCTTAGCATTCATACACTTTACAGCATTCCTTGTTACCGGGTTAAGCAGCAGCTCGCAAAAATACCGAGGCTTCCTGTGTTCTCCTCATAAACAGTCTTTTGCAGTGCATTAATTTGTTGCAGTAATCCCCAGTATTAGACATCTAAGTTGTTTATAGTCAATTATAATACACTCTGCATTACAGCAGATCATGATTTTGTTCTCTGATGACCAAATAGTTTGTTGGGTTTTCAAGATGCTGTGCCTTCATAGCACTAGGCACTGCTGAATTCCAGCCTCTCTTAGTCGTAAAAGTATTTTTTTATTCAATCATCAGCTTCCAGGTAACATTTGTGGATCGGAATTCTAATGAGTCAGAAGCTGACGGTTGTTATCAAGTCTGGTCATTATCACATCTTTTGTCAAGAGTCAAGAAATCACTGATTCATGCTCTGATTTTCAGGCAGGATTGGTTCTACTCAGACATCAATGATGTCCAATTCTGTGGCAGTTTCAATCACAGCCATCCATCTAATATCCAGCAAAAAACACCCAGTTCTGCTGCTAGCACAGTCCTTAAGTGCTGCTCTCTGCAAGGTGCCCAGACCTGGGTTCATCTTCAAGTTACTCTCATCTGTGCTCAAATACAGCAGCTGACCTCTTGGCAGTGAAATATCAGGGAGTCAGCATAAACGATACTCAGACACTCACTTAGTGGAAACTCAAATAATTGAGATGGCGACATCCCTGTGCATTGCTGCGAGTTCCAAATGAGCCAGGGTCAAGCGCCATCTCTGTTCTGCCCATTTCAAAGGGTGCCTTCAATTACCTTCGACGGATAACTCTGCTCTGCCTTGGGTCTGAGCTAGATGCCATTTAAATGTATCAAGTCTCTTTAGCAAAAACAGTTTGCTGTCTCTAAACTTCTAAGGATAATGGTCCACTATAATTTAAATTCCTGATTTTTTTTTTACAGTTCTGCCTGTTTTCAGGTGGCCACTGCAAGTATGTAAAATTTTGCAATAGCAAAATTTAATACCTACAGATTAATTATGATTCTCCCTCATCCTAGCCTTTCAAAGCTACCAATTTCCACCATCAGTTCTGAATTCTCAGCCTCCTAATACCATGTTGAGCTCCACAGCGAGTCTCTAAATACACTGGCTTAGGGTTCTGACCAACTGTGTATTTTCAAGTCAGCAGCTCCCACTAAATTCCTCTTTGTCCTCCGTTCCTCCATATCTAAGCTAGAAGGCTTTCTGCCTGAGCATTTTGATGAAACAAAAGAAGGTTGACTAAAAATCAGAGTTTCTGTGACAAAATTAACACCTGTTAATTATTTCAATACAAGAAACCAATACAGACCATTGGGTAACACATCAATGCCAGGTAGTACCAATAAGCACACAACTTCTACATTGATGTAGGCACAGAAATTACTGGGAGAAAAAAGATGGGGTGCAGATGCTCTCTTTAGCCCAGCTCTCCCACACTGCTCCATGCCTGTGACTGCACTGGACAGTAGCACAACCATATGCACTCAGCTGGAGAAAATTAATCTCTCCAACTGAATATTAATTTAAATTCTCAATCAGTATTCAGGCATCATGTGTTGTTGATGTCCAGCTTTCAGATGACGAAAATGCAGGTGTTTGTTAGGAAAGTGAAATCCTAACAAAAATGTTCAAATGTTTCACTAGGAGGAGAGACTGGAAAGGGCAATAGCTGCCCCTAAATATACTCAAAAGCTTAGTTGCATTTCCTCCCCATAGAACAGAGACAACAGGTTAGAAATTTTCAAAATCCTCCACTGGAGAATCTTCAAGGTAAACAAGCAATCACTTTTAATGATCTCTTATAATCTCTCAAAACAGGAGAATTAAAACTGCTCAAGTGTACTTCTACCCATTTTTTTCTAATGTCAACTGCTCATGAATAATATCTCATAACCAATAACAGCCAAAGCATCTGTAAAACTGTGTGATGCATCATGGAAGGATTCTATAACTTATTTATAAAAGAATACTGTAAAGAATAATTTTCCATTTTAAAGGGCTTCCCAAAGCTGATGAAAAGTGATAACATCCAGAAAATATGGTATACCTATACAAATATGTAACTATATAAAATCACTAATTGAATATAGTAACACTTAGTTACTACTATTGAATGTATCCTCAAAGATCTGAAAGCTTTTATAAATTATTTATACAGCAGCTGATCAATAGATAAGAAAAACTGATAAAGAACTTAAGAAAATGAAAATAACTGGAGGCAAGCACAAACAGAAAAGGGGTAAAGATAGTCAACAGAATGATCAGTGGCAATGTCTTCAGTGGATAAGAGTTAAAGTCACCTTTCTCGAAAAAGGGGTGAGGGCAGCATTAACTGCCAAATACATACACGGAGGGCAAGGGAAGCTCAAGAAAAAGACCATTCAAAGAAAGTAATGAAATCCAGCAATTTTAAATGGGTAATATTTCATATGCTGAGTTTGGCAATACTAGGCAATGTGAAAATTTCTTTTCAAAAATTCAGCATTTGGCCAATTTTTAGACTCCTTTTTTCCTCCCACTTTTTTTTCTAACTAAGGTAAACTTCAAGATGAACTTTAGCCACTCCTCTCATCTTCTCCCCCTCCCAAAAATGATCATTTAGAGTAAGGGAAAGCAACTCCTATGCCCACAGACTTTTTATGTGATAGCACAGACTCAGAAGGACTAATAGCAGTGAAATTTTATTACGAAACATCAATCTCAACAAGATACAAATGGTGACAAGTGGTGATTTAAGCTTCAATGCCATACCAGTACCTAGAGAAGAGCTTGTATTAGGACATTCCCTTGATGATGCTGGGCTAGTCATGTACCCTAAAAAGACTGAAGAATATGCTGCAACAACATGAAGTATTTGGTCCGCATGGGGAGAGGAGGTTTTGCTGCCTCAAGCTGGGAGCTAGAGGAGGAATTTACTCGCAACTGCTCACCATAACTGGACAGACTGCATCCAAAAAAAAATGGGAATGCCAACCTAGAAATAGCAATCCTTGCAAAAGGTATACAAACCTTCAATTCATAGAAAATGCATGTACAAATATCGATGGTAACATTGAAGGACAAGTTCTTGGTCTTTGGGAAAAGCAAAGTCAGACCTATTTGAGCTATTAAGCTGCATATTTAGACACAGGGAGTTAAAAAAAAAATAATGTTACTGCATGGAAAGGTTCCTACACAATGTCCCAAAAAAAGATACTCCTGAATACCGTCAAAGACCTTTCTCTAGTTAAATGAAAGCATTATTATATTGTTTTAAGCAATGTCATTGGGGATACTTCTTGGTTCTTTAAATTGATGTCAGGATAGGTCAGGAGTAAAAGGCAGTTTAAAGATTATGGATTGAACTAGAGAATATCCAATAAACCTTTGAGATTCTCACAGGACAGAACTATTATGGATATGTCAAGAAGGGAACCTGAGTAAGACTGAGCCAGTCCCGCTGACTCCAAAAGCTGAAGCCCAGAGTGCATTGACAAATACATATTTCTTCCTCTGCCCCAGGTACCACTTTCTAATGACCACGGTATAGCACAAAGACCAGCACCATCATTCTGCTTAATAGGAGACCAGAGACCAGCAAAACTTGAGTCCACTCTTCAGTTATACTGCTCTCTCAACACATCAGAAACCAGGGGTGCTCCTGAACCACCTTACTATGCAACAGCAGAACACTAAATTTTGTTTCACCCAAAAGCAAATTTTAGAACAAAGGAAAGTCCTCTGAGTGCTTCCCTCTCTAAATACTAAGTGTAATAAAGACAATAGAGCTCTCTAGGCATACTATATAGCCTGCTCTATTTTCACAAAACTCAGTCAAACCAATCATGAAATAAATAAATAAAAAAAAACAACTAACAAACAAAAATCCTATCCTCTCTTCGAATGGCAAAAAGGTATATGCTTACACAATAATAGAGATGGATAAAATTTAACTGGTAAAAACACATTTTGAAGCATTCATTCCCAACCTCTCTAGGTTGACTTACTCTCAGTGAGGATTTCTTCCCCAACACTACATTCAATGTTACAAAATTGCTCTCTTGCTGTGTTTTTTCAGAGAGCATCATCGTATAGTTTGTCCCATAGGTTTTTCAGAAATTAAAAAAAAAAAAAACTCGATATCTCCTTTCCCAACAATTCTGTAAACATTTAAAATATCTGTTGATAAGCCATTTTACTTACTGCTAACTGTTCTTGTAGTTTTGTCTTCCTGAACACATTTCATATTACACAGGCACAATTATTAGAGGAATTAAAAGTCATCTGGTAAGCAGACTTTGAGAATTATGATTTCCATTACAAAACACAGGCCCTAATGTAAGCTTTCATTTTGCAAGCAGACATAATAGCAAATACTTAATCCTCTGCACTTGAAATCTCTCCTAGCTGACAGCAGTATTATGCTCCCTTTTCAGTCAATATCTATCACTTTGTTAACTTTCCTTAGGTTATCTTTCCCACACCCACACAGAACACAGTCAAAAGGTTCATGGTTTTGTTTCACGTCATTGGTCTTTTTTGAAGCAGTGTTTAACACACTGTCCCAAACGGACTTCAGAAAATACCAGGGTTGTTCTTAAACAAAAATATATTCTAAAATGTGCAAACAAGTGCATCTCAAATATGATCTCATGACTATCTAAGAATAGAAAAAACTGATTGAAAGGTATCTCCTACACTAAATTTTTTTCTGTTGGTCCTAGGCTTTTAATAGTAATTTTTGAATAGAGATGTTGTCCTATATACCAAAGAGTCTTATGGCCAGAGTGTTTTGTGACGATCATGGTAGCTACATCAAAATAGAAAAAGCCTTGTGAAATTTGGAAGATTTTTTTGCTTCTGGAGAAACTCTGGATGAAATACCAAAAAGCTATAGGCTCAAGTAGCAGATTGTAAAACACATAAACCTCTCTCTGAACAGCTGAGACTCACAGCGTTGCAGGATTGACCTGGAGGTCTCAGATGATTGTTTCTCTTAAAGGTTCTTAGTACATCTTGATTGTAGGCTTGAAACAGAAATGCATTCTATTGTTCATTTCTTTGAAATATGTTAATAAAATGAGGACAAAACACTATTTTGTAAATAGTGAAGGAGAGCAAATTACTTCTTGCCAGAGTTTGCCTGTGTTTCAAACGTAGATATTACCAAACTAATATTAAAATTTTATAATAAATATCGAACATTCCAAGCACCAAAAACCTATTTGGATCTGCATACAGTAGACACTTCTGTGGTTTATTTCAAGTCCTTTTGCCAGAATAAACAATATTTGCATTGCAGACTTCATTAATCAAGTCACAATGGTCATGCATTTGTGGAACTGCATACTTCAAGATCTAAATGTAACACAAACTATTGCATTGGGCAGAAAAAGATAAAGTTTTTCTACAGAAGCAGATGTTTCCCAAAGATAAAACTTTACCCAAATACAACTGTGTCATTTCCACTACATTTGAAGGTTAAGTGGAAATTGTTTTCAACATCCTTAGCAAGAATTGCTCCACAATTTTCCTCTCCGTGTACCTGAATGTAATTCATATCATAACCTAATATCAATTGTAAATCATGCAATTTCTGACAGAAACTATGATGAATACACATTCAATAAAAAGAAAAAAAGTAGTGGAGTAATATAGTCCCTGGAATTAACACTCTTGGTCAGAAGGTCACATATGTTAAGTTTCTTATTTATATCCCTATTAAAGCCCTGATCTGTGGGAAGCAGCTAGGATACGAAGCAATGTGACTCATTTTACAAATAAAGAATGTATTGTTGTTCTACTGTACATGTTTTGTTTCTAGGTACTTAATGATAACAGTGTATGAACTGCAGATGACTATAATAAGGGGAAAAAAAAAGACCTTCATCAGGAGACATAAGATTTGTTCTTACTACTTCTCTGGTAGTACTTCATTAAAAGCATAACAAAATATGCATTTTATGAATGAGTCATTCAAACTAATATTCTTCATAATTTTCCTGACTTCTATGTACCTCTTGACATCAAATACATACAGGCTGACCAGATATTTTGACTGCAGTGTACACTGAACCATGATCAAACCATGACACCCAGGTCATTTGAAACCAATCCGGCAGCCTTATTCACCAGAGGAGCCCCTCCATGACACTCAGCACAAACTACACTGTGGCTTAGTATTTGTCCCAACTATTTCGACCTGTAATATTAATATTTTTCTGCTGTACATCACATAGGCACATAAAATGACATACTGACAGTTTGTATCAGCAAGGTATTAATGTTCTCTCCAAGAAATTTTCTTGGAGAAATAGTGAAGTGAACGCTTTCTTAATGATCCAGAGGTTAGGCAAAAAAAAAACCCAAATAACAGCAGAGGACAAAAGAAGATGGACTGATGATAAACTGTTGAGCATTTGGAAAAAAAAAAAAAAAGCTGAGTTCTTTTTAATGAGTGGAAAGACTTGTTTGGGAATTTTGGGATGGGTGTTTTGGGGTGGGGTTTTTTGGTGTACACATTCTACCTCTGGCCTAGTAAAGTACAAGGGCCACTATTACATGTACCCAGATACCTAAATACCTACATAGACTTGTCATAGCCAAAACTCTTTCTATTTTTTTTTCCCCAGCTTAATCCATACTGGCAATGGATGCAGAGGAAGTATTTTTCCTTCTCGCCATTTCATACCATAGGTGTGAATGTGCTTGGCATTAGTTTGATAGGACAGCATTGCCTTGGTTATGGCTTCTTCTTTCTGGCATAATATATTCCCTTTGAGAATATTCCTTTCCAGTTGTAATAAAAAGTGTGAGTCTTATGTTTGTTTTCTTTAGGAGAAGCAGCTGCAGTCATAATTATGTTAACTTCCCACATTGGCAACGAGCAAGCTTAACATTTTTGTGAGTTTGAAATCACCTCTAAGGAAGAGCTGAATCACCTTTCACCTAGAGGTCTACAATTTTCTCGATATCTAAAACATAGTGCTATAAAAAGGGCTTTGCTTTATTTTTAATTATTTGAGAATAGTTAATAAATCAGTTTGGAATATATAAATAATTAAAAGTGCAGTATGACTAGAAATATACAGCACTATAGTAAAGTTATCAGTTCAATATTTTCATAAATTCAGGCTTGAAACACAGTAGCATAGTTGATAACTGTTTTCTGGACATCAGGAATCACGTAGCAACGCCTTAGTCCACAAATGATCTCTCTTGATTAAAAAAAAAGGGTGAAAGGAGGAGAGGTTCTGAGGAAAAGAAGGGCAGCTGAGACCTGGAGAGTCAAAATGCTGCAAAAGCTGCAATGCTCACTCTGCTGCTACACCATATAACTCCTTATACCTTCTGTTTGTCTTGCCCATGTAAAACTGTGTTTTGGAACAGGGCCCATCTCTGATAGTTAGAGTGCCTATAAAAGTTAATGTCCTCTTATTCCTTTATCAAGATCCAAGAGGCAAACATCATTATTAAAACAAATCGTGTCACCTTATTGACCTAAGTATCTATCCAAAATTCAGGCTCTAATCCTTGTTTCTTCTCAAGAGGAGGACTGATGATGGAGTCCAGAATTTCTTCAGTGCAATCTACAGCAAATTGTATGTGAAAGCCCAATTTCTTGAACACTACAGGAATCAAGCAGCAGGAGATAGCTTCCTTGCTCACAGCTTCATGCCTCTTTTTAGCAAGTACTTTACGTAAAACACTCTTAGCTTGCAGCATAACTGCTTCTTTGGTTGCACCTGGAGCTTGTCCCTGTTCCGTTCCTGTGTGCTCCTGTAGCATGTCTGCCCTTTTCCTCACATGTAGTGACACCCAGTTGCAACCAAAGCTCTTCCTCTACCTTTGCATTTAACTTCCAGCCCACCAAGAAACTGCTCCAACAGAATAACGAACAGCATTATACATTAATTGAATTTTAGGGGTTGTTTCAATATTTTCAACTATCTTTAAACACATATGCATTTAACTGTTTGTACATTCAGCTTGAAGGGAAGGTGGCTGTTACATTTAGCAGCTGCACCAACGTTTCTTCCCATCCCTAACACAACCATAACAATACCACCCCACAATTTCATTCTTTGCTGAACATCAGTATTTACCATTTGTTTTCTGCTCTACAAAGAACAGTACATTTAGAATGCTCCTTTTATATTCATTTTCATAAGTGGAACAATCTTTCAAAAATGACAAGTATTTTTCTTCTCATTTTTCTTCTGAGTGAGATTAGCACACACAGAGAAGCTGGAGGCATTTTCTGAGGAACTAGAAACGGGCCTTGACAGGAAATAGATCACCTCTTATATTGGCGACAAGTCATGGATATTTCCACAATTTGTCCACCAAATTATTTTTTAAAATTTGTCTTGAATTGGACTGTCACCCTCTATACTACCACATTCACGCCTACTCAGAGAGTCTCTCAGATCATCACCGCTATTGGTTTTCATGTTTGCATACGAACAACACATCCCAACTCTGAGAGTTGCTTTCACTTGTCAGTAGGCTTCATACCCTCTCGGTTATGTGTTGTAAATTTATAAACTCAGACAATGGCAAAGCAACAGTGTTTGGTGGGAATCCATAATCTTGCAAATAGAAGTTAATCTTGTTTAAATCCTTTAGCCTACATGTGGAAGCTGGCCCAAATACTATTAATGAACATTCTTGAGTTCATGGAGACTTTCAGAAAGGTCAAAAGGGAGCTACATTATTTATGTTTTATGGGAACATGTATTTAATCTTTACTAAAATCTATTTGGATAATGACACTGACTTTAATGGACTGACAAATGTATCTTCTAATGTACATTACAAGAACAATCATCTACAGTGTATGAAAAATTTAATATTTTCCTGTTGATTAGTCTTATTTGTCTGTTACTTAACAGAAGTTTTCAAAAGGGTATCCTCTATGAACCCTCTATAGAATGTAACTGTTTTTCTCAAACCTGTTAACACTCATGGATGTCAGAACAGTACTTTCTCTTTGAGCTTTGAGGATGACATATGTGACTCAGTCTTGTTGGCTTCTTGAATTGCTGATAAGTCTCTACAGAATGGATCTTCAGTCACTCTCAGATAAAGCAGCACTTTTTGGTAGCAGCAGTTTTAAGAAGTCTGTTACAAAAGGGAGTGTCCATGCTAATGACATGGTGCTAATATGAAAATGACTGTTTTAACAACTGTGTTAAGTCTCTGAGCTCTGTGTGCTCTGTATATTCCATGGCCACAAAAGTCTCATGAGCTGGCAAATCAGGAAGTCAGAAAACCTCATGTCTTTAGAGACATATCAAAGATCTAGAGAGCACCTTACAGAGTGCTAAAAGCAGCAGACTCTAAAGCTTGACTGAAAAGATGCAGCTCTGCAGGCTGAGTAGGTAAATAAATAAGTAAACAAACAGGCAGCCCACCAAGCAGAACACACAGCACACCCTGACTCTGGCCCAGTAGATTACACTGCCTCCTGGTGCTTGTTAGCTATAATAAAAAGAGGAAACTGAAATCTAAATCTCATATAATGGCAAGGAAATACAAGACACCTTTACTTTGATCTCAGTGGTGCTGATGGGTTTAAAAGGTCAGCAAGCAGGCCTATGGGACTGATATTTGTATTATAGTAAAATAAGGATCACAGATAAGGATCTTTAAATGCAGTATTTAAAATATGAAATAATTTTAGTGGACTGAAATTCCTTTTACTTTGATACACTCATATGAGGCACTATCATGGAATGCATGATACTACCAAATACAAAACGGAAATTACAGACAAAAATCACAATGGCAGCCATTAAGAAATACTAAACTTATATTGTTGCTTGATTATTTGTTTTTAAAGACAAAAAAGAGCATAAGCTCACAGAATTCACAGTGAAAATATATACAGTTAGACAAAAAAAGATGTTTCTATCAGAACCGAAAACTAGACAGAGAGCTTGGTCAGGAGATGTATAATCTCTGCTGTCATAACACAAAACTAATGGTGACAAGCAATCTCTACTGGCAAAGAAACACACTGAAATGCATGCTGTAAATATATGTCAAGAAGGATATAAACCAATCACAATTTCAAAAAGAGGACCAAATCTCTTCAAAACAGTCCAAATTGTTTCTGTGCTAGAAGTGACCCTTTCTACATCTGCTAGCAGATCTGACAGCTCCAGTTGCAAGGATAATATATCTAGCACAAGGAAGGATTTTCAGAATCACGGTAATAATCTCTTCACAACTATCAACACCTACAGAATTCACTTTTTGACATTCACACAGACATACCTAGAGGAAATAGGATTTACTTAAAAGCAAAATGATAATATCTCTAGTTATGACTGAGTCCACGCTAAACATGCTAAGAGCATTGTTAATTTCTCAAAGCTAAAGAAATGTGAAGTTTCTTCTGTAGTTTGACAAGTCTTGGCCACAAGTCCACAATTTAGTATCTAGGAAAGTAAACACAAACACAATGTTGTCCACATGCACGTTCCTAAGACGGAATCCAAAGTTTTGAGATGTCTGAATCAGAATGTGGTTTAATTCTGTGTACAAATACTAATTTTTGGCTTCTGCACAGCTTCGTTATGGTAATTATTAATGGTATGATGACTTTCACAATGTATAGCACATTTTCTTACATATATTGCTATATCTGCATTACCATAACAATGCTATTGTTATCATGGTCTTAAATAGATTTTGACATGTCAGACATAATATTAAAATCTACAGTATACTTACCATACACCTACCACTCCCAACAAGTCTCGGGACTTGGCTCCAACAGCCCGTTACTTACACATAAATGTTACTTACCTCTCTGAGGCAAGCATTCAGTAGAACTATTTATCACAATAAAGAATTTGCCTCCATTTTCTGAATTGGTATCAGCACGGAAATGTACTTATTTTCAAATAGGTAGTCATAAAATGAGTAACATTTTACTATAGTTTTATTTTTAAAGCAGATGTAATTTCTTCAAAACAGTACTAGCCTGTTTCTTGGACAAAGTAAAATTCACTGTCAATATCCATAATCTGTTTTTAATATATCAGCCATTGATTTAAAAAAAAAAAAAAACCACACAACAAAAAAAAAACAAACCCCAACCCTCACTAAAAACCAAATGCAGTTAATTATCTAAAGTTTGGAATTCTTTCAGTCTTCATTATGACCTGTACTGTAATCCAAATGTACCTCCAGATACACATAAAGCCAGCTTATTTCAGTAAGACTCCTCTTTAAGACCATGCCTTTGTCTTATGCTTCCTATGTTTCCCAAGAACATACAATAGAAGAAGCAGGACTTTTCCTTCGTTTTCCTCTCCACAATGCAAGCCTCGAGTGTCTGAGGGACTCCAAAACAAAACAACAATCATGAGTACCACAGCAAACACAGTACCTAAAAGAACCAGAACTAATCTTAGCTAAATAAACTGTCCTTGGGGACTAATCCATTAGGTAGATAACATTGGTTATGTTCTGGTAGGCTATCCTGAAAAAGCCTACCGCAAGCTGCTAACACAGTGGAGACATGGTACTACCCATTTTAGAAATCTTAGTGGGAAGACAGATTTATTTTCATAATTCTGCTTAGGCTAGTCTTGACATGAGGGAAGTCTGAAACTATTAACAGACATTTTCAGGTACATTAAGAGTTCAAAGGGATACACTGTGACCTTAAGAGAACTAAGAATATCCCAAACAAGCTCAATATTTTGCTAATGATTAAATATGAAATAGCCTTCCAAGAAGATTCAATATCATAAAGCAAGAAACAAATGAACACAGGCTCCTAAAAGAAATTGATATAACTAAGCTATTATGATGTAGACTTTAAAATTGCTTAACATGAGGCTAGTCTATTTTCAAATCCAATTAATATACAAGCCTCTTCAAAATTAAGACTTTCAAAAATCCTAGGTTATGCATGATCTACCCATGCCATGAATTCTATCCAAGTTCAGCAGATATTTTTACAGATCTACCACAATTTCTAAACCTGTAAAGAATAATTTCAAGTCATGGATCTTAAATGTTATTTTCAGAGACAAAACCTACATAGCTTGGATAGTCACCAAGCTGGTTTGTACAAGTGAATCTGGATACCTGAAGATCTAAGTACTTGATATCCGTCACCACACTATTAGGCCATGGTTTATTGGAAAGGATGACACAGAGAAGACAGAAGAAGAACAGCATCTTAGAGACATAAAATAACAAGTTTATATATGAAGACAAGGAAAGGCTTGACAGTAGTGCAGTTCTTCAGGCCAGTATAAACTGACAACAGAGTTACCCAGTGGAGAAACTGATGAAGATAGGGTATTTTTTTTCCCCTACTTTTAGGGAAGTCATAAGTTCTCCCAAGGGAACTCTAAATTCTTTGATGACTTATGTAACACCCCACCCATGAGGCCACACACCTTTCTGTAGCATGCATGTACATGCAAAGAGTGTTGCTACTGGAAGAGGTGTAACTGGGGGCAAAAAGCAAAGCTGTGAGTATTCTTTTCCAACTGAATGTACCAAGTAAAATTTAATAAAATATGTGAACTCTGTCATAACTTCCATGGAAACAAGCATGTGGTATTCACCACAAAGAACCTGGAACAAACCTGTGTACTAACACAAAACCTAGTACTAACACAAATCCTTTAACATTTGGAATGCATATGTCTGCCCGTGTTTCCATAGCATGCTCTCGTGTTAGTCTTAAAAAGCAAAGCTCATGTTAGAACTATACAGAAACTGAGTTTCTTAAAAAAAAAATGAAAATCTTATCTATTCAGAGATTCTTGAAATGAAACAGAGTTCTGATTTTTTTCTGTTTTTTGGAGGGTTCACCTAGCTGAAGATTAGAGCTGGAAAACAGCATGGAAATTATTAAACTGGAACAAAATTGCATTACTCTGCCTTTCACAATAATTATAATTGAGATAGTGCATAAGTAACTAGCATTAGGTCTTCTATAAATTACAAAATTTTGAGGGAATGAGTCACAAAACACCAAGGATTCTTTTTGTAGAAAAAAGCCCCTCTTTATACAAGACACAGAATATGAAATGCACAGATACAGGCCAGAAAGATTAAGATATGAGACCAAATTCAAACCTAAGAAAAAAAAAGGTTGATGAGATAAACCATATGAAAATGAATTTTGTCACAGTTATCTACAATGGAAAAAACACAGCAGTGACTTGCACAGTATATTTCTCTGAAACAGCAGAGCTCCCTGCAGCCACAGGAAGGACAGATGAAGGTACCTTTTTCTTTCCCAATGGATTTTTCAGTAAAGAAGCTGATTGATATCATGCTGCTTTCCAGAAACTGATGTAAATCCAACAGGGATGTTCAAGTGGAATGTAGCATACACATGTAGCAAGAAAACTTAGAGCTAGTCATACTTTTGGATCCTCAATGACTGCATTACCTGAACATATATGAAACAGGATATGAAGGGAATAGAAGGTCATTATAAAGCTGAAGTGAGATTCATTTGATAAAACAGAAATGGACATGGGCCACTGGCTTGCATCAGACGAAAAAAAAGCATTCACACCAGCATTCAGTTAAACTTACAAGGAATACCTGAATTTTGTGAACTTATCTGCAATGACCTATTAAACTCTTGGAATACACAATTATTCTTTCAACAGTATTCAAGAAGAAAATAAGCAAAGCCCAAAGAGGAAAATACATCCTGAAGCCATCTATTAAGAATAAACTATATCAGACAGTGATAAGACAGTGCCACTGAGCAGAATCTGGACAACTTCAAGTACCTAAAAAGTACTAATGAGGTGTACCAAAATCTAGGAAATTGCTGTTAAGAGTAAAATGTAGATACGATTACATCTGATCAACCTTGAAGTATGATACAGACGTCAGACAAAAGAATTCAAAAGTTTTATTTAAAAATTTAAAATCGATACTGAGATATGAATGTTCAAATAATTTAAAGTGCTTCCATTTAGAAACTAAGATAAAAGAGTACGAAGTTGCATAGAGGGTATTTGAGAGTGATTTACAGATCACACACATTCACAGTGAGCAGCTCTCATGAATGTGTTTGCAAAGCACATAGTAGAAGAGAAACTATAGAAATGAAGAGTTTGGATCTAAGTTTAAAAATATGTTTAGTGTGATTCAAATCTAATGTTATTCATTACTCAGCCAACATATTAGTGCAGACAACATTCTCTAACTTCCTCTGGGTCTTCTTTAATCTTATCTGGATTTATTTTTGGTGTATTTCTGAGTAAACAAAAGTTTAACTCTCTTGAGTTTAAAACATCCCTAGTGTTCCTGCTGTTTCTTTTGTATATATTCAGGTTTTTTAGTGAGTGTCTAAAACAGGATTAAAAAAATCAATAAGGTTATTCAATCAGAAAAATCAGCAATTTGATTTCTTCCCGTGTATTAAGTAAACATTCCTGTAAGACAGAGATTGATCCAAGTTGGTGTTAATAAGGGTGGCTGAAAAACTAATGTTAGGTGTTCCTTCAGCAGATGTGCACATTCAGGACTATGGTAATGGAGCAAAAGTTGAAAGCACTTAACTCGTCTTTCCTTTCACTAAGTAAAATTATTCAACAAAACCTTCACTTGAATTATATACCAAAAGAAATCTATATATATTCACAAGACATTCATACATAGAACTGTTGAGGATTTTTCTGACTAAACTGAAAATGACAATTTTTCAAAGATGAAATGTCATTTCGCAGAGATCTCACTGATTCAACAAAACTATCATCAGTGCACTGGCAGAGTATCCACCAGGGCCTGGCTGGTTCCTGGCTGGGACCCAGGTTCCTGCAGCTCTGGCCAGCCATACTATGTGGAGTTTTCTAAGACCCAGAAGACTCAAAGTCCTCAGACCCCAGTGCCACAAGAGTGCTTCCTACATTAAAGTGCCAAAACCTTGAACTGGAGCTAACCTGAAGCTCTCAGAGACTCCAGACTCAATATTGTGGAGCCAAAAGCCTGGACAGTAGGACATGCCAGCCCGAACATCAACACAGCACAGTGTGGCCCCAAGAGCCTCAGCTGAATTGACTGCTGTCAGAGCTTTCACGTTTCATGTGCTAGCAGGGGAAGCCTTGGCTTTGTGGGGTGTGCTTGTAATCCAGGCTGCACAGAGACAGAAGTTCACTGCGAAATTTCTTTACAATAGGTATGTCGTTTTCTGAGTTATGTTTAAAACATAAGTCATGTCTGTGAATATGCCATGATTCTGTAGCATATTTGAACTAGGTTTAAAATACCCAGCTCAGGAATTGCTAGCAATATAACTATGGTACCATCCAGTAAACTACCATCCTCCTGGATGAAATTTAGTCTGCTGCATAACCATGAAGTACTACCACTGCTTTGACCAGCTAACTGATAAGGAAATCACAAACTGCTTCATCTTGACTGGATTCTATCTCTTGCTAATTAACTCTGGATGGCTAAATCAAGAAAACACCACTCTTCCCAGTGAAGGCAAACCCTTGTTGTATAAATGTAAGGCTATTTTTTCTTGCCAGAAT